>NC_139320.1:20013201-21488201 GCF_056507025.1 Lutjanus erythropterus
TAAGTATCTTCATCTGAGGGAGATCGGGGGGAATTAACGCTGATGTAATAAGTACAATTTGTCACTATTAAGACGGAGGTGTTGACAGGCGCTGGTGTTGTCAGGGCAACTGATGGCGCTCCCTTGCTACAGTATGTATTCTCCTGCATCCGGCGAGCAGAGCTGTCAGGCCCCCTCAATAATCGATTCCTTGGGTCGCTCTGCACAGGCTGAAGCATATACACTATGACATACTGATATACATATACAGTGTAATAAAGACAGACTGCACCTGGATGTGCTGCAGTGTTACACACTGACATGCAGGCATGCACTATAAACATTCAAGGCACATACATAAAGTACATACACAAAAATACACAAAATTAAATGCATGAACAACAAACCACAAGGAAAAGCGTTTGTCCAACAGCAACTGCACATTAATATCATGACTGAGAACCACTGCCAACTGGACACTCACATCCTCAGTTTTACAACGACACAACCGAAGTGCTCAGCATCATTAAATCACCTGCAAGGGTGCAGGGTAGCAAGGGTAAAAAAATGCACTAATGAGACAAGACTTGAGGCCTGACCCGTTGCTGGGGAGACAACCAATGCCAAGTTCTCGACCCTCTAATCCATCACATTGAGCATTTTTCTGAAAGGAATCCACATTAGCGATTTATACAAGACGTAGTTGTGCAGAGTAAGCTATACTGCTCCTGTGAAATCTCAGCTTCTTACCACAATTGTATTTTCAGTGCAGCTATGTTTGACACACACAAAGCATTTTAAGATGGTAAGAAAACCTAATCTGTGCACTTCACACTGTAGTGGACGTATTTTTGGATGAAAAGCATTGTTCCTTTGAACTTATAGTTTTAATCCTATTGTGTACATGTTCAATATCAACTTGCGACATCAAAATGCAGTAAAATTTAGATCCTTGTTATGTTAGCCCTGCTTGGTTTGGTGTTACCATTGGTTACTGGCAGTAACAGAAACTGAGTTTTAATACCAAGGGTCTCAGAGATTTGTCTGAAATGGTACGTGCAACAAACACACCTTTACTCTTTCACTCGGTCAGTGTTTAACAGTGCAGCCAAGCAAATGGTGTGAGGGCTGAGAGAAATCATAGCATGACATTGTAATAGATTAATAAAGACAGCTAAAGAGCGAGTCAAATTCATTGAAGGTCTGGAGAATGTTTGTCATAGATTCCTACAGGAAATACAATACAATAGATTATCATCAGCAGACGACAATATTGAGTTGTTACTTGACTTAATTTAAATATTACAGATTTTTGCCTCATCATTTCAAGTCCCTATTAACCCAGTTGTTCAGGATTATGAGCCAACAGTTGCAACAATACCAACTTCAACAACTGATTGGTTGCTTTCAGAATTTATTTTTTTTTTAGAAAAAAAGTCTGTTTTCTGTGTTTTCTGATCCCAGTATTTTGGATGTGAATATCCTCTGGTCTATCTACAATTTTCACCCTGTTCTGACATCTGTTAGACCAAACAACTAATCGATTATTGGAAGGTGCGATCGATAGATTGAAATACCTCTTATCTTCTTTTTTCTCTTAGTTTTGTTGTCTCCTGTAAATCTCAGTCAAATTGTTTAAATTGAGTGTGTTTATTTTTCTCTTCCAGTTCTTTTATACCCTTAACTATCAGGTTACAATGCATGTTAACTGCTCAAACTTTGTACCTGCAGTTTGGGTTGTGGCTGGGAATTATATCACATGGGTGAGAAAAAGGGGGAAAACAGGGAGAGGCAAAACATCTGTAATAATATTTGCTCATTGTTAATACTGATCTCTAACAAGAATAATTATCAAAAGTAATGTGCACATGCACTGTGCTTGTCTTTCACAATATGTCCAGTACATGTCCATTCAATAACAGTCTTAAGAAAATTCCTTAAATTTACAAATAAATAAATGAATCTTAGCCTTATATGTATAGTATCTCATGCTGGAAAATTTGTGAATATCCACTGCACTTTTTTTAAATCATTAATGTTCCCTTCCTGTGTAGTCTGGAGCCCTCTCTGCTCCAGACTACACGAAGACATGGCAGTTGAGCCCACCTATCAAGTCCAGCAAGTGCAGGAAGGATTCAACATGCAGACGTCTTGGTCTTAACACACACTCACACATACACACACAACATCATACCCAGCAAGTCTGCCCCAAGCTACAACAATACCACAGTACCATCGATCCATCCACACACTCTGCTCAAACATCTCCAGTATCAAGCTGTGGGTCAATCTCCTTGAATACACAACACAATCTCTGACACAATCTTCCATTATTTTCAAATCCATGTCAATGAGAGATATGAATGGAAAATAGCTTGAGTCTTCAGTGAGTAAGATGCTGTCCTGTCCCACAGCCGCAGTGGCATAATAGCAACTCATGGGTGGATAAATTATGTATCCCAGTCACTGGTCATCAAACAAGACAAACAAACACCAGAATAGACTAAAAAACACACTAACACTTGAAGAAGAACAGTATGTAATACAGTCTCTGTAACATGAAGAGGTAAAGAAAACAAATTTCAAGTTCATGGTGGTTTACCTTCCACTGCAGCTTTTGCTAAGTGCCATAAAGTACCATAAAGAACAGGGTATAAATCTATCTATCGATTGTTTCACTGAGAAAAGACATGCTATCAAAGGTATTGGCAGCATTTATCATAAATTCAGCTGAGATTGGAGAATATAACATTATTGATGGCTACCCCTTTAAAAGCTTTTGGAAAAGGTCAGCATGTATGCAGTCCTGTTCAGATCACATCACAATACAGTAGCTGCAATGCAAAACTGTATATTATTTTACATTTAACCATACAGCTAATAAAAGATTTTAAACAAGATTTTCTAAACAGGAGTTGTATAAGCTACTATGATGTTTTATAATGATGAAAGCAAATTATATAGTTTCTGTTCCTGTTGTTTTTTAATCAGGGCCAAAAATTTTATTGCTGCATTACCAGATGCAACGAAAAGACACAAAAATCTGTGCATATCTACCATGTCCTCTCCAGACTTTACTGCAACAACAGAGTGAAACAAGACGAGCGACCCTGTTAAGAATCTAGGTTAAATCTGGCCTACAGTACACGGCAACTTGGAGTAACTCACATAACTGCATATCACACTTATGACAGATAGGGCCTCCAGCAAAATTATCATATCTGTGCTTCAATATTAAGCAACAGGAGCAACAATAAAACTAATTTCACAAGAACAACCTGGCCTTGTTGTTCTTTATGGGAAATGACTCAATGAAGCATGTAAAGGGTCAGAAACTTATTCTGGATTTACACATTCGCCTCAGGCCCTAATTTACCTGAGAGAGCAGGTCACAGGGATGTTAGGGAGAGGAAGACATGGCAGCAGTGAGTACTAGTGTGTGTGTGTGTGTGTATGTGTGTTGTGTTAAACTATGCAGGCACTAATAAAAGTCAGCGTTTGCAGCGAGGAGAAAACAATAAAGAGTGAAACAGAAAGTGCGAATAAAGGGACACAGATCCTGTGTAATATGTTAGATCAAGTCTCCAGTAACTGCAAACGTGCAAACTTACAGCTGTGCTTTTCCTTCACAGGGACTGGACCTGCCCACTATGCGTCAGAGGTGAGGCCAACTTACTGTTTTGCAAGTTACAAGTTGTCTCTAGTCTTTGCACTCAATTCCCGAGTCAAACCCCAAGACCTAAACTTTGGTGCTTCAAGTCCTGAGCAAGTCATGATGCACTCTTCACCAAATGTAGTGCAATTTTAACAACAGAGTCTCAACTTACAATCATTTGTGCAACTTCAAATGTTTAACAAAGTTGGAAGTTGTTTTCTTCATCTGTAATTTTCAAACTGCATGTTCTGTGTGCTGCAATACATTTTTTGTTGACCACTACATACTTTTTGTATGTGAACATATTATGTCTGACTGGAGGTCAGTAACGTTACATTTCTTACATTGACCTTAGTGTAAATTTGCTGGGAATGAATAGTGTTAATGTTGATTCAAGAAGTGTGACTTGAGTCCACCTGCAGATGAGAAAGTAAACTGTTAATTATTTCACTGACAGTCCAACAAAGTTTTCTCGGTTCTCTGGAACTGTAACAGTATAAATTAGGCTTGATACAAGTTATACAAAGATAATAGTTTCTCAGTTAGACAACAGTCATAATAGTGTAAACATTCAGTTTTGATATCATATCTACTTTTTTCACTCCTTCATGTTTCTGCTCCTCCTGCCCTCAGACAAGGGCAGGAAGAGCAGAAACTGGTTTGAAATATTAATGCTGTTTTTTTTGTGAACTTCAGCAGACTTCACTGTGCCCATTTTCTTCACCAAACACATTCAAAAGCTGTGCTACTGCAATAATGGAGGGCCGTTCTTTGAGCTTTGAGTGAAGTGCTTTGTATCTGGTAGGCTCTGACTTTCGTGAAAGAGATGCATATCAAAAAGAAGAAAAACAGGAACTTCTGAGATGCTCAAAGTTCATACTGATGCGTGTGTGTCTGGCAGTGGAGACACCCTAGATACTTCCCCTGTCTTCTGTCAGTGGTTGTCCTCAGGTCACACACACACATATGCACACACACACACACGTACACTCATATAAAAACACAGTCACTGGTACGTCTGTACTACTGCCCTCCTTCCACCAAGACACTCACAAGGATAATTAATGTTGCCCCATTGCTCTGAAACATCCTTGATAAGGCCCTGCATTCATCTGTGAAGGAGAGCACACACTCACACTCCAGGAAAAAAAAAGTCACTAAAGATTCCTGTCATGTCACGTTGTCATCCGGGGGTGACATAAAGTCTGTGACGTCTGACATTAACCAAAGGTCGCATGCGGATTCCTTCCGCAGCCGCCATGGCTCTGAGCCTCAAAGGGATATGTGCTATCATCCAATCACATGGGCGGATGGGGAAGGGGTAAACAGGAAGTGATACACACCGAGCAGTGTGTAACTGTTTCTCGATTGGACAGTGTTGTGACATAATCGCCTCTGGCAGCTCAAATCTGGATTTGGATGCTGAGGACTCCTGATGATGAAAAAATGTTAGCTTGTTTTATTTGACAAGGGGCTTGTTAGCAGTCAGAAACACGCGCTCATCTGGGAGCGATGTTGTAACAGACTGAAGATAGAGAGCGACGGCACAGACAGGAATTGTGCTATCTGGGTACGGGATCTAATAGGTCATCTGTTATTTTGGGGACACACACAAACACACACACATTTTCTTGATATGCTGTGATGTACAATTTTCAGGCACCGTCTTGGCAGGCATTTTCTCTTGTGTGTGTGTGTGTATGTGAGAATGTGTGTGTGCCTAGGGCTCAGTCAGCACTTCCACAGTGTGCTGTCCAGCTGACGTCAGGAGGGCAAGAGCTACTGTACCAACCAGCCAGGCAACCCCCATCCACAGCCCTGCGAAGCTGTCTGAATCTATGCATCCATATGCTTCCCTCTTTCTGCTCTCTGTCTCCTTGCATATCTTATTCCCCCCTCCTCCTTCATCATCTCTGCCTCTCAAGGGTGTGTCCAGATGTTTTTGACAGGTGTGGCCCAAGTGGAGTGACTTATGGAGGGGTAGCATGGAGCAAGTGGTATTAGTAATAATTTAATTACAGCAATAATTAACCATTTCTAATATTTATTCAAATTACTGACATTACAGTATCTTACAGTTTCTTACATCCCTGTAATTAAAATGTCAATTTAGTAGATAAATAATCCAACAACCAAAACCAGTGGCACCATACAAATATAACAGTACATCAACATCAACAGATGACTGACAGTTACAAACAGCTGATCAACTTACAGTGTAGGACTTATCGTCGCTTGTTATTGTCTGTTTATGATGTTGCCCTCGTCTTGTGCTCCTGCAGTGTTCCTACAGTCTGAACTTCTCCGAGTGTGAGGATGCAGGGGTGGGGGGGAAACAACTAGTTTCACCCGTGGATCACATAATAAATAGGATTTCAACCTATTTAACATACAATCTATAGCTATGATTTGCTATTGGACTGCTGTACTTATTTTTGCACGCACAATGCTACGTATCGCTCTTTAAGTCCAAAAAGACATTGTATGTTCTATTTCCTCAGGCTGCAAGATTCCACCATGAAAAATTGCATTTCTGTTATTTATTATTTATTCACCCACTTCTTGTATAAAAGTTGTGTATGGTTTTTGTTTTTGTGAATAGCATAAAAGGAACCACATCTAACATCTCATTATATAACCTATCCATCTTTAACTGCTTATCCAATTTACTTTACAACATGGGGTTATATAACCCTATGTTGTCAAATGGTCAAAAAAGAGGTGCATGTGAAACAATTGGCTGAAACGAAGGTCCCACCTCTCACTAGACACAGTCAATTATACTTGAGGATAATGGGGCAGCACTTGGGGTGGCCAATCAGATTTCAGGGTAGCCAGTGGCCCCCTCTCTAGAAACACCTCTGCTGCCCTTCTCTACTCACTTTGTCCATGTCTCGCTTATTTTCTTAAATACTTGTCATTCTTTCTGTGCCTTCTTCTACAGCCTCTTGTCATTCTCTCCCTACTTCTTCCTCTTTCCCTCTGTCTCTCCGCATCTGTCTCCATCCCTTGCTCCTGCCTCTCTCTGTGTGCATCCCTTCCTCTCTCTCCTTCCTCCCTTTCTCAAAGCGAACAGTGCCTCTCCTTGTGCACAGTCAAAGACTCTCCTCTGTCCTCTATCCACGGTTTTGGAGAGCCACTGCAGGCCTGCCGCTCAGTATGCACAGTGGCCACGTGGCCCGACAATGGCTCATTTCAACCTCAATTTCCCCCGAAATGAATGGGAGCCCACCCCGGTGCACGCGGCATGCCTTTTAATTGGCCCAAGTTAGATTCAAACCATTAAACCACTGATGTCGACACATCTCCACCGCGCCCAATGCCCCCCACCCCCATTCACACACACATACACACACGCGCACACACACATACACAAACCCTCTTTCCCTCTCCGGCTGCCAGAACATAAACGTCTTATCTCTCAGCCCCAACCGAGCACAGACGGCATGAATATTCAGCAGCTTCCATCTCTGTTTCGGCAGACAACAGTAAGCGCATGCACGTGATTGCTTGCGTACACACACATACACATACACACACGCAGAGAAAAACACACAAATACATAAACACACACAAACGTGCACACAGACGGCCTTTTTCTCCTGCACCCACTCTTTCAAAACGGGCATTGTTTACACTTTGCTGAGTTTAGCTCGTTTGTCTCTTTCCCCTCATTTGCTACAGTATTAGCAGTGTATATCTGAGAGATATTGATTAAAAGCCAAGGGAGAACCACCGATGCAGTTCTCACAATGTGCAGATATTGGCCCATTCTGTGGACACCAAATCAACATTTTTCCCTTCAGAATATCAATAAGACTTACCTGTATCCAAGAGAGAGATGAGGAAAGCATGAAACAGAGACAGAGAGAGAGAGAAAGGTTTAGATTTATGCTCTGCAGTATCAGAATACAACATGACCATGTATACTGTACAAGGATGTGTATTTATGCAGCATATCGATTGTGTAAGTCTGTTGATTAACATCATTATCATGTGGTCAACATCTATCAACTCTAATTAAGCTAAATCCAAATGATGTAATCTTTGACACTGAGATCAACTGATCAAAATCGTATTAACACAAAGTGTTTCTCACTGGGGCTGCACAATTAATGGAAACATTATTGAAATTATAATATGGCCAAGTGCAACATCCAAATCGTACAAGCTGCAATTTTTTTGATAAAGGAAAGTGACACAAAACAGCATAGTGAAGTACTGTAGAGCTGCAGAGTTGACCTGGCCTACAAATGTTTTTCTCCAGATGTAAGAAAACATGTTTGTTTGGTAAAGACCCTACAAATGTCACATCATCATGATTTTAATAGGTTTTTCAGCAAAAATGAAAATTGTGACCCATGGCCATAAAATGTAATTCTGTGAGCACCAAATATTCCATGTAGGTGGCCCCCTGTGGACACTATTTCATCTTTGTACTGCAAGCATTCACCAACGCAACTCCACAAACATACTAATTTATTATCACCTTTTGGTCTGATATTCTACGAAAACAACAAACAGTAGTACCTGCTCATTGCCGGCTGGCTGCAAGGCTACTTAAGTCTGGGTTTTCTAAGCCTGCTCAAACTGCTAATGCAATTATAGACAAGGGAACCAGAAACAAAAGTTGGACTATGAATAAATGACACAGCAATGAAAATTTAGGAGTGAATGGAAGCAGGAGTTTACGTGGCTAGGATATGACACATCTAAGGACAAAATGTAGTGCGGTGTGTGCCACCAGTTTCCTAAACAACCCAAGAAATCTAGCTTGTATTTCAGCAGATCGTGGGTTCCTGTTCTTCATTAGCGGTGTCACAATTCTTATAAGGTCACAATTTGGTTCGATTTTTCAATTTAAACATTTTTATTTCACAGTGACGGTTACGTGACTGTTAGACTATTGAGTCTTGATTTGTAAAGATCAGCAGATCATTGGCTTTATGCCCTAATAACTTTTACAACTTACATTTTCAAATTCAAAATAGTATCATGAGTGATATAACGGCTTGTGAGCTACACTGTGTCTTCTTTGTGTTGTTTTTTTTCTGCTGACATGTGCCGCTTGCCACAAGTAGGTGGGAGTGGAGAGAACACTGAGACAGTTGCAAAGTCTGCCTTTTGATTTGATTACTGAAAAAACTGAAAACTCATTTCAATCGACTTTTAATTTAATATTGAAATTATGACACCCCTATTACTCATTGCATCTATAAAGAAGTAATATGAATAAATATGAAAGGCACAACTACTGAGAAAGGTTAACAAAGACAAGTCCATTCAAAAACAACAGGTCTGCCTTTGATGGCTCTGCCAGATACACACGTACTTGAAGAATATTATCTGCTCCTATCAGTCGGTCATTAAATAAAGACCAGATTAATCAGCGAGTGCCCGTGGCATCGGCTACAAAACCTCGTCTAATCAGAGGGAAGGCTGGGAACCAGGTGTGTTTCATCTCTCTGAAACACAGCCTGAACCCAGCCAAGAAGCCCAGCCCCAGCTCTACTCCAACAGCTCTTTGAAATATTTCACTCCAAATTCACAATAGCCCAATCCCCCTGTGGATGTTGTCAAAGATGAAAGAGGTAGCGTGCACCGGTGCTCTGTCCGCACTGCTCTCTGTTTCTCTCTCTGCTCATCCTCTCTGGAATAGAGAGAAAAAAGAAAGTGAATACTCAAGCAGCTCCTGCACTCTTCAACCATTTTACACTACCTGCTTTGATCTCCTTACAGCATGCCGCCGTCATAGCAACGGATCAAAATCTCATTGTCTTTGTATTAGAAGCTTTTCTCTGTCTTTTACCTTAGTTTGACTCACATGCATTTATTTGCTTGTCTAAACTATCCCTCTCCTCTCCGTGTCTCTCCCCCTCCAGTTGCTAGGAGGGTTTTCCTCCTCGTTTAGCTCGTTAGTGTGTGGCGGTAGCCGGCAGGATCAATTACGGGGGAATGTGAGCTTGTGTCTCGGTATCATTACCCAGCAAAAACTATATTAGTTCAGTCTGAGGGGAACACATGGGCAGAAGACTGTCTGATTATTATACTAGCCTGCCAGCCTGCTAGCTACTGTTCCCACTCTTTGGCAGCATCTGCTACTGATCTCCAGCCGCTACTGACCTCGCACACTCCTCTATTATGTTCCGAGCTAGAGAGGCTATCGTGTTGACTTTGATCAAAATCAAAATCTTAACTGACGACAAAGGCACAGGAAATATTTCGCAGTGACACGGTGGAGAGTAATATTCAGAATCAGACTTCATGTAAGCCAGTGTTTCAATTGGTGTTTCTGGGGGAACACATTTTCACTGAGTTGCTGACATGCAACGTTCAAAAAAAAACACAGCCTTGCACACACAGCAGAGGGATGCTACGAATCTCAGATATGCACATGCACAGATTTATATTCAGCGTTTAGGAACCTATATGGAAGTGTAAGCCTGAAACCTAATATTAATTCTAAAATAAAGGGAGTCTGAAAAGATACTACTTAGTTGTTTTGTAAAAATGTATAAATGTATTAATGCAATGCATTAATCTGCATATATTGTTTAGTGGTACAGAATGAAGATACATCTGTCTGCTGAAGAATATCACGTGATGCGATCAAGATCTGCCAGAATGGCTACTGTATGGACCTTGGTTTTGTTTCCAGGGTCAAAAGGGAAGTTTCAAACTCAACATCGTAAAGGGACAGTTCACGCCAAGATCAAAAACACTTTTTCTACTAAATACATATTTTTTTCTCTTTTTCTCTTTCCTGTAGTGTTTTTTTTTATCAGTCTAGACTGGTTTCTTGTGAGTTGCTGTGATCTGGAAATATCAGCGGTAAAAATGTCTTCTCTTGAATATAATTGAATTAGATGGCACTCGGTTTGCACAAAGAACTGAGAAGATAATTTTGAAAAACTCTAGCAACACTGTCTCTAATCAGAAACCGTGACCCCGTTATTCACAGTAATCGACTTGTTGTAAGCAGTTTCATGTAGGAACTATTTTCTCTACTGAACTACGCTCATCGCCAAAAGTTGGCAACTCACACCAAAACAGCCTAGATGGATAAACAGCAGTGAACTGTCCCTTTAAGCCAGCTTGTGATGGAAGGTCCTTAAAAGTGCTGAGATCTGCTAAGGAGGACTGTTTGATAAAACTGAAAGCTCCAGAACAGTTACTAATGGCTCTTGTTTTTCAAGACCAACCAATTAATTGATGAGCTGTCAACTATTAAATTAATCGCCAGCTACTTTTAGAATTGATTCATCGATTTAGGTAAATTTTCAAGAAAATATGTCCAAATTCCCTGATTTAAGTTTCTTAAATGTGAATATTTTCTGGTTTGTTAAGTCCTCTTTGATAGTAAACTGAACATATTTGACATTTGAGGAAGTTACCTTGGGCTTTGGAAAACAGTGGTCAATATTTGTCACCATTTTCTGATGTTCTATGGACCAAACAACAGATCAATCAAAATGAATGAAAACAATCATTAACTGCAGCCCTCATTTTCAAGGTCAAGAAGGAGCTTTCGAGCTGAAATGTTTGAGACTGTAGTGGTCAATTAACCTTTAAAATATGGTTTAATGTGTCTCTGAATTTTATTTCGTCATTACAGACATGATGCGTTCATAACTAGGAGTAACATAACGAGGTAGCTCTTAAGATTGTAGCTTGGAAGCACCGTCGTAATAAAGGGATTATATATTGGTAACAGCAGGGTAACAATGGATTAATTCCTTGGTAATAATACAGGTAATATCCTGGTAATGTCTCAGTAATACAATACAAACAAGGATAAAACTTTATTCTAAAAAATTGTAAATTAATTTAAGAATTTCAACACATTTAAATGCAGAAGTTTAAAAGTTTTCAGAAATGACCATCAGCAGGGTTGATTTGATGAGTTTTGATCCCTCCTCTGTCTGCTGTTTATCTTGGATGATCTTCTCCATCTTTGTCTGTCTCTCATGTCTCTCTCACTCTCTTCCTCCATCTCAGTAACTTACATCTGTTTCTCTTTTGTTCTATACTGCTTTCCCCGTCCTCGCCTGCCCAAATCCCTTTTGTTTCGCAGTCTTCATCCCTCTCCTTCTCTGTCCCCATTTCAGTCTTCATTTCTATTTATTTCTCTTTCTCTCGCGTTTTTCTTCTCCCTCTCGCCTCTCCCTCTGAGGGCAGACTTTAGGGAGTAATCCAGCCTCCTAGACAGCTGCACATCACCAGCTGTCTGAGAAAGCTGCACATTCTCTCTCTCCTCTTCCTCTGTCTGCCTCCCTTCCTCCGTCCTCGTCTTCCCTCCCTCAGCCTCTTCTGGCTCATCTGAACGCACAGAGTGGGCGCAGCCAGATGCAGCCCGTCACTGCTGTCAGATTGTGACACAAATTACCTCTATTTGATCATTAATGGAGCCATTTAGTGTCAACCGGGGCTACACTACTACACAAGAAGAAAAGGGTTTTACTTCAGTTTAAACTAGCAAGACTGAACATGATTTAATATACAGGCTTGTACTGATCATAGTACACTCTAATGCGCTGATATCATTGATTAGATTTCATGGAATTAGCATTAGCCCATCTGGATTACTTATTATCCTTATGTTTACTCTAAATGAATAAGCAAAACATATCATCTTCAAAAGATATTCAGATCTATATATGATTGAAATATTATTAATTCATCAACAGTATAGTATGTAGTATAGTATGTGCTTTCTTTGCTTCCATGCACGTATTTATTTTATAACTTTGAGATTAACTGACCTTTATTTTAACTATTTAAATAAATTTGTGTAGAAGTGATCAAATACTACAAATGTAAGTCATTTTTGTGACATAAATAAAATCATCATAAAATCATAAATCATTAAAACGACATGCAGTGGTTATGATGTCAGTATTTTTGCAGCCCGGGTTGTTGCTTCAGCTAAACACTGCTTTCTGTGTTACATTACTGTATACAGAAAATGAATTTGCCAGCCCTATTTATATAAATATGGGAACAAAATATTAAACAAAACTATTAAAATCAATTCAATTATCTTGTACATATGTCTTTAATGGTTGCAGAGAGTATAATTTCTTGATTTAATCGTAATATTTATTTCTTTTTTAGTTAAATTTTGTATTTTTGTACTTTTAATTCATTGTATAGTAGGGATGTAACAACACCAAAGCCTCAAGGTATGATGATACTGTGATAAAAGGTTGATGATACAATTATTGTGATATTTTAAAAATGTTTGAATTATGTATTTATGTACAAATTGCAAACAAAAACAATGCAGTAGTCAGTAGTATGCCTTTCATAAAATAAAATAAAATAAAAAAAAATTAACAATATAATATTACAGTACATATCAAAACAGTCAATTGCAATAAAAAGACATCTGTGTCATTTCATATACTGTTTAGGAAAAGTTTGTACAAATGTAAACAGTGACAATGATCATAATGATTGTTGATTTGTTGTTGTAATTTAGGAGTTCAGTCAGTTTTACCCTCCTCTACATCTCTGGTGCTTCGTGTGTTACACAGAAATACTACCGACCCGCTGAGTGTTTTGTACAGCTGGCTTCATGATGCTTTATTTAATGTTTGGGGATCATCCAGGTTATCGCAGAACAATGGCCAGTTGTTTCATGGGATGGGATTATAGACGACCACATGTCGACCAAAACAAAAAACAACTACGAAGGAATGAGAAATAAATGAAAATCTCCCTGTTAATGCAAAGCATGTGTAGCAGATTAAAGGCCCATACATGATGAGTACATTTACAAATCCTTTACATGGCATCCTTTAGTCCCATATAAGCACGGTAAATTAAATCTAATCCAGAACAATTACTGTAGAGAAGCTACCTTGGTGCCTCTTGAAATTTGGATTTGTTTAGATTTACATTTTTTTTTTAATATTTGGGGGTTTAATTGTGTAGGTTACAGTTTTCTTTATTTGCAGCCAAAGCAACCTAAGACCTAAGTCCAAACGCCCCTTTGTGCACAACAGAAGCTCAAAATGTCATCATTAAAAAGAACAATATAAAGTATGATTGCCTGCCTGCATCATGAAACATTTTAAGATGCAGCACAGCATGGCATGGATGATGATGGCTGGGAACGATCCTCATACCAACTGCCCTTCCCAAATTCACTTTTATCCTCTCATAACTGTCAGGCAAGGCTTTGTGTGTGTGTGTGTGTGTGTGTGTGTGTGTGTGTGTGTGTGTGTGTGTGTGTGTGTGTCTGAGTTCTCTCTGCTAGTAGCACATGGTTTATGCATTTCTCATGTGTGTGGAGAGAGGACAGAAGAATGGGAAGGCAGAGAGAGGGAGAAAGAGATGAAGGGCAGGGGCTCATGAGGTAGAAAGAAGACCCTGGCTGGAATTTTAATGATGGAGTGGATGGGACTAGTGAGAGAAATCCACACGCCACAAGGTCACAGTTTTCATTCGCCAAGGCATATTAATTAAAGGCTGCTTTCTGGGATGCTGTACATGAAGCAAAGGTCACGTTACACTGGCTTGCTCCTGCCACAATTTCACACTTTGGGGGGGGTGAAAAAAAAGTTCTGTGACAGATTCAGGACTTTGTTGGAGTTTCAGGAAAACTTCTTAACAGGTGACTTGCAGTATTTAAGGAGGTCCAGTTCTACAGAACAGTTGCTCCTTATCTTTGTTGATGTCTCATGTAAAACGTGTAGATTTAATCCCTCAGCTGATTACTCACAACAAACTGTAAAATTGTACATTCATGATACGCAACACAGCCATGCTAAATTCAATATTTGTTTTTAAGTTATGTTTGGGGGCTTTTTTTTTTTGCCTTTATTGGACAGGACAGGTGAAGGGCACATAGGAAGGAGGGGGTGACACGCAGCAAAGGACCGCTACTGCTGAGGACTGACGGCCTCCATACATGGGGTAGATCCTCTACCAACTGAGCTACAGGGCCGTCCCAATTTGTGGCTAAATTCAAGGGTGGCCTGAAAATCAGCATCTCCCTGGTACATCAACACTAGATTATCTTAAAAATATATAACTATATGCCTCTAAAATGAAGCAATGTCATATCCCTTTCTCTTATCTTTCTCTGTCTCTGCTTCTCTCTCTCTCTCTCTCTCTCTCTCTCTCTCTCTCTCTCTCTCTCTCACACTCACACACACACACACAGGGGAAATTAGTCACTTCTCACTGGAAACTTAAACAGACAGTCAACCACTTAACCAGTCTAATAGGGGTGATTTCCAGTGTAAGATTTCATTTAGCGACTGATGACAAGCCTCACGTCACTCCTCCCAACAGAAATAAGGGAGATAGAGACATTGTTGCCACAGAGACTGGGAACGAGACACTCCAGGATTTGCATAGGGCTTAATTTGATCTACTTGAGATTGCAACTTCCTTCCACTTGATGTAATTAAACCGAGAGATGTGACTAATTAAGTTGACGGTGAGAAACGAGAGCACAGTAAAGGCAGCTGATGAAACGGCAGAGGCAGACGATAGTAAATATTGACAACGGAAGTTCATTGGGAGTGAACAGCATCGTGGGGTGAGGACTGTGAGGGCTTGAGCAATGTCAGGGTATTCATCATTCATCACGCAGATGATGCATATGTGTGTGTTGCACGTGTGCTGTCTGTGTTTGTGTACTTCAGCATGCATGTGCAATTTACTCACTGTGGGAGTAAAGAGACAAATTATTTAAACTCAATAATACAAGCATGTGTCTGACATGACAGCGTGAGGTGTCTGTCTGCATTTACTGCTGAATTTGAAGGTGTGAATACTGTTCTGCTCAAGTGTGAACTGCAAAGAGGAAAAGTTTGTAGGAAGTTATGAGACAAACAGAGAACACAATTACATCTCCTGAATAAACTGTCTTGCAGTAGGCAAAAAAAAGACTCCCATGAGAGCAAAGTCATGAGTTAGGGTAAGAATATTAGGGTAAACTAATCAGAGGCAGAGTGGGTCAAACTTGCACCATCCTGGGAAAAAAAAATGTGTACAGCAGCTTATTGACATGTTAGCAACCAAGCTAACTACCAAACTGGCCAGTTAGCTGAGAGAGCAATTGACTCAAATTAGCATGCTCCTGACTAGGTAGCTTGTTAGCAATAAGCTCTCCCACAGCATTGATTTACCTGGTTGCCCCAAGCTCCTAGCACAACCATTTTCACAAGGACGCATGTTTGCTTTGGCACTTTCCAATATGAGCAAGCCTTTGGAATAGGAGGTGTGTGAATTGAAAGCAGCAAATTCCTTGATAAAGATAGCTCAAGAGAGCCAAATATGAACTTCATACAAACATCAAAAGCCTACACCGGTAATTTCACTTGGCTGATTAAACCTTGTGTACCAGTTGCAACAAAGATAATCGAGTCTTTGTTCACACTGCAGGCAAATCAGATTTGTTTCCCAATCAGATCTTTCCAACACACACGTGCACTGCATTGTTATGTGCAAGCGATCTGATCGGATTTCTATGTCCAGATATCACCAACCTCCCTCCATTAGCTGCTGGGGTAATGCCACTGGTGTCAGTAACTACATACGCTGATGACACAAATGCCACCTACATTTCGCCCTACAAACACTTGTTGCATCACAGAACTCCTCTGTCACACCACACAAGCTAAGTGGCTGGTATACACTGCGATGCTCCACCACTTTGATGCACTTTCGTCACGCTGGATCTTACACTGCTGCTGTGTTGCGAATGATGCAGCGAGAATTACAACTGCAACTGCTTTTCAAACCACCTCCAAATGTGGTCTGATCTGATGCAAAAATTGCATTTCATTTTTTAGAGTCAATCTGCATACAATCCGGATATGCCAAAATACAGATTTGCGCTGGCAGTGCGTACCAGGCCTGAGTGTAAGGAAAATGCCAGTTAAGCACTGTGTGCACACACCCACACAGTCCTGATAGAAGGTATAATCAGGCAATACAAGTAAAAACACCTTTGGGTCATGTGTGTAAGACCTTTAAATGCCAGTGAAGCCGTTGAACATTGTAAAGGTTAAATGTGAGACCATCTGACTGATTTAGAAACTCTGTTAATGACTGTCCAAGTGATATGCTAATTAATAACACAAACAATTAGTACTCCATGTAAATGGACCTTGATTGAACCTGAGCAAATGGCCAATAACAACCAATAAAACACCAATAAAAATGTACAGATAGAGCCAAGTCAGGCCCCAGACACAGTCACACAACTAAGCCACACACATACTTTACAAGAGTATTCACACAGTCTATGTACAAATTACGCACCTCTCATTTGCTCCCTGATGAGTACATACACTGTACACATTCATCCAGGAGGCTCTTAACCTGTTGCACACACTCATATTCCGATCCAAGAGGCCTGTCTATTAACATTTGGCAGATGTGTTTTCCCAGATGAAATACTCGGGTCTGAACCACTAAAGGTCTCCTGAAATGTTGAGGTGTGTAATTGCCAATCTGTGCCGAGCCCAGGGGCCTCGTTCACTTCGTTTAGGCCTTTTATGGTGCCGCAGCAGACGGAGAGACTTTAAAAGTACGTCAAGGAACAGATGTTAACATACTACTAGCCTGCTCTGCCATGTTCTCTCATTCTCTTTATAGCTACATGCTGTATTTGTTTATGAACCCTGATGTGAGGCTGGGATCACAGTCATTATCATATTAAAACTCTGTTTTATTCTAATTTAGCTTCCATCGACTGAATGCACATTTTCAGTGTTATGATGAACATTAGATGTAATCACTGAATGTGATTTATTGGCTTTAAATGGAGCTACTCAGCAAAGCAGAACAGGCAGCACCCGCACACACTTTTACCTTTAATTGAATTTTAATCTGTGTTTGCGGTCACAAATCATGCAGTGCAGGGTAATTATCTATTAACGATAATGTTATTGGATTTATATGGAAATGCCCAGGCAGCAAACTGAACTTGTGGTGTGGTCATGAGCACGCAGAGTAATCAGCGGATGTTGCTGGCGGGGCAACAGCTTTTGTTTCTCGAAGGATCCCGGCCAGTCGACGGAGAGGGTTTTCTTGCATGCAAAGAGCAGATACAAGACAATGGCGATTCTGCCTCCATGCTGCCTATCTTTCCTGTGATATATCTCTGCTTTTCTCTGTGTCTGCATCTCTCTTCCACCCCCTTGCTACCCTCTCTCTCCCTCTGTCCTCCAGTGGTCTCATTAGGGCGGGACTGTGAAGGGAAGGTGAGATGGTTACTGTGACAACAGCAGAGAATGACGGGCAGAGTGGCAGAGCAATGTGTGTGTGTGTGTGCAGATGTGTGTGAGTGTGACTGCAAGAAGTGATTCAACAGTATTCATTGTCATATGTGTATATGTGTGTTGTGCAGTGTATGTCCCTGAAGGTGGGTATTTTATGCAGCTTTTCAATGCACAATAAAGACTTGGAAATTGGCTGCTGCTCAGTAGTGCATACTTGGGCTGCACCTAATGATTATTTTCATTGTTCATCTATCTGTCGAGAATTTTCTCAATTAACCAATGAGTTGTTTGGTCTCTAAAATGTCAGAAGATGGTGAAAAATCGTTTTTTCCCAAAGCCCAAAACAACGTCCTCAAATGTCTTGCTTTTTCCACAACCCAAAGATACTCAGTTTACTGTCATAAAGGACAGGATATTCACTTTTGCAGTATATTCACAGTATCATATTACAGTACAATATGGGAAATGTTTTATATATATATATATATATATATATATATATATATATATATATATATATATGTATATGATACAACAGACTAGAGTGCTGGTACACAAGGTTATAAGACAACAAAACATTATTGCATAATTGAGTAGGCCATCCATTAAAGTCCTTATCTATTTCAGGGGAATTAGGCACACACAGAATCTGCTCACTGCTCCACAGTGCCAGGAAATGATGGGCAGCACTGAGGGGCAGAGCTAAGATTAGACTGGAGTGATTGACAGGTTGATAGAGCCAACTGGAAGCCTGCCATTCCTCTAGTCTCCTTACAGTAATGAAGCAGAGGGAGCCAGCTCTACATGAGGGCATAAGCAGCCAAGGAGATAATGAGGAAGTTGAGGACATTCTGTGCAATCCTTCCTCTCTGTCTGTCTGTCTTAGTCACTCTCTGCCTCTCCTCCTTGCTTAGGGACTGAAATAAAGAAAGAGGGAAATGTCATTGCAGCCTTGAGATTGCAACAATGACCCCTGACCTTGGCTCAGTTTCTTCACATGTCAAAATACACACATGAAATGCAAAAGCCAAAAGAAAGAGGCTCCAGAGCATCTTTGGAGGCCTGTGAGGAGTTGAAGAGACAGAGCAAACAGCACTGTGGGGAGTCTGCAGTGTGGATGCTGCCTCCTGTGGTGTGGATGACCTTTCCAACACCACGTAGCTCTGCAAGACTCTGATAAGACCAGCTGGGAGGTGACAAAATGCCCTTGTGGTGGACACAATACCCACACTGGAGACACACACAGGGGTAAAACGCACACAGGGGCAACCAGCTGGCCTAGAAATATAGTTTGACTGAGGTCACTGGTTCAATTTCCGTTTCAGGCTGCAGGGTGTATTCCAGGTCAGACATGGCAGCTGGAAGGTAGCTGACATTAGAGCTGTGATACCCTGCAACAATGCTGAAGAGTTTTCAAGAAAGGGGCTGAGCCCTTAACGCTCATAAAGCACTGATAATAACACTGTCATACTGTAGCTTTCTGTTTTAAACAATGACTGTTGCAGTCCAAATAGTGAGTTGGAGAAAGTATATGAAATAGCTTGAAATCATATTAAATATCTGATCTATGGTTGAAGTGGGTTATTACCCCCTGCCCCTCCAAAAGCCCACTGCACCAAAAATACAAACTCATCATTCAGTTCCTGCCTTACTCCCTGCCAAACTCCACTGACATATTGCTCAATTTAACACTTACACACATTGACTCCTTCTAAAAGATTATTTCTTTTGACTCATAAACAGACACTCAATTGTCAAACAGTCAGCATTAATTTGAACTCTACGTGAGTGAACGTGAAATGGGCAAACGACTGCACAAGTTATGGGCCGGAATAGAAATTTAAAACTTGACACTGCAGCTGTAGTGTTGTTATTAGAGAAATGAATGTTTCATTTTAGCATGTTTCTTCAATCTCTGTTGACAAATCATGGTCATTTTATGATTTAATACAGTAAATATGTTACAGATTTCTCCTTTCAGAGATTTTTTCATTTTGACTACAGAAGCCCGACCTTTCCTGGAGGTAGTCTGGCTTGCACTGTGTTTGAATCTGATAATTTATCCAGATACAGAACGCATTTTAAAACCAGGTGTACATGGGGTATCTGAGTTATGTGACTGTGGTGTAGTTTATTAAGCTTATAGTATAGCCTTACCTTGTGTAAATATAATTAGTTTTTGTTTGTCTATTTTCTCCACTAATTGACAAACAAAATAAAAAAATACGTTTGGCTTTTTGTGGAGGAGACCAGAGTGATGCTAACTTTCAGTTGGTTGACAAAAATCACGTCATCCCTGCATCACTGTATAAAAACAGTGTGTGCACTGATTGATCAAATGTATTGTATGTAATTAAATGGACTGTTTGGAATGTATTGCATGAATGCATTGATCAAATGTATGTCATGTATATTAGCTTTGTGTAAAAAAAAAAAAGTTATCTTCTGCTGCACATGCAGGTGCGTGATTTTTACCCTGACGAAAATTCAATTATACACACATAAGTCTGGATACATACTGAACTCAGCAGTAAAAAAGAAATTATGTTACTGAAAGGACAGAACTTACAAAAATCTACATTAATGCATGAAAAATGAGAATCTGGATGTGATAGGATGGCCCCAGGGGAAAGCCAAAAAGCATTTGGAGGACTTTGCTAAAAAATGTCCTTTTCAACATTAATTAGCTTCAGAGAATTCAACAAGAGTCGAAGAGTGAGAAGAGGAATGTAGAAAATGAAAGATGAAAGGGAAAGATGAGAAGGCTGGTGAGCCTGCATTAAATGGAGCAGAATATGTAAAAGCACAGCTTGTGTGACACACTGACACGCTACACTTCCTTTTAAGCTCTGCTGCTCTGGTTCAGATACCTTCTGTGAACCAACCTGCACCTAAAAACATGGAGGGTACACATATGTGTACAGCACACACTCGCACTCAGACACACACACACACACACAGCAGCAGCAGCAGTGACCCTGTCTTTGGACTATCTGAAGCACAGAGGTGGTAACAGGATCAGGCTGAGTGAATGTGGCCACATACGCTGACAAGCCCACCAATACTAACAGAGCTGGGTCCAGTCCAAATGACCAGACATTCACACACACACACACACACACACACACACACACACACACACACACACACACACACACACACACACACACACACACACACTCACACACACACGCCCAAATTGAAGCAGTAGTAATCTGATTATGTAGCAGCTGTCACATACGGCTTTCATTGCCATGGTTTATGAGTCATTACACACACACACACACACATGGTTTCACTCACATACACACATACAGGTGCACAAGCATATGTATACTACACACATTAAGATGTAATATCAACTTATAGGCAAGTATTCTGAATTGGTAAAATAAAGTTGATGCTGTCAGGTTTAAGTATAATTAGCACATCAGGAACAACATTCATGCTGAACAGACTGTATCTACAAGATGTTAACAGCTGTTTTTGCAATTTTTTGAACACTAATTCTAATGAGTTAAAGTTACAAAAAAAAATGTATAAGCATACATATTTTAAAAATCAAACAAACATTGATTTCCTCACTAGGGATGAGCAATACCAACTTTTTAAATTCCATATAATACCATTGCTTTTTATTACAATGTTATCAATACCAATACTGATACTGACACAGATCATTTTTAAATGGGCATGTAATTTTTCAAAATAATGGCAATTTTTAGAAAAAAGATGGGAAAATTACATGATACATGCCAATAATTAATAACTAATTTATTACAAATACACTGCATTTCAAGTTTGATTTGCAAGTGTGTAAGGTGTGTAAGGCTTCCACAGTCATGTGACACAGGCCAGCTGAATAAAAATATCAGGGCAACATTATATATTATATCGCTCTAATATATAATCTGGTATGGTGGATTAAAAGGTGGCATACATGTTTTAAACTGTGCACTTTAAATACGGCAAAATATACGAATGAAACAAAATTACCGAAAACATTTGGAAGTGATGCAGCCACCCACGTTTTGTATGGAATTTTATTGTCAATGTTTCTCTAAAGAAATACCAAATGGGTAGTTTGGGAGTATCAAAATATGGATCCTGCAGAACTGATACACCTATCCCTACTCCACATCCTTACTTTTTCTTATATAATCCTGTACTTGCAACAAATATTCCAAATGAAGGTAAATCACTGACACAAAATAGTTGCAAGTTTCCATGTCCTTCCCTTTGAGTGCTTGCTGTCCTCCCACAATCTCAAGACATGCAGATCAGATGAAATGGAAACTCTAAATGTCCATGCCTCATGCATGCTGGCATAAGTTCTCACTTTCCATGAACATGAATGAATCACAAATAATGATTAAATATATGGAATCACTGCTCTTTATAGAAAATTGTCTGACCTAATGAATTCAGGTAAAGGCTCTGATCGTTTATTGATTTCACCTATGAATTCTATTTCAGTCATGAAGCACAGATGCACATAAAGGAGAAAGGAGGCTGAGGACAAAAAAAATCCAAGCCTGAATGTGAGCAAGAAATTGAATGTGCAAATCAGGCAGCAGCTCAATATCAGCAACTTGTTCCGAATCCCTTCTACACTGATTGCACATTATAGACAAATGCAACAAGATAGATAGAACTTAGTCAATAAGGATGAAACAGACTGGATGGTTGGTCTCTTACATTTGAATAAACACCTCTTCCTCCCCCTCCAACACACACACACACACACACACACACACACACACACACACACACACACACACACACACACACACACACGCACGCATAGCCACCAGTCTATTTCTTCCCAGACTCTTTTCATATCTCTTCATTTCTTCCCACTTCTTTCCATATCAGAGCTAATGGGAAAAAATGGAAATGTGCCTGTCAGTCAGACAGTCATCGTGCCGATACCAGGCTCCCTTTCCACAGTGATGAAAACACGTCTGGTGACAGATGAGTCAGGGCGACCGTCAGTCGGTCAGTCTGCAGACAGCAAGTCAATCAGTCAGTCAGCAGAGAGTCTGGAATTTAGTGGGTCAGTCAGTTAATTAGTGAGTCACTGAAGCGGCCACATGGCTGTGTTGGTAAGCCGGTCAGCCAGCCAGTCGGTAAGTCTCCGCTTAAGTCAGTCATTTAGATGGCCAGCCAGACAGTCAATTAGAGTCAATATGTTAATCAGTGACTGCTGTCAGTCAGCCAGTCAGTGTGATAATAATGAACCACCAGTTCATGAAGAATAATGACAGTCGGTCTCACACAGCCAGATGTTTCGTAATAGCGTGTTTCAGAACATGACAACATGTGACAAGATTCATCCTGCTGAAACTGTCAGCTGGAACGGTTAGCAATGGTTAAAATAGTTTTAAATCCACATTTTAAAACAACACACAGGAATTTAGTGGAATCAACTAATCTTTTCTGGTGAGCATTAATGTACCTTCTAATATTCTATATAAATATAAAGTTAAATCAGTTCATAATTTCTAGTTTTTATTCTCAAAGTACTTCTGAACTTAAGAACATGAGTTGTTCTGACTTGAAAACTTTTGAGTCCCATTGATGTATTGCTGCGAATTCACTCCCTCCCCCCGTACACTTAGTTGATTCAACTTAATAGCTTAAACTTATTGAACATTGTTTTCTCAAGATCACTTAACTTTATCAGTTTTACATTCTGAAAACTCATAAGACAACTTTGAAGTAATTATTCAACCAAGTCACATTTTAAGGCAACAGGGGACTTTCATTTTTAAGTTGAACCAGCCTAAAAGCCATTGCAAATAATGTTGATATTGTGTTGAATTTGGGGGCCTCATGTGGACAAAAGCAGTAACATTTCCTCCGCCACAAAATAAAATGTAAAATATGGAAATATGCAAATAAAAATCTCCTCCTGCTTCTTTTTACCTGGCTATCATACTAGTCACTGTTACTTTGCCTGTGAAAATGTAAAAACAGGCTTATTTCATCTGATTTCAAGCTCAAACTGACCTGGTGGCACCCATTAAGACTAACTATACTATGTAGAAATAGCCAGTTCTCTCACTGATATCCTTGTTTGCATTTGTAGGTCATATAGAGGCATCAGTATTAAATTGAGATGATTTCAGAACCATTTAAAAACTGCTTGTATAGCAGCTTTGAAATTATTTACAATGCACTATTATCACTTATACAAGACAAAACCTCTACAGTGGATGGGAGGGGGGGTCATGGCTGACCCTCCATTGACACTGGAGGTAAAAGTCACCAATTCCCTGAAAAACACCTGCTAGCTAGACTAACAGATCAAGAATTAGCAAGCAGCTGGAAACTGTTTGCTCTTGTCTAGCGTGAGTGTTTCCCGGTGCAGCAGGGGGGGATAGAACAGACTGCATAATGCCGAGAAAGAGAAAAAACAGACCGAGAGAAGAGAGTGGCAATGTGAGGCCTCTCTGATCACATCCACGCTGCACATCAAAAATCAGAGGCAGAAAACGTTCACTTTCATCATCTGAGAGTCGTTTGCTGAGGGGAATTGCACTTTGTCGTTGTCTTTGACTGCGACAGGAAAATTGTCTCTGTAGTGTGTGCGCGCACATGTGTGGTGTTCATTAGATGTCGGTGTGTGCGTCAGTGTCTGAGTCTTGCCGTGCATATGTGTGGGTGTATTTAAGATGACACAGGGGGTGGTCGCACTTACAAACAGAATGGCATATGGTGCCTTGCTTTTTGGCAATCACGAGTGACAAGTGAGCAGGGGAATCAACAGTGAAGGCAGGGTGTGTTGAGGGGCCGGGGGGAGCAATGGGAGGGCTTTGCTTAACGATCTCATCTGCGTCTGTTTGTGTGTGTGTGTATGTGTATGTCTATTTCCACCCTTAGGCAATACAGTACTGCTTTATGTAGATGAATGTGGAACAGGTCTCGCCGTTTAGCAGCGTTATATAAATACATTATAACAATACTGAGCAGGAGCTCTGCACAGAGCGGCTCTGAGTGCAACGTCAACAGTCGCCTCAGGCCACGTTTTTCTTCCTTACTGTGTTCAGATTGAAAGATGAAAATGTTTCACACAGTCCCACCATCCCTCACCCCCTCCACCCTCCACTGCCACTCGTGCACACAAACGCCCTCCTTCCTACGGTGCTAATTGCAGGCCCCAAGAGGCAGCAGGATGGGGCCCCAAGAGAAATGTCCAATTTGTTGGCTGGGGTCTTCTGGGTTGGAAATGGTTGACTAATGAGCACCGTGCTCTTCATGCAGCTAATTCATGTGTCAACATTATCTGTTTCTGAGTTGTGTTTTTCTGCTACTTGGGGTCTCTCACATTAGAATAATAAAAAAATAGTTGACATCCTTCCTCTAAAGCGACACATCAGACATATCTGATGTTTTCCCAGGAAGAACTAGCAGCTACTATGAATTGGTATAGATGGAACTATGGATTTCTCTGGGTTTGACCATAGTTGGAAACATTTGGGATAATGTAAGCCCACAAATTAACAAAATAAATGACATGTCTATTTATTTATTTATTTATTTATTTATTTTGACATTTTAATGCAGAAATGTGATTTATTATAGCTTTAACCTGCAGCCTCTATGGAGGTGACTTTCTTACACAGTGGACCTTTAATGTTCAAGATGTCAACTCAGCTTGAAAACTGCTACAAAATTAAAGTTGGATTGAAATGGAATCATGAAACATGAAATTTTTCGTGTTTTGTGATTAGCCTGCAAATTTTAGCGCTACACTGCTGTTGGTTTTTCAGGCAAACTGACAAAACATGTCAGTTTTGACCAAGAGCTTCACTGGTGCAATTAGTGGAGAGATGTACAAAATAAATCTGAGGATACATGCTTTTACTTTAGGCCTGGGTATCGGGACTCAAAAGGTATCGACTGAAATAACCCAATGCCAAGTAGCATTAAAACTTCTCCAGTTCTCCGATTCCTGCATTCAAACATTTTTGTACCCAGATCTATAATGAAATGACTATTTACATGGTTTGCTTGCAGCCAATTACTGCAAGCAAACAAAGTACTCCAATAGTGTCAGTGTCACTTTAAGGATACTGGTATTGAAATTTCTGAAACGATACCCCGCCCTTCTTCTCCTATTATTGCAGCACTACAGGGGCATTCAGGCAGACATTAGAATTACATGAAAAACACCTTAATTTCAAAGAGGCGTCTACATAGATACCACAAAAAAATCATTCATCAAAAATGTAGACTCAACCTACGCTATGCTTTGTAATCTGACAACAAACAGTAAGCCTGCACCAAGCAGACAGATAAGTCTAGTTACCACAGGGTCATTACTTTGCCCTGACCCTGAGAAGGTGATGTTGTCTATAAGCCCATGTATAACTTTCCAAGGAGACCTGTAGGTCATAAGGATTAACAAGTGGCGCTAACTGGCTAATCCTTACCATGTACAGTAAGCGCCACAGTTAGACCCTAAACATGTAGAGCATTACTGCAGAGTTTACTGTAACCAGGTAGAGTAGAGTGTGTCCCTCACCTCTGCACGCGTCAGCAGTGGCACATCTGCATTTAAAGCGACAGGTATTGAAAAGAGCCATCTCTGAGGCAGAGACAAAAGGACTAGACAGGCACCAATAATGCTGGATTTCAGCTGCAAATTTACAAGACTTTTTTAGTCCTCAGGAATTGTATTAAAGGGACAGTTCACCCCAAAATCAAATAGAAATATTTTCCTTTAGTCTGTAATGCTGTTTATTTCTCTAGACTGTTTTAGTGTGAGTGGCCAAGTTTTGGAAATATCAGCCAAAGAGATGCCTGACTTCTTTCCAGTATAACGGAACTAGATGGCACTTGACTTGTGGTGACGAAAAATCAATTTGAAAAACTCAGCTATAAGGTTTCCAGAAATCATGACCCAGTTACTCAAGATAATCCATCCACTTTCTCTCTAATAGAAAGAACGCAGTCCTGGTAGATTCTGCTGTATATGAAAGTAGTTCCTACATGAAGCTGTTCACAATGAGCTCTGTGGATTGAATAACTGCTGTTGAGTTTTTCAAATGTATCTGTTTGGGGCTTTGAGCTGATGAAAACTGGCAACTCGCACTAAAACAATCTATATGGATGAACAGCACTACATATATATACATATATACATATATATATATATACATATATATATGTATACGTTTTTGCTGTGAACTGTCCCTTTAAGTTCTTGAAAAAATAGGGGACCTTTAATTCAGATTATCCTGGAATATAACCCTCGGCTCAGTCCGCTCTGATTTATGTAGAGAAAATTATATTAGCTAGCATTAGCGGAATGACAGCTATTGTGAATCTTGATGTGCATGGCCACCATGCTGATTGCTGCCTCACTGTACATGGCCCTGGCCTCCTGGATAATAGGAGACTATTTTTAGAACAGCAGAGAGAGAGGGAGAGGGGAGAGAAAGGGGGAGAGAGATTGAGAGAAATGGCTGGGAAGAGTAGGGATGAAGCAGAGAGCGAGAGAAGGAGGTGAGAGAGAAAGGGAGATTGCATTGACAATCGTGCAACACTGAAGTAGCAGAGGGAAGACAGGAAAATGTTATGGGCAACCAAGCAACTAATAAGCTTGAACCTCAGCACTCTGCATAATGCGACAGCTCATTACCGCCCAATTAGGCATTACAATGCCTTGCTTACTGAGGTTTATTGATGCAAATCAACCAGGAAAAGATACCCCAGTGCCAAAAAACAGGAGGTGAAATTGGATGAGAATTTGTCGAAAGTACAGGCTCTGTGGCAGTTCAGTCAATTTACAAAGTCTCTGTGGGGGGAGGTTATCCAAATTAGTATGTGATTCTGACAATATGGAGTTGATTTTTTTCATCCTCTCGTTATCAAGTGGCCGAGTGTTTCCTCTGATGATATTATGATGACCCTTTTTACAGCAGAAAGTCTCACACTCTGTCTCTACTGATGTCATTAATTACACCATCTGTCTGATACTCATTTACTCGGTGTGCAACATCTTCTTTTACCTTCATTCCTGGTACACAGGATCCTCACATGTACACAAAAAAAAAACTCAAATCACAGTTACGGTCATCTCTAACTCCTTCTCTAAGACGCACGTCGACACACACACACACACTCCTAACAACCCACCCTTGGAGTGTCATGGAGCAGCCTAATGTTCCCTCCTGCAGACATGCAGACAGCCACCAGGACACTTTAATTTCTTTATTTTCTTCTGGACTTCTAATTCCCCTCCTCCCATATGCTGCCTACATGGATTATCACATGCTACTAAACTCAGTCTGGATCAGGCCTGAGGTAATTACTTTAAATACATAATACTGTGTGTGTGTGTGTGTGTGTGTGTGTGTGTGTGTGTGTGTGTGTGTGTGTGTGTGTTTGTGCGTTTGCTGCTGACAGACTGTGGCCCACTGCATAGATGTTTAAGTAAGAGGTTGTCCCGACAGTTGTAGTCCTGTTGCAACAATTAAAAAAAAAAAAACAATAGAACACAATGAAGATTGTTTTCATTTGTTTTTTTGATCATTTTCTTAAATCAGGTCTAACATACATATTTTGCTCTATTTGTGTTTTTTGTTTTATTTATATTTATTTATAATGATATTGTTTTTGGACAATGAAGTTCATTATTAAACTGAATTCATTTCATATCGCATGTGTTAACCATTTTTGAGAGATCATAACAAAACATATCATGTTTATGTTTACATATACATTCTATATTCCATATATTATATTCTGTATAATCATATCAATTGCAATATAATTTGCAATATTACACAGAATGCTAATTTTTACACCATTATTATCATTTTCATGGAAAAACATTAAAATGATTATTGATTATTATTTTTCAGGAATCATAAAAATATCTTCTGAAGTTCTGTGGAGGCCATCTGCAGGACCTCTCTGCAACACCACAATATTTAGTTTAAAACAATATTTTGACACACATTTTGCATTTACTAAATATTAATTACTAATTACTAACTATTACTAACATGCACCTGCGATTTGAAAATCGCAGTACACCGACTTCGATAAAAATTAGTTTAATTGTCCAGCCTTAGTTATATCTGTGAGATATAAAAAAAAGTAATGCATATCCTGTCACCACTCTCATATGTTACTGTCAAATATGGAAAGAATCATATTCAACTACCCTGGTGATTATCAGAACTCTTACAGTCACTATGAGGTCAGCCACACACATACAAACACAGACACATGTGTCTGTGTGCAGATGTTTACTCATAACCACTGTACATACATTCTCTTCTAAATTTAGTTACCAGCCAACTCTCCATCTGGTTAAAAGTATGTTTGGATGCTTTGATTATATGTAAAATATTTGACAGAAAAGCTATTAAAGAAGAGTTAAATATCCCTCTGAAGATGTTTGTTAATGAAAGATATTTCACAATGTGATAAGTTTGGGAAAAAATATACTTTCATGATATATGTTTATAGTATTTACTTGTTATTCATTTGCACCAAATATGATGTGTTGCATGTTATGTATTTGGAAACCACATGTTTAAACACAGTTAATTTGAGATCATGTTAAATACACAATATGTAAGTTCTGCTACAGGGGCGTCTCTCTCACATTAAAACAACAACAGTTAGTTTGATGATTTCATGTTAGATGAACACCATTGCCAGTGAAAATCTATTTGACCAAACTCTGGTCGAAATCATGTTTACAGATTATTATTCATGTTACTCAAGTAACATTTAGACACATTCCCTGACGTCCATCCTCACTCTCTCATGTATCCAATGTATCCCATGTTTCCCCAGAAGTTACAGCAACTAGTAGAAAACGCACTTGGTGCACTTCGCTGGAACAAATTACGGATTTCTCTGGGTTTGACTGTTCTTGGACACATTTGGCATAATGTAAGTGATCCTCAAGCAATATATAATGAGCTATATTTTATAAATGTTTTCATTTCTATAATGTTGAGGCATCTTAATTAATGTGTGTAGTAAAAGTCCATATGAGCAGTATTTCTTTCTTGTGTGACACTTGTAACTTTGCAACTGAAGGCTGTTGAAAAGGTATATCAAAGGAAATTTAGTTTTAGGTATCAAAGAGAGGGAGACAGTGCTTTTGATAACTGTGGCAAGAAAGAATCACATTAACAAAAATATTGCTAAATTATATTAATAACAAAATTTAAAGCTATAATATGCAACAGATTCCATTAAAATGTCTAAAATTGCTGGATTTTATATATTTTGTCGAGTTATGTACAAACCCTCCACTGATGGCTGGGACTTTGGGACCTTAGTAAAAAAGAATTGCACATTGTTACCACTGTGTGCATTGTTTAAAATCAGCCAAAACAATACTGTAAAAACAAATATGATGACACATAATATAATAAATGGGACTCCAATAAAAAGATACACCATCATAGACCTTGTTCCCACAACAGGTCAGTAATTAATTTCAGATAGGTCTGACAGAGCAGCAATACTAGTGGGAGAACAGGCACATAAATCAGAAGTGTGAGGAATGTTCTGTTCTAATTTTTGTTACTTTTCTAGCGTTAACAGACAAGTTTTGACAAATACAAGACTTGTTATAGTTTTACAGCTAGAAAAGCTAGTGAAGTTGACATCAAAACTGGTTAAACATTGTTTTCCACTAATTATGCAACTATTGTAATCTGATCTACATCAGTTTCATGCATCATAATTGAAAAAAAAAATGATAACTACAGTTTCAGTTACTTAAATTTTAATTTTAATAGTCACACTCCACAACTATCTGTTCACTTTACCATGCAGTATGTGTCTAATGTGTTAAATGTGTTTAATAACACTGCGTTCATGCTAGGATAAAGCACATACAATATGTATTTTTCAATATCTACTGCTTAAAAATTGCCAGCAATTACAGCTATAGCAAACAGTGTGGTGTTTGCAACACCATCTTATTTAAATTAAGAAGCTGTGCATCAGGCTTGGTTTGTTCATGTTGCTCCCTGCTGATGTGTGGCCTCAACACCAATTGCAGCTGTTTGAGCTGTTTGCATTTAAATAATTCACCAGACAATTACTGTAGTCATATATCTGCAAGTGCTGTTTAAAATGATAGATCAAATTCACGTTCACAATAGCTGACTGTGGTGTGGAGGGATCTGGGCTTCTTTGCTACATCATTTTGAGAGGAGGGAGACAAAGCAGAGAAAAGACCAGTCTCCATTTTGTTTCTCGCTCCCAAGGACACAGAGGAAGGAAGACAAACAGAATTCCTCCCCAAATGTGTCTAATTCAATGAGAGATATTTCCGATCAGTCACACAGACACACACACACACACACACACACTGCACACAGGCAGTAATAAATACAGACATTCAATATACACACAGAAAAAAGAGCACACACACACACACACACACACACACACACACACACCCTCAGCCTGGGTCGAGCTAATATCCACGCGTGTCAGGTGGAACGGTCCATTCGGCGTGAGAACAGAGGGGTGGGAGTGTGTTCACAGGTCCAGTCTGGTTGCTTTTAATGGACCAGTGGTGTAGTCCGATAAAGGGCAGCCATCTATCTGCACCCACCCAGTCAACTCTGACACTGTTACCAAGGAAACGCCACCCGCGGGAGCCAGAAAGGGAGGGTGGGACCTTGAGGGAGCATATTCTCCTGTGCTGTCAGAGTGCCAGGAGGAAGGAGAACAGGGATGGAGTGATAGAAAGGTGGGGGGGAGTGGAGGGGAGAGGGAGATAGAGGGGTTTGGGGGATGGGAGGGGGATACAGAGGAGGGGTGCACCAGCCGCCTCACAGGGGTTAACTTTAATCAGACATGACACACACACACACCCGAGGAAAAAAGAGTGACAAATGCAACTAGAATCACACACTTGCATACACTCTCAGAAATAAAGGTTCCAAAATAGTTTTTTTCTGAAGGGCTGGGGTTCTACCCAAAACCATTTGCTTGGGAAGAACCCTTTTTGAAGAACAATTCATCAAGGGTTCTTTGTAAGACTAAAGGCTCTTCATCCAAAGAACCCCTTGTGGAAGAAATAGAGATCACTAAAGAACTCATCCCTCAAGGGTTTGTCAAGGGTTCTTTGTGCCATAACATAAAAGGGTTCTGGGTAGAATCCCATTTCTAGATGAAACCATTGAAATATAACATGGTTTGTGGTAGAAATCCCTGGATGGATTCTAGAAATATAAAAATGTTCTTAATAGAAACCACTGGACGGGTTCTTGTCAGTACCCTTAGAAGATGTAAAGGGTTACCCTTACACCATAGAAAGGTTCTCTGTGGAACCGCTAAAAGGCCTTTTCCACCAACACCAATGTTCTGGTTCAAACTTGTAACTTTGAACCATTCTGAACATTTCCGCCAAAAATAAATGTATTTGGAACCATAAAAATTGCAGGGTTTCCTTGGGAACCTAAGTGGGTGTGTCATGTTCTAAAGGTTGCTGCATTACGCAATGCCGTCTGATGGTGGTGATCCCTGATTTGATTGGTTTCACTCAAAATTGGTGAAAATGGAACTGGTTCAAGAATAACTAGCTCTTAATGTTAGGTTCTAAATAGAACTCTCTGAAAATGTTCCAAGTATGACTTTTATAAAAGGTTCTACCAGGAACCAAAAAGGGTTCTCTGGTGAGGACAAGCTGAAGAACCCGTTACAGTTCTAGTTAGCACCTCTATTTCTATGAGTGTAGATACACTTTCACAGGGAGCGGCAGACTGTCACACATATTGTATGCACAAATGACATACAGCAGACACACTGCGCGCATATATGTGTGTGTGTGCGTGTGCAGGCGTCATTTTCCTGCAGACGGGCGTCACGGGACCCTTTGCGAAATGTGCAGCAAACACAAAAAAATGACACGTCATATTTCATTTTCAGATCATTTTCTTTCGCTTCTCTCCAGATTGTCGGAGAGGCAGAAAAGCCACTGATGCAAACAGCTGAGATAGAGACGCCTTCCCATAGCCGGGCCCACTGCATCATCATCCAGAGACCAGATCACACTGTCACCTCCAATAATGTCACACATTAACAACTTCATCAGTCATCATATGGGTTGTGTCAGGTATTTGTTCAGCTTGATTCATTCATATGCAGAGTATACTTCTCCTGAAGCTTTCAAAAACACACTGACGGAGAGCTTAGCAAACTAAAATATTTGTGTTCATATATATAATGTGTGTTAACTGAGGCTGGGTATCAAACCTCTGTATGTTTTGGTACGGAATGAAATCTCTAGCAGAAAATCAATTTTTTTTAGTACTGAGAGTTGGCACTGAATGTGTAGTGAAGAATTATAATCCTTCTTATTTATTCTTTGATTTGAATAATGATTTTGTGACTTTTTGACTGTGTTTTACGTGTATCTGAACAGGTGTTCAGTCAGCATTTAACATTTGAGAACTTCTTAAATTAAAAGAATTGACTTTACCACCTTAAAAACTATTATGCTGGAAGATGCTGCACCTTTTCTAAATTAAGCAGAATTTCTCTTGTACTAGACAGTTTGAATTTTATTGCTTCTTCTGATTCATGTCCAGCCAATAAATTGGTCAGGCTGATACGCTGCCAATGTTAGCATATCACAGATATATTTAGAGATCATGTTCTACAGATGTAAGAAAATATTACAGACCCCTAACAAATGCCACATCATCGTGATTTTAATAGTTTAAAAATTGTGATGCAAAAATTATCCCACTAATTAAATCATCGCAAAATCACAAAATGATTTTTTTTTATCATGCAGCCATAGTATCAGCACAAAACACGTGTTGGCCATTAAAGCAACAAGAAATTACTGTACAGACACACCACAGACATGAGGTAATTTATATACAATGTTATATACATGTCCTCAACATTAAAGAGTCCTTATCAAAAATGTTAATGCTGAATATTGGTATAAATGACTCAAATATCACTACCATATGTTTCAAACATCTACTATCCATAATCTTGAGTAACATACAGGTCATCCTGCTGCACTTTGAGGCTCATACGTATTTTTCATTTTTCATAATTACCAGTCCAAGGTAACTCTGTGTCTAACATTAAACATTTGACACTCTGCCAGAAGAAATCGAAAGCGCAAGTCAACGTCACTCGTCATATGTTTTTTTTAAATAACCAACAATCATTTTTAAGGGATAGTTCAAATTATTTGAAGTGGGGTTGGATAAGGGAATCAATAGTCAGTGTATTAGCTACAGAAAATGGAGGTAAACACAGCCCCAGTTTGGAGAAGCAGCAAGTGCACTGGTGTAGCAAGCGAAGCAAAATACCTCTCTGGACAGGGTCAGTGGCAAAACATGTTTTACGACCTCACATCAAGTAGTCTGAACCATCCTTTTAGGTTAAATCTGTTGGAAAAGTAACTGCTCATGAGAATATTGCATTATTTCTGTTAAGTTTTTCCTGACTACATGTACTTTACATGCTTTAGTGCATGCTACAAACATACCATTCTACAGTCATTATCATCATCATTACAAAGCCACACCACATAAAAAACAGTCTACACAGCACTAAACTACATTGAACCACACCGGCCCACAGATGCTAGAAACAATTAGAAGGTGTAATCTCTGCACATCTATCTGCCAGGAGGCCTGAGCACAAATGCTGAGCAGAGAGAGGGAGAGAGGAGGAGAAAATAACCATTATTATTAGCAGACAGAGCTGTCTGCACTGGAGGCCTGATCACCTTCTTTACACAGACAAGCTCACAGTTTCTGGGCTTTGTACAATCAGATGACACACACACACACCTCCTGTTTTGCCTTGTAATTTTGACTTTACACGGACGGTCAGGAGCAGCAGTGCTTTTGTTGTGCAGTCTGTCGCCATACTGTGATTGGGAAGTTGTAAAACCAAAGGATTTCTCATCCATCTATGTCCTAATGCTGTCATCCTCCTTCTGCCTGGCTGCTGATTACAGTCTGTGTACTGTCTCGCTGTGTAACACTGACTTAATGTTATTTTGCCTGAGCAGAGCCATTGCAGCGACCCAGATGTCCATATATTATAATCTAATCTAAGATGATTCAGGCTCTGGATTGGCTAATCCAACACCACTCTTCCTAATCTGGCGTCTAATAGATGACATCTGGACAAGACAAGATAAAAAACACAGCCTGGAGACAATCTGATTGACTTGTTTGGGAACGATAATCTTGTCTGTACAGTAACTTCTTCATGTAAGCATTAATTTTCGTGCATGTTTACCACTAAATAACAGATAATTGTTATCTTTTCTTTGGAACAAAGCTTACAAGAACTCATTGCAGTGATGGTCAGTGAGCAGATGATTTCACTCAAACTCAACAACGCGACATTTATTAAAGGAGCAATACGCAGGAATTGCACATCGAAAAATGAGTACTGCAGTCCAAACAGCAAGCTGAAGCCATAGACTATGTAAATAGGTTGAAATCCTATTTAATGCACGGCCTATGGTTGAAGCGAGTTTTTCCTCTCCACCCGCTCCTCTACAGACGCGAAAAAAGCTCATGCAGGCTGCAGGAACACAAGATGAACACAACATTGTAAACTGGTAACAACAAGTGACGATGAGTGCTACACGGTAAGATGATCAGCTGTTCATCACTGTCAATCATCTGTCAATGTAAAGCTGAGCTCATCATCCTGAAAACAAAAGTACACTGCTCTGAAAATACGTTAAGAGTTCAGTAAGTGCCTGCCTTCTGCCTGCCAGACTCCATTAACATATTGCTCAATTTAACAGCTAGAAACATCAAGGCTACTCCTTCTAAAGGATTATTAATGGCTTCTTACAACAAACGTTCAGCATTAATTTTAACTCTAATTAAGTGAAACAATCATATGAAGACAGGTATTCCAGCCTGGAAAGTTTTTCAACTGAACATCCTTAATCTCTGATGACGAATCATGGTCATTTTATGATAAATTACAGTACAATATTTTATTGATTGACCAAGTTGCTTTTGGAATTTTGGAAGTAAATAATTAAATTGTAAATAATGTAATAGTTAATAAAAAGTTAAAACACACTCCTCATGTGCACCTCTTCTTTGGCCAGACGGCATGTGTCTCCCTGCATTCACACCTCTGCCTAAAAAGAAATGAATAAATCCAGAGTCTATTTCTGCTGGTGTCAACACATTCCTTTGAGTGTATAATGGATCAAATCATCAATAATCAATTGAATGTGTCACCTAGCAGAGGTGTCTCCTCTCATTTCGACTGCTCTTTCTTCTTCTGTCCACTCCTGAGGTGTGATGCGACCTGAGTGGATGCTCCCTGTCTTTTTCAAGCTGCAGGAGACCTTCTCAAAGAGCATAGCAACAGACCTGTCTTCCCTGTAAAAATAGGATTGGCTTCTGTGAAGCCGACTCGACGCCACAGATACAACACACACTTCACTTCATTGATTATGCGCCCAAGCCCCTCAGAGCCCAGCTTTACAAGTGATGTCTTCCCCTCTTCGCCTTGCTCACTCTCCTCATAGCTCCCATTTTCACCCTCTTGCTCAGATTTGGAGCCATTTACCTCACAACCGCATCAATATTTTAGTCCTCCTGGATGCAGAGCCTTCCCTTTTTTTTTCATACATTTCTATTGTTTCCGCTAGATAATGAAATGTTAATGTTATTTGGGCATGAGAGACAAGCTGTAGACACAGGCCGAAGACAACCATGGCAGCTTTGTTGCAGAAATCAAGAAAACAAAGGCCATTTGCATGGGCAGATCCTCTCTTAGAGCAAAAATATCAAGTCTTGAGAGCTGCTATGATTTGGACACACTCTATTCAGGTGGACATGTCCTTAATAGTTACAGTGAATAGGGGTAAGAGAGGGACAATTGCAGTTACAATTCTGTTTGTTCTGTTGTTCTGCTCTACAGCTGTTTTTTGTTTTTTTTTTTTTTTTAATTGTTATTGAGTTGATCCCAGTAAGTTAGGGATGCATAATAATTATCATAATTATGATAATGAAATTATACCTATTAAAAGCCAAAGTATGTTTGATTTTTTATGTACTTTACTAGAAAACCTAAATGAACATCTGAAGAGTTAGAACTAGAGCAGCAACAATTAATCAATTAATCAATTATTAATCGACTATTAAATCAGTCGCCACTATTTTGATCATCAAGTGATAATTTTGAGTCATTTTTAAAGAAATAATGTTCAACTTCTCTGATTTCAGCTTCTCAGATGGGATTTTTTCTGGATTCCTTACTCTTATCTGACAGTAAACTGAATATCTTTGGGTTGTGGACAAAAAAGACATATGAGGAAGTTATCTGGGGCTTTGGAAAATATAAATCAACATTTTTAAAAAATTTTTTTTACATTTTATGGACCAAACAATTAATCAGCTAATCAAGAAAATAATGGACAGATTAAATGATAAGGAAAATAATCATTAGTTGTGGACTTAGTCAGAACTGTTCTGTGATTTTGTTGACGCAATGTCAGTTAGATTTGCTTCAGTCAGAGCAGTGGAATATTAAAGTATCAACCTTTGCTGATTATATCTAAGCCTTTCTTACCATCAGGTTATATGATCTTTTTGAAAATCTAAAAGTGAGATAATTATCTGTTATATTATCGGTATTGGCCATGAGAAGCAGGTAATCATTTCTAAGTATTTCCCTTGTAGCCAAAGCCTGATGTATTCTATTTCTTATGTGCCAATAGAGATAAATTGTCGCTCAAACCTTAATTATGCTGAACACAGGCACTGTAATGTATTTTGAGTCTCTCCCACATATACCGTCCTGCTCCCATTAATACTCACTAGTGCAATGCATTGGTGGTTTTGTCTATTATTTTCTTTTGGTATTTGTTGACAATAAAAAAAAAATTCTGTTTTTTTTTTTTTTTTTTTTAAATTAAGGACATTTTTACTTGAGGTAAAAATGCTGCAATTGACCTTTCTCACAGCAGACATTTTGACATGAAATAGTCGGGTAAACACAGGTGTGACTATGTACTAATTAAGGTTCAGTTCCATTCAGGTCAAACAGAGTCAGGCTGCTCCTCTTGTGCATGTTGGCTCACTGGTAACAGCTCTGTTTACCCTACTACTCACTTCAATATGGCTGCCATGAAAAATGTCTATTTTAATTTTACTTTTGCTGACAATTTATTCTTAACCTGCAGATCTGAATTACAGTGTAATACATAAAGTTATTTCCACAAAACATGCAAATAATGGAAAAATGCAAATCAAACATTCTTTGGACTTGTGGACATGGGAGTAGCTCTGTGTATAATACGACATGGGGTTGACACACACACACACACACACACACACACAGCATGCTGGTATTTCATGCTAGCTTTCAGCAGCCGTCTATTACCATCCGATAACACATTGAGAGAGGTATAAAACGCAGGCGCCAGGGCAGAGGAGGCTGAGCAAACAAACACACGGAGAGGTGGGGAGAGAAAGGACAGATGTATTGAAAGCTGTTGAGTGATGTGTTTTTTCTTTATTGCTGTGCATACTGTTGACTGAGAGAGAAGAGAAGAAGGATCTGCAGCAGAGAGAGACACAGAGAGGGGTAAGGTGTGTTTCAGTAAGAATAAAATCCTTTCATATGGGTGCTAACCAAAACAAGGCCAGACTGTACTGTACGTATGGAAATGTGGCCATGAGAATTCATATAGCACATTTCTCAGTAAAGGCTTTTCTCTGAAATTAAATTCACTGTCGGTTTTTCAGCAGCATATCCCTGATTCAAGATTTGATGGCAAAAAAAACAACATCCAAAGACAAATCAAGCCTGATCTCTGATTTCAGAGAAGCTAAAATGCTCAAGTTATTTTTGGACAAACCACATTTTCCAAACAGTATGTTCTCATTAATGGTTTCTCACCACATCTATTTGGGCATGATTTTAAAGAACTCAGATTATGGGTTATCCTGGATTATGCAAAGGACCCTGTGCACAAACACTTATCAGTTTCATTTCTTTGTCCTCCCAATGATATTCATGCCAAATCCCACAGCGCCATATCTTTGCTCACAGCTGGCAAGTGTAACTAAAGGATTATGCAAGCAGCTTCTACAAGCAAATAGATTTCTCCCTACTTCAGAGGAAACTGCTAGTTATGCAGCGCCTATCTGTCCGCCAGGCATGCACAAAAACATGTCTCCCGTTTTCTTTTTTTTTTTTACTTGTTTTAACAGTGCATTTCAGAGGGAGATGGAGAGGAAAGAGGAGAAACAGGAGAGTAAACAAAACATGCACAAAACCAGGAGGTCTCACACACTTACACTGTAGCCTATGTATGGGCACAGTCAGTCTGCATCATTCAGCTGATTGTACAGTACACCATAAGTGTTCTCATCTTTGTATTTAGGTGATTTCACTGGAATTTGACTAGAAAAAAACTGGATTTGGATTAAAGCAAATGTTTAAACAAAGCACTACCACCACCTAAGTAACCAGTCAGTAGGCTCGTATGCCACTGGACAAGCACACATGGTCCACCGACCATCCATGGCACGGGGAGAAGCTCTGACGACGTCCGCTATGTAAATATATCTGAAGGTTCCTTTCCCATATATGGTCCAGATCAAGCCTAGCCCGTGACAGCCATTTCTGATTCTCCATGTGGCCTTCCCATCGTCCCTGAGGGAGATGTGTATTAATTAGCATTGATCTGGAGCAAGAAAACACAGAGAAGATTGGGACAGGTCCAAGGCTATCACAGATACAGGAGCTTACTTGAAATACAGCACAGAATACATTTACATTTTACATTTTAGCCACCTAACTGACAGCTGGAACCAGGGAAATGCACCAGGAGAGCAAGTGTGGGACAATGTCCAGGTTAAAAAAACTAAAAAAAAACTTCATTAATTAATTTAATTACTTATTTAACTTTAAAAGGATAGTTTGGATTATTGTGCGGTGGGATTGTATGAGGTACTTATTAATAGTGTTTGTTTCACTTATAGCAGCTGGTGATCGACACGTTTCCAGTTTGGAGAAGCAAAGAGGGGCAACAAAACGTATCTTAGCCACTTAAAAAAGGTCTACCTAAAAAAAAAAAAAGAAGAAAATCAATATCAATATCAGACAACCTTTCCTGACAGGAAATCAACCAAACTCCATGGGTGACATCAGTCATTTTATCTTGCAGAACACGGGAGTTACTGTTTCACCACTGCCTCTATTTGTTAGTTAGTTTGTCTTATTGTGTGACTTCAGTTAATACGAATAACCCCTTTCAAACACCTAAATCACACAATAACACTAACTAACAGATGGAGGCAGCGGTAGACCAGCAATTCCTGAGCTCTCCGTGGTAAAATTACTCATTCTACCATTGGCTGGATTAGAGAGTGATATTTGGCTCATATAAAGGTAGTTTCACATTGGAAAAGGTTGTCTGATGGCAAAACAAGGCAGTGAAAATATCCTAAATATAGCATAAGCTAATTTTTCTAAGTGACCTTTTCTTAAGTAGCTAAAATATGTTTTGTTGCTGCTTAACTTCTTATGCATCTACTGTAGGTAATACACTGCCTATCAGTAGGTACCTCATACAATCCCACATTAAATAATCCAAGCTATCCCTTTAACTAACTCCAAATATTCCCATTTTAATTTGATATCAACAGGTTTGTTTTGAGGAGTAAGCATCAAGATTTTATTCTTAAACTTTTTTCCGTCTTACTCTTCAGTTTGTTGTTTCCAATATACTGCACATTACTCAGGGTCATAGTGCTGATCTCGGCTCTCTCACCTGGATCCTTTTGACCATTTTTCTTCTGTAATGACCTGAAAACCATAACCTAAATGTTTCTAGATCAGCAGTCCTAATCGCAGACCCAGGATGCATCCTGTCTCTTCTTGCTGAGCAGGCAAGGCCTATTTGAGCCATTAGACTCCAAACAGCTGTGAATGCCTTGTTTATGCTCACAGCAGTGTATCGCTGGAGTCAGAGAGGGAGCTGGTAATATCTAATTCAGATTAAAAAAAGGGTCCACCCGACATCTTTGTATGCGTGGCAAACTCAATTTAGGATTATTCTAGCCGCCTTCTCTCCCTCTCTCCTCTCCTGTCTGCATCTCAGCCAGGAGGCCTCATTTAAAATCTCTTCTTCCACACACATTTTGTGCTTACGATCAAATCCCTGCAAAAGTTGTGACACAGCAGTTTTCATTGATTATCTCAAAACTTCTGCAATACAGTTTTATTAGAACCAAAACAGATTTCTGTGGTATCATTATCCCTGATCTGATACACTCCATCTGTGGCTTCTGCAATGATCATGTGTCTGCCCAAGAACATTTTACACATCTGAGCTAAATGTTCTTCAACTCGTCCTCGTTATACTGCACATGTAGGAGCCAATGTGTGCATGATGGCACAATGCGATTCAGCAGATCCTGTCCTGTGATCATCAGCCAGGGACAACAGCAGCATTTTAGTTTATATCTTCAAAGATTACTTTTAGCATACGGCCAAAACTGTGATGCACTGACTGACACGGAAACCACGTTGCATGGTGTGTCTGTGATGAGGAGACTGTTGCTAACTCTGGTTGATGCTGGACAGTATTTACAAGGAGCACAAGCGTGGTAATCAAGTTGTGTATCGTGAAAGTGTGTACTGTAGTGCTATTTATCCATATCAATAGTTGGATAGATGTAGATAGACACATTGGATAGATGCATTCAGCATGTGGTGCCCAAAGTACAAAAACGCAACGAGAAGACAGACCTCTCTATGGCCGATATCTCAGAAACTTGGCAGCACACGCCAAAACAAGCTTGATGAATAAATAGCACCATTGGTAAGAGAAAAAATACGCATTTTTGAATTCGGGGTGAATGTCCATTTAAATTATAGCATGCTGAATATCTTTGGATTTTGGACAGTTGCTCCAACAAAACAAGATATCTGAATACTGCATGTCACTTTGGGATTTGAGACATTGTGAGGGACATTTTTAATTATTTTCTGACATTGTATAGATCAAGCAGTTGTTTAATAGTGAATATAATAGTTAGATTTATTCATAATGAAGACAAGTGTTAGCTGATAACTTTGCCATATTTTCTAGCCACATAGGTTGATTCACATATTCTTTATACTGATTAAAGATATAATAAACATGTCATGTCATTTGTCAGTTGCTATTTGTAAGAAAAGATTGTTGATTGCTGAGTCTCATTGACGGGTTGTCAAATACAGAAGCTTTGGGTTGGTAAACCATCCCGAACACAACAAAATAATGAGAAAGTATGCAAATATACAGGCAGAGGGCTGGGTCTCTCCAGGTACTGATACCACCATACATTTCTAGTGGGACATGTCATGAATGAGCGGAATTACTTTTTTATGAGTCTATTTTTTTAGGGAAAATTCTGCTAAATTAGGCCTTTGAGTATAAACTTGTCGGTCTGTTATGTCTTTTGATCGGTGAAAATGCTTAATAGTATCTCAGACATCTGCAAAAGTGCAAGAAGAATCTCATCTACACACAATTTCCATTGTTGAGAGTAAATAGACAGAGGGAGGAAAGGAGAGAAATGGAGAGAAATAGAGAGTTAGGCTGGGAGAAACAGACAACAATTACACTTGCCCTAGGAGGCCGAGGGAACCTGACCACGTTGCTATGGAAACTCAAGTACAGCAGAAAGTAACAGGAAAATCAATTCAGATTGAGCTTATCTCTCCCTCTCCCTCTCTCTCTCGCTCCCTTCTCATTTCACAAGGGCTACAAAGCACGTTTCCACTCTGAATCACATTTTAACTATTTCTGCGCTGATGCAGCACTAATCACAACAAGCACAATGATTTTTCCTTCTGATTCCCCTTAAATGACAAATGTGGATTACAGTCAACAGAAAAATATGTCTTCAATCACGCACACCTCTGAAATTGCATGAAAGAAAGATGCGAGCGTGAATGTGCCACGACTCAACACAAATCACCCTCTGTCTCAGGCAGCACACCATTCATTCTTGCTCTTTCTTTCCTTTTTCCTCTTCACTCGCTCCCTCGGAGGGGCAACGGCAGCTGTGTGCAGGTGATAAGCGTGTGCAGCGATGGGCGCTCGGCTCCGATTGGCTGGCTCAACTCCTACGCTGATGTGAAGATTGCATGCTGCGTCTGTCAAAAGGCCACTCTGCTCGTGGTTGTCACCTTGTGACGTCACTGCCGCAAATGACAGCTCGGCTGGCCACACTCGCAGCACAAAGATTTAAATCGTTCCTCCTTTAATGTTTCTGCATGATGTATCCTCTTAAGAACCAGTCAGAGACAGGATGAAGGGCATATTTTAAAACTAAAAACATCATAATAATAATCAGAAATGTATCAGCTCTGATCATCTGGTAGAAAGTCAGGTGATGACAGAAACTGACTGCCTGTCACCCATCCAGCCCCCTTTGTTTTTACCACAGCCACTTAGCGGCAGCCTGCAGGGACTTTGGGTTTTGTTTGGATCTTAGTCGATGGCTGTAGAATGGCAAGGTGAGGTCAAAGACAGGCTGCAAGTATACTCAGTGTGTGTTTGTCTGTGTGTTTGTGTGTGTGTGTGTGTGTGTTCTCAAGGCTCACGCCAAAGAAGAGGCAAGAGGAGAGAAAACGAGCCTTGAAGAAAAATAATGATGCTTGATGCCTCATACATCAAGGAACAGATAGAGGGTCACCTTGCTGTGAAGTCAGCTGGTCATTTGCTACTGAGGAAGTCAATCTGGAGAGCGATTTGTCGAAATCACAGGAGACGTCAACTGCCACTGATAATGATGCAGTGAGATCGGGTAGTAATTCAATATTTCTTTATTACTTTATGTGAGATTATGTATGCATTTAACATGGTATCTATCAATATTGGCAAAAGAACAACTAAAAAAACTACTACAAGAAGTTATTATGACTGCAACTACTACTCTATATGACCTACGTGGGCAAACAAATCCATCATCTCCATCACCTCCATTGTGCATCTCCATGGGGTCCTATTCTCCTCAAAATGAGATGAAACAAGCCTGTTAAAATTTTCCTATGCAAAATTAAACCAAATAGTACATTACCCAGTTAAAAAGAAAAAGGACAAGATTTTTATTTAGCTAAGTTTATTTCTGATGTTATATTTTGTGGTTATGGCAGAGGAAACACTACTGCTTCTGTCCACAGGGGCCTTCAAAATCAACAAAATGTTAAAGTTCCTCATAGTAGTTTTTATCATCCTGACACCCAAACTATGGCTTTGGGTGAAATGTTTTGTCTTCCAAAGAGGCATTTCAGTTTAAACACAGAAAGTATATCTGTATTAAAATGAAATAATTTAGTTTATTGGTAAAAAGCATATTTCACTGTAATGTTGTACTAAAAGTGCTAATTTCATCAACAAGGGCAGTTTTTGAAATCTCAGCTCATCTTGATACAGATGGACTAAAGGTTCATATCCATTCAAGTATATAAGTATATAAAAAAAACTACTACTGGAATAAAAACAACAATAATGACAATCATTTAATAACCTAAAAAAAAAGTTTGTGCATCTCACTTACAATGATATCAAACATTTGTTTCAGATGTTACTGTCACCAATAGTCTGCTCAATAAGCTCTGAATATCTGACAGCAAAAATTAGCAGGGTTTTACTCTCCCTTTTCTGACTGACATAAAGCTTTAAAAGATGCGCTGAAGTCCTTGCATTTTCTTTGGCTTGCAAAATATCTTTGTGCCATTTTATGTAAACCATAGACTCACAAGTCAGTCTCTAAATGGATAGTGCAGGGGTCTGCAACCTGAGGCTCCAGAGCCACATGCGGCTCTTCAGCTCCTCTCCAGTGTCTCCCTGTGACTTTGGCAAAAAATCATATGGAAATGAATAATATTAAATTTTTTAAATATTTTTCATGTTTCATTGTTGTAGGTCTATGAAAAAGTTGAGACAGCTCAAAATTTCAAGCCAGCGTACTATTTATGTAGTATTAGTTTTGAGCTAAAGTCAAATTCTTCAGTTTTGAAAAAGTTTTACCAACAACTGATCTTTTGTTGAGATAATTTACTTTTCTTCTTTAGACAAATCTAAGTATTTGAATTTTAGAAACCCTAAAATGTTGTATTTAAAAAATCATAGTCAAACCATTTAATTTTAAGGCAACAAAATAGTAACAAATCAGATTCAAAGTTAACTGTGACCAAATTTTGAAAAACAGTTTTTTGAGATTCTCTAACTTTTACTATAAATTTATCTAAGGAAGAATAGTAAATCATCTCAACTAAAGGTCAGCAGAAAGTTTGTAAAAGTTTGAGTTGGGCACAAAACTCAAAAATCTATTCCAGTATGTTGTACACCAAATTTCAAAAAAGTGTTAATATTTCATCAACTAAAATATCAAAGACTGTGTCTATGGCTCAGTGTCTTTTTCCTCTAAATTGTGATGGTGGCTTGTCTTCTTGAGTCTCCATGCACTATAGCTGCCAAAAAAAAAGTCTTCAGGGAAAAGAGAGCATTTAAAATTTGCAGCTCCAGACAGATTTTTTCCCCCCTTTTTTGGCCAAAAATGGCTGTTTTGATTGTAAAGGTTGCAGATCCCCGGCATAAGCAATTGTCCAGTTTTCATTGTTAAAAGAGAATGAAAACAATTAGAGAGTTTTAAAAAACTGAATTGCAAAATCAATCCAAAGTTATCATGTGCTTAGTTCCCAGCTGGAAATTTTGACCCAACCTCAAAATCCAAGACTGAAGCCCTGCACATCAACATTAGTGAAAGCTGTAGTATTGTTTATCAGTACTTCTGTTTTTGTGTCTCATTAAATCAGATTGTCAAAGTTTTATCTATGGTCATGTTGTGTCATGTTGTGTTTGTGTGCACAAAATACCTTATAATGCATTATCATCAAGCACAACAAAGGTTTTCAGGGAAGCATTCATTGTTGTTTTCTGACTTGCACTAGAACGCAGGCTAGTAATTCCCAGCTACAACACCATCCAAGTTAAATGGAATGCGCCATTTCTGCTGAGGAGAATGGTGGAAGAGCATAGTTTGCAGTAAGGCACGTCCTTGAAAAAATGTGGTCTGTAGGTTTGTTAGCGGCTGTACTCGCCACCATTATAGCAAGTATCTAGAAATCCCCCCACACTAGCAATTTAATATTGGAGTTCCATAAAGTTGTTAGACTTACTTCCTACTATGGTTCAAGCCCCCGAAACACATTTTCCATTATGAATTATGAATCACACCCAAGCTGAACCATGGTGACATTAATGTGCTTATAAGTTTGGTAGATTCCCACTTTAAGATAACATGTTCTGAAACAAAACAATAATGTAAAGATCCATAACGTGATTTGTGATGAAAAGCACTCAATTAGATCGCCTCTTCTGATTGGTGTCCAGCGGGTGCTCTAAAACCGTGATCATGTCTAATCAGTGTTACAGATGCCCAGTAGGAGGGCACAGGCACCAAGGCTCTGTGTGAAAGTTTAAAGAGGCTCAATGTGATTTACTGTATTTCTCCAGATTTACCACCCTGGGAGCAGAATAAGACCATGTATTAATCCTTGATTGGATGGAGAGGAAAAAAATGGACTGAAAAAATCCCTATTAGGTCAGCAGAGTGATTTGAGTTATTAAGTGCCTTTTTTACTCTAATCAGTCACTTTTAAGATGGGATCAGACACATTATGGGACGTGATTGAGCACACCAGTTTGTCTCGATTTCCCCCAGCCCTTCAGCTGGGAACATATGGGAAGGTTGCTCCACGAACCACACCACCTGTCACTAACGCACGCAGACGCATACATGAACAGAGGGAGTTCGCACCTTCTCAGCCACAGTCATCCAACAGCCCACATCCAGGAGAGTTTATAAACAGAAATTAATTGCTTGTTCCGGCTGTAATTAGCCCACACCATGCTTATTACTAATCTGTGTCTTGGCCTGATGCCAGGCTAGTTCTGGCCCAGCTCCAGTCCATTTTCAACATAGTGTTGCTCTACAGTAATCCATAAGCTCTGGCAGGATGGACCTGTTCCACTGACTGAGCTTTACTCAACTATACATACATATTTCTAACTTTTCTGTGAACGAGTCATCATATTAACCTCTTACTATCACTGTATCGCATTGTCCATAAATGTAAGTATGCCCTGGTAATGTGCTGATGTTATAAAAAGCTCTGTATGATCAACAATGAAGCTGAATTGAATGTAGTCTAGGGCTCTCACAATATCAGACTTTCACTAGTTTGGCAAAAAGAATTCACAACAACAACAACAACAACAACAACAACAACAACAACAACAACAACAACAACAACAATAATTCTATCTGGCCAAATTCATCTTTAACTTTGGCCCAGATTTGAGTACACTATAGCCACACAAAAAATACCATAGCTACTCAAAACTATCTCTTTAACCAATTTAGAGATCCTTCCATTAAACTGTTTGGCAACCCCAAATGTGGCCCACCACCCACTTTGAAAAACCCCTGATTTAAACAATATTGTCATATGTTTGTGTTTAACATGATATCAATATTTCATTCTTTCATATCACAGTTATCATCAATACCAGCGTATCGTGATGTAACCCTAATGTAGTCCTGATATTCTTCAGTGTGTTTGAGGGGATTTGAATCACGCACACCCAAAACTATAAAAATAAAATTAGGACCTTACTGTAAACCAGACTCCTGCAGTGTAATGACAGCGCACTCTACTAAAACAATGCTTATTTAAGCTTCTGTCTTCAATCCAAGTCGAAAACAAAGGGGCATCCCCATCACAGAAAGCCAAATTGCCTATTAAAGATGAGAGCATGTTCAGTCTCCCAATGCGCCCAGCCATCACCACCCTAATCATTCCCTGCCTAAACAGCCTAATGGCTGCCATATTGCTACTGTTTATTAGTAAACACTGATGGAAGAGTGCCCGCTTCAACAGTTGTTGATTTTGTCTATCCGTATGGAGTATCAGCTGGGAATCACAGCCACTGTGCCAGAACGCTGTCTGCTGTTCACTCTCCCGTCACTAAACAGATTGCTTTATTGTTTTATGTGCATAGTGATTAGGATGTCAGTAGATGGCATAATATAATACATAAACCTGAGATAAAGCATTAAACAAATTTGAGAGCTGAGAGCTGAGAGCAGCCCCTCTTCATGTATTTCAACTTTACTAGATTGTTCTACTGATGTTTTATGAAAGACAATGTGACAGCAAGGAAGAATTAAAATGTGCATTGTATTTCGGCATAAAATTACAAGCCTGTGCTGCAGAAGGACACGCTGCAGGTGACCTTAGGTTTAAGATGCTTTTGGGAAGCCCAGTCCAAGATCGATTTCCCTCCATCTCTGTCTCAATAACCCTTCTATTGATCCTTATCAAATATGTATCACATCCACAAGCCTTCACCACAGCTAAGATGGAGACTTCAAACAGCTCAAACAGAAAGTCAGAGCAGAGCTGCATTTCTTTTTTTTTTTCCAGATGGCAAATTTCATAGCAGAGAAAATACGTAAAATCAAATTAACAATTTTAAAAGACTAAAAACGTGAGCCATACCAACCGTTAAAATAAAAATGTAATCTCAGCTATTTCAAAAGCTGTAGCATCAAAGCTTTCAAAATAAGACTGAACAAATGCTATCCTGAAGCGAGCTTTATACAAAAGACTGTGGGTTTCGTCTTCTACAAAAGGCGATGGGGGAGAGACGCTGTGCACACAATACATGAAGAAAACACCCCCCAACTACGTATCTCTGCTCTAACCTCACTTCTTACTAAAAGGGTCTTGTCTCGTCCTCTTCCAATTCCCCAAACTCCCCTTCACACAGCAGCACTCACATGTTGCAAATGCACAAAATGCATCCTTCAGCTCATGTTCCCATAATTCTCTGTGGCAGCAGCATGATTAATGCACACAACTATTGATTTTTCTCTGTGCTCTTTTTTTTTTATTTCCTTTAAAGCCTAAACACCTCATACTTGACAGTATCACACTTTGCACTCACACTATAGACAATGAATACACTGAAAATGCACAATTTCATTACCTTTAAAGACACACACCCACATTCACTGTACAAACAATAAGCACCCCCATCTCCCTTAGCTTTCACGCTGTTGTGTGTGAGTGGACTGGGAAAAGGGGTGCAGTGAAAGACAAGGGTCAGCATTTCACACTAACTGCTGATCTATGTGTGTGTGTGTGTGTGTGTGTGTGTGTGTGTGTGTGTGTGTGTGTGTGTGTGTGTGTGTGTGTGTGTGTGTGGGTGGGTGGGGGCAAAATGATAGGCTGTGTTGTTTTCATAGGGTTTCACTGCAGGATGGGTGGAGTAGCATGCAAAAAAACACTCACATGTATGGTATATTTGCATGCATGTACAAGCACACGTACATATTAATATCCAGATCTGCCTGTGAATTGCTACGTGGCAACTCCAGGCGCTTTCCAGCCCCTGAACAACAAGATCAACAAACCCTGTTTGTGTGAGGAGAGAACAGAAATCTGGCGAGAGATGGAGAATGAGAAGTAGAGTGGCAGGGATGGAGTGAAGGAAACACGAGTGAGGAAGGAAAATGGGGAAGAGGAAGAAGACGGAGGCAAAAGATCATGTGGCTAATGTGACGCAGTCCATTGTTTACCAAAGAAAAAGCCTCGCCCACTCTCCTCCTCTCCACCTTTCAAATCCCCTCCTTCTCAGTCTCTTGTTTCCCCAACTCTCTTCTCACTTCCTTTCCTCTAATCTGCCCTCTCCTCCTCTGCATTTCCTTACATCTTCTTTCCTCCGCTCATTTCTACCACCGTGCCCTCCTTTCAAGGTTGGCCTGACTTTGGGCGTGTTGAATTTACAGCCTCGTCTCCGCCTGCCTCTCAGTGCCCTCACTGTCAATCTCAGTGAAAAATGGAGGCGGTGGCACATCAGTGGCATGATAAATTCCCACTGAGCAGTGATCCTGTAAACCAAACACCTACAGTAGCCCCTTTGAAGACATCCTTAACATTCCAGCGACTGAGCTGGTGGCTGGTTAAGACTGTGATTCTATTAGCAAGCAAACTGTTTAATTAGCCTCTATAAGCACTCACAAGAACCCATGAGAGACGAGTGAGCAGAATGCAAGAGTGCAAAAGCACTTTCATCGCTTAAATGCTAAACGCACAGCTGGGAAGCGGCCTACATGAATGTGACTGAAAAATGTAGCTGGAGATTTTTTTACTGATGCCATGAGTATTGGAGGGACTTATTTGCATAAAGCAAATAAAAAAAAAAAAAACAGCATTTTCGACGCAGGAGGAAATTGACTGGGGCGCTGTGCCAAGCAGGTTATGCAATGAGATGAGAAGAGAGGAGAGAAGGCCGATAGTCAAGGCCAGCGGAGGAGGATGGGAAGAAGTGGAGGATGGAGAGGTGAGGAGAGGAGAAGAGAGGAGAAGGGTAAATAAAAGGAAACAAAAGAAAACAAAGCAAAAGGTGAGAAGAAAAAGTGAGAGCAGGGGAGAAGATGCATTTACTGATCTCTTTCTTTCCAATGTGAATGCAACATAAACAATGTCAGATACTGTTGCTAAAAAGATTATTAACAGACACCTGATATACAAACCTCACCTCTCTAAAATTAGTGATCATTCCAACTACGGGCGACCAACATGGAAAAAATCCAGTATCACACTGTGTATAATTGCATATGAAAACATCAATAAATATCATGATATAATACATTTTCTGGAAAAGTAATTGTTCGTAAATAATATATACAGACAAGTCTGTTGTCTGTTTTTAGCTGAGCAAACAAATTAAATACCAGACCAAACAAAGCATGGATGCAATATATATAGGGATAGTTCTGGGTTATGTGTGATACATATACATAGTGTATTATCTACAGTAGATGGCAGCTGACACTCACCCTGTGAAAAAAATCAATATTATTTCAAGTGTACGCAATATCTAGAATATTTTTACTCCTTTACTTTGCTGTCAGACTGCCTTTTCTGGCAGGAAATTGCTGTCATATAAGTCAAATATCACTCTCTTCAAAGCCAGCAGACTTTACATCACAGAACACAGGAGGTGCCGGTCCACCGCTGCCTCTATCTGTTAGTTTGTTTGTGCTATTATGTGACTTCTGTGTTTTAAAGGTTAGCTTGGATGATATTTTGCTTGTAGCAGCCATTTCCTGTCAGAAAAAGTGGTCTGATGACAAAGAAAAGTGGAGAAAATATTCAAAACATAGAGTACATTTAAACTGAGACTGAGATTTTTTTTTCAGACGGGCCTTTTTTAGGTGGCTAAAATATGTATTTGTTTTGCGGTGAACCATTAGTAGCAGCAGGTACTCCTCTCTGCTTCTCCAAATTGGGGACATGCTGACCACCATCTACTATAGGTAATATACTGACTATGGATAAGTGCCTCATACAACCCCACTTCAAAAAAATTCAAATGTCCAAATGACAATGATGAAATGTCAAAATACAGTAAAGTTCTCCAGTATGTCAAAATCACAGCTGACTCAAATGCATACTGTCTCACAGTATGATTACCCACCCCTTTGTGAAATGTAGGCAGAAAAAAAGACAAATGGACACGAATAAGAGGCAAGATGGAGGCACAACCAGGAAACAGGAGTGGCTTCTGGAGTCGCACTGAGCATGTGTCTTACCGTAGACTAAAGCCTCCCCGTCCTGCATCTCTAGCCTAATCTCCAGCATGAAAAGATGAAAGGCCCACATGTTTGTTCCAAGAAGGAAACCCTACTTCTCCACGCCAGAGGAAACCTCTCAGCCTCCATTCCTCTATCTTTTTTGTCTCCTCATCTCACCTCACCTCTCCTCACCTTTTCCCCCTTTTCCTGTCTTATCCATGGGCGATACGCAGGCCGCCTGTCCAGCCTGCACTTCCTTATCTAGACCTGTGTCAGGCTTCCCACTGGATAAAGGTGTTGGTGTAAGTTCGGTTTTAACACAAGATGAGTCTTGTTTTGAAATGTTTATGAAATGAGCCCAGTGAAATAAAGGCTATGCGCTCTCTACATGAAAAGTGTAGGGTTGCAACTAATGCTTATTTTTACTTTCAGTTCATTTACAAATTATTTTTATTACTGGATTAATTGTTTGTAATGTTAGCAAGTACAGAACAATGTCCATCACAAGTTCCCATTACCAGTGGTCACACCTTAAATGTCTTGCTTTGGTTTACAATCATAAAGATCTACCAGACAATATTCACATCTGAGTTGCTGAAACCAGGGATTTTCTGCCATCTTTACTTAAAGCGACAGTTCACCCAAAAACTCAAACTACATATTTTTCCTCTGGCCCGTAGTGCTATCAGTGCAATTTTATGTATCATCAAACAGCTCACAAAAAGGTCTGAGGATCAGGCAATGATTTTTGGAGAGAGACATTGCTGTTGAGTTTTTCAGATGTGTTTTCGCCACTTTGAGCACCAGAGTGCCATTTGGTTCCATTAATATTTGAGAGGTGGCAAACATCTTTACAGACAATATCTCCAAAACTCTGCAACTCACAGCAAAACAATCCAGATGGATAAATATCACTAAAAGGAAAAATATGTATTGTTGATTTTGTGATGAACCGTCACTTTAAACAATTAATTATCAAAACACTTGCCAATTAGTTATCTGTCTATCAACTAATACCTTCACTGAATGATCGTTTCAGTTCTAGAATAGAGATAGAAATCCATCTTACGACCATAAATGACAGGAGGATCTTTGATTTTGTGTTTATTTCGGCGGCTCTGCAGGCAAAAGCAGCAGTGCTTCCACCATAATAACCACAAAATGTAACATCAAATATAAAATTATCTAAATAAAAAACTCCTGCTTCTTTTTAACTGGCTGAAATACTACTTACTGTAATGTTGCCAGGGAATAAGTAATTCACAGAGAATCCAACACAGTGGCAGGCATTAAGAATAACTATACAGAAACACCAAATCTTCTTATGGATGGTCTCTGCATCAGTAATAAATTGAGACAATTTCATAACCAATTAAAGACTCCTTGTTGTATCTTTAAAATAATACATTACCTAACCTAAACCAAAGAGTGTTAAGTGAACTAATCCAAACAGTGAACTTGTCTTATAGTATGTCGAGATAAAGAACAGCTTTACTATCATCACAAAATCTAATTTGTGGTACAGTTCAAAGATTCAGTTGAAGTGAGTTAGCACTGATCTCCAGTATGTTCACTTTGTCCACACATACAGAAGATATAAATGGATGCAAATGTTGACACATGCATAAAAGGCTCAAAGAGCGGCACTGTGTTGACTCTACGCTAGTGTTGCGTTTATGTCTGCAGAAGGTAAGAAAAGTCAACAAGAACTCACCGTGTAGGAGACACAATTGTGTACACACAATTGTACATGCTAGGTAGAGAGGTTAATAATCTTTGCAGTTCTGTGCTGACAGATTATAACTAATACTGTAAATCAGGAGGACTAACAGCCCAAATGTTACTGCAAGCAGACAGAATTTATGCTCAAATTGCACAACATGTATGCATCTTAAAGGAGAGTGCAAGGTCTCAGTGACATGTTGTTTGCAGCTCATTCAATATCTAAGCCCCGGTTTTGTTGAAGCCCTTCTTTGCGACCAAGGCCGCCCAGCTCATTACGTTCCCTCCTATCATGAATGATGAGAGACAAAAGGTAGGTAGATGGAAAAACACAAAAACACACACCATCCCAGCTCCATCCCCTTTTCAAAAGCAGGGCCACTTGACACGCAAACACACAGGAGCATGTAACTAAAACAGACATAAGTGTGTGCACAACACATGTGACAACACCAACACACACATATGCATTAAAATAAAGGTCCACCATATAAAATCCTGGCAGTAACACAGTAGGACACAGCTCAACTCCTCCCCTCCCCGTTCTACTTTCTTTCTTTCTTTTTTTGCCTCTTTCATCTCTCTATTAGCTCTGTCAATTGTTTATCAAAAGCAGCGAGGAGGCGATCGGAGCCGGGCATTTGAAAGCTCGTGCTGCGAGATCCATTTTAAAATTCATGACGGGTTAATGGTATGTTAGTGGCAACATTAGGACCCAGTGAGCTTGCGTCATGCTCATTCACATTGAAAACAGGCCGCTTCAAATGACTACTAAGCAGTCCTCATTCTGAGAGGTAATTCATATTGTAATTAACTTTTCAATCACAGCTGATTAATTAAGACAGGCCCTAGTCTGTAATTATGCATCTATTTTTGACCCTAATGCGAATCACTGGATATTCAGAGATTTCAGCAGCTGTGATTTAAGCCAGTTTCCACTCTACCTGCAAGTTATTGATCTTAAAAAGCAAATTTTGCACCTAACAATATTAAACAAGTGGACACAGTTGACACAAGAGTCATCATTTTAAACTACAATATAATACTACTATAAAAAAAAAAAAATCAATGATTGCTACCTCTTTAGAAGAACAAAAAAGTCAGATACATAGAAAAAAGGATATTTTTTGTCTACTTTTCAAAATTAACAACCTGCACACAGTGCTGCTACAGACAAAGACAATGAACACTGTCTAGTTTTGCTGCAAGCCAAATTTCAAGCAGGACAATAAAGACTGAGCTGACGTCCTGAATACACACTTTTCAATCATTTTTATAGCCTTGGTACTTTCAATACTATCAAATGTTAGACTTGTGATATTTTTAAACACGTGATACTGTAAAAGTATCAATAATTTGTGCTTTTGATAACATTAGTCAATACATGATCAGTGGCAATCAAAGGTTTCTAAACCGTGTAAGTGTTCATCTAATTTCTTCAAGAACGCCACCCTGGTTACGTTGCGTCTCCACTAAGAGAAATATCCTGAGCCTTCACATTCTGATGCACAATGCGAAGATAGGGAAGTGCGCTTGATGTCATGGTTCCCAACAAAAAACCTGAGATTAATAATTCAGTGCGGCTGTGGGATAGCTTTATTTTGTGTCCACTGAGACCAAGTCTTCTTTCATGAAAAATTGAAAAAAAAAAAAAAGAAAGAGGGGCTGGAGAAGGAGTTGGAAAACTAGGCTGGGTCAAACTGCACCTAGTTGCCATTGTCAAGCCTTGCTGGTATCCTTGTGGTCTCTCTCGATTTTCACTCACGCACAAACACATTCACACACACACACACACATCCTTCTAACCCTCACTCCTAGAGTAAACATACCCTCTCCATAACAGTGCGAGGTGAATCCGCTCATGCATCAGAATCGACCATCAAATATTTATCACGGAGCAGCAGTGATTTTGACAGTGTGCTCATGCTTTTGACAGCACTCGCCTGCTGCAATACTTATTGGAGTAAACACGGACAATCCAATATCGTTGTTCTTTTGAACGCTTGCGAAAGAACTCAAAAGAACACCGAGCATACAATATAATCCATCAAAACTTCACTGCATATTCTATAGGCCGCCAGACACGCTGTAAAAAAAAATAAAGATGTTATTGTAGACGGTACAATAAGAGCTGATTTAAAGGGATAGTTAAAGGGATAGTAGATTACTTGAAGGGCGGTAATATATGGTACTTATCAAAAGTCAGTATTTTAGCTACAGTAGATGGTAGTTGGAACACCTACAGTCTGGATAAATAGAGAGGAGTACCAGCACAGAAGCTAATTAATGTACTGCAGTGGATATGGTCAGCAAAGGGTATTGTAGCAACTGTTTTAAAAGGGCCACATAAAAGAAAAAATCAGTTTTAGTGTACTCTATATTTAGAAGATTTTTACACCACTGTACAGTCAAATTTTGCTAAATATTGATCTCCCTGTCTCAACTAGACTCTACCGGCAAAATCAGTAATCTTACCTGGCAGAACATTGGAGTTCCTGGTCTACTGCTCTCTCTTAGTTTCTTTGTATTATTGTGGACTTTTATGAATCTGAACAGTGATGTCACACAACAACACAAACTAACTAACATACCCAAGCTGTGGCAGACCATCAACTCCCTTGTTCTGCAAGTTAAAATTATTGATTTCGCCTCTGGAGCCTGGTAGGTTTGGAGAGAGTGATATCTGGCTTATATAATGGCAGTTTGCCATCAGAAAAGGCTGTCTGATGGCAAAGTAAAGATAAAATATTCTAAATATAACATACACTTAAACTGATGCATTTTTTGTTGAATCCTTTTTAAGTTCCTAAAATACCTTTTGTTGCTCTTTTCTTGCTTAGCTTCCATGCAGTTACTCCTCTCTGCTTCTCCAAACCAGAGCCGCAATGACTAATCGATTAATCAATGATGAATTAATTATGAAATTAATTGTCAGTTATTTTAATAATCGATTAATCAGTTTGAGTAATTTAGCAAGAAAAAAGTCAAAATTCCCCATTATCTGACATGTTGATTAATTGAGAAAATAATTAACATTTTAATTGATAATGACAATAGTCATTTGTTGCAGCCCTATAATAAACTGATTATCTTTACCCTTATACTATCCTTACCTTATACAATCCCACATCAAATAATCTGAACTATACCTTTAAGGAATTACTAGCAATGGTTTGGTTTTTCAAAATAAAGGAATATCACACACATACATGCACAAGTTGCAGTCCATACATGAAGAAATGTTTTTTTCTGTATTTTCTAATTCAGGCCAACAGAACTTTGTTTTTTTATAAAGATGTAGGGGGGATGTGTTAAATGCATTTTATCCTCATAATGAACACTTTTTTCAGCTGTAGTCACCATCTCTGAGCCTTGTCTACATGATTCCTTTCATTTACAGGACGTAATCATATCTGCACGCTGCATATTCACCCGCTATCCGTGACATTAGGCAATGTCTTCAACCAGCGGCTCGCAGCAAGTAACTCGAGTAACCTCGAGTAAGTAAGTCGCTGGCATGGATCAGAAGACACATCTTCATGCTTGAGTAGACGCATTTAAAATGCCACCAAAACACCGTCCCAGATTCTGCCCTCAGTCAAATGACATCAAGTGCTCACTTACAGGTCCCTGAACGCCCCAGTATGAAGCAAAATCAGCCAGCGGGCAGTACATGGAGCAATCAAGAGATAAGCATCCCATTTAACTTGAGTAAAAATCCAACCCGCAGAATGTTCTGGTGTCTTGCGTTATCATGCTGTGCCACTGGATTCAAACAAGGAGGGTAACTAGGTCAATGATGCTACGTAAACTGTTCCACTTTACCCCTTGCTGGACTCAAAATGGAGTTGGCTGAGGTGGAGTGTGTATACTGTAGGAAAGGGAAGCTCAGTGATTCAATGTGACAGTTATCAACATCCTCTGGCTAGTGAAAGGACAGGGCCGTGCGGAGCTGCAGAGCCCCAGTAATGGCAGACTACGACAGTAAACAGGTAAGAAGATGACTCACAGAGAAACAGAACAGAGTGTCCAAAGAACACGAAGCAGAGCAGAGCAAGGAGGGTGGCTGGGATAAACAGCCCAAAAAAAAGAAAGAAACTCACCTCTACCCCTCCCAAACATTAAATCCCACATTTTTGTCTTTACCAAAGTGGGCACAAAAAGACTTTGCTGTACCTCCTACAACTTTACAAAGAGGGTCATATTTACATTACCCCTTACATTAACACTGGAATTTTACCTTTACATATTAAACATTAGGCTTTATTTTTATAAGGTTGTGTAGATTTATTAGAGCACTAGACGTTCTGTATTAAAGTATAACATGTCTTACCTGAGGTGAGTGAAACTGTGTCTTTCTCCCATGATACAACAGTGACGTAGGCCTCAACAGAAGCAGGGATAATGCACTTGAAGACGGCTACACTGCCTCTCATAGCCTTCTGGTCAGCCACTCTGACTGTGTAGGGTTCCCGTGAGACTATAATGCAAAAACAAACAAACAAACAAAAAAAAACATAAACATCAAGTCCCGTTCATAAAAGACTGATTGTGTTACTGTGTACTTCTTTTTCATCTTTAGTGACAGGGTGGGTATGCAGATTGAGGCCTCAGATAAAGTTCCCATTTTGGAAAACTTTAAACCTACTGGTGTGTCCTTAAGCAATCTGAATCCCTCACAGCACCAGGAGCCACAGAGCTAACTCCAATATCACAATACTATGACTGCATATAGGTGTTCAATTATGCATTATTATAGTGAGAAAAACAAAATATTAATGGGACCGTTTTGACTATTTTAATTAGGGTTGTCAGGGTACAGTACTTATTGGTAGGAAGTGCAATAACTACAGTTGATGGTGTCGACACACAACACCCAGTGTGGGGAAACAGAGAGGACAATCAGCACAGAAGCTTAGCAATAATGTACTTCAGTGGACGGGGTCAGCAGTAAAACGCATTTTAGCCAATTACAAATGTGTACATTTTTGTATATTTAGAATATTTTCAACACTTTACCTCTGATAGGAAACTGAAGTTACATTGCCCTTTTTTTGCGCTCTCCAAAGCCACCAGACTCCTTTGACAAAAGCAATAACTTTACCTTGCAGAACACGGGAGCTGCTCAACTACCACTGGCTCTGTAAATTAGTTTGTTCTTGTTATTGTGTGACTTCTGTGAATACAAACTAATGCTGTGAAACCAGCAACTCCTGTGGGTTTTTTGGGGGTTTTTTTGTAAAATTTCTGGTTTTGCCAAAAGAGTCTGGTGGCTTTATAACAGCAGCTTCCTGACAGAAAAGGCTATCTGACATCAAGGTAAAGCAGTGAAAATATTTTAAATATAGTGTACACTTAATCTGATATTGACCTTTTTTTTTAGGTGGCTGAAATACATTTTTCTGCTTACCCTATCCTCAGCAGTACATTGCTTAGCTTCCTTTACCAGTGCTTCTGCTGTTTTTCCAAACTGGGGGCGTGTCAATCAGCATCTACTGTAGGCAATTCACTGACTATGGATAAGTGCTTCATACAACCCCACTTCAAAAAATCTGAACTACCACTTCAAGCAAGTCATGTTGGTCACACTTAATGAAAATTATCTGATAAGCTTTTAATATAATACATACTTGAGACTAAAAAATGTAAAGTGGGGTTTAGGGTTAGGTGCCATGGCTATTTCCCTAACCGTTACTATTACTGCAAGCACTCCTGCTACACTCCGCCCTCCTCTGTGGACTGACCAGCTTTGATGTGGACATCTTGACTCCTTATCTTGCCAGAAGGGTTCTCGGCAGTGCAGTAGTATGTGTTGTCGTGGATCAGCTTGCTGAAGCTCGATGGCAGGAAGTTGAAGATCTGCAGGGTTCCGTTAGGGTGGACGTGGCGGATGCCCGGGACATCGTAGATCTCCTCGCCAGTCGCCAGATACCAGCGCAGCGAGGCAGGCGGCGCGCCCCCAGCAGGACAGGGCACTGAGGTCCCTGTGGTGCTGGCAAATACTACCTCTTGCAAAGATGCATTGACAAAGTATAAGCTGGAATGTAGGTCCTCACTGAAAACTGAAAGAGAGGAAAGACAGGATGTTTTGTTGTTGTGTTTAAAGTACTGTTTTAAGATACATGCATACATGTTATGTTTGTTTTTATTGCATATGGATCAATGTTCCGGTAGATAAAGTTTGGAAGCAACAACTTCGATGTGATCTGGACTTAAGACATGAGATGGTAAAAACATTCTTGATATTTAGATCATTTGCTAATTGAGTATGAAAATGTTAATTTAAAACATAAATTAAAAGAACAGAAAGCTCAAATTAGTATTCCTCTAAAGTAATTCACTGTAAGTGCTTCTATTTATGGAACATGATCAGTAGTTTTGGAATCATCAATGTGCTCCCATCAGTGGGACCCCGGGAACATTAAATTAACATAAACTACCATCAATTATGAAATAAGGTCAGTTTCCTCGTCCATGTTCGAGCTTTAATTCAAGCCAACATCACAGTAAAGAGAATGACGCTAAATGCAGTTTGTGCAGGAGTATTCTCGAGAGGAGAGGAGGGTGATAAATGTCAGTGTCGGATCAATTAGCTCTATGGTCCTCTACAGCTGGTTTCAGAGTGATGAAGCCAGCTCACGTTTGCAAATCTGAGGTTCGAGAGCCTGTTTGTATTTTTGTATTTCAGGCGCAAATACTTGTATGTACAGTATTTCTGTGTGTGTGTATCTCGCTTGCCATCTCAGCCTGGTGACGAGCCCAGAGGCTCTGCACTAAGTGGCTTACAGTGGCACTGGCAGCTGGCTGGGACCCTCCCTGGGGAGAAAACATTTTAGCACTTCATAAATTCCTAACAAGGTTTCAAATTGCAGACGTTTCCATCCTTTTCTCTGCTCCAGCAGCTCTCAACCAGCAATGAGACACTCCAATGACCTGTTCATGTACACACGCACATCCACACAGCACTCGATTGTTGTTACAAATTAGGAATACTCATTCAAACTTATTAGCACAACAAAGATCAATACTGCAGCATTTATTTTGGCAAGAATTTGTTGACATATTGGAGATCTGGGCATTTGCATCTTTTCTGAAATGCTAACATCTCTGCACTCTGTATTACATTAACTGGCATATGCTTTCACATAATGTGGATTTTTCATCCTTATGAAAGGAAAGAAAAGGGGGGCATGTCCAATAATTAATGCCTGGCTATATGGATTATTATGTCGAGATTTTAATGGTGGCCATGAAAACAAAATATAACACAGGATTTACTGAAATTCTTTTCTGTATGATTATCAGATATTTTTGTGTGTCTTAGTTTGAATTAGAAGAGGAGACAAACATAGTAAAATGAATGAGAGGCACACTGTAAGTTATCCTGCCTTGACAGACATATGCAGTTTAACTATAAAACAGGAGTGATGGAGATGCAGTCCTGAGGACACATCTAATCAGCTAAATAAGTAGCAACACCTGTGCGGATTTAACATAACACTAAAAAGGATTTATTTTCCCCCTATTTTTTAATCACTTCAGATTTTTCAGAGGGGAAAAAAACCCAAGGTGGGAAGTGTGCACATTATCTTAGGATGTTTCCCTGTGGCTGGTGCACAATATTTACTCATTAAGTCCTGGAGCTGACAGAGTTAAATATGAGTGAAACCCACCAGCGCACATTTATGGGAATTAATATTATGGGTTTGTGTGATTAAAGCAAAGTGAAGGCGAGGACGAGTGTGTAAGTCATCTAAAAAAGGTACTTTGTTGTTCTGTCAGTTTTAAGGCAATATTTACATTGTAATATTTGAGTGGTGAAAAGTAACGTAGCACATCTACTAATTCATCATATTTCAGGTACTTCTTCTTTCATTTCATTCTTTGCTTATTTGTATTTCAACTACACCACATTTTTGAGGGAAATGTGCTTGTTACTTCATCATGAGTTTAACAATATTAAAAGCGTGCAATGCTAAACATAATTCCACACCTCTTAAACATATTTTATTCTCTTAAACCAGTTTCAGATATGCAGGGTCCAAAATTAGCACCAGCCACCAGCAAAATGCTGATAAAATAAGCAAGATGCTGGGAGATTTGCTCCACTTGCCAATGAAAAAAACAAACAAACAAACAAAAAAAAACAATGGTAATCTATTCAGTGGCTGGTAAAAATTTAATATTTACTAGTCATTTGACATTTGTACTAAAAAGCTGATTTTGAACGCTGCAGTCATGATCTCCCACATTAATGAAATTAATTTGCCAAAAAAGACATTTAAAATAAATTCAACAGCATTTTATTTTATTTTATTTTATTTTATTTTATTTTATTTTATTTATTTTAATTTTCTGTGGAAATTGCAGTAATTGTTTTCATGAATTCTGTTGTCCATAATAACTGTGTGGGGAAAATCTGATATCTGAACAGCCCTAGTGTAAATGATTCATACTGTAACTAGTGTAAAATCAGTCATAATATTATAATATCAGACACTGAGACTGTGCTTACTTATGTAGTTGCTTTGAGGAGCCCATGAGATTTATTTGAAACAAAAAATTATGCCAGAAAATGCAACTGCAGTATAGCTAATGACTGTTAGAATATCCAACCAACACTACATATAATAATCACATTTTGCTGTTGTGGAGCCAATATTTAAACAGACTTAAGAAAATAAGTACAAAGCAAAAATACTACAATATGAGAATATATTTGTGGTCAAGAGAATTTGCTTCTATAATATAATTGTTTTCTTCAGCATGTCAGCTGTGATGGCCTGTAAGTAGCAGGACAGCCTGATGACTGAATCTCTTTCTTCGTTTACTTGGCTATATGCGACTCTGCTGGCTGGCTGTCTCTGTATGTACGCAGATTTCATTTGTAAATGCTAACAATGCACATTCCTGACTCACTGCTGCAGAACTCTTTGTTATTTCCATCTGTGAATTGTAAAAGGTGATGACTAACCATGCAACTCTGGTTCTGCACATATTTCTGTGCATATGTTAAAGGTTTAGTTTCTAGATAAAAACAGCCTACAATGCTGATCTATTTATCTGTCTGTGTCTATCTATCTATCTATCTATCTATCTATCTATCTATCTATCTATCTATCTATCTATCTATCTATCTATCTTACTGTAACTTTGCTTTCCACTATCATCATGTTTATTACAGATTAATAATAATGAATAATAAACTGGGTAAGTTTAAGTTGCTATTAGGGCTGCAACTAACAATTATTTTCATTGTTGATTAATCTTCCAATTATTTTCACAATCAATCATTTAGTCTATAAAATGTTAAAAAAAAAAAAATCCTTACATTTAAGAAGCTGTAACCAGCAAATGTCTGACATTTTTGCTTGAAAAATAACTGACATAATTAATCAGTTATCAAAACAGTTGGCAACTAATTGTCTCTCGACTGACTAAACAATTAATCAACTAATAGTTGTAGCTTGCAATATAAAGAATACCAGCCAGACCAGTTAACAGAACATTTTCTTGTTTGAAAGAATCTCTGAAAAGCTGAAGCTTTTACTAGAAAAACGATTATATCCTGAATTGTTTAAACTGACCCTAATCCTCATGGTAATGAGCAATATTGTTGTGCTTTGACAGCCATACACAAGGCACAAGGATTGTGTGAATTTCACAGAGGATGTCACATAGAAAACACTGGTTCTGACACAGATTTGACTTTATCTATCTAAATAAAATTTACGGACATACGTGTATATGCTCCCAGCAGAGGAACTACTCCTGTACCATCTCTCACATCAAAAAGTTTTAGCCAATTTGAATCTTTTAAAATGCGGTGGGATAGGGTGCTGCGCTCTCAGTGGGTCTGTGGCACCGGCCAAGATGAAAATAATACATCAAAGTCATATTAAATTCTGATTCATTCTCTTTTTTCCAGCTGGCACAGGGAGTATCAATCTTCTCGGTGCTCTGTTGATAATACAGACTGGAGCCATGAGGGGACTGTTCATGGACGGTGCTCAAGGTTAGTGAGAAGGAGAAGACACTTTGAAATCACTCATGTCTCTATATTCAAACACACAGCCTTTACTGATGTTACACTCAGCAGACATTTTCTTTGTGTATGAAATATGAAATGTGCCGGTGATTATACTGGAGAGTCTTTGGCTTATGCATTAGAACAGAATAGAATATCTCAGCAAAATACTGTCTGAGATCCTGCTTTGATGATATGCTCATATGGGGAGGATTTGTGGAAATAAGTGAAGACAAAGGCTGTTTTGCAAAAATAATTTGCACAAATTAAAAAAAAAAATCCAGTGACAGGCACAACCTGCACACATCAAAGTTTTCAGCAAATACAATTTGGGTACTTCGTTAATTGATACTTTGAACATTACGGCAGCACAATAGCAAATGGCTGGAGAGAAGTAGATCAAAGAAATGTGTGGTTGCTTGGAAAGCTTCTATTCTGTGCAAGCATCGGAGAAATTGGATTAGGATTTATGTCATGGCTGTTTTGATATTCGTCTATTTCACATATTAAAAGTATGTGAGAGCAACTCAATTTAGACTGGCTGAGTGATAGCGAGATTGATTTAATTAAAAAAAGAAATGGACTCTGGTGGAAGGGTGCATATCACCGCGCTACTCGTTTTCCTAATTGACTAAGCTCAGGAGCCAGACCACAAATGGTCCGGTGACGCAGGTACATCACCCCCTCAGACCTCGCAAAGAGCACGGTGTCATGCCCCAACAAACGGCCTCAGGGCCCAACCACTTACTACATTGCCCGAGAGGAAATCAGTAATTGGCATAATTTTTCATGAGCTGAAGCGTAAAGGTGAAATAAATGACACTGTTCAATAATGCATTATATGCATCTATAATTGACTATGATTTTTTCTTTCCAAAAGGATATCTTCAGGGAGAAGGAAAGAAGGAAAAAGGCTGTTTCATTTAAATCTTTTGGTTTCAGGGCCAGCAGGAAAGCTGACTAACACAACCAACCAAGAATACCAGCCTTATAACAATTTGTGGGGATAACATATGACTCTGGGTCATGTTGTAACAATTACAAGGTACAAGGTAAAAGGCAGATTTATTCATCATTATAAAACACAGGATTGTATGATGATGATTAAGTTGTAGTTCCCTTTTTTGCTACTCAGAAAAACAACATCATATGCAAAAATTCTGTACAGTACATTGTCTTAAAAAGATAATGAAAATAAAAATAAAACAAATTATTTTACAATGTGGAGTGCTGAGGATGAAATAAAGACTGACAGCCTGAGGGAAGAAGCTGCTCTGTAGTCTGGTGATACAGCAGTGGATAGTTCTAAAATTAATAGAGCTAATAAAATGGATAAACTGAATAGTAACTTAATAAATTACTTTTTCCGTTTGTTCTTTATTCTGTTAATCTTTATGCAGATTTATTTTTTAATCTGGGCCTTATTGTCATAGTTTTGGTCCGTATACTTGTAGGTTAACATACTATAAGACCGCACTGACTACCAGGATCATAGAGATTCTACATTATTACAACTGTCTTTTGCACTGCTGCAATTTCCAGTGTTCATACAGCTGACTTAGGAGCCAACTGCTTGTGCTGATAAGTACTTTAATTTTTATAGTTTTTTACTCCACATTTCGACTTACAAAGCTAGATCCAGCAGACTCCACAGACCTTTACAATCTCTACAGTGATGAGGTGAGTACAAAGTTACTATAGGTCCAGGGGTGGATTTTTGGCAAGCATGAACATGAGACCCTCCACATGCTTTGTCCTATTATCACCTTTTAAGTTGAGATGGCGAGCTTGCGAGTCAAGATTGGCTTCTTTACAGTCATTACAGCCACTTGATATTAAACCAAACAGCAAGTAAAACAATAAGTTACGAGATACAACTGCAGATTATAATAATAATAATAATAATAATAATAATGTAATAGTTAATGGTGTTTGAATCACCCATTCTCCACAATAATTCTGGGCTTCCACTGCAACAGATAACTGGAACAGGGGTTGTGTGAGGTACTAATTGATAACATGGAAGCTAAGCAATATACTGCTGTGGACAGGGTCAGCTGCAGTGTACAGTAGGTATAGAATACTTTCACTGCTTTACTTTGCCATCAGAAAGCCTTTCTGATTATAAATTGCCATTATATAAGTCAGATATAGCTCTCTCTCTCTCTCTCTCTCGCTCAACCTGACTTCATGGGCGAAATCAGTAATTTTACCTTGCAGAACACAGTAACTGATCTACCACTGCCTCCGTCTGTTTATTACGTGCATTGTCGTGTCATTTTGGTGAATCCAAAACTAACCTTTTAAAACAGAGAAGTGACAAAATAACACAAACTAACTAACAGATCGAGGCAGTGGTAGATCAACAACTCCTGTGCTCTGCGAGGTTAAACGACTGATTAGACCGATGGAGTTTGGTTGAGAGAGAGGGAGACATATTTGGCCAACATAATAGTGGCTTCCTGTCAAAAAAGGCAGCCTCACAGGAAGGTACAGTGTTACTGATATAAATATATATTTCTTAATGGGCTTTTTTTTTTAAGTGACTAAAATATGCTTTCCTGCTGACCCTGTCCACAGCAGTAAATTGCGTAGTTTCCAGTAAGGTAATACACTGACTAAGTGACAATTATGGGAAATTTATCACAAAAATCTAGTGCAAACTCATTTTTCACAGTATTTACACTCTAATGATTTATTATTTAGGATGTGGTTTGGGAGAGTAGTGGCAGTAATGTTCCCACAGAGCTACTGTACAATATGACAAACAACACCTATGGTTCAGTATCATCACAGGACTGTGATCCTTCACACAATAGAGCTGATCAGTTGACAGGGTGTAACCAACCATGACAGTGTGCTTTCAGAGCCACTGGGGCGCTTCATTTAAGTAAACGTGCAATCAATGCTGATGGGAGCAAACAGCAGGTAAAGATGAATTCACTAACTGGCTGTTTGCTGAATCACAAGCAGGAAGAAGTTGCAACATGATCTTATTGTATTCACAGCCTAACTATTTTTGGGGAATCTGCTTCTCGGACACCTGATCAAAGCATGTAAACGTCACGTTGAGTTGATCTCACTTTGTGTACCTGCAGCGTTAAGTGAATAGTCCCAGTGCCACGTGGGAAACTGGTGACAGCCTATTAACTCTCACGCCATAGTTACATATTCTGTCTTTCATGCTGCTGCTGCCTTTTTCATGCACACTCTGACATGAAAAGAACAGAGAACAGCAGAGAGCAAACAAGAAGAGGCAAAGAGAGAATCAGAGAGACAGTGCGATTGATTCAGTTTCCCGTATTTCAGAGGGCACTCGCGTTGCATCTGTTGAGCGAGCAGAGCCATTGTCTGAGTTGTCATCGCCGCCGCGGTAGGGGGACTCGGCACTGCATGGCAGCGTGGCACCGGGTGCCTCGCAGTGACAATGTGACAGCAGGAACCCTGGGTAATTAAAGCAGCTCTCTGCTCTGTGCCCTCAGGGCAAGTATGCCTGGGACATGGAGATCATACCTGGCTCGCTCACATTCAAGACTCACAGTAGCCAGAGCAATTTTCCACCTTAACAAATTCCCATTTCTGCTCTGTGGATTTATGGATAACAGGATTGGTATTATTTATGCAGTGCTGAAAGAATGTGATCAAGCTGCGTTCACAGCAGCTGAAAACAGGACTTTGACTATGACGATAACTGCATTACTGAAATACTGAGGTAATGTAATGCTCAGTACCATCATCACCCCTAATTTTACTTTCAAGGGTCAATCTAGGGCTTAGTGGTGTGGCCTAAGATCTATATCACAGTAAAATTTGAAGTTTGGACGGTAAAGGTATATATCACAGTGTATTTGTTTTTCTTAAAATGTCAATATAAATGGTTCTAAAGGGGTTAAACACTGGCAGCTATTACAGTACTCTTATTACAGGGAAATATTTCACATAGTACAGAGGTGTTTTAATAACAGTAAATATGCAGAACTGGAATAATGAATGTAAAAAAGTGTATCAAGTAGTACCACATCTAGTAACCACCTTCAACCAGCATAATTCAGAGATATTTTCTGCTTGTTGTCTCCTCGATATTTTTTGGAGATCAAGCAAAGTGAGCGCTATACCAGTCAGCAGAGTCAAAATTCATACCGTAGTACAAAAGTATACCAGTGTACTTTCTATAATGTTTACCATCCACCCCTTGGTCAATCTTATGTTATTCCATTGTGCAATGTTTTTGAGATTAGAGCTGTACACAAACAAACCCAGGAAAACAGAACAGTCTGCATGGTTGATACTAAACCCAGTGCATCATGGGATTGGCAGTGGACGGCCAACAACAACATCAACTGATTTCAACAGAAAGACATTCGGTGTTGGATTCATTGTCGTGAATTTATTTTACCAAAATCTCCCCCCCAAAAAAAAGGTGCTGCAGTTTGAGACTGTATTACAAAGTTTCTAAAAAGTACAATCTCACCAGAACTGTTGTTGTTGCATTGTTTATGAACTGACACACTGCAACCTGTACTGTACATTTACTGCCAGACTGACTGCTTACTGCTCCACTATGAGCAATACTGTCAGTCAGCCGGCTACTTGTTCTCATCACTTGCACGCTGCACACACACGCTACATACTGCCCTATTCCTCAAAAAAGCTATGCTACTCTCATGACAGTATCCTTCAATAAATTCTGATAAAAACGTAATACCTGGGAGGTTGTGATAAACTGCCATGCAGCAAGAATAACTGACACAGCTGTAATTATATGTGTTTTCTTTTTCATTTTAAGTGATTAAAAGAGTTGAAATCATATTTTACCAAAGTACATATAGCCATGAATCCGATATAAATAACATGTAGCAGCTCTGAGACAGGCAGACAACAAACGTTTGGGGCCAAGCAGTCCAGTATGAGTAAGCATTCCCAGTGATCTGATCTGCCCAGAGGCAATACACCATGCACGGAAGTTAAATGACTGTCTTCCAATTTGCTCTCATGAATATTAAGCAGTGCTGTGACAGTAGAAAGGGCTGGCTGTACGCAGGCTGCTGATCCACACCGACAGATCTGTCCTCTGATGTCTAGGAGGGGCGGGAATCGCTAAAACGAGGCCCCCACAGCAGATGAGCCTCCTCCTCCCCGGTCTATTTTCATGTCTTAAATGGGCCAGAGTGGCTGCCTGTCTCATCAAGGGGAAGCCAGAGACCCTGGACTGTTTCTCACTTTAGTAAAACTGAGCGATAAAGACATTGATGTCTAAATTATGCTGCTGCTGATGATGAGAGCAAGAGAGAGGATCTGATGAGGGATTATACTGTAGCAAACTATAGCAGCTCCCTCTGCTGCTGCTGATGATGAATAAAAACTTCCACTAGTACAAATCTAATACTGCCATGTGATGTAAGCAGCATAGTGTAGGGAAACCCACGTCTGTAATAAAGTAAATAAAACAAAGATTATATTCAAAGCGTCTCATATATTCACTGTATGTTTACTATGAGTTTGGTTTCACAGTGTGAGCCTAGAAAATGCTTCTGATCTACAGCAGCTTTTGCAATTAGCTGGAACTTATTATAGTTATTTAAATTTTCAACACCTGCAATCTTACCTATTAATTAAAATAATTTTCTAATTTTACCAAGAACCCGAGGAGAGCAGCTCTGTGGTGCTTCCTCTCCTCAACCTAATTAACAAGAATAAAACTAAGTATTTATAGAAAGCTAATGCTAATCCTTTTGACAAACAGTACTCGGGGAATATATTTATAAATATTTTTTATGGTTCATTTATTCTTGCGAGGTGCATCATTGGTGGTTTGCCACAAAAAGTAACTGCCAAAAAGACAAGCAGTAGCTTTTGAATGCAGTCTGATGTGTGTTTTAAATTCACATTTAAATAATCAAACTGGTTGTAATATTAGGTTTGTTTTGGAACCAAAGCCTGACACTTAAAACATATTTAAATCACTCATTTTGAGTGTTTCGGTAAAATGTCAATGTGTAGCACTTCATTAAAGCTAGTACTTCATGCTTACATTCAGAAAAATGCACCTCAGTATCAAATGAATGCATATTTTCTATAATTTCTATATTTTATATCTGTAATGTTGTGACCTTTAATATAGTCTAAGATGTGAGGATTTGGATGATGTTCTGTTGCACAGTGCGATGAAACAGTAAGTCCATTGGAAAGACTACAGGGGCTGAAAAGGTTAAAGACAAAATGTGTTGAAGTGACCTAGAAAAAAAAAAAGGTCATGGGGTTAAGTAATCAAATAAGACAGCAGAAATGTATTGCCACAACAGAAAATATTCCACTAATAGAAAAGATAAAATAATACAGATTCATTTCCAGGCCCACACTTGGACCACTTTTAGGAAGGTTACTTTTGAAAAGTAATAGGTAACAGATTACAAATTACCCTATTAAAAAGGGTTGAAGGCTGAAGTGCACTGTCAGGAAATATGCCAAATAAAGGCATGCCTGCACAGTGAGAATGAATGTTATATCTTGCATATGATTTTTTTACTGAAAAGAATACACTTGTATTAACAAATTACGGATTACAGATCAACTTTACATGTAACTAGTTACTCCCCAACACTGCACTTGGGATCACGCAAAACAAAATCCCATCAGATGATTTAATCATGATATCCAGGGTGATGACAATCACATGTTTAATCATGAACCAAATAAACAAATATACAAATATATCTGATAATTGTTCATGAGTTACAAAACCATTTTTTGTGGCCATGATTCAAGTACAGTTTCATTGTGTTTAATCTGTCAGTCATCCAAAAGTCGTATGACATTAGTATGACATGAGCTATATTTTGGATGACAGGTACAGTTCAGCATTACGCTGATCCAGTTTGCCAGTCAGCAGCAGACATCAGAAACTTCTATACTTGAAGATTCTCTTAGTAATTTACTATCATACTCAAACATGTCTGATTGAGACCGGAGTGGATATAATCGAATCGTCTCCAAAATAATCTAATGGTCAGCATACACGCTCTCTCTTGATAACACAATTAAGCAGCAGTGTTCTTGTACAGATGTCTTAAGGCAGAGGCCTTACCTCAGTTAAACAAGAAGACATGGCACATACTGGACAACCAACCTTATTATGTCACCAACCATCAAGGATAAGGGCCATCAAAAGAGTTGATGTTGATAGTGTCTTAACATGACCGCTGTCCACCTGCATGCCAGCTAACATAATGCATCATCCATGGAGGTTTCAGTGTACAGGAGCTGCGACATGAGAGGCTGCTGAAGAGAATGACCTGACAGCGACAGCCTTTGGCCCTCAACAATCTGATTTCACTTGTGTTACCTCAATCTTTTAACTAGACAGGGCACACCTTTGTGAAAAAAAAAACTTTTTAAAATCCTGCTTTTATATTCTGAATTATTAGGTGGTGACTCATCTCAGTTGGTTACCATGTGCTGAATGCAAGCAAGTAATGTTCAAATCAACTAACCAACTCAATATTTGTATTTTTAGATGGGTTTATAATATAAAAAAAAATCATTGCAAACTATGCAAACTACTAATGTACAAATGGACCCAACAGCCCAAAACAAATGACCGTTGCTCCAAAAATTCCCACTCTACCTGCAGTTACCTCATTGAAGTAACTCTGATGATTTTAACTCTTAACAAAATTGTCTGTGCCAGTAAATTGCTTGAAATGTCATGATAGTAAGGCCTTAAAGATGGCTTATTAAAGGCAAAACCTCTGCAGATTCAACACCATGGACAGGGCCAGCAGTCACTGAATTCCAATCAAAGTCAGAGGTCAGAATTTCCTGGTTGAAATTTCCAACTTCTGACCTCAAAACGCTCCAGGTGCACAAGGCCGCAAAAAACATGGCCCACTGTGACAAATTGATGCTTCTTTGGCAAGTGTACACAAATTGAACCCTCAGCGATGCACCCTCCTTGCATGAGATGATGATGTGCTGTTAAAATGTGGTTTTATTTCTTGGTATCTTTATTTTGTGAAGTACCCTGTAACTCTGGTTTGTATTATTATTATTATATAAACAACACAGAGGAGGAAAATGGCACATGAGTTATTTTACAGTGCTTAATAACAATGGTGACATATTTTGACATCAATATACTATACATGTAAAACAGGTTTTATTAAATGATTTTACCAACAAGGTCAAAGGTCTTTTCCAGTGTACTTTTCCTAGTAGGAGGTCAGAGTTTTTTGAGTTTCAAGTTGTCTGGAATGCAGCATAACAATTGCAGGGAGAGTGTGTATTTCAGGAGCAATGGGCATTTGTTTTTGGGATAATGGACTGTCAGACAAATGGGCTTTTGGTCCATTGGGGTCTAATAAGGGACTGTTGAGGTTTTGGATAAGGCAGTCGGAACAATGGCATGACACCTTGGCAACATGATCAATTTGGTTGAGATAAGGGGAAAATCATGGTTAAATGTTAATAAAGTAAACATGTTAAGCATGAAGTCACTTTGGACTCTTTCAATATTTACCCAAGACCACGGCCTTTCCCTAACATAAATCAAGTGCTGTGAGTGCCTAAACATAACAACCACTAATCATGCTTTCCTCACTATAAGCAGATCTTGTATTACAAGAGAGGATGGTGTAGGAAAAATGAATGAAATACATTGTCAGTGAATATTTGCAGATACATTAATTTAAAAAAAAGCTGAAATCCAAGTTCAGGTGGCATCAGGTATTTCTTACAAAACATGTTTGCTGCTATAAATTACTAGTGTATATAAACTTTTACAGAATTGCTGTTACACATAATTGTGACCAGTAGGTGATTTGAGGGGGGATGAAGGGAGATGCAACCCCCCACGAGAGTAAAATGATCAAAATGCACCTCCTTTGTTAACCTGCCCCCTTCTACATCCTCTTGTGGCAGACAGAGTGCAGGTGCAGATGTTAGTCTAGTCTGCCTGACTGGTTGATCCTTTATCTGACTGAGGTTTGTGTAAGTTAGAATCTGTGGCCACAACCATGGCTCTGAAATACCACTAGCCTAACTTTGCCACAGACTGCACCTGAAGCAGCACATGGATTTGTAATTGTGACTTTCTCCGAGTCCCACCCCTGTCGGTTTTGCTTTGGGTCTATAATATTCTCTAAACTATATATGTATGTGAGTTAAGTGAGTTGGTGGTTGCCAATGAATGAAACAAACCTCTCGTTTAAATTAAAATTACTATTAGTTTGTCTTGTTGCATCACTGAAATCTAACTGTTTGATTCTGATAATACTGCAGTGTGCTGTTTGGTTTGTTATATGTTATATATTAATCACATATTGCTTTCCTGTATTTTCTTTTTTTCAAAAAAAAACATTGGTTTGGTTCTCTTTTCATTCCAACTGATTGTTGGGGTTTCTTTCTACCTTTTTCACAGCACTTTTGAACTTTATTTTGAAAACGTTATACAAATATGCTACACTCACCACTAATGCTGTACAGGTAATAATGTCATTATGAGGCCATAGCAGCCCTTTGAAGATATAGGGCTGTCCCTGTTTTGTCCAGGAGACGTCTGTGACCAGCAGCTGTTGGAGTGTGTTAATGTTGATGTCACAGCAGCTGGCTGCTCTCATCCTGTTAGCTCTGCCTGCCATTATCGGCCCCCACCCCCTCCTTGCCCCCCCCCCCCCCTCCTCCTCCTTTAAAGCTGCTGCTACTGCTGCTGCGTGCCATGCTCATTTTAATACTCCAGACTCATTTGACCGTCTTTATGGACTTATCATATTAAACATTTATCGCAGCCATTTCCCTAAACCAAGCATGTTTATTCAACACTTAGGGGACCACAGCACGGCTCCTTTCAGCACCCCCCCACCCTCTCCACCCCCACCACACACACACAGACACATCCTTATTTTCTCCTTTTCCTCGTTTCTCTCCACCTCTCCTCCTCTCTCCCTCAGCCCCCCGGCTTGCTTTATTACAACCCTCCTTCTCTATGTGGCGCTGCCTGAATAAAAAGGAGAGGTATTTTTGTACACTTTCTTCTTCCCTCTCCTCTCTGGTCAACCTCTCCTCTAGAGGCTGGGATACCGGGGGGACTTGTGGTGTGTAAAGCCAGGCAGCCAAGCAGACACAAATGTATTCTGAGCATTTAGTACTTTGGATGAATCGAGTTTTAATTTAATCATCTGATCAAACACTAATTAGCATAATCACTTGTGGGGACGGATGGTCTAGATAGAGAGACACAGAGCAACACATAATAGAGCTCATCCTGGCAACAGTCTACGGGGACACTTAGCAACATGTAAACAGCGACATGCTTCTGGGGACCCATGCAGGGCTCTGTCCAAATTACCTCTCTTTGTGCGAACAATACATCCAATTCTCTATTTCCTTCAGCAGCCCATGCAGCCACTGCAGAATGATCTATTCACTGCCAGACTACCCTACAATCACATGCACCGCTGCCAGGCCCAGTGCCCTCTTATTTGATCTTGGACAAGATGGCTTACTGCAGCATCACACCATGGTCAGAGCAGAGGAGGTCTGGGAATTCTAGGAATACCACAAAGTGCTAAGATTATTGACAATGCACTCAGTCTCACACCGGGCCGGGGGATCGATGAGTGGCTAGAAGGACATAAATCAGACTCCTGTGGCTCCACTCCACGTCACGCCCTAACCCACCCACCCAGCACCCCAATTAAATACACACACACAGGAAAGTACTCGTGCACACAACAACACACACTCCGTAAACCTCTTTCCCTGCCTCCTTACATGTACACTCTTAAAAATAAAGGTTCAAAAATGATTCATCCTGAAGGGCTGGGGTTTTAGCCAGAACCCTTTTAAGCCAAAGAAGCTTCATTGGAAGAAAGGGTTCGTCAAGATTTGTTGAAGGCATGGGTGTTAAAACATGCTCACCCTCAAATATTCAAATGTTTACCCATGTTTCGAATGGTACTTGTAAATGTAGATGTATCTGAAATCTCCTTAATCTGTTATTTTTACCTGTGTTCTTGTGATTTTACCTTGTTTGTATAAAGTTATCTGTAGAACCCTCAGAAGACAAGAGGGTTATAGGTGAAAGACTTACAAAACAGGGGACATTTTCAGAACCCCCTTGGAGAGTTCTACATGAAACCCTTGGAATATGGATTCTTGGTAGAATCCCCTATGTGGGTTCAAGATGAAACCCTTAAGAGGGTGGAAAGAAGGATTCTGAATCGAACCCCCAGAGAGGGTTCTGGGTGGAATCATTAGACCATACAAGGGTTCTCTGTAGAACCTCTCATATGGGTTCTAGGTGAAATCTGTCACCAATGGTTCCAGGTATAACCCTATGAGCCAGGTTCTAGGTAGAACCACCTGAAAGATTCCAGGTGGAACTTTTTTTCTAGGTATAACCCTTCATGTTGAGTTCTAGGTCGAACCCCTTGAAAGGCTTCCAGGTGGGACCCTTATAAAGGGTTCTACCAAGAACCAAGGATTCTCCTATGGGGAGAAACTGAGGAACCCTGTATGGTTCTAGTTAACACCTTTATTTCTAAGAGTGTATAGGTGCTTGCATGTGAACACACGCAAACACACAACGAAGCACCCACCTTACACACCTCACACACACATGCTACACACTCTCACACACACCCTTACCTCAACTCCAACAAGATGACAGCGCTTTAAAAATGGCCAGCTAAAAATAACCGCCACTAACTTGGTCTTAAATCTTAGCATCTGTGCCAGGTTTAAAAATAAAGAGCAGTGTCGAGAAACCAAGCTGGACCCATTTGTCTTTCTGTCACCCTGTCTATCCAGCTTCGCCTCCTCTGTTATCCCATAGCCTACTTTAATATTCGGACTGTGGAGCATCAGAAACACGGGGGTGAAATATCTCCTGAAAATGCCGAACTCTTGAATAATCTGATTGAGATGTGGATGTGAAATATACGGCTGGAAAACTGCGGAGAGGTCGAAGAGACATGCGATGTGATTATTTTTTAAAAAGGTCGGCATATACAGGAGGAGTCCGTGAAATATGAGGGGAGAAAGCAAAGCTCAAAGGCAGCATGAAAAGAGAAAGGGAGAGTGGTGGACATGTTAGTGAGCCACCATCCATCAGGCACATGCATCATGCCCAGGCCAGAGTCGCGGGGATCAATTCAGCCTTGGGCCCCGGAGTGTGTCGAGTTCAAAGCCTGGCCCTGGTATGTGGAGGACTGGATTAAGAGGCAGTATTTATGAGGTCCAGCGTGAATGTTTGTCTTGGTGGGTGATGGATAGCAAACTCATCACACCTCGGCCACCTGTCTCCCACAATGAACAAAAGCTCTGGAGGGGAGCTCACTACAAGAACTATGGGCCGAGTGTGCGGTGTACATCACACACACACACACACACACACACACAGAACAGAGAGTACGCTGCAGGTTTATGTGGGCATGTACAATCTCTATGCTCTATCCAGAAGATCCAGGAGGAATACACCTATACGGATATGTGTGAATTACTACATGTGAGGGCAGAGATGTAAAACCTACAGTTCTCTACAAGCAACCATGGCTCTTTTATATAGTAATAATTTACTTTGCCTGCTAGATTTTCATTGGCAACGTAATTGCTGCCCAGATTCTGTTCTGCTGCAAGTTTTCTTCCAAAATATTAAATACTACATTTATGTACCATGCTGACTTCATAGGAGGGTTGTCAGGGTGGACTTATGGAGAACAGGGCATTCTCCCAAGAGAATTTTCATGTCTTGGTAAATGAAAAAATGCAAATGGTGCAAAATGATTTGCAGATATGTTGAGTATCATCATTTTGTGATTTGTGATTATTATTATTAATTAACAATGATAACTCATGTTCATAAAAAACTTAATTTTAGAGGCATGCGTCTCTTACAAAACATATTTCCTCTAAACAGGGCAGGGAGCAAACCCCCATACACTCAAACAAATGTTTCTTCTGTTAATGTCCCCTGAAATGTCTGACCTTGACTACACTCACTTGTATCTGTGCAAAGTTTGCAACAAGAGTGGTGCTTTTACATTCCTCTACCAAAGAGGGAGACGGCTCTGTATTCTCTTCAAACTTACCCCAGCAAACTAGATTTGGTACCTAAAAACTTCAAAAGCCAATCGCTGTACTGCTGGCAAAGAAACCTGAAACCTCCAGTGCAGAGCAAACTGGTCAGTGCCATTAACATATATAAAGATGGACCCCATGGCAGCTCACAAAAAGTGAAGCGAAAACATCTTGATTGCCCCCTTGTGCCAGGCTGCAGCATAGATCATAACTACCACCCCCTCCATGTTAGCAGATGGGACATGGGGCAAACTAAATACTCAAAGTAAACATCAAATAAATTTTCCAGAGAAGGTTTCTGTCATTTTAGGTAATTGTCATCATGCTGGTGCATGTTCAGGTGTTTGTCTTCCTAATGAGTTTGCTATTTGATGCTAGAAAAAGGGGGTTTCATGTCATTACTGCTCACAGTTGAAGCGGCTGGATGTATGTGCAGGAACACAATAATGCAGCTTCAATGCTGGTCACTACTGCATAGACTCAGGCTCCAAATGATGTGAACAGTGCAAGATGGCACCACTTTTATCCGTGATATTTTGTCTTCATTTTTGTGCAGTGGGAGGAAGTGGAGATGCGTCACCCATCTTTATTTACAGTCAATGGTATGATTTGACAGATACGTTCATTACAATATTTACTCCTGTTGATCAAAAAAAAGCAATCTGAGAGTTCTTATAAAGCATATTTCCTCTTGAAAATGAGTAGTATGTAAATGTAATTTTTAGGAGGTGGGATCAGTGTGAGGCCAACAGGATGGGAAGAAAACTTAATATTACGTCATGCAGCATTATGTAGCATCATTATGAACTGGTGTTATTGGTGCATATTTCAAGCATTTTTATATAGCAGACAGACAAAATAAAGCAAATGACTTTTACTTTGAAGTGATTTCATCATCATCACCACAGCAAACAAAGACACTTGGGACATATGTCTATAGCTTAGTTTACTGATGCACCCACAGATGATTTGGCCAAAGTGCTGTTTGCCAGACAAACAAATTCAACCTATGGGAAGGGGCAATATGATGAAATATAAATTGAAATTAAAGCTGCAAGCAGCGTTTTACGGGCCCTCGCACACCCGCGCCACTCGGGGGGCCGGCGGCCGCGGCCTCGTGGCAGGATTCGTCCCGGGCGAAGAGGCTCTGTGATTGTCACGGCATTTTGACGTCTCCTTAAGGAATTCGATGCCGCTTACTGTCGCCGCTAGGTGGCGCTATGAGTATGTCTCCTGATTGGCATGTGGATGTGTTCAGACCGGGACTTCTATGACACCTGTGAAGTTTGGTGAGGATCGGACCATTTGCACCCAAGTTATAGCGATTTCGTTTTTCATGGCGAGACATCAAAACTCGACGCCACGGCCACACCGTTTAACGTTGACCAAATCTTTTAATAAGTTTTGATTACATGCTTGTCTAGATGGTACACACCAGTTTTGACGTCAATTGGAACATTTCTGTAGGAGGAGTTTGTCAAAATGCGACACGTGGAAAACGCCAAAAATGACCACTAAATTCAAAATGGCCGACTTTCTGTTGGGTTTAGCCTATGAGACCCTCAGACTTTTATGTGTGTCTGGGCATGATCTACATGTGTACCAAATTTCGTGAAGATCGGTGAAACCTGCTGAGGAGGGCGCTGTTTAAGGGGCGTGGCCAAGTCATATGGCCATACCCATCGACCCAACTCATGCCATATGTTCCGGCCTGGACTGTTTATAAACATGTGAAGTTTCAGTCAGATCGGACCATTTATGGTAAAGTTATAGCAATGTCGTGTTTCATGGCGAGACAAACTTCGCCGCCATGTCCCGGCCACACCGTTCAAGTCTGATCAAATCTTTTAATAACTTTTAATCACAATGTTGTCTAGATGGTACACAGTGATTTTGAACCCATTCTGATCAATCCTGTAGGAGGAGTTCGTTAAAATACGACACGTGAGAAACGCCAAAAATGGACGCAAAATTCAAAATGGCTGACTTCCTGTTGGGTTTGGCCAATGGGTCCAAGAGGCTTTTTTGTGCGTCTGGGTGTGATACATATGTGTACCAAGTTTCGTGCCTGTCGGTGAAACGTGCCGCAGGGGCTTCTGTTTAAAGGGCGTGGCCAATCTATTTGGCCACGCCCATTAACGAAACTCATATCACATGTTCAGGCCTGGACCGTTAATGCACATGTCAAGTTTCAGGCAGATTCGACTAAGTATAGTGAAGTTAATGCTAATTTTTCATTTTTGGCCAAACATCAACTTCGCCGCTCCGTCACGGAAACACAGTGTGACATCACGGCACGATTTTCATAATACACGATTATCAACATGTTAAAGACGGTTTGACCAGATTTGAGTTGGATATGGTCAACGTGCTTGGAGCAGGACCTCAAAGAGTAAAACATGTCATTTCCTGTCGCCACCAGGGGGCGCTATGACAATCACAGAATATTGTGACATAGATGTGGTCAGGGCGGGACTATTATCCATCACAGCAAGTTTGGTGCAGATCGGACCATTTATGCTAAAGTTATAGCAATTTCGTGTTTTTTTATGTGGGTGTTGCGAGATATCAAAATTCGCCCTTCCGCAGCGACCGCGCCCTTCAACGATACGAAGATCTTTTAATAACTTTTGATCACACAGTTGTCGAGCTCGCACAAACCAATTTTGAAGTCAATTCGCTGAAATCTGTAGGAGGAGTTCGTTAAAGTACGACGTGTGAAAATGGCCAAAAATGACCTTATTTTGAAAATACAATTCAAAATGGCCGACTTCCTGTTGGGTTTAGGGGGTCGCTCCAAGAGGCTTTTTTGTCCGTCCCGGCATGATACATATGTGTACCAAATTTCGTACGCCTAGGGCAAAGTTAAAGCAGGGGGCTTCAATTTTGAAAACTGTTAGGGGGCGCCGTTGAGCCATTTTGCCACGCCCCTTTCTAACGACCATAAAATATCGAATTTTTCGCAAGACCTGATGAGTGTGCAAAAATCTGGGACTTTTTGAGCCTGTTTAGGCCCTCAAAAATGCGATCTTAGGGGAAAAAGATAAAAAATAATAAGAAGATTAAAGCTGCAAGCAGCGTTTTACGGGCCCTCGCACACCCGCGCCACTCGGGGGGCCGGCGGCCGCGGCCTCGTGGCAGGATTCGCCCCGGGCGAAGAGGCTCTGTGATTGTCAGGGCCTTTTGACGTCCCCTTAAGGAATTCGACGTCGCTTCCTGTCGCCGCTAGGTGGCGCTGTGAGTATGTCTCCTGCTTGTCACGTGGATGTGTTCAGACCGGGACTTCTATGACACTTGTGAAGTTTGGTGGGGATCGGACCATGTCCGCCCAAGTTATAGCAATATGTGTTTCATGGCGAGACATCAAACTTCGCCACCACCTGACGGCCACACCCTTCAACGAGGGCGTATATCTTTAATACCTTTTGATCACAATGTTGTCTAGATGGTACACAGTGATTTTGAACCCGTTCTGATCAATCCTGTAGGAGGAGTTCTTCACATTCCAATGCGTGGAAAACGCCAAAAATGGCTGCAAAATTCAAAATGGCCGACTTCCTGTTGGGTTTGGCCAATGGGTCCAAGAGGCTTTTTTGTGCGTCTGCATGTGATACATATCTGTACCAAGTTTCGTGCATGTCGGTGAAACGTGCCACAGGGGCTGATGTTTAAGGGGTGTGGCCAAGCCATTTGGCCACGCCCATCAACAAAACTCATATCACATGTTCAGACCTGGACCATTAACACACATGTGAAGTTTCAGGCAGATATGACCAAGGACACTGAAGTTCAGGCCACTTTTCTGCGTTTTGGCGAAACATCGACTTCGCCGCGCTCTCGGCGCAACGCCGTTTGACGATACGTCATAATCTTCACAATATAGCATTACCAACTTGTTAAGGCCTCACTCACCAAATTTGAGTCAGATATGGTGAATGTGGTGGGAACAGTACCTCAAACTGTAAAACATGACATTTCCTGTTGCCACCAGGGGGCGCTGTGACAATTATGGAATATTTTCATAGACATCTGTTCAGGGCAGGACTATTATCAAACATGTGAAGTTTGGTGCAGATTGGACCTTTTATGCTGAAGTTCTAGCAATTTTGTTTTTCATGGCGAGAAGTCAAATTTCGCCGCCACCTCACGGCCACACCTTTTAACGATAGCGCGATCTTTTAATAACTTTTAATCATAAAGTAGTCTAGATGGTACACAGTGATTTTGAAGCTGTTCTGATTAATCGTGTAGGAGGAGTTCGTTAAAGTACGACGTGTGAAAATGGCCAAAAATGACCTTAATTTGAAAATACAATTCAAAATGGCCGACTTCCTGTTGGGTTTAGGGGGTCACTCCAAGAGGCTTTTTTGTCCGTCCCGACATGATACATAGGTGTACCAAATTTCTTACGCCTAGGGCAAAGTTAAAGCTGGGGGCTTCGATTTTGAAAAGTGTTAGGGGGCGCCGTTGAGCCATTTTGCCACGCCCCTTTGTAACGACCATAAAATATTGAATTTTTCACAAGACCTGATGAGTGTGCAAAAAACTGGGACTTTTTGAGCACGTTTAGGCCCTCAAAAATGCGACCTTAGGATAAAAGGAAAAATAATAAGAAGAATAATTTTTACAGTTTCAATAGGGTCCTCGCACCGGTTCGGTGCTCGGGCCCTAAAGAATAATTCCTTCAGTTTCAATAGGGCCTCGCACCGCCTTCGGTGCTCGGGCCCTAATTATATATATTTGTCAACAACCATGCTACATCACTTATACTGTGTTATCTATCTCTTTAATACCTCTAGTTGAACTCACTCTCTCAATTTAAGTATGTACTATATCATCACGATACAGTACATACTGATGACATATACAACAACATGACAAATAAAATTACATATACAATAATAAAGGATTATAGCCACATCACCAATCACTGATTCAGCCTAATATAATCAACCCGTGTTTGTAACTGCAATTAAAGGACCAGTCTGTAGGATTTAGTGGCATTTAGCCATAAAAACTACAACCAATGAATACGCCTCACTCTCCCCTTCCAAGCGTGTACACATCTCGTAACCCATGGAACAGGACCTGTAAACATAAACAGCTAATTCTAGGGTAACGAAAACACAGCAATTCTCATTTTCAGGTAATTATACAATAATGAAAACATACTTATGAATATGACATGTCGTTTCTGTTATATTCTGTAAACAGGGCCTCCTAAATCTTACACACTGGACCTTCAAGTTAACTTAGAGATTAAGTTGTTTTCTGTGAAATATAGGTAAGTAGTGTTTTTAACATAATGATATTGAGGTTTTATAATTATTTCATTCTCAATACAGATCTTATTTTGTTGGCAAAGGGCTTGACATTGTTATAGTTAGAACAAAGCAAGATGTACTATATGCCACAAACTGATAGATCAAGCAAGCTTTGCATGCAGGGTTAGCCTATCTTTCTCATTAAATTGATCAGCACCAGTCTGTATATCTTGATATAACACTCTTAAGTGGGGATGCATGATAATATTAGCACATTTTTCGCATTGGCTGATAAAAGCTTTAGAATTAAGTGTTGGCTTGATATGTATATTTCTGTTGATATAACAGGCTGATAAGATAAGCTCTGATTATACACACGTGCCACAAGCGTGTCTACGATGTGTCCGTATCTGATGCAAAAGTTGCAATTTGCAATGATTGCTTAGCATCAGTAATCCAAGGAGGAGCCAAATCACATTCCTTTAACACTACAAATTTAATGGCCCATCTTAAAGGGATAGTTCATCCAAAAATGACAAAAAATGTCTTGGACTATGCCGTACGAGAAATATGGAGGCATTTCGTGTTTTTTTTCTGTCTTTTGTTTGTTTGCTTGCTTGAAAACCGGTCACCATTCACTTCCATTGTTTGGGAGATTCTGCAACATTGCTTTCCTATGAAACTCCGGCAGTACTTTGTGGATTAAAAATTTAAACCTTCAATCATTTTAATTTTTGAGTGAAGTATCCCTATTGTCTTGTTCATTATGATGAATCAGCAATAGTTTTCTTATTTTGCTCAGTGAATGTGTACATTTTGAAAAGCTTTTTTTTGTCTGCATCTGCCATAATATTTTAATTCCACCACTGGAGAGAAATTATGTTCTCTGAAATCAGGTCGAAAAAATATGTGCATATATTGGCATCAGCATTAGCAATTGGCCAAAATGAGTTAGAAAATATCAGCACGTTTGATATTAGGCAAAATTCCAAGACTGTGCATCCCTAGTCTTGAGTTTTGGATCAAGGAAAGAGTTGAGAGACTGTTACTTACGTCAAGATGTTTTGTGTCTTTGGTAGGCATCATCTAATCTCCAAAACTCTTCCTAAAATCTATGAAAGATGGAAGCATTTCTGCACAGGAGAGCAGGAGTGCCTCTTTCTTGACTTAGGCTGTTTTAAACTGTCAAATAAAGCTTTTACACCAGTTCCTGCACTACAGTACCTGTGCAGTGCAGCACAGTAATATAACATGTCACTTTGACAGGTGCTGAGTGAATTAAAAACATCCTCTCTACTGAGAATCCTGTCTGAGAGGGAAACCCCCGCCAGATGTACTACAACCTCACTTTGCACGCATGATCAAACACCTACATCTGGGTGCTGAGGGCTTTTCTGCTCTTCCCTGCAGATGCTAAATGATATCGTTAACATTTTAATGCAAGAGACATTTACACGCGGGCTTGCGCAATTACACCTCTGATTCAGTGGAATCCAGGCAGACACAGTGTGATCGGTAATTAGATTTTACATTGGGTGAAACGCAGCGCACACACACACGCACACACACACCAGTCACCAAACCTTGCTCCTAATTAGAGAGCTAGGCAGGCTCGAGGAGGTAGGGTACAGTAGAGTAGCCCTCATTATACAGCTAGGATGTATGAAGTAGGGGATATCTATTATGATCACACATCAGGGTATCCATTACCCAACATTAGCGGCCCTTTCAACTGGAATCACACACAGAGTTCAGAATGTAACCCAACAAACCCTCTTATAACTCACACAAGTGAGCAAGAGTTAAGTGGGTTTGTAAACTTAATTTAGCCCATTAGATATTCATATCAGAGTGAGACTGCACAAGATGATCTATCACTTCACCGTACGCTACGTGTTTTCATGGGGTAATTTAATTTCATGAGCTGTGATATCGCTTCTACAACCAAACCCTAATTGGTAATTAGTAAACAGACTGATGGCTGTGTAAGTGCAGCGTACGGCCGGTCAGGTTTCACTTCAGAGCCTGTGACTGGCCATTGTGGAGGCTGCTGATCTTTGGACATCTCTACGCAGGCCTGAGAATCACCTCACAGCTCCGACAAATGGGGGCTCTCATCAGTGTACTGCCTTCACCGCCTTCATGTAGATTTATTGCCATGCGAAAACCCGGTTCCCCCGTTCTACTCGCAGCCAAGTTCAATCTATCTATCCACCCCGGGTCCCTGTAGCATTTTCATCCAGTGTTTCAGGTTGCTAATAATGTGGGGTCATGTAAAATTGGCAGGCTAACTGATGTTGGCAGCTATTTACTGTACTGTAAGCTACACTGGGATAGATGCTTTGGAAGAGCTTCCTTACTTCAAAGTGGATCCGCATTCACCCCGAGAAATGTCAGAGCTAATTGAGATCAGAATTTGATTGTGTGACACACACACCCCGACCTCTGCGTAAATGTTCATTTATTGAAGACGTATGAAATAAGTCCTTTTAAGTCATGAGTGTCAGGTTTAGCCGTGTGCATGTCCACAAATCATGGGAGCAGTCTTTGCGGGGACAGAGAGAGAAGCCTTGTCTTGTTATGTCTTTGCAATGAGAATTTGAATAGGCCAGTTTGGCTTGCTGTGGTTTTGCCTAGAGGCAGCTTTCAGGGAGAGATATTTAATATGTTTCCTCTCCTGCACTGAAGACTGAATTTATAGATCCTACTTTGATGGGCACAGGAAATAAAGTCTTAAATAGAATACAAGAAATACAAGTGCCTGTTGGCTGTTGAACCTGTCAGATCTAACATTTTTAATGTTTTTTGGGGGATTTTTTTTATGTCTGGAATGTGACAGGAGAGTAATCTCAGGACTATGGTTGTTTTTGCCTCCTTTTGAATACAATATACAAACTTTCCTGTAAGAATATACTATTTGATTAACTTAAAAAATAGTGTCCAAGCTATTCAGTTGAATGAATTTGAAAAGACAAGTTGAAGTAATTTTGCAATGATTGAAAACAAATCAACTTTCCTAGTCAAATAACCTTGATTTTAATTTAATTGTACTTCAATGGGTTGCAGTAAGGCTGTCAAAAGTACTGAGACTTTTCAATACCACATTTAAAATAATACAATACTAACATTTGATAGTACTGAAAGTACCAAAGCCTTAAAAAAAATGAGCTATAAGTGCTCATTCAAGACGTCAGCTAAAGAATTTGCCTTGAACCATAGCAAAAACCAGACAGTGTTCAGTTTCTTTTTCTGTATCAGTACTGTGTGCAGGTTGTTAATTTGAAAAAAAAAAAATCTATTTTATCTGCCAAGGACTTTTTTCTTTTTTCTATCAAAAGAGGTACCAAGACTCATCTTTTTTATACTGGTACTATATCCCAGTTTAAAATTTTGGTATCATGACAGTCCTAGTTTGCTGTTTTCATTATTGTGAAAAAGACAACAATGACATATCTTAAAGTGTATTGGAGACAAACAGCAAGGTTTTGTCATATGTGTTTTCTTCAAACCACAAAAAGTGTCTCAGGACAGTTTCAAATTTCAAATAATGCATGCTGGGAAATCTGCTCATCTGCTGATCATGCCTCTTTAAAAACTTAATTCAGCGAGTTGATTAAACTCAGTATAGTACATTTATTCAAGTCAAAAGACTTCAAGTTAGAAGAACTCATGTTTATGAGTTCTGAGGTGTGCTGAAAATAAATCCTAGAAATTTTAAGTTAAATTAACTTCAATAAATAAAACGGTATGGTAACAAGAAAAGATCAGTTGACTCCAATAAATTCCTGTATGATTTCTTACAGCGTTGCAATGATGAGTCAATTGTAGTGACCTCCATCATAAATTCTATTAAAATTTGACATTTTGCAAACATTATGCAGGTGTGTATCCATTTTCCTTTTATTTCAATCAGTTGCTGACTTCATTAAGTTAATAAAAGTACAGTGAAAGGTCCACTATGCAATGTGGAAAAAGAAGTCTGAAGGCAGTGAGCCGCTTGGTTGCCATTTGGCCACTTATCACCTATGGACACACTGATGTAACAGGATGTGATTAGCTCCTAATCAAGTACTTCTGGGTCAACTCAGCAAGAGCCAAAATCCCAATTCCTTGTCCTGAACCATTCACTATATAGTCCACTGTTCCCTGAGTCTGCCATTTTGTAGTGGTGGACGTAGTGGACAAAAATGATCCCAGAAAACAGTAAACAACCACAACGGTTTCTGAATGGTCTGAATGGCGTCTCATGTTGTGCTTTCTGCCACCAGACAGCAACACACCATATAGTTTTCTACCCCATATAGTGAAGAGTGAATGGGCGAACATTTTCGGACGCAGCCCCTGACACCCATTAAGGAGGTTACCATAGAGACAGGCCAGTGAGCATGTGATAGGCCTAACTCTGAAACAGCAAGAATTGTCTGGAATCCAATCGCTGTGCTTGCTTCCATCTACAAGGTCATTCATTCATTCTGACAACGCCTGCTCAGCCGATGAACACCTCATTTTCATGATAATCAACAAAACATCCAACCGCAGAGGACAAAGTCATATAGCTGAGGCTCCTGTACAGTGATGGAGAAATCATATAAAATGACAACGCGAACAGCAAGTGATAAAAGCCCCATGATTGCAGTGCAAGTGACGAACACAAAAAGTGTAATGTCTGCACTCAATGCCGTCTACTGCTTAATCCCTATCAGTTGTTTGCCACAGGCCTCCTCAATAATCCCTTATGCAATAAACGGACACAATCTTGCATGGCAGTTGATCTAATGTCAGAGTCAGATGATTATGATTAATGAGGATTCCTTATTGTTCCTTTATGAGTTTCAGCACAAGCTGGGCTGAGGGAGATACCATTTTATATGGAGTCAGTGTCAATAAACGGTACCGACTGAGGGTCGCTTCAGCACTGAAAAAGCGACGACACAGAAACAAAATCCATTTCGAAGCCTTATTTTATCACCCGAGCCAGAAAGGAAAATCCATTTTGGGGACACACCATATCATATCACAGCGCCTCGATGGGGTTAAATGCGTTCATACCTGTAAAAACCCTTTTCCCAAAATTTTTTTGCTTTGTGAATTCAGTTTTTCTTGACCCTGTGATACAAATGCAGCCAACCGCGGGCTCAATTTTGTCTCAGTACGTGAACAATCCCCATCTTGTCACCCTGATGTGTTTTCTTATACAGACGTGTTTCCATTTTCTCTCCTTCTTCGACTCTCCCTTTTTCTTCCCCCTGTTTTTGTACACACCCAGTCAGCCATAATCCCTCCCTGTAGAAGGGGCTCTGGCCAATAAGTGAATGCAATAAACTGTATCAATTTTCTGCTATTGATTATAGATACAGTGTATGAGCACACAAATATGCGTGCACAGTGTCAGCCGCATGCACGCTTGTGTGCACTGGTGCACATGCACTCACGCAAATACACATGTGTGCAAGAAAAAAACATAGACAATCAAATCTGGGTGTTTGAATACAGTATTTGAATGGAGGAGACTTTCGGCTATTTGAATGGAAAATCTATTTCACATTTTTTGTGTGTGTTTGCATTTCCTGAAAATGTCTCATTAAAAACATCACACCTTTTTTTTAAAAAAATAACTAACAAACAGTTAGTAATACTGCTGCTACAGTAATACAGTAATACTGGTGCTAATTCTCTCTTTATAAACTACATTTAAAGGTAAATAACAAAGCTGTGTTTAACTTTGTGCTAAAATTGGATGTAATGATGTTGGAAACATTCTGACAGAACGGAGTATCTTACATCAAATATGCTCAAAATGAAAATATGGATAATTTATTCTTAAATATGTATAGAAAATGATCATTTTGTTTCATTATATTCATTTAAGCCACTATGAACTTGAAAAATATGCTCACTGTGGGGGAGGGGGAAGGGGTTAAACCAAATGTCCATTATATCAAATACGTCACTTATTACTAAGGGCCACAGTGGAACACGGCTGTGACAGAATAAGTATCATTAAGCACCAAATAAAAACAGAAACAAATCACAGTAATTGGATGCAAATTAAAAACAATTAAAACTTGAAACTGTAAATTCACATCCAATCAATACAATTAAATCAATTAATGAAACAAAAGGCCCAAAGAAACATAATTTATCCGTTTTATTTCACGTGAAGGCCAGAGATGTGTCTGATGGTTTGTGCTGGGAGAGCTTGGAGGATTTAAAACGCAATTCATGCCTCGCCCGTCTCCCCCTGCCTCCATCAAGGGTGTCAGCCTTTTGACAAGCATATAAAATCCATTTCATGTGGGTCACAGGTGACCTCCATCCTCCCTCCCCACTCACTTAGCTGTCTACCAGTCATTTGCCTCCTGCAGTAGGTAATGAGCACTAATAAAATTTAATTTTAAAAAAGACGAGAAGGGGTGAAACTTACCATTCAAGATGCTCTGGAAAAAGATAAAAGCCAATATCCACATGCCCTGCTCCGTTCAATCCCCCCCAAGCTATGCTTTCTCTTCTTCCTCCGACCGGTGCCTCCCTGGGTCTCTCTTCTTCAGTGCGCTTGGGGTAAGGTTAAACATTTGCCACTGTCTTGAAGCAAACCGGTCCAAGTCTCTACTTTTTAATATCACCTTCCTACTTTTTCGTTACACTCTTGATTTTTTTCCCTCTCTTTGCGCGCTTGGAACATAAATGAGCCCCTGTGTGATTGTCTTGGGGAGAGCTGCTGTGCTCAGACTCTCCTCCTCTGCTCCGCGTCTTGCTGCTTCTCTCCCTGTTATTCAAAAGGATGCTGAAGGGGTGAAGCCCAGGTGTGTGTGGTGCTGAGTCAGAGCCGGGTACGAGCGGATCCTCAAACAAAAAAATGAATGCAAAAAGAAAAACTGGCTAAAGTAAATCTTTAAAAAAAAAAAATGTCAGAAGCTCCGATTGCCTAAATAAAAGGCTGACTGGCGGATCATCCTTAAATTAAAATTTTAGAAAATTAAAAGAACTAAAAGAGCAAAGAAGCAAACATGGGGGAGAGGGTGGTAGAATACGAATGAAAAGGAGGTTTTTTTCTGAGACTCCAAAGTCAGATCATCTTCATCGCCTCTGTGCGTCCAGCAAGAGGCGAGTAAGCGCATCTTCCCCGGCGCTGCCGCTCTCTAATCGCACCACACTGACTCTCTGAGCATTACACAGAATAACCCTCTCCCTGCCCCTGCAGACGCTTTAATTCCTCATTGCCTTAAAGGAGCAGAGGCGGCTACCGGTCGCTCCTGAGGGCAAAGTGCTACTGGAGGTGAGAGTGTGAGAAGAGACCACGCAGAGAGTGAGTGAGTGGAGCATTTGCATTAAGGAAATGAGCTGCACCTGACGCACCGAGGCACCTAGGATAACATTTTTACGCACGGCTCCAACAGAAAGCGCTGTCTGCTGACGTGCAGGTGCACTCTGTATACAGCATTGTACACAAGATCTGACTTGAATGAAGCCAGTAGAAGGGTATTTCTCCTATATGGAAAAGAGCATGAGGAGAGTTCGTGTAATTAAGGACATCCAATGACGCGTATTTTGTGCTTATTTAAGTACATGAATTAAATTTCTTTTTAATCGAATTACTTAAATTGATTGACAAGTGTGTGGAAAAAACAGAAAGAAAGGGCGATGTTTTTTGTCGGTGGCTGCAGAAAATACAGGGTTAAACTAAAGCATCCCCCACCCCAAAGGCGCACAGCACGCGCGCACACACATACACACTCCATACCGCCTCCCTCAACCCCATAATCCACCCACCAACACCACCACTCCATTTTAATGCCTCTGCCTTGAAGTCAAGGGTGTAGCTGTAGTAGGCAGTGGAAGCCTGTGGGCCTGTCCACATGCAGAGCCGAGTTACACTGAACGTGATGGGCAGTCTGCGTCTTATTCCCTATTTCACATGACAGAGTATACTGAGAGTGAAGTCCTGTTTATTTACCCCGGGACACTCATTGTCTGTGCTCATATCTGGACTGAGGGAAGGAGCTTGAGTGTGGAGTGTGTACAAAAGAAAATAAATAAAAAAAAATCCATTGTGTGGGTGTGTATAAAATACTTATAATGTGTATATATACTTTGTTTGTCTAAATGAAATACTTTGTCTAATCCCTGTGTGTTAATGGTTTGGCACTGCTGATTCCAAATAATAATCTATTCCAAAAATGTGATTCCAATCATTTCATTTTGATTCTGCTTCTTGATTCCAACAGAAATATGAAATTTGTGTGAAATCTGAAATTTCACTCCTGCTACTTTCAAATAAAATGCACAATATTGTAAATGCTACCACTAGGGGTCTCTACATTAAAACAATTAAAACAATAGAGAGGTAAAGTCCCTCTTCTTCTGGTGTGCACCATGGGACCAAACTTCAGAAAAAGTATGGATGGTAGTCAATGGTGAGAGACAAATAATAATAAAGGGCAGTGACTTCACCTCTCTATAACAAAAGACATAGTTTTGGCATCATGAAGTGGAGTGGGATCATGGGAGTTGTCATCTTCACTTTTAAACAACCACCATAGGCGATGAAAATCTATCTGACATTAAGTTATTTTTAAAGTTTTATTCAAGTTATGTTCAACCAATGATTTTCTTCTTCACTCTCTTTTTTGTGTTTAAATATTGTTTGAAATATTTGGGATAATGTAAGTAAACAACTCAACAAAATATACAAGGCTTTTGTTTTACACTTTTTAAAGTGGAAATGTTATATATTATCACTTTAAAGTGTTTGCTGCAAACACTTACCCTATATCAACCTGGCGATCTGTCTGCACCTACAGATGAGTGATTTGAAGACACGCATGTCTTCCTGTCTCCTAATGCATTTGTCTTATTAAATCTTGAGTCTAGCATTATTCCCAGCTAACCTACTCAGCCACTGCTAAGTTGCTTGACAAGCAGGAGAATAGTATAAATTGTGAGTGCTGTTACAATCTCCTCAATTTAGCAAATGTTACGCTAGAAAACGTTTTACAAAAACGGGTTACTCCTCTACTGTTGCAGTAAAATAACCTAAATAAACCACACAATATTCAAGAAACTAAAAAAGAGACCACCATCATTACGGATATTTAGCTATTGTTAGCTTGACTAAGTGTTTTCGCTGTTAACTTTCATCCTTGGCAATTAGCATTTCACAAAACTCTTCTTCTTCTTTTTCTTCAGCTTATTGGTGGTTGGCAAACCAGCTTAGACGTGCATTACTGCCACCAAGTGGACTGAAGAAAATAAAAACAAAACAAACAAACAAAAAATTCTAAATTCTTTTGACTAAATAAAGGACACTCACAGAATCAAAATCAAGGAGTTGATAAGCGGAATAAGAATCTAATCAGATTTGTTAAAATCTAAAATATACCCAACCCTAGGCATTACTCTACCTTTTCCTGGCTCTGAGCGCTGGTGTTTTGATCAGCCTATTTTCTTGCTGACCAGTCTTCCTATGTTTGTCTACACTGTGTGTCCACATGTCTGCTCGTCTCTCCTCCAGTCTTCACTCCAGTGCAGCAGACAAGCACGAACACTGCTCTGCATGAAGTCTGTATCAGAACACACTGTTCTAGCTTAGCCTCAAAAGGTATAGCTCTCTCTTGTCTATTCAGCCATGGCCCAAATTTAATTGTTCTTTTATCACAGATGTCCTCTGTTTGAGCTATTGTTATGCCAAACTGTATGTTTAATTGAGTAAGAGGATCATTTTACCAACTTCTTTCCTTAAGCTGTAAGATAAACCAAAACAAGCTGAAGTGTCTGTAGCACTAAGGAGAAAACACGGGTGAATCAGGGCAGTGGGTCAGAGATCCTGCCTGTCAGTTAAAGTGGATTAGGAGCGCTGTGCTTGTGTTTCAGCTCAGGATTCTTGGCATGGACGGACAAGTAAGTTCATTAGCAGCAACAGACTGTGAGATATGATCGTGTAAGAGGGAAGATGCAATACGAGCCCCGTACCTTTGTTTATGTTTACATTGTACACTGCAGATTTCACAACCAGTGAAGCCAAACCAGTTTCTTTCGAAATACTGTGATGATTCTCCTTCACTATCTCTGCCGACTGACAGCGACGACCCCAGACTGTACCAGGGTAATGCTGACTGGCTGACTGAATGGTGTGACAAATATGCCCTTATCATCAAAACTAATGAGACAGGGGAAATTATTTTTGGCCTTCCTCCCGATTTTCAGATGCCTTCAGTGACAATTCACGATGAAGAAATTAAACAAGTCTTTTCAAACAAATGCCTGATAGATGCCACCCTGTCATGGACTCCTCATATAGAATTTAATTGTGAGAAGATACAGCAGCACATTTATTTCTCCGTACACTCTGATCTTTTGGAGCAAGAAGCCAGATAATTTTACTGGTTTTTAAATCTGTGATTAAGGGTGTCATGCTGTACTGCACTACGGCCTGGTTCAGCAGCCTATCTGTGAAATATAAAACTAAACTACTGTATATAGGGGAGAGTGGGGCATCTTGTCACACGGATAAGTTGTCACACTGGCTATATCTGGAACACCAGAGGGCACTATCTAAAAAAAAATCTACGTGTTGAAGGTGCAACTCACTGTTTTGAAGTCATTTTGTTCTTGATGTGCAGTATATGTCCCAAAAACTAAATGGCACTATTTATGTAATAAAACTTTGCTAAATAATTATATTCAAATGACCCTTCCTAAGTCTGACTCCTTTTTTCTCCGCACTCCAATAACAAATTTGATACCTGGCAATTTTGTTGCAAATTTCTCCTTTTGCTGTAATAGCAACACATAGAGTCACATGTTAAGTTAGCTAATATTGACAAAATGCTAGCTTACTAGCTGGCTAACGATTGATGTAGCTATCTAGTTACCTCATGGTTTGCTAACATTATCTATCAGATGTAACTAACTAGCTAACTAATTAGCTAGCTAGGCAACATTTTGCTAACATTTGTTCATTTAAGATAAGAATATAATGTCTTTTCTTTTTAGCATAGACAAGCCATACACATGTCTAAGTACAAAAACACAGAAAATCAGAAAGTTGACTTTGAGTTGAGTTTACACTTGAGTTTACAGTTTGCAGTACTTTCAATTATATTATTTTTGCACAGACTTGAGGAGGGAAAGGTGTGTTTTGATACCTTTGATAAGTCCTGTACCAAAGCTAACTTGTGCTATTGCTGACAAAAGCACACATGTAACTCTGGAGCAAGATGTCTCAGTGCTTTGGGGGCAAATGATCAAATGTGACATTTTTTCCCAGTGTGCATTATCCTGCTGCAGCCCAGCCCAGCTTTGCTAGCTGCAAAAGTTGGCTGTTACTATACAACATGTAAACAACAGTGTGTGTTGATATACTGCTTCACGCAGTATTAGTAGTAATTGAATTATTATGTTGCCACAAAGTGGTTGCAATAAACAGAAGGGTGCACTGTAAGCTTTTATTATTAAAAAAGGATAGTGTTCAAATATCTTTTTCTGGGGAGGGAAGAAAATAATGAAGAAAATAATGAAAGGAAGGACAAGGGGAAGCCACTTAAAATGGTTTGGAATGATGAACGAAAGACCAACAATAGCAGAACACCACCCAACATAATGCTAATCAAAATATGAACAATATTCCAAACATCTGTCGAAAAGAATCAGACTTTTAACTGCAAAAATCCTCTACTTTTATACATGTTCATTTTCTTATATGCTCTTATTTGTTTAAAAATATAATGTAACAATTTACCCTGCTTAGTGTGACAACTATTACAACATTTATTGGTCATCCTGCAACACACTCCTTTAAAGCTTCTCTCAACAAGAGCATGCCCTCCAACAGGTGATTCAGAGTCCCTTCAAACACAACAGGCGGAAGAATTCTTTAATACATCAGTCCGTCCTGTTGCCAAGCCAAAAATCAGAGTGCTGAGATCTAAATCCAAAAGATAAAATGTGATAAGCACTGCATATTTGTCATGACTGTTTGTGGTGTTTTTGTACATTTGTGGAAAGTGTCATATGTCTACTCTCTGTTTAACATGTGTGTAATCTTTTGAATGGAGATGCCCAAGGATACAAATGAATTTCGGTGTTTACTGACAATAAAATTGTACCGTAACATACCATATTGTATCATATTGTATTGTTGAGGGATGTCACAATTTCAATATTAAATCTAAAACTGATCAAAATGTGCTTTCAATTTCAATAATCCAAATCAAAGGCAGAATTGATGATTGTCCCAACACGTGTTCAAAGAAAAAAAATCTTTTTAGCAAATACTTTGAAAATGTAAATGACAGTCTTCAGGGCATAAAATCAATGATCTGTTCATCTTTTCAAATCAAAACTCGAAAGTACAGCGATGACATAGACAGCTATGTCATCAAAAAAAGTTTAAATAAAAAAAACGATAATATTGTATTGTATTGTATCATATCATGTCGTATTGTATTATAACATGTTGCATGGAGCAATTTTAATGGGGAAAGAAGTGAAAGTAAAGCCGCTTGCTCATTTCTAATGTTTGTTCTCTGTTAAGTTCAAGGACTACGTGTGTAAAGCTGAAGGCAAAGCCTATTTATTCCCCACAGGTAATCAACCACACTACATGTACCTTTCCTTGGTTCAGCCTTCAGCTGCAATGTTCAACAGTTGAAGGTTTTTTAGTCACGGAAGGTGACATTAACAGCCAGCAAAGACAAACAAAACCCAAGGAGGGAGGAAAAAAAAACTGTGGGCTCAAGGGATTGGGAGAGGGGATCCATGGAATTAGAGGGTGCCATCTGACATTTTAGAGGAAATAAGGCATTGCTATAATCTTGCTCAGCAAACAGGATTTTATGAGAAGCTGAAATTAAAAATTTGGAAAAAGAAATGGAATGAGTAAAGAAATGCAAACCAAAAAGGTTATATTTTTTGAGTGGGATGTGAAAACTAATGCTAACACAAATAGAACAATCAGACCTGGTGTCATATACGCAGAAAAAAGGAGCAATGACTCTTTTCACCACGGCACTTAGGCCAGAGTAACATTGACAGGGGGTCTACGTATTGTGTGTACAGTATATACACCCTCCCACCACTGTACACACACGCCATATGTGGGAGTTGCCCGGTATAAGCACAGTTTCTCAATGTGTGTTTGACAGCAAACAGAGAGTAACATCAACACTGACCAGATGACCTTAAAACAACAAAATGACAGCAGGTGATGATATCATACTTGAATTAGTGATATTAAAGGTGGAGAAAAAGCAATATAATTGTGCCTTTGTAAGTACAGTCCTGTATGTATGACTTATATTTGATCCCTATATGGTGTCTAATTTTTGGTTAGTGAGAATTAATTACCTTTTCACCTTAAAAACTGTAATTAAGAAATAATTGCCGCCTTCTCTGTATCCAACAATACCCACCTCTATGAAGGAAGGTTTAATAACACATCACAGGGATGGTTTGAAGTATTTAAAATGGGGTTGTATGCAGCACTTATTCATAGTCAGTGTATTATCTACTCTAGATGGTGGATGACATGCCTCCAGTTTGGAGAAGCAGACATGAGCACCAGCACAGAAGCTAAGCAATGTACTGCCGTGGACAGGGTCAGCAGCAAAATATATCATAGCCAATTAAAAAAAGATCCATCTAAATAGATCAATATCAGTTTAAGTGCTCACCATATTTAGAAGATTTTCTGCTTTACCTTGCCATCAGACAGCTTTGTCCAACAGGAAACTGCTGTTATATAAACCAAATATCACTCTTTCTCGCTCAGTCAGACTCCTGTGCAGTACAGTAATTAGTTCCTTATTTTAAACTGTCTTAATCTTTTAGTTTGTGCTATTGTATGATTTTGATTAATCTGAATAAATCTTTTCAAACACAGAAGAACACAATGACAAGAACAAACAGACTAATAGACTGAGGCAGCTGTAGAACAGCAGCTCCTGGTGAAATGAACGATTTTGCTAATGGAGTCTGGTTTGGAATGAGTGATATTAGACTTTGTAATGGTAGTTTCCAACCAGAAAAGGCTGTCTGATGGCAGGGTAAATTGGTGAAAATATTCTAAACATAGCATACATTTAAACCGATGTTTGTTTCTTTAGGTGGGCTTTTTAGGTGGCTTAAAGATGTTTTGCTGCTGACCCTGTCCACAGTAGTACATTGCTTAGTTTTACTACACTGGGACTCTTAAACTGCTTACATAAACTGTTGGCCCTCTACTGTAGATAATACACTGACTATTTATAAGTACCTCATAAAACCCCATTTCTAATAATGCAAACCATCCCTGAGATGCAATACATAACAAGAACAGACCGAAACATGAAGCATCATGGTGGAATATAGCTCCATTGTAATTTTGGTGAAACAAAGATCACATTTAGCTGACCGCGGTGATACACACAGATCAAATGTTTCTGTTGGTGGCACACAGGGACTTCCATCCTTATGGAAAACAGGTGCTAGTGTTTGTTACTTACACCCAGCAGACAGCTGTACAACTTAACACTGAATGCTACTTGTGATGTGAAAGACAATACCTTGATTTTCACTCTGAAGACAAGAGCATTGACCTTGTGACCAGCGGGCTGAGGAATTCAATAATAACCCCTGACGGATCGTATTCAGGCTAGTAGAGGAGGCACATATGTTTTCTAATTACAAAACCAATGTTTATGTCCTTGCAGGCCTGATGTAAATTATTTTCACATGTATACTGAAGTTAAAGCTGAAGACCATGAAGCTCTTTGATACAGTGTATCATGATATTCATCTGTTTGGTTGAGTGTGGTACATTAAAAATGCATTATAAGAAACAATGATCGGGTTTGTCAGGTTGCACCTGTGTCATTTAACTTATGAATAAACTTATGATATAATGGAATACCTGTACTGCTATATATCCATTCACATTGTTTTGGTGTGAGCTGCCGAGTTTCTGAGATATTTCAGAAATTATCAAGATATTGTTTTTGAGACGAAACCCATGTGCAGCATTGTTTTGTTTTTTTTAAACTGCACAGACACTTCATCCCGGCATCGTGCACAGGCCTTTGCTAGAAAAAAAATTATGTCAACTCGAGGCCTAATGGAACTAGATGACACTTTCCTGTAGGAAATATTACCAAATACCTCTACACCAAACTACAAAAACTGTGCTAGCTAGCTCTGTGTTGCTAATATTACGGCTCAGCCATGGAGGACGGCATATCTCTGAGGAGATACACGTTTGGATTGGATAGGAAAAAAAAACATTTACAACCTGACACTGCTTAACACAAGCTCTCTGTATTATTTTGAGTAACCAGTTCATGATTTCTCAAAAGAGACGTTGCTGTTGAGTTTTTCAAATTTAAATTTAAATTTTTTGGCTCTTTGACCATCACAAGCCGAGTGCCATCTACTCCTATTATATGCAAAACAGTACTATCAAATGAGTAGCACATTAAACTAAATAGCACTACAGGAGAGGGAAAATATGTTCACATGAGCTCTAAACATACATTTTGTGTGTGTGTGTGTGCAAAGAAACGATTACAGAACAAGTGAAGACAAGTGCATAAGCAGCTCAAACAAGATTAGACAAGAGACAACAGACCAAAACAAAAATAAGGGACAAATATACGAAAACTGAAATAGAGTAAAACAAACAAATAACATAACATGAGTTCAGCCTAGTGGGTACATAGTAAACATACATAGTAAACATACATACATGGTTGAGAGCTGTGTGTGTGTGTGTGTGTGTGTGTGTGTGTGTGTGTGTGTGTGTGTGTGTGTGTGTGTGTGTGTGTAGCGGGGTTTGAAAAGCAGTTGCTGTATTTGTACATATGTTCACATATGTTCCTCTAAACATACATTTCAAACTAAAAAGCTTGCCATCACTGTTTAATATATCCTCATGAGAAATCCTCATGACAAAAGGTCATGTATATATGTATATATGATATTCATGTGTGGTTGGTATATAAACATGAGACTGCACGTCTCAAGTAGCATAATTCAGTTTGTCCACAGCCATGTTTTGAATGTGAGTAGAGTTGATTTTTGGTGGGGTTTGAGTTTACTGTGTGGGTAAGGGGGAGGAGAAGGGTGTAGTTCATTTTAGCCCCCCAGCATGATGCCTAAACAGTGGTAAGTGAATGTGACAATGAGGCCCCTGGGCTGCCGCAGACAGTCTTGGCCTTGCAGTGTGTGGTCATGCATGCGTGTCTGTCCGTGGGTGTGTTTGCGTGTGCCACCATGTCTGTGTGTGGATACAAGCAGGGAAGTGGAGCACATATGAGACGAATCATGAACACTGCTCACCCAAGGTCGTGACTCCTCAGACTGTTACAGCCACACTGGCACGGGGGCCTGCGCTTGGTGCTCTTTATTTTACTGCCAACGTCATCCTGGCTGAAAAAATTAAGATGAAATATATTAATTTGAGTAGTGGTAATAGTTGGTGTGAGTTTAGTTGAGTAGTGTAGTTGGTGTTTTTATTTATCCCACACAGTAATATAACTTTAATGGTTAAGTTTTTTTCGGTGAAGCCTGGTGATGTGTGCAGGTGGATTTACTCAATATACAAAATATCACAGAGGGCGTCTCTTGAAGTGTATTTAAAAATCCAAGAAAATCTATTAGAATTTTTTTTTTAAATCTACGGGACACAAAAAAGATGTAGATGAATAGAAGTTGGCAGTTATTGGACTTTGGAGCAACTAAGGAGTAGACTGTGCGAAATGAACTGCAGCTTAATATCATGACTCAGTGTATTGATATAAATTCTGGCTCTTATTTTCATATTTTTTTTATATTCATAGTAACAACTTACTCACCAATTGTCACAGCTACAGGGATTTCCAGGGAGCTACTTTCTGTACTTATTTTCAGTCAAACTAAAAATAAAATAAAAAATAAACATCACTTTCAGCTCCAGAGTCCAATCCCACATCTTAAATGGTGAGTGAAATGTCAGCACAAGCCAAACTGGTTACGGGTCAACTGCTTACTGGCCTGGCCAGTTATCATATCTGATATTCTGAACTTTTACAATCAGAATCGTATTTCTTTTTTAAATCTAATTGGCAATAAGATAAATTAATTTTAAAATACGCTACTTCGGCTCTGATGCAGCTGCCAGTTCGATTCTAATTAAACATCTTAAAGGCATTCCAGTACTAATGTCAATACTATTTTTTATTATATTTTTATTATATTCAACTTACTTTATTTTCTTTATAAAACTTTTTTTTGTTTGTTTGTTTGTTTAGGATAATGTTGAAAAGTTCTTTTTCAATTAACTACGTTCTCATTTCAATGAAGGTTGTGAAGGAGTTAATGGTTTGTTTGTTTTTTGACACCAAGATTTAATTTTTTACTGCAAATATAAACCAGTTCCAAATATCAGTTCTCAGCCAACACGCAGCTTCACCATACACTCTATCATGTCCTGCCTTATACCAATCTAATGACTTGAGATCAGACACACAGTGAGCTTCAGTGGAGCTGCATAAACTCCCATTAATAGCCATCTTCATTGCAAAATATGAACCATAATGAGATGATAGAGCACATTTTTCCTCAGCTATGTTTCTTCTTCTATGCAGCACCTTCCTCTCTACAGGGCACTCACTCACACACCACACATGTTCATACACACACACAGAGTCCTCCCGCCCCTCCCTGTCCCTCTGGCCAACCCTGTCCCTGGCGTGTGTGCAGACAGGCTGGGTAATCCCTCAGGATGGGGCCTCTTGTTTTGACAACTCCTGTGAAGCCCAGTGTCTCTTACAACAAAACACAGACTGGCCTATCATCAGCAAAATGTCAGCCCTCAGCTCACTCCTTCGTCACCCAGAGGAGGATCAGGTTGCCTTTACACTATGTGACCCATTAACTCAGAATAGAAACATTCTCAGCACCGGTATAATGATCCCCTTTGTTTGCTAAGACAATGACATTGATAAGAGACAAGCCACGCTCGTGGCTCCTGATAGAAGTGTGTCTAAGGTTACGTGTTGCTAGGTCCGGAGTGATGTGGCTCCTAAACAGAGTTCAGGGTGGTGTACTCTTACTATCTACTGCTCCCAGTGGGATGAAAAGACATCTGCAGGTCAATCAGCATCAGCACACATGCACACTCTTTAAATTAGGACTGCTAGACAGAAGGTAATATGTCAAAGGGGCTAATGATAAAATACTGAAGAGGAGATGTGCTTCTGTGGAGGTCAGTGAAAAGAGCAGAGGAGTATAGTTTAGAGGCTTGATTACCTTCTTTGGAGGACCACCCACATCAAACATGCACTCACTGCACTGTTTGGTGGCTTGGATAAAAGATAATATTTGCTTTATAAAACATTAAGTTGTGACTTCAGAGCAAATTTCTAAATTCATCTCTTTTCATTTTTCGAAATGTGCTCATCCATTTTCTTGCTGTGTGTTAGATAAGAAATAGATGCTAGTCTCATATCTGGACATCAAATACGAAGATACCACCAGCAGTGGTGGTTCGTTTTGGGCAGAGCCCGGCTAGGTGTTTCCTCTTGTTTTCAGTCTTTATGCTAAGCTAAGCTAACTGACTGCTGATTTGATATAGTGTCACAGGGATGAGGTATTTTTGTAGGGAAACCTGGAAGTTAGCATCATTCCGGTGCCCTCCACAAAAGCCCAATGAGATTCTTCCACTTGATTTTGGACTCAACAAGTTTTGTTCAACAAGATAATCTTCACAAATCGAACACCACTGTTATGATATTTGAAGTGCAACTGCAATCACCAAAAACAAAACGCTATAAACGAACTTCACCACAGTTAAGACACTTGAATGCTTCAAAATTCACAAGTGGGGTATTTAATGACATATTTTATGTTGTAGAACAAAATGTGTTCTATTAAGCTTGTGTCATCACATACCTTACCTTTCAGGCATCTAACCAAAACCCACTGAATTTGAGACGAGGGAATCAGAAGTGCTATTATGCCAACTCACTATCTGGTTTTTGGGTTGCAGCACTTTTATACAATGGGTCCTGATGCTGTGTGCAGTGACCCATGCAGTCTCCCCTGCAGGTGTGTGTGTGTACACTGTCTACAATGGCAGGGTGCCTCATTATGTCACTTGTCAAACTCATTTAGTTAAGAAAATGCTGTAAAAAGCAGCACTAAAAATGTCAGAACACAGGTTTTTACACCAGGTAATGCTAAAATACTGCTTTTTACAACATAAAATGGCAGTAAAAAGCATAGATTTAGGCACATAATCACATAATTTGTGTGACGTAATTTGGTTTCTTGGGCTCGCCAAAAATTATTATATACATACTCTCCACCTCTGTAGTGGGTGCTGTGGACCAGTCAATAGCAAGCACATGGGAAGGCTACTTTGGAAGAGGAAGGTAGGAAAAGATGATGTGACAGTTTTTAGTTACACAAAGACTTTAATACTAGCTGCATGTTGCCACTTTATGGTCCATGTGGTGGTGTGGTGTCTTCTACCTGATTTTATGTTCTGCTCTTTACAAATATGTTGCTTGTTAGCTTGTTTTAGAAGGAGACAGAATAGGAAGAGATTGGGTCAGAGTTCCCACAGACCAATGAATTTCGAGAGGCATGCACTGGTCAGTGCTCAGCATAGGGCTAAGTAACATCTCAATAAGTTCAGGCTATCCCATGATATACTATATATATCCCGATACATACATTTTCTTTCAAACAACATAAATTTGACACTATATGATTGTAGATGACTATTGGTGCTTTTTTGATAATAATCAGTCATGTAGAACTAATAACTAAGTGAACAAATGCAAATACTAGAAGAACTAGAACTGTCTGGTAAGTTCAGAATTTATGTCATATAACGATATTCAAAATCTACGCCAATATCTAGTTTCATATCACAGTGTCAATATAATATCAATATACTGCCCAACCCTAAGTCAGTAAGAAATTCAATTTTATTTGTATAGTGCCAGCTCATAACAAACTTATCTCAGGGCACCGTTCAAACAGATATTAAATAACCATATTCTCCAAAATGTTGACTGTGTCTTCAGTTTCCTTCTCTAAATTGACACTTCTAATTTATAATCCAACTACAGTTATTATAAAAAGATATAACAGGATTTCAGAGGTAAGACATTTCTGTAATACAGCCCCACATTTCCCAATAATACTGTATTTTAACCATAAGACTTCAATTCCAGTCTGCAGAATGGACCACAGCACATGCACTACAGTAACCTTTTCCCATCTCCCTCTGAATTCACGATACCAACACCCCAGCCTGCTACAGCAACCCCAGCCAGTTTCCCATTGGTTAGCCCCAAGGCACAGAGGAGCATATCTGTAGCCAACCTTGACGTGCTAAACTAGGACGCTGAAGGGGACAGAAATGGGAGGAGAGAAGAGGAGAGGCAAGGGAGCGAGCGAAAGGAAGGGGGGGGTAATGAAAGACTGCTGGAGGAGTGGCAGAAATACGGAAGTGAGGATGGAGAGCTGAGAGGGTGATGGAAAAGAGGGGTTAGAGAAAGGAGCGGCGGTGGAGAGGGAAGGGAGTGAAGGTGGAGAGTGTAAGTAAAAGGAGGGAGAGAATAGAGTGGGTTTTTGGTGATTTGTACTCCGACTGCATATGCGCCTGGTCTCCATCTCCTCCATTCTCTGCTTGAAAACTGGAAAAATCAATACACCCACAGTCTAGTGTATCCCCACATGAACTGGATCATTAAAAATATATAATCAAACACCCCACCGTCATTTTTCATCACTATTACCATCATCACATATATGAACAGGCACAGATATCAGTATATCACAAATGTGGCTGTAACAATGTAATAACCCAATCAATGGCCTTCTAATTATTTCATTGCCTCAGTTAATCGTCCAGTTAAAGCAGTCTTTCAGCCTTGACTCTCAGAATGGCACGCGGAGACAGGCTGCTTGTTAACAGATGCACACAGCAGAACCGAAGCGGGGCTGTTGTAATAAGAATATCTGACTTCTCAGCTTCACAACTCAATCCAACTCAGGGTCGCAGTGTTGCCTAGTAACGATGGCACACTACTGACCTTATCTATGTGGTCATAAAAATGTATGAAGAAGCCCCCCCTCCTCGCCTTCCAGCCTCCTCCCCGCCTTCGTTCCGTCCTTCCTGCAACCACACTACCACCCTCACAGCCCTTATCTCCCCCTCTGTGAGTAGCATCTTGCCAGGGGGCAAGCACCCTCCATGCTCTCCTACCCCTGCCAGGGCAGCTCTGCAGTGGGTGTTATCTGCCTGGGAGCTCCCCTCTCTTTTATAGCGGAGGGGGCCAGAAACATATACACACTTGAGCCTTTTGCAAAAAAAAACACAATGCGCTTGTGTGCACTGTATGTGCGCACAGAACACAACAGATACAGCACTGGTGGGCGGGTAGTGGGAGGCTGGAAGGATGCAGATTGCATGCTATGAAACTGATAGATAGCTGTAAGAACAGAGGGACACAGTCAAGCGCAAAGGAGACTCAATACCACACCGCAAGGTGAGTCGGTGCACCAGCCTTCATGAGAATATTACTTCAGAGTGGAATTTCTGCTCTGCCTGCTGTGGGAGAAAAGAAACATGGCAGAGTGTGAGAAGATGTGCTTGTTTGTGTGAGAAAACAACAGAAGGGGGCTTGCTTCTGCAATGAGCATCATCATAAATATGCTCTATTTGTGAAAGCAATTTGTTTGTGAGAAATGAGATGTATCTGATCTCTATCCACTCATGAGTACCAAGAGCCAGGTTCAGCTTTTCTAATTGGCTATCACCTTGGAGATGCCCATCCTAATGAGGAAACAAACTCCAGGTGTTGCACCTGATATAACCTCTGGGAGTCACAGGGGGACTGTGACACATACTGTATACACACACACACCTGCTCCATCTGTCTGCTGTAAAGTTAACACCATCAGGCCATAATATGTCAGGATTTTCATCACAAAGTCAAAGCAAGGATCTACAAACTGCCTCAGAGGTGTCAAACATACAGTCTGCCAACTAGAACCGGCCCACCAGAAGGTCCAATCTGGTCCATGACTTTGCAAAGAAAAGAAAATTGTAGAGCAGTCATTAATTCCAGACCAGAATATTAAGCATTGTGCAAAATATTGTCAATCAGCAGCTTCAAGTACAACATACTCTGCATCAGACTTTTAATAATATTAATGGAACACTATTGCAAAAAAAAAAATCCTGTTGCAAAAAACAAGTTTTGACAGTGCTTAACACTGCCAAACCTTTATGATCAACAGACCTGCAGCTTGTCTGCACTTAATCTCAAATACTACTGGAGTGATCAGCCTATTTTTTTTGTACACATGCATGACTTTATGCTTCTGTAATTTTACAATTTTTGAAATACAGCTGTGGCCAGACATATTACATTTTTGGGACACCCCATTCTTGTGAACACAATCTCTAAAAAATGTCTTGAGGGGGTTTCTTCAAACTTGGCACACATGACCACTTGGACTTGAGGATGAACTGAACAGATCAAAAAGTCAAAGTCAAAAGTCATAATGATCACACTAAAGACATTTTAGGCCAAAATTACACACAGGATAACAGGATAAAATGAGGAGATGATGATATTTTATACCCAGAAGGTATAGAATATTCACTGTGACATCAGAACATAAACATAAATACTTAAAGCTCTCTATCAGTCCTCTGTTCTCCTCCTCTGTAAACATAATCTCTAAGTGAAGAAGTATGTTTTTCTTACTGCAAATTATTCACAGGAATTGTACATGTATAGGGATTACATCCATTTTGCCAAAAAAATACACTTAATATTATTTTTTATGAATTCTTTCAAAGTTAGAGGTTAATATGATAAGTTCCATCTTGAATTCCTATAAGTCTATATGTTACATCAGTCTGGACAGAGAAGGATGTAAACTTTTCCTTGATTGGTGGAGACACACAACTGTGAGGCGGTAAATCTATTTGTTGACTGCTCTGTTTTATACGACCGCTGACAGCAGACTTCTCTCTCATCTTAACCAGCTGCTAACGGCCACAAGTGATTCACAACAGCTTCATTCTGAAATCTTGTTTCAGCTCGGGACAATGTATGTACGTGTCATGTTAATGCTAATGAAACTTTCCAAATCTCTGCTGGTTGCATCTGGCAGTTGTGGTGGCATTGCAGCAGGTGCTTCTAATTCACCTCCAGTTTGGAAACCAAGAACTAAAGCCAAAAAAAATAGTTTTCACTCATCACTTATTCTTTTGAATCTATGTTTTAAAAAAAGCCTATGCTTTAAAAAAAATCAGACAAATTTCTACACCAAAGTAAATAAACTAAACTTTACAGTGTAACTCTACATCTCATCTGCTTAAGATAATAGCTTTAGATGACCTCATGGACAGTCATGGGCAGTTTTCATGCGGGTCTGAATAATTATAGCACACACTGCAGTAACTGATCCCAGTACAGAGTACCCTAACTATTTTGGCAAACAGTATCTCAATAATGAGCAGGGCTACAGCCCTCAACCGCCCTCCTGCCCACTACTACAGCTACATCTGCTCTGTGGCACCCGATGCATCAGGTGGTATCGGTGGTATTTGAACAAACACAGGCGGCATATGTGTGCGTATGCAAGTGTTAGAGTAACTAGGGAGACTGGTGAGGGTATGAGAAGTGCCTTGAGGCGAGGAGCAGAGGGGTGGCAGGGTTCTTGACTCTCACTGCGGCCTGTTTAGACGCTAGCCTCTGTGACTCATCTACGTGTCACTAATGCTTTTCCTATGAATGAACAAATAGATACAGATACACTGCAGAGAGGCAACGCTACCACCACAGGGGGAACAGTAAGTGTGAATAGCCTGTGAGACTAGCATGAGCCATCCTTAGTCATACTCCCGCCTGTCTAAGCAGTGAGAGTTGCCATACAGTTACAAGTAATTGATCTAAAAAAAAACAAAATAAATCAAAACCAGCTGTCTTTTATATGGCTGGAAACATGCAGTGTGGTAGCTGTGAATGAGCAGTGATGTACCCACGCACCTGTTGTCTGGCTCGTCCCTCTCATCTTATCCAGGCTCTCCTCATTTGGGCTGCTCTCCTGCAGTAGCAGCTGTGAATATGTACACCTTGTTAGGGGGCTGACAGTTCTGGCAGAGGGAGAGACAGGGAAGTAGCTTGTTATGAAGAGCAGGCTAACTATATGTCAATCCCTGCTATGCAGAGAGAGGAGGCACAAAAGACAGACAAAGAATAAACAAGAGATCTTCTTTAAAAGACAAAAGCATGAAAATAATCTTTTCATCTCAGTCTAAATTAATTCATAAGAGCAAGCTACATCGGCTATCAATCTGAATATCTGAATGCACAGAGCTAAAAGCTAATTGACCCTAGCCACTCTACTAATAAAACAGTATGGTAGACTGGATATCAAAATGAGATTTGCCTCAGAAACATGTGGCCAGCCTGATCAGTATGACCTGCCCCCAATGTAATCCCCATTTGCTGCTCATCCAGCTCTGTCATGCCTGTGCTGTAATTACACTGCATCCGATATCACAGGGAAATGCTAACAGATTCAGCAAATCTCTGATCAGCATTATAGACTTACAGTGATTGTGGCTGTCTGTGGGACTGTTATAACAAGCAGAGAGCTGGGTTTACTGAAAAGGCAGTATTGCTAATTCAAGACTTTATAATACTTTTCAACATTGTGTGCAATATTACAGTCAACAGAATGTGCAATATTACTTCAGTTACTTTTCAATATCACTGCCAATATTAGTTTCAATGTCACTGCCAATACTGTGTTTCTATTTGAGTTTATTTCAGTTTACTTTTTCATTCATTTATCTTACTTTTGTTATTCTATTATGCACTCATTTTTGCATTAACTCCCCATACACTTAATTTTTAGCACTCTCTTTACTTATCGTATCATATCGTATCGTATCGTATCGTATCGTATCGTATCGTAATGTATCGTATCATATTGTATCGTATCACTCTAGAAGTCAACACTTTGGGACATTTGCTCATTCACTTTCTTGCTGAGAGTTAGAAGAGAAGACCAATAGGCTAGCACTCTCATATCCATACAGTAAATATAAGCAGCCAGCAGCAGATCAGCTTAACTTAGCATAAACAATGTAAATGGGGATACAGCTAACCTGGCTCTGTCAAAATTTAACAAACCACAACTTGTCACTTTTACACTTTGGTTTTTGTACAAATTCCAAAAACAAGACATAAAGTGTTTGTCGAGCTTTAGAGGTGCTGCTGGGTGGATTTTGTTAGCTGAACTATTCCAGTCTTTATGCTAAGCACGGTAAGCTAACAGACTGCTGGCTGTGTTATCTTACGCTTTGTAAACTACATAAGCTTATTTTCCCAACTATTGTTTTAACTGTTGCATGGCCCTAAAATCTTCGTGACATCACAGGCTTACATTATAACTATCAAGTTTGTTGCTCATGTTCAGACATATGTATCTGTGTGGCCTCGACTGAATAATGTAGGTTGCTGAGTACTGAAGTATCAATAAGCTCCTAGACAAACAATACTGGTACTGGGTTTTATGTTACATAACATTAATGCTATATAAACAGCTGACAGGGCAAAAAATGTGGACTTACTTTACTAAAAAACATGAAAATGCAGCTCAAGAAACAATTTAACTTGTTACTGATGCAAAAAAAAAGTAATAACAAAATAACTGTGTAATTTTTTCACACTGTTTCATGTAATGTCTTTAGTAGTTTATTTATTTATTTTGCAACAATAAGCAGTATCAGTATCAATATCTATGTCAATAAAATCCTAAGAAGATCCATCCTTATTGAAGAGAAAAATACATTTATGTTGCTATTTGATGTTAGTATTGTTTTAATAGTGTGGTAGCATATGTACGGATCTGTACATGTACAGGTGTAATCATCATGCTGATTGTAGATTGTATGATGTGCCATTTAAATCAGAAATCAAACATGATTTATGTCAAAACACATCAGCAGTAATGCTAAAGTGATAAGTCAATCAGCAGACAATCCTACAGTGTGATCTATTATTTGCTTCAGTAAGTTATCAAGAGAAAATACAAAACACTCCCCAGCTACTCAAATGTGAGTATTTTTTGCTTTTTTGTGACTTTTATTGTTATAAACTGAACATTGTTTGGGACTGTTAGTCAAACAAAATAAATATATTTCACCTTGGGCTTTGGGAAATTGTGATGGACATTTGTTAACATTTTATATAAGTTTATGGACCAGAAGATGAATCAATGAATAAAAAAAACTACATATTTATGGCCCTGGTCATCAGCATCAGCACTGATTGTGTTAACATAATTACTGCTGCAAATTTTCCTGTTGTGAATACGATACAACAACAATTATGACATGATGCTCTCATTTCTAATTAAAACAAAACAGATACTGCATCAGGTTGTATAAACTCATGTAGCAGCTTCAAATCAACAAACACTGCTGCTGTTAAGTGACACAAACCAGCTCTAATCCATAATTGTAATAATCAATGACCACAAAACCAAACCCTAAAGATCTACAGTTTATATTTGTGATTAGAGATGCGTGTCAGTCTATTGTTAAGGCAAAGGTGGGTGCAGATGAGATAATGTAGAGCGCTCTCCTTCTCTCTCATCAGCTGTAATGATCAGAGCTGTGAAGATTAAGTACCAATGTCCCAGTAAAGGAGCTTTGCACTGCCAAATGTAGGACCACTGGCTCTCCTAAGCTCCCTAATTTGCTCACACAGAGAAGATACTATGTTGGATTACAGGCACAGGGATGGTGTGGAGTGCCTTGTTGTGGCCAGCAGTGGAACTGCAGGAGGAAGCTTCTCAGACACATTGAATAATACTGAATCAACAGATACAACACAGACACGTTACAAACAAATGCTAAGTAAATGGCATTCATACAGGGCTGATTGTGATCTTTTTTCACATTTCTATGTCACATTTCTTATTTTGGATCAGCTTTAGTAACCCCTTCTACCATTTTGTCTTGGTATCATTATTTTTTCTCTCAGTGTTTACCTCATTCGACAGAGTGGTTTATTTATTTCATTTATCCTGTCATAAATGTGAGGGCTTATGTGCTGTATTTGTTGTTGTTATATGTGTTGAACATTTTGAATGATTCCAAATCATTAATATAAATAAAACACTATTTGACACCAGTCAAATTACACTGATGATAATCTTCCAGACATTTGTTTTAAGTGGATGCTTTAACAACAGGGGGATCAAATGTACGCCTCGTGGGCCAGAACCGGCCCACCAAAGGGTCCGATCCAGCCCCAGTGTAAAAACAACATTTGCCGATCAGATATTGAACCTGGTGTAAAATATTGTTAAGACTCTGCCAAAATGTTTGATTTGTGAATGGTTTGTAAGACAGGGGATACATCGACCTTCTTCCTGATTAGCTTCCACTTCGTGTGGTATTGTGTGGTGATGCCAGCATTACTACACAGGAGTGGAAACATCTGGAAAGAATTTTTAAATCTCAACAAGTTGTTTGAATCATAAAAAATACTATATTGCTGTTGAGTTCCAGAATAAATAAATGTTTTGTGCATTTGTAGATCCACTGTAATCTCTGCGATGCACAAGTAATGACAGTAGACTGAGTGCCTGTGGAAGGACATGAGACAATGTTGAAATTGCACTTGTTTTTCTTATAACATCTCAGACTGTTTAAGATCTGTTTTGTAAATGGATGTTTCATTAACTGTGAATGTTTTCAAGCTATACTTGTACTTCTTTACACACTTGGTATTCATAGGTTTATGCAATGGTTTTACTGGTCCGGCCCACTTGAAATCAAATTTGGCTGTATGTGGCCCATCAACCAAAATGAGTTTGACACCCCTGTTCCACAAGGAGTTAAGGCTATACATGGAACTGTAACAAGATAAGAACTTTTTGGAGTGAGGTGATTTGTATGATTGATAAATTCTGTCTGTAAAGGTGCCCTTGGAACTTACTGTTATTTCTGCGGGACTGTATCCTCCTGATCTTCCTTTGAGAAAGGAAGAATCACAGAGGGACCTTGTGTCACAGCTTGGATACAGAATATGGTTCAATACATGTCCACGTAAAAAATACTCAGAGTGAATTTGTGTGAAAAGATCTGGGGACCTTTCATACATTTTGTGGAACATTTTGACATGTGAATACAGACACATGGAGACCGAGTGAAGACAGAGTGTTAAGTTTGTCCAATTTTTGAAGTGTAGGCACTTCTTTTTGCCTTTTTTTTACTCTGTCATATATTCTTTCATTGTTAAAGTATAGAGTATAAATGTTTACTTTATAATTAACTTAATAAAATAAATTTAACATTCTAAGTTGGGAACCATTCATAAATTTTGTGGAACATTTTAACTTGGGAATACTGACACAGGGAGCCCACGTGGATATGACAGATTGTGAAGTTTGTGACTGACCTTTGGATTCATTGTAGGCACATCTTTCGTTTTCACTGTATAATATATTTTCATTGTTAAAGTAGACAGTATAACTGTTTTTCTATGCTTAGATATTTTCCTCTTTTTGTTTATGTACTTGTTACAACTGTAGAGGTCAGGGAGGTTGAGGGAGGGAAGGTTTAAGAAAAGGTTACATGTTAGTGTTGATGCAGTGCATTTCCTGTATACATCTTATGTGAAAACAATAAACTACTGTTTAGAAAAAAAACAACCCTTTCTTTGAAAATGATCATTTTCACAAACTGTCACATTAAATTTGTTTGATCCATCTTATTAATATGTTTAAATTATTTACATATCTATTGCCTTTGTAATCAGTTTGCAGCTCTGTATGTCCTAGAAGACAGCGAATGTGTTGACAGGCTGCCATTTAATGGATTTATGAGAATTATTTTGAGCCAGGAAAAGATGAAAAACCCTCTAACCCAAGGAGGTCTACTACACATGATCAACCACTGCATTCACTGGGTTTCATGGGTGGTAACAGACAAGTAAATGATGCATTCCTGCTTCCCCTTGTTTGTATACTCTCAGGTCAAGGAAGTAGCTCAAAGTCACAGGGAGGAAGAAACAGGAATTGTGCTTAAATGGGTCACAAGACCCAGTGCATGACAAGCAAGACACCGGAAAGAGAATTTTTTGTGGTCACGGTCTTTCCCCACATTATTCAGGTTATTGTAACTATAGTTCTCAACTTCCATGAGAGAGGGACACAGAGAGAGTCAGAGACAGAGGGAGCTGGGGTGAACATGTGACAGTGTAACTGTGGACTCATGAGGAATTCAGAGCGAGACAGTGGTTGTCTGTGTGAAACAGGCAGCCTGGAGAAGGCCTGTGACATTGATCTTGCCTTACCACTGGGATCTTCTTCCTCTGTCTCTGCACTGTCACTGCAGCAAATGAGACTGTCTCCGCTGAAATATGCAAAGAACAAAAACCTCTGAGTCTCTAACTTCGACAGTTTAATGCTGCGTCTATTTTAGTTTATACAAGAACTGATGTTATTTCTCCTAAAGTCATGAACAATTATTAACCAGCAGACGGGCACTAAATGAACAACAGAGTGTGATTGTTACGTGAAGCTGATTGACATTACTTTTGGATGGCTTAATCACACGCAAACTAACTGACCCTCATATATTCTACATGCAATAGGAGTAAATGGGTGTTTTAAAACACATCTGTATTAGACTTAATTAAATCACAGTTTATGAGTGCACGTCATCAAAATAAGCCTACAGTATGTGCGTGCAAAATAATAATGTGAAATACTGAGCAAAAAAACTGCTCAAAACAAGGTGTGTGGATTATCTAGAGTAACCAGGTCATTATTTCTGGACAGAGGCATTGCTTTTCAGTTTATATATACATATATATATATATATATATATATATATATATATATATATATATATATATATATATATATATTGTGCTTTGAGCACCACAAGCCAAGTGCCATCTTCTTCCATCAGACAGCAGACATCTCTACAGCCAATATCTCTAAAACTCTGCAACTCACTGCAATACCATCTAGAGCAGTCATTCCCAAACACTGGGTCGTGACCCACAGGTGAGTCACAGGAGATTTTATTTGTGTCACCAAATAAATAAAAGACTATGGAAGAAATTCTGCAAATTTGACATTTATATCTGCAGTATGCCTTTTGTAAACCATTTCAAATCTGCACATTGTTTTACTGCTAAGGAAAAAACAAAAGCCTCTTAATTCTGCATGAATGCACTTATTTTGTCTCATTTATGAATGAATGTATTGTTCTCCTAATAAGATGAAAGAAAAACAATAAGCTGGCCTTTTAACTTAATGAAATGCATGTTCTCAGTAACATGGTCAAGATAATAGAAAGCGATGTGGAAATAGCAGTAAAAATCATTAATTTGTGCTCAAAGTAACTCTTCCCAAGAATTATTGATGAGGTCTTTTGTGAATTGGGTCACGGTGGTTTGCCATTTTTAAAAAGTGAGTCCCCAGAAAAAAGACTTAAGAAAGACTGATCTAGATGGATACAGAGCATTACAGGAAAAGTAGAGGAAAAATATGCATTTTTGATTTGGGGTGAACTGTCCCTTTAAATCTATCACATGCATTGAATCAAATAATATCTTCATAGAGTTCTTTTCGAAATCCATGTTGGAAAGTGCTTCACACAGGCAACTAATTAAAACAGACCATGTAGTAAAACAGGTTTTTTGGAAACCTGTAAATCAGGTTTTAAAAGAAACAAAACAGTTAGGTATAGGTAAAATCCAATACAGAAAAAAAGCAACAAAATTTAAAACAAAAAGGAAAACAGCAGAATAGAATCTCACTATCAAGTATTGAGAATGTCTATACAAACGACACGGGACAAAGAAGCACTGCTGAGATACATGTGCAATGCAAGTGAGATAGTATTTACTTATTTATTTAAATATTTAAAGCCTTGTCGGTCTATTATCCTGATTAACACCCCACCACACGTTTCAACTGAGTTGCATTATAGATTTAATAAATTCTTTAGCTGATTGTAGTCTCTGAATTAAGCATGAGCGAATTTCCTTGTCTGTGACTGAACAAATTGAAAGTACTAACCTACCATAAAAAGACAACCAAAGGCTATGGCCAAAGTATAGAAAATTGAATTTGCACTGTAAATGCACACATTAAGCGAAGCAAACACTGTGGAACAATGCGGCATTTTGTCACACTATCAAAAGAATAGACACACACCCTCAAGTGTTGCTCGTCCAGCATATCCACATCAATCCAAGTGGTGGGAAGTCCTTTACGTCTACGGTTGGTTAACGTCTGTCACCAGAGGCATCCAGGAAGTTTCTAACTGCTGCATCAAGCTGGGAAAAATAAGACCAACGGTTAGGTCACTTTGCCTTCAAAATAAAAGAGTGCCGAAACGAGCTGAAGAAGGCGAACTTGTTAACTTACGCATCCTCATACATTTTGCCCTGGTATTGGCTGCGACTGCATTTTCTGATTTTCGTCCCTTTTATGAAATGAAGTGTGTAAAATGACTACTCTGTTTTCAACGTTACAAAAACAATAACGGCTAATGTTTCTTTTAGTTTGAAAGTCTACGTAACAGGAAGTACTGCTTTCTATTTTGGCTAGCTTGATACGCTTGGAGAAGTAGATGGAAGTGAAACAACTTGTTAAACTCCACAGACTGCGGACAAACAGTTGTTTTCTGTGTCAGGTTCGTCGTGTTACCATGTCAGTATGTTGAGCTTCTTTTTGATCGTAGACAGGCAGCGTTTCCATGATGGCGGTTAGCGCGGCACAGGCGTTTCCATGATGGCTAAACTGAAAACTTAGGCAGCAAACTTTGAGCAAGGAGCTGGAGTCTTCTCCCAGACTTTCTCCGATATCACTATAGAAACCAACACCACCAGGATGGCGTACACTACTTCTGTCTCGATATGGGCACTTGCTTTGGGTATGTTCTTCGGTGTGTCCAAGTGTTACTTTTCCATACCATTAAAAATATACCCAGGGAAGTACAATTTCTCCTCGGATGTGGATTTGACTCCTCTTCGGAAAGTCGTGTTAACGTCTGATGGAAATGGCCTCGCCTTGGCCTCTGATCCGACCGGTACAGTGAATTTTCTGGACATGGTCAACAACTTGCAAGGGGACTCTGGACGAGGCTACTACATAGAAATGTTAATTGGTACTCCTGGTCAAAAGGTAATGTAATGTAATGTTATCACAAACGCTGTTATTGTGTGCATATGTCTTGTTTTGGCTTCTAACGTTAATCATTTATACGTGTGGTTTTCAAAGGATTAGGCTTTGTTTTTACCTGTTGCTACATTTAACTATTTTCTGTCGTTTCTCTACTTTCCTGTTACTCTAAGTCACTGGATTTACACAGGGTCATGTGTTATTTTCAGTCACTCGTGGCAGTTACCCGGTAAGCCTGCTGTATGAACAGGGTCGTGGTCGACCGATGTGGGTTTTTCAATGGATGATGCCGATATTTAAAGAGCAGGGCAGCAGATGGATAATATATAATGTGGATATCAAAACAAAGAAAAGTTGTGTATAATTCCATTGTCCAATACACATGACAAGCTAATATAGGCCTACATGACTACATTATGCTTTGAATTCATTGGGCACGTTGCGTCTGCGATGCAGTTTTGATTCGTCCACCGCAGGGCTTTATGCTTCATCTGGAGCATTTCCAGCATTTTACCTGCCTGAATTTTTTTCTTGCTCACATTTTTTTTGACTTGGTCATTTTCATGATATGTATTTAAACAGTTTCTTCTTCGTAGGGCTGCATGATTTGGTAAAAAAAAAAAAAAGGTCATATTGTGATTATTGTGTCTGAAATTGTGATTTATGTTACAATTAGTGGAAATGATAAATTTTGCATTACAATTTTCATGTTCATTGAAAAAAAAACATAAATCCTGATGATTTTATATTTATTGAGGTCTGTTGCACACACACATCTGGAGAACAAAAGTTTTAGGCCAGTTGATTTATGCAGCACTACAGTACCTCATAAAAAATGCTGTCTTCTTATACATTTTTCCTTTTTCAAAAATTTGCGATTTGGTTCTGGTTGTGGAATTTGGACATTGTACTTGACCATTTTGTAATTTCATTGCAATTGCGATTAATTGTGCTGCCCTGCTGTTTTGTCTGTTTTTATGATTGGGATTTTTACTGATGTGAAAGCTGACTGGATCCTCTATGCTGTTCCACTATCTGATTTCCTGCCCCACTCTCTGTGCAACTTGACGCGTTATCCTTCAAAATTAGACTCAGCGCTTATTCTCTATGGAGCAGAGAGCTGCTTCTGGTGAAATTAAAAGCATGGTCTAAAAAGACCACAGTCAGCTTCAGCAGCCACAGCTCAGCCTGAACATGACACAGCCATGCCCACTGGAATCAAGCAGCTAGTAACAGTAACATGTTTTAGATGGAGTTTTTATTAATTTGTGAAATAGAAAAATACATTAGGTTATACTGTTGATTTCAGAACATCTCTGGGATTAAATGGAGAGCCGGGTACAATATGTCAGATGCGACATCATTCAACTGCATTATTCTATACATTATAACAGCAGATATAGAGAAGAAACATAATATTTAGAAAAAGACGCAGGTGACTGAGGAAAGATGTCTGAGAATTATAGTCCGGGTCTCGAAACCAACTTTTTCACAACCTTCCCTAAACTCACAAGGGTGGAGCAATAACATCGTTCCACAGCTGCCGCACTGACAAGACTGCCTGCAGATATGTTTGCAGACATTTTTTGTTTATTGGCCTTGTAAGCACAGGCATTGGCTGATGCCAATTATCTGAAAATCGGCCGAATGATTAATCGGTCTATCACTCAAACAATGGCCCAGACACCGGTCTGCCCACCATGTGATCCACTGAAGGGAACTGAGTGTGAAAGTAGACTGGATGTGTTTGTTTCACCGCAGGGCCTTGGCTACCTCTCTGTGCAAGATTTGATATTTGAATATACTTAACAACTATTTGATATGACACGAACGGCAGAAGAAAGAACTTGGGTCATGCGAAGATGAGCCGTGCGTATTTTACTGGGACTGTCCTTATAAAATAAAATCAGCTGCTTATTTCCAGGCCTGCCTGGGACCATCATGACAGGATAGTATCATGGCTTTGGGGTACAGCAGCTGGCTCAAGTCTTTACAGCCTTGGGGTCCGTAGGTAGACTTAAAACCCCCGCTCACATGCACTCACATGATGCTGCCTGTGAGGACCACTGTTTCTTACCAGGCAGCTGACGAGGATTATGAGGCTCCCAGGGAGCAAAGAGCTGCCCCAGAGTTGTACAAAAACAGTACTAGCCCTGCTTCAGGCATATTTGCTGCTTATTTTCTTTTGGTTGCACAGAAATGTCCCCATGTAATTTTTTCATCTTAGGCTGCATGTCATGTAAAGTGTCTAACAAGATCATATTAATGATTAAGGGAACTAAATGGTCCCGGAAGAGTAAGAGGAGGGATTTTCCTGTCACTATTAAAAATACATGACACCTTAGGGTGTTGTAAGTTTAAGGCTATGCTTTGCCATTGTGTTGTAGCTTAAACTAAAGGTGAATTATCTCATTAGTGATTTGACCTGTTGTTCCTGGGCCTCTCAAGTTAAACAGATCAGTGCCTTTAAGACTCTTGGGTGGCACAGCTCAGTTTCTCAGGCTCACAGAGGCTTATCAGTGCAGCCTGCCATGTCACTGCCCTGTGTCAACCTCTGAAAAGATAATGTCGCAGCGCTTGTCGTAGTACAGTTCCTACACAACTTCATGATCAGTCCGAAGTTGTAAATGTCTTTATTTGCCGTTTTAATGTAAATCCACAATTTGAGATGTTGCCTAAAGAAGATGAAATTCCCTAAACCTAATGTTTTTTCAGACTATAAATTATTCAGAACAACATTTTGTTCCTGTGGACCTTCCTCAGACTTCCTCAGAGAGCAGGTGATACACTAAGCTACACTACCCTATACTTTGTTCTATATGTAAGATATATTTTATTACCTTTATGGAAGGAGCAATAACAGTGTCAGGGGTGTATCACCTGTTGATTTCTAAGAGACCCACAGTCACAGCAGATATTTTGATTTCTCATAGCAAGAAAAGCAACTGATACCAACAATGTCTGTGGCCTGGTAGCACAGTTGGTAGAGTATTTGCCCCATGTACCTCCCCCGTGTCTCACAGCTGCGAGTCCTCTGCATCGGTTGTTGGTTCAACCCTCACCTGTGGCCCTTTGCTGCATCTCACCCCCCCATGACACTCACTAAGGCTCAGCTCCATGGTAGTGGTAATCCCTAAGATTTCAGTCCTGGTTGATTTGGTAACACTTGTATTACTGATGGTGGTAAAAATCAAATGTATTTTAATACTACAGATCACAGAACTCTGGGTGCAGTAAAACAAATTGTCATGTTAATAAAGAAATAAGGTAATAATTGGTCCTTTCCAGCCTTATGTGAGCGACTGTGATCTGATTTTATGCTGCACATTGAAAGGCACAATGAAAGGAGTTGTTTACCTTGCTTAGAAACTGAAGATGTGCAGCCTGTTGCTGGCAGATCTTAATCTAACAGCTCACTGTGGCTGCTCCTTCTTGTTCCATTACTTTGAAATATTTCAAGCTGATCCACTGTCAAAAGATGCAGAAAATAACAGTTTTTTTTGTTGACATATTTGTGATCAACAAAAGTTGTCAGTGCCAAACTCAAGTCTTATGTCATCAGCTGAATGTTTTTTTTAGTGGTCTGGCTCATAGGTGCATTTTTTAAACCAATCATAAATGTCTTAGGTGGTGCTAAGCTCAGGATGCTGCAATGGTGTTCTTGCAAAACAGTGTCAAGGGAGAACTTGTTTTGGTTGAAAATTTATACTTATGGAGGCGAACTCTGGCATTAAAATGACTACATCACTGGTACCAGCTGTTAGCTTCTTTACATTCCTACCTCTTCATTCTCAGTGTATACAATAAACACTTCCCACGGAAACAAAACAAAGACACACTATCTTAACAACAAAACAAAAGCAAAGTCAAAACAAACGAAGTCAAAGACAGAACACAAGACAATACCAAAAAGACTTACACCAACACCCATCTACTCCACATAAATGCACAAGCTCAATATCTGTTTATTTCTATCTGATCAAACCCACGCACTTCATCAACTCAAATCTTCCCCAACAAAATGATCCTAATGGTTGTGTCCTTGGTGGAATTATCGTCAACTCATCCTAGATTGCAACAACACCCGCAAAAAATGAAAAAATAAATGAAATAAAACAAAACCTCAAACCAGGTTTGAGTACATAGCAAACTCTTTTTTTCTTATTTTCTTTATGTACACAATGCTTGTAATAATTCTCCCCATATGATTCATGTATTTTAAAAGCATCAGTGGTCATCCCTACAATATTGTCACAATATTGACTATTGATATCAAAAATATTGTGATATTTGATTTTGTCCACATCACCTAGCCTCACTGTAAATATATTATAATACCCAAATCATTGGGCTATAGCTTCAATCACCACTGTGTAACTCATTTCATAAAAAAAAATAGTGACTTCTCAGACATTTATTTAATTGGAAGTCTTGTTGTTTTGTTACTTTAAGCATCCCATCAAGCTATACCAGTGGGCCCGCGTGCACAATACCAGGACTCAGTTCGTGCACAGCAGTTGTTATTAATGCCAGTGGGTACACGTGTGTTTCCTGGAATGACATGTCAAAATGACAGCTGTGAGAAGCATCCATTTCAAACTGGTGTCAGGTTTCTTGCTCTCCATACAGCCTTTTAACAAATATTATTTTAAATGTTATTGCACACACACATGATGCTCCCCGTTCCACCGTGTCGTATTCCTCCTCTGATGTTCCGGCCATTACACTCCTGTGCTCTGTGCAGTGTTACATTCATATCAGTTAGTCATGCCAGCAGAGCTCAATCCACTTTGGTTTAGATTGTGAATGCAGTGCCAAAATGTCCTGTAAGTCAATAGTATTGAGTTACACTCTCAATATTATTCCAACTAAATGATGATGTGATTACAGGGCCATGGTGTTAAATGAGGCACTATTCAAATGAGCCACTAATTGCCGCATCTGTTAGCATATGGCACAGCCAGGCTGAGGTGTCGGCTGGAGAGCCTCACATCTGCTAATTGGTACAAACAGGTAGCAGATGCACGTTGCTGCCATGGAGCCACTGCCAATTAGGCATTAAACGCTCAACTGCAGGCTGCCACAGCAGCAGGAGGATGAAATTTGCCCAAGGCTCACAGTTGAGCTAAGGGAGTATGGTGCGACTAGAAAAGATAGGCCGTGTTGGGATAAGGAAATGCCCCTGCTCCCCCTCCCTCACCACAAGGTTCCAGTGTTTTCCAATCTGGCCTGTTTGGCTGGTTCAGGCATTGTGTGTATGGACTGATGCCATCTGCAAGGCACCAGTGAGGTTTTAGATGGCACAATCACAGTGATGGGAAGCGGGCCTGCCCAGTGAGGAGGAACTGATAAGCCTAACTTGAATGTGCAGGCCAAGTGGGGCTTCCTGCGCCCAACTGAAATGGTTGATAACACATTGTTGATAATTACAGTTTTTTTCCCAATTGTTTCATAATGACTTCATGCACATGATGAACAGACATAGTTAGACATGGTTTCAGTGTGATTAGCTTGAGGAAGTGAATTTTTTCATGTGACTGTTGGAATTCCTTGTTTGCATCCTTCCTTGTTAACATTTAAATAAACTACTTCCTGCTGATCTGGTTTGGCTGTTACAATTGTGGCCTCAGAGGGGTGATGATGGATTGATTGTTGGAGTTACTGTTGGGCCTTAGCATGGTCAGTGAACACTTAGCATTTTCATAGACTGGGTCATGTGACATCATTAAAGAGCCTGTGTATAGACCTCTTTGTTCTTGAGTCATCAGGTTGCTGTGGGGCATTAGGTTTATGGCCCCGTCATGGTGAGGAATGCTTGCTAGCGAGTGTTAATGTGGCTTCTGCTCAGTAGTGGAGGTGACAGAAGTCTGTTGGCTAATTAGTTCCTGCTCGTTGACTTGATGCCTGGAAGACAACATTATCTCAACTGCTGTTAGCCAGTCCCCACTGTGCACATGACACATACCAGCATGGCTGGATGGGTCATATGGTCATGTCAGCAGTAGCTAGAGGCTGTCATGTTTGACTTCATAGATAGCACATTAGAGAGCAATTATGTTGGAGGTGCACAGTAACTTTTGCTCAGTGGCAAAGCTCTTTGTGAGGCTGGAATCCCTAGAAATAAAGGACCCCCACGTCATGGTTTCCAATTGGAAATTTCTGCTTTCTGCTTCCCAAACTGATGTTGAAGTAAGATATTATTCTTGTGTAGGGCTTTGAGTTTTGGACTGTTGGTTGGACAAAAGAGCAGTTTTCACCTTTTTTTTCAACATTTTATAGTGTAAACATAAGATGAATGTATTATAAATATAGCTGTTAGTTGCAGCTGGAGTAGAACGTTTGTGAAAATCAAAGGAATGGAATGAAGGAATAATTCCTGCCACAAAACGCTGAGCAAAAGTTTCCACAGCATCAAAACAAAACACAATTTCTCTTGCTTTAATTTTACGATGTAATAAATCCACAAAGCACACATTTTAGCTGCTTGTAAATTTTACAAGCCACACTGCTAAGTCAATAATTTATTTTTGTTTGACATCAGACATACCAGTTAATTGAACTACTGTATATCTTGATAAGTCTTTCAGATACAGAAATATAACAGTATTTTTTTTTTTAAATCTAGTAGTTTTGTCAGCTTTTGTGTCTGTATTATGTATCTTATATTCTCTCTATATCTATCTCTAATGTCTCATCATTTTATTTACTGTAAAAAGTTTTGTTGTTCTTCTGGTCTCCCTCAATGTTTTCCACTTTTCTTCTGTTTGTTGTTATTTGTACAAACAGAAACTTTAATGTCTTAGTTGCATTTGAATTTATTAAAGTCTTCTTATTAATGTCTCAAACTGTTGCCAACAGCTGTCATTTTGCCCTGTGACTCAGGAGCTCTGTAAGTAAGGGTGGGGCTGTAATGTAATGCCTGTTAAATAAAACTCCACCTTGTGTTTTTTTTTTCCAGCTGAACATCCTGGTGGATACAGGCAGCAGTAACTTTGCCGTGGCTGCGGCTGCACACCCATTCATTACACACTATTTCGACACTGCACTGTGAGTGGCTGGAACATGCTGTGTAATCTGAGTCTTGTAAATGTCATACCAATATTTACACAGATATACGAGTTTTAGTGTAGTTCTAGTGTTTCCTTGTCTGTTCTTCATCACAGTTACGTTACAGGCTAATATCTGTCTTGATATCCCTAGTTTTTCTATAATAATGCATGAAATACCCAAGTTTTCCTCTCTCTCATACTCTTTGTTTGAGATAGCCCTTGTATTACAGTCCAAGTCCTAATTAAGAAGGTCCAGTGTGTAGGATTTATGGGGATCTATTGGCAGAGAATGACAGAAATAATAATATTGTTTTCATTAGTGTATAACAAGAATGGTTGTGTTTTTGTTGGTTTAGAATGGGCTGTTTACAGAGGTAGCCATGTTTCTACAGTGGGGCAGAATGGACAAACCAAACACTCATTCTAGTTTTACAGCCACCATAGGTTCTCCTATAAAGTAGAAGGAATCTGTAAGCTCACCATAGACGCCACAAAATCCTACATGCTGGTTCGTCGACACAAATGATAAAATTATGTATCTAAATTATTTATCTGCCTGCCACAGGCCTTTGTAACTGTGTTTGTATAGGTGCTGCAAATCCTTGAAAACACTGGAATTTTAGTGTAGCGTTCTCAAAGTTTTGAAAGTGCTTGGATTTTGGAGAAAGTGCTTGAAGCTACTTAAAAAAAATCTTCTGTAGAATCTCATCACAAAACATAATTTTGGTTGTTTATAGCACAATAACACCTGATAAATGCGATGTTCATTTTCAGTATATGTATACAAATATGAAATTTAAAATGGACCTTGAAAGTTCTTGAAAAGGGCTTGAATTTGACTTTGGAAAAGGTGTTTGAAGACAGTTTTAACTATTCGCACATCGTGGCTTCCTCCCTCCTTTTTTTTTTTTTTAGCTCCAGTTCTTATGAGTCAACTGGTCGGACCGTGGCTGTCCGGTACACCCAGGGCAACTGGGAAGGTGAACTGGGCATCGACCAGGTCTCCATCCCCAAAGGCCCAAATGGGACCATCATCATCAACATAGCTGCCATCCTGTCATCTGATGGCTTCTTCCTTCCAAGGGTCAACTGGCAAGGCATACTGGGACTGGCCTACCCCATGCTGGCACGGGTGAGAGTGATGCTTGTAAAATTTAAATCTTACTTTCATTCTTAGATTGGGTAATTTGTAGAAAAATCTTTTCTTGGTGATTTTACTCATAGCTAAGTTAAGTATCAAAATAGTAGATTCACTCTAAAAACTGTAATTTTAAAAAGGAACAGAAATATTTCTGGGACCCAGGTATATTAACTTATGATCAAAACCAGTGACAAAGACAAATTTGGATTTATTTTGTACATTAGAGATATCTGATTACTGCTCACACAGGCTCTGGAATGTTGTTTTTTCTTTATGATTAGTAATAAGTAAAATTCAGCAATGGATAAATCTTTAATTCCACTGCCTCCTTTTGTTTACTTAGCAATTCAAAAAATGCAATCATCTCTCTTCAGCTCTGATGTTATAAGGGCTTTTAAACTTCACTCATGTAATGGCTGTTAAAAGTAAATGTCTGGAGAAAAGGTATTGTATTTTAAGACCCAAATAAATTAAATACAGTATTTTTCTACAAACATGTGGACTGTATCAGTAGAAATTTTGTTGAGTTTGAGTATTGATCATTTTGGAATATAATAAGGTATGGTTTAGTGAATGTATGGTATAATTTCTAGATGAAGTTTAGAAAATGTTTCGATATGTGAAGGTACAGAGAATGAGAGCATTGTGTGTAGAAAATGTTGGGAGCACAGAGGAGAAATATATTTTCTTGATAAAAATCAGGTTTTATTAAGTTAATCAATCAGTACTGCATAACTTCTTGCTGTCCCACATCTATTTTACAGGATGAGATCTTATCTGGGAATAGTCATGGATATTTCACATGACAAGAGAAATGTTTCATGTTCATGATTCATTTTTAGCAACCAAGAGTGTCTTACTTTTGCATAATGCAGTTCTTATGCCTTTGCGTCAGCGACAGGCATGGCCAGAGGTATTATGTTTTCCAGTCGTCTGTCCCATTCTCATGACCATGATATCTTTAGAACACTGACAGAATTTCTTGAAACTTGGTGAACATATCCACTTGAACTCTAGGATGAGCTGATCACATTTTAAAAGATGGTCAAAGGTCAAGGTCATTGTGACCTTGCAAAACATGTTTTTGGCATGTTGCACACTGGAAATTATTCACTGGAATCATACGTGTCAACATAGTGATTAAAAAATATTTAATACCTTTTCTTAAAGTCTACTAGATATATCATACAGACATGGATGTAAACTGGGGCTTGACTGGTTGGTGCAGGCATACAACTGCAAGTTGGTAATTCCACTTCTTAATATTCCCCAGTTGAATTTTATTTTATTTTATTTTTTACACTGAATTTTAGAAAAGCTTTTGAAAACTGTATTTCAAGTATTGCCTAACATATTGCTCCAGGTAATAAATAAGTAGTTGTAGATTAATTAATGTTTTTAGAACTATAATTTTATTGGATAAAAATTACATGATTATCTGGTGTCTTCATTAGAAAAATCTAAATTCCTTTATTGTAGAAGAAGCACATCTTCAAAGTGCATTTCTCAGTTATTTAAATTAAGTTACAAGAACATTATATGTAAGCGTAATAGAGGCACAGAACCAAGGTGCTTCGCCCAGTGTCAGCTCTCTTAAACATAATCATTTTGTGTTGATGGGACGACACTGACGTCATCGTAAACCAGCACAATGCATTCTTTTGTTCTGCGCTGACTACAGCAACCTTTGAGATCAAATGCCAGTGATTTAGGGGCAGATGTGCCCACACTGACCACTTTGTGCTGTCGGTTTCTCCTGAGTGTTCAGGTTTAACTTGCCTGAAGGCTGTTTGTCATGTGTGACATGGTAACACAGCACTGACATGAAAAACCTATCTGTGGAAAAACAGGAGAGAGAACATCCTTTTACCACTGTCTCATACCTACTTACACCTGTCCACACACACACACACACACACACACACGCACACACCCTCATACACAGTGGTCAGATTTTGTTTTCAGTCTCAGCCATTTTAAAGTATTTAATCTTTGTTTAAACATAATTTTAAAAAATATTTATGTTGCAAAACTGATAAAAAATGCAAATTTTAAATTGATATGAATATCAGCCTGACAGCAGTTAATTTTACATATCTCCTGTATTCTAAGTGTAACTGTGTGCTTTAACATGTATGGCTTTCTAATCATAAGAAAAGTTGTCAACAAAATCATTTCAAAATGAAAAAAAAATAGTTAGGGTTATATAATTTTACCTATACTATATCAGATATATTAGCAACCAGTGTTTTTTTCCTTTCCTTTTCACTCCCCAAGCCTTGTAGACTATCCCATATATGCTGTTATCCCATGTAATCGTGTTGAGTATGAAAATGATGTCATTGGTTTTCTATACTGTGGCAAAGAGAAAATAAATGTCTATGGAATCAGTCTGCATAATCACACAAACTAAGATGCAAATATAAAAGCTCAAGTGTTTAATGATTACACATCTGCTGTCTCTCAATTAGCCCGACTCGTCCGTGGAGCCCTTCTTCAACTCTCTGGTAGAACAGCTGAGAATTCCTGACATCTTTTCCCTCCAGATGTGCGGCGCTGGACTGGCAGCCAGCAGCACAACAGACCCACCGGGAGGCAGTCTTGTGAGTAGTCAGGAGGGGCCGCCTGGAGGAGGAGTTTGATCAAATGAACATATCAAATAATGTTTGGTTATAAAGACTTTTGACCTAAACAGAGTCCTGTTATTTATCTCTGTGTCTAATTCTGTATTTTTTGATACAGCATTAGTTGTTTAACATGGACTGGAATGTGGTTGAGCACTACTCTAAAAATAAAATAAAATCCGTCACCAGTGGATCAGACATAGCAGCTGAGTGCATTTTAGAAACGTAATAGCTTGTATCCTCCTTGTCAATGTGGTTTCTCCATTGGATGCCCGGTCTAGTTAGAGTGGAGCTAATTAAGCTAAGATAGTATCCTGCTGAGAGCAGGTCTGTCACGGTTATACGAAAGGCCTCGGCGCCTCACTCACTGCATCTCCAACATGTGACCCACTGATACAGACAGATGGATAAGATGGCAGGGTGCTTGTGTGTGTCTGTTTCTGTATTCTGACAAAATATGGAGGGATAAACCTTTCCTAGACTTGTTTGATAATCTCTGGCTTGTTGTGGTAGACCCACAGACGACTGAAGAAGTATCTTTGCTCTTTCCTCAGGTCATGGGAGGGGCTGAACCAGCTCTGTATCGGGGGTCAGTGTGGTACACCCCTATAATAGAGGAGTGGTACTACCAAGTGGAGGTTTTGAAGCTGGAGGTCGGCGACCAGAATCTCGACCTGGACTGCAGAGAGGTAATTTTTTAAATCCCTTGCTTTCCTGATAATGTCAAACTGGTAAGATATTAAAGGGATAGTTCAGAATATCTGAAGTGACGTTGTATGAGATACTTTTCAATTTTCTCTGTATTACCTACAGAAATACCTAAAAAATAAATATCAGTTTAAGTCAGGGGTTTCAAACTCAAACTTGGCTGGGGCCACTGATGCTATTGTCATCTCATAGGGTTCAACATTCAAGTGTACAAAGAAAGTGCAAATTTCTGAAAATTAGCTTTTTTGCTTGCATTACTAAAATATTTACTAAAGTATTGTCATCATGTGAGACCCCCGGGAATCCAAAGCCACCAGACTCCATCAGCAAAATCAGTAATTTTACCCCAATTTTGTGTGTTTGTGTTTGTGTGTAACTCAAACTATCCTTTTAAGAACAGAAGTCACACAATAACACAACAAACTAACAGATCGAGGCAGAGGTAGACCAACAACTCTCGTGTTCTGTGAGGTAAAATGACTGATTTACTGAATTACTGATCAATCTCCCATGGAGTCGGGTTCGTTTGGAAACAAATATTTGGTTTACATAACAGCAGTTTCCTGTCAGAAAAGGCTGTTTGACAGTAAAGTGGTAAAAATATTCTAAATACAGCGTACATTTAAATTGATGGGGGGTTTTTTAACGGGCCCTTTTTAAATGGCTAAAATACCTTTTGCTGCTGATCCTCTCCAGAGCAGTAGATTGCTTAGCTTCTGTGCTGATGCTACTGTCTGCTTCTCCAAACTGGAGGCATATCGACCGCCATGTAGGTAATACACTGACTATCGATAAGTACCTCCTACAACCCCACATCAAATAATCTGAACTACCCTTTTAAATGCCAGTAGTAAAACAATACTGGTCATATGACATTTATTCTCGATGACTTGATTGTATCAAGGTTACAACAATGCAGAAATGAAACACAATCTGAGTAGCACCATTGGAAGGGAATGTAATGTTATTTTTCTGCTTGTGAAAGATCTTCCTCATTTTCTATTCTTTTGTTTGCTCAAGGTCTTCCATAGGAGCCTGTTGAATTGAGAGAAACCCTACTGCACTTCACTCTTTCTCCCTCTCTTTCAGTATAACATGGATAAAGCTATAGTTGACAGTGGGACGACACTGCTGCGTCTTCCTGTCAACGTCTTCAATGCGGTGGTTGAAGCCATCACACGCAGCTCTCTGGTACGTTGCCGTCTCTCCACAGACAATGATGAAACATGTTGTCAGAGATAAGAGATGCAGGGGAAGATAGCACACACTTACTGTTCAAGGACAGAGTAGCTTTGAGAGGAAGGATCAGGAGTTTTTCTGTTATAAAAATATGTGTGTGTGCCCATGCTTTGTTTTTTTTTCCCCTCTGATTCTACTTTACGCATTTTTCACCTTTTGTAACTGCACACAAATAGTACTCAAGGTTAATTTGGACCTGGAAGCAACGTTTTCAATTAATATACCCTCATCCTTGTAGATTAATCCCAAGTGGGGAAATGAAAGAGAAAAGCAAAACCTGTTTTGGTGCTGACCTTCTGTTTCTGTCTGTTTGTCTTTCGCCCTGCGTGTCTCTCTTTGTCTGCTTTTCCTCTTTGGTTCAGATCCAGGATTTTTCTTCAGGGTTCTGGGATGGTACCAAGCTTGCATGCTGGATGAAAGGAGAGACCCCCTGGAGGTTTTTCCCCAAGCTGTCCATCTACCTAAGGGCCACAAACACCAGTCAGTCCTTCCGCATCACCATCCTGCCTCAGGTATCTAGATAAACAGAAACACAAATCTCCAACCCCTTTTAGGCACAAATGTATGTTGGTCATCATTCTTCTCTGTCGTCTTGCAGCTGTACATCCAGCCAATCACAGACGCTGACAGTACGTTAGACTGCTTCCGTTTTGGAGTGTCTTCGTCAGCTAATGGCCTGGTTATCGGCGCCACCGTTATGGAGGGCTTCTATGTGGTGTTCGACCGCACACAGCGGAGACTGGGCTTCGCACTCAGCAGCTGTGCAGGTAAGGGTACATACAAGATTATTACTGAGACAAAAAGTAGATAAAACTATCACATCATGTCTGCAAAGGCTGTTATTTTTCATGCTTAATTTAATAGGGACAAATAGAATATACACAGACAAACAGCTATCTGGTATAAGTATCATAGAGTTTATAGCAAATGCTAATTTACTAGAAAGGCTTTTATGGAAATAAGAAATTGAAACAATGAGGTAAAAGCTACAGATGAGTACAGAGAGAGGCACACTATGAAACAAGATTAATGAGCTAGCGAGTTATGGTGAATCTAAAACCAGTGTTCAACGTCACAAAGGTGGCTCTCTTCTAACCTGGCAAGATCGCCATGGTAACTTATGCTGAGTTCATAACAGAGCTTGAAAAAGAAAGCCTGAGTTAACAAAGAAATTTAATAACCACTGTCATCTCTAACTGTGGACTTAGGTTTTGTCAAGCCAGTTCATGCCAAGAAAGCCTGGCTATGTTGAGCTTGCTTCATAGTACAACCCCAAGATTTTGGGGCTGTTCCAGGACATTGCTCTTTTCACAGAAAAAGCTGTCTGAGCAAAAGATGTGTCGCAGAATGGAACTTGATTCACTGTGTATCTTAGATATTAATCAGCGAACAAGAGACAGTGTTTGTAATATTTTTTTATCAGCCTTATGATCATATTTTTATGTGGGGTATGAAATGTGCTGTGAATCCGTGTATACTATTTTTATTTTGTGTGTGTGTTTATGTGTACCTGAAATGAACTTGATAATTCACAGCAGAAAAGACTGAAGTTTGTACAAACAGTGCTCTCTTTGTACTCCACATATTCACTGAAATCAGCAGAACACATATCATATTGATAACATCTAACATACATGGTGAGAATGAAGCAATAAATACACTCAGACTGCAAAAACTGTATCATTTATCCTACTTTCTATTTGCTTATTTATATGGTACTTGTATAAAAAATGAGATGCAGAGAAAAATCACTGCCCAGAAGTTCATAAAGTGTCTTGACTTATTGATGACTTACCTACATGCTATTGCACACTTTCAGGTTTACTGACCAAGACCTGTATTATGACCTTTAACAACAAATGTTAAATGTCAAATGTTAAACCTTAAACAGTGGTACTTCCCTGTTGTTCTGTGTAAATCTGTGCTTGGGCAAGGCTTGCCACTCTCATCTTAAAGTACAAAGATCACTTTTGTTCCTTATTAAGCTAACAGACTTGCTGCAGAAGTAGGCCGAAGGTTAAAGATGCAGGCTCGTGACGGTAGAGTTTCCAGCTCTAACTCTTTAACTGGCTGGTAAAAATCTTCATACCTTCATACCTTCATTCAGCTATTTATGATTTTCCCATGAATAAAGCAATAACCTCAAATGACATAAGTCACACAGTTTATTTGTTGCCCGTCAGTGACTGTTGTGTTAAGCAGTTGCCACAAGTAAGATTGACTTTCAAAGTTACTACAAGGAATTTCAAGTTTTTGTTGACTTTGGAGCCCCCTGTGGACAAAAGCACTAGTGTTTCCACTGCCATAACCACAAAATATAATGTCAAAAATAAAATATCTAAATAAATTGAGACTTTTTCATAATCAGTTAAAAATTCCTTGTAGTAGCTTTAAGCATAATTGTAATATAGTTGATGTTTTATATATGTAAAGTATTTGATCATTTTGATCAAAGCTTTAATGTCTTTTCCCTTATGAAATAATCTACTTTACTCTTCAAAACTCTCTGTCAGACTTCTCTCAGCTATATTACAAAGGTTGAATCCTTTCCTAATGTACGATCTATGATTGAAGCACGTTGTTTCCACCCGCCCCCTCCTCCCCAGACTTGATGTTCAGGCTGCATGGACCCTGAACCTACACAATTCAAGATGGTGCAAGACGAGCACAACATGATATTTTGACACTGACAAGTAAAAAATCCTACACTGTAAGCTGATCGGCTGTTTCTAACTCAGTCAGTTGTCTGTCAATGTAAAGTTAAGCCCTTTACCCTGAAAACACAAGTCCACTGCTCTGAAAATACTCACTCTGGAGTTCAGTGGCTACCAGTTACTGCCTGTCAGACTCCATTAACATATTGACCAGTTTAACAGTTATAAACTTCTCCTCCTTCTAAAAGATTATTAACAATTTCTTATGACTCATAAACAGACACTTACTCTTTCAGCAAACACTCAGCATTAATTTGAACTCTAAGAAATGTGAAATGGGTAAACCAAAACAGATCTTCCATATCAGCAAAGAAATTTCAAAGCAGAATATACTGGCTGTAGTGTTGTTGTCAGAGAAGCTGGTTCCTCGGCTGCATGTGTCCTTAAGCTCTGATAACATATCACGGTCATTTTATGATTTAGTACAGTAAATATGTTACATATTTTGCCTTTAATGCCTGCTACCAGGTCAGATTCTCCTTGAAATCAGATGCAACGGGCCTGTGTTTACATTTTCCCAGGCAAAGTTAGAGTGAGTAGTATGTTAGCCAGTTCAAAAGAAGCAGGAGGAGATTTTTCTTTTATGTTTGACGTTATATTTTGTGGTCATGGGGGTGGAAACACTACTGCCTATATATATATGTGTATATATATATATATATATATACTATTTATTAACTAATTTTAAAGGTCATGTGGATCATTTGGGTTAAGGTTTTTTTTGCTGGTGCATTGATATTTAAATAATTAAATTTCTGGCACTTTACATTTTACTTTTTACAGTGAGCGGCGGGGCAGCTCTGTCAGAGATTGCGGGGCCCTTCTCGGCAGCTGATGTGGCGGCCAACTGCTCTGGCGGGATGTTGAAGGAGCCTCTTCTGTGGGTGATCTCCTACGCTTTGATGGCGGTCTGCGCCTTGGTCCTCATCATCCTGCTGCTCCTGCTGGTCCTGCCCTGCCGACGCAGAGACCGTTCCGGGGAGATAACGGACGAGTCCTCGCTGGTCCGCCACCGCATCAAGTGACTGAGAGGAAATGGACGGCCGGATAGGGTGAACCGGCAGGGGCACAGTGAGCGGAGACTATCCACAGCAGCGGGGAAAGGGGTGAGGCTTGGCCTGCACCAGACAGTGACACTGGGCTCTGAATGTCTGACTGACTCTGACATGCACTCAGTAGATTGCCCTGTGGAGGTAGAAACAGACAGATCAACTGCCTCTTGAAGGGAAACCCACCCTGAAAGCACTTCCTAAAAACAGCTGTTGGTGCTCCAGTGTCCTGTTTGGTGATGAATCTCTTTTATTCTCACTGATTATTTGTCATATCTTGTCCCATGTAAACACTGTGACACAGAGAAAAAACATCCAGCACAGAAGAAGAAGAAGAAGAACAGGTGTCTTTTCTCCACTGACTGTACCTTTAAGAGTTCAGAGTGTCATGTAGTAATGGATATGACTACCTTTTCTCAACTGGAAAGACTTGTACACTGTTAGTATTGCCCTCCCAGCCTACTCAAATCAAGTTCAGGCGTATTCTCTTGCTTCTTGTTCTCTGGACTGTCAAAAGGTATCCTGGGAAATGTAGGACATCACTAACACAAACAGAAAGTTGAACCAAAGTATCAAACACAAATAACTCCTGACACACACCAAACATTACTCCAGAAATGATGTACAACAGTACAAAAATAGCTAAGGGTGGAATGTCTTCCTTACAGACAATCAATAACAGCACATGCTGACAGCGGTCGCTGCTTTCTTGAACAATTTACAAGTTACTGATTGATGTAATTTCCAGGTAAACTGTATATTATTCATTTCTAAGGGCATACAACCTCCTAAAATATGCCTTTACAGTAGATAATCTGCTTCGAGTGTATGTTTTTAAAAATCTAATTTAAGTCTGCAATGGGTGAAGGAGTGTTTCTAAGTGCCTTCTTATATTTTGAAGTTAACCTGTGTGTTGAAGTTAAAAGGAAAATTCTGCACTTTTTGTGTGGATGTCCAGTCAGTGTTGATGGTAAATGTAGCCAATTTAAGCTTTAATTCTTCAGTTTGTGCTACACTGACTAAACAATGAGATCTCCTGCTGCAAAATCTCCTGATTTCATTGGTGTGTTTCCTCCTCTGCATAACAGGGACCGTGCTAGATGAGTAGTTTTGTCACCTAAAGTTATCTTTTGGCCACCAAAGAAATATCTATAGGCTAGGGTGGTGATAGACAGTAACATGGGTGTGGATCCTAGGCATCCTAGGCATTCCCAGCAAGGCTTCATGAGCAGGAGAATTCAGCTTTTTTAGTCATTATAGTACGCACTGAAGAATTTATCACTTCATCTACCATCCAACACTGACTGGACACCCACATGAAAAGTGCTGAACTTTCTCTTTTAAGGGGAAAAGCTGCTCAATCAATCATCTGTTGATAGGAAGAATATTGTTAGAGGTTACATACCTGTTTACAGTGCCTATAGTGCCTTTGAGTTTCAGTTCACTGTTGATACAAACTGATGTACAGAATCAGCAGTTTGAGACTTACTCTGCTGAATTGCACTTTGTTTCAGTCAATCAAAAGTGTATTGTAAATTTAAAGATCAATATTTCTCAATCTGTTATGCAATTTGTCATATTAATGTAGTTTTACTAATTCTGTATAACTTAATATTTGAATCTCTTTGAATATGATTGTAGTATTATGCCAGATCTTTGCTTTTAGACACTAAGGTTGAGTGGTACATATGTTTACTGCAAAAAACCCCACTAAATTAGAAACCAAAGAATTTTTGAAACTGACATATTGGAAACACGTGTTCTCTCTGGGTATTGAGTACATGGATATGGACTACAATCAGTTGACCTGTTAACAATAAAAAGTTAGTCTCTTTACACTACTGATAGCTTCATATGTAAAAGTACTGAGTAATATGACTTGTGCTGCACCAATATGTTGCCAACATTGTAAGTTGTAAAATTGTCAAATTGACGGTACACTTGAGTCTTTGAATGTCCACGTATTTAGTGTATTAAGTGTATTTCTTCTGTGCCAAAATTGTACTTGTGCTGTAAACAAAAGAGCTTCTGACCAAATCAAAGATGTAAATCATTTTAAATTAATAAATATTTCTTTTTGTGAAAGGTGTCTCAGGAACAAAGCATGGCTTTGGGACTCTGTGGGAACAAGCTTGAAGTGATGTGTGAGTGACATCTGGTGTTGATACGTGGTACTTTCATTTACTGGCACTATTCATTTACATGAACAATTTCAAACATACACAGACTAAAATAAAGACTATTTCACATAAATGTACAAAAATAAAACAAACTTATAATATAAAATATGATTATATATAACTGGTGTAAAAGAGATATTTTAAAATCATTGTTCATTGGAGGTTATTACATGGATTTGAACAAAACCAAAGTCAATGTCAGCAGTAAAATTACAGAACAATAATACAGAGGAAATAAGTTATGATAGTGATATAGATATTGGTCAGTCACTTTTATCAAAAATGTATATTTGCACACTTGTAAATCCAAACATGTCAGTTGATCTTTGGTCCTGTCTTCAGTCATCTTGATGCTTCTGTAAACAGAAAAACAAACAAATACAATTGTTTTTTTAATTTTCAGCCAAATCAATAATGATTTCAGCAACAAGACAATATTGTTTTTAGCTTAAAGTCACTAAAAGGATCTTTCATTTTTTGTTGATTTTAGAGGTTCATGTGGACAATTTTTTCACAGATTTTACACACTGGACCTTCAAGTGTAATTTTTCTTCAGTTTTTACCCTCATCTGATGGTAGATCCAGTCCAGAAGGTAGGCGACGTTGCCATAAACACCTGGTTTGTTCTGCTCGGTGCAGTGGTCACCCCAAATATTGTCCCCTATGAGCCACCACACTCCATCTTTCAGGGACACCAGAGGTCCGCCACTGTCAGTCTGAGAAAGAGTTCAGCACAAACCTGAGTAAATTATTATGAACTACACACCCTGCAACATACACATAACACTTACCAAGATCCTCACACTCAGTGTCAAGAGCTTTACAAAGACATTTAAATACTAAGACCAGTTGCACCAGCAAAGATTAATTCAATCTAATCAGAGTCTAGCAAAACTAAGTTCAAAATGAATAAATCCAAATTTAAAATTAAGCAGAACAAAACAAACCTCCACTGTTAGCTAGCTAAAAGGTTAACTGCATGTTGCATTGTTTACTAGCTAACTAAACATTTAACATAGCTTGACAGAATGATACATTGTTTGCTAGTTAGCTGAAAGGTTTAAAAAACACATTATTCTGGTTAAAGATGGTAAAAAATAAAACATCATATTGTTTGCTAGCTAGCTACAAAGTGAAAAAAACATTGTTTGTTTGCTCGCCAAAAAGTTGGTTTAAAACTACAGTGAAAGAAAGAAGAGATGTATAAAAGTTCAGCACAATATAACATTAAACCATGATTTAACCAGATTTAAAAAAACAAAAATCTTTGTTGGTGCATGCCAACCTAAATGTTATTCATTCAGTTTAAGAAGCAGTTTAAGGTCTTTCAAGGTCCATGAATTGAATGAATAGTTTAAATAAAGCATGATATCATGGTCAGCTGCCCCTCACTGCTCTAACTTTACATTCTCTGTTGACTGGAGTGTATAAATGGTTTGTTATTAGTCACAAAGTGGGATTGTTTATTTAAAGCTGTTATAATGTACGGAACACAGTGTAGGTCTTGTTCGACTTCGCCTCAGAGCACGTTACATAACAGCAAGAAAATGCTTTGAATTTTTTCAAGAACAGGACCTGTTTGTTTGCCACTGCTCCATTTGTGCAAGAAAAACTGAAATGGACAAGAAAATATCTCATTATAAAGAGTGTTTGTTGCTGGTTACGTGAACACAGATTTCTTTGAGTACATTGTTCTGAAGGTTCACTTGAGTCTGTTTCAAAGGAATATATTTGCAGTTCTATAACATATCAGCCCTAAAGGCAGTGGACCAGTGTGGACACTGCAACTGTGTGATGTTCACTGTACAATAAAACAAACTGCTCTGTGCTCCGTGTTAGTATAATAACCTCATTTTCACACACAGTGAAAAAAACAGACTGTGCGTGTCACTGGTTTGTCTTACATGGCACATGTCAGACACTCTCTTCGTCTCTCTGGCACATATCATGTCCTGTGATATCCTGCCATTGTAAGCGAAGGAGCTGTTGCAGCCTGCAGTATCTATGAGAGAGACCTGAGCCTCCATCAGGTACAGAGAGCCAGAGTCTGTAAAATGACATCAAGACATGCACTGTTAAAAAATCATCTATTTGTTTCAACTTAAACAAAATCTTAAAATTTTAAGTCGATTGAGGTCAGGTAATTTTGTAATGATTCTGAGCATAAACATTTCTAGTCAAATAAACTTGATATTAATTACGTTGTACTTGAGAAAACGTGGTCAATAAGTTCAAGATATTAAGTTGAGTCAGCAACTCTTCAGTCACGTTATAAACAAATGTGGTTTTCCTTTACGTTTTATGAGCTTGAAGAGTCAGTTCTTCATTTCACACAAAAAACTCTCACATGTGAATTTATTCATTTTAAAGCAGGTAGGGACCGAATCAGCTTTGTCGCTCAGCCCTGCTGCCAATTTTTCCCAGTGGCCACTCGTGGTATTGCAACAAAAAACTCCCCACCAGCTCAAAAAGCATTTCCACCCATAGGCCACCATTTTAAAAGAGACGTCTGTAAAGCTGCAGACAGGACACCTCGAACTGCAAACAAGGTCAGTTATGACTCTTCTATTGTGAATTTTTGATCCATGGAACTTTTATACTGGTAAAACTGGTAATGTAAAGTTATGGGCTGTGCAGGAACTTGTGGGTGGGGCAAGGGGGGAAACACTACTGTGCACTCAGTGACCCATATAACCAGGAAGTAAAACCTGCTATATTTAATTTCAAGTAATTTTAGTATTTGTTCACATGCACTATATATGGTAATAAATGGAAATCATTAGCAAATCAGTGATAGACACCATGGCAGACAGCAGTAAACACTGACACTTTAATCTTCAAACACATATCATTTTTATATTTATTTTCTGTTACCTTGCATTCACAAATGTCTTGTCACTCAGTCACGAACATGAACCACAACTTTCTCACCTCCATTTGCTGTACGACCAAATCGTGTTATCCATCCCGTCTGAGGAGCAGTGATGTTTAGACCGACATTTGGAAGGCACACAGGGCCAATGTTACTGGAGGCTACCAGAGAAAAGAACATGTCTGTTAAAAGTCTACAAAAGAAAAAAAAAAAGTGGATGCTGTATGACTGTTAAACTGTGTCACAGTGTTGAGTCTTATAGCCTCTGCTCTGCTGTATACAGTCGTCAGGTGGTTTCCACAGACTAACGGACAATATATGTTTACTTATCAGTTTATTCACTACTTGCTTTCAAGAACAATTTGTCAGATTCACTTGAAAGCTATAGAACACATTAGCCATAGATATTAGAGAAGCTAGCTCACTAAATATTTTTTAAAGAAAGCTAAAAGCGTATCTCTTCATTTTAGCCTTAAACTAGCTCTGACGTTCCTTACACAGACCTGAAACTCTTTTTGCACTTTGTTTTGCACTTATGCACTGCTGTACTTCTTTTAAAATATTGTCTTTTATTTGATGTAAACGAACTCTACTTTTAACTATTTTTATTATTGTCATTCAGTTAGTTTTATTTTCCTCTTTATTCTACTTTCACACAAATTTTAGCTGACTTTTAATGTGACTTTTATTAGGATTATGAAGTAGATTTGTGTTCACCATCCCATGTTATAGTAAGTATGTCATTCTCTCCAGGTGAAAATGTTTATTCTAATGTCTAATTTGACATTAAGATGCATTTTATATATTCTATTCTCTGCAATTATCTACAGTATGTCTTATTTGTCTTTTTATTACAGCATGGGTTTTATTTTTATTAATTTTGGCATTATTTCCCAGTCTTGATTTTCATTCTATATTTTTTATGTGCAGCACATGGTGCATGTAATTTCTTTGTTCTTAAGCACTTTTAGGGCTGCATTTTTTGTATAAAAGGTGCTATATTAGGTCCACTTAACTAAAACTAATGTAGTCCAGTCTAATACAACAGTTATGCAACAATTCCCCCCTTCATGAAAGTTATAATGTTCAGATTTTGTTGAAACTGTTCCAGAAAGGCTTAGATTCAATTTTACGGTCAATATTGAGTAGTTCTACTCAGAGGTGTTTATTTTATTTTATCCACCCAATTTCTATCAGTGAGGGAAATCTAAATAACATAAACACCTCTCTGTGTTGAGATGGGATTAAATTGCATTGTACTTTTTTTTTTATTATTGTTTTGCCCTTCTGCTTCTGTAAATGTGTCTGTCAGCACCTGTGAGGTTCACAGGTTTGGAGAGCCTCAGCAGAGCGATGTCATTCTTGCGAGTGAGATTGTCGTAGCCTTCATGGACTATGATGTGGCTCACGGTGTAAGCAGGATTAAACAGGCTGCCTAATGACGGATCCAGTATCCCAGCGTACACTTTCCAGTCTCCAGGGCTGGACATCCTGCAGGAAGACAGAGACAGCAGAGTAGATTCAAGCTGGGTCAGACCACAACCACTGCTTCATGAAGTGTGACGAGAAGGTCTCACCTGGACACACAGTGTGCTGCAGTCACTGTCCAGTGGGGGGAGATGATGGCTCCTCCGCAGCGGTGGGAACCTGCAGCCTGCAGGCTGACCTGCCATGGCCAGGCTCCCAGAGAGGCCAGCTGGCCGCCAGAGGCCCTGCTGGAGTTCACCCCACTCCCACAATCTGAGGACAAAACTCCTGTTAGAGAGGACGCAGTTCACGGCTATAGCAGCTTCAAAAGAGGTCACAGTTCTGTCTCGCCACAGTGTGTATAACTGCAGTGTAAGAGAGTGAACATACAGAACACTGATGAACTGATCTTATAATAGACCTTATTCATGGCAACCATTTTGACATTACCATTAATGTTACGTTCCATTCAGGTCAAACAGAGTCCAGGTGTTGCCTGGGTATTCTATCTATCTATCTATCTATCTATCTATCTATCTATCTATCTATCTATCTATCTATCTATCTATCTATCTATCTATCTATGGGCTGTCAAATTTAATTAAGCTATTAAAAATGTCAACTTTTATAAGACCGTTTCTTATTTTTATCAAAATTCTTAATCCTTTTATTTTGGTGCATGAGGAAAGCATTGTAGAAGTATATAATGGTGCAATTAGAAATTAATAAATTCTTTTATTTCCATCCTTTTTGATTGAATATAAAACCATCACTTAGCCTAAAATGTGCAGAACAGCTCATTAAATTATATGCATCACTTTACACTTTTTACCAAATTATTTTTCAAATCAATCTGAATTAAGTTAAAGAAGAATACTAATTGAGCAAAGATAAATTAAATGATTAAAATAACCAAAGAATTTTGAGTGTACACCAAGTTTTCAAGATAACTGAGAAAATGTTAACTTGATTGTTACAGCGTCACTGTGACAGTGACAGTGTTGATTTAGTACACTGGTTCCCAACCTGTGGGTCCTAACCCCCACCATGGATTCCCAAAACTTCACAGGGGGTCACAAGGTCTTCTTGATTTTAAAGGGAACATTTGCTACTTTTCAAGTGGATGGTGTCGATGGTAAATAAAGTCACTGAAACAATAAATATCTGTGAAGACAAATCAATCCACTATCTTTAAAATTTAAAGTACACTTTATGATATAAACTTAAAATATATCTCACAGGATAAAGACAGGGTGCAGACCTGAACATAAGAGCCCTCACACTCTGCTAAACAGCCTCATCCTGCATCAGAAAAGTACAGGTAAAACAACTAAAGAAGTAACTGCATAATGGCCAAGCGTCATCGAGAAGAAAACGCTAAACCTGTCAAAAAAGAGGCCTATTAAGTATGTATAATTGTAAACACAAATCAACAAACAAAACAATGCATCTGCATTATAAAATTGGAGAAAATGTTCCTATTATATAAGGAAAACCCATCTCTGATGCAATATTTAAAATTCACCAAAATCTCTCATGTTAAACTTCCTGCTGTTATTGCATTCTCTATTGCAATTAATTGTACAGTGTATCAGTTGTTCTGTCTGGTTATTGTTATGCATTGAATATAATATGAAACATATTTAAATATGTCACTTAATCAGGGGCTGACAGTTTACAGTTTTAAGACAGACGAAGGAAAAAGGTTGGGAAATACTGATTTAATATGGTAAGTTCACTTTAAAAAATCAATTAAAAAAAAAATAGTTTTTATATGAATTTGTGGCTGCCAGTGTTTAAAAGAAAATAGAACTGTTTTGTTCACTGTTGACATCACATCATGGTCAGTGACATCACAATAGAACCGTTCTGTATATATCATGAGCAGAGAACTTTGGGCCTCATTCCCAAACCAACCTTTAAACAGGTAAGACCTATCTTTTTGCTCATCTAATTAGGTTTTATTGAACTGTATTCTGTTCAGCAAGGGGTAAATGTAATTTATTTGTATTATTGTGTTTAGTTAACATTTTTCTTGAGTTACTTCTCAGATAACATTGTAACAAGATGTATCTTTTTTCCTTAATCAGAGAAATGCAGCTGCACTTTTTGTCTCAAACAACACAAACTCGTAAACTTGTTTTACTTGCCATCTAAAATGTTTTTGTTTATAACAGACTGCATTTATAGTTACAAGAGTAAAATTCTTGTTGAGTGAAAAGTTTAGTTTTTGCACTTGTGTCCCTCTGCTGTTAGTTTTACTGATGCCATGAGAATTGAAGATAATTTAATGTGTATTTTACTGAATATGACTGCGAAACTCTTGTTTTAAATTCCTGTTTGCAGTTTTTCAATACTTTTAACATTTGATCATTATTATTATTATTATTTTTAATATTATCACCAATAGTGCTTATATTAGCGACGGTTCTCAGGTCTGGCTCCACACATTTTAAAAATAATGAAGGATTGTATTTCTATTATTTTTAATGAGAAGAACACTTTAAAATCCACCTATTAATAATTTATTATGCTCTTTTTTATATGAATGTATATTTAAACATTTGCTGTGTTATTATCAGTATCATTAGTTACATTAATGGTAAAGACTTGTCAGTGTTTTTGAGTGATATTTTTGTTAGACCTGCTGTTATTCTTAATCTGAATTTTAACTTCTTGATGCACTGTGTACTGTTACTTTAGTTTAACTTCCAGTGTGTAAGATTTACTGGGCTTTATTTGCAGACCATGGCAGAAATTGAAAATTTACATTGTTTATTTGTTTATTTGGCATCAGTGAACGTTAATGAACATCAGCATAAAAATACAAATGTGAACATGCCAGATTATAGCAAAAATACTGATAAATTAGTTAATATTCTGTCATTTCCCCCCCCATCTCCCTTTCAATAATATCAGTGAAGAAATTTGCTTTGGTCTTTCATATATATATATATATATATATATATATATAAATATATATATATCTTTCAATATAAAGCAGATCAAAGGCATTATAGAGAATGCACAGTCCTGAGCACAGTTTCACCAAAAGCAGAGACAAAGTGGTCCAACATCTGTCTCTCTTATCAATTTACAATGAATTATGAAGGATGTGGGAATAAATGATGCACTACTTTTTATGCTCTAGAGCATTTACAGCCACATGGAAAAAACGGCCAACTCTGATTGTGTGTTTTGATTTTTTTTCTGGTGCATTTATCCTTTCATCAACACCTTTTAGCTGATAAGTTAATGAATTTTAAACTGCAAAAGTGGGTCTTAGATAATCTCTTGTCTGGACCTCAGTTTGTCGGGCTTGATATCAAACAGTCTGATATTATCTTAACTAAAACTGGAGCCCCACAGGGCATCGTCTTATCCCCCTTCTTATTGCTGTCTAATGTAATCTAATATGGCAATCAAAAACCTGCAGCTGCAACATTTTATCAACACAAATGCAGACCCAATGCCCAACCACCCACTAATGTCATACAGTACACCTATAACTCCAAGACTGCAGAAGAGAATGTATAAAAAGGGGAAAAAATAAACAAAACAAACAATTATTGAATTCTCCCGTATTTCAGAAATGCTAAAACTGGATTTTATGTGTATCTCCTGTATTGTTAGGGTGTGTGATAATAACATACCAGTACAATGCAATGACACCACACTGTTGTTGGGGCAGGTGTTGCTGCAGGTGGCGACAAAGACATTACAGGTGGAATTAGGTTGATATTGATTTTAGTATTAACAACTGTGTGCTGGCTCATCTCTGCACGTTGACTAACCTGAGCACAAGCTGCCGCAGTATGGAGGCCTCTGGGTTGAAGTCAGACTTCACTGTTAAGAATCCATCATCAGAGTCACTGCGCAGTTGGCCTGATTTAAAATACGTGTCCCTGTCAAAACACATGATGGACAATTCATTTAAACACATCAGCCCTTCAGAAAATAAAGAAAAAGTCTCAGTTTAATGTCCAGCGTCAATACAGGAACATCTCACCTGCTGTATCCGATCTGCTGGCAGCTTGCTCTCCCCTGCTGCTCGGTCCAGCCGTGAGAACAAACCGTCCTCCAGTTTTTACTCTGAGTGGAGTAGATCTGGAGCAGGAAACTGGAGCCGTGCAGCCTCACTAAACACAAGCACCACACTCAGTGTAACATTCACAGGTAACTGACAACAACAATGGTGTCTAAAATCAGATTTAATTTGGTAGATTTTCTGCTAACACTACCTAAGGTCTGCAAAAATGTGCTGCCTCATTTATTTGCTGATGATGCATGTCTTGTTGCTTTCCATTAATATTTTAGTGCACTGATTTGAGAAGCAAATGAAGAGCTGTCATCCATTTTGTAATGGTGTCAGATGAGGAAACTAAAAAACAAAAAGTATACAAAGAAAAAACAAAATACATAAAGAGTAAAAAACTTGAATCACTCCTTCTACATTTAGTCTTCTTTACATGAGTGTCTGTACTTCTACTTGAGTGAAGAATGTGTGTACTTCTGCCACCCCAAGACCATAAAGTCATGAGTACAGTTGATTGTTTTTTAAATTTTTATTTCAGCTTGATTTATTTGATTTATCTCAGTAAGATTTTGTTAATCCAAAAGAAAATTCCCAAGAATGATTAGCTTTGCTTAAAGATGCGACTCACTGGCTCCACATTTCAGAAAAACAAACTTCAATTTTTGATGTGAACGTTTACCTTCCTCAGACGTTCACTTGTATTGTACAAAATACTCCGTGGACTTAAGTCTTCCATATTGTCAGACTTCCCCTAACAAATATACACTGAAATTTAGGGGAACATTTTTTTTAATCACCACAATCATCGTCTACACTATCATTACTCAAAAAACATCTAAAAAGTTTTTTAATTAGCAAAGATTTATAACACTTTGTGGCTCTCTTTGTAGACAAACTATGTAAGTTGTTCATTTTTCATGCTGACACTTTGATGAAGTATGGTTTATATTGTGATTTATACATATGCAAATATACTAAACTAATTAACACAAATAATGGCCCCCAATTTATTCATGTGGAACTACAAGACAATCATGAGCAGCAGAGTGCTGAATGAATAAACTACTTAAAACTCATATGCAGCCACAGAACATCTTCAATATAAGGCTGCTTTAGTTAGAGTAAAAATTATATTAAAATGTTTCTTTTAGATGTAAAAGATGTGCAGACTACAGTTTAAATTTATCAAGACAAGTGAACAGATTTCAGTTGTGCTTAATCCTGCACTCTCTTCCTGGATGAGGCTGTTTGTTTTTTTTGTTTTTTGTTTTTTTTACCGCAGTTAGCTTCATCCTGGCCTGCAGGACAGTGCTTCACTCCGTCACACCACTGGGACTCCCACACACAGTCCGTATTATCACCACACTGCACCCCGTGCAGACAGGACGAGGAAACTAGGAGACAAGACAAGACTGAAAGTTCAATTCACATTCACAAGGTTGCAATATCAAGTGATGTACTCCAGAGGACAGTGGGGATAAATGTTGCGCTCACAGTAGTAGACGAGGAGGATTCCAGCCACCAGCAGGAGGAGCAGCAGGGAGCTCACAGCACCCACAGCGAATTTAACGCACCTTTGTTTCACATCTGCCAGGACTACACACACACACACACACACACACACACACACACACACACACACACACACACACACACACAACGTGACTGGAAATGTAGTCACTTTTTCAATCAGGTTTATCTCATATAAAAACACCTGTATTTTTTGTTCTTTATTTTAAAACATATTCTATATATAAAATATAAATGTACATTTATGGTTGTAGAGATGATTGTGTGAGACTGACATTAAAATAAGAAGAATCTGTTATTAAAATTTGCATTTTTAGTCATATGTAGGGCACTGGCTGTCCTCGATATGGAAATCAAAATTAGGTTTATCCCATTTATTCTGATTAATTATTCAATTTCGTCTGTATCTCTAACATCAAACATTTTACTGTATTTAGTTAGTCCAAACCTAAAATAAACCAAAACTTAAATCTGTGATAGATGCTATCCATCCTCTGCAGCTCACATTCATATGTTGATTGTTAACTTCAATTCAGTTTCAGTTTGTGTTATTTAAACCAGCAGCACTCACGCACACACCACTCTGCAGCCTCCAAAAGACGAGGCAGGCTTACTTTACCGATCAGATGTCAGTATCCCCCTCTCACTCTTCACATATCAAGGACATGCTTTCCCTTGTTAATGAGGAAAACATTTTGTGTACAATAAGGGTTGGTGTTTGCTGCTATCCCAGAGTAACAGCTCTGATTGAATATTTCTAACTAAACTTAAGGTGCTCATTTATGAACATGTGGTGGGTTTAGAATGTTTTCTGCCTATTTTCTTTTCCATTATGTGAATTTCACATTTGACTTTAATTAGTATTAGGCGACCGGTGGTTACATTTTGTGTTTATTTTTGTTTTCTTCTGATGTTTTGCCTTTTCTCACCACATTGTTCAAATATTTGAATTTGATGTTTTTGCACATTCTTCTTTTTTCTATTTATGCTGTTTGACACATCACTGATACTTGAATGTAACTTTTTGAGATTTGTGTGTCAATGAAAATTTAATGAACAAATTTGAAAAAAAAAATCCTATTGAAAACTGCCACAAAGAAAGAGGAGACTGGACTACCTTTGTGTTTGGGAACAGAGTGGCTGATCACAGGTGGAGGTTTTGGGGCCACATGATGAACGTACTGTGGCTTCACCTCTGATTCGCTCGGTGGAGGAAGTTTCCACTTGTCCTCTTGATGGGCGAAACGAGGACCTGAGTCCAGATACTGTCAGTGAAGCAGACATGATGAGAGGAAAGCTTTTATACTGTGTCTACCTGGAATGATCGACATTCAAGAATTTTTTTCCTCTTGTTTGGTGGTTAGTTTCAGAAAAATGACTAAAATGTAAATAGCAGTAGAATAGGGCTTATTCTATTTATGTGCACATTTCTCTTAAAACTGACATAAATAAAACAAATTAAAACTTACCGGATTGGTTTCCATTTTCTGTTTAACTAACAACAAATAACAAATAATTTCCTGATGGATCCAGTGAGAAAAATGTCTTCCTGAGATAATTCAAACATCAATCTTGCATGGAAATAATCTGGTCAGTGACAACGTCCACTTTGAGAGTATTTAAAGATACAAGAAAGATTTTTCACAACTCTGGAAATCTCTGGAAAGATAAACTTCAGACCTCTAACATCTCCCCTCACATCGACCCTGCTCTGCTCTCTGCATCCTCTCACCACAGTGATGAAGCAAAGAGTTTGTGTGATCGTTTGAGTGGCCACTCCTCACTGGTTTAAAGTTTCCCTCCTCGGCACACAAAAAGAATAAAAAGACCTGTTATCGCATCTAAACATGCCGTAAGTGTTATCTGCTGAGCTGTCAGCGTGACGAGTGGCTGAGTGAATACTGTTACACTGAGTACGCAGTGGAAAGGTACTTCACTACATGAACTGTATACAAACACATTCAGCTTCAATACTTGAATCAATGATTGACAGAAAAGACGGAGAACTCACTTATCTGATCTGTAAATAAACTTGTAATGAATTAGCAGTCAGTTAAATTACAGCTTTGATCTGGTCATCTATTTTTGACACCATTTCCAAGGCTTACAGCTGTAATATTATGTCCTCTCCCACCACTGGTATTTTTTTGTGTAATCTCAGTTCCAGGGGATATTAATTTCCCCACTCACTTACAAAAGGTCATTGTTTTTTTTTCTCCTTATTAGCTTTCAGTTCTGTTTAAATGGAAGAATGTAACCCCTCCATCACACAACCAGTGGATCAAAGATGTGATGCAGAAAATCAAGCTGGAAAAAATCCTGTCTCTACAGGGTTCATGTTAATGTTGGTGGAACTTTGCAAATCTCTGTTGGTTGCATCTGGCAATGTTGTGACATTGCAGTATGTGCTTCACTATCTGTTTCCTGGCGAGGCTCTGCACTCTACTGAGTGACCTCTTCTAGTTGGCTTTGTTTGCTACTTTCCATCATCCTATATCTGTTTGTACAATTGAGATGATAGCTTATGTTAATGTCTTGTATGATAAATGGAAAAAAAAAATCTCTACAAATAAAGGGTTTAAAAAAGACAACTTTGATGTAACTTGAGAGGCAATTTTAACAAAAACACTTGACTGAAAACAAATGTATTTTTACTTCTGTTTTGTGTATTTAATGATACAGCACTTATATTGAAATGCAGCATTTTTTACAGAACAGAGAAGTAATAAAAAGTAGAAAAAGAAGTAGGTGCTATTGAATAGCTGATATCTGTGCATACATCATACATTTCTAAAAGCCGTACAGATACTCTACGATAATGATGTAATACTACAAGAACTGAAGTGAAACAAAACTGTGCTGGATAAAGAGCTCAAGTGCAGTTTGTTTAAAGGCATTTCATATATTCATAAGACATGTATTTACTCATCCACTGTCAATAATGAATCATTTCATACAACAGTCAACAGTATGAAAACATTCACATCCCTTTGGATAACACACAGACAATTTCACCTTTAGATTAAACATCCCTTTAACTGTGCATTCATTGCAGCACCACAGTAAATTGGCCTTTCATTTCAAGATTTTGTAATTCACACATTACCGCAGCAAAAATGGGTGATATTATGGTCAGTTTTGCAAGAACTATTGCATGAAATTTGCTTTGATTATTTGAAACAGGGTTGCATGAGGTACTTAATGATAGTCAGTGTATAAGTTATAGCGGATGCCAGCAACCAGAGTACCTGCAAGTGTACGTTATATTTAGAATGTTTTCACAGCTTCACCTTGCTATCAGACAGGCTTTTGCGATGTGAAACCACCATTGCATGAGCAGAATACTGCTCCCTCCAAAGCAACCGAGCTCCATTGGCAAAATCAGTCATTTTACCTCTCAGAACACGAGAGTTGCTGGTCTACAACTGCCTTGATCTGTTAGTTGGTTTTGGATATTGTGTGATTTAGGTGTTTGGATTCACAAAAGTCACGCAATGACACAAATCAAGGAAGTATTAGACTTGTAACTGAGAAGTAAAATGACTAATTTTGCCAATGGAGTTTGGCTGCGTTGGAGAGAGAGCGATATTTGGCTTCTATAATGGCAGCTTCCTGTCAGACAAGGCTGTCTGATGGCAAGATGAAACTGAAAATATCCTAAATGAAGTGTATATTTAAGTTGATATTGAATGATTGCAGACTTGTTAAGGTGTCTAAAACGTGTTGTTGCTGACCCTGTCCAAAGCATTCATTGTTTAGCTTCTGTGCAGGTATTGATGCTGCCTCTCCAAACTGGGAGTCAGCACAATCTGCTGACTATGGATAAAATCTCATACAACCCCACTTCAAATATTCCTGGCTAATCATTAAAGTTCTGTTAAAGTGCAAATGAACTTCCATCACACTTGTTGCCTGAAGCAACAGTGTGTACCTTCTCTCAAGTCTACACCCAGGCCTGCCAGCCTGGGAAGAGCCTGCTGAGGTTTTTGGGGTCCATGGCTTGTTGGATGAGCAGGTTCACCTGCCCCCCCACGCTCAGCACCGTGCCCTCCTCCACCCCCTTCAGCTTCTCCTGCAGCCTCAGCAGAACCCGCTCTGCCACTTTGTTGAAGCTCTGGCTGTCACTGCAGGAGGAAGAGGGAAAAGGTTATGAGACGGAGCTTTAAGAGAGACACAAAACTGTTCTGCAACATCAGTCATTTTCATCATGTACTGCAGCACCTGGATTTACGGTGGTTGTCTATGTCATCTCCACCCATAGTGGAGCCGAGCGTTGCGTTGAGCTCCTGCTGTTCGTCGTGCTGCAGGTAGAAAGCCTTCAGCGGGTTCATGGTCCAGTCGAACAAAGGGTCATACAGCAGTACCTAAACAGCACATGAACACATAGAAGCACACACAAATCACCTCGTGTTAAACACAGATTTAAGTACAGCTCAGAGGCGTTTGTGTGCAAGTCGTTCCCACGGTCTTACCTCTACAATAGTCAGCAGAGCTTCTTGAGAGCTCCTCATCACCTCCATAGTCTTCTCACAACATCTGGCCAGAGGAAACATACATATAAAACACTGACCCTGCTTTTAAAGACAAATCTTAATCCATGGCTTGAGATATGTTATTCTTTTTTTTTTTTTATTCATCAGAGTGTCCTTGAAGGCACCACAAAGCAAAACCCTTTTCACACTGTAGAGACATGAATATGAAACAGTGGCTGACTGGAGTAAAGTAACGTCATGTTAAGTATGCTCTTTGTAATTAATTTATAACTGTTTATAGTTAAGTCAATTTGTTGTTGATGGGATTTAATTTTAACATATTAACTTCTACAGTTTCCTGTAGTTTCCTGACTCCTCCTCACCTCCTGAAAACTCCCTCCACTCCAGTAATGCCCATCCCGTCCACGATGTCTCTGGACAGTCTGAAAGGGACGGTCTCAGGGGTGGGGAGGATCTTCCCCTGCTCGAAGGCCACACCTGAAGTGAATGCAAAGGAAACACAGAGACTTGTTAAGAATTCACAATGTCTTTAAATGGCTGTAATTTATTGTCCATATCTGAATTAGTTTCAATCTTTTATTGTAAAAAATTAAAACATGCAGTCTGATCAAAGACTGCTTCAGCACGCTCCACTCACTCAGCAGTTGTTTACACAGCCTCACCTTTTCTGAAGAGAAGAGAGGACTAAACTCTCCATGTTTACACACGGTAAACAAAACTAATGAGTGACTAATCTTACCTAAATCGATGTGCACCAGTTCAGCAGTCTGCTCATCAATCAGAATATTCTGGATGTGTCTGTCACCCAGGCCTACGATGTAGCCAACTGTGGGCACAAAATACAAGAATTAGCAAGTCACTCATTGGCCGCATTAGAAACGGAAAGATATCAAATCCCAAAGATGAAAAAAAAACTATTTAAATAACTATAATAACTCATTAGTCCTCATTCTTTGACTGAGAGCAGTAACTAAATGTTCATCCAACATGTTTGACTCTCCTATATTCCCTCGGTCTAAACAGCCTGAGTTAAAACCTTTTAAGAAAGTTGGATAATTAGCCTTCTAATAAAATGATGATCTAATAAACAATGTAAACACAGATAAATCTAGATTTTAAGAGGTTATTTAAACAAAATCACGATGTTATACTTTTTCTTTCATATTTATAAATGATGAAAAGGCAGGATTGAGTTCATTAGACATTACGGTTTGCAAACACTGGACACTACGTCAGCATAAACATCCCACAATGCAGTGCAATAGTGACAGCAGCTATGTAATAGCTGTAATGTCAATAATGCTTCAAAATTTCACTTTGGTGGGCGTAATACATTTTTAAAGATAGTTCATTGTTGGCACAGGTTACCACGGTTACCTGTCTCCAATTGGCAAAGAGGCTTGTACACATATGTATGTAGTGCATAGTCTGTGATTCCGGATGCAGCGCTGCTGTAAACGACATTTTATTTACAGTATAAAACCTGGAGTGAACACACAGTACAGTGCTGTCTGTACCTATAGAGGACGTGGCCACGCTGCGAGTGTACGCCAGTCGTTTCTCCATCCACACCGCAGGGTCCAGGAATCGTTCCATGCAGAAATACCTGAACACTGGCCTGAAGTTCTTGCACACCTCGCTGTAGGCCTGCAGCTTCTCATCAAACGCCAGTCTCTGACTCTCCTGTGATGACAGCATGAAATTTAGGGTTAGGACAGTTTTTTACTTCCTTATTTCAGGGATGAGGAACATCCAAGCATCCTGAACTGACTGGATCTGCGGTTTGGGCAGAAAACTCAGCGACTGAGTGTTACTCTGCTGTATCTTTCCCATCCAACTATACACTCAGAACGTGTGCTGAATACGAGCAGCAGTACCATCATCCTCTTGCGGCAGCTGAGATTGGTCCAGTCCCGGGGTCTGAAGCGTTTGTGGGCTCCTTTGTTGGAATCCACCAGAAACTCCCCAATAGGCACCGTGCCAGAACACCACTCCAACACGCCGCTACGCTGTGAGAACGGCACCACCTGGGATGAAGTACGAGCACAAAGCAGGTCTAAGTGTTTCTTTCTTTGATCGCTTTGATGATAAAAATAAGGGAGCTACAAGTCGATGATACAAAGATCAAAGGAAATATGTAACAGAACAACACAGTCCTGATTTACAATTCTCTTTGAATTAAAGGATTAAACATGAGATCATGATGTAAGTAACCTTGTATCGTCTGATGTTGAGCTTCCTCTTGCGAGTGTCTGTGTTGCGCTGCAGGAGCATGGAGCACATACTGAACACCTGCTGCATCACTGCGTCCTGCCGCAGGTCGTCCTGACCCTGTTCACACCGAGAGGGCAGAGGTCATTTTAAGTCCTCTAATAAGCAGAATAACATGCATAGGGCATCTCCTAAAGTAGTGACAGGTGATGTGCATTACAGACATAAAGAAGAAGTTTTCAGCAACATTCTGCACAGTAAACAATTTTAAAACACTGTAGTAAAATAGAGCTGGCCTCAAGAAATGCAACATCCACGTCACAAATGGTTAAAACTATAACTTCATAAATATTTTTTTTTTTTCTAGATGTGGGTACCAAAAGGAATGAATTCAGGTATCATTTGAGTGAGCAAGTTTTCACTCTACTTGGTACTGGGTTATTTCAATCATTACCTTAAAGTACCAATACCCAGCCCTAGTGCAAACACCAACAAAAAGTAACATTTGCATTTTGGAACATAAAACAACAAACTTAACAATGACGCAGCAACAAATGGCATTTGGCAAGATCATAAGCACTGGCCATTGCTACAACATTTTAGTATGAAGTCTTGTTTTGATCTGCCCCTGTTTGCCCTGTTAAAGTTTAAGTTAAAGCTACAGCCACATTACACTGTTAATACAAACTCAACACTTCCTGTATCTGTTTCAAATTAAAAGTCTTCTAATGTTTCAATGTGTTATGAGGTGGTGAGAAACTTCACACTACTCTGCAGTAGTGCACTACTCAGCAAATTTGATTATTGCTGCTGTGATGTACTTTTATAATGAAATAAAAATTTCTTTACATTTTAAATGCTTGGTTTGTTGTGTTCTTTATGATATACTTTTGTAAGTTTACGTCCCAGGAAGACACAAATTTCTCTTTTGGGTTTCAAGCTGAAAAAGTCTGGTAACACTTGTTCTACATAACAAAGAAAATATATTGTTGTATTTATTATTCTTTTTTTTGTTGTTGTTGTTGTTTTACCATCCCTAAAGTCTAAAGGAAGGTGTTTTTCATTTTATGTGTGATTTTCATCTCTAACTTGGTTTTGATACAAAGCATTCCTTTCATTTTCCAGGACTGTAAAATATCACTGACAGAGAGTCCTAATACCAAATGTGAGATTAATTTTCCACATACACAGTACACATTTTCTCTACGTCACATTAATGACGGGGGAAATTATATAAATAGTGTTGACCTGAAAAAAGAAATGAGGTTAATGACCTCGAAAACTGTTATTTCACCATATTTCACCAAGTATCCAAGCGGTGAATTATTAGCCTTTAAGTGGCTGACAAGTGTTCCTGCAAACAAACACGCGCTCACACAAACAGTCTCTTGAAGAATTTCCTCATTACAAAGGTGTGAAAGCACGTTTGTAATCTAACAAACTTTGTATTTGTCCTGGTACAAAAACAAGATTAATTATTAGTAACAGTGAAATGGAAAAGAACTGAAGTTAAAAGAGTGCAGTCAGACTTTAATCACACATGACAGCAGCAGCTTTAGCTTCAAAGAGGGGATTTGTTTAGTTGAGAACACACTCGTATCTGACACAAAGGAATGTCTTTGCACATATTTGTAACATAGATTCAACCTCACTTACCTTGGGAATCAAAGGCAGACTTCTAACAACACACATGCTTTCAAAAGCTTTGTTCACACTGCAGGCAAATCAGATTTGTTTCTCAAATCAGATTTTTAAGACAGACCCATGGTTATTTGCAAGCGATCAGGTTGGACTTGTGTATCCAGGCACCACCAACCTATCTGTACAGGTTGCTGTGGTAACAACACAGGCTGGTGACACCATCCAAACAACTGATCCTTCATTTTGTTCCGCTAACAGCTGAGCAAACCTTGGTCAACTTTTCCTGTAAAAGCAGCACAGGGTCGTATCTTGTTGACCGAGCTCTGCTGGTAGCAGCATGGATGCTGTTCAGCTGCTCTGATGCTCGTTCAAATGTGTACTGAATCCAATTAGCAAAAAATGCATTTTATGAGAATATTTTTAGCTGTCCAGAGTCTTAAAATCAATCTGGATACAATCGAGATATACAAGTCTGAACAAGACCACAGTGTCACCCACCTTGACCAGCTGTCTCCTGCTCTTGCCGTCAGAGCCGACACAGTCGATGATTTTGGGCAGGTTGACTCCTCCGGCCAGGTGATAGTGGGGCTTGAAGGACTTGACAGTGACCAGGTTGTCATAGCGACCGGATGGATCCACCTATTGAGACAATGAAACATTTTATTTTAGGTAACATATTCCTTTATTAGTCCCACAACAGGAAAAATTTCAGTGACAAAACACTATAACAGTCAAAAAAAGAATCTACTGAGTCAATCAAATTAAATCAAATTGATCTAATCTTTCATTTATCACCACTCCTTCCATCATCTGTAAATACTTATATATTTTTTTCATGACATACATCACATCCTCCAAACAAAGCTGATTAGGGATGATGAAAGTTGAAAAGTGCCATGATTTTCACCTTGATCTCCATTGTGGGGATGATGACCTCCTCCAGGTCTCTGATTTGCATGATGGGCTGGTCGGCAGGGATGGGAATAGCCTCTGTAACGAAACAAAGACACAAAGGACGGCTTTCACAAGAATCCAACAGAAATGGCTCTAAACTGTAGTTGCCATTGTTGCCCAAAGTGTGTCCACTGTCCATGAAAACCACTAAAAAACTATAAATTACTTTTACCCCTACTCACTGCAGGTGGAATTTCAAGGATAGAAATTCTTGTATCCTTGAATTACCATCCAGCGTGTTTGTTTATGGACATCACTGCACCCCGAGTACTCACTCTTCTCATTCTTGTGCCTGCTGGCGTCCATATAAGCCAGAGTGATGTAGGCATCACACAGACGCTCGATCCCTCGGATCATGTTCTCTTTCTTTTTCTTGACCTTGTTAATGATTTTCTGGGCCACAGCTGAACGCTCCTGCACAAGAAAAACTTCACTTGAGTATCACACTGAGTAAACATGTATTTCTCTGATAATATTTGCAATAAATTCCAGAGGAAATGGAAACATGTACTGACTACAGAACTATATTGTCTTTTTTTCAGTATAAACAGTGATCCAGCCAATCAAAATCAAGTAGGTGAACATAGAAGGTCATAAAAGTGAGAAATTCTTTGGCTATAAGTAAGAAGCAGACCATCCTGACTTCACTTTGGATGAAAACATTGAGATTTTGTACAAATCACGTATTTTCCTTTGTATTCCTGCATGAAACTGTAAGTTATCTAATCATAGTCTCACCAGGTCAAACGGGGAGGACTGACGAGGAGCGCTCTTGGACAGCCGGCTCCGGCAGAAATTCTCGTCTTTGTTGGCGTTCACCAGGGCGAAGATGATGAAGAGCGTGTGATGAGGGTGCTCCAGAGATGCTCGGCAGATCAGCTGTGAGGAGAAGAAACAAGTGAAGCACCAGGGGGGAGGAGGGTTTTCCCCAAAAAGGTAGTGATATATAATCCATTATCTATATCAGGTGATAATCTTAAATTTGCTATGAAGTTGGATTTTCCCAGAATTGAGTGACACATAGAGGAAAGTCACCACTGAGGAAAACAATGTACTACTGTGGACAGGGTCAGAAACAAAACAGATTTTAGCCACTTAAAAAAGGTCCACCAAAAAATATGTTAGTTTGTTGTGTTATTTTCTGACTTCATTGTTTTAAAAGGACAGTTTGTTTTCACCCAAGTCACACGCTGACACAAACAAACTGACCGATCGAGGCAAAGGCATACCAGTAACTCCTGTGTTCTGTGAGGTAAAATTAGTGGTTTCGCCTTGGAGTTTGATTGGTTTGGACAGAGTGATATATGATATAGACCGTTTTTGTTAGGCGACTATGGTATGTTTTTCTGACCCTGTCCTCAGCAGTACATTGTTTAGCTCCCACTGCTTCCTCAACAAGTACCTCACACAACCCCACTTCAAATAATCGACACTATGCCTTTAATGTGTATAAAAAGTGTTGCATTACGTCGTTGAGGACATCATGGAAGCCTGTGTCCTCAGTCGTGCTTGAAGCCATCTTGGTCCCCATGCGAGCGGCCAGCTGATACATGAGGGGCAGAAACTTGTAGGAGGGGATCTTCTTCACTCCTTTCTGGAAGAAAAAAATTAAAAGCATTAAACTCAAAATTTTCCCACGTGGCTTATATCCTGAGCTCAAATGCAGAATAAGGAATTCTGGCTTTACAAACCTTCATCATGTCATTTACGGCCTTCACGTCGGCGTTCTCCAGCCAGAGTGAAGCCAGGCGGAACACCCAGGTGTCGTGCTCCTCTCCCTCTCCCAGACACTGGATGTAGTTCTCCACTGCCTTACACAGGAAGCGCTGTCTGTCTGTCTGCAGGTTGGACAGGGCCTTCTCATCCAGCTCCAGCTCTCTCTGCACCTTTATTGTGTACCTGTGAGGTCAGAGGAAGAGCAAGCACAATCAACACTAGCTATGATTTTTTTTGGCTGTATCTAATTAGCCATTTAAGTCTCTCATTTGTTTATTTATTTATTTACACACATGTCACATATATGAGGTAATGAATGGCATCTTCATACTTGAAGGACCCAGTTTTTCCCTGCAACTGTGTACGAAAAATCAGTGCAACAGACCTGTTGGTGGTCACTTTACGCTCCTTCATCAAGTCCACCTCCTCTTTGGCCTTCTCCAGCAGAGCCTGCTTGTTCTCAAACTCAGAGGAGTTCATGTATTTGTCGATGCTCTGGTACTGAGCGTCAGAGAACCGGGCCAGAGACAGGAACGCCTCTGTCCGCTGACTCTGCAGCCTGGAGTCCTGGTGAACTCCCGAGTCCTCCTCGATCACCTCCACTGCCTGAGGGAAAAGAACAACAGAGACTAAAAGCTAACTAACAGATTCTCTGATTAAACATTTTTGGAAGTGGACCAATAAAATCAATTGCTTCTTCACACCACTAGATGGTGCTAAGGTAATTTTTTGGTGAGGTCAGCGGTGTGGATACTCTAAGATTTAATGACAATGTCGGTCAGCTTATCTGGTTCCTATTTTGTGGCAGTAAAAATAATTGAAGTGAGATGAATAGACTTAAAAACTTACCTTATTTAGTAAAACAGATCTTTTCCTTCTGGGACATAAATAAATTAATAATGTGCAGTTGGAAAAAAGTAATAAATGGCAATATATGTTGTTGCAATACTCAGCATATTGCACAATTTTTAAAATTGCAGTAATATGGTATCATGACCTAAGTGTCGTGGGACCCCTAAAAGTTAGGTGGCAATATATAGAGGCACACAGGTACAAGCAAACACACATATGAATAATTTAATTTGCTCCATATGAAACTGTCTTAGCCCTTATTTATTTGGACATCAATAAATAATTAATGTGTAAGTATATGAGTGTCCGCACACTGCCTGGCTGATGGGTAATAACTAATCATTTCTTCGAGGGAAGCCTGCTGAATGTGAACAAATATGTGTTCTTATGAGAGATTCATCAAGTTACATACATCACATACATTTTAAGACTCTTTAGTTTCCTGTTTGCCTGTTAGAATGACACAGATTTTTTTTTGGTAATAAAATCTCCCACCAAAGAATAGATGTAGCTGATTTCCATTTTTCTGTTTTCCTAAACACTTATCCATTGAAATACTTTAATTCATACAACAAGGTTCAATCTTGGTTTAAAGTGGCCCTTTATTTATTAATAAAGTTAATCTAGCCAGGTTATCAGGATATGATAAGCTCCCTCTTACCCTCTCCAGGTACTTCTCCAGGATTACTCCAGGGCTTTCCAGGCAGGTCTCAGCCAGCCAGTTACCACACAGCCGGAGACACTCTGTGTAGACTGGAGCCACAGCAGGATTCAAATCCACCTGACGGCAAAAACAAAACAAAGAGAACAGTTCAGTGAAGCCTCTTGATATTTTGGATTGAAGTTCATTCGTTCCTAAAATTATTTGCATCTTTATTTAAAGCTTGAAAATCATTGAAGCTTCTCTCATTTGAAATGATGTTGAGATATGAATTAAAAGATACAGGTGTTTATCACGTCACCCAGCTTTATTATACAGAATGGTCAGAGTCATAGGGAGCTCCTGTAAATAATCTGAAGGCAGAAAGATAAACGGAGTCTAGGGGTTTGAGAGTGGAAGCAGTGCATCTCTGTAAATTATGTCACCATAATCTAGGACTGATGGAAAACTTCCTCAACTACTGAATACTCTTCCTACACTTCACAGGGAAGTTGGATCGGTTTCTGTACAATAATCTGAGTCTACAATAACTGCCGCAGTTTGGTGATGAGATTTTCAATATGATATTTAAATGTAAAAAATTAAGCCAAATACCTGGATTGAAGTATTAAGCTGTGTGTCTCACCTTGTCCTCTAGGTTGTTAATCATCTGTCTCAGCAGCCCCAGAGCCAGTCCCTGCTCTCCCTTTGCCCAGAACACCTGGGCTTCCTCCAGTTGCCATGACGACACAGGGGATGACATCCAGGACCCTACACCACCGCCATGTTGCTTCATCTGAAAGACTGCACGCTCTGCCAGCTGGACAAGAACCACAGCACTGTAAGGACTCTGTCTGTGTAGTTATTTCCCAGGTAATGTGGTAACAACAGCCATCTACAAACTCTCAGGTGCTACCTGCGTGTTCCCGGCCTTGCGAGCCAGCCGGCACAGCTCCATGAGGTGGTCAGTGAGCACAGAGCTAAGGTACTGGGTGCTGTCGGGGTCTGCCACCCTAGACATCAGGGTGTGCTGGGCTACAGAGCGGGCGGCCAGGATAGGCTCCACCAAAGCAAAGTCGCTGTCAGCGAGCAGCTGCGAGTGCTGCCGCCATTGGCTGCAAACTTCCCTCAGAATCACATCTGAAAAGGGCCTGATTGAAAACGTATATAAAGCAAATATTTATTAGAAATGATATTAATAAATCTACTCTCCATCAGTGTTTGAAATATGATATCACCTGGAAAAGAGCTGTTTAACACTCTCCAGCTCCCTGATGCTCTGCAGGTTCCTGAGAGCCGGATACAGAGAAGACACAGCCTCCAGGCTGCCTCTGCACAGCTCCTCCACCTCTGCACCCCTGAAGAAACACACAAGCACACAGATGGGTGAATTATTTTACTAATGGAGAAGTGAACTGGAATTTAAACTTTACATTTTATATATAATTGTCTACCCTACCTGGCCTGTTTCATAGTTTCGTCAAATATGGAGAACTCTTTGTCCCTCAGTGCTTGTAGGGAACAAAACACTGATTCATGGAAGCCAGGGTTGGATTTCTCACTCCTGATACCACACAAAATTTGGAAAGAAAGAAAGTGAGATAAAGTGAGAGATTACCTCCTATTATCTGTGAAGTTACAGTTGTGTTTTGGCTCACCTATCTGACAGCTCACAGTCCCACTGCGTGCTCCTCCAGGCCGCCTGGAAGCGGAGCTCTCTCAGCTCCGCCCCCCACTCCACCCCTTCACTCTCCAGACCCTTCATGTAGGTGGCGAGGATGCTGCTCAAACCAAAGTTCTGCAGGCCCTGTTGGTGCAACAGAGAGAGAGAACATCGCCACTGAAGAACACGAACACCTGGCTGTCATACTACCTGATGAGAAAGGTATTTCTAGCTTTTATTATTTTACCTCCACGATCCCCACTTGTCGAGTGACCTCAGGCAGGGTAGCGTGGAGGTCGTATGAAGTTAGAGCCTTCCCCCACATCGCCTCATGCTCATAGGTTCGGATCCTATAAATTAATATGACAAAACAGCCTTTGTAGTTCAGATAATTACTGAACAGTGTAGGGTTAAAGTGATGATGGGAAAGATGTGAGCAGGTCTCATTAAAGGGCTAATTTGTAGTTAGTATGAGGTCAGTGTATTAGGTACAGTAGATGGCGGTATGACTTCTGTTTCTAAAAAGGTTAGGTAGGTTGGTTCTGCCAACTGGGAATGCAACGACTGCCATCTGCTGTAGCTAATACACTGACTATGGATAAGAACCTCATACAACCCTACTTCAAATAATCCGACCTATCCCTTTAATCCAGTTACAGAGTACCTTGTCAGTGGACTGGTCATTGTCTCCCCACCACAACCATACAGACTGTCAGGCTCTCCGATGCTCCGATACACTTCAATCAGAAGCTCCTACGAACACAGAACAAATGAGAAGAAATAATTCACAGCCATTTTCATTCTTGTGTCCGACACCTGTACATTACAATATATGTTTAGCACCACACTCAACTCACAATAAATCTAAACACAAAACAATGCAATGTCTGTGCAAAAAAAATGTCTGACATGAAGAGCTGACCTGCAGACTGATGTTGGTGTCTTCCACACTCTTCTCGGTCAGGCTGGAGATGGTGAACGTCTGGCTGTTCTCTTCAAAATTGATCTTACGTGTTGCTTTAGACTTGGTTCTGCAGATTAATTAAAGAGAATCGGATGAAACTTAAAATGCAAAAAGAATTTAAAAAAGTGATCTGTAGATTTAGTTTTGGCAATGCTTATTTTTTGTGATCATTTCCTAGATAAAAAAACAAACAAACAAACAAATAGCCAATTAAAATTTGAAAAATAAGTACTTATGTAGACTAGACATGAATTAAAATCTCATGCAGAAAAATGTTAAGTGCATACCTGCGACTCTCCTCCATGTTAGCTTTGATCTTGTCGACGTAGATCTCAGTGTACAGCAGAGCGGTGAAATGTGCTGAGCAGGACTGAGCAGCTTTGGCCACCTCCAGGTAGTTCAGCTCCAACCAGAAGTTTGAGTCGCACACTGTGCCACAGGAGCTGCTGGAGGAAGGACACAGTCAGTGTTTATGTGTTAACATTCACCCACAGTAATGAAGACGCGTCACTCTGACATAGCATGAGCAAATCAGATAAAGAGCAGGTCCAAATAGTAAAAACAGAGATTCTGAACATTTGCTTTTATCTGAAACACATTTCATTAGAAAAACAGTGCAAACCTATCAGCCTCCAGGGGTCTCTGTTGGTGTCTCAGATAGTCAATAACAGCGAGCATGGTGCGCAGAGAGGTCTTGTCATACAAGCCATGGCTGCCAGTGTCCGACTCTGTAAAGTATGATGAATGCTTATCACAAACAATAAAACCAAAAATATGCAAACTCCTGAATGTGCTGACAAAATGTAGGTACATGATTGACAACATAAGCCTCAAAAAATGCCAGAGTAAGTAGATGAAGAGAGCGATAAAAGGTCAATATTATGAGTCAAACGTACCAGAGTCAGAGTTGAGAGGAGTGGCAGAGCGACTGGAGGCCTGTGCGCTTCTAGAACAAAAGCTGAAGAAGTCCTGAATGTGGGTGGCGAGCGTCTCCCTCCACGAACTTTTAGAGTCATCCAGCAGGATGGAGTGAATGATGAGGGGCAGCAGCCTCTGACAGCAGTCCACCCACACCTGCAGACAGACGGACAGAAGTGAGTGTGACTCGGAAACTAGTGGATGTGGACCACAGATGATTCGTTCATTTGTGAGTTGATCTACCTGCTCTGGTCTGTACTGCACTTTGGTCAATCTGGGTTGTTTTATTGTGCTTTTTTATATAAAAATGACTTGTCTACAGTTGATGGCAGTCAGCATGCCCCCAAAGAAAAGAGGAGTTCCAGCACAGAAGTTAAGTAATGTACTGCTGTGGACAGGATCAGCGGCTAAACGTATTTTAGGCACTTATTAACACATAATTCCATGAAAAACAAATCAACATGCATTTAAGTGTTTGCAATATTTAGAACATTGTCACCACCTAGTTTTTCCGTCAGAGAGCCTTACTATATATATAATATTGTTTTCATCAAAGCCACTGGAGTCCAGCAGCTCCTGTGCTCTGTGAGGTAAAATTAGACTTCGCCTTTGGAGTTTGCTCGGTTTGAAAAGAGTGATAATGGCAATTTCCTGTCAGAGAGGGTTCTCCAGAGAAAATATTCTATATAAATCATACATTTAAACTGATATGGATTTTTTTTGATTGGTGATGATGTCGGTGTGCTCACCAGACACAGTGGTCGTGACAGTAGCAGAGCCTCACTCCTGACTCCTCCGCTGTCGAGCAGGGCAGTGCACAAAGCCGTCAGCCAGGCCTTGTGGCCGCCTGCCTGGGGAATCCAGAACATTGGATTCTCCAGCTTCTCCCTGGCGTCCAAACTCTCCTGAGCACTCACAGCCATGACCTGATCAGACAGTAGAGACGGACACAGATGATACACAAAAACACAAGTGCATAACTTTTTTTGTAACATGCAAGTGAGGGAGAAAAGTTGTAGAACCTGTTTACTGAGCTTTTTTGTTATGTGGTACACCATATACTGCACACACAGACACGTCTTTCACCCACCTTCTTCTTGGCCTGTCTGAAGGGATTGAGATAGGCCAGCAGGGGGTCTCTGTTGTCTTTGTGTTCCTCCCAGAAGTCGACTCCAGACTGAGTGGCGAGGATGCTCTTCACACACTGAGCAGCTGCATTCCTCACCTCAATACTGCAAATGTGCGCATGAAATCATCAGCATCATGGACAAGATTTAATAATTTTATTGCCGCATGGCAGAAGAACAATGGACATATTTCAGCCCTTGGGGTTTTAATGATTACCGCTGAAGAAAGCAGAGGGCGGAATTACATATTATACTGATATCCATTTATCAATATAATATCGCTATATCATACAGCCCTACTCTTGCATAGTCATGCACAATAAACTTTTGATCAGGTTTCACTGTACCGCTGGTGAGTGAGAGCGTCGTTCATGCAGTTGAGGATGATGTAAAGACATTGTGACTCCGTGGAGGTGAAGAGAGAAACGGCCTTCTCATAGAGGAGGTCTCTGCCATGGAGCAGGGCAATGGTGGAGAAATCTATAGGACCCAGTTCTCCCAGACAGCTGCCTGCTGCCTCTGCAGGAAAAAGAATGGTGTTTGTAAAACTGAAAACCATGAAAATTGGTCAGACAAAGTAATTTGATTTTATACCCAGAATCTTGGCTCCTCCGGGGTGGTTGGCTGCGAGTTTACAGAGCTGCAGCAGATTGAGGACCAGCTTCACCAGCACACTGTCAGTGGGCTCAGCTACAAAAAAAGACAATGATAGAAAAGGTTCAGCTCATTATTTAACATGACACAGCTGTTTCATACATTTTTCCTCATGTGGCTTCACACCATGGCACTCTTTGAGCAGCTCTCTGATCTGTCCCTTGTTGTCATGAAGCTGTCTGGTCAGCTCCTTCAGCCCCTCCAGTCTGGTCAGAGGTAAGGAGTCACATGACGTCACTGACAGGAAGTGGGCTATCTCCTGTAAATGAGAAACATGGGGGACGTAGGTCAGCAATGAAATTTAATGAATGTTAATTTTCACTGACATTTCCAGTTTACAGTTTGGCCTTTACCTGTCTCAGCGTAAAGGTCTCGTTGTTGTATTTGAGCGCGTGCTGCACGGATCGCAGGGCTCTGAATTCAGCGAGGTCAGGAAAAGGCTCCAACCTGCTGATGGCTCCTTTTAGCTTCTGCTGATTTTCTATCACGAGAAAGTCCAACAGACTGAGCACCTAGACGCCGTCAGAAAGACGTAAAAATGAAATGTGAGGCTCAGAAATGCTGAAAGGAGGCAGATGTTTATCTCAAACTGCAATAATATCTTAAAGGACCAGGCAAAACTTACAAATAAAAACATGAAAGGCCTTATCCTGAGTGAGTGTTTGGTTTTTCTGTTCTGGGCTACTGGGGAAACACAGCAATGCAATATGGTGGCATCCATGGAAGAGGATCCACAACAAACATACATATAAATTACTCATTCAAAGATAACTAAAACACAATAATTCTCATTTTCAGGTGATTATACACTAATGAAAAGATATTTCTGAACACTACATTCCATTTTTGACATATTCTGCCAATACACCCCTGAGCTTAATAAGTGAAAAAAATCTGTACTGGATCTTATAATCCTAGAAGTAGAATTAAATGAAGCACATAATATATAAACTATGTTTTATAAGTTTTATCAAATAAAAAGCAACTAGTCCACCCTTGTATCTGGATGCAGATCCTACAGAATTTGGTGGTTTTAAAGTGAATGTTTTTCACTTGTATGCACATGTAAAAACTGTAAGAAATGGTAACATAGTTACAGTAGTATATGTTTATTTAAGTTCAGTTCTCATTTTATTTTCAGCCAAGGACCCCTTACAAGATAGAGAATATACCGGGGCACCTCTCATGTACTCAACTCAACTTGTAAATCAGAACATTGTTGACTTGAATCCCTCCTCTCTTACCTGCTGTGAGATGGCGGGCCGACTGGTCACCTGAGCCGTGAGGGTCCCAACAATGACCTGTAGGTGGCAGTCTAGAGCATCATCACAGAACTGTAGCGCCGCCCGACACACAGAGGTCAACAGGTCACAGCACAGAGAGAGGCTGCGGTTAAAGACCTCATCACACTGAGCTGGTCTGAGGGTCAGAGAAACACAGACTGGTTTGACTTTGACAGTTACCGGTTTGTTTCTACCTACGTGTGTGAGACACTGCATGTGCGCATGTGACCTGAGTGTGTGAGTATTTGTGTGCGCCCACCTGCTGTTGATGTGGTGAATGAGTGTGTAGATGACGTCCCTGAGGACGAAGGCCCAGGCTCCTCCCAGGCCGTCCTTCACCTCTCTGAGCAGCAGGTTGACAAACAGGTGGTACATTAGGAGGATGCGATGGCGTTCATAGCTGTTGGTCGTCTCTGCTGCTCGTTCACAAACCGCCAGCAGAATCTTCTGGATGGAAATCTACAGCACAAATACGGGACAACAATGAGAAAATAACATATAGAGCAGGGAAAACAGTGACCATCGTTTAAGCTTATATCTTGAAAAATAATTCAAACTTAAAAAACAAGTTTTCTTCACAGAAATTAGTGAAATGCTGCTACACAGACGTACTGTCTATATATTTTTCTTTCATAATTTTCATAATTTGCCTCCTGACCCCCAGTTAAAGTTTGGCAACCCAGGAATGAAGAGAGAGAAAGTGACATAGAAAGAGAAAGAGTGACATAAGGGACATTTCAAACATCTTACTGGAGTTTTGGACAGAATGGTGACCAGAGACTTGTGGTTTGCACTGTGGCATTTGCTGAGGTAGTCCAATGTGGCTTTAATGACATAAGAGCTGAAGTATGGCGGGTTTGGTGCAGGATCCAGTTCCCTGAGGGGCAGTAAACAATAATTTACAACATTTACAACGTAACAACAGTTTCTTTTATTTTACTTACTTGAAACTTGGATTGATTGAAAGAAAAAGTACTTTTATTAACGCTCTGGGTGAAACTGGAGTGCAATCACAATGATCAAAGAACTGAGTGCACAAGTAAATAAAATTTTAATGACCATTACCCTATAAAGCCTTTCAGGTCTCCTCTGTCCACTTCAGCTCCACTTCCTTCATACAGAGTCATCAGCAGTTCCACCACTATGTCTGCCAAGTTACTGTGGATCAAGTTGTCAATTTCCTGCAGACAGATGCACAAACACAGGGACAGACGTGTAGAGTCAAGGAAATTTGCTATTCAGTTATTGTATCTTTATTCGTATGTGGTGGACACTGGACCTGACACTGGACTGACTTTTTGTTCAGATCTAGAGGCTGACAGAACCCAAAGTTTAGCAAGTTGGGGGGCGACACATTTTCAGCATGTAAGAGACAAGAGATAATTGCACAAAAATCCTGTCATGTCACAGATCACGGAAGAAAACCTCACAACAGTCCCAAAAGTTTTTGTCTTTTTGCGCTGTAGATGCACTGTTATGTGTCCAGAGTGACTGACTGTATAGTTTTGCTTTGCTGTCTCTTCCACTGTTTTCATATTTCATTATTTTTGTTGCTTCATGTGTCATGAATATCAGAGTGAGAGTAAAGGATTACATGTAATCAGTTTTATGTAATCAGAAAAAAAAATATATATATATATATATATATATATATATATATATATATATATATACATATAAATATAATCAGTCCAGGTTACATTTGAAAAAATGCGCAATTAGATAAGAGTTTCAATGTCAAGGATTGTTTGATTATGTAGTTAAAATATGTCTTTTAAAATTCTGATTTTTTTTTCATGATACCATAAGTGCTCCACTTTGTGGACCTGCTGGGAGAAAAAACTGTATTCAGTAACTGATTACATGTTAAAGTAATCTGACCTGACTAGACATGCAACAATTAGCTGATTAATAAGCTTTTAACTACTAAAATAATTGCCAACTATTTTGATAATCACTCATTTGTTTTGAGTTCTTTTTCTTTTAAAAGTTCTCTGATTTCAGCTTCTCAAATGTGAATATTTTCTGGTTTCTTTACTCCTCTATGACAGTAAACTTAATATATTTAGGTTGTGGACAAAACAAGACATTTGAGGACGTAATCTTCAGTTACAGACCCAGCTCTGGTCATGTTGTGATCAAATTATACAGTCTGCATGAAATAAGAAGCCCAACCTGGATGTAGATGTAGGAAGATGTTGTAAAGCTGCGTCTACCTGTTTGCCCAGACAGTCGGCGTCTTTGAGCAGGTCGTACACTCTGTGGGCTTTCTCTCTCTGCTGCGCGACCTGTGCGTCCTGACCAGGCAGGGCAAAGTATGGCAGGATGTTGACCATGATCTTGGGGAAACAGTTGGCCAATAACTCTCTCCAGTCCTTCTCCAGATACCTGCCGATAGACTTCACCTGTTCAAAGTCATCCAAGAAGACCAGGTGGGGGATCAGTACCTGGTAGGAAGAGCTTGAAGGGGACACGAGACAACAGGTGGTCGATAAGTAAGGTCATTGTCAAATGGTGAAAGGAGTAGAGAGTACACGTTTTGAACACAACAAATGTAACATTGACTTCACTGTAAACTTATTGACCATGCATGGTAAATTTTACATACATAAATGAGGAATGGCAAATAACACCCCCAACTTCACGAGATTTGTTTGTGAAAAAAATGTACATCGCCCATTCCTGAGAGTTTGGACAAAACATGTCCTACCAAAAAACTTTAAAGTTATTATCACTAACACTCCCACATTTTTGGTGAAAATTGATATTTTAAGGATTTATACATATGAAGTATATGTAATTTTTAAAAGGCTTTGGCCTGCTTTATTTTTTAATTCCTTGCCCTGTACCAAAAAGCAGAATGTGTTAAAAGCCTTCAAATGACTTTCTGTGTCTCACAGGTCCAAGTCCTCAGCCGTAAAAATGCTATTTAATGAAAATTTTAAAATCAAAAAAGGTTGGCCTGTTACAAGGATTAATCGGCAAGAGTTTGATTGTTCAAAATACGATTTCCCAGCGTAATTTAAGAGTAAAATTCAGAGCCTCCTGAGAAAATGGTTTTGTCTCAGTTTTCAAGAATGAATGATAGATGAAGATTTTGTAATTAGTGTTGGACTAGTGAGTAAAGGTTGCAAAAAAAATAACATCAAATGAAATAAAACGAAAATAATAAAAGTTTATTTCCTCACTTATAGAAATCTTTAACAGTGTCATGGTCTAGGAGGGTGAAGGGGAAAGATCCCAGAGTGTAGCGATCGTCTGATTGTCTCTGTGCCAACCACTCAGCTACCAGGTAGTACAGATGAGAGCTGACGAATGTTTTCACGCTCCTGTAGCCCAGCGCTCTGGAAACACTGCACAACATCTGTGACAAAAAGACAGACAGAAGCAGAAGATGCTGTAAGGTGTTACAATAATCTTGCACAGGCAGTAATATTATGAATTGAGAGTCCTGTCTAAACTCTTTCTAAAGCTGCAGTCAGCATCTTAAACCCCCACAGGGCCGAGATCTGTACCTTTTTGATGAGCTGTTCCTCTATATTGTTCTCCTTGTAGGACTGGAAGAGGGCAAACAGAGCCTGTTTTTCACAGACTGGGCTACAACACAGTACAACAGACAAACTTTTCAGCAGGGCGGCCTTGCGGTTGAAGGACTCGTCCTGCTGGTCCTCTGCAGAGATGCTTTTCTGTGTAGAAACACACAGACACAAGCAGCATTAGAACATTCAAGCAGAAGCAACAGAACACACACACATATAATGAAATATTCAACAACTCATGAACCTACAGGGAGCCTCATTCCTTCCTGCGCCTTCAGGTAAACCGTCTCAAAAGCCGTCTGCTGGTGTTTAAGCGGCAGCATCTCCCTCTTTTCTGGACACTCTGGTCTCATCTCCAGAAACAACCTGCATACACAGGACAATAATGATGACGATCAGATACTGATCCACGTTTTATAAAAATGTATTCTGATACATTATCAGTAGTGACACATCGGCATACCTCTCCACTGATGTGGCTACCAGCATGCGGACTTGGTGGTGGGCATCTGCGAGGTGAGATGGAAGAATGACCGACACTGGACGATCCTCCTCTCTGTCAGGACCCCTGATACTTAAAACTGCCCACTTACAACACGGGTCAGCCTGTCAAAGTCAAAAATATAAAAAGAGATGCTACAGAATAAACGGTATATTGATTATTAAAAGCAAAAATGCCACTGTGGGTCTCTCACATTTAAACAATATCAAAAGACATCATTTGATGACATCATGAAGTAGCTTGGGATCATGGGAGTTTTCTTCATTGTCAACTACCACTGCCGATCTGTTCTGATGTGACTCAGGCAAAAATCACTCCAGCGGACAAGTTAATATTAATGTTTTATTCACATTAAGTTTAGTCACATATCCCACGATCACGTGTTTTCCTGGAAGTTACAACAACTAGCGGCTAGTAAGAAACACACAATTATCTGGTATAAATTATGGATTTTTCTGGGTTTGAAAATTGTTGGAAACATTTGGGATCATTGAGTCCACAACTCCACAAAATATGTAATTATATATATATATATATATTATATGTAATTATATATAATATTGCTATGGCTTTTTCAGACATTTTAATGTGGAAATGTTACATATTATAGCTTTAATTGAAAAATTAAGAGGATATACAAAAAAAGTTAAAAAGAGAAAATTAAACTTTGTGGCACATCTTTTATTCTCCACTCTCCAGTGTTTTGTGACAAATTGTTGCTCTAAAACATAAAAAAACTACCGATAGCTTTTCATTACCACTGGTTTAAAATTCAATTCAGTCATTAACAAATGTGCAGGCATATAAGTCTATTTTGTGTGCCTAGGACATTTCTTCCTGTTTATATTAGTGTTGTACTGAAGTTTTAACTTCTGCTATTGTGACAACTCAAATGCAGATACATATAATATAATAATATGATATTAATAATAATAATAACACAGAAGTATTCCACAACTGCAGGTCATAAAACCTCTGTGAGAGCTTACCTCCAGCAGGGCAACCAGACATCGCACTAACGCAGCTCGTACCGCTACCATGCATTTCCCTGTTTGACTCAGGAAACTGAAACACAGCACAGGGGTTGAGTATCAGAGACTGACTCACAAACTGCAGACAGATTAAGACTTGAAGTGGAAAGACATTTACAGAAAGCCAGGATTCAGGTTTTCAAAGTCTAACACCCCCACTATCTCTTAAAGCTGCTGCGAGGAACTTGACACGGTGTTGTGTTTGGACGCCCCTTCGGACAAAAGCGGTAGTGTTTCTAGATCAATGTTTGGCCCTTCATAGGAAAGAATTTGGGCATCTCTCTTCCAAGGGTTACTCAGATCAAGGTAGAAAAGACATACCTGTTACCTGTTAGTTTAATAAAACCCTCACTTTTAGAAACATGTCTGTCAGGGTCTGAAATATATCTACACAGTATATAATTTTATAATTTTAAGTATATCATTGACAGTTATATGTAAATGTATATAATTACATGCATCTGTGTAGTTTACTGGGTAATTTACCAGAATCCAGACACCACTTGCAGCAGAGATCCCTGAACGTGTCTCATTTCCTCTGGCACGTGGCGGGTTTTTCCCAGGCTCTTGATGGAGGGTAACAGACCCAGCAGAAGAGTAGCACAGATTTCTTGGTCCTGACGGTACTGATTACACAGGTCCCTGTGAACACACGCTTTATTATTCTCCACACAGATTCACTGAAATACATCCAAACATAACAGAAACAGTCAGAGGAAGATTTCCCTACGCTAGAGGACGAAGCAGCGAATCAAATTCCTCCGGAGAGAGTGAGTCCTCGGCCGGAAGCTTCTTCAGCAGGACAAGGTACTGGAAGAGAACCAGATGTTAGTGTTCATCAGCTGCACCATAATCACTACTGCTACAATGCCCTTGGTTCTCCACAGCAGCTGCTACCCACCATGTTGAGATGCAGGGCTTTGCTGCAGTCGATCTGCTCTAGCAGCAGCAGGAGCCTGCGCCGCACCTCCTGTGGCTTGAAGAGCAGACCGTGGACAGGCTGGACGGAGCCACTCTCACACAGGAACTCCAAGACTGCGAGCAGAGCAAGGTCCTGCTGGGCCAGATGATTGTCTGCTAGCAGACTCTTTGCACCTGACGGAGGATAGAACAGTGACTCTTCAACCTGTCGTTCACTTTTGTTTTGATGTAAGCAGACTCAAAATGAGTGTGTATTAGAAAGAATCAAACACACAGGATCTCAGGATCTTCTTATTTTACTGGAGCTACTGTCAATGGAGATATCAGTGATGGATTTCTTTCTTTTTGGCCGTAAAAATATAACTGCAGAAAAACTAAACCACCACTTGATGATTCTGATGGCCTGAGAGCAGCAAAACCTTATGTTTTCTAAAAAAATTTCCAGCAATTCAGAGATCAAACCAAACCAATCAAAAGGAAGCAGGTCAACTGCCCAAAATAACATCAGCTAAAAGTAACAAGCAAGTTTCAGGCTTCACAAAGGTGAGCAAAATCCCCTCAGCTAGTTCAATTATGTTTAAAGGAGTGAGACAAATTGTACACACACACGTCATCATTGCAAAGTCTGCAGCATTTCAGTGTTTGCACACTCAAAGTTTCACCATTTGCCCATTTTGATAGCACAGGATGTCTCCAGTGAGTTTAATCAATTAACACACCAACCAATAAATATGGCAAAGATTTCAGATTTTGGTAATGTGGCTCAAAATGCTTCTTTATACCTATTCCCAAACACGACCTGAGGGTATCTACTAAGTTTTATGATGATTGGACAAATGATGAATGAATAATGGCCATATTCCTGCTAAGCCCCTCTCTTTGTGAATATATTTGGGACAGTAGCTGTTTTTAACAAGTCTTTTAGGAGATGGGCCAATGTCTGTGGTTTTTCTGTGGCACTAATTTCAAGAACAAGTGATCCCTTCTTACCAGGGCCACAGGAAGTGTCACTGTTGTCTCCTTTCGGTCTGTTGTGCCCATTGGTGCCACTGTGGGACTCTTCGCCATCATCAAACAGGTCGATATCGTCTCCTTGTTGAGTTCTGGTCACGTCCCAGTCATCATCCATATGATCGTCTTCATCCACAGCAGCAGTGACTCTCTTAGAAACGCTGCTTAACTGAGGAGACAGGGGAGTAAGACTAATTTGAGCGAGCCAGTACTCTGTCGTTGAAGTTAACATTTTAACTTTTCTATCCTGAGGCCACAAACATCATGGATCTGCTGTGTACTAAGCAGTATATGTCACCTACCAGCAGTTTACAGATCTCAGCCAGTTCACTGAAGAGACTGGCCGGCAGGATCATAATGAACAGACTGGAGAAGACAGGAGAAACCCTGTCCTGCAGAAGAAAGGACAAAAGATTAATTCACAAAAAAGCTCTTTGACACCAGGCTACAACTTGTATGTGTGAGTGTGTGCAAGGACTGTAGAGGATTTGGCTGGGTTGTCCATTAATTGATAAAATTCATCTAAACGCTGTATTATTACATCATTATGCATACTGTCATAATGGAGGCATATTTCACCTTGTTTCTTCTGCTGGCCGACTGTGTGCAGAGCTTCATGACAGATCTTAGCGTGCTCATGGTTCCTTCTTCTGTCATCTTCACTTTCACACCAGAAACAAAGCCGGTGAAATCCTGCGCCAGCGCCTGGTAACGAGAACCACCTTAAATTCTTCTATGCTTTTATGTAATGTTTTTAATGGTTCATCATCCAGGATGTGGGAATAAACCTTACCTTGGCTTTAGTGAAGAGCTGTGAGCGGCAGGCCTCCTCTTCCGTCAGAAGTCCGGTTGAGACGTAACCTGCCAGGACACCAGTCAGCAGACTGAAACAGCGCACCAGACACTCTGGAGGGGTGGACTGGGACTGTGGACAGGGAAGCAAAATAAACATCAGTTTGTCACGTTGACAACTGCGCAGACACAGAAACACACACTTGTTAACTTCAGCTCACATCGGGAGAGTAGCAGTTGAGCAGGTTGTCAGCCACACAAAACAGCGACTGCTCCAACTTGTTTCTGAGGCCGGGGACGGCAGCGAATTGGCCGTCTGCTGAAGCGATTTTCACCGACCCATCTGTCCCTTGTGTCACTGAGGGCAGCGTGTTGAAGCTGAACTGCAGGTACAGCCTCTCAATCTCTTCAAGGCTGTCTTTGGCATTAGCTGTGGTTTCTTCTTGAAAAAAGGCACTGAGAAAGTAACTGAAAATGGAATTATTTTTATTCCAAAATGAATACAAATATAACTGGCTGTGTATTAATAATTATGTTAAAAAAGATACTTGGATTGTGTAAAAATTGGGTGCACAGGGGCAAAATTGTTATCATGTAGGTGATTATAATATAATTTCCCTCACCTCTCCACTCCTTCGATTCCCAGCAGAAAATTCAGGCCAGTTCTTGTGTCTTTCAAGGTCAGGGAGACCAGGATGTTTGCTATTAGAGCGTAAGGAAAGTCTCTGCACACAAAATCAGAATAAAATATATATTTACAGACATACAGCATATATTAAAAATAATATAATTTATATCCTTAAATAAGCAAGTATTGATCAATGATAAAATTATCTACAGTCAAAGGGATAATATACACTGAGCAGGTCATTATGGTGAAATGGGTTTATTTTGTCATAATGGCCCACTTATAGTACATTATACTGCTTATTACACAGCTACTTACTATAAACATCGATATTATTACACAAAATATTGATTTTAAATTATTTTATCCTCCTCTTGAACCTCTGATCAGAACTGCTTCATAGCAACGGCCTGTTATTCATAGCAATGGTTTGCTATTCACAAGTGACAGACCATAGAAAGCTATAATTGACCAATTAGAATCAAATATTAACAAAAGCTAAATCCACAGTTAACATGGGAAAACACAGCACAGCACCAACCTGCAAATGATGGGGTGCGGTCTGGAGCTTTCTTCCATTTCATCACTCTGATCAGTCATCAGCAGCCAGGCTATGAGGGTCTCTTTCAGGTTCAGCGATGCAGATCCGTCTGTGACCCCCACACAGTCCCAGCCTGAGCTCGAGATGAGACTTTTTGGGACTGGACACTTTAGCAGGGCCTGGGAGAGGCAGACAGCAGCACTCCTGTGGAGAGACAGACAAAAATGTGCATTGAATGCAAACACACACACACACTTATTATAAAAGACACGTCTTCAGTATGAACAAAGTTTTAGTTTATGGCGGAGACTCACTGAGATGGTTTACATGCTGATCCAGAGAAGAGCTTCCACAGTTCCCTGTCCATATTGATCAGTCCACCTTGGATGATGGAGCTCAGCAGGTCCAGGCTGAGAGCCTCTGTCTGAGGTGAGCTGACCCCTCGCAGGGCCAGGGCCCACACCCGACCCCACAGCCTGCCCAGGTCCACCCGATAAACCTGGGCCCTCTCTGGGTAGCGGGCCTGGCACCGGGCCACCTCCCTCAGACAGCGCAGGACATATGGTCCCCTCTCTCCTCTCCGCTGCTCTGCCAGGAGCTGGTACAGCACTGACAGCAGCGGTACCAGCTCCTGGCTGGGCATCATGGACGGGTACTTGGAGGAAAGCACTGCAGTGATCTGAAGCCTGAGGGCAGATAATTAAAGAGGGATATCTTTACACGATAATTGATCTGGAGTGGGTACAATCAAAGAATCAACTGGGTTCTTTTCATTGTTTTTATACCACTACAAATAAAACCAATAAAGACAATTTGTGAGCAGCTGTACTCAGTACCAACTTGTCTACCTTTAAAATGGTCTTGTATTGATTGTAATGTAATTTTCATACCATGGTATGATATCAAAATCACTATGGTGAGGCTGCAGATTGTCCCGGATGACCTCCCAGCCCAGATCGATGCGCCGCCTCTTGCTGGAGGGACTGTTCATGTGGGTGGCCCTGAGGGAGGCCTGGGTGACCTCCAGGACATGGGTGTCATTGTCGTCATTGAACAGCTACACGCAGGAAACACAAGAAAATAATGTTTTCAAAACAGGCTGATTCTTACGGACCTGTACAGTGTTTTATATCAGCTAAATAGCTACATAATTGTATAAACATTTCTAACAAACTAAAGTGCAATGGTCTGGATGCAAGCTTGAGACTTGATCTCTGTTACCTGGTGACAGATGTCAGCTGTGAGCTCAATGAGATTGTCTTTGACAGCTATGTGTCGGGTCCCTGTGACGTACTTCCCTCTGCTGCCTATTTGGCTGATTTCTCTGATTAAGACATCATACAGGTTGTACAGCAGACTCCGCCACCTGGCCCAGTCCTCAGCATGAGCACCTGAAATAAGGGTGGAGGAAAACTGATTGTTTATTATATGTGATGAATATGTTTATATTACTTTTAAGTTTTCATTGCAAAAAGACTTCCAAGGCAAACTGAGGCCAGCTACTGGTTTTCAATCATTTCATGGTATCAAATTGTATTTAGTGAATAAATTTGGTTTGAGATCAGTACTTCATCACAATTCCTCCATGGCAACCTTTATTTTTTTTGTCATACTTACATCAATATTCTTGAACCCTTTTCTTAGTATTTCAATTTTATCCTTGAAGATTGAGATTGAGTCAGTTTCTTCTCCACTGCTTGGAACAGTCAAACAGTTCAACTGTATATGGAACAATACACAGCCCACAATAAAGCCCATTTTAAGGAAAAACAAGAGATGATCCTACCTGTATCTTGTGTTTTGGCTCCTTTGGGGTGGTGAGCACACATCTGTAGGTTAAAGAACTCCACAATCTCCTCTTTGAGAGCCGCACTGGGTCTCATATCCGCCCAGACATAGAGTAAAGAAGGCAGAAGCTCCTCTCCCAGGCGACACACCCTCATCCGACAGTTCGTGGCAGCTGATCTCAAGAAGATGTTGAGAGCTGAGACGAGGTGCTCCAAAACAGTCAAGTGTTTCTCCTGTCTAACAGGATCATGGGACGTGGAAAAAAGAAAACAACTCCATCATGTTTGCATATATTTTTCCAACTGGTGTATGTTATGATTACAACAATTCAGGACGCTGCTGATAAAAGTCTTCACCTGGCATTCAGCAGTGTTTTGGAGAAGAAGCTGAACAGGGTGTTGTTGAGTCCTTCAGCCTGCGTGCAGCAGCCCTGCACCACTGCGTGAATGACTCTGCTCAACAGAACGCGGTTGATAGACTTGGATGAAGAGTTGAACAAGTGACAGAATAAGTCCAAGAGATCTGAGGATCACAAAAATAAGCAATAGGGGATTCAGTAAACAAATTAGGCAAGATGGTACTACATACCAGACAACAGTTATAATGTATGTGTAATGTAGAACAACAAGAGTTAATAACATTTTGCTACAGTTATATGATTTAGATAAATATGCCACTGACTGTGCCACTGCTGTGGTGTGACATCACACCAGTACTTGCGCACAGAGAGGATGTCCTTCACCAGGAGGCTAGTATAATCTTCTCCATAGGCTGAGCAGCTGTATGAATTCTGCAGGACCTCCATCACATGTTTCAGCAGCTCACTGCACTTCAGACGAGGCCCACCTGCAGATAGCCACAGAGACACGGTAAGGTAACTTTTCCTGTTTTCTACTCAGATGAGTGAGTCAAGAAAAATGACTGAAGATATTATTTAAATACGTGTACAAAAAATGCAACTGTATTATATCATAACATTTAGCTACTGGATCTTTCAAAGACAGTGTCCTTACGTTTATTTGCATAGCGAATGAAGAATTTGATCAAGCTGCACATGTCAGCCATCTTCCTCTGCCGTATGGCCAGCGTAGTTGCTGTAACATTGGATTTGCTTGACTGTATGCTTTCTGTCTCCTTCTGGACATAACGCTGCAGAAATCTGAAATGGAAAAAATGAGAGCACGCAAAACAGAGTAGAAAGTGCTTACAGCATTTATCAAGGCCATTTCTTCTGGCAGATAAATTGAGATAATAAAACAAAAGACATGATAAATTTAAAAATTACCACAAGCACAATGCACAAATATCTTGCACAACGTGGAATGAGAACAGATTCTAGAGAGGCATAATAGTAACAAATAGTCATTCTGAATATAGAACGCCAAATTTCCATTTCATTAACAGGCACAGTGAAGTTCCTGGAAGGCAGTCAGTACTCATTTGAGACTGATGCAAATAAACAAAAGTTAAACTCAGCTGATAAAATGGATACACACTGGACCCATTGTCTTAGCAGGTGCAAATTTAGGTTAAGATTTACAAAGTGCATAAAATCCTAAAGAGCCAAGATATGAGCCGTATTACACTGGGAGGGCTGTATGATATGGTCAGAAAGAAAAATCATATTTTGACAGATATTGTGATCTGAGCCACGATTGGTGGCAATTTTCATTTTTACAGAAAAACACAATGATGATATGACATTTGTTCAGGTCTCTAAACAAACATGTAGGCCAGAGCATCTCTGCAGCACTACAGTACTTCATAATGCTGCTGTGTCACACAATTTCCCCGTAAGAAAAAATTGCAGCTTCTGCGATTTAGATATTGCACTTGGCAAAATTACTGTGCAGCCCTATACACTACTAGATACATCAATATGCATTTTGTTGTTGCAGGTACAAAAATGCAAACATGCAAAGGCAGACTACCTAAAAACACCATCCCATGTGAGTTGCTTGGAGCCTTTAGCTTTAGGTCCGGAGGTACGATCCAACTCCTGCAAAACTTCTGGAGTTCGAATGAGACGTCTGAAGTGCTCAGCTTCTTTCTGGAGGTGTGAGAAGAGGACACAACTGTCAAAGTGTAGGATTTACACTGCACTTACTGGTTAAACGTGGTTATACTATAGTGAGGCTGAAGTGCAATACATCTCATTTTGATGAAAATCCTTACATGTGCATTAGTGTCCTGGTTTTGGGCATTATTCTGTTTTTGATTTTATTTTGAAAAAAACAATCAAAACCAGTATAAGGTTCAAGATCAGGACACCAGTGTGGATGTAAATGCGCTGGTTGTTTATATGCAGGTGTGATTACCTTTCTCTCTGTCACTTTGTCACTGTCTAGCCCCCTGCAGCAGGCTAGGAGATCATGCAGAGCCAGACTCATTGTGCTTCACAGTGGATGGAGGCACAGTCTCATCAATGTGGAGTGGACTATTCTACCAGCAAAGACAGGATGTTGACAAAACAGCATGTTGTTATTAACCCACGGCTACACTAAAACACTTATATGTACATGTATCAGCTCTCCTTTCCAAAGCACTGCTGACTAAGTATTCACATGAAATGGCAGCTTAAGTAACTACTAGTTAAACTAACTAATACAAACCACACTATATCAGTCTGGCCTTGTAGATTAGCTACTTCAGCAACACAACAGTGCAGGACTACATCTGAACTTAATTCACAAACATCCGTTCAAACACTCAGTACTGTAACTCCCAGTTTGATCACTGACCTTTGATTGCAGTTACAGAGCTGTCGCACATGCAGCTGCAGAGATGCTAACAGTGCTACAGGCTGCTCGTGTGCTACTCACAACTTTGCCATCTTGACTTGCGGTGAGCACACAGAAGACTCACGCACGCACGCACGCGTAGAGACCACGCAGGAAATTCCCGCCCCAGCAGCAGCAACGAAGAGGTCACATGACTACCTGTTCGTGGCTAGAGCCGAGTGAGTCCGGTAAATTGAATTCCAACGTTCAAATAAACGTACTGTGGCGTCGAGTGTGGTATTATTAAAGTGACAAAAAATATGTAGAAATCATGTTCGATCTACTATACACACATGTTTATATACTGCATCATGCAGGGTTTAGTGGGGCTTGACTTTTCGGATAGGACTACAACTACCGAAGTTCCACTCTGCAGATTATTTTGAAGCTTCCGGGTTATGAGTGCTTGATTTCCCCGCCTTTTGAGTAAGCAGCAGTGTCCTCAGGACGTCGCCTTCACAATAAATGCCATCAAGGGTTGTTTAATTTGACGCTGTAAAACGGTTTTTTGAGACGTTTCCTGAACATGTAGCAAACTCTTTACTACTACAAACTTTATATCAACCAGCAGGTCGCCATGTTGCTACCATCCGACGTCGCTCGGCTTGTTTTGGGTAAGTCTATTGCTGTCTGACGAAGCACAGCTAGCCAACAAAGATACTTAGCTGGCGTTGTAAACAGGCGGCTCAAAGCCGTTAACTGTTTACCAGCCGACGGTCTGCGGTGAACAGTTTGTATGGATGTTACGTTTCTGTTGGCCGTTTGAGCTCTCTTGTACTGATATTTCTCTCTAACCTAAATGTGGGTCAATGTCTTTCCCCAGGGTACCTCCAAGAGGAGGGACTGTCCGCTACAAGCCAAGCTTTCATCCATGAGAGCCCAAACCTGAAAGAGTACGCCGACCACACCACAGGAGATGGGACTATTCCTGCATGTGTGTTTGTAAGTGTGACACTTTTTTTGTCTTGGCTGGACACTTGCTCCAACCTCTCACAACTCTGTCAGGCTTTACGGGACACAAAACACAACCAGACACAAAAAAAAGCTTCTTCCCACAGCCCATCACTCTGATAAACATTTAAATCAGTCACACATTGTCTCTAACACCGAAATATGCACAGTTCAGTTTAAATGCCCTGTTCTACATATCATTGTTCACTGTCAATATAAAGTCTGTTCGTTTGTATATACTGTATGTAGACATGTATAAACGCGTACTCTACATCAGACACATTTTATTACCTGATAGATTAAGTGTCAAGGGGCAGACATTTACATTTCGTATCTGACCTGTAAACTTAGTAATTTAATTGTGTAAAATAATGCACCTTTTATCACAGAAACCTACAAATATCTTGGAATATTGCTTTATTCACATCTCACTTCAATCATGTTCATAATTTATTGAAGAAGCTCAACCAAAAATTTTACATTTATAACAAGATCAGTCCATATCTCATTCATACTGTCTCTGACACATATCTGCCAAGCCAATAGCAAGATTGTACAATAGAGCTTATAAGATTAATGCCAGCTTTGTCCTTTGCACCCACCACTGCACTGCACTGCACTGCACTTTCACATTGTAATGCCATAACTTTTCAGAACTATGCAAATAATCAAGTTATTAAATTTTACTATCAGATTTAAAACAATAACACATCTCCCACACTCACCGTTCTAGTTCCAAGACACATAAGACAGGAACACATCACTAGATCAGAGATCAGACTAGAGTCAGAGATATTTTTCTTACAACTACACCAAACTTTGGAATGAGGTCCCATTTTGTATTAGAATTCACATTTAAACAGGCCTCTAAACACTATCTCATGGAAGGACACACTTGCAACCACAGATTTAACCCATAACATCTGACCACTTCATTCCTCACCTCTCTGAATGTTCTAGTTGTTGTTTGTCTTTTGCTTGTTGTTGACATTCTGTTTTGTGATATGATTTTGCCTTTTATGTGCTGCAGGATGGGAACCTGCTGTAAATCAGTTTTAAATGAATCAGGCCTGTTTAATTCATTTTATTATGTTACTTATTTTTTTCCCTTCCACTTAATTTGTCACAATTGGAAACAAAACATTATGGACAAAAACAAAGCACCTTTGTAATGAGATTAGAAATGGCTTGATGTTTTAGTAAACACAATGTTGCATTTAATATCTTTTATTATTCATTTTAACGCTCCTAGATTTGTTCAACTTAAACAAATTTGTGTCCCTGTACTGAATAACAGATGTAAGATTTTGACAATTATGATAAACATAACATAATCAGTGGGTTAATTAGGTTATCTCTCATTTAAAGAAACTCTTTATTTCTACTTTTTTTATATAAACAGTCAGAAGGCTGAATTGAGGTCATTAAAGGGCTGGATTTGGCCCACGGGCTGCCAGTTAAATAGGCCAGCTGTATGTAGTTATCCAATCCATGTATATCCATTCAGTATTTATTTCTTTAACACTTTTTGTAACATTTACAACTTACAGAACACTTGACTTGAATATGCTTGTATTTATGCTGTCGTTTACTGGTGTTTCTTAATATTACATCACTATATTCTAAATATTATTATTAATTTTATCCACAGTCTTGTGAACGTAACAGTCGTGTCTACTTTTCACCTATATTTGTTTAGCTTTGTTGATCTTGTTCCTAGCTGTTATGTCTGGTCAAGATCTGTAAGCATATTGACAGCAATTCTTTGTGTGTGTACATGGACTTGACCAATAAAATGGATTCTGATTCTCAAGTTGTTAAGTGAATGTCATGCACCCAAAGGTACAAGTTGCATCTAAGATTTATATTTTTCTTTCTCCACACACAGTCTGTCTTTGGGAAAGGCCTAAAATCCATCTTAAATGAGTATGTGGCCACCAAAGCAAAAGGTGAGATCGTCACACATTGTCGCCATTAAAAACTTTTTACTCTTATTTATGTGTCATGTTTGTGTTGTTGGTAATTTGTTGATTTCTTCAACAGAGTCTTGTCATGAGGTCTCTGTTGTTATGACTTCGCTGTGGAAAAAGCTGGATTTTACACTCAACCAGATCAAGTAATGACCTTCAAGTTTCACCTAAATCGCTGCAGCCTTTTCAACTGAAACTAACCATAATCTCTGAAGTCAGTGCTATCTTCATCACTGTTTATGTAAATTATTCTTCTGTATCTTTTCTTAGGTCATTGCAGAATGCCCCTGCTATATCATCAGCATGTCAAAGAAGTAAGTACGAAGTATTTCATTAGATTTTCCATTTTAATTTAATATTTAATTGTGTAGTTGCCCTAAAATCCTTCATATGGAGTGTATATAGCCGTGTTTCCCATACATTTATATTAACACCTACCCAAGAAGATTTGCGCGAGCCATCAAAATTTTTGTATTATGATTTCTATCTTTGGAATGTATTCATGGAAATTAAAGTGTCAAATAATTGTAGCTTCACTTAGCGTGATGTATCTACACCATGTGTAGCTACCATTACATACAAACAATATTTTAACAAATGCTATATGAATTAGTTTAACTGATTTCTGTGTTTGCACAGGTTTTGTGTGAAAGCTTTTTATTTACCAGCCTCTGTCTATTGCAGCACGTTCACGTGTTGGACTGGCAAATATGGCTCGACAGCGGGCCTCGACTGTGGCTCCATCCAGCTCTGTCGTCTGCTCATTGGTTACTGAAACTAGCTCCATCATCAGCCCTGCACAGACCTCCCACAGCATGATCGGCCACTCCACCCCCGTGCGCTTTACTGCCCCGCACACCCGACCAGCTTCTGGCAGTGGCACTCCCCAGCAGATCAGTGATGTCAGCCGATTGCTAAACACACCCAGTCAGTACACACATGCAGTACACTATACATTTTTTTATTTTATTTATAGAGTAGTTGAGATGACATTTCAGAGGTTTTGTTTTGTTAACATGTCTAAAAATTGATGTGTTAATGAATTTGTTCCATTGTTGTTTTATTTATGAATTTATTTTATTTTACCATCTTACCAGTGGTGGTCAGTATACTGTGTGGACACTAGATGCACAGATGACATCACCCGAAACCACATGTACACATAAATCATCCACTCGCCAACCACCCAGACTAATTATTGTCTATAATTTAGACAACCACACCCGCACTGTAAGGCTGCCTGTGAGATTCTTTCAGTCGAGTAGTCAGTTTGTTTTTTTCCTTTGTCAGTCAGTGTGCATAACAGATACAATATAGAACAAATACAAGCTTACAAAAATGCACAGGGAGAGCATTTCAATGAGGAATTATAAATTAGGGAAATAATGAGTCTAGTTTTATATTATCTGGCGAGTAAAAAATGTTTTGTTTAACCAGAATCAGCTGATTTATTGCTCTTGCCAAACTCACCAGATTCCATCATCATAATCGTCAGCTTCTTTCAGACTTGACAGAAACAAAACAAAACTCACCAGAACATCTTAGTTTCTTTTCACTCTCCCAACGGGAAAATGTAATGTTTTCACAGATGACCAAGAATTCTCATACTTGTCTAGGCTCACATATGAATTTAGTGTGGCAAGAAAGGACCCCACAATAGGCACAGTGAGTCTCCTATGCTCATTAGTGCTTACCCATTGAAAAATTAAGCGTAAGATGTGTGTGCATTTTAGAGAAAGTAATTAGTATTTTCCTTATTAATGATTTTTTTTTTCCCCCACCAGAACCCACCCACCATTAATCTAGTATAATAATGTTGTATGATCCGCCCTGTCCGCGGTTTCTACATAACTGCAACCAGTGCATCTCTAGTGTGGACATTGCATTGCTAACTTAAAATGGTAGCGATGCTGAAACAAACCATGTCATGTCAGAGCTATTTTCTTTAAATAAAACTCAGTTTTATGTGGCACAGATGAACAACACTAACAAGTAATCCTGTATTTTTGAAAAAAGTTTCCTGTTGAAGCCCATAGCTGACTTCATTTTGTGTAGGGCTCATAAAACTTTTGACTTTTGTGTAATGTGCGCTATAATATTTCCATTACAGGAGACTCACCTTTACAGATTGTATCAGAACATCGGTTAAATCCAGGCCCGATGTCTCCTGGACAACGGAAATGGTAAAGATAATTATGCTATAATGCAGCTATTGTTACCAACCCGTTAATGAACACAGACCCTGTTGTAGCCCACGGTGGCTTGTAAATACTGGTTTCTCAGCACATAAATAGAAGTACAGGAGTAGTCTTCCATAAATAAGCCTTTTAATCAAAGACATTTTGACGTGTCACAGTGAAAAAAAGCAAAGGTTAAGTTAAGTGAAGCTTAATGTTTGAATCTGTTTTATGACGTAAGTGTGTTTTATTGTGGCTTTAATTTTTGATGTTGTTGTATAAGGTTGCATTTTGTCATGCTCATTGTTTTGCCCATGACTTGTGCATGCTGGCTGCCAGCCCTCTAATCTTCTCTCCTGCGTTCAGGGACACCCCCAGGAAGAGAGGTGGTGCTGTGAGTGGGTCCACTGGCCCTGGCAGATGTGCCACAACTGCCACTGCCCTCAATGCAGAACCTCAAGCTGAGGAGGCTGTCGATGAGAACTTTCCTGTAAGTACATCTGCATGTTTGGAACAAGGTTTCCCCTGCGACTAGACATTTTGAACAAACAAGAACCATTTTCAAACAAAGATCTTGGGGTATCTTGTACAGCAAATTAGGGCTTCAAACATGGAGCAATATGGCTTCAATACTGAACTTTGACAAAGCTTGATGTGGTTTCCATGCTGATTTTTGTTCATTGTGCAGGGTTAACTTCCCTTTGTTCTTGAAGCATATGATTGAATCTAGTATTTAGAGTATGTAATTAGTTCAAAGGGCTAAAGGGATATGTTGTTTCTCAGACCTGAGAACTATAGTTGATGCAAGAATTTTCAGCAATACCACTCTGTAGCAGCAAGATGTTCATGAATCATACATTTTCATTTTGAATCTCCACAGCAACTTGTGATACAAAATGCACGTGATAAGATATTGGGGGACAGGTCGTTACAGGAGAAGCTCGCTGAAAACATCAACAAAATCCTTGCCAGGTAAGGGTGGAGTTAGACCTCTGCATTGCCTCACTTTATTCCTATTAAGTTGTTGTGAATGGATGATTAATGCTTTTATCAGAGGGAATCAAAGTTGATGTGTGATTTACTAGCATGTTATAACATGGCTGTGTTATCTCAGTGATCCAGTGCCCCCAACATCAAAGAGTACAGTGGAGGAGGACCAGTCTATAGATGAAATCTTAGGATTACAGGTACTGAAAAACAATTTTATCTGAATATGTATTACTGTATTAACAGTATAATTTCTTTTTTCTATGTCAAAAATGTTTCTCAAATTTTTATCATAATCACTTAATTAAGCTGTGATTATTTTCCCTGTATCTCCTGATAACGCTTGGTACAGGGGGAAATCCATATGAGTGACGATGCCATCCATGACATTTTGGAGCAAACAGAGTCTGACCCAGCTTTTCAGGCCCTCTATGACCTCTTTGATTACAGTAACTATGACCCACTTTGCTTTTGTTTTGCTTGTTGTGCAGAGTACGACTTGATCTTTTTTTTTTTTTTTTCTGTTTTTTTCCAATTATGTGTGAAAGCACAATGGAAAGCCATTTCATGGCAGACTTTATATAACGTGTGTTTACAGATAAAACCAGATTCAATGAAGAACCAGGGGATGGAGATATTAGCAGCAGTCCAGAAGAGAGTGATACTGCTGGACCTTCATCTGCAGTCAGACCCCTTCAAAGTGATGTTCCAGGTACAGTGAGAAGTTCAAACTGTGCTTGCTTTTGTATGTCTTGCCAAGGTGTGAAGTGGATGTGAATATTGGATTGTGAGTTTTGCCTACAGTTAAAAAGATGGAAGACACAGCCCCCAAATCTAATATCAGAAGGGTATGCGTGTGGGCACAGTGTCTTCCTGAAATCAGTCACACAGATATCATTTGTGCAAACATCTCAACATAACTTAGCACTTGGCTTCCTGCTTGTCTCCATTGTTGTTGGTGCATGACAAGAGGAGAGCAAACTCTCAAGACTTTGACAACTGTTTGAAGACTCATCGCAATTTGTTGACACCTGCAGCAGTTGGTGTTTATACCACACTCTTTGTATGGAGAAATTGTTGGTTTTGTGTGAAATGCTAATTGCTGATTAGGATTTGTGGCATAAACTAAAAATTACCATGTCCAGTACTGTTTATGCACATGCTAAAAATGTAAATCTTGAATGTTCTAATGTTATTGTTGAACTCAGTGGATTAGTTTGCAACTTATAACCATGAATGCGAGCATTGTTCACTGCAGAACAAGTTAATGATGGTCATGTCAGTAACTGATTTGTTGCAGACTTGCAGCAGAGAAAGTGAGAGAAAAAGCATGTGAATATGATCAGAGGTGATGCGATATAAAAACTTTCTTTGATCATGCAGTATGGAGTTTATGACCTAGGCTACACTGCAGTCCTGAGTCTGTGTGAGACACAGACAGATCCACATTATATACACTTGTGTCCTCTGTCTCATTTCTCTCTTGATCTCTCTGCAGTTCTGTGCATTATGATGCATTCAGTTTGAACTGGCAAGTCAGAATTTCCAAGTGTGTAAAATGTTGTCAGATTGTTGTAAATTACTATAGACATGAGTTATCCAGGCCATTCAAATGAATACAAAAAACATTAATGTTGCACACCATTTAATCACCATCATTATATAGACTCCAGTGTTCTCCAAGTTCTATTTAAAATTAAAATTTAATAACCAGAAGAAATGGACATGAACTGGTTAGTTTTTTGAACTAGTAACTCCTGTATACTTAACTTTGAGCTAGCTCTTGTGAAGTGTAAACTTGCACAACACTGACTATAACCCCTATTGATGATGGAGCTGCCTAAATTACATTGATGCTCACAGAATAATCATCACTTCTTTATTTTATTTGTCAGGAACCACACCCAGAGATGCTAATGTTTTGGATGCAGCACCAATGATGGTGAAGACGAGAGCTGGGCAAGAGCGTAAGACCAGAAAGTCTACTGCTCCTACTTTGTTAAAGAAAACAATTCTTGGCCCCAGCGGCAGAGCATCCAGAATTGAAAATAGTTCAGCCCGATTGTTAGTGAGTCATGGGGAGCATCGAGGCGCCTCATCTGCTGCAGCAGATTTGAACAAAAAAGAAAAAGCCTCAAACTTCAGTCACAACACTTATGTAACACCAATGGATATTGATGAACCACTGAATACACCTGCCCCTCTGTCAGACTGTATGGACACTCTGGAGCCTGCATCAAAGGACAGCACCTCCATCTCGACTGCCCCCACTGAATCAAACATAGTTCCCTCATCAACAGCCTCTGTTGCATTTGGTGTGACGGAGGTGTCATCAGCCTCTAATGTGAAAAAAAAACAGAAACGTAAACAAGCACAAGGATCTAAAGAGCAACCTGCTACAGCCCCATTAGCTCAGGATAATCAGCCTTCTTTTATGCCTCCTATACAAGTTGAACTGAACAGCACTCCAACCCTGACGGCTGAACTACCTCATACATTAGTTTCAAGCAGTGGAGGAGACACTCAACCAGTGTGTACTCTCTCAGTAATGCCTGAATCTGCCTCTTCCACATCTGCCTCTGCTGTCGCATCAGTCACGGTAATACCTGGCTCACCTGCATCTGCTTCTACCTCTGCAACGCTTACAGCTACACCCACCTCACCTGCATTCTCTACCTCTTGTGCTGCACCTGATCCTCCAACCAGTAAAGACACCACCCCAGGCAAGGCTGCAGCTGATTCTAATATAGTTTCTTTGAAGATCATCATCAGTGATAACCAAGATGAGAATTCTTCCAGTGACCCAGCCTTGACTCAGGCAATTTCTAACATTCCTGGAGACAAGATACCCACCATCTATCTTTCCTCTCCAGCTAAGTCCCCTGGAGGCCCTGGCACACCAAAGGCCAATTTGGATGAGGCAGCACTGGCAGTTAGTGGCTTGCAAAGCTCAGAGGCACATGGTAGTCCTCTTGGCAGTAAGGCTGGAGCTGTAGTGGCATCCCCATTAACAGGGACATCGCAGGTCCAGCAAAACTACATAATTCAGCTACCCCTGGATGCCACTACCCCTGCCCTCCAAGGAGCCACTACCAGCTATATCCTTGTGACTGAACCCCAGACTACAGATGCTCAAACCAGACAGGTGCTCTTGCCGGCTGGTGTCTCAAAAGGACAGCCTTTGCCCATCACCCAGCCATCTCAAGGCTACTCCACAGGTAAGAGACAACAGACTACATCTGTTGGGCAGGGCATCTTCATAGAGAAAAGCTAATCTCAATCTCACTTTAGTATCACTGGCTGTGATTTTTGTTGTTGCTGTAGTTGTAGATTTGTAGTTTTCTTAACTTGGACTGAATGGGGATCTTTTCTGGCACTGATCAATAGTGGGTTTTCTAGACAGATAATGTCGTTAGGAAATTTAAAAAATCCAAGCTGTGATGACCAATATCAGGTTCTACTCTTCTTTGCTTGAGGGACTTTGAGGTGATAATGTTGTGGAGTTTTGTCCCTCTGTTTCACAATGCATAATTTGGTGCCCATCCATGTTAATGTCCAAAATAACACAACAATCAAAATTCACTCAACCACAGTTTTACAAAATTTTCCACAAACATTTTAATGCTGTTGTTTTCTTCCCTGAACTCACATGTACAATTAAGCACAGTATTAAAAGAATTCCCCCTGTTGATTTATAACAAACAAATTACAGGAGCATTAAATCCACTAATTTACATTTGCAAAAATTCCGAATTACAGAGGGATGATGTATTTTATCTTAATAAGTAGAGCAGAGTAGTTGTACAACAGAAACTATTTCAAATATATTGAATTTAACAACATATTAGTTCACCCAAAAATGAAAATTCAGTTATTATCTACTCACCCTCATACCAGTTGAAGGTTGGGAATAGTTTTTTAGTTCACGAAATACTGCTGGAGTTTCACAAGAAAATGGCGTTACAGATTCTCCCAAACAGTGGAAGTGAATGGTGACCAGTTTTCAAACATAACAAACAACTGGGGGAAAAAAACATAAAATGCCTCCATGCTGCTTGTCTGCCATAATCCAAGTCTCCTCAGAATGTGTCTCCAAGCTAAAGATCTACAGTGAAGATTCAGGCTAAAAACATGGTGTAAATAACATTTTTTTTAGTCAACCTGGCATGTCTGGGCTTTGGGAGACTTGATTACGCCAGATGAGAAGTATGGAGGAATTTTATGCATTTATTCTGTTGTTTTTTGATGTTTGAAAACTGGTCACCACTCACTTGCACTGTTCAGGAGATTCTGCAGTGCTGTTTTCCTGAGAAACTCCAGCAGTGTTTTGTGGACTAAAAATCTAAACCCGACATTCAGTTGGCATGAGGGTGAGTAGATAATGACTGAATTTTCATTTTGGGGTGAACTATCCCTACTTAATCCTTACACTGTACTAACTATCACTAACTCTGTGTGGGTCAAAATAAATCCTTTATTCACTACACTAGATGTGAAAATATTCTGGCTCTACAGGCTGTTTTCCTCCCACTCACTCTCTGGTTCAGTTGGTGTGTACTGAACCACTCAATTAGTCTGTTTCTGAGAAGCAGCAGTTCTTGCTCAAGGGAGACTGTTAAATTAGCAAAATAAAATGACAAAAAAGGCCCAAGTGCGTGTCTCCTATTCATGTATTGCCCCTGGTAGAGGGAAGATGGCATGTTTTGTTCATCTTTGTTCTGACTGTTGAGCTTATCACTGTCATCTTTATTAGTGTAGGTATTATATGAACAAAAAAAATCTGTTTTCTTTCCATGCAGGTTCAGCACTCATCTTACCATCACCTGTTAAGCCCATGATGCTTCCTGTTTCTGTCATGGGACAAAATACTATGGGGAAGGTTCAGATGGTGTCCAATCAGGTAACATTTTCACTAGAATATTTAGATGATTCCTGATCATTCTGATAACTCTTAAAATCTATCTACCATTCCACTTCTTAATGGAAATTTCTTTGTTTTGGATTAACACTTTATAGTCCCACTATTAATAAGGCTCCAACAATAGTAATATTAGTGTGTTTTTCAAGCAATCCAAGATTTTATAACTGAGTTGTGTGTGGTTTAATAAACATTGCCGCCTAAAGGGGCTTCCATTTGTTATAGACTTTTAACACTGTCAGAACAGTAAAGCTTAACAACATTTTTTTATTTACAGCTTGTTGCTACACCAAACGCAGCACCAGTACAGCAGTCAGAAACTGTCAAGGTCAAATGTCCGACAGTGGCTCTCAAATTGTCTACAACTGCTGGTAAGTTACTGGGTGACTTTGAGCAGTGCTCCTTGTTAGCTAGATTTACTTAATTAATAATGATAATATGCTTATTTTAACAAAGGATATCCTCTGTGTTGTTCAGCTTAATGTTTTAATGTCATTGCCCCACTTCTCTGAACATATTTCTCTGAATTCCAGGCACTGAGCAAAATCTGGTTGGTAAGTTGGTTCAGCCTGTGTCAGCTGAAAACACAGGCCAACAGGATTCAGCAAAGGGTCCAAGCCATCGGAGAATTTTATGTTTTGACTCCTCTGCAGAAGCACAACCACAAAGTGATAAAACAGTAAGAACCACCTTACCGCCAGCTACAAATACATCTACATCACGATCCGTGCAGCAGACTCAGAAGGATAACACACAGTCGGTCACACGAACAAAGCCTACTATCTTAGGTGGAAACAAGCCCAAGAGGAGGGTGCAGACTGTCAGATGCTCAACAGATTCCCAGACTGAAGGAGGCTTTGTGAGGGAGGCAGAGAAGACTACGCCTCCACAACAGATGCAGAAGGATCCTGTTAAAAAGAACTCTCGCAAACAAGATCATAGCATCCATCACCAAGACTGTCCAACTGCAAGTACCAGCAGGGTCTTGCAACCTGAGCCTTTGAAAAAGTCAAAATCAGGAAAGAGATCAAAATCTATTGACAGGAAGCACAGTCATGATAAGGACAGTGATGGAGCAAAGGCTAAGGATTCTCATAGTTCAAAGTCATCATCTTCTGATTCTGTGCCGAAATCAGGAACTAGAAAGGAGAAAGAGGAGAGCAGCAGGAAAGAACTTGCTGATAAAGCTCCTGTCAAATCACGTGAGGGGCGCACTGAAAAAAGGACGCCCTCTCTGGAGATGCCAAATGTGACAGCTAACAAGGAGAATGAAATTAAAGGTAGCATACAAGAGCAGCAACAGCAATCAACACCTTCATCTTCAGCATCAAGAGACTTCAGCCCTCCAGCTGTCACCCAGCCTACATCTAATCCTCAGTCCAAGGCTACAAAAGCCCTGTCAAAGACCAGCTCTCTGGCCAAACAGGCAGCTGAGATGCTGAATGACATCCAGGGCCTCAACTCTCCCTCCACCCCAGCCAAGAGACCAGGTGCTGCCAGTTCAGACCATACTCTTCCCCGGACCTCTGGGTCTGGCTGTAACCAAGAGGAGTCCGCTGACTGCCCCAGGACTCCTTCCCGACAAAAGAAGGGTAAAGATGCAGAGGGGACTCCCAAGCATCTAATGCCCCCCAACACACCAGATGTCCCCACCTGCAGTCCAGCCAGTGAGGCCGGCAGTGAAAGCAGCATCAACATGGCTGCTCACACACTCATGATTCTTTCTCGTGCTGCCATCGCCAGGACAGGCACTCCACTGAAGGACAGTTTGCGTCAAGAGGGTGTAGGAGAAAAGTCGCCCCGAACCTCAAAGAACACCAAGAAACGCAAACCATCTTCCCCTGCAGCCAGTCCACCTGCAAAGAAGGACAGAGTGAGTACAACACAAAAGCTTGCCGTTCAATAGTAGGGTTGCAATGGCAATGCCCTTGTCACACAACATGACTTTCAAAGTTGTCAGATTGCTGTACTGTTCATACTGTGCAACTTTTTTTGGTTAATAAATGTATAGCATCAGCAGTATTAAATATACAGTTACAAAAAGAGGAAAGGCAGAAGCACAGTACTTTTTTCTCAAGTAGCAAACAGCAGAACAAAACGACACAATTTAAGATATGATGCAACAAAATTAATTGAGGGAAAAGGGCAGTTGATGGTTGATCAGATGCTTTATTATAATTGTACAATGTTTTATTCTGACAGACATGAAACTTGAAATATTTTTTGATAACACTAATATAGTATAATTCAGTACCATATATAAGCAAATGTACATGTAAGGATGATGTACAGTAAACAGGCCATTATAGCAAAATACACCCTGACAGGATGATGCAGAAGCCTGACATGAAGTGAAGTGGTCTTGAATCACCTGAAAGGAGCCCCATGTGAAGGGTTTATTTTGCCATAATTACCTGCTTACTATACATTATCCCATTTATTACACAGTTACTTAACAAAAAATTCAATAACTTGACACAGAATATAAAATTATTTTATTGATTTTAAATGTTGATGATTTTATTGCTCCTCCAGTGTCCTGTGCTGCCTTGAAATGGAACTCTTGAACACATAATTATAACATGGGAAGTTGTGTACTCAACATCAGGAGGGGGGTGTTTGTATTTGAAGGCACTATATGATAAGAACTGCATCCATAGGTCTAGAAAAAAAACAGACTTTAGAATGCAGTAATTGACCTGTAAAAATTGAGTATTTAACAAATCTGTGTAATAATGTATGATAACCGTCAATGTGCATACCACAGTGTGCCGCTGCAATCCTATTGTTGTTTTAGCAATGTTCTGTTTTCAAATATAGGGCTGCAATTAATGATTGTTTGCATTATTGATTATTTTGTCATTAGTACTTTTCATGTAGATGCAGAGACTGCATGTCTGATGAATAATTAAAGTAGCTTACCTCATCAATGCCATTAAATAAGGGAGAATTTTGATGTACATGTTTGTCACGTAATTCTCACTTTTGGTTTAAATCTTCAGGAAAGGAAGAAACTCGTTGATTGCTTTCCTCATGACTTGGATGTGGATAAGTTCCTGTCTTCACTTCACTATGATGAGTGAAACCAGACACACCAACCGGAAAGGACTACCATATCACTACCTGCTTAGGTTACTATCCAGGAATAGAACAAGCCATCTGTTAACCAGTGCCTATGGTTCTTATTAGTAACCTTGCCTGAGACCTTATAAGCTGTAAGCTTCAGCCAATAAAGGACTTTGATTTGATTGTCTTGTTTCCAGTCTGGGTGATCTGCATAAAATCCTGTTAGTTGCAGCAGTAGGGAAACCATGGCACTTTGTTGTATTCTGTTTGTTTTATCTCGTGTTCTCTTCTGTTTTAAACATCACTGTTTTGTACCACAACAAACCATACAAATGTTGGGAGGCACTTGATGGGTGCATTTTTTTTTTTTAAATGGGTGACTCAGATCATTTCCTTGGTCAATATTTGACTCTGGTTTGGTAAATCCAGCTAACACTGACAGATTGGTATATAAAAATACATTTTGAAATATATCTCTACCAGTCCTTTTAGTAACACTGAAGAGCTCTCATTAACTGAAATATAGTTAATTGCATAATAAAAAATTAATGTGAAGATTATTATTTAGTGGTATAAACATGTATAGTTTTATGTTGATGTTGGTAGGATCAGATAGACTATGTGAGAAAATTGTTCCACTGTTGTTGGAACGTGCATATTCAGACTTTATTAAATGTTGTTATAAAACAAAGAAACATTCTGGTGTGTTTTTCCTCACTGTGTGCACACATTGACCCAGCTTTAATTTACATCTTGAGATCGAGGCTTTAACATCACTCTAACCTGTGTGAGTGTTGGAGGATGCATGAGCCTAGTATGCTCATGAGGAGGTGGACAACACTTGGAGGGTGGAGGAACTTCTGTGGTCAGGAAAGAATCTCATACATGTGTAGTTCAATAGATTTTGGGTGTTGGTCGCTCCCTGTCTGAGTTTAATACTGGCCTATATGCACTCTGCAGCATTGCAGAATTTGGGTCTGACAGAAGTTGCATGGGGGCTCAAGAAGATCCTTCAAACGTGCATTCTCTCTGGTTTAACACTACTAAGACTGAAACTTAACTTATTGTCCTAACCTGCTTAAAGTCTTGACTTTTCCCCATTCCTAAAAGAGGATACAAAGGAAAGGGTGTTGTAACCATCTGGTAAAGTGTTACAATTCCAAGGTTAGTGTGTTGTAATTCTGTTGGCAAATCTGGCAACCTCCGATTGGATCACGAAACACAATTTAGGGAAATACGTCTTTAATCCAATTTCACAATAAAGGTATTTCGTTCATGAGTTAAACTATATGAAATTGAATCTGGAGGTGAGGGAATTCCATATTTATGCTGTGTCTCACTCCTACAATTACACAATTGACTGTTTCACCGCAAAAGTGTAATAGCAAACATGTCTGACGAAAGTTATTCACGGCTGAACCACAACACAGCTTTTATTTTGGCATGTCGAACGTTCGTTTCCGGGTGAAGAGGACAGGAAAGAGGTACGACTGTCATTTCATTTTCACAAACATCGCGCTGTTTCCCCTCTATATATATCATATTTTCACATTACTATAATAGCACAACGGAAAGGAATATTTTTACATTCCTGTCTACGAGTAAGACCAGCCGTTACTTATTTTAAAATCATAATTTTGATGTAGAGAGTGCCAACGTCCCTAGCTTAGCCATTAGCATGTTGGCTAACCGGTTAGCATGTGGATGATGATGTGCACGTATTTGGCATCATATCTAATTACAGATTGACCTCCAGAACGACGGTTATTTCAGTTAACCGTTCGCCTTATTGTCACGAATCTTTTGGTAATATTTTTACCCTGGCCTTATTGCTTTGTGTGCTAATTTATGTGTATTCACGTTGTAATTTGCATGTCAGTCGGCGTGTTGATGAATTGTTCGCATTGACAGACAGATATTTTATCACTTCAGTGCCTCTGATAAGGATTTCATGACCGATCTGAGTCCCACACGGTCTGTCATATTATCTTGGTCAGTGGGAAGCGAATCGGTGAAGGACAGTCTTGAGGGCACCGTTGAACAAGACACCAACTTCTCATTTTCTTTCGTCCTAGCCTGCCTGACCTGTTAAACCTTGATTGACATGGCAGCCAATGGAGCAAGTTGCGAACAGCCTCAGAAACGTGCGGGAGCTAAAGACAAACAAAATGGCAAGTCTGCAGGTTAGTTTTGTTCAACTTCTTAATCTCATCTCAAAGCTCAACTCAACTTTAATTGTATGGCACCTTTCATACACACATACAGCCCAGAGAGCTTCACACAGTAAAATTAAAACATGGCCATGAAGTAAATAAAAACAATAAATAGAAATGTTGCAAGAATAGAGATTGCAACAATAAAACAACACAAATTTCAAAATTGATAAATAAAAGTCAGTAGAATGAAGGAAAATAAAATCAAACACCAAGGTTACAATACTACTCCTAACTAAGTATAAGCAGTACATTTGGTATTTTCTTTGTTTTAGTTAAGACCCTGGCAACAGCATTTTGAACTAGCTATAGTTTTCTTATTGAGTCCTAAGGTAAACCACTTTAAATGGCGAACGGCAGTCTTAACACCTAGCTAGTTATAAATGCCAGAGTAAGTATTTCGTTACCTCTGAGTTAAAAAAGGTCAGACTTTAGCGACATTTGGAATATTAAACAAAAGATGTTTTAATCATGTTGTTGAAGTGTTGAAGTGTCCCTTTAAAGTTTCGGTTGTACATTATCTGATGACACAGTGTGATAACTACCACCACATGGCTTCAGCAAGTCATAAAAATGCCTAATCGTTATTCATTTTAGATCACTTTCAGTTTCCAAAGGTACAAACAACTTGACCTACAATAGAACAAGAACAAAACCAGCTTGTCAATGCCACATGTATCATGCATTTAGGATTACCAATTCAACAGGATGCAATAATTGATATAGATACAGGTTTTAAAGTGTGTGAGAGTGGTTGCCATCCTGTTTGTTTTCCAGATGCCTCAGTAAGAGAGAGGCGACAAAAAGATAAGGAGGATCGGCTGTCTCTGGTGGTATGGAGGAAGCCTGTCACCACACTACATTATTTCCTCCTGGAGACCCTCATCAAGCTAAAGGAGCTGACGCTTAAGTAAGAAGAACAAGTTTTTCTAATGTGCCTTTGTTGGTATACTACTCATGACAGGATTTATTTGTTTGCCCATTCTTATGACTTTTTCCCCTGTTTGGTTTTCTTGTGACTGTATTGCTCACAAATGGTAAAACAGACATACTTTCTGACCTAAACAATCATAAATAAATCATTTCTCTGTCTCTGAGAAGCTGGAGTTGTAAAGTTCATACTTTAATACTATAGATGGAGAAATGAACAGGGAATAGCAGTGATTAAAACCCACAAGAGATTCCCTTACATAAAGAACTGGACGTTTTTTATGTCAGGCCCCTCCAGTACAATTCAGCAAATCTAGAAAACGTAATTTTCTTCAGTTTGTATTTTTGGAACTTCGGGACTTCATTATTCACATTTTGTTTTCTTTCCTTCATGTTCAGGCTTTGGCACCGGCGAGGTGCAGTGTTCTTAGTTTTGGTGTTATGTTCTCTTTTCTCCATCGCCTACTCCACTGAGGGAGCACACCAACAAGTAAGGCTTGACTGATTTGTTTTTCTAGTGATGTTAATAATCAACACCTTTGCTCCGTCACCAGCCTGTTTAAAGGTTAATGATAAGTCACTTTGTCCATCTAAAAACTATCTTAGAAGAAAGTTCATGTCAGAAGATAATGACGTCTGAGCTGTTGTAAGGCAACCCTTGATCATACAATCAGTTGCCTGAAAGTTGTTTTTACAAATTCCTCTGTGCAGTGGTCTGTTACAGTTCAGTTAAAGCATCACCAAGCTTCAACATAGAATTAACACCTAAGGCATTTTCACACTGCATATTCTTAGCACAGGGTTTATTTGATTTTCAGGAGATAACAACACAAACTTGAGGCTAACCCCGCTCTGGAGCAGGGCCAGCTAGCTCTAGGCTTTATTCAGGGTTAGCCCACTAGGATTGGAGTGTGAAACCTCTTTTAGCCCTAGGCTAACTGCTCCCTTAGCCTGGAGCTAACTGCTCTCTTAATGCAGTGTGAAAAGCCCTCTAGGTTACTAACATTTGTAATAATTAACTTAATATTTAACTCCAAACAGGTAATTTAAAGGTAATGTGAGATTATAAACAAATTCACATTTTTTAAGTCACAAAAGTAACAACTGATATTAATAGAAAATCATTCTTTTGGCCTCAATAATAGAGCTCCTTGTAAAAAGTGCAGCTACAACAATAAAACAATTGTTAAATTACTCGCCAGCTATTCTGATAATCAATTAATCAGTTTGAGTAATTCTTTTAAGAAAAAAAACAAAAATCTGAATCAAAATTCTCTGATTCCAGCTTCTTAAATATACATATTTTCTGGTTTCTTTACTCCTCTGTGACAGAAAACTGACTGTCTTTGGGTTGTGGACAAAATAAGACATTTGAGGATGTCCTCTTCGACTTTTGGAAACGATGAATAATAAACGATTAATTGAGAAAATAATCAGCAGATTAACTGAGGATGAAAAAAATCCATAATTAATTAATTAATTAATTGCCATGTAAAAAACAGACAGAATTCAATGAGCATGTCCTGTGCCCTCCACTTTCTGATCTGTTTTATTTTACTTTACTCACTGAAGTATGTTCGGTACCTGGAGAAGAAGTTCCTATGGTGTGCCTACTGGGTAGGCCTTGGGATCCTGTCTTCAGTCGGCCTTGGGACTGGCCTGCACACATTCCTTCTCTATCTGGTAAGAGAACATGTTTTTATGCTTTGACAAAAGTTAACACTGAGACACTCGCAGACAGTATACAGTTGGAATACAGATCTTAAAGATACACAGGCAAGATTTTTATGTGCAAAAATATTCAAACATTCAAATAGGGGAAGGCCATCTCTCTCTGAACGCTGCTGTGGCTGAAAATTGACATGTCTTTTTAAAAATTGAAGCTACCTGCTGTGCTGTCTCTAAGTAAATGTTAACTCAATTTGATGTTGATGTAAATGTTTCCCCTTGTTCCGTGTCTTGAAATATTATTTTAATGAGCAGCATGTAATTATTATAGCAGAAAAAAGTTGTAGGAAATGTCTCTTAGTGATAAAGTAATTTAGTTGCTCATTGTACACTTTGCAAGCAGACACAAAATAGTGCAGCTATACAAAACAGACAACTGAATAATTGTAAATGTCCATTTAAAACACATTCAGATCCTACAGATTCTACATTTACATATTTCTAAGAAAAACTATCTCAGCCAGCCCACATGCACATATCTCAACAGTCAAAAGGCTACAACATGATAATGGCTGTAAAACTGGCAGCCATTGTTATCTGCTCGGTCAGGATGTCCTGTGTGTTTCTACAACATGCAGGCTGTTTTTTTCTGATGTAAATTAATCTGATTCACCCCAAGCTATTTTCTCCTAGATATGTAGATTAAGAAGTTCACAGCATTTCTGTGAAGCCTGTGTGTTTATCCCTGTAGTCGCCAGTGGATGGCGTCATACTCATTGCCTTCTCTTTGTTTAAACTCGTTCCATTTTGTCACTCGGCCGTCTCAGGCTAAGCAAGAGTTAAGTGTAATTTTTCCCTGACAGGCAGTCACAGAATGACTGTATCACTGAGTCACCAAAATGTGTGTCATTTGTCTTGGTTGTGGTAAAAAGGAGAACATAGCAAAATGAAAGAGAGGAAGAAATTCTGCACCATAGTCCACTTTAGGCTGATGATGTGGCTTCTGTTTTGTCGAACCAGTGCAGATGTGCTCCAACTGAGTCAGCCATTTCCCTTATAATGAAATAATGGGAAAAGATGGAACTGTGACCTTCCTGTTTTTTTTCGAAGCTCATGTATGCTCCTTCCATCAATGTTTTCCAGCTCACCATGTGATTGTTTGAGTAGTTTCACTGTCTTTGACAGGCCAGTAGTCTTCAGTTATACTGTATACTGTGTCCAACAGTAATGCAGTAGTAGTGGCAGCTCATACGGCATGTTGTAGCTGTTTTTTGTGTATCATAATATACTGAGGAGGTATGACCTCATCCTCGCCGCTGTCTGTGTGCGGGAGGTTTCTTTCTATGAGTAGGCACCATCATCTCTCCCATATGGAACAGCCTGGCGTCTGTTAAAACGGCTTTTCTCATTTATTATTTACAGCTTCCAGTTTAACTTTTGCAATGTCTTGAAACCATGTTTTTGATAACTTTTCATCTTATGTTACTCAACCTGACATTAAGGTTGTCAAAAGAGTTGAAGTGTTGATACATTTTCTATACTACGTGTTTAAGGAGATACAATATCTGTTCATTAGGTATTGAGAGTATTTAAAAAATGATTGAAGACCTCAGCTCAATTCAGTCTTTATTGTCCTTGAAATTTGGCTTGCAACCAAATGTGCAATGTGCAAGTGTTAGGTGACTTTTTCTGTACTAGCACCGTGTGCACGTTATTAATTTAATTTGAAAAAAGGGGGGGGGGGGGTCCTCTGTGTGCCTAGGACTTTTTTCCTTTTTGCTGAGGCAGTGAAAGACGTATTGAGTATCGTTTTTTTAATAACATAAAAATTTGGCATCATGACACAATTGGAAATTATTAAAATTCTAATTGTGTCTAGAAAAGAAAATGGAAATCAGTCTTCCCAATATTAGTTTGGCTCTTGCCTTCAGTGTTAGCTGATCATTTTCCTTTTTCTAATTCACATCACTGCAGAGAATTCCCTTTTTTTGACATTTGGGTAAACCCATTCTTTTGAAATTAAGGAAGATCATAGTAGGACTCATCATTGCCATTAGATGTGGGAAGGTTCTTGTTACCCAAGCAGGGTTTCTGCATGTCCTGAAAAAAGCCTCGAGAAATCTAGAATCCAATAATCAGATTTTTAGGCCTTAAAAAGGGTTAAATACAATTTTGACTGGTCCTAAAAATCAATTTGAATTATGAAGTTAAGATAACTTTTGTAAAGCTGCATTCACTTCAGTCTTGCTTGTAAATGTATTTTTTGGAAAAAAAAAAAAAACAGTTATGTGACAACATTGAACCAATAACCATTAATATAAAATGTACATGTACTGTTTTTTGCCAGTATGTGCGTGAAATGGGTCTTAAATTCCATTCATCATGTCCTTTAAAAATCTTAGATTTTACCTGTGTAAACCTGCAGAAACCCAAGCAGATAGAATATACTGCTTTAGATGTTTATTAACTTAACAATATTAATTTACAAAAGATTAGATTAGTTTTAAATGTATACTCATGGGGTTGTAGCAGTGGGGCAGTGTTTTTGGAGAGGTTTAGGACTCAAGAGTCCAGCCTGTTCAAAATGTAGTTGAGCTCACTTGTCTTCCCCCAGTTACTCTCTTGTACTCTCAGATCTAGTGATCCAGGCATCCTTTATCTTATTCCCTTCAAGTTTATATTCCAACATCCCATTGTTGGTGCCTCTGGTTTCTATTAGCTTCCTTTTTAGGTACACTTAACCCTTTTCAACCCCTCCCTATCCCATGTCATAAAGGCATGTGTCTGATTCAGAAGAGCTCTCAGGATGCTGTTAATCCAGGGTGTGGGTGCTAAAGAAACAGCATACCTCTCTGATGAGAATGGTGTTGTCCGTTAGAAAAGATGATACATGGAGTGGCACGGTCTGTCAATTTATTTGTCCCTGTTATTTGACTCCCACATCCAGAGCACCATGTAAAGCAGCCCTCAACACCTGTGAACTGATTTTTCACTCAAAAGTGAAAGCCCTTCTTACTTTGATGACCACATGATATCAGCCCTCTACTCATAAGGAGACGATTTCCTGTTTGCCTTCTCAGTAAAACTTAGTTCATGTTCACAGTGCAACAGCTCCTATCGCTGCTGCCTACACAGTGTTGAACGTCAGCTATAGACAGGAAACTCCCAGTGTTGAGTTTGAAGGAAAAACACGTCTCAACAGCAGCTTTACTCTGTGAATTTACTTCAGACTTGAAGCATTATTAGATAGTCCCACAGAGAGGATGAGATCACTGTGCTCATGGGAAAGGGGATTCACACACTAATATGCTCTCATGATTCATCATGATGTTTTTGGAGGTCATTGGCATGTATCTAAGTGCTAAATGCTTTTTCCATCCTTCCTTTTGGTCTATAACAAGATATCTGGACTATCACTGTCCAGTTTGTTATTTTGTATGATTCCTAATTTTGGTAAGCGTGTGCCACTATCAGATCAGGCCAACACAAGATGTTCTCAAAACTAATTGTTGGATTCCCATGAAATTGCTGTGATGTATCATGATCCATAAAGCAGTGTTTATCAAATAGGGGGTGGTGGCACTGAAAAAAGTTTTCAAATTCCTTAATTTAAATTATCATGATTAGAAAAAAAATGCTTATTTTATTTATTAATTTCCAAAAAGCTTCATTTTACAAAAGGCTTCATAGTTCAGTGAATATTTTATTTTTGCAGCTAAAATACAGTATTAGATTATGTTCTATTTTTACAACTTATAAACTCACTGGCAGGGCTTAAAATTAATTTTCTTCCTTAGTGTCCTACAACCGTCCTGAATTCTACTTGCAGCTTTCTCAGACTTTACAGCCTTTGTCCCAAATTGAAATCCTTTTTTGACAAAGCTATCTTGAATAAAACTGAATATTAACAGTTACACTATTCAATTTTCGTTACAATTTATACACAGTATCAAATGTAATATACATCGCTCCGCTAACAAAACAGATATCAGCGTATGAATGCAGAATGTGTAGGCATAAGGGAAAAATAATGAATCCTAAATTGGTGTCAGACAATAGCCAATGAGTTCTTAGATTAGAAACAGCTTACAGTCTCTGCTGCCCTCAAGTCTGCTACTTCTAGCATGATGGACACACCCTCTCTAAGCTGAAAATAGCACAAAGACGCAACAAAAATTAACACTGCGTATTAAAAAGATATTACTTCCAGTGTAAACATATACACATGCAGCATTGCTGTTAACTTACATGTTTCACAGATGCTTTGTGAGGTGAGTGAAAATTCAGAGTTGGATTATATGTTTAATTATACAGGTTCACTGGCATAAGTCAGAATGATACATGTTGGTGAGTGACTGACCATGAATGATTGAATGAGCTAGCAGTCATTTACATTCGCTTTTAATATATTTCAGGTGAGAAAATAAGTTTTTAGATTGCCAGTATGTAGTCAAAGTCTTGTTATGGCAAGTTTCTCCACTGTCTGAGAATTGTCCCAGACCATATCTTTGTGTCCCAGGTGGCTTTTTTATTGTCACCAGGACAACAGGACCCCCTTAATTTTAAGTGCTGGTCCCTCCCTTCAGAAAATCTACCCCAGAGGTTTAATCCTAACATTTTTGGGGACACACAGGAACCACACCCGAGAACTTCCCTCTTGCGCCATCCACAGGTCAATGTTGCAGATTGCCATGAAGTTTGCTGAGCTCCTTCATGCTGCAAAGGGGATAAACCAGTTTCATGACCATATGCCCTAACTGTTGTCACCTTCCCAATAGCCTTTACATATTTTTAGACCCCTCTCTGATAGAGCTAAGAACAGAAAAAGTGTCAGTATGTTGTTTGTTCTATCCAACACTTCTTTTATTGTGGTTTGTAATGAATTTTGCAGGTTCTGGTTCTTAAATCAATAAATTAAATTTTGTATTTTTTCATTTGGTGTCAACATCATTAAATCCCCTTGACAGTCACTTGGCTAAGAAGTGGTTTATTTGCTATGTATGCAGAGAGTTCTGCTGTGCTGACAAAAGTGAACAAAGACTTCCACTGAAAGGCTACTGTAATGCTAGAATTTGGTTTCAGAGTTTGAATCGTGGCTTAGTCTTTTTCTTGTTAACACTGACTTGTTGTGTCATGAAGAAAATCTCTGAAATGAGGCTGTATTTGGTCTGAATCAGACTGTGTTTTGCAAACTAAAGAAGCCTCCTGTGTGCTCATACTGCAGAGTGGGGTGGAGAGGGGAGCAGCTGCAGTCATCACAGACTAATTGTGTGCTGTCAATCTACTGTCAGTGTTTCCTGTATCACATTGAGGAGGCATAATGGAGTAACTGTGGTGTAGTTACAGGTGGGCCAACTGTTATTGAGGCCAGGTGGCTTGGCCTAAACAGACATCTTCACAATGATAAATAATGACATACCTACCTGTCAGAGAGACTGTGACTCAGCTACTGCTGTGTGTGTCTGTACCTGTGAGCAAACGAGCTGTGTTTAACCATGTAACAGCAGGTTAAATTTCACACAAATACTTCTGTAGAGCTGTCCAATCGTACATCGTTTTTCAAGGTTCCACTGTTCTTAAATATTCAGTTGCCAATTTATCTGATACGCCAAGAAAAAAAAGAATTGTCTAAATCAACAGCCCTGCAGAATAGTAATTTTGTTGAAACTGGTGTAAAGAGGTGTTAATTGTACTGTATGATCATTTTGGAGGCTGCAGATTGCACTACATATTGCACAATATATTTACATCAATGAAAGTTCAGGTAGCACCTCGCTAAAGCTAGGGGTACCAAATACAGATTTTGTTTCCAGCTGGTAACTGATAATTAACTGCTTCTCATGGCCAATAATGATAAGATGACAGATAATTTCACAGTTAGTTGTCAACTATTAAATGAATTGCTAACCATTTTGATAATCAATTTATCAGTTTGGCTCACTTTTTAAGAAAAAAGTAAATAAATATTTTCTGGTTTCTTTACTTCTCTAAGACAGTAAACTAGATATCCTTTGGTTGTGGAGAAAACAAGACATTCGATTATGCCATCCTAGGTTTTTGTAAACACGGATTGACATTTTTTATAATTTTTTTGGCATTCTATAGACCAAACAACTAACCATTTAATCGAGAAAACAATCAATAGATTAATCAACATTTTTGTAATTTAAAAATAAGTTCATATAACCTGATGTTTTTGCACACCTCAGGTTAAGCAACAATAAGATGTGATGAGTCAAGATAGAGGATTAAATATTCCATAGCTCTAACTGATCCAAATCTGATTCATCCAAGTTAGTAATGTATATCAGAAGCTTCACAAACATACTAAAGTTTTTATAGAGAATTTTACCTAAAAACTCAAATTGAATTCTTTGTGGTAGTGGCTCTACTTATCGGCTGTAATTTCATCATCAAAATAATACATAATAATTTCTATTTCCCATCATCTATATAGTGTTCATCCCTTTCTAAAATTGTTTAAACAAATGCATGTAGGGAGGATTTAGTGCAAGATTGTTGCAGTGGACTCCATTCAATTTGCAATTGCAATTTTTAAACCTTCCTCTGGTTTAAAAGGTCTGCTGCTGTTGAGATACAAGACTAATGATCATAATTGTAATATAGACCAAAATGTTAAGAACTGTTTAAAACTGTTTCACACATTGGACAAAATGGTTGCATTTGTGTGTCCCGGTGGTTTCTAGTCCATTAAAGCAGCTCATCATATTCATCTGATCTGTCCCACTTCTCTCTTAGGGTCCTCACATAGCATCAGTAACCCTGGCAGCATACGAGTGTGGCTCCACAGACTTCCCAGAGCCTCCATACCCAGACCAGATTGTCTGTCCCCAAGGCGAAGGGGTGGAGGGAACTGTCTCCCTTTTGTCAATCATGTCAAAGGTCCGCCTGGAGGCCTGCATGTGGGTGAGTAGTAGTTAGAATAAAGAGACAATACAGTGATCTACTAGATCTAGAATGGCAAGAATGTCTGGAAGTGCCAGCAGTGGACAGTGTTATGACAGCTGGAAATTTGTCTAAGCATTGGGACATCCTTATTTCAATATGTTTTGTCAGGGCAAAAAGTTTTAATGCTTATAGAAATGAAAAAAGCCTCACTTACATCATACATTTAGCTAAAGCATGTGTTACTTTACAAAGCAGTTTTGTGTACCAGAATCAAAAGTTAATAGTGGCATGAATAGCTGCTTTTGTGTGAATGTGTGAAATCAATAAACAAGTGCTGACATGGAACATTTTAAATTGTGTTGGTGCAGGGGGCGGGCACTGCCATCGGAGAACTGCCTCCATATTTCATGGCCAGAGCAGCTCGTCAGTCAGGAGCTGATCCAGATGATGAAGACTATGAGGAGTTTGAGGAGATGCTGGAGCAGGCCGAGGGCGCTCAGGTCAGAGTTGCACACACACAATGTGACACCTTAAAGGGACAGTTCACCTCAAAATCAAAAATGTACATTTTTCCTCTTACCTGTAGTGCCATTTATCCACCTTGATTGTTTTGGTGTGAGTTGCTGAGTTTTTGGAGATACAGGCTGTAGAGATGTCTGCCTTCTCATGAATATGATTAAAATAGATGGGACTTGGCTTGTGGTGCTTAAAGCGCCAAAAACATAAATTTGTCTCAATGTCTCTTTCCAGAAATCATGACTCAGTTACTCAAAATAATCTACAGACGTGTGAGCAGTTTCTTGCAGGAAGGCTATTTTCTTGCTATCAGACTACACACGCCAACATATCACTCCACAGAAGGGCGCATGCATTAACTCATGGACAAGAGGCTCATGCTCATTACAGCATGGAAAGTAATCAGTCATAATGTTTTTCCTCGGCTGAGCTATGATGTTAGCACCGCAGAATTAGCTTGTGCGGTGATGTGGTTTGCAGATGTAGTTCTATAGAACTCACAACAAGGTTTGTGGATTATCTTCAGTTAAGTGCCTGTTAGTTCCATTATGTTTAAGAAAAGGGAGACATCTCATCTCATCTGGCTGATATATCCAAAACTAACCAGATGGAGAAATAGCAGTACAGGTATGAGGAAAAATATTTATTTTTGATTTTTGGGTGAACTTTCCTTTTAATGTTTGGTGTATAATTTTTCACTTCAGTCAATCTGAGTTTTTCCCAAGAACACAAGCACAAGAAAACAACAAATAGGTTGTCATAGTTAGTGCTAAGGGTAACCCAGACTCGGCCCATGCCTTCCATTGAAAACACAGTAATTGCACTGAATATTGGATTATTTTGCCCTCTATATAGTTCCATATTAGCCTAGGTGTTTACACTTTACCAGCCCACCCAATATGATAAGATCATATCTGATATGCCCTCATCTTCATAATGAACAACTGACCATGGAGCCACAGTCTAGTGATTGGTCTCAAAGTGCCATGTGACTTCAGGGAAGCCCCTCCCTCTTTCACTTCCAGTAAATCTGTGCATGCGTGGGTGAGTCACCCTGAGCACAGCTCCCCCTTTAATCATCCCTCGGGCTTCGCTCTCTCAGCCTCCTTCCCTCCCTCCGTCTCTTTTCACCGGCCTCTAATTTGAATGACAGACAGCTCTGTCAGGAACAAAGTTCACATGACTGCAGTTGTCTGATGCTGAGTCAGCAAACCAGAAGTCAGAGAATTTGCGTACATTGTCTCCATCACCTATTCTCACTTCACTGGCTCTCAGCTGAATAGGCCGAGGAGGCCGACCTCACTCACATCACATGTCTTTCATCATGGGGATGTATTCAGGATATAGCCGCATGTTTGTCAAAGGTTTTCTAAGCAGACGAGTCAGAAGCACTTTTGAGGAACACATGGTTCACGGGAATGAATGTCGCAGAATAGACAAAAGGAACAAGCATAAAAATATAGTTTTGTAATATGGAGATTTATTTGATTGCATTTAAAAATAATTATCAATAAATTAAAATTCATTTTGATGAATTTGATGATTTGGAGTAGACAACCTTGAACCGAAAAAACTTCATAACTGGCAAGGAACTTTGCAACAAACATAAAAAAAACTTATCAGTACTTGTCACTTAGTAAACCTCAGTCCTCAGTCATCTTTTTTGAGGTTTTGTCTACATAAGGAAAACAAAATTCTGAATAAAAATATGCACTACAAATATTGACTGTAAAAAAAACAAAAAACAGACATAACTCAGAATGAGTTGGAGATGAAGATGAAAAGTAATGTGTTTTTTAATTGTGGAGACTTAGGAAGTTACTGACATTTAAATTGCTTCCAAAATTGACATTGATGCAATGCCAGCATTTCAAACTGCGTCTTTATCTCCTTCCTGCATTGGCTGTGATCTTCACCATGTAACCACAGACATTTCACCCCCACAGGGATGGAGATGGGATCAAAAGATCCTCAGCACTTTTGTACCACACAGTTTTCAGTTGTAACGCCACTAAAGTCATCAAACCAAGCAATTTTTTTTCAGCATTCAAAAATAGCAGGTATCTGACCACAGTGCTCTGACCAGGGCTCTCGTTTCTTGTAATAACATTGTAGACACCACTGTTGTTTGGTTGAGAACCACACATCTGTGAACAAGTACAACATGGTTATTTTAAGAAGGGAATAAAAGAGTGATATGTGTTTAGAGACACCCATGTATTTTTTTATAACTATGTTACTGTGTGTAGAGCATGTCATGAAAGTCACATTTAGAATTTCAGCACAACAAAAACTTGTACCCATTCATATCTGATAACAATAATGTATGTTTTTTTTTTTTTTTGATGTGTTTGCAGGATTTTGTCACAAGAGCAAAATTGGGAGTCCAGCATATGGTGCAGAAAGTGGGATTCTTTGGGATCCTGGCTTGTGCGTCTGTAAGTGTTTATATTTGAGGGATTGTTTATAATGTCCCTGCAGTTTATAGACAGCCATGATTAAATATTACTTTTTTCATTCTTTCCTCATTTCAACAAACATTTGTCACTGTCAGGGTTCTTATGGGTGCAGGAAATACTTGAAAACACTTGAATTTTTATGTAGTGTTTTCAAGGTTTGAAAAGTACCTTGATTTTGGATATAGCGCTTGAAACTGCTTGGAACTGTGATTACATTACGTTCATAACAAATAGCTCTTTGACAGCTGTATGTAGTCGGTGTCAGCATATGTATGTTTATTAATGTGTAATTTACCATAGCTGTAAAGTGCTGGAAAAGTTTGAAAATTCACCTTGAAAATGCTTGACATGTGCATGTATTTGACTTTGGAAAAGATTTAGGAAGTAAAGTTGCAATGATTAATCAATTATTAAATTAATTGGCAGCTTTTTTAGATAATCGATTAATCAGTTTTTTAAAGAAAAAATGTCTAAATTCTCTGATTCCAGCTTCTCAAATGTGAATATTTTCTGTTCTTCCTACTTGTTTATGACTGTAAATATCTCTGGGAGTGTGGGCAAAACAAGAGATTTGAGGATGTCACCTTGGGCTTTTGGAAATGCTGATCAACATTTTTCATCATTTTCTGACATTTTATGGACCAAACAACAAACTGATTAATCTAGAAAATAATAATCAGATTAATCAACATTGAAAATAATTGTTTTAATCCTTGACAAAGGTAATTTAATTTAATTAATTTAGGTAAACTGACTACACACCTGCTGTGTGTTTGTGTTTCAGATCCCTAATCCTCTCTTCGACCTGGCTGGAATAACTTGTGGTCATTTCCTAGTTCCCTTCTGGACTTTTTTTGGAGCAACTCTAATTGGGAAAGCCATCATCAAGATGCACATACAGGTCAGTAACTCAACTAAAAGTTTTATCAAAGGTGGTTAGAAACTGCAAACTACACCATGTTTTTCCATTTTTAACACAAACCATACAGGCACATACCATACTTGGAGCATCTTTGCTTCCACTATGACTCATCACAATTATATCCACATCGTAATAATCTATGTCAAAAAACTTTCTTAAGCATAAAGGGTATTCACCGCTGACTGATTCATTGAACAATCGCCACAACCTCAAAATGTGTGGGGGAGCTAAGTTAAAGCCTAGTGCTTAGATCATGAGTTGGTGACTGTGAGAAACTCCTAATTGTGCACTTCGCGTTAATTCTTTCTGATGGTGTGCCGGTCCTTTGGGGATTCCTTATTCTGGCTTCAGTGTTGGGATACATCCAGACCATATAAACAGGCTCCAGATGAAAGGAGGGAAGCTTTTAAGAAGCCTTTAACAAGACTTTGAATTTTATTGAAAACGCACCGGATCAAAAAAAATTGTTAATTACGGAGTGTATTGTTGAGTCTACCACACCAGTGACTAATATAAGCCAATGGTAAGAGAAGCTGTCTGTGTCAGTGGGTGAGTCGCTGTGTATCTTAACAAACTAAACCTATCCATCTCGGTGGTACCAGCCAGTGATCTCACTCTGAGACCTTTCAGACAAAGGCAGAGGCAGCGGGGCATATGGAGGATGTAGAGTGGACATGAGAAGGTAGACATGAGAGAAGGAAATTGAGCAGACGGTAAGAGGCTGCAGGGGGTCTCTTAGACTTTCTGGTTTTTTTTTCCTCTTTGTACCTTGAACCTATCGGACATCACGTGTCATATCCTGTCTGATTTTGTCCAGGGGGCAGTGTGTCATGCTGTTTAGAGCTGATCAGTTTCAGGACCGGAGAAGAATATTGCGGTTTTGCCCCCCCACTTTGGTGCTTTGCAAACCACACATAGCCCCTCGGCGCACAAAATTTAGCTTACTGCCAGGTTTGAGTTTTGTAATTAGTGTGTCTGTGGACAGTGGCAGATCTGGCCTCAATTTCCCACAGCTGTTCCGCTAAAATTGTCCATCTGTCAGTCTAGATAGGATACGTTTATGAACTGTTGGTTCCTATTTTTTGTGATGTTCTGTAAAAGATGTAAAAAAAAAAAAAAAAAAAAAAAAAAGAGAGAGAGAGAGAGAAAAAAAATTCCCTGCAAATATTATATGTATGTGTGTGTTGTATACCTCTGCGTATGATCAGAAAGTAAAGCTTATTAATCCCTTTCTTGTTTTCCTACAGAAACTATTTGTAATCATTACCTTCAGCAAGCACATAGTGGAGCAAATGGTCTCACTCATTGGGTAAGTGTCTGTCTGTCTTGACACATATTCTTTGTGTGTGTGTGTGAGAGAGAGAGAGTATGCGTGCATGTGTTGGAGAGAAAGATTGCATTGATCAGGTAGTTAATGGAGTCATTGTCTTTTCCCTGGTTTTGTGGTTGGCAACACATTTGTAAACATTTTCAGATGCATTTTGGCCACTGATTGGAGATCCTGTATGAATAAATGTTGTCACTGAGTGGGTGGAAGTGCATATGTTTTTCCACACAAAGGTTTTTCTTTCCCTCCCCACATGCAAAGCATGTCTGCAGCATTGGTGGTCAGGCGTGTGAGGTCCCATCCGAACATGTTGATCTGACTCACCAAGTTCAGCTTTGACTGAGAGAATTGCCCCAGTGAGATGAGAAACACAATCGTAGACAAAGGAAAAAAGTTTGTGACTGTGGAAAAAAAAATCTGACATGATTTAATCTATAGCAGGCCCATTCAACTGGCGGCCCATGGACCAAATCCGGCCCTTTGACAACCTTAATCCGGCCCTTTGATCATTTGTAGATATGAAACAATAGTATATGCAACATAGTGTTTCAAATCAACAAGCTTTTTTAAAGTTTATGTGTGTTTACATTGTTTAATCATTAATATCATCATTTTATTAGTAGGATAATGAGCTCATGTATTGATTATGTCTCTTGTTAAGCCCAGAAATATTTTATTAAAAAGTTTATACTGAGGCTGTTTAAGCAGAGGGAATATAAGAAAGTCAAACTGAAAATGAAAAATTATTTTTAGTCTACTTTTTAATTTAGGATTAAAAAGCTACATTGTTTTCCTGCACTTTTGTACATAATATTTCACAAATTTAAATTTGGAACTTTACAGGTCAGACAGCAAATGTTAACATCGGGCCTTTCTAAAGAAGTAAATGGAATGGGCCTGATCTATAGGAATAACGGGTAATATCCCAATTGTTGGTCTTAACTGATGAAGCCATAAATTGTCATTAGTAGAGCTGCAACGTTTAGTCAATTAATCAATTAGTCAGTCAAAAGAAAATAAGTTGCCAGCTATTTTGATAATCACTTAATTGTTTCAGCCATTTTTCATCAAAGATGTGAAACACTTGCTGGTTCCAGCTTCCACAATCTGAACGAGCAATCAATTAAATATGATATAAAATATAAAATAATAGGTAGATCAATCAGTAATTAACACAATCATTAGTTGCTGCCATAGTCATTATGTTAAGAAAGCTTTCAGACTTTATGCTTGTTTTTATGATGAGGATTCTAGTAACATCCATTGGAGCTGGTTAGTTTTTATTAATCTCTTGGCTGTTAAATACTCCCATGCATGTATGGGATGTCCAGGTAGTAACTTTGACCATATTTGGACCTGAATCTACAGTCACACTGAGTGTTCTGTTTAATTACAAAACAAAAGCCAGGGTTCTTTCCCATGAAATTCAGATGGCTGTTGGTGACTCGCGATGATGAGTGCAAACACTGCTTCACTGCTGATACAGGATGTTTTTTTGGCAGCTGCTTTGTGTATATTTGTGTGCGCTTGCATGTCAAGTGGAAGAGATAACAAAAATGAGTCAGTCAAAAGCAGTTAAGTTTATTTGAAATCAGCGATTACCCACTTCCCTTTTGCTGTTTGTCAAGTAAATTCTCTCCCATCTTTTTTTTTTTTTTTTTTTTTTTTTTTTTTAAGGCTTGTCAAGTCTAGACTACATGTTTATGTTCTGATCAGGGACAGATTGGCTTTGTCTGAGATTACAGCCTGCAGGATCTTTTTCTTTTCATGGTAATGATAAGTTTCACATCATGTAGAGATCGCTTTGAATTGAACAACTACTGACCAAAGGGTAAAACTACAAGACCAAGGCCTCTATATCACATGAATTGATAAAATGGTGTCTATGATGATGACCCCCCCGTTGAGCTAATCCACACTTCCTAATAAGGACATGAGCACGCCCTGATTAGATAGCTTTCCACCCAGAAGGCTGCAGTGGTGGTAAAGGTGATGACATCATGTCGACTCACTTCCTGGTTGAAGGGGCTGACACAGGCTCCTATAGAGAGCTCAGAGGTATAAAAGGAGGGCTGAGGAGTTTCTGCTTCATTCCTCTCTGCTGCCTGCTCACAGCACTTAGTACAGGAGGTGGAGGCTGCAGAAGAAGGCCCACTTGTAGGATGGGGCCTCCAGCAGCTGGTACAGGGAGGCTGAGTGATTGGGGGATCAGTGAGGACCTGTGCTAGTGTTCATGGAAGAAGTAGCCTTCATGGTCTGCTCTTATAGAGAATAAGTGTTCAGAGTCTAAAGCTTCAGTTATGGGCTCCATGACAAAGGAAGGGTGCTTAAAGGGTAAGTGAATTCATGTTCCTCCTCCTGTCTCTTTTGTCTCTTTTCCTGGCCATGCTGTGTGGATGTACACGGGATTGTGATGTTAGGTCTGTGCCCAAAGTGGGACCATCACTCCAGAAGCCCTTCAGCCAGTACCTGGAAGCACAAAGGAACAAGCTGCACCATGCCGGTGGAAATGCCCCAGCGGTAAGAACAATAAATTATATTACCATGCACTACTTTCATATGATGTAATCCTAATGTGAGCTTTATTGATGTATTCTTTTGTTAAGATTAACATTTTTGGACTGGGCAATATGATTTATAAATGATTTTTTGAAATGTTTTTAGGTTATAATATATCTCAATCTAACATTCTCTCTAAAACAACATTGTAAATTCTCAAATAGTGATGATCTTATTGAATATCATGCATAGCTGTAGATTACACTCCCCAACAACATATAACAGCTATCAATATAGCAACAATATTATAGGCATGACCACTGGTGCTTTTACAAAACATAAACACAAAGAGATTTTTAATTCTCATCAGTAATATGGATATAATGACTGAGTAAAGGCAATCAGCTAGAACAGTCCAGTAAGTTCAGAAAATGACATCACTTTACTGTAAAGCAGCCTTTAAAACCAGGAAAACACTGATGCTAAAAAATATCAGCAACATTAGATTTTTTTTTTTTTTTACTGTAACCCAATGGATAGTTAATTTGTAAGGTCAATATTGATATTTGAGAGTTTAGAAAGACTTTTTGAAGATCCTCAAAACTGGTTGAATGAGATGAGATAAGTACTAAAAAAATGTTTTGTCAGTGCTCTCTGGTGGACAAATGTAACTTAGAAACTATTTCTAAATTACCGCTAGCATATCTTTGGCATACCAGTAATACATTTTCTAATTTATCAGTGAACATATGTGCAGATGCTTTCTTTATTTAAAATAAAATAGCTGTAGTTCGTAGTGCAAATCAGTTTTTGTCTGCTGAAACACACACACACTCCATGGGTTAATTTCTGAAAATTGGTAAAGTTTGTCTTCATATTTGCATGCCATTTTCTTTCAACTAGAGCTGCCGTGAAATCAGATTTTCACTACATGAGTGGCCAAAATAATTTATGATGACAATATTATCATATCTATAGAAAATCTGGCAAAAATGCTATCAGGTCAGATTTACTTTTAACTTTGTATATTGTATGTTTAATCTCTCTTTTTTTGGCAAATTAATTATACTCAAAATATGAGTGTAATGAGAGAGTGTTGAGAGAGAACAACTGTAACCCTAAATGCACAAAATCATAGAACGCGCGCAGTTACAGTTATTGGGTAGTAAAAAGTTGTGTGGGAGCCGTTTGAGGAGGGAGACAAAGCGAGAATGGAGAGAAACACGATGTTTAAGAAGTACTGGATTATTTTCACAATATTATCAAATGTGTATTATCAATATTTCAGATTTATAAATCTCACAGTTATCGCCAACACCGGTATATCGCAACAGTACATACTGGTGTATAATGTCGACAGTATTCAAAATATTTTTATTGTCATACCTGGATTAGTGTGCTCCTGAACTGTTCTACTATGCTTGTATGATGGTAATTAATAGCATATGCTAATTTTTGTTTTCCAGGATGAGAACTGGCTGTCGTGGGTGTTTGAGAAGGTGGTGCTGGTCATGGTCTGCTACTTTGTCATCTCTATCGTCAACTCCATGGCTCAGAGCTACGCCAAGCGCCTGCAGCAGCAGAGGCACTCGGAGGAGAAAACCAAGTGATGACGAGACAAAGTGGTACAAACATCCAAACAAGTGACTGTGTTTCTGCTGCTGCTGCTGAGAGCCCTCCACTCAGCCTCAGCCACTCACGACTTAACAACGAACCTCACCCACCCCCCCATCCATTCTCAGAGGCTGAACGCTCAAACAACCAGGCACTATTTGTTGGTGTGTGTGTGTGTGTGTGTGTGTGCACACGCGCGCGCACTTTTGAGGATGTATGTGCTGTTTACGGTTTGTCCCTCTTCAGGTTTTTGTAGTTCTTTCTCTCATCTCACTCTCTAGGCGTGTGTAGTGCGATTGGTTCTATTGCTGATCTTAACATGTTACTTTAATTTTAACCCATTCATCGACCTCAGAAGTTAAAGCAGCGGTTTGGTGGTGACTGCTGTGTACGGGCAGTGCCCATCAGATGCTATGCCTTATGCAAGACAGGAAGGTCCAACTTCCTTTGAACATAGTTCTTGACTTATAAACTTGATTTTTATTTAATTTTGTAATGTTCATGTATGGATGGATCTTGACTTGTTTGTACAGTGTGCTGCCAAGATAACTGCTATGGATGGTCTTTCTTTTCAGGGTTTAATATTCCTCATGTTTTTGTCCTGTTAAACAGTTAAGACCAATTTGTCTTTCTTTTGTTTTCTGGAATTGTCAGTTTAAAATGGTGAAAAAAGCAATATCGACTTAAAATGGTGTGGTATTGATGGTTTGCACATTGTGTAAATATCTTAATATCTTTTTGACAGTATGCGCAGATGTATTTCTATTCTAATGGTCTGTGTGGACATGAGTTAACTTGAACCAAAACAACAAAAAAAGATATCATTTGTAAAGTGACATTGTACTCTCAGCTAACTAGTCCCATTTCTATTCTGTACATTTAGGTTGAACCTTGGATCAGATCATATATAAAACATGTAAATCATGGCACTTGTTTCCAAGTCTGAGTCTGTTATTTTTTATATTCTCTTGTAGGATAAGTTTAACATTTAAATGTTCATCCTGAAGAGCTCTGTTGTGACTTGTGCTGTTAAATAACTGTTGTTATGACAGAGCTAATGCTTAACTTTCTCTTAGAACAAACCATCTTTAAGGTAAGTGAACAACTCTTTAGTAATTCTTAGGAGAATAATTGCATCATGTCATTTTTTAAATGCAGCTAAATTTGATTCAGACTTTACTATTTGACTCCCTTCCCTCCCTCGGTTGGAGATGAGTCTTGTCTGAAACATACTTGGCAGATTCTGGTGGATTCCAGCTTTATGGAAAGAGATCCTCTTCTGTCTTTTCTGTAGCGCACTCGTTCTTGACACCACTTTCCCACCCCGTCAGCTAGCTTATCAGACTGGTGTTGGCTGTTAAATTAGCACGGCAACAGCAGTCTGTAAGCTGGCTGAAGTTGTGGGCCTTCAGCATTTCAGTTGCGCTGTTTGTCTCATGTCAAGAATCAACTTCAGCTGGTGCATACGTGGATACAATGACCTGTCTTTACTGACACTGCTTTCATGCCAATCATCCCAGCTCTGGACATACTATGATGTAAAATTAATGAACAATAAAGTGATGATAAGTAACTGATGCCCTTGTCGCTTTCCTTTGTGCGGTGCGGCTTTTCCTAATAACTGACAAACGCACTCAAAGATCCTTTCACATTTTCAAACTGTAAAAGCTCTAGTTGCTCTCACTGCAATCTTATATTGTAGATGTTGAAATTTCCTTTTGTTGGAGCACTTCAAAGGCTTCTCGCTTTGAGCTGCAATGATTATTCAAAAGATAATTACTTCTAACTATTTTGATAATCAGTTTCATTCATTTTCCAAGATTCCAGCTGATTGAATGTAAGGACTTGCTACTTTTCTGTGTCATTTATGATAGTAAATGAAGAGTCTAGGTTTTTGACTGGTAGTTGGACAAAAGTCGCAATTTGAAGACACAACTTTGAGCTCTAGGAAATCATGATGAGCATTATCTGCATATCTGCTTTTTTTTCCATTTTATAGACTGATTAATTATGAAAATAATTGATAGTTGCAGTCTATGTTGGTTTAGAAGTTGCGTTTATTCTTGAGCTTGAAAGCAACAGCTGATAAGCAATCACATCACAAAGTCCACAATAATTTAATTTAATTTAATAAAATAGCTCCTACATTTTTTTCCCCTTGAGAGTCTCAATATGTGTCCCAATGAGACCTTTCAGTGCAAAGAAGTTACCTCGGTCCTCCCCACTGCAGATGTCAAAGTCGAGGAATGTTTGGCTTCCAGTAAACCAAACAACTTCGGTTTTTTTTACACATTCATTTTTTTGTCCCTCGTGATACTGTATTCTCTTGTCTACAAAGAGTCCAACGGCAAGGTGGTGCTGGTTAGTTTTTCCTATTGCAGGCACAGCTGCTTGTAGCTGGAGATGACTTGTTCAAGAGATGTAAAGCTGTCTAGAAAGTCCTCCTCTGAGATCCCAAATTTAATGTACTGATGGATGTAGGCCCTGTAAGGGAGGAAACAAAATGAGACAGGGAAATCACTAAAAGACTTTTAATGCAAAACCAAACAGCTCAATACTGGTTTTCATTAGTCTGTTTTAAAGTGATTAAAAAAGAAACCGTGACACTCATTTACAGTGGAAACTGTTCAAAGTGATCATGGTTACGGTAAGCAACTGCTTAAACAATGTAGAGCAACTGGGTGAATAAATCATAAAAATCTTTATTAGAGTGGAATGCCGAGGAGTCTCAGCCTGAGGACAGAGGTACAATTTCATTTTGAGGGTTTATTATTATATTTGTATGGTGGCACACTTGTGTTGTGATTGGCAGGACTATCTTTTAAATAAAAGTTTTAAACACGGGAATTTAAGAAACTATAAGATTCTGTAATGCTAGCACTTAAACTAGATGGTAAAATGAAAGCAGTGTCAATGCATGCACGCGTGCAGAAGTCAGCACCTCCTTTGGCCACCACAGTCAAAAAGACCTGAACACACCAGTTTCCACTGTAAATACAATGCCTGTATATAACTATTCCCTGTTATATTATAGAGCACTGTTTTTTCATAGCTGTCATGCTGTTTGGACCCACGTTTTCCTCAAAGTGATATTTAAGCCTTTCTGTGAGTAATCTGACTGACTGACTCACCTGGATGCAAACATATTCCAGGCTTTTCCCACCATGTTATCCAGAGGCCTGAGCAGAGCCTGACTGTTACTGACCAGCGTGGCAGATTTCTCATACTTAGTAAAAGGCACCGGGGATTTCCACAAGCTGAAAGCTTCTTCTGATGAGAGCCAGGAGGTGTACAGGGCCGGGTCCTCAAAGCCACCTGTGGACACAATTCACATCCCTCAGTCTGCATCTGCATTGTCTGAAGAGCTCATATATTAAAAACTAAAAGCTGCTGTTGCTATTGTAAGACTTTTTTATGTTATCAAACCATCAGCATCTCCATGGCTGTCGTGGATTTGTCAGGTGAAATCAAAAGAGAATTAAAACATTATTTCACCCAGTTGGTCAAGTTATTTTTTTTTAAATAAAATCAATCCATTTCAGTCATCTCTCTCACCTGTCTCTGCGCTGTAGACGTCTTTCCCTCTCAGTATGAGCAGGTTCGCCAGAGACGTGTTAAAGCTGGGTCCTGTAAGAGTCCTACGCTCCGAGGCTGCAGGTGGACGCACCTGCCAGTCAATACCTGAAACAGGGCATACAAGAAGGATCAAGATCAAGACATTTATGGTTCCACTTTCAAGCCCAAATATAACTTAGTAAACGTGCTATTATCTTGTTGTAATAAACTGAAACTGAAGTGCATAAATTGGATTTAGACAGAACTTGCCTTCCTCCATCTTGGTGTTGGAGATGAGCATCTGTCGCAGGTGTTTGAGCAGGCCTGGCCAGCTGAACGTGCTGTAAGCTATTGAGGAACTGGGCATCTGAGGGATGGTACATACACTGAGCAGCTTGTACTCTGGGTGGCATGCAAGGGCGCCGACTAACTCGCCTGAGAGACAGAGATGTTAAAGAATACGGTTACCATCAGGTAACAGAGTACACGCGATGACAAGATTGAAGGTTTGACCCAATGATGCTGGTAGTCAGAAGGATCTGATGACAAGATAATGACGACAACCGCCTTGAACTGATCCTTCATAAGTCCCGCCCCTTTTTACTCTGTTCTAATAACAATTGAGCAAGTTTGGTATCTCAGGCAACTTTCTCCTTTCCTTTTATCTGTACTCAGATATGCTACGTGCAAGGCTTATGTTGAAAACAAAAACAAATTGTGGTTAAAATGGTTAAAAAGATGTTGCCGAGGCACCTGTAAAAGTGACGCATATTCACGCGTTAAGTTCACTAATTTTAGCAAAATGCTAGCTAACTAGTGTGCTAATTTATATCAATCTTGTATATCAATGATCCATAAAAGCATGGTATTTCACCCAGGTGGACATGGTTTTGCAGGATGTAGCCGAGCATGCTTCTATGAAGTCATTGGCGTGTTCTGTGACCATCTCAGCCTGTGCTGAGTGCATGACAAAAAGTTGGATTGAGTGGCAAATTATGGGCTGATTTTATTTGTAAAACTTGAGAAATTGGACAAATTAGACAAAATAATACAATACAATATGAGAGGAGCATGTGACTGCACTATTAGACTCTCCTAATCCAATGTGTGTGTGTGTGTGTGTGTGTGTGTGTGTGTGTGTGTGTGTGTGTGTGTGTGTGTGTGTGTGTGTGTGTGTGTCTGGGCCTCTCTCACCCAGAGGATTCCTGCTGTAGACTCCGTGGGAGTCAGCAGTGAGCGTGGGCTGCAGGACGCTGCCCAGCTGTTGAGCGATCACCCTGTTGACGTCACTGAAGGAGATGTGTTTGATGTTGAGGAGCTGACTGCAGATCCTGTGCACCGTATCGTTCTCGTGCACCAGGATGGCGTCCGACAGCTGGTAGAGATGAGCCAGCGTCAGCACAGAGTTGTAATTCTGGACAATCACCTTAAAGGACAGGTCAGGGAAAATAAAGATTTTACAGCTCATTATTCTATACTAATATTAAAAACTGCCACTTATCTCCGTACCTCGCCAGTCCCGTACGGCCAGGTGAGGTGGTTGAGGATGAAGGACTTGGGGTAGACATCTCGGAGACACTGAGTGACATAGGTGCCGACGCCGGACCCGGTTCCCCCCGCTACACTCATCATGGCCATGAGGCCAGCCAGTCTGTCACAGCATTCCACCTCTCGCCTCACCAGCTCCTCCACCACATCTCTGTGACGAGGACCGTGGACACAGAACCTGGTGCAACAACAGAAGGTATATACTATTTTAAGGTAAAGAACTAATTTTGATGAAACGATTTATCAATTAGTGAACCAACAGAATATTAAGTGCCAGCTGTTTTGTTAAACAATCAGTTGCTTCAGTAATTTTTTGAGCAACACTTTTTGCATCTTCCAGCCTCTCAAATATAAGAATCTGATACATTAAATGCATAAATGATTGCAAACGTATATGGTAACTTTGGTATTTTTCAACCTCGACCCTATCTTCCCATGTTTTTGTTTCAAAATGACTAAATGGGAAACAATTTTTGTGCTGCAGCTGCACTTTAACAGTGCCCTGTTGCTCGGAGAGATTCTGTTGAAGGTCAGTTTTGTTTCTGCCAGCTGCAGCACGCTCCTTTAATACTGGAACAATTTCAAAAACTGTTAGAGACTTAGACACAAAAATATGGGAAAATGTGGTCCAAGTTCAAAAGTTAACCTTTAATATATCTGTGTTTTGGACTGTTGGTCCACCAATTGAAGGCACGACCTTGAGCTGTATAGACAAACTGATTAATTAATTGTAAAAAAAAAAAAAAAAAAAAAAAATCCACTGCAGATTAATCCAAAATGAGCCATACTTTAAGGACCAGAGTGTCAAATTAGTGGCATCTAGAGATGAGCTTGCAGACTGCAAACCCATCGCTTTACTCTCTTCCAGCTGTGTCGGAGAAACTACAGTGGCAGCGAAAGTAAAAAAAGACAAAACAAAAAAAAACAAAAAAAAAACAACAACAGCTAGACAGCTGTCATCAGTTTGTCCATTCATGGCTACTGTAGAAACATGGAGGTGCAGGTTTGTAATGATTATTTTCAGGTGATTATACATAAATGAAAGCATACTTTGAATATTATATTCAATTTTTGTGATATTCTATATTTTCCAAAACAACTGAACAAGTCAAATGCTGATATACTTGAAAGCTCTGAGAGCAAAAAAGCTAGTAAGTGGACCTTGAGGTTGGATTTGATTTTACATGATTACAAAATGACGATGTGAGTATGTGACAATGTTTAGCATTAATGCTCCTATAGTAATAACAGCAGCAGTCCAACTTTTGAGGATTGTTAAACAAATGATGAGGGGGTTTTTTTTCAGATTTTTTCAGATTTTGCAGAGAAAGTGAGAGAAAAATGTACTTACCCATTTGCCCAGTTGTTTCCAGAGCCCTGCTTCTGGCTGAAGTGTGAAGTTTCTCCATACCTCCACCTGCCAGACTGTGCAGCCCTGATGATACTCTGGTTGATCACTTTGGGCTCCATGTCCACCAGCACCGCCCTGGCTACAAGGTCTGCAGGGCGGGGAAACAAACCGGTGTGCAGTAAAGTTGCAGTCCGAAACCAAACGTTTTAAATGTAGAACAGCTGTGTTAGTTAGTTACCTCCATGTGCAGTCTGGTGGAAGAAGCGCTCACAGCTGGCTGCGCTGTACACTTTCCTCTGTCCCTCCAGAGCATCACTGCAGAGGATGTCAAACAGCTCATGACCCACCTGGTTACCACACTGACCCAGCTGCACTGTTACTATGGACATTATTCACCGAGGTAAACATTGAACTGTTCCAGAAGGAGCCAGGAAGTTTTCCGATTAGAGTATGAGAGCATGAAGTCTGCAGTCAACCGGTGAATTCACGGTGTGAGTGAAAAGTCTCATGACTGTCAGAGTAGACAGCAGTATCAACTAGTTTGAAGACAGCGTCCGTTCTGCCGTCTGTCTGCCGCCATAAAAAGTTAGAACGGCGTTTCCGGTCCACGCTCTCAAAACTTTCAAAATAAAACTCATTCACAATTTTATTGTATATGTGATGAATGGTTGAAACTTATTTTTGTGTCTCAAAGAAAAAGTAATAATACCTAATTTTAGCAAAAGAATGTCATTTACATTGTCTATTATTATTGTTATTATTATTTGTAGTAGTAGTAATAGTAGTAGTAGTAGTAGTAGTAGTATTAACTACACTGGTAATAGTATTCATTTTAGTTTTTATTATGTTATTCAGATGTCTGGATATCATCTGGGTATATTACAGGTGTTTCCTCAAACCAGAGTTATTGTAGTTTTGTATTTTTCATTAGTATTAAACTCTTATTTGGTTCATAAGTTTTGGATTTCAGTTCGGTTTAGCGTCAGATAATTTACATCGTGGGTTTGCTGGTTTCAGTTCTGTTTTTATTATTTAACAATGCAAAGTTTTAGTTTCGCTTTTGTTAGTTTCGGTATTATTTTTAGATGTTTATTTATTAGAGGAATGGTTGTTCAGAACAGGTGAAACAAACACAACATTTTGTGAGGGCAATTGACTCAAACTCTTGTAGATATCTGTCCCGTTACTGAAACTAAAGACATTTCCTAAATGTTTTTATTTTATTTTAGTTCGTTTTGCAAGTACACGATATTATTTCAGTCAGTTTGTTAGTTTTTTCTTTTATCAGTACTATCTAAAATTTGATGTAAAATGTTGTTATTACTTGCAATAAAAAGGAGGATTGTCTAACGTTTAATTTGTAGTGCGCTCCTGTTGTTGTTTTTATGACAAAATAAAAGCAGCCCGCTCAGGTTACCGCCCCTTTTGTTGAGTGTTGCAGTGCGCATGCTCAGTGTAGTAGCCGGTTATGGCGGCGGTGTGTGTTTGTCCATGAGGTGGGGGGACGCCTGCTGCTATTCTTGCGGTGTGTGACAGAGCGATCCGTGCGAAGCGCTGCCATGGCTGGAGTGTTTGACATTGATTTGGACCAGCCGGAGGAAAATGTCTCCGACGATGAGAATGAGGAGGTACTTTAATGGGAGATGTTGAACGGAACTGCGAGAGTTGTCACATCAGAAACTCTTCACGCACAGCAGCTAGCATTTAGCTTGTTAGCCGTTAGCCTGATAGCCTGCCAGCCACCGCAGGCCTGCTTCTCCTGCAGCCGGAGCTCTCAGGCCTTGTCAGACGGGGTTAGCAGAGGCTAACGCTAGCTTCGCCACCGTTACCTGACAGCGATCATGACAGAGCTGTCACTTGTTTTGTTCTTATTTTACCAGTAGTTATAGCTAGTGGTGAAATGCATGTGTTGTGAACGCTGTCACGTTTAAAAACCATCGCTGTCATGTTGGAGTTGTGCAAGCAAAGCCTTACTTGGCCAAAGGTGCTGCTGCAGTGATAAATGTGGCTCGGCTGTGTGCAACAGTTTATTTTGGCAAGACTGTTACAGAGTGGGACTGTATGGAGTTAAAGCTGAGTGTTTCTGTTTACAGTGAGGCTGAAACACAACAATACAGCACCGCTACAGATCTACACTGTACATTTAACATAGAACAACAATCACTTACAATTATGATGTGTAAATAAATACTGATTTATACGCACGTGTCAAACTGGGTATCTTATTACAACAAAACACGATCATCTGCTATCACAGGAGTAATGCAGTGATTAAATAGAAGACACAAACAGTATCAAATGTGTACTTACTTTCCATTAAGATAAACAACTTTTGCTAAATGTGTTGATGTCCATGTAGCATGGATTGGGCAACTTTTAAATCACTGCAGCTCTGGTTGGTCAGGATCACATTACAGCTCCTGTGTGCATGTGTTGGCTAAACTTATTGTACAGCTGGATTTAATGTAAAGTGGGATTATTTTCATTACACATTAATCACTTTATTTCTCTATTAATCGATTAGTTGTCCCAGTCACAGTTAAATGGATCAAAGATAATGTCTTGTAGGGCCCAGCCAATACAGATATAAGTGAGAATTTCAATATTGGCAGATATTTTTTAAACAGAATGTATTATACAGAATATATTCATAATGCACATTTTTTGTGAGGACCCCTCAAATTTGTCTAACAAATAATAACAAAAGTTTGTGGTAACAAAGGCAGGATATCAGGGCACTGAAACAGTAAAGTCTCACCTATATTTTTATTGATTTAATTTAAATAACTTTAAATAAAAAAAGTTTTTAGATATATGAGAGCATATATCAGATAACATAGATTCTGATACCAATATAGACTGATAAAGTTGTGATGGACCAATATTGGGCCAATAATATCAGCCAACTAATATATCAGTTGGACTTTAAATGTCTGGTTTTGTATAATCAATGGTGCAAAACCGGAAAGGTTTTGAGATTCAGTTTTGTAGGTTTTTGGAATTTGTGCTTGAAAGATGAGCCAATTGATTAATTTATTATCAAAATAGCTTCCAATTATATTTTCTGTCGATCAACGTTATTTGTTGCAGAGCTGAATGTAAGCAGTAATATTATGCCTATTTCATTAGTTACATGATGTCATATGAAGTACACTTCTTTATTATTAAGACTTAAACAAGCTTGATTATATGTTTAGTTTAATTTTTCCATTTATAGTGATTTATTTGTAAAAGTTGTCAAGTACTGTATTATAAATTTTTATCAATCAACAATATCAATACCGCTATCAATATAGTTAAACAGGCATAAAGTGTTTCAACACAGGAAAGAGCAGGAGATACAGAAATGTTCTTATGTGGTTAAAATCTATTTCTGATTAATTCCAGAAAAATGAAAAATGTAAAAAAGAATGTGGCGTAAAAAAAAAAAGCAATCTTTAGATCAAATCGTAGCCTAATTTCTGATGCTGTGTGGATGTTCATCAGAAAGTTCTGCTCATGTTTGCTGTAGTTATTTATTAGAACAAAATCACTAACTTATGATTATGTTGTGTTTTCTGCTTTTCCTTCTAGGCTCAAATCAATGATATCATGGACCAGTGCAGCGGATTTGAGTTGTAAGTATTCAACATGTCCTCTTCTGCTTGTGTTCATGTACAATGCATTAAATGTTGTCTCTGCAGCAACATGGACGACTGTGAGAAGATCGAGATCTCAGAAGACAACGTCAATCAGGGGACGGAGAACATCAGACCGGAGTGTTTTGAACTGCTGCGGGTCCTGGGGAAAGGTGGTTATGGAAAGGTACTTACGTTACCCAAGAGGCAGCAAGAGAGTAGAAAGTATTCTTAACATGCACACACTCATGCAAATACACAGTTTGGATTGTTGCTCCTCTATAATGTGAGTTCTAGAGTGATTCTTTCAACTGTTGTGATTCTTTTAAACATTTTTACTTCTTTTCTCTTCTCTGCAGGTTTTTCAAGTCAGAAAAGTTGTTGGAGCTGCAGCAGGAAAAATATTTGCTATGAAAGTTTTAAAAAAGGTACTTTTTCAAATTCTTTCCTCATGAAAGCTTAAATCATTTCAGTCAGAGTGATGTACAGCTGCTCTGTCTGTATCCCCTGAATGTAATTGCATGCTTGTTATTACAAATAAACATTATGGTGCTTCTGTCTGCAAATATTGGCTGTCCTTGAAGCCTGTGGTGGGGTAAGATTTCACTGCTAGCTGGTAGATTGCCATCTGTGCTGCTGCAGGCTTGGCACCTAAAAGTCTCTGCCTCAGCCCGTTAGATTCCGCTAGATATTCACACTGCTTCTGCTTGATTGGCTAAAATGACCCCAGTGACACGTTGAATACCTGCCAGATTTCATCCAGTCGTGTTTCAATTGTTAAGCTTCAGGGTGACGAACATTTACGTGCAGCACGGCTTTGATTAAGGCCTGTAGGCCATTGCTCGTGTTTATGAAGCATCTCAGAGTACAGAGTTAGTCCTGACTTGCCCAAAATCCTCAGAGTGACATCTATGCAGTCCTGCATTTAGGCCGAGGAATGAAAGTGAAGCCTTTTTCAAATACCTAATCAGAGTTATTCCATTGGAATTATATTATTTACGCTTACTTAAAAACAGGAAAATATAGCTACAACAGAGATGATGCAGGAATTAACAGCTGTGGTTGACATTATTTCATCTGTGTAATTTTTATTTTTAGATAAAATATATTATCAGTCTTTCTGTGTGTTCAACAAGCTTGTACATTGAAACCACTGAGGAAAAACTGCAAGAAGTCATCAATAATTTTTCTTTTTACGAGTGTCATATACCGGCCATGCCATTTACTCTTAAATGAGAACTTTGATTCCTTGTTGTGTGTGTGTGTGTGTGTGTGTATGTAGGAAGGCTCATAAATAACTTAAGTCGAAGTTGAACTACAGTGATTCTGAGATGCTTGATAAACACGTGCACTGATTATATAACACAATTAATGATGAGTAGCAGCATGGTAGAGCAGTTATGCTTTGTAGTAGCTGATGACAGTTAGCTACTTTTGCAAGCTATCTGTCATCTATTAAAGCCAAGAAAAGCCCACTTTGTGAGTAAGAAGGGGTTAAAAATTCAGAGTGCAATGCATACTACTTAATTGGTCTCAACAAGAAGTGAGGTCAAGAAAGACTTCTCAGTCAGCAAGCTTGTGCTGCACAGTTCGACTCAAAGGGCTCGCCACAGCCTCAGCGCGCCTGTTGGAGCTCCATCTGTTGTCGTAGTTCTCACAGTCAAAGCTGAGACAACACTGTTGCTGACAGGCAGCTCTTTAACTTTCTGACAGAAGTGGTTAGCAAACAAACAGAAGCAGGAGCAGAGGAGAGGAAGAGTGGAGAGGAACAAAAGGCTCTGGCTGTGCACATATAAACCCACAACAGTGCTTTTGACACCATTATACTCCATAGAACTGTAATCCACATGTGTACGGTATGTTTTAATGCGGTTTTCATTGTAAGCTTTTGTATTGTATTTCTTTGAATAGTAAGTAATAATTAAGGACTGCCGCTGTCAGAGCATAACTGACTTGTCAAACTTTATTTATTCATTAAACTAGTTTAGCAATAATTAAGAAATGTCACTCCTCCGTCACAGTGACACAGTTGCCTAAATTGCTCAGCTCAGCCCCCGCTTGCCAGATGTTGTACAGTTGAATGCTTCTCTCTATTTGTCAGGCAGGCAAGCAGCTCATAAGGCAGTGATACACAGACTATTTTTTGGTGAAAATCACTTCAGACATGGGACTGATCCGATCCAGTAAGGGGTATCAGGGTGTAATATTAAAGTAAAGCATTCATTAGGTATCAGATCTTTGTCACCAATGACAGTTACCAACATAAACCACTGTATTTTTAGCAAACACATTACAAACCCATAACAAAAAGTGACATTTGCATTTTGGGACATAAAATAGCAAATTTAAACTCAGCAATGTTTTAAGGGGAAATTATGTTAATGAGTGCAGTCTCTCTGCCTATCAGCTGCACATATGGATGTCACAAGCCAGGATCCTACAGTGCCCCACAATGGTTGAAGCAGTTACACAAGTTGCATTACACAAACTACACAAACTTTCCAGATTGAACTTGAGTTTTAACTTCTTGTGATCTTACTAATAATAATCATAGTCAGAAACATTAAGAAAAAAGTAGTGCTTGTATCAGGATAGTGTCTGTATCAACAGATATTGGAAATGGATCACTACAGGGTTGCACTGCTCTCCGCAGTACATCTGTATTTGCCACCTGACTAATGTTCATATGCTTCTTTGGGGTGGGGGCACCAGGCTATGATTGTACGCAACGCCAAGGACACAGCCCATACCAAGGCAGAGAGGAATATCCTGGAGGAGGTGAAGCATCCCTTCATCGTTGATCTCATCTACGCCTTCCAGACAGGAGGAAAACTGTATCTCATCCTGGAGTATCTTAGTGGTCAGTACAACAAAATACACACACATACACTCTCTCTTACACTCAGGAGGATGAATGAATGCAGAATACATGTGAAATCACTCTGGTTGTATTGCAGTGTTTGCGCTTATGTCTAATCTTGACTATGATGTATGAGTGTCACACATGTTAACAACATGAACCCGTGTTCATGTGTGCAGGAGGAGAACTTTTCATGCAGTTGGAGAGGGAGGGCATCTTCATGGAAGACACAGCCTGGTAAGTGCTCTTCATTTTCATATTAACAGAGATGCACACACACGTCATCACTGTGGAAAATATACATTTCTGATTGGACGGCACTTATTTATAGTCAATGTATTATCCAAAGTAGGACGGAGAAGCAGTAATTGTGCCAGTGTAGCAATAAAAATCTATGCCAGTGTACACTATATTTACTATCTTTTCCAATGGGAAACTGCCATTATACAAGCCAGATATCATCTTCTCCACACCAACCAGACTACTGGCAAAATCAGTAATTTTTCTTGGCAGAACAAAGGAGTTGCTGGTCTACCGCTGCCTCAATCAATTACATTAAAACTAAACTAAAAGATCGAGGCAGCAGTACACCAGCAACTGCCATGTTCTTCGAGGTAAAATTACTTTTCTACCAAAGGAGTGTGGTTTAGCCAGAGAGCACTGTTTGGCTTGTGTAATGGAAGTTTCCCATTGAAAAGGCTGTCTGACAGCAACGAAGGTGGTCAGAATATTCTAAATATAGTGTACACTTAAACACTTTTTTTTTTTTTTTTGATGGGCCTTTAAGCGGCTAAGATATGTTTATTTGGTGACACTGTCGACAACAGTACATTGTTTGGTTTCTGTGCTGGTACTCATCTCTGCTATCCCAAACTGGGGGCTTGTTCTTGGCATGAAGTTGATCGTATTTGGTGAAATGTTTTCTTTGTTTTTCTCCCTAGTTTCTACCTGGCAGAGATCTCCATGGCTCTGGGCCACCTGCACCAGAAGGGCATCATCTACAGAGACCTAAAGCCTGAGAACATCATGCTCAGCAGCCAAGGTGTGTGTGTCAGAAATGTCTTAAATTTCATTGTATTTTTCCTTAAAACATAACCATCCACCTGCTCAAATATCATGCATGTCACACTGTTGTGATTTAATACAGATGTTCTTGAATATCTGCCAAAAAGAGGCAGGATTGTAAAGGACTGTAAATAACAGCATCTGATTATGTGTTGTTTTCCTTTCAGGCCATGTAAAGTTGACAGACTTTGGACTGTGCAAAGAGTCGATTCACGACGGCACAGTCACCCACACTTTCTGCGGCACCATCGAATACATGCAAGTCGTGCTTTTTCCTCCTCCTCTAATGTTTACAGCTGATTCATTAACGTTAGTTCATTAGTGATAAATGTGCACTCCTGTTGTTGCAGGGCCCCAGAGATCTTGATGAGGAGCGGACACAACAGAGCGGTGGACTGGTGGAGTCTGGGCGCTCTGATGTATGACATGCTCACAGGAGCGGTCAGTTAAACCTTTAAACACATGAACCTTTCTGCTTCATTCTTAATAATGCGCTGTCATAAAATATGGATCATAATTTGAAACGTTTGAGTAACCGCTTCCTTTCTTTTCCCGCTGTAGCCTCCGTTCACCGGTGAAAACCGGAAAAAGACCATCGACAAGATCCTGAAGTGTAAGCTCAGCCTGCCGCCCTACCTCACGCAAGAAGCTCGAGACCTCCTGAAACGGGTACATGCTGTTTGTTTAGAGTTTATACTTCTCATGTTTATCCAAAATAAATGTGGAGTTGTTATGTAATGTCTTCTTCTGACATTTGACTGCTGGTCATACAGCTGCTGAAGAGAAACGCCTCGTCACGGCTGGGAGCTGGAGCAGGAGACGCTGCAGAGGTGCAGGTGAGGACGTGGACCATGCCTCCAAACATGGCGATACAAACACACTAGCCCTACTTCAGAGCAGCACACAATGATATATTGCTTTTATATCACATGGGAAAATTTCACTGACCAAAGGTAGCATCTCCCAACCTTTTGTCTTAAGAGACTTTTAAGGTCAATCATTGAGTAAATGATGTAAACAACTGACAAAATTGTACAATTGGGATAAATTTAGTGTTTTCTTCTCCCTGGCACTTGGTCATTGTTGTATTAAGTCTTTGGGGTTAGTTTGGGGTTAATTGTTTACTTTTCTAATGCAGGACAAGGCTGTTCACAGACAGTGAATACTATATGAATACAGACATGTAAATATAGCTTGTGTTCACCGTGCCTTTATCCTGTGAGATTTTTTGATCTTAAATAAGGGCATTTACTTCTCTTCATGGAAATGAATGAAATGCTGAGATAAAGGCCATTTTTTTAAGCTTTCTTCTACCTTTTGAAATCAAGAAGGCCTCTCGACCCCCTGTGAAGCTTTGGTGGCCCCTAGTGGGGGTCAGGACCCCCAGGTTGTGAACCAGCGCCCCACTGGCTTACTTATGTGGTTGGTTTCTAAAAACACACTGTGTCTGCACTGCTGAAGATCTTACATAGTTACAGAGACTCTGATAGAACCTTTTCAGTATCACTTTTTTTTAAATCAGTGATACTAATTAAGGTCCTGTTCCATTTAGTGTAGCAGAGCCTTTCCTGCACAATCAAAATGGCTGCTGTGAAAAAGCTCTTTGCTTTTACTTCAATTTAAGTTTTAAGCTTTGTTCAAGAACCACAACTTTGCAAAACCCAGGAACCTAATAATCAGAGTCCTTGTCCCACAGCTCCTCTTACAACACTCTGATGCACTGGAAAAATCAGTGGCTGCATGAATGGCAGCTTGTTTAAAAATTTCCAGACTGAGAGGCTGTGTTTCGTGGCCCTCTGTTCATACAGCAGCACTCTGTTTGCATTTGATGTCTCACAGGCTCATCCCTTCTTTCGACACATCAACTGGGAGGACTTACTGGCTCGGAAAGTGGAGCCTCCCTTCAAACCTTTCCTGGTGAGTATCACAGGAGCAGACCACTAAAAAAATCTGATTTGGAGAGTATACAAATTTGAGACTGTGAAAGGGACAATCATCTTAAAAATAAAAAATACATATTTTCGCTCTGGCCTGTTGTGCTCTTTGTAGGGCTGTATGTAGAAGCTACTTTCTTTTTATGGTATAAAGAAAGTAGCTCCAACAGGAAACTGCTCACAACAAGGTCTGTGGATTATCTTCGTCTTATCTTATCTTATCTTAGTTTTTCACATATATTTTGTTGGTGTTTTAGAACCACAAGCCGAGCGGCATCTAGTTCCATTATATTAGTGAGAAGACTGACATCTCTACAGCCAATACCTCCAAAACTCTGCAACTCACACCAAAACAGTCTAGATGGATAAATAACACGACAGGCCAGAGCAAAAATACATATTTTTGATTCTGGGGTGAACCATCCCTTTAAATGTTGAAACGAGATCACTGTCAGTTCACTAATAATGCTGCTTGAGAAGCTTAAGATAAGGTTTAATTCTGGTTGCCTGCCAAGAAAACTGAATACGTTTGAGTAATTGAAGGCAGGTGTTCTCTGGTTTCAGACCTATGTGCTGTGAGTTCTGACACATCTGCTCATGTTGCCGCTCCTCCTCACCTGTGTTTGTTTTCTCATCTGTCTTTGCAGCAATCAGCCGAAGATGTGAGTCAGTTTGACTCAAAGTTCACCAGTCAGACACCAGTCGACAGTCCAGATGACTCAACCCTCAGCGAGAGTGCCAATCAAGCCTTCCTGGTAGCTTTCGGACTATATTTCTCCATCTTTTGTTTGTTTTGTTAAATTTGGCGAGTCGTTGATATTTTATATTCAATGTCTTGTGATCACAAGAGGGAAATACTCCAAAAAGTTCATATTTTTAGGAGGCCTTATTTGAATGGATGATAAGTGTTGCAATTTTTCATGATTATCATCTGTTAATCAGTATGTAAAACTCTTTGCTAACAATGAAGCTGGCTTCCCTTATAAGTTATTTTAAAAAGGCACCACAGGTTTGCAAAAAATCATGTCATTTGTTAAACAGGCTTGTTTTCCTCCTCTGAATCCACACTGCTGCCCCTGCCTTCCTTGCACTCTTTCTGCCGACAGCCAGCCCCCTCGAATGTGATTGTGCGCCCACTACACCTGTGTTTTGTCTCTGATGTTTTTGTCCTTGTAGGGTTTCACATACGTCGCCCCGTCAGTCCTGGAAAACATCAAAGAAAAGTTCTCGTTTGAGCCAAAAATCCGCTCACCTCGACGGATCATGGGCAGCCCGAGAACACCTCTCAGGTATGTCAGTGTGTCTGCAGACCAATAGATAAAAACTAAAAAGCTAAGACTGGGTTGCACCCACCAAGTCTAATTTAATCTAATACTAATGAGTGAATCCAGATTTAAAATGAGCTCTGTTGCACAATTAAAAACTAATCTTTTAGTAAATCCAAATGTATTTATTTTTATTTTAAAGTTCATTGTTTTTGCTTGCTAGATCAAGTTTTTAAAGGCACATTGTTAACAAGCTAGCTAAAAACAAAATGTTGCAATGTTTGATATTAGAAAAAACTTATTACATATTTATTATTCTTATGTGTTCTTTTTCTTATTTACTTATTACTTTGCTCAATTCATCTCAAAAATGGTGGCTTCTGAAAATTAAATTATGTTGCATCAAACTTTAAAGCTGGCTTAAAATGAAGAAAGATTAAATTAAAACCTCTTTATACCTCAGTTTAGTTTTTACTCTAAAGCCAGATTAAATTTAATTCTGTAAAAGTATTAAGATCAAGTCATGATTTAATTGGGTTTAAAAATTAATCCTTGGTGGTAAGACTGTTAAAATAGCCAGGAATACACACAGAACTACACATGGAAACATGTCTTCCGCGTTGGTCAGTGTAACAGATGCCTCGTCTCTTTCTGTCCTTTACAGCCCAGTCAAGTTCTCAGCAGGGGACTGCTGGGCCCGGAGCCCCCTCCTCCCCGGCGGAGGACCAAGTGTCCTCCAGTCACCTCAGGACCAGGCCATGGAGCTGTCCACCCCAGAGCAGATGGACATCACGACGAGCTCCGAGGCCTCGGCCCCTCTCCCCATCCGTCAGCCCGCCGGGGTCAACCTGGCTCAGATGAAGCAGCAAGCATATCCCCTGGTGGCTAAGAGGCCCGAGCATCTACGTATGAACCTATGACCCACCACGCCTCTTTAGGAGAGTTTATTTCTTGACTCTTTTTTTCTTTTGTTGATATTTTTTAAGAAACAAAGCAAAAAGATATGGATGCTAGAGACAATTAAAATCCAAAATTGCACATCCGCACACTACATATACTGTCACGGCCTGGAGTTCGTGCGTGGGCCTGGGACTCCAGCGCGCTGCAGTTCAAAGTGCTATCGACGACATCACCGTCTTCACCACTTCTCCTCTGACACCTCAGGTCTCTAGACCTCTGTCTTCTGACCCTCTCTTTCTCAACTGGACTGGTAGGACTGGAAATCTTTCAAGGAGCTACGGCCTTTGAGCAACCTGGAAATCAAAGGCGATAATGTATCACACAGTATGCAAGCAAGATTTACTCTGACGTGCAGTTAGTCTGCAGTACAAGATGACGTCCAAAGTGCTTTGTGCTATTTGAATGAATGAATGCCAGCGAGGAAATTGCTTCCACAGGGAGATTTTGACGGTTCTTCTTTTAAAAAAAAAATGCTTCCTGGCTCTGAATAAAATCATATGAATTTGGTTTATTGTCGAAAAAGATCAAAGAAATGAGTGTGAGCAGCGGACAAGCAGAGGTTCTGTTGTTGATGAATATAGCTTTATGTCTTACGGTGTTTTACAGAATGGATGCATTAACTGTGCTATACATCAATGATGAATCAGAGAGCCTAAATTAAACAACAAAAAAACAATGACTTTTTACATTCTTTCGGCGTTGGTGTTGTGGATGATTTTTGTGGAATGGCTTATTTGATGTGGGAACCGTATTTCAATTATCTGCTCTTCAGGCGTGCTGCAGTGCACTATGGGATGTATCACTGGATCAGCTGACACGTCACCACCAGACATAATTCAACTTGATCACCATCAAACCCCCCCACCACCCCCCGAAAAAACACCAAACTCATCTTGGTGCTGCTTTGTTGCGACTCCACCCTGGCCTCCCAACAGACTGAGGGACTCGGCGGTGACAGGAGGTCGGACCCCCGCTGGCCCCTAAAGCGAATTCATATTAGAGACTGTGGCACCAGTTGATCTGGACACTGTCTGCATCTGTGGGCTTTAAAAATGCTCCAAAACCACTGGGACATTTACAGCCTCGTGCATCAGCGTTCACTTGTTTAGGAGGGAAATTTTAGAAATCCTGAAAAGCAAGGAAAATTATAATAAAACGGAAAAAAAAAAACACAGAGTGCAGTGTCTCTTTGTGTACCGTTAAAGGGACAATTCAGCTTTTTTTAATGTGGATATCTCATCAGTGTTGATAATAAATGTAGTCATTTTATAGCTACTACATCTAGTTTCTAATTGATTATGAAAGTGTCTCAGCATATTTCTGATGCCGCTGTATAATATAACTTAACAGGACCATCAACAAGAAGATCTGCTATTTCTGTATAGTTTTTCTTAATGGCTGCCATGGGGTTGGATTCCTCATGAAGACATAGACACAGTAAGCAGTACATTAACGAATAAAAAAGAAGCAGGAGGACATTTTTATTAAGATGATTTTATTTATGTCTTTATATTTTTTTGGATATCACTGTGGAAACACAACTGCTTTTGTCCACTGGAGCCTCCCAGCTCAACAAATCATGAAAGTTCCTTGTAGTAGGTTTAAGCAGTAAATTCCTGTGGGCCCTTTTCCAGTAAATCAGCTGAGGTTCTTGAACCAGTGCTGTCCAAGATTTTTGGAACCTTCTTGCTGTCTAGTGAACCAGCCCACGTTTGGCTTTTTTTAAAATATATTTTGGGGATTTTTACGCCTTTAATTATATAGGACAGTTGAAGATATGACGGGAAATCAGGGGGGAGAGAGAGTGGGTGAATGACATCCAGCAAACAGCCCAGGGCGGGAGTTGAACCCACCCCCACTGCAGAGGACTCACAGCCTCCATATACAGGGCGAGCGCTCTACCAACTGAGCAAATATGTTTCCATGTTTTGCCTGGAACCATTGTAATCAAGAATGTCATCAACAGGGTGTTTCACAATGCACAGCAACCTGTAGAATATGACACACCGACTGTGGTTCTCAAGAAAAACCTGCATTTTTTTTGTTCCAACTGTGAACCAACTTTTCAGGTTCTGAACCAATTTATTTTTGGTGGAAATGCACTCGTTCTAAATTAGGTGCTTGAACCAGAACGGCGCTGGTTCCATGTTGGTGGAAAAGGCCTGATAGTGTGCTGTATTGACTGAGAAAGCTGAGTCCTGTTTGCTGAGCTGTGCAGGCAGTGCCTACATGTACCAGGATGCATTGCATGCAAGCTTGTGCCCACGTCCATATTGCCATGTATCACCATCCTAGCCTATAGCTATTACTTTATTAGTACTCATTTTGCATGCCACCTGGCAACCTAGTGACGGAGCTTACAAATCCAAACTGAAATAGCCATAAATGTCTATGTTGTGTCAACATCACCATCATATTAGACGGTAGACTTTTCTGTAAACCAGTACACAAAGTTAAGTAAATTTACAAAGTACACAGGGGAGCTGCAGTGTTTCTGGATCAATCCACTTCAATGAGTAATGCTAGACTGAAGAGTTTATGATCTACACAGAGAAGGAAAACGTTACACCACATAGATCATGAACCCTTGAATATAAAAACAATTGCCCTATTAACATGGATGGCTTACTTGACGTAACAAAAATGGTGGTGACGTTGACATATGATCCAAAGGTCAGTGCAGCGTCAAAATGTATACGTCTGCGGGAACAGCCTCTGCAGCAGGAGAACTCAGATTTCTCGGTCAGTATAGCACATTCTGAGGAATTTACTGCATTTGCCATCAACACCGACTGGACATCTACATAAAAAGCAGTGAATTTTCCCTTTAATCATCTGTAATCAAAGTTTCAGGGAAAACAACTAGAGAGCTCACAAGTGTGCTTTTTTTAATGACATAAGATTTGCTCCAAATCTCATCAACATTGTATTAGATGAATGTCAAACTTCATCACGGTCATCATCACAACATTATAGAGCACTGCTGCTAGCATCTTTAAATTTCTCACTGTAGCGTCACCCTGTACTGTCCTTTTCCTTCGTTTGACTGGGGATTTGGACTCATTACAAACAATAGTTGTGCAAAGTATAAAAAAAATCAATTAAAATGGTTATGAGGTAATATTGTAAGATGACTTTTCTGTACCTGAAATAACCACTTAAAACCACCACCAATTAAAAAACAATTTCGCAAAATAAACTAAAACTAAAAGATGATATCCTCAATTAAAACACAAAAAGAACGAATATGTTGCTGAAATGAACGGTCTAATATAATGTCAGAGACAAACAAAACAACAAACATAATGCCTTCTCAATGGCAACAAGTGTTGTCGTACTACAGTGATGTGATTAATCTGGAGCATACAGTACTTCAGAGGAATCTGTGGGAGAAAAAAATAAAATAAAACTGCTATATGATAGCGATCCAAAACGGTTTGACCTTTTACATGTGGTTCACAAAGCAGAAGAAATCACAAACTGCAAAATTAGTTCAAATGAGTCTAATTCTGTCTTACTCTTACATGAACCCTGATTGTGTAGTTCAACATTTATATTAGACAGAGCAGTGGGATTCTCACTGCTGGCTTTAGAGAAAATACTGTAACATTCAGTTCTATGTACAAAATGCAAAACACACAGAGAATTTGCATGTCAAGTTTCTCACCACGGCTGCTGGTCTGAGATATGAATCGTTTTGGGGGCGAGAAAAATCGCTGTACTTTTCAGGCTGGTGTTCATGTCCCACTCATCTGCCAAGAGATCCTTCATTTACACTGCAAACTTGTCCAATTAGGGTCCCTGGAATAAAATGTTGCATTTCTAATTACTAAGTGTACAGTATATTGGTCTTACACTGTGTCTTAATAATAATACGTCTATAAAACTGGAAAATGCTGTGAGATATACTGTACAGGGATTGGCTGGAAAAAAAAGCATATATACAAATTTGAATATTAGTTGTCTTCTTGCAACTTAAAAATACGTCAGCAAAAATTATTTATCAGCCAGGCCCCATTAATAAGCAAGATGTACCAACAGTCAAAAGCTGCACTGTCTAATATTGCTTTTAAAAGATTTGAATTGGTGCTATAATGGACAAAACTGATCAGATTTAAGGAAAGTTTGGAAAAATAAGGGATTGTTTAAAAAAAAAAACATTGTAACATTGTAAATTTTAGACATCTCAGTTCATTTAACAATTGATTATATTGTTTATATCTGGAATATACAGTGTATAAATGCAGAAATCACTGTGCAAATTAAAATCTTCACAAGGAATGTACACTTACAGAAAAATAGTAATGAAAGCAGTCATGTTTTGTGGAAGCTACCAAACTAAAAGATGTTACTGAAAACAGTGTTACACAATGTGTTTTATCAATTTAACAACTTCATCTTCAAGTTACCGTAATATTCCCTGCCTTGATTATTTAACTACAGCTCAAACAAGGCTGGCTTTGAATTGCTTCTCCGCAGACTCTGAAAAACTAAACAAGGCACACATTACTTTAGAGGAAAACCTTTAAATAATCATTAAAACAACAGAAAACAAAACATTGGTTCTAGAGCTGCAACCGTTAATCCATTATTCATCAACTCTTTGATTAATCCCCAAGCATCTCCATAATCGATTAATCGTTTGAGTCATTTTTCAATAAAGAAATGTCCAAAATCTCTGATTTCAGTTTCTCAAATGTGAATATTTTCTCTTTTATCACTGCTCTATAACAGTAAACTGAATATCTTTGGGTTGTGGGCAAAGCAGGACATTTGAGGACATCACACTGAGTTTTTGAAAACAGTGATCAACACTTTTTTTTCCCCATTTTCTGACAGTTTATAGACCAAACAATCGATTAATTGAGACAATAATTGACAGATTAATAATAAGAATAATTGAGAGTGGCAGCCCTAATTGGTTCAAATCTGAGTCAAACAGCAATGAAAAGATCCTTCACACTCAGTTTAACTCACTTGGATTAACAGATGGTTGAGATAAACTGCATGAGGACATATTGAGACAAGTTGAAAATCATATCCACACAAGTGCATACAGTCAGTTTTGGGGAACTAAGGTAAACAAGTCTGAAGTTCTGCCTGTACTGCTCAAATTTCAACAAGCTGAAAAACTTCACACAGTAAACTCAACAATCCGGATATCCAAGCAGGTTAAAACACACCCAGAAACGCACTCTTTGACCCAGCTCTGGTTTGGTTTGGCTGTTTCAAGCAGCAGAACATGGTTTCAACAAAGAAAACAAACCAGAAAAAATAAATGTAAATTTTTCTACAAAAGTCCTTAGCTAGTCTGAGCAGTTGTTTCAGTTTCCAGGGCACTGTGACACCGTGAGTAACGATGAGTAACCTCCATAAAGACGACAGTGTCTTTAATCAGAATTATGTACTTCAAGGTGACAGAGGTGACAAAGTGTGAGTGTTTTCTGAACGTAGCAGCTACAGCGGGACCAGAGAGACTAAACCAGACGGATGAGGGTGGAGTTCCAGGATGCCCACATGTCAGTTGCTGTTGGAGCAGAGGTGCCAAGAAAAAACAAGTCTGTGGTGACGATGATGAGCATCATCACTGATTAGCTCTGCACCTCCACGCAGCAGGACTCTGATCCTGCAGCCGCCTCATTTTCTTCCCTAACCACACCCACCAAGCTAAACCGATCACAACACACACCACCGACTCCACGTAGTAGCCATCGAGTGTGGTCACACAAGCTCCACCCTCCTTAACACACAGCTGGAGGTAAGAACAAAAGAGGAATTGTCAGTTTATCAAGTCAAGGTGATCACAAACACCAATGTGCATATGTTTTCTCAATGCTTACTCACCCCCGCCTCCTCCGGAGAGCCGCAGCTCTGCCCGACAGCGCCCTGACACTCCTTCGAGGTCAGAGGATCCACCATCCACAGAGCTACTGTGGAGGGCCAGTTCCCACCAAGATTAGTGACGGTGTTCAGCAGCGTCATGTAGGTCCCACCAATGAGGGGGTCGCTCACTTTGGCGTGGAAGGCCATGCAGGCCACATACATGCTGTACAACGCCACCTGGAGTGGAAACATGGGAAAAATCAATGCACAGACTGTAAAGCTCTCTAAGGCAAATTGTGAGTATTTTCCTGTGCCTGACATTTTAGATTTTCTTCTGTTGCACAGTGACATCTTGGGGCAGAGACAGGTAACAAGACATTGTTGAAAAAGAATATCATACTAACAGACTTTATATGCCTGTAAATTATACTCTCAACCCACTAGTCTGTTAACATACCTAATAATAGATTATATAGATCATTTGCTTTTTTTGTGTAGCCGTACTTTGAGCTACATGCTAACATGTTCACAATGACAACACTAACATGTTGCTGTTAACTAGATATACTCTTTAAAAATAAAAAAGCAAAAGTAAGTTAGATAACTGCTATAAACTGACAACTGCCTTAAAGCCTGACAGAAGAAAAGAGAACAATCCAGCCATAGTCTCACAAGCGACATCATACACTCACTTCACCACAAGACACACCCTGTGAGAAGTTTTCCTCAAACTAACTATGCAAAAACAGAGCTGTTTAAAGGTGTTAAGTAAATCAGACACTGATGGTGTAGCATCGTATTGGACCTCTTTTTTTCTACCAAAAACATTTTGCATTGGTCAGGGCAAAAACATTTTGAGAAGCACAGCACTAGATGAAACAAAGTAATTGAATTTTTTTCCTGGGTGGGGCTTTAGTTTCATGGAAATCCAACCAACAGTTGTTTAGATATTTCACTCAGAGAAATGTCAACCTCATGGTGGTGCTGCAGGACAAGTCAAAGGATCCCCAAAGTCAGGATTCATCCTCTGGGGACCATAAATGTCTGTACAATATTTCATGGCAATATTTCCATCCCTGCTACCATAGTTAAAACTGACAAATTGCAACCAGTTGCCTGTTGTGCTCGATCATAGTCATTTTAACTGATTTTAGCAAGTTTTAATTACCCATCTACAAGCAGACTTGGAGATGCCGTACATAATGTGCATGGGGTTAATTGAACCCTTCTCAGAAGCAGTCTGGCATTGTCTGTATGTTACTGTCACCTGAACTATGATGATGGCTGGAACAGAAGCAGAAAGAGTAGAAAAACAAGATACTAAAGCGATAGTAACAGCAATATCAAACCTGATGCACTGCATAGCTGAGCAGCACGATGGCGTAGTAGTAAACAGGAAACCCTCCTTCTTGTTTTACACTGGGGGTCCACCACACCAGCAGAGCGTAGCCCAGTCCAATGAGCAACCTGCAACCACAAAACAACTCTCAGCTTTTAGTTTACGGAGTGTGTGTATGCGTGGGTTTGTGTGTGTGTGTGTGTGTGTGTGTGTGTGTGTGTGTGTGTGTGTGTGTGCGTGCGTGCGTGCGTGTGTGTGTGTTATCACCTAAAGGGAAAGGCCTTGTAGAAGACATCGAGTGGTCTGGGCCCTGCTGTGTATTTACTGATGATCACAGGCAGAAGGATCTGCAGAGGTACCATGGGCACTGCCAGCAATGCCAGCTGTTCCTTGGGAACTCCAGCCTCCACCAGCTTCAGACCTGTCACTGCATCTGCTGCAGAGAAGCCCATCTGAAACACATAATGAAATTTCATACAATTTCATATATTAAAAGGTATGTTTCAAAGATAAAGCAAATATTTATCAATTAATAGTCAAGTACTTTAGCAGTGAGCAGCAGGAAACAGAAGGTGAAGACTGTGGGCATCTTGATGATGGAGATCAGCAGCTTATAGGTTTCCATGACGCCCTGCGTCTCCTCCTGGACTCTCCTCTTTCCTCTGCCATGTGCATTTTCCCTTTTCAAGATGGCTACCAACGTCGTGGAAACCAGAAACACCACACCCCAAAAGAACAAGAAGTCTGCAGCAGAAGAACAGAAAGCATTAGAAAACAAACTTTATTCGCTTGATCACCCAAATAAGCATTGTGTTGTCAAGTTGCCTCGTTGCAGTTTTTCTCGGCTGCTAAGACACAATTGATGAAACTGAGATCCACCTGATCTTCAACATCACATCACATCTGTCAGCACTTTTTCACTGGTTGCACACACAAAAGGACAACAAAAGGAGAACATCTACTCACAGCTGTTAGAAATCACTTGCAAAATTATGAAACTAATGCAAATTTACAAGACTTTTTTCTGGATTCTTCAACATTTTAAATTTTATTATGGATTGTAGATGGTGAAATCCCTAAATTCTTGCACTTTTGTGTTATGAAACGCTATTCTTAATATATTGAACTATTTATCCATGAAGTTTTTCACAAAGAGGTAAACCTCATCCCATCCACATTTCCAACGACTAACCCTTTCATGGATGCCCCTTTAATAGCCAATCATGGCACCCTGTCACCTGTTACTGATTAACCTCTTTACCTGTGTTATGTTCCAAACAGGTGTTTTTTGAGAATTCCACAACTGTCCCAGTATTTTGTTGACCTTGTCCCAAATTTTTTGGAACATGTATCAAACAGGCATCAAATTACGAATGTCTGTATTAAATACCTTGTCTTTGTACTACTACTACTTTCTACATTTTGTGAGTATTACAGCATTTTACAAACAAAATTCATTTTGGCATGTGACTTTCAGTTTTGGCCTGTTTGTGAACCGTTTTCAAAGGGTAACTTCAGAATGCACAGACATGTTCAAGCAAGTGAGAAAAACTGTAATCTATCAGGTCAGGGACTGGTAATACCTGACAGAGTGACGATGCCTGTGTCCTTGGGCTCTACTCTGAGGTATTTGTTGCAGAAGTCTGCAGACTCCAGAGCCAGAAAGAGCACGTTCCCCAGAAAGTAGCCAGCTGTCTGGCCCACAGAGTTGCATGTAGAAGCGTAGCCCACATTCTCTCTGGATAACATAGTCAGGGCCCAGCCATCCACAGCTATGTCCTTAAAGGAGGAGAAGATAAAACCATTGAAAAATGCAATAAGCCGTTCCATGCCAATGACACAATTATACCTCTCTTCTAAGACCAATGTCAACAATCAAATAAGCAGCCTCCACACCCATGTTAATTGCAGATATCAATATCAAGTCTTCTTATTAACTGTTCCTTGTGCCTTTTTCTATGGTCATATGTTTTGAAAAGCACTATATAAATTAAGGTTTTAATAGGTGCTATTATTGACGAATAGGAGGGAAACTATTTACTTGAATTTGTTAATCATACTAAATGTGTTTGTGTCACAGCATTTATGTTTGCCTACCTGTGTGGCTGCCAGGAAGGCAAGCATAAAGAAGACTGCGGTAAGCGTTACAACTTTGGGTCCTCCCTCACTCTGCAGCAGTGAATTGACCGTCATAGAAAGGCACAGCATGAAGAGGCCCAGCAGGTACTGTGTGGGCACCAGCCATGACTTTCTGCAGAATCAGGACGGAGGCGGGGGTGGCACAGAAGTTATCAATAAAAAGACACACAAGGCAGCAAAAACAATCCACACAGGTGAAATCATCAACACTAAAATACTTCTTACCTTCTACCAAACCTGCTGAAGTAAAGAGCATCCACCAGTGGAGCCCAGAGCAGCTTGAGACTGAATGGCCAGAAGACGAAGCTGAAGAAGGCTTGGTCTTTGTAGCTGACACTCTTACTCTGTAAGATCAGAGGGATGCTCCCAGCCAGTCCCAGGGGAATCCCCTGCAGCACATAGAGGAAGAGAAGAAGTAACACGTTTCCCAGTTCTCCACGGATCCCAGGCCGGACCTTAGGCCTCCTGTCCTCAGAGTCCGACCCTCTGATGAGTCCCTCTGTTTCCTCTTCTACTTCAGAGGAGCTCGTCTCTGGCCTGTCCATGTCCCTCACGTTATCAGTTAGGAGGGGGGCCACCGCTGGCTTCCTCTGCCGCCCGTTCTTGTGTGTGAGCAAATCTGAGGGCTCCATGTTGGAGCAGTGGGCATCAAACCTGCTGTGCCCTCAGCAAATCTGTGGAGAAATATAAGTGAGAATGACTGAAACAGCTACACTGGAGCCACCATGATTATTTTAAATAATTTGGATCCCATTGAGATGCTTGTTTTTTAGTTTTTGGAAAGCAGGGTGATACTGGCAAATATAAAAACTAAGTTGTGGAGAGGTGTCATTCTGAATAGTGTAGCAGCAAACAGCCAGGAGGATAAGTGAAAATCATTCATTGACCTACAAACAGTTAAATATCAACTACGTATGATGAAAGACTGCTGAAAAACAGGCCATGTGTGTTTCTGTCTGACTCGAACAACATCACTCAACCTGCGGTGCTTGGGTATACAAAAAAACAAACAAAAAAAAACACAAGAGGCCCATAACTCAACTTTCTTTGAAATTCTTTCATTTTATTTCAAACTAACTAATTAACTTGGAACATGGATTGACACTAGGCGTATATGACAGACAAATTAGATATTTTACTAAGATAACATTATTGATCCCACACCAGGGAATTTCACGTTACAGCAGCTCAAAAAAGTTACATTTCTAATTTCTATACTTTTACACAACATTAAACATAGCTGGGACCTTTTCTAACATGCAGTCACTCAACTGTTCGAGTTATTCATGAACATAAATCATCAGCTCCTGTGCAATTAATCTGTGAAGAAATTAAAAATTGTGGCCATCAGTCATTACCTGAGAGAAAGGAAGGTTACACTTACAGCGGCCGACAAAATCCAGGATTGTGTTGAATTAAAAACGAGGACCCAGGATTTATAGAGCATTGTATTGCAATCTGAATAGTTACTAGTTAATAGTTAATAGTTAATATCTAATAGTACACTGTAGTAAAAGCAAAGCAAACCAGTGTCCAGTGACCAGTGTTCACTGTGGTAAATATGTCATAAACTAATGTCATCACTGCATGTCTCGCTTATACTATAAGTCTGTATCAGAGACATTTAGAATAATTATGGAGCAGATAAATCAGTGAATGTATAAACTGAAGTTATCAGGTGTCACCTGAAAATGAGCAGGTGTTACGTTAGCCTGGACATGAAGGACGACAGACACTTATATTAACAAAAAGATTAAAAAAAAAACAACAACATGTATTTCCCAGTAGATTAATTAGGATAAACATAAAGGCACACAAAGGACATGCATAAAGTCAAAAGTAAAAGTGAAATGACACATTCAGCGGATGAATTCATGCATACCTGGTGATGATGACAGCATGCCAAATTAAAAAGCAGAACAAAACGGCTGAATTACAAAGCCAATCAATCCGCAAATCGATATTATTATGTATCTATTCAATCGTAAATTGTCGGCATTTTAACAGAGGCAAGAAACACAAGAATGTTACTACCGTTTGACTTAAAACAGTTCACATCGATGAACATCAACACAGGAAGATCCAGGAAGTGCGGCATGTGTGACGTGTAAATGTGTCCGGCACCTACAGCTGACGTGTCAAAACACAATGGAGTTCCGCCTCAGTGCAAATCCACATTAGCCAACTAATCCAGTAATAAATGTTAGATGGACACCGTACACTATAAAACAAGAAAATAAATTACATCAAATGCACTTTTAAGCCCAAATCATACATTTCGAGCCTGAAATCCTGAGCCGCTCGGCCCTATACGCACACTACGTAAGTTGCGTCGGGCCCCGCGAGGTCAAAGCGGTTCACAGCGTTTACAACTTTGATGAGAAGATGAAGCAGAACTGAAGAGAAAATATCAGATTGAGAGTGAACGGGGTGAACAGTAAGCGGGTAAATCCTGTGTTTCCTACTCCTACATCGCTGCACCTGGATAATTACAGTAACTAGCTACTTCCAGCTTCTCCTGTGAGCTGAGCATCGCCGCTAATGATTTATACAGTGAAACCCCCTGTGATCAAGTTTAATCTACAGCAATGCATCATGGTCTATAAAATCATCAAATGTCTGTAGCATCACTGTCCTGTGAGAACTGTGTATCTCTAAAAAGTCAGAAAACAGCCTTTTTTTAGCTTTGTGGATTGAAAAGTGTAGTGTTTGCCCCTGGGATGTAGTGTAGAAGGATAAAGTTGGATAAAATGGAACTCAAGTAAAGTTTAAACTAAGTACAATACTTGATATAAATGTGCTTAGTTAAGTCCACCCCTGACTACAACTCTGAACTAGTGTAAGATGGAAATTAGTGGATTGACAGTGACTGATTATTGATTAAATATGGAATTTAAAATCAATTAACTGACTAAATACCAGGTATCAGACCCAAAGCTTAGTGTTCTACATTTTATTCTAAAATGTCTAATTTATTGTAACGTCAGTATTCACTTATCTTGACATTCTACACATTCATTCACTCATTTTATTCTATTCAACAAATATTAGTTTTTTATACCTGATTCTGTTCTATATAGATCTACATATTCTTTGACCAACAGATGGAGCAAACTGTTTGAAAGGAGGAGGGATTGTTGTAGAGGCACTGGGGTGTCAGGTGTGACTGTGTGGCAAATGGTTTACGTGGCTCTCTGGTCAGTTCAGAGGACACCTTAGCAGAACTTTGCTGAGGGCCCCATGGAAGTCTGGACCGGCTCTGCTGAAATCACTGTCAAGACTGGACAAAAATGTTCTCACAACAACAGAGTGCTGTTAGAAATTAAGTTAGTAATAGACCTAACCTTAATAGACCCACAGCAGACATTTTGACATGAAACAGTAGGCTTAACACAGATTTTATCAGTGATACTAAGTAAGGTCCTGTTTCATTCAGGTCAAACAGAATCACTGGAGATCGGTGCTACACAACATGGAACAGGACCTTTGTTAGTATTACAATTTCCTATCGATATGGCAGCCATGAAAAAGATCTATCATAAGAAGTGATCCTCACATGCTCACATATGAGTGCACTCAAGACATACAGACATACATTAGTGATGATCCCTTGGGCCATGATTATTAGAGGCTGTATACACATAGGTTGAAAATTAATAATAATAATTACATCAGTTCCACAAAACGCATAATTAAAGGGCACGATAAAAGCATTAACAGCGTCATGACACTTTAAAGGTACACTGTGTCTATTCAGTGGTAAATCATATTACATTGATGTGACAAGTCAAACTAAGAATAAGCATGTGGAAAAATAACAGCACACAAGCAACCAAAACTTTATTTATAGAGCAAATTTCATTCCAGGTGGACACACAATGTGCTGCACAGAGTGAGCCACAAATGTTGTAGCCACAAGAACCACTGAACAAGAGACCAAAAGACTGAAGTCTCATGTTTCATTATCATCATCATCAAATATAAGATCCAGGCAGGTAAAAAAGGTCATTTATTATTATTTATTAACATTATTACATATTAATTAAGCTAGTGGACTATACTAGTGTGAAACCCATAACAGTTAAATAGGAAATGTGCTATAAAGAAAGATTTAATCATTTATTTATTCATTCATTCATTATTTAAAGTGTATGACTGTAATGGTGCATTTTTTTCAGCAGGAGTAGTTATACAGTTTTGTTGCCCAAACTAAACCAAAGTAGTCACATTTCTACAAGAATGATCAGATATCTGAGATTGCCAGCTAGAGCTGACAGAACCAGTCTAACTTCTCTGTCAATGGACATGACAAAATCCATTTTAATTCCCATACTTACATAGAAATCATATGTCACAATATTGGTAAAAACATTTTTGTTTAATGTGTTAATATATTTTTTTCTATATAAGCCAGATATTGTTTGATGCTTTTGGATCTGTCAGTATTACAATTAAGAAAGAAGCACTGGACCTAAACTGTCTTTCGGCCACCTACAATTCTTGAACAGAAGTCACACTGAAACGTTCTCCTTGATCAAGAGATCTTTTAGAAAAGGTCATGATGAACCAATTACACCACATTTCATTTAGAGGTAATGAATAACAGCACGTTCTGCCTTGTGGTTGCTATGAGTGCATGTGAGCCTATTTATCCTCACAGATGGCATGTGACAACGCACAAGCATATTTGGGTAGATCAGCATGTGATAACAGCAGCACTGTGAAGCTGCAGTTGTAACCAAATGAGATGATCCATGAAAGTGCCACTCCATGATAGTGCATTGATATAGAGTAAAAATAAAACACATTATTAATTAATTATTTTTAGGTTTTTATTATTGTATCATTATTTTAAATCCTATATTATTTGTTTTATCACAGCATTTCTGGTCTACCTCTGTGTATGAAAGATGTTTTTATTCAAAAATGGCCTTACCTAACTGGGCAAACTGGGCATCTGCCTTGGACTTCCAAAGACTCCATATTTAAAATGTTTTAATTGAATTGTGGTAATCTGATTAATTGCAAAAGTTTGGAGGAATATGCACCATTAAAAGCACAATATCAACTCTTATTATATGGACCTGCATTATTGCTTACCTTTCTTGCAGAGGTGCTCTGTGTTAATAGAGACATGGTGCATATTTGTTAAATTAATAACCACAAATAGAGAGTTAACCTTTAACTGAAGGATTGCCAATGTTATGTTCATGAACTTTGTGCACTGGTTAAGAAAGAGGGGTATAGTTTGAGCCAATCAGAAATTAGTATTTTGTTCACGAGCTTAGTGCTATGGTAATAATTGTCTATTTTGTAAAGTGCTGTTCATGGCTTTTTCCACAAGATGGCGCTGATATCATCACATTTGAACCCCCCAGCACCACCTTCCCTCCCTGCAGAAGATCCTTCAAGTCCTGATAACGTTGGTAGCATCAGAGCAGTTTTGTTTCTTTATTGTTCCCAAATGACAGCAACATTTTCTCTTGTCATTGTAGGAAATGCACAGGCCGAACTAATAACAGTTATAATGACTCTCTTCCAGCAGTTATTCCACTGCTATGAAGCAATGAATAATGTAATTAGTTCCACCTATGTGTGACTGGTCCAAGTGCCTGCTTAACAGACAGTCTGTTCAAATTAGGTTTCACTCTCCATCCCCAGGTTGAAAACTATTACCTTACCCCTTCTGAAAATTATTTCTTTAAGACACTATCACAGTTTGTTTTAAATCTAGTATCTTTTGAAATAGCTTGGAAAAATATGTGTTGATTAAAGATAACTAAAAACTACAAACTTGCTCAGCATGAAGTAGAATTTGACATGTCTCTTTGACTAACTGCTTGCTGTGACATTCCTCTTTGACTTTCCAGGAATTCCAGGTTGAACGTTCACAAGAGCATGTGAGAAAGTTTGTCTAAAGAAAAAAATGGATAACTGTAACTGCATTATTTTAAGCCAGATAAATAAAGTGCAAAAGAAAGAGAACTTATGTAGTAATTTATGTTGTCTGAAAAACACATGGAGAGAGGAACTATTGTTGATGTACTGCACCCACCGCCTGGAATACTGAGTACAGTAGATGTGTTAAAGCACAGGAGCCTCCTCTCACATGCTTGATGCTTCGGCCTGACAGAGGCTGATGCAAGACGCTCTGTCGGTTATTGTAGATTGTACATCAGCAGGACTTTCATCATCACTGGACATATTTTAAATTGTGCAGTCACTAGGGATGGATGATATCTGACAACATATACTAACGCTGTAAGAGAGGGCTATATCTTTAATGTCATATTTTTATTTGGGCATTGTTGGCAATGGTGCAAATGACTGAGCACGTCTGTTTTATGCTAACATTAAATTTATAGGACTTAGTGCTGATTAGGTACTTCATTTGTCAGAAACACTGGATAAGCCAAAAACATTCTTAACTGGGTTTTTAATCTACAGGCATTTTCTCAATTGAGTTTCCAGAAAATATTGTACATTATGATAAATATTGATACTACAATATAAAATTAATTAGAGTGTGATGGGGCACCTGGGTAGCTCAGTTGGAAGAGCATGCACCCCATTTACGGAGGTGGTGACGCCTCTGCAGCGGCCGTGGGTTTGAATCCCGCCTGCGGCCTTTTGCCGCGTGTCATTCCCTCACTCCCCATTTCCTGGGATATCTTCAGTTGTTCTGTCAATTAAAGGCATAAAAAGCCACAATTTATTTTTTTATTATAGTGTGATATCCATGTCGTTCTATGCTCCAGTCCCCCAGTCCTAACTCATGTAGGCTGGGTACCAGGTATAGCCCTCTGTTTTCTGCCACACTGTTTTTTTCACTATTATTTTCCTGTTAGTCTTGGACCATTACAAGTTGATAATGAGCACTCCAACTTGGGGTGGTTTGGTCTCAGGGGGGCCCAAATCCCAACAATTGTTTAAACAGTCATACAAATATGAAATCTGGCAAGAACAAGGGGAAGGTAACAAATTAAGCCTATGGGGCTTACTGCAGTTCCATTTTAAAATATCACCCATAACATCGACCAAAAAGACAAATAAGTGACTATCTGCTTGACAAATTCTCATCAAAAATTATTATTTTTCAGCACTTTATGGTGATTTTCAGTGCCTTACTTGTTCATTTTGAACTCAAGTAACTACACTTCCAGAACAAAGTGAAAACCTAGTAGATAACATCCTGTGAGCTGGGCCTGACTCCCTACCAAACACTTTTCAGGAAGAATTCCTATTACAGCCCAACTCATACTGGGGGTCCGATGCAAATATTAGGGAGTTTAAAAAAAATTCTGCTATGGATATATATGCTCACATTTTTTACACAACATATAATTCCGAATATATACATAAACACTTTTGCAATGATCCCTTTGTACAAAGATATGCAAGGGAGATAGGATATTTTACAGTACTTTTACAATAAACTTTTTTGTTGTTCACCAGTATTTTGAATAATTATGAAGTACATATAAATATGTTTTTTAAAAACACAAATAGAGCAAATAGTATGTATATATTAAATGCTAATTAATGCGAATTCTACCCATAAAGCTAAAAAGTAAAAACAATCTGCATTATATTCTGTTAAAAATTAAGTTTTTATACAGGTGCATATCAGACAACATACAGTATATGCCGATATACTGGGTACCACTGGTTGATCGGATAATATTGGTCGTCCTCTAATAACTTAAATTATTCATATCTTATTCTCATTTTATTTTAGATACTCTTAACTGATAGAGGTAATGAGATTTTTTTCTGGACACCTCTGTGAGTATTTCTGACATATCTTACTATTAAACTCCACTATATTTTATACAGTAGCGAGCCATATATTATCATGTTCACTGTGCTGTCTAAGCCCAGCCCCCGTGGGGCCATTCTTAATTTTTGGATTCAACTTTGCGCTCCACCCATGAATCACAGACACATTTATTTAGTCTGTTCCCTGTGTGAAAGTTATTGCCCGTCGGGGGAGGAGAGACTGTGACAGCCCACCTTCAGACCTAAAGCCCAGTGTGGTGCTGTTGAGACAGTAGTCGGCGTGCTGAGCCAGGAGCTAACCAGTAGCTCTCTGTCTCTCTCTCTCTGTGAGACCTGAAGGGGAGAGCTCATTCCACAACACGGCGGTCAGTCCTCCATGGCTCTGTGCAACGGAGACAGCAAGGTCAGTGGAGCCGCCAGTACCCGCTCCTTCGGTACTGCTGGGTAGTCCGGGTGACTTCCTGTTAGGACCCTGGTTGCTGGTGTAGTCACCCCGGTTAATTACGGCCTGTGTGTACCTTACCTCGGGTGGAAAGTTAGAGAGCATGTATCGTTACCAGCAGTTCTGCTCAGGAGCACTGAGTACGCTGTTGTAAGCCTGTTGCAGTATTACATTAACATGTTGCTCATAGCTGCTAACTAGCCGAACAGGGTATCTCAGTGATGTGGAGCATAAATACAACCTTTCTCGTATTTCGCCACTAAACGTGGTTGCCTTCTTATGGTGGATCTCCCCAAGACCCTTTACCTCCCAGCACCGCGTGGGTTTTAGCATAGCTCCGCTAACTTAGCCAGCCGCTCACAGGACGAGCGGCTAACAGGCTAACGGTGATTACTACGGTCATGTCTAGATGGGAACCCTAGTTTGGCGAATCTCTCGCGAGTTCTGATTTGGTGTTTATTCGTTGTTTTACATTTATGATAGTTTATTTATATATTATATTGTGACAGCGACGAGGCTAAGTGTTGGGTATGTTTAGTGACAGAAGGGTGTAGGATAGTTAGTGGTTTGGTGTAGAGTCATCGCTCTCGCGAGATCTTTCGCGGGAGTGGGGTTACTTCATAGGCACGACTGATTACTAGCTACTGTTTATACTCCCCGTAAGCTAACATGCTACATATACGTTAGCTAGCTTTAGCCGGGCAGCCAGAATGTGTACTGATAATACTACTAACCGAAAGAATGGTATTACGTTTGGTTTGGAGTTCATTTTGGAAAGTGACATTGAGCTTATGTCAAACTAATTTATTTCATACGCCCGCTGTCACACACTTTAAGCTAACGTATGTTAATTGTCAGTTTAGCTAACGTCGTCACTAAGCTAGTATGAACCAACTTGCGGTTACCGGTCTGACAACTGGAGAAGCTACTGCTCTTTTACCAGCTGATTTGGTCAAGTTTGCTGTAAAACTGTTGAGTATTTTTTATTTTACACTGCTGGAGCTGCTGTGATCCAACAATAACTCCACAATGTACTTTTTAAGATAAAATTCAGAGGCGATGGGTAGCCTGCTCAATGCAAGTTGTTTTTAGAAACATCTACGGCGGAAGTGTTTCCACGAACCACGTGGGAACGTGTTTCTCATCTACTCAGTTTTGATGTTTATGAAGAATAATTAGCTAACAGTGATCTGACTTCTCTGTTGTTCTTGTACCGAATTCTGTTTCTCAAACGCCGGTCTGTGCAGATGTTTATAAAAATAACATTCAGACATGCAGAGTTGTGTCAAAGCGTCAGAAATAGAATACCCTACAGGAGTTTGAGCAACTTCGAAAAATGACACGAGGGTCCTCACTAATAACCTTAGACTTATGGGTTTCATGTGATTCTTCTGATGGGCTGACTGGCCACAGCACTTTCACAAGAGTCACTGTCTCTCTGTATTGGAGCTCATGTGTCTATAATTATGTTAGGCCTTATTAAGTCACATTTTCCACAGGCAGGTCAGAGGTGAATCACAGTAGTTCAAGGAAGAGCGGTTTACCTTGCAACACCTCTCCCGAACCACTGTCAACACTATGCACAATATCAAGACTCAGATTTACTATTGATTAAAAAAGTGGTACCAATACCAACAGAGTGCTTCATTTGATACTTTTTTCTGACTTGATTTGATACCCATACCCAAAATAATGCTTCTGTGTTTTTTGCATTTCCGTTTATCAGACATCGCAGGCATTTGGTGTAGACATGAGGAGACATCTCACCTCAGAGTGGTAAACCACAAAACCAAGCAAAAATGTGATGTGTTGCCCAGTGTCAGAATCGAAGTCTTAAGGATTCAGAATTGAATTGTCACATACTAGCTGTCACTGGTAGTCAAGAAAAACAAACAACAACAAAAAAAAAACGACGACGATGAGAATGAATGCTGTGAGATGTGTATGAGTCACGACAGAATAAACAAAATGAACTCACAAAATTTCAAGGAAGTATTCACACCTATTTTCCTTATTAAACAGAAAAATACAATTTATAACTTTCTAAATTAAAGTTTCTCTCTCAGCTTACGACAAGCTTTAATGTCCTTGGTAACGCTGTGAAACATACTTCATTTAAATATAACTTCATATAAACTTGACAGACAGAAAAAATAAACCCACCAGAACTGTCTTCATCACTCTATCCACTGTTATAACATTAACCAACTGTGGTTTGGGTAAAATAGGTCCTTAATTAATTTGTTAGATGTCACTTGGTGGTCAATGGTGCAGACCATTTATTTATTATAATTAGCTAAATAAACTTACAAAAAAAAAACACCCTAAAAATGAGCAATGGGCTCAGCCAACTGCCCATAGCTAATATATTCATCCATTCCGCTATTGTCGAAAGACCGTCCATTCATTTAGTGTGTATAGAGGTTGGTCAGTCTGGGCCCATTGGTTAATGTTAACTTTTTCAAGTAACACTCAGTCCTGGAGAGTGACTGACCATACATTCAGAGGAACTCATATTTTCATACTTTTTCATCTGCATAGGTCACACAAACTCTGCAGGTACATTAAAACAAGCTAATGTGTGTTTTTCTGACTGTGTGTGTCCACAGCTGGAGATCAGCAGCGCAGAGCAGAATGGATCATGTGAGGGAGCGGTGGCGATCCTGGATGCTGGGGCTCAGTATGGAAAGGTGATTGACAGAAGGGTGCGAGAGCTCTGTGTACGCTCTGAGATCCTCCCATTAGAGACCCCGGCCTTTGCTATCAGAGAACAGGGCTACAGGTGAGCTGCATGAGAAGCATTTGAACCAGAGAGCATTGTTTTTTGGTCTCATAGCATTTAATTGCACTATTTTATTCATAAATAAGTGTGTTTAATGCATCTTGGCTTGATTGTTTTCTCTGGCATTCCCTTTTTAGGGCAATTATCATTTCAGGAGGTCCAGCCTCTGTGTATGCAGAAGATGCCCCCTGGTTTGACCATGCCATATTCACTATAGGGAAGCCTGTCCTTGGGATTTGCTATGGGATGCAGGTGTGTAAGCACATGCATATGTACACACATCACATTGTGTGATAGGAGGCTTTTATAGGGATTAGGCAATCCATCCCTCATCCACGAGGCCTTTGTTCACGGAAACATTTGCGTTTCTCACATCTACTCTGAGTAGCTACATGTTACTATCCCTCCACTCCAGGCTGTTGTTCAGCTCTCCTGGGCCAGCTGGGACTTCTCCACCTTCTTCAAGGGCACTTTGACACTAGCTGAGGGAGATGAGAGCATTAGTCGCTCAATTTTCCCAGCTAGTCTGGACATTAAAACCAACAGCCATCCACTCTCTGGCACATTTCTCCAAACAGAGCATCTTTGGACACTGATTTCTTTTATCTTTGTGACCAGGTGTTAACTCTATGCTGTGTGTGTATGTGTTTGTTACAGATGATGAATAAAGTTTTTGGTGGCACAGTACACAAAAAGAGCGTAAGGGAAGATGGAGTGTTCAGTGTTGGACTGGACAACACTTGTTCTCTCTTCAGGTAATACTGTTGCTCTGTAATGTGTTATTATATTTTAAATATGTCTCTATATAAAAAAAAATTAAAATTGGGTTTTTTGAGTCTCATATCCTTTCAGTTCTAAATTTACTATCAGAAATATTTGGCAAGAGAAGATGACAGACTGAGGAGAAACATATTGAGAGTTTGTGGACGAGAACAGAACATACAAACTTAGTTGGTGCAAGAACAGCATGGCCTGATACACAGTGCAGAGGGAAAATAATGGGCCTTTTCTATTGGTGCCAAACCATAGTGCGCCCAATTGCATTTCCATTACCACTTTCAGCGCGCAGAGCCATGCCTAAGATGGACCTGTTCTGGAGTGGGGCCAAAGCGAGCCCCACTCTCCTCCAAGTGGGCTGTGGTGACATCTTGCTGACTGAGGTCAACCTGTGATGAGCCTCCTTTCTCCCCCTTGAACACACAAGTTTTGATACTCAGCTCATGTGTGCAGGAGAGCAGAGAGAGAAAGATGTTTCTTAAACTCTCTTTATGTTCAGCTCTCCATAGTTTTGTAGCTTCTAACAGAGTCTTTATGCTTGAAAGTATAGTTTCTCTCCTGTGCCACTGTTTGAACTTTGTTTGTTGGTGCTATCATGCCAACCTTTATTTTTGCCAAAATTCAACTTGAATCTTGAATTTTTAAAATTTTTATTGGTTGCTTTCCCAATTATTGTTAATGATCGGGGAGGGTAGGAAGGGGGACATGCTAGAAAAAGTTTTGGAACCAGCGACTTGCAGGATGTCTCCATACTGTTCAGCTTTTTTAATTGCTGGAAACAAAACCTTTAAACTGAATGACCAGAATCTCCTGAAAAGCCAGTCAAACACTGAAGAGGTGAGCTCATTTATGCTCTGTAAGACATTTTGATGGACTTGTCTATCAGTGACTGCAGCTCAATATTGTTACAACTGCTGCTCAGCGTGTTTGTCCTAGTGCCATATTTACTACATAAACTGCAGGAGCATTCCAGCTGTCACATATTTCCCTGGGTTGTTACACAAATACTGCAGAGTCTAAAATAGATGGCTGCAGTCTTTTATTACTGTCTGCCTCTCATGCTTAACTCACACGTACACAGCAAAATCAGGCCCTGTACACATGCAACTATCAAATGCAAATGTTGTTTAACACCACACGTCTTCATCTGACATTTGTGTATGTTTATTTTATCAGAGGCCTTCAGAAGGAGGAACTGGTCCTGCTTACACACGGAGACAGTGTCGATAAAGTGGCTGATGGCTTTAAAGTGGTGGCCCAATCAGGGAACATCATTGCTGGTGAGCAGGATGCAGGATAGACTGTGACCCTGAATAACATGATCTAAAATTAGATTGTGGTCATAGACTTGCATTCAGGGCCTAACAAATAGCTGTATTTGTTTTTGTTTGTGTAAGAATGCCTCAGACTCTCTGAGCGTTTTATCTGTATTTTAAGTATCCATGTGAAATTCTAATTTTGGCTTTTGTTCTTCTAGTTTTGCTTGACTTTATTTTTTTAATGGCATTCAGAGAGGATAAATGAGCATACTAACAGTCTTTTGCTTTGTTTTCTTCTCCAGGGATTGCTAATGAACAGAAGAAGCTGTATGGGACGCAGTTTCACCCGGAAGTTGACTTAACAGAGAGAGGCATGGAGATGCTGCGTACTTTCCTGTTCGAGATCGCCGGATGCACAAGTAACTTCACCGTACAGAACCGCCAACAGACCTGCATCAACGAGATCCGAGAAAAAGTAGACAAGTCTAAAGTGCTGGTGAGTGAAACTTCACAATGGGCCATGATTCTGTGTGTGTTCAAACACACAAGATGACTTAAAAAAGGAATAAAACATTTTCTCAACGTGTTTTGAATCTACTATGTGTGATAATTTGACCAAGTGTAGAGCTAGGTGTTGAGAGTGAAGTGTGGTAGCTGCTTAAGAAGTGGTGGCAGCAGCAGCAGCAGCAGCAGCAGCAGTGGTGGGAAGTTAAGTAGAACCAATTAAACTCTCAAATTAAACCCTGTTTTATCTGAAAAGAGGTAGTCGACTCCCTGGGCGGCTTCAAACTGGGCTTCATCTCTGGGGAGTGTGAAGGCGAGAAATGAGTGTAGGAATCAGGCTCAAAGTGCAGGATTTATATTTAAAGAAATACATGCAGACTCGTTTTGTTTTTTGTTTTTTTGTTTCTGAACTGAGTAGCCCACATCTTTCACTGTTTGTTACTTTACTTAGTTGTAGCTTGTTACTGCTTGGCAAGTGTGGCAAACTGTGTATGTGAGAGTCCCAAGAGTTGGTAGTCAGCCAATTATAAGTAAAGAAGTGTCAGGGCTGTAGTCATGTCTTCAGTTTTGATTAAGTCGGTGCCTAATATTTTGCATCCTGCCAGCACACAAAACACTGAATATGCTAAAGACAACAAGATGAAGTTAACCAGAGCCTGATCTAAATAAAATTCAGACATACAGTTGAATACTAATAAACTACCTGGCTGCACAATTGTGACTGTTTTCTAATGATTTCTTTAGGTGCTGCTGAGTGGTGGGGTGGACTCGACAGTTTGCACAGCTCTCCTCAACAAAGCTCTGAACCAGGACCAGGTGATAGCAGTTCACATCGACAATGGTTTCATGAGGAAGAGAGAGAGTCAGAGTGTGGAGGAGGCCCTCACCAAACTGGGCATCAAACTCAAGGGTAGGGTTGGGCAATATTTTAACACAGTTTCCTCAACAACTAGGGATTGCCGATATATTTGTGTGTTCTCAATTCAAGTTTTTCTCTTTGTTTAAAACTTAAAATATGAAAATAAAACTCGTCAAAGCCATCCTGGCTCTTCTTTCATCTAAACTCTGGTTTGATCTAAGTAAATCCTTAATTCACCAAGTTAGATAAGAAAATATTCTGGCACTATAGGCTTTTTCTCCTCTCACTCAGGACTTAGTATGTGTTTACTGTGCCCATGAATGAAATTGCGCAGCTGAGCAATAGCTCTACCTCGTTCAGACCATAAAATTATCAAAATAAAAAGAAACGACAAAAATCTGCACTTAAAACAAACAAACAGTTGCCCACAGCTGATATATTTGTCCAAGTCTAGTAGGGATGGTACAGTAAGACCGTCAAGGTCGAGAACATAATTGCAATAATGAATTAATTAAAAAAGAAAAAGAAGTTAGATTTGTATGATGATTATAATGATAAAGCAAGTTCTTGTGATTCACAATTTTTGCAGGAATTGTAATCTAATAGAAGACCCTAATAAAGTGAAATAAGAGCATTATTTGAAAGTTCTAATTGTAATTGCACGTTATATACCCACATGATGGGTAATTTTAATTCATTCTTTATGTTTTTTAGACTAAATGACTCATTAGTAATAGAATTAACCGTTGAAGTCCGGATATAACAGGATACTTGAATTATTATGATTTATTTTTTGTTTATTTTTCCATATGATCTTGTTTGGTGTTGCTCATAACCCTGATTGTGTCCTCTGCCGCTCTCTACCTCTTTTCCGAAATGTTGCTCTATCTAGTGGTAAATGCAGCTCACACCTTCTACAATGGAACAACAACCCTCCCCATCTCTGAGGAGGACAGGACGCCACGAAAACGCATCAGCAAGACTTTGAATATGACGACCAACCCAGAAGAGAAGAGGAAAATCATTGGAGATACGTTTGTCAAAGTGAGTGCCAGGTTTTTATCAAATCTTTTTATGAAGCGTGTTCTATAATAAAGTTTTTGTTAATATCACTTTTTTTATTTGAATCTGCCAGCTTGTCTGCCCTACAGCCTCGTTACCATGCAGTACATCTTCATTTATCACAATGTCGGTTCAGTTGAATTCTTTATTACACTTTTGTAAGCATCTGCCATTCTGGTTGCTTTTTAGTTCGTCTTTAATTCACCAGTTCACTCTTGTATGTGACTTTGTGAATTGTGCTGCTTCACAGGTGGCAAATGAGGTGATTGGAGAGATGAATCTGAAGCCAGAAGAGGTTTTCTTGGCTCAGGGTACCTTGCGGCCTGATCTCATTGAGAGTGCTTCTCATCTCGCCAGCGGCAAAGCAGAGGTCATCAAAACACACCACAACGACACCGAGCTCATCCGCAAACTCCGAGATGAGGTACTGCGCACATACACGCGCAAATACTTAAATCATTAATACTACATACTGTTACACCACATCTCAGCTTTAAAACCATAGTCTGCATTGAAGAAAGCTAATTAGTTTGGCTGACACTGATGTCCATTTAATGGTAAAAGCTAAAATTTTGAGCAGAGGATACAAGTTGCTTCTGATAAGAATAGTTTTGGTAGCAGTCTGCACCAGACAAACAGTTTGATACTGCAGTATTAGGTGTAGACCACAGGAAGAATAGCTGCTGCTATGCAGAAGCTAATGGGAGCTTATAAATAAACAAACAAACAGATTATCAAACTGCAGTTGTGTATCTCATAACGATTTTAAGGACTGCATGATTTAAGAAGAACTGAAATGTTCTGCTGAAAACCATAAGTCTGCATAAAAAGAGCATCTGCTGTTTCAGTTTAAAGCAGACGAAGAAAGTCACACAAGCACAGCTATCATGCAGTACCCCTGACCCAATGAAAAACATCTTCTGATGATCTCATGTTTCTTTAACACCAGCGGTACTGCATACACCTAAAAATGACTTACTTTTTATTGAAAATGTGTTTCTGAATCATTCATCATCCACTAAAGAGACATTCCTTCAACATTATTACACGCCACTTGAAGGAGCTCTGAAACGTTCACTCCCCTTCTTATTAGCTATTTGGTGCTCATATATAATTTGGTGTTTCTGTTATTTTGCTCAGACCTTTTTATATATACGATCAACTATGCAACACTCAAGCATATCCCCCACTGTCTGAATGCTGATCCCACTCCTTTGTGATCATCCAGGGAAAGGTAATTGAACCACTGAAAGATTTCCATAAAGATGAAGTCAGAGCGCTGGGGAGAGAGCTCGGCCTGCCAGAGGAGATTGTTTCCCGACACCCTTTCCCTGGCAAGTACTTAAACACATGTCTGTGATGTGACTGCTCTTAAAAAAGTGATTTGTATTAACATAAAGCTTAGTGATGTTCTTTTTTTGCCATTTGTCTCCTTTCTTGATCTGTCTCACTTTCTCTTCCTGGGAACCCATTTGTTTATTCAATCACACAGACTCCAAGCTGTCCTCACATCACTAACCTCTTTGCTAAAAAGTGCACCTCCTCTCTCCTTTGCCTCCAGGTCCTGGTTTGTCAATCAGAGTGATTTGTGCAGAGGAACCCTACATCTGTAAGGACTTTGCCGAAACAAACAACATCCTCAAAATCATCACAGACTTCTCTGCAAGCGTCAAAAAGGTCAGAACAAAACCGACCTTCAGCAGCTGAAACTGTTAAACCAGTTTTTATGTCAGGGTTTTTATGGTGAAGTGTGCACATTTGTGAGTGCTAATTTAATCACTGCTGCTCACTGAAAACACCCCTCTGAGTGAGTGCTGACACTGTAAATATCTTGAAATATTAGAGATCCAAACAAATCAAAGACAGACACAGCACTGATGGAATTGGCACTTCCAGCGCTTTAAATGAACCAGCTGACTACTATTACTTTTAGTGCATGTGACTTATTGAACTTCTGTAACCTTCAGAAGCCTGAAACGTATAGCGGCAGTGTCACAAAGTGCTGTTTAAATACAATTTGCTCATTAAAATGCTGAAGACACATTAACAGTGAGGGGACTCATTTATTTCTGTGATATGACCAATCAGCACCGTATTTTCTGGATGTTTCATTTCAGCAATGAACTCTGACAAAATCAGAAAATCTGTAAAAAGGTCAAGTTATCAGCAGTGGCTGTTCGTAGCACAGTTAAATATCTCCTCATGAGATATTTGTGGGGTTTTTTGTCCTGACTGGTTAATTATGGAGTTAATAATGTGCAACCTCTGCTGGTTGGTTGCTCACATTGCAACAAAAGCCAAATGATTCTGATTTCAAGGTGTTCTGTGTCTAGTTTGTTTCAAAGCTGATTGGCATATTCAAAGGTGTTTTGAGAAAATTTGACACTTTAACTACCAAAATAAGAATACAATAGACACATGACCTCTGAGACATAAGATGCTTTATTTGTCATTGTAAGCATACAATGAATTATGTTTGGTAACTCAGAGACCAGCAGCAATAGAAAACAAGATAAAAGGATAAAGACAAGAATGAAAGGACAAAATGAGAAAAATAAACAAGATAAATATTACAAGGTAGCATCCTCTATCTGCTGCATCCATATCATTAAAATAAAGCCACTTGGAAGAGGTAGAATTTTATCTGTGACATTGAGATTTCTTTCCTTTGACTTCTAGTTTTTCATGCTGCTTTAAAACTTTCTGTCTCCTCTCCAGCCCCATGCCTTGCTGCAGAGAGTCAAGTCGTGCATATCGGACGAGGAGGAAGAGAAGCTCATGCAGATCACCAGCCTTCATTCACTCAATGCCTTCCTGCTGCCCATCAAAACTGTCGGCGTTCAGGTAATCCAGTTGGTCTATCAATTCATCAGACCCAATCAGTCACTCTGTATTTTTGTGTCGTCTGTTAACTGTCCAGCTAAATCAGTGAATCGACCATATAATAAAAACTGCAGCAATTCAGATAAAATCTCTTAGTTTTTGGTTGTGAGGTTTTGGTCAAGCTTATTTATTTCCAAATATGATTGATTTGAGGATTTGACATTCAACATATCATCAGATGTATTTTTAAAGTAGACTTGTTACAGTGCCGTCTTAAAGGCTCAAGTGAAAATTTTAAAGGTCATGTTGTAAGGTAAGTACAAACGTAGCTGATTTGTTTAGAAGCTGTCTGATGTGTACACATGTGGAGGATTCAGAAGTGTTGAGGACCGAATGTCCAGAAACAGAGAAAACAATGTCTCACTTTTGCTGTTTGTCTCACTGCGTCACCACTATAATTTAGTGGTTAACCACGAGACACGCCTGCCCACACAAAGCTTCTCAGTTCTTTACTTTTTGACTCTATCTTTGTCTTGCCAGGGGAGGGATCTGTTGTAACTGTTGTGGCATAGTTGAGTTTTTCTCAGCTCTTTTGTTGTTAGTTTGTGAGACAAACAGCTGGTGTGTTCTGTAGAAATAGTTCATAGTTTCAATAGTTCATACTGACCTTCAGTGTTGCCTGGAGAAAATGATGGTTGTGACTCCTTTAATCTCCAGAGCATTGCTGTCAGCCAGTGACTATGTGTCAGTGTAGGTGTGTCCTGTTACTTCCTGTTTGAAACCAGAGTTTAAATTTACCCTAAACCTCAAATTGTGGGGCAGACAGGAGACGTAGACAAACACAGGCAGCTTTTACTGCGAGGGGAATTTGCTGGAAGTGAAAACAGACAGACTATTCAGGCTAATTATAGAAACATCTCTGTTTATTTAGCACAAAAAAACGAAGTGTCTGGATAATTACACATACTTAAACATTTGAAGATTTTTGTTTATTTTTTTCTTTATTCTGTTGCTCTGTTAATACTTTATAATTAACCTGATGTGTTAAAAGCTTTAAAAGATACTTGAAAACGTATCATCTGTTTGTGTGTGTGTGTGTGTGTCAGGGTGATTGCCGGTCCTACAGTTACGTGTGCGGTGTCACAAGTAAAGAATCTCCACACTGGGAATCTCTCATGTTCCTGGCCAGACTCATCCCTCGCATGTGCCATAGCATCAACAGGTAACACACAAAACTTTGCTTTGGAACTTCATTCTTCATCTGCCACATTAGGCACTGTCAGTGATCAGCAGGACACACAGACACTCACCTCTTCATTCATTCATGTCTCCTTTTTCCAGAGTTGTGTATGTGTTCGGGTCCCACGTGAAAGAGCCACCAACAGACATTACTCCAACCTTCCTGACCACAGGCGTTCTGAGCACGCTCAGACAGGCTGACTTTGTAGCTCACTCTATCCTTAGAGAGTCTGGTAAGTGTGTTGAACCTCATGTATCAAAGTATTACAGATGATTGGGGAAGATATGTAGTTGTTGAGTATGCATGAGCAACTGTCCTTTTACAAAGCCTGCCATCAGTATGCTGTCACATGCAGCCAGTCTGGATATTTGCATCCACATGAGGAATTTAACGTTTCCCCAGAGGCAAACCAAATATCTGTTTTTATGTTCTCAACTCAGTGAGTTGAATATGTCGTTGCTTTCCTGACTGAGGCCATGACTTCACCTTTTAAGATTTGATTAAAGATGTGAATTTGAAGATAATCTTGATCATTTAATTAATTGCATAAATGGTCCATATATTCTAAGCATTTTTAATTCATTAAACATTTCGAAGGTCTTTCAGCCATGTGTGCCATTTTTTTTATTCGTTATGAACACTCATCTAAATCAATCCAGGAATCATTAGCAAATCTGTTTTATTTTTTATTGTGTTTGGTGATCTTCAGATAAGTACAGTGGAAATAACATGTGTTTTACAAATGGAACAAGAGGGACAAAGAAATGATGATTGAAAACAAAAATATACACCAGAAGAAGGGATAGTCAAGGAAGGAATTCAGTGTGAGAAGATTCATTGATGCGGTGTGTCCAAAAACTAGACAAAGATTATAGGTCTTAAAGTTACACATTACTAGATTTAAAGCTCGGAATCAGTGGAAACCAGGAAGGAACGCCTCATTTTCTCAAATTTATTGCCAGAACCACAAACTATAAACTTGACTTTCTATAGTTTTAAGTGCTGTATGACATCTCATAACCATGACGTATAACTGGGAGGTGGTGGATTTTTCCAGTTTAGGAGAATTAGGAATATAACATTTGAAGCATAGCTGTAACTTTTGTCATCATAAAACAATAAAATACATTGATGGAGAATCTAATGTTGGTTGTTTCACCGTTTCTTGATAGCCCAATTAATTTCAAGAGAGACAAAATAAATCAGTCTTTAGGTATTAGCATTGTAAATTGGATATGTACTGCAATAAATATTTCTAATAATAACTAAAAATATTCTACAAAGAACTTTTCTATCTTTTTTTAGTGATTGCTACAATCCACCAAACATACATGTAATGACTTGATTTTTAAAAAGTGGTTTTAGCAACCAAGAAGCTCACCTGATAGACTGTGTGTACGGTGTAGTAAGACTGATTCCTTACTACAGCAGCCCAGGTTTGATTCCAATCTCTCTTCTGCATTTGATCCCTCTCTATCCCCTTTTTTACACTCTTTACATCTGTCACAGTCAAATAAAAGCAAAAAAAAAAAAAAAAGAAAGAAAAATAAAAGAAATAGACAGATGCTCTGTTACAGCAGCAATAAGAATTGTTTTCTTTCTCTTGGGCTGTCTCTCTCTTTCAGGCTATTCCGGCAAGATCAGCCAGATGCCAGTCATCCTGACCCCCCTGCACTTTGACCGTGACCCATTGCAAAAGCAGCCATCCTGCCGACGCTCTGTGGTTGTTCGCACCTTCATCACCAGCGATTTCATGACCGGCATCCCTGCCATGCCGGGCAACCATATCCCAGAGGAGGTAACATCATGATTCAACCTCTCAGCTTGATCTTAGTGTTTTGCTAGACTTGGCAGACTTGGCATTAGTTTTTTTTTTTGTGTGTCTTTTTTTTAACAATTGTTAACAAACTTTTACCAATACTTATGATCCCTTTTCTAAACTTTTAACACAGCAAATTTCAAAATACAGTTGATAACATTATAAAAACTGCATTACTGTACAGGTTTCAGTTCTACCTGCGTACAATTGACAGAATGAAATCTTTTGTCTTTTAAAATTCATGTTCCTTTTACTGTAAACCACTCAGCTTGTTCTGGTTGAGTGTCTCGTGCATTTTTTTACACCATAATATCTAAAAGAGAAAGGGTCATCTTTACTTCATAGGATGTACAGTAGAAAAAATAGTAATAGAATTACTGCAGTAAAGCTTTATTAACAACATAAAATTGCTGCCATTGATAAAAAAAGAAGCACAAATGGTTCTAAATGTTTCAAATGTAAAAGGCACAGAAGGGAAAACACAAAAAGGCAAAGTCCTTTTTTATTTACATATTGATCTGTATCCACAAAATCAATCCAAAAATCTGTTTTTTACTGTTTATGTCCATGTAATTAAAAGAACAGCTACGCCTGGCTGTGTCTCCTGTTAAGGTTTGGATCAGCTGCTGTCAGTCTGTTTTACACAGCTTATGTAAATCAGCAATTTCTCAATGTTTCAATGATCTGTTCAAAAAAACTTTATCAGTTGTTTCAATCTAGCTTTTGTGCTGCTGCTGTTGCAGAAGCAGAACGTATATACTAAATTTGGACATTCTGTGCACAAGCTTTTGTAAATAAGAATAATAAGAAAGATCCAGAATTTTGGTCCAGGATGAGCTTTTACATTTTGTAAATTTAAGTATTTTGGAAACGTGTTAATTGGCTGCATCTTCTGTGGAAACAACATGAATCATGTTAATGGTATGGTCCACAACAGACAGATGTTGTGCTATTTGTGTTAAGAGTTTTGAAAGAGTGACTAAAGATTGGTCAAAAGGATGTTAGCGATCATAAAAACTGTAAGTTACCATCATGGAGATTCAGGAGTGTCTCTTGTGTTTTTTTTGTTCTCTCTGTTTTAAGCGTAATTTCTCTGATCGGTTCATCCAGGTGGTGCTGAAGATGGTGAATGAGATCAAGAAGATCCCAGGCATCTCCAGAGTCATGTATGATCTGACCTCCAAACCACCCGGCACCACAGAGTGGGAATAAGACACAACACAACGTCAAACCTATAGGACACGCACTCACACACAATGCACAAACACGCTCAACTGATATCAGAGAGGGCTGGTGAACTCCTCCTTTTCTGTCCTCCTTCCTCCCTCCCTGCTGTCCTCACCTCCCTCCTCTCCCGTATCTCCACCCCTCTTTTCAACATTCCCATGGAAGGCAGACCGTACTGTGACGAGCGCCCGTGCAAAGGCGCTACTGCTCTGCTCTCCCCCACCACTCCTCCCTGGTCTTAATATTTTTGGCGCTAGGGATTGATTAATGTTGGTTATTGATAATATATTGTCATTTTTTGATCCATGTACAACAGTGTATTTCCTCTCTTATGATGAAAAGGTAAATTGCTGCTTCCTTTTTTGTGAGGTCAACCATTAAAGGCAAGTGGCGAGAAGCTGTGAAAGTCCAGAAAGTGGACTTTGATGTCGTGCCTCAGGTTGCATTATGGGATGAATTAAACAAGCAAACAGGAGTGTCATGAAAAGAAGGAGGAGAGTTTGAAAATCTTCAATTGTTTTCTGCCTTTTGTTTCTGTCGGATGTTTATGTCTCACTGTTGTAGGTCAGAATGTTCTCAACCTAAGACTATCCTCTGTTTGTTCATTTTCACTCTGCCTGTATACTGTGCTATGAAGGTTGTCTGTTTAATCTAAAACTGGACAGACGACCTACCTATGTGACCAATCAATAATTTTTAAGCTTTTTGTTTTGCCAAAAGTAGAATATGCTGTGGTGATGATATATAACATTGTGGGCTCCTCTCTGACGATCTTCTCCAAGCTACATTTGTTGACAAGAGCTCTTGACTTGTTGCTGCACCCGTCGTGGGCAGCAGTCAACCCAAGATTAGCTTCAGTATGATGACTAGTGTGCAGCTGTGCAGGAGGCCAATATGATGGGTAACTTTGTACGTGCCTGTTCTATTGTTTTTATTTCTTTGGTGTGACCTGACTTGGACTCCAGAACGGAGGATATAACACTGTTTCTCCTCATGCTGCAATATGTATGCTTTTTATGAAGAATAAAACATGGCAAGAGGATTAACTAATAACAAAATTATAAGTACAGTAGAGTTTATAACCACATTGTGTAAATTGCTGTTGTCATTTCATCCTTATTTAGCTGCTCTTTTGTTGTGCAGGGGCACATTTTGCACATTTTGTCTTGTCACCCATAAAAGCCTTGGTGCTTTATCAGCATAACAGAATCATAAATCATACATTAAAGGGATAGTTTGGATTATTTGAAGTGGGGTTGTATGAGGTACTTATTCATAGTCAGTCTCCTACCTACAGTAGACGGTGGTCAGCATGCACTCAGTTTGGAAAAGTGGTTCTAGCAATGCTAGTGTAGCTAAGCAGTGTACTGCAGTGGGCAGGGTCGGCAGCAAAATGTATTTTAGCCACCTAAAAAGATAAATATCAGTTTGAGTGCATACTATATTTAAAATATTTTCACTGCTCTCTGCCTCGATCTGTTAGTGTTAATGTGTGACTTCTTTGAATCCAAGCTAACCACTGAAGTGACTCAGTAACACAAACAACTAACAGATTGAGGCAGTGATAGTCCAGCAACTCCTGTAGTCTGTGATATAAATTTCAGATTTTGCCAAAGAAGTCTGGTTGGTTTGGAAAGAGTGATATTTGGCTTATATAACAGCGGTTTCCTCTTAAAAAGACTGTCTGACGGCAAGGTAAAAAAGTGAAAATATTCTAAATATAGCTAACACTCACAGATATATTGTTTGGTTTTTTTTACTTTTTATTAGGCAGCTAAAATATTTTTTGCTGCTGACCCTGCTTAGCTTTCTATACTGCTGCTACATCTCCAATCTGGGGGAATGCTGACCGCCATCCATCTACTGTAGGTAATGTGCTTATTATGTAGAAGCGCTTCATTCAACCCCGCTCAAAATAATCCCAACTATGCCTTTAAGTTTGTGTTCTGTAGTGTCAAAGGTCAGGGTTAAGAGTGCTGTCTGTTGCCATCTCTAACACGAGTTCACTGTGTCTCAGAAAGGCATTACTGCCTCATATTTCTGTTCTTCAGCGCATCATAATCTCTAGTCTACAGTCTTGTCATTTAGACCTCAGTGAATACAGTGCTCAGGTTTAACTGAGTTTTAAAAAGTGTATTGTACCCCCGATAGAGACATTTCACCCAGATGTGAAGGTTCTCATGCCTCCAGAATTTGTCTTTGTGCCTCTCATCCTCTGTTCAATCCTTAAACTTTAGTGGCAGAATACTCCTAATGCAAAATGAATGGTTTTTCCTAAACTGTCTTAAACCGCTATTAGTGTTTCTCCCTCTGTTCTGCCTTTTATACGTGGGTATTTTCTGTTACACGTCTCCATAGAAAACAACAGCTTGGTAGTAATACATATAAGTAAGACATATAATTTTGTAGTTGGATTTAATTGCAATATCGATAAGGTTAAGTTATGCAATTTTTTGTCTGATGGGTTTTTTTTTTTTTTTTTTGTATTTTATTTTATTTTTGTTGAACAATGCTCATTCTTCTTAGTAACGTGCCTCAAACCAAGCCACTGCATGCAGTTTCAACTATGATGACATTTGTACAATGAACTGAGCTTTAATAAAGATCTCCATGTTGAAACTTCTCACTTCTATAATGATCTACTTATCTCCGTTTACTCTTCAGATACTTTTTTATAATGATGATCGTTTTTTTTTTGTTTTTTTTTTTGTGGAGAGGATCAATTATTGGAGCACTTTGGCTTAAAATAAATACACTTTGCACTTCACCCAACACAGATTACACTAGAGATGCGCCATCTTGATATTTCATCAAAATAAACACCAAATAAATGTAATCCATCAAAATGGAAAGATTGAAGATTAAGAAATTGAAAGCACAATAAACTCAGCTTTCTAGCTAATGGTACAAAGGAACTATTTTATTTACTCTTGCTATTTGGTTTTTACTGTTAAGTCTTTTTTTTTTATATTCTTGTTATCTTGGGTTTGGGACAGGTTTATTATCTAAGTTCAAGTACAGTTGAAAAGTGCTGAAATATCATGGGTTGGGTTGAAATACTTTCACCTGATTCCAGTGCACCAAACTGCAATAAAAGCCAGAATGCTGTCCTGTATCAACAGATTTGTTTAACACTGGAAGCAAATGAGGATTTCTCACCACTGAAAAAAATCTTAAGTGAACTGTATTTAGAAGTTATTTTAAACTTTAAGTAGAATTAAGTAAAAAAGCAAAATACACAGTTATTTTATTTCTAATGTAAAACAATTATATATATATATATATAACACAAAAAACAAATCAAAAACAAATCAACAGCAAAGTTTATGATAAATAAATCATGTCTGACAAGGAGTAGAAAGAAGTGAATATTTATCAAGTCCTACCCATTATATTGCATTTTTTAAAATTGCTTTACAGTGAAAGTTTCACAACTTATATTCATGAATGAAACAGTATTATTAAACATAATTTAACAAAAATATTATGTGTATATATATATATATATATATATATATATATATATATATATATATATATATATATATATAAATATAATATTAAAAAGCAAAATTACAGCTGAAAGAAGACTAAAAAAATAAAGTGTAATCTAAAATAGACCTTCCTGGTGTACATAAAGTGTATTTCTTGCAACAAATAGTGCAATATAGAACAAAAAATAGATTCATAATTATATAAATGCAAATATGACTGTATATACATATACATATCCCTATCTACATTTATCCATTCATATCTACAGACACATGTACATTTGCATATGAATATACAAACACATCTACATGCAAACACACACACAAATACACACATACTTATTCATATACATATACACTCCCAGACTTATTTATTTGATGTACAGACAACATTAAATAAATCATTAAAAAACTGACCTTTTGGACTTTAAATGTCACCCTCAATCAAAGTATCCCACCCACGTTCAAAAATGAAATTCTGTTCAAATTCTGCCTCATGTGATATTTGCTTAAAAACCTCTCAGCATGAGAATACAGTTAGAGAATAGATCGTGAGCCTGTAGTTTTTTTTTTTTTTTTTTTTGAATGACTGTACCTAATTGATTTCTCGCAGAACTCATTACTATCAGTCAGACATCTCTCATGTGCCTGAGACAGATCACAAGGGCTCAGTCACACTCACACTCACTCACACACACACACACACACACACACACACACACTGAAGCTAATCACTCATAATCAGCAACCATACAAGAACAACATCTACATAATTATGCTCCTCTTTTAGATTCCTGCTTTCTGTGTGAAAATGTCCTTTAGTGTAATTTCATGTAATAATAGTGACATACAACTGCCGTAAACAGCCATATTGTTGTGAGAAGTTTCGACTCTAATTAGATTTTATTATTTAGAGCGTCTGTGTGTGCAGTCAGCCTGTGTTACCCGGCAGCAGAGGTCCCTGTGTGTGCCGGGGGGTTCAGGTGTGCGCTTGTCCCGGCTGACGGAGAGACAAGAGCAGACAAGTTCAGTCACCCATCAACACACCACAGAGCCACACTCAGGGGACGGAGAACCATTTTGGAACAGTAGCTGCTCCGTAATGTTGCGTGAAGACTGTACAAGTTACCACATGCAGCGTCCAATTAACTCCTGGCCTGTGGCAGTTTGTCCTCCGCAGCCGACCGGCGTACAGACAGATACACTGATGTGTATTTACAGGAAGAAAGAGAGACAGAAATGACATGAAATGAAATAAAATGATCCAGTTTGAGTCAAAACCAGTGAAACACCACATTTCATTTTACAGTCTTACAAATAAAGGTGCTCACTAGAACCATTAAGCGTTTTTTGGCTTGTCCCAATAGGAGAGCCCATTTTAGTCCCAGTCACAACCTTTTTGTTTTTTTGTTGGGTAGAAAGGCTTCTGCTCCTTGTAGAACCTTTTATAAATGTTTGAACCTTTTCAAAGAGTTCTACGTAGAACCCATCATAAATAACCATCTCTGAAAGGTTTCACCTAAAACCCCCAATGAGAGGTTCTGTAGACAGCCCCTCTATGATGTAATGGTTCCACCTAGTTCTATCCAGAACTTTCCCACCTTCTAAGGGTGCTGAGGATTCCTCATGGAACTTTTTTAAAAGGTAAAAAGCAGAACCTTTTTTAAAGGTTGGCATGCTTTCATAGAGTTCTATCTGAAGCCCAGCATAACCATCTGTGAAAGGTTTCACCCCCTATGAGAGGTTCTATAGAGAACCCTTCTATTGTGTAATGGTTCCACCAAGAACTCACTCTGGGGGTTCTATCTACAATCTTTCCACCTTCTAGGGGTGCGGAAAGAACCTAGCTGGGGGTTCTGCTGAGAGAAGTTTTATATTCCAATTGTCTCAGGAAGAACCCACCCAAAAAGGTTCTGCTAAGAACCCTTTTATGTTCCAATGCTTCTATCTAGAACCCACCAAGGAGGTTCTACTAAGAACCCTTTTAAATTCCAAGGGTTTTATCTAGAACACACTGAGAAGGTTCTCAGGAAGAAAAGAAGAACTTTTTTATATTCCAACAGTTTTATCTAGACTCTACTAAGGAGGTTATCCCGAGAACCCTTTTATATTCCAGTGGTTTTATCTAGAACCAACCCAGGGAGTTCTACCAAGAATTCATTTATATTATGCTATGGAGAACTCTTGACAAACCCTTAACAAAAGAGTTCTTTGGGAATTTTAACATTCCCTGAATAAAAAGGATTCTTAATGGAATGCTTAGTCTAACAAAGAACCTTTGATGAACTCTCATTCTTCCAAAAAAGCAAAAAGTTATTCTGAAATGGTTCTCCGTAGAACCTCAGCCCTTCAGGAAGAACCTTTTTGGAACCCTTATTTCTAAAAGTGTACATGCCATTAATGAGATCATGAACTTTTTATATTACTAAACTTATTAAAGTCCCTTCTGTCGATGTCTCTTTGTAAATAAAGATGAATATTCCCCCAGTCAGTCAGTCAGTCAGTCAGTCAGTCAGTGTAATCCAGTGTCCTGCTCTTCACTTCTGCACTGTTGAATCACTTCTCAGGTTACCTCGAGCAGCACATCTCCCTTGAGAGCAGATAAGACACCTGTCACCCCTGTGTTGTTGCCTTTGCTGGCTGCCACAGTGAGAGCTCTTCCGACTCCTTTCTGCATCTACAGAGCATGGAAATCAGACACTTTTTGCTTGGATTATGTGCCTTTTGCTGTTTATGCGGATCTGTTTCCTCCGAGTCCACATGCAAACTCAAGGCCAAGTTCAACCTGAGCGGCTACAAGAATGTGGAGAAGAAGAAGGTTGTTGTTGGGGGGATGTTTCCTGTTCACATGCGTATCACTTCCACGGATGGGAACACTTCAAGGGTCCCTGTCTCCTCGGGGTGTGAGGGGTGAGTTCATGTCTTTTTTCATCACTGTCACTGTGTTGGCTCTGTTTCATTATCTTAAATTGTATTTTGAATGTATAAAAGTAATCTTAGATAATCTCACAGGCCTATTAAAGATAAATTATTTAATATTTTAGCCCTTAGAAGAAAAATATTTTTACTTTATTGACTTAATTATACATTTCAACCGTGCTGTGAACTTCTGAGATGATTTTACTACAGAAATCAAGGCAGAGCAGGGCAGGACCTCTGGGGCCAATTAGCCCATATTATTATGAAGACAGGCCTATACAGGGTAGTATGCAACAATAACCAGCAAGTCTCTGAACTGTCCTCTTGTGGCTAATTTGGGTAATAACATCAAAAGACTAAAATAGTCTGTGTATATCTTCCAGTCATCAAGTATTTTATTTTTGCACAGAGTGTGGAGTTTCTTTCTTCCTTCCTCATCTGAAAGTCACAGAAAGAGTCTACAGTAGCTAAACACAAACTTTTGTGCTGTGTGTTGAGGTTATAAAAGACAAAACATAAAACATGCCGTTATGTCATCACTCTTTCATCATCCTCCAGCTTTAACTTCCGTACCTTCCGCTGGACCCAGACCATGCTTTTTGCCATCAACGAAATTAACAAGCGGAAAGACCTGCTGCCCGACACTAACCTGGGCTACGTCATCTATGACTCCTGCTTTACCATCTCCAAGGCCGTGGAGGGCACCCTCACCTACCTGACGGGCCAAGACGAGGCCGTACCCAACTACCGCTGTGGAGACGGAGCACCTCTGGCTGCTCTGGTGGGTGCTGGGGGCTCCGATCTGTCCATTGCAACTGCCAGGATACTTGGACTCTATCACTTCCCACAGGTAGGCTGGTGGTACATTAAGGTATATAAAGGCAAGGGAAATGAACCCATAGAAAGTGTTCTCAAAGGTGTAGACTCAAATCACATGACTTGAATACAAGTCAGACTCCACTTGAGAAAATCAAGAAAGACTTGAAACTCAACTTGGACATAAATACCAATGACTCATGACTTGACTTGGACTTTTGACTTGAAAATACTTTCCCCCAAGCTCAGAGATAAAAAAAAAAAAAGTATGTTATTTAAAATATGAGCCATGAATCAATTAATTTCCTGAATGAACAAACATTAATGCTATTTATTACCAGCAAGCTGACACTGAAAGAACAAGTGTTTGGCTCTAGATGCGGCCTTTCTGTGGGTTTTGCTGCCACCTTAGGGTCCTCCTACATGCTTGGGAGGCGAGGGAGAGATAAGATATTTGAAATGTGCAAGCTCAGATGATGCCACTCAATCTTGCACGCTGGTCGTTAATCAATTTGCAGAAGAAAATCATGAAGAACTAATGTTACATTACTGAGCACCAGTTGGAAAAAACGATACCAAAGATAATTTATTGATGTACAAAAAGTGTGTGGTGGTCAACAAAAAACAAACTGCCGTATGTAATGTGCAGGTTGAAAATTGCACAAAGATGGACAACTTCCAACTTCATTCAATATTTTGAAGTTGCACAAAGAACCATAAGTTGAGGCTGTCCTGTTAAAATGGCATTAAATTTGGTTAAGAGCGCATTGTAACTTGTTTAGGACTTGAAACTCAAAGTTTAGCGAGTTGAGACTTGAAATTGACTCACTGACTCAAAATGACTTGCTCTAGACACACGTGTTCACAGAAATCACAAAAAAAAACTCCTAGGCACCCTCTTTTAAAACAGTAAAAATATTGTTATTTTCATGGCATGGTCATATTAGACCTAAAAACAAACAAACACCAGTGCATTTCAGCATTGGGCCTTCATCAGGGAGACTTGGGACCACCCTGTCTGGAATGGGGGACTTCTCAGTCTTGACAGTCTTGAGTGCAAAGGCTTCAGACTTACATGTGACTTACCAAACAAAAGCAAAAGCAAAACACTGATTTGAAACCACTTCTGCAAGTTTACAGAACTCCAAGAAACCTTTGTGTGTCTCCTCTCCTCTGCGATCCTTAGGTCAGCTATTCTTCAACCTGTTCTGCCCTGGAAAGTAAGTTCCAGTTCCCCACCTTCCTAAGGACCATTCCCAATGACAAGCACCAGTCTACAGCTATTGCCCAGCTTGTGCTACACTTCGGATGGACTTGGGTGGGCACCATAGCTGCTGACGATGATTACGGCAAGTATGGCATCAAAGACTTCAAGGAGCAAGTGGAAGAAGCTGGTGTCTGCATCTCCTTTTCTGAGACCCTGCCCAAGGTAAACCATTAATCTTTCACATAACGTCATGCCCACCTTATCCAGAGATGTGTTGCAATTCATTCCTACTTCTTACAAATGTCAGGTGCATTCCCCTGAGGACATCCAGCGTATTGTTCAAACTGTAGTTGAGGCCACAGCCAAGATCATTGTGGTCTTCTCATCAGATGTGGACCTCAGTCCTCTTATCGGTGAGCTGCTCCGGCACAATGTGACCAATCGTACCTGGATTGCCAGTGAGGCATGGGTCACCTCCGCTCTCATCTTACAGCCTGGGGTGAGTGGTATCAGTCAAGTGATGACCAGAGAGTGATTGACTGAATTAAATTACAGTTAAAGATGTTCCAGAGGCTCTAACCAGTCTAACCAAATACATTTAAAATCACAATTTGAGCTGAAGTTGATAATGTGCATGTTTTTATCCAGGTGAGCTCACTGCTGGGTGGTACCATAGGCTTTGGGGTAAAAAGGGCTGCCATCCCAGGTCTTCAGCGACATCTACTGGATCTGGACCCCTATGATGACCCACTCACAGAAGAATTTTGGGAAACGGTGTGTTTATAAAGCTGAGTAATTGGGATGATACCTGATCCATTTCCACACATCTATTGGCCACATGAGATTTTAGCTTGGACTGACAACTGACCCTTCATAAGTCCTACCCCTTTTGGAACCTTGTTCCCTTCATGTTTCTTGTACTTGTAAGCTCTGTGCACAGCTCATCCATGTTAAAAAGAAAAACACATTTTGAAGATAGGTGAAATGTTGCCAGGGGGCCTGTAAAAGCCACATATCTATAGACTACTGTCACATCTTAAACTACTTAATCTTAGCAAATCACTAAAGTAGCTAAATAGCTAGCTAATCTACATCAATTGTTAGTTAGCTAGTGTTTTGCTGTGTAGCAAAACTTTAGGTAACTAGCTAACGAATCTACATCAGTTGTTAACGAGCTTGTTACATGTGATAGCTAATGTTAGTAAAAAGCTAGTTAGCTAGTGTTTTGCCAATATTAGCTAACATAAGATGTGACTATGTGTCACTTTTACAGGTCTTCCAGCAACATCTTTTAACCATCTTAAAAAATTCCCTTTCTTTTCAACATAGATAACCCTAGCCTGGCCATCAGGGTTGTCCAGCTGTTGGAGCACATAGCAAAAAGGGGTGGGACTTAGGAGGGTCCACTGCTGTGACAGTAAACTGAAACCCTAAGATGATAAACATTCAATGGCAATATTAAAACTCATACGGATGTCACAAATCTAGAGTAAGTAAAGTTGGAGGCATTATTTTTGTTTTATAGTTGTTTAACTGCACATTGGATTATGGCAAAGCTCTGAAGCAGTCCAAACAGATGGCCAAGACGGCTAACGGCACACTGTCCAGGACAGCGAGGGCGGTCCCTGAAGGGCTGTGTACAGGGCGTGAGTCTCTGGGACCGCTCAATAACACCTACTCTGATGTTTCTCAGCTACGAATCACTTACAGGTCAGTTCTCACCACTCATGTTGCTATTACAAGTATTACTGGTGTTGTCAACACATCAAACAACAGCAAACTATTATCATAGGGACTATTTCTTTGACAGAAAGTAGTTCCAAACATTATTTCTGAAAAAGACATGCTGGTTTTGCTTTAAGCACCATGATGTGTGATTTGAGTGAACCAACCCTGTAGTGACAAATTCTAACTACTGGGAATTTGATTGATGATGTCATTGATAACGTTTAACATGATGATGATGATGAAGATGTCTCCCGACAGTGTGTACAAAGCCGTGTACGCTGTGGCTCACGCCCTGCACAACCTGGAGCACTGTGAGCAGGGAAAGGGGCCTTTCAACGGGAAGGACTGTGCTGACATCACCAACTTCGAGCCATGGCAGGTAAGCTCCGTGTGTGTGTGTGTGTGTGTGTGTGTGTGTGTGTATAACTGTTTCTATCTGCATGTATTTGACTCATATTTGGGTCTCTTCTTTAGCTGATGTACTACCTGAAGAACGTGCGCTACAAAGTGCCGCACACGGGCGAAGAGATCTACTTTGATGATGGGGATGTTGAAGGCTTCTATGACATCATCAACTGGCGGTTCAACAGTTACGGGGAGATATCCTACGTCACTGTAGGACGCTACAATGGCTCAGCAGCCCCAGAAGACAGGATGGTCATAATGAACGACTCCATTGTGTGGAATAATGACCAGTTGATGGTCAGCAGCATTAACCACACACTCCTCTACATTATGAATCTTTGTTTATATGTTGCCATGTTTACTGTTTCTTCTTGTTTATCTGTGTATGGCACATGCATGGATGTCTTTATAAATGTGTGTACATGTGTGTGCTGCAGCCTCCTCGGTCAGTGTGCAGTGAGAACTGCCAGCCGGGCACCAGGAAAGGTATCCGTCAGGGAGAGCCAGTCTGCTGCTTTGACTGTATTCCTTGTGCCGATGGAGAGATCAGCAACACAACCAGTCAGTATACAGCTTTCAAACTGTATGTTACAGAGCTTCTATGGAAATATACATAATATTATAGCAATGAAACAAACAGCAAGAAGACATTCAGGACAAGTGCACAGTGAGACATGTCTCAGATTGGGTTACACCAACAAAGATTGATTTAATCTAAGACTGGTTCTAATCAGAGTTCAGAAAACTACGTAAAACATGAGTAAATCCAGATTTAAACTGTAAATCAAAGTTTAGTGATGTTAACTGAAATTAAAATGAATGGCACCACATTGTTTTCTAGCAAACATGATGGCTCTAACAAAACTAGAGTGAAAGAAAGAAGAGACACATCATGAAACTCAACTGAGTTGAGTCTGTCCCTTAACTTTCTTCAAGGAACTTGATTATTTTGCTGAGTCAGTCTCAAAAATGCAAGTCCTCAATTTAAAGTTTAAAGTTAATACTGTATCACAGTTCACCTTTATGGTGCAATAGAATTAAATTTAATCTAGTTTTAGGGTAAAAACTAAGATCAGATTTAGATAGAGTTTTAAATGTAATCCTCCTTAATTTTAAGCCAGTTTCAAAGTTTGTTGCAACATAATTTAAAGTTAAAACATGATTTAATTAGGTTGGCTGTTGGTACAACTCAGCCTTAGGTTTATTTCATTACTTGGCATTACATGATAGCCTTAATAGCTACTTAATTCACCTCCAGTTGTCTTAATGTAACTTTAATTTAGTTATGGTATACTTGTATTAGTCCAAAATGCAGATTTATCCTATTTGGAAATTATTCTATTTATCAAATGGCAAAAAAGTAAATGTGATAATGGCTTAATCTTATAAAGCTTTAACATGCATTACTGAGAAAATTGCCACACTGAGCAAATAAGAAGACAATTCCATCTCCTGGGTCTCTTACTCTTAATTCCTAGACATTTTCAAGTCTAATTAAACAAACGATACGGTATAATGTTTGCTGCTGGCCTTTCAGTACCAATGAAGCTACTGAGACTGTGTTTCATGGGACAGCTTTAGATAAACAGACCCTGCTGCCCTCTTATCATCCTGCCTTCTGTCTCTCCCTCTCTGACAGATGCTCGTGAATGCATCCTGTGCGGCGAAGACGACTGGTCCAATGATGCTCATGACGTCTGCGTCCCCAAAATCATCGAGTTCCTGGCCTTTGGAGAGCCACTGGGGATCACTCTGATCGTCATCTCAGCCTTCGGAGCTCTGGTCACCATCGCTGTTGGGGTGAGCCTCACACGGGGAAAACAGACCTCCCGGTGGAGAGTAAGGAGCTAAAACACTCAGATGGTTTGTTTCACTGTTGTTTTTTCCAGGTGGTGTTTATCATGAACATCGGCACCCCCCTGGTGAAAGCCAATGATGCTCTGTTGAGTTTCTCGCTGCTCTTCTCACTGGTGGTGACCTTTCTCTGCTCCATCGTCTTCCTGGGAGAGCCTCAGAACTGGAGCTGCATGACCAGCCAAGTGGCTCTGGCTCTGGGCTTTGCTCTCTGTCTTTCCTCTATCATGGGTGGGTGCATTTTTTACTGTGCACATATTACACCAAACTCCCTTTAAAAATTATGAAACAGTAACAATTTCACATATGTCTGCAAAAGCACATAACTCTAGAAACACAAGATACAGGGCGTCACACGTTGACAGTCCTCTTGTCAATTCCCCATCAATATAATCCATGAAGAAAAACTGTATTTCCATACAAACTTCTTGCAACCAACCTGTTGGTCAGCTGGGCTATTTTTGTAAGACAAGACCATGGAAAGAAAATTTAAAAAATTCAGAAATTAAGATTGCTCCATTGCTCAGGCGTGTGTGCATATTCACTGTATACCTGCTAATGGTCCTCTGTAGTGTCCAGTGAGCCTGCCACTGTATTATATCTGTTTTTTTTTAGTTGCCACTAGGCATCATGAACTTTTTCTACATTCTCATGTGTCTTTACCTCAGGTAAGGCAGCCGTGTTGATGATGAGGGCTCAGGCTCTGAAAGCGGCCCGGGCCAGAAGCAAAGCAGCTGCCAAAGCTGCAAAGGCCGCAGCTGAAGCCGCAGCCAACAGCGGCGGTCCTGATATCATTGTAACCAACACAAATAACAACAATGGCAATGGCGGTGCTGCTGCTGGTGCAAACCCTGAGGTTGACACTCTCACCTGTGCCCACCAGAGGGCGATAGCTGCTGTGGCAACATTGATACAGGTAAAAAAAAAAAAAACAGTCAAACTCATATGTTACTCTGTAATGTTTGTAATCATCCTTGACATTTTAATTCCTCTACGCAGGCGATAGCATGCACAGTGTGGCTCATCATCCTCCCTCCTCGCGCCTTCAAGAACACCTCTGCCCAGAATATAAAGATCATCCTCGAGTGTGATGAAGGCTCTGTAGTCTTCATCTGTTGTATCTTTGCCTATGACATCCTACTGGCTCTAATCGCCTTCATCTTCGCCTTCATCTCCCGGAAACTGGAGGACCACATCAGGTAGGAAACAGAGGATCATTTAACAAAAGTGAATATCATGGCAACCACTACACTTAAATAGACACAGTGGGAATAAACAATACACTATAATATAATATTTCTACTTCTAATATTTATTTAGACATACCCCAAAACAGTTCCAAATGTATTCCATTGGTAGATCCGTTTTTAAGCTATGACCTTCATTATGATGTGCAATATTACTTTATATTACTTTTAAATATCACTGCCAATATTACTTTTTTATTTTAGTCTCTTTTAGTCTACTTATATAATTAACTTATCTTATTTTTATTCATACTGGTTATACTGATTTTTGCATTTACTCCCCATACATGTAATGTGTCAACATTAGAAAACATGAACGTGACTGCAGAATTATAGGGCAGTTTGTTTAGAGGGATCTTTTTTACATTTACACTTCCTCATCTTTTGGTATTGGCAAGAATTATGTAAAATCTGACAGCTGACACACACACACACACAAAATGTTGCTAATCTGTAAAATATTTCCATTTGTTGTTGAGATTTAATTCTTCTTTTGATGAGACATTTTGGTGTTTAAGGGAAAATTTGGCACCTTCATGTAGACGTCCAGTAAATGTTGATGGTAAATGTGGTCAGTTGTTCTCCTGCTGCAAAATCTTTTGTTCTTCCTGCATCCAGTGACGTGGGTGTAGACATCCACATGAAAAGTGCCGAATTTTCCCCTTAAAAACATTTTGCCACTTCAGAGGCGTGATGCATGCTTGTTTCACTCTGTCTCCCAGCGAGGGGAAGTGCATGACCTTCGGCATGCTGGTCTTCTTCATCGTGTGGATCTCCTTTGTGCCGGCTTACCTCAGCACACGTGGCAAGTTCATGGTTGCTGTCCAGATTTTCGCCATCCTGGCCTCCAGCTTCGGCCTGCTCACCTGCATCTTCCTGCCCAAATGCTACGTTCTCCTGGTCAAACCTGAACGCAACACGGAGGAGATGATGAGGCCCCGCACCAAACCACGCGACGGCACCTCGACGGGGACCTCAGCCTCACTCGCCACAGCTAATACTGAGGTCACTGCCACAACTGCATCCACTGCTATTGATGAATAGTGGAGCATCACTATGAACTAAACTGAGCCACAACACTGAAATCATAAAATAATGTAGACTGCAGATTGAGTGCCACTGCACTGCAACTGCTCCAGCTGATTAGGGTCCCTAATCTTCTTATTCACATATTTTGCAATCCTAATGTTTGGTCAATAATTAATAAACAAATTTTATATTTATATTTGCACTGATTGAATTTGTGTCAAACCCAAGTCAAGTGCACCTTCACATGCGTCAGATAGGGTTGATTTCAATAAGCAATGTCCATGAGGAAAACTGCTATCTCAATAATTACTAAATATCTCAAAAATACCTTATCAAAAACATTCAGCTAAAACATAACTTAGCAGGTTCAGACTCTTACTGTCCAAGCTGCTGTTGTTTCAGTTGTGGTGGTGGAATTAAAATTAAGGCAACATTTACCTCAGATATTATACTGCTTTACTTCTAGTCGCAAAATCAATTTCAAACATATCTGACAAGTTTTTAAAATTACTGGCATTTAGCTCATGTGGTTTCTGTCAAACATATTTGCATAAAATGTTTACATGGCAAACTTTTAATGTATTTTACCATATCAAGCTGTCAATGTAATATTTGTGGAACTCTGTTGGCACATTACATTTCCTAACAAAATAATAAATATTATTTTCAGTCACTGTAATACTGTAATATGTTTTCTTCTTAAAGCAATAGTTTAATTTTAAGCTTGTTTTGGGATGGTACCTTTCAAAAATTGGTCAGATTCAGTCAGTATATTGCACTGAACTGCATAACTCCTAACTCTGAAATTTAGTTTGCAGATATTGATCTTGGTTTTCTTGTTGTCTCTTCTCATCACCGTGTCTCATTCTGGCCCTTAAAGGGGCCACCAGATAAATAAAAATAAATTAAGGAATGAACAGAAAACACAAAATGTTACTCTAATGAATGCTAATGTGCATTATGAACTATTCTTGCACTTTTTGGGCAAACATGTCAGCTATACCTCTCAGCTCCCACAAAAGTAGATCGTATACATTATTTTTATATTAACAATGGATTAAACAACTGTAATGTGAAAGGGGTCACACAGATAGTCACCATATCACCTGTCTCTGCAGTTCCCCTGCACTTTAGCCTCTTAGCATCATTGTTATGTTTTTTATGGCCTGCTTTATTGTGGTCTTATCAGTGTTGTTTCCAATCACATCAGGTACCTGTTTTCAATAACTAAGTTGAATGATAAACCAGCTGTACAGTTCCTGCTACAGGACAAACAACAGACAAAGTAAGCAGCTAGCTGGTGAAGATAGTGGGGCATTTAGCAGCTAAAGAGTCACATATTGCTTCAGGAGTTGGTGGAGACCAAAACAAAGGTAAAAATAAAGATTAGAATAGAAGCATGGCTCAAAATGAACAAAAATGTTCATTTGTATCAGGAAACTGTTTGCTAACATGTTGATCAAATAAACTTTATAAGAATTATATGTGTACGATGTTGATGTCAGTTTGTTCTGTTACCCCCAAAAGGCAAAAAGTAAATAAAAAATTAATGCCGGTGCCAACAGGTATGTTAGAATGGTTAGTTTTAATCTTTATGTAAAGTAATGCCATTTGTGACCATCAGGCCCTTTTGTATGACAGACAGTGCATACAGGTTTCATTCCCCAGGGCATGATCTGTAGGTCAGTAACATAGGAGAACCTTACAGTGCTCCTCTTCATAGAAACTTTCTGTTATCATCAGGTTGAGCAGGATGTCCCTGGTGTTTAAAGTCTGGTTGACTGTGAGTGTGAGCGCAGACAGGGTAGAGACCTATCTGTGTTGTGGGCAGAGTGATCCAGCAGAGGGAGCTGGAGGAAGCTGGAAGGAAGGGAATAAACATCTCAGTGGCTCTGCTGACCCTGTTAGCACCAGAGTGAGTTTATAGACAGACGGATGGTGATAAACATTACAGAAAAGCATTTTACATGTGAGAGTCCTTTGATATTAAGATTCTTCTCACGCTTTTCCTGAGTTCATTAAGTGATGACACGTCTAGGAAATATGATGCTTCGTGAAACTTTGAATTTTTGAAGTAAGACTCAGAGAGAAATTAATTATGCTGGAACACGTGATGGATGGCATTGTGTTGAAAATTTGACAACATGAGAGGCAGCACATTAAACTGTTAAAAACAGTGCTTTACTGAGCACTGACAAGGCTGAGAGGCTTTTGATATTACTGTGTGTAGGTGTGTTAAGTGTCTCATAAATCATGGTGAGCTTTGTTAACCTCTATTTCAAAAGTAAGTGAAGCAGTATATTTTGTTGTTTCATACATCATTTTAGTAATTTTCTATGTTTTTTGTACATTTCAGAAAATGTATCAGCTGACCCTAATACCCATCTGTGTGTTTGAGATGACTTCTTTCTACTTGTCTATGTTTGTGTGAGTGTATGTTTCTGTGTGTGCACTGTCGCTCACGAGCACGTGGCTTTCCAGGAATCTGTGAAGCTGTGAACTGAGTCCAACCAAAGCTTTTGTTGTGGACGGTAATAAATTCTCCTGGTGACAGAGGGGTGAAGGAATGTGTTTGTAATTTATTGTCAGCTGACGAGAGCGGACAGGAACAGTAGTGCTAAATCAAGACAAAATGTTCACACGTGCGTCACGGTAAGTGTGTATGTTCACTTTATTTTGAATGTGTCTGTGCGTGTGAGTGTGTGTGTCAATGCATGCACCAATGTTAACTTGCAGGAGTATCGCTTCATAAAGTCAGCAGAGTTTGTTTACAGTTTACCTTGTAATTTCTGTTTGGGTTTGTATCTATTTTCAATTTATAGAAAGCATCACACACCTCTCACTCATCAGCACGATCACACCTGCAGGAGTTTCTTCCTAACACTTTTTTTTTCTTGCAACACCGACAAATTCCAGACAAGTACAACAGATTGTGGAATACATTTCGAACAGAGCTGCAACAATTAATTGATCGTGAATTGATTATTAAATTGATTGCCAACTATTTCAGCTTCTCAGATATATTATTTGTTTCCTTACTGTTCTATGACAGCAGACTAATATCTTTAAGTTTTGGACAAAAGACATTTGAGGATGTTTTCTTGGCCTTGAAATTTTCCACCATATTCTGACATTTTACAGACCAAAACCACTAACCAATTAATCGAGAAAATAATCGACAGTGAAAATAGTCATTAGTTGCAGCCCTAATTTTGAATATTGAACCCATGTACCCCTCACTTCCCATCCCTATACTCCCCACCCCTCTCTCCACCCCTCTTCCCTCCACATCAAAACTGTGTTTGGTTGTGTTTCATTAACTCCTGCTGATGACAGTTCCAGATAGGAAGAGTCCAAAAAGCTCTGAAGTCAGTAGTACGCTACCAGAAATATTGTGAGAAGGCCTCCAGTGTTGGACTAAAATATTCTTAGCTGCAGTTAGGCCTGCCAGCCAGACTCTGCATGCTTTTTCCATACTGGAAAAGTGGGACTCAATATTTAGAAGATATACAGCAGGGTCCAATGGACATTGTTCCCCGTTAATGCTTCATAGACACTTATAACCTTCCCCCAAAACTAAAAAAACCCTAGATACTCGTATACACCATGTATGTAAGAGTCAACGGTTCTGTCTGAGAAGAATAAACAAGGTATCCGTCCCATTTAATGTCTAATTCTTGGGCTCTACAGCAATATTTCAAATGTATATATTGATAATTTGGTTATTTTGAGGCACCAGTAACAGTAATTCAGATGTGTCCCCATCCTGAGCTTTCACTCCTGATGTGTTTCATATGACACCCTCCATCTTGGAGCACTCTGTATCCGACTTAAAATAGGATGGTCTTGTAATTCTGACCAGCAGGGAACCACAAAAGGCTTTACAAGCTGACCTTACTTCTACTATTACTTCTACTAACAATAATAACAATAATCTTACCTTCGAGGCTTACAGACAGCTGGCACACCTCAGGAGGCCCCTGCACTGCACCACGCTTTTGGAAACCCCACTTTATCCCAAACACTTGTAGCATATAAATTAAAACTGGACCTTAATATAAACCACATTTTTTGGTAGCCTAAGGAAAAATAAGTTATAAACCTGATCATTATTTTTCCATGATGAAACTTTATCCTTCTCTATCCAATAGCTGAGATCTTTTAATACAAATGCCCTTCAAGTTTCTAAACCACTGTGGTGATTCATTTTGAGATGTTTTTACCCACATTATATGCCTAAAGAACTTGTGTTTCATTTCTCTTCCTCGGTCTCTACATGATTGATAAAGAGCTAAATAAGTGTGACACGATCCAAATGAGCCAAACAGCTCGTGTCATTTGTTTCTTTTCCAAATGACCGGCAAGCTAACATCCCTGAAGTGAACGGTGTTTACTGAAGGCTGTTGACTGAAGAGGAATTAATCAGCTTTTAATCGCTGAGGACAGAAACCCTCCAGAGATGTGGAGAGGAGCCTTGCTCGTCATCACAACGAGATTGTCCCGGTCCTGTGATTAATCAGCTGTGGTGGGCGAGAGGAGGTCCGCAAAATGATTTATAGAAAAGGTGAAACTCATTTGAGGTGTTCGTGCTTAGCGTGTTTCTGTTCAAGTGTGTGGATGTGTTAGAGCTTAATTTTGAGACTGAAATAAAATAAGTAAGTTTAACATATACCAGCAGAGGGAGACGTAAAGTGATACTGATCCTGAAACAACAAGTCTTAGACATGTTTCACACTGGGGCCTCATACTAATCATGGATTGGTAATGAGATCAGTGATAAATTAAGTGTATTTGTGAGGCGTTTGGCAACCACAAGCCTGTAGAACAGCTTCATGCTCCTTGACACAGATAAATTATATTTCTACTCCTGTAAAATAAGCCTAAGACACCTATTGAAGGCATACCCATGTTTTTTTTTGTCTTTTTTCCCCAACAGTCTGGCACTGAGTAAGAAAACTTTAAACACACTGAAGTAGAAGGTTTTTATTTCTGCCTGGTTCATTTATTAATTTAGCCCCATTTAGCCCCAAGTTTAAGTATGATAACAGTGCAACAGAAAATTAATATTTACACATTTTTCTAACAATATTAAGGCATTAATTCATGCATTAGTTCAGAGCCAGTGAGCTCTATACGCACACTACGCAAGTTGCGTTTGGCCCTGTGATGTACACAAGGGCCCTGCCTCCTGTCAAAGTAGGTCTCGACTCTGATGGGAGGATGAAGCAGGCTTAAAGAGAAAATGACATCAGAGGAATGAATGGAGTGAACAGTAATCAGGTAAACTTGTGTTTTCTCCTCTCCAAGTTTGCTATCAACAGTTAGCAGTAACGTTAGGTTGTTGTGATAGTTTGTGGTGCGTGATGCATCTCCCTCTGTCTGTGGAAGGTTAGATTGATGTGCTGGGCGGTCAATCTGTCTGTGTCGTGCTGCAGCCACTTCCAGGACTGTGACTTTGTGCTTGACAAAATGAGAGTGAAATACGACTATTTATCATGTTTGATAAACGCCAATGGGTGTTAATAACCTGCAGCTCAGAAAAGATGACCACTAATTTTTTACATTTTGTATTTTCTTATTTATGTCAATGCTAATATTCACTCATCCTAAGTTTCTATACAAAATAGTCTATTCAATAAATATAGATTTCTTTTGTTTCTCATTATTTTCTGTATAGATCTATTCATTCTCAGACCAACAGATGGTGTAAACTGGCCCCAGGGAGGTCAGGACTGGCTCTGCCCATGCCTGATAATATACACTAGAAGTCAACTGATTGAACAAACATAGAGGAGTGCAGACAGCAAATAACCATTTCTATATAAGGACTTAGAAAAGCCTTCACCTGTTTATTCCTCTCATGGAGCTCCAGCTGAGGTCACAGGCAGACTGCTGTAAACAGTAAACACTCGAGAACCTCTCATCATCCTCAGACCACTTCAGAATAGTTTCCAGAGGATATTTCTCTTATTCTTCATGTGAAAATTATACCCTGCACACAACAACTCAAGTGATGCTTTGAGCTCCTGATGAGTCACGAAGTGTGTGCATGTCTGTACATCTTACCATAAGACTGTATTTAGATTCTTGAGCGATTTAGTCTAATTCATAGTGATAAATTCTCTGCTCTGAAGACAAATTTATTTTTCATTTTCCCTGATACATACCTTGCAGTATTATATAAGTCTTCAATGAATAACATTTCTGTGATACAGAATGGTATTAATCTGACTTCAAAGGGATAAAAAGAAGATCATCTTATTGTTCTCATCAGTGCAGAGACATAGAGTTTAAGAGGAAGAATAAACTGTCAGTCACCATGTACTGGGTTTTTTTCTTTGCTGTGGAGTGAAAAAAAACACCTGCACCCAAAACATCATTTTAAAATTTACAATGACTGTTGTACTCCTCTACTTTAATAAGTTATTAAATTCATCAGGATATCAGATGGGTGCACAGACTTCCTCACAGATAGCAATACCTTACCATTTTAGGCAGCGTCAGGGGCATTTTCTGATGCTGAAGTTGGAAGAGGAGACTAAAGAGAGGTTCAGTACTCCTCTTCACTTAAAAGTGGAAGGAGCAGCTGTTCCTTTTTGTTTGTCCCTAATGTTTGGCTCCTTTGTGTATGCATATGTGTGTATGTTTTACCTCTGTGATGTAGACAAGTTTCCCACTCTCATCTCTATCCTTCATCACCCTCTCACCGATCTGTCACTCCCTGATTCTCGCAAACCTCTGGACTAATTATAAATAAATCCCCTTAGTATCTGTAACCAAATGAACAGGAAATGTTTTTAGTTCATAAAAGGTAAGTAAACTCAGTTCATAAAGAATTAACCACCTCCTCAGATGATTGTCCAAATATGAGCAGATGAGGAAAAATAATTCATGCAAAATGAGATAAATTATGGAATTATTCATGAAAGATTTAAGGTTGAAATAATGTCACTAAGCTGCTGAAATTTATGCTTGTACATCCAATATATAAATATTAATGACTGGTAAAAAATGCCAGTGTAGGGATTTATCATGCTTTACTCGTGGTAGTAAAGATAAGGATGTGCAATATTTGAATGGGTGTGTGTTTTTTTTTATCTGCATTGCTGATATATAGACAAGTTGTTCACTTGTATGCAAACAGTGGACACTGTGCAGGCAGAAATATCCCATAATGCAATGTAGCAGTAGCAACAACAACAACAACACAACAGACAAAGAAAGGCAGCTCTAGAAGAACGTCAATAACGCTTCAATTTAAACATAAGTATGGTCTCACTTTGCTTAACATATTTTTTAAACTAGCTAATTGTTGGCATGGGTTACCATGGTTACACACCTAAAAACCAGCAAGCAGACTCTCAGGAAGTGATGTGATACATGCTGTGCATCCAAAAAGATAAATTTTACTGTTTATTTACACAGTGTCACACATGTTGAGTGTGTAGTGCTGAGTGTGTGTTTTTGGATGCAGCGTTTGGCATTCAGAACATTATCACCAGTGACCTTGAGATTAAGAAGTTGTGTCTGTCTTTTGTATGAAAACTTGACCTATACATTAGCCATTAACATCGGCGCAGTCTTAATTGTCCATCCAGACATTAATTAACTAAACTGATGCTATAAACCTGAAAGCTAATTATTGCAGAAAAATCCTAAAGACAAATAGAACTTCATCCATATCAGCTCATTAGGCATCTACATAAAAAACACACCTCATAAATTAACTTCATGTTCATGAAAATTATGCATAATGCAGTTTAATACTTCAGTGCATATACTCACATCCACTTCACTGTATTATTTAAATACTGCACAGCCCAAGTGCACTGTGTTGACATGTGACTGCAGTGAAATAGCCTCATCATTGGTAAAGACATCAGGTAAGCAGTCAGTGATAATTAGACTAATCAAACAGTATCTGATATGTTAAGAGAAGAGCTGGGTGTACCATGCATGTGTGTGTGTGTGTGTGTGTGTGTGTGTGTGTGTGTGTGTGTGTGTGTGTGTGTGTGTGTGTGTGTGTGTGTGTGAGTGAGTGTGTGTGTGCATTGTACACTGTATCAGTTTGCGTCTCAACGGGGGTTCAGGATGAAGGACTTGAATGACAGATTTTGTGCATGCTAGGATTTCCCTCTCAGTGACGACAACAGTACAGAGAAGTCAGATTGGATTCACTTTGTGTGAAGAATCTCCTCAGGCGGCGACCTTGACAGGCAGCAGGTCACCCGGTCTGTGCACTCTGTGCAGGCCTGTGAGTGCCATGTCTAATTCCTGACACTGAAAAGTGTCCAAACTCTGAGACATGCTACCACTACTGCCATTACTAGTACTTACGGGGGAGCAAAGGGGAGCTCAGGTCCCCTGAAAAGGAAATGAGCTGCCCTGAAAGTCTCCTCTGAGACCTTTAGGGGGACCTCTAAAACATCATCCAGTTCTATTTTATTTTCTGTACATTAAAGTATAAATATAATGATAGTAAAAATGTGTTGATTCTCTTATTACGTTCCAATTTCCAAACATTTTTCTCTGTAAAAACAAATGTCTCAGTTCATTTTGATTCAAGAACTTTTCACATAAGTTTACATTCACAAATATGAGATGATCATGTTGATACCTGATACGAGGCTGTATATAAGTCTCTCTATTTCACTGGAGTTAAAAAGTACAAGTTTGCTAAATAGTGTTAGACAAATGTTCAGCTTTATTGGATTGACCATGTGATGTGTGAGTCTTGAAGGCATGAATATGAGAAGCAGAAAAACATTGTCTGTGTCCCACTGCTGATTTTGTGATTTTTTTTTGTTAACTTTGTTTCAAACTCAAAGAATGGACCTTATCAGATAAAAAAAAAAAAAAAAAAAATAGTTGCCTTATGTTGCTGTTATTTAGCATCTATGAAATGTTATTGACAGTATTAACTGTCTGTTACTTCTATTTTCAATTTATTTGTTTTAATATTGTATTTTTTTATCATTGTTATATATTTTTTCATTTGCGCTATTTATTTAACCAAACCCTATTTTTATTTTATTTTTCCCCTTTTATTTTATGTTATATTTTTTGTTTCTTCTTTGTACTGTCATAACAGGAAGGGTGGGATGGGGAGCATTGGGTGGGGGATCATAAGGGGGTTGTTGTTTTTACGTTGCCCAAGATAAAAAGATTATTCTAGAAAATTTGTGGTATTTATTACCACATCCTTTCACATCATAATATTGGTTTATATTAATGTAACACTTTTTCTGGAAAACTCAATTAAGAAAATGTTCAGGGATCAAATAACAAGATGAGAATGTCTTTTTTTTTTTTTTTTTTGGTTATCCATTAAATGAAATACATTAAAATTCATGGTACTCCATCGTATTGATGCTAAAATCCCCAAAGCAGTTCTTCTTTATGGGAAAGCTAATATGCAGCATTGCCTGTGATGTCTAATAGATCCAGAAATACTGAAGAGACTGTTAGCTTGGAGTACGGCACCAATTCCCAGTTCAAAGTTGGGACATTGTGTAAAACATAAATAAAAACATAATGCAATCATTTCCAAATGCTTTTTAACTTGTATTAAAATCAATACAGCACAAAGACAAGATATTTCATTATTAGACTTTATTGTTTTTTGGTAAATATAAGCTCATTCTGAATTTGATGGCTTCTACACTTTTCAAGAAAAATTGGGACAGGGGCAACTAAAGTCTGTGAAAGTTGTGGAGTGCAGATGACAACAGATGACAGCATCGTGATGAGGTATTAAAGGGGCATCCTCGAAAAGCTCAGTCTTTCACAAGAGTGGACTTTGTCAAATCTGCATGGGCAAATAGTCCAACAGTTTAAGAACTGCTGAAAAAAAACTGCAGGAATTTAGGGATTTCATAATCCATAATAACATTAACAGATTCAGATCAGAGTGTATATGTACAAAAAACAACAGTTAATACAGTTAAACAGTTTGAACATTAAATATCTTGTCTTTGTTCTGTATGAATTATTCTATTGTTGTTTTTTATTTTTTACACAGCATCCCAACCTTTTCTGGAATTGGGGTTGTAAATTTTATGTCAAAATCCCTAAATATATTCCTAAATATAATATATTATATTTCAGGGTATTTATTCTTGTAGTACTCATGTGGTAGCTTTCTTTTAAAAGGCACTGCAGCAAACTGCAGAACTGGCAAACCTGACCCCAGACACAGACAGAGGTCTGTCGTCCATCCGGTCACCCTGTACAGTCAGCACTGACCCCAACCTTTCCCCGAGGCCCCTCAGACATGTCCAGTGAGCCATCAGGGTCTCATTACCCGCCTGAATAATTCAGGGCTGACACTCCATCGCTGATCTATTCACTTGACCTCTGAGCTGACCAGTCTAGATATTAGGATGCTCCCCGGCCCGCAGAGCTTGACCACAACGAGCCACTTCATGGACGAGTGCACACATCAGGCTCACTCACTGCATTAGCTGGGGTTACATGTTACATAAAAAAACCCCGCTAATGACCAGCACATCCACTTTATTGTATTTATCCACTGTGTGTAAGCTGACCATGCTGGCGTGCTGTCAGAGTTTTAGCTAACGTTAGCAGCTCTGTTTACACAGAGTTACCCAAAAATAGTTATTTTAGCTTTCAGCAGCTTAACAGGGTTATCAGGCAATCAGAGATTTCCCCCTTGTTCAGAAAGAGGAGGAAGAGAGTGAGTGAGAAAGAGAAAAGAGAGAAAGAAACTGCCCTTTGCCTGATTTATTTAATGTCTGTGACATAATCTACAGATATAGACAATGAAACTGTAGTTAAAAGTGTCCTGTTGTTGATACAATGTTGATATGACTGTCAAAAAGATCATTTTCACTGTATTTTTGTCAAGAACGGCACGTAAAAACTAGGCCTCCAGTAAGGGTTGGGTGAGGGTGGGGGTGTTGCTCACACACCTGCATGAAAATATTGGCAAATGTGGTTGTTGGGTTGACAGTTAGAAATTTTTAACATTGCCCAACCCAAGCAACTAGTCGTGATGCTTATATATTGTCTGGGACACGCAGCTTTAGTCTCATTCTTTTAGCACAACATCATGACTGCCTGGGAGTGAAGCTGGAAAATTATTAAATTTAGCAGAAGCATTTTCATTCAGTGGAGCTAAGATTAGCGTCATAAGCTTGCTAGCGAGCGGCTTGCATTTAGAAGCGTAATTTCAGCTGGCAAAATCAGTGGTTACAAACTTGAAATGAGAAGCTGCTTTTGTCCATGTTTGTCTGAAATAAATGACATATTGTTTTAAAGATTTCCAAAAATTCTGAGTGGTAACATGGCAGTTTCACTGCAGGTTGACTTAAACGCTAAACACGGAAACCAGCGGTACTAGCAGTGAAAGAAAGTTGACTTCACTTCACCTCTAAATATCTCAAATTCAGCAAGTGATTTTTGTGAGCTTCATCAGATTCCTCCTCTGACATTTCAGTCATAGTTAAAGTGGAAACAGATAACTTTTCAGCCCCCTAGTGTTTCCAGGTCACATTATTGTTGTGCCACTGTGGGAAAGGTATCATGTGTTGTGTCGAAATCCAGGACGACATGTTCCTGCTTATCATACTCTGCTACACCTAACCACAACCTACTCCTCAACTGTAGAGGGCATCTACAGCAGGGAATGACATCAGAATGAGGGGGGGATATCAGGAGAAAGTTTGCTCATTAATTTAGACTTTTCCAAGGAAAAGTTGTTCCTGATGGCAGAAATAGTGAAAGTGAAGCCAATCTAAACGTGGATGGTGTTGTTATTCTATAGCCATAACACTGTGCAATCAACATTTACTTCATAAGTAAAGCCAAAAAGCTGTCTATTTCCACAAATGTGTAATCACAAAGCTTTATGATTTGACAGTCTTTTAGACATTTTAACAAAGGCCGAAATAAAAATACTGCTCTCCCTGTCTCACCTCCAACAAAGCTCATTCATCCTTGGTTTGGACAAGTGAGCCAGCACTTTACTCAGCCAGCTTTCATAATAAATGAACTCCACGCTGGGTCCAACTTCTCTCCCTGGCTCCCTCCTTCCTTCTTTATCCACAGTCCTCTTTTCGTTACAGCAGACTGACTTTGAACTTCTCCGTGCATTTGACAAAACTTGTGTCAAGTCAGGTGGTGCAGGGCCACACCAGCCCCCTGCTCTCCTGCAGTACCTGGCATCAATTAGCATCTCATCAGCATGCAACACCTCTCCACCACACAAACGATGATTGAACGTGTGTGTCTCCCGGGTCCTTCACTCACCTTCACTTAACATACTTTGCTCAGTGCTGCTTTGTGTCCCTCGCTCTGGTGCATTCGGGCGAAAAATAAAGTTTATACCTGGTTGTACACTTGAAAAGTTTCCAAAAAGTCTGATTGAATTTTGTGAAGTGGAAATCCATAAATGCATTTGGTGTTTGTCTGTATTTGAACTTTGAACTTGGAGCAAAACAGACACACACAAATGGAAACATAAGGAAACACAAAACCTCACACAAAGCCTCTATATGTGAGCTTATATGTTTCAAGCCAGACCGCAGTGCTCCCAAATAAAAATGTAATGGTCAGATAACAGTTTTGTTTTTGGCAAAGGTTCATATAGTCTGAAATACTACAGCTATTTAACAATATATTTTGCTGTGTGTTGCAGCCAAATGTCTGTGGTTCCACATTGTTACGCCTGGCAAAGGTGTAAATTTATGTTTCCCCTGCACCAGTCTGGAGTCTTATGACACAAGGAATGGTGTTAAGACTCCAAGACTCCAAACTGCTCCAGGAAGAGTGTAAATATAGAGTTGTCACTGGTACCAACCCTGAAGATAAAAAGAAACAATCTGTGTGTGTTGGTGTACATGTAGTGTGTGTTAATAATTGTTAATAGCTCTGCTTCAAACAGTGTCTACTGTGTTTATTGCCTACATCCACATTCAAGCACACAGTCATTTTATTCTTACCCACACTTTACTTTTGTTTGTGCTCAAATGCATTGCAGTAGTATGTATTTATAATTTCCTATAGAGTGCTATAATTTGTGCACACTTAAAATGTATGCAGAGTGGCGTGTGTGTGCAAGAGTGGATATTTTATGCCACAGTGGGTGGGGACAATAAACATTTCCCAGCCTGTCAAAGTTTCAGAGTGACAAAGACACTCTCCCTATAAGCAAAAAATCTCCAGTGCAAGGTGTGAAGGAAGATGGAGAGATGCTGTACTGTGCTGCTGCCACAGGAGCGCTAACTAAGATTACAGCATGGGAATAAATGACAAAATGATAGCTTTGTTTATGTTTCTCACTTTCCCCTGTTGGTCTAAATGACTCGTTAGATTTAAAATGTCATCATTCATATTCTAGATATTTTGCTGGTAAAAAGAGACCCATGGTTATAGGTAGGCAGTGGTTCATACCAGTGTGAGGCATAATGAGGGGGAGCATGCAAACATATTGTTTTGCAGCTATAATTAACACAGTTGCTCTGTCAAAATACTGAATCTCATTAACTCATATTGACTAGACACTGACGGACGACAATGGTTATATGTTATTTTTTAATCAAAATTGTTGCTGTTGCACTTTAGTAATTCTTAATTTGTCACCTTTGTGCATGTGATTGTGTGTGAGTGTGCACATATTGTCGACACCCTGGCATGTTTGGCTCACTCCTTTTAGGCCAGCGCAGGCGGTGACGAGACAAGGAAACCAGGATCCTGTTTCAGGCTGGATGAGGCTATAAGAGACCAGAGAGCACACTGCACAAACAGACAGACAGAAAGACACAGACAGACAGACAGAGGGACAGACAGAAAGAGTCCAGAATGAAAAGTTAGGAAACAGGCTTGAAAAGAAAATTCAGGACACAAATGAAGGTTTAAGGTGAGCAAAGGATGGAAAAAAATTAGAAAGACAAGGTCAGAAAAAACAAACTTTCCTTAGACATGCATCCCTTTCTGAAGCTGGAGTGATCTGTCAGAAAAGAAGAAGAAGGAAACACTCTGAGAAGCTCCTCCTCCTCTTCACCTTGCTCTCTGAACTCTGCCCTTGAGGGGAGGGGGCACCCTCTGGGGCCATGCTAGCCGCCCGGAGCAGCGGAGGAGGCCTTGGGGGGCCCGGCGGTGGACACCAGCCGCCCCACGTGCACCGCAAACAATCAGTGGCCTCTCTCAGTGGGACGAAAGCCCACCGCAGCAACTCCCAGGATGCCAAGCGCAGTGCATCATCTGGAAAGCAGGGGGCGCAGCACAGACACAAGGCGGTGCTGATCAGAGAGATGGAGACCAACTGGTACCTGAAAATGTTTGGACTGGGCAAAGAGGACACAGTTGCACATAAGACCGGTATGCCCTACAGGTCAGTTAAGCCCCGTGAGCGTGTAGCTGTGTGTGTGTGTGTTCTGTGCGCGAGTGTATGACAGACAGTGCCCATGCAGCCATACTTGACACAGTGCAAGCAGATTGAAGGCCTAATGTATCGTACAGACCTGCTTCTTGTTGCACAAAATCATTTTCCTCCATGCACAGATTAAGAAGTGCTTTCCCACAGCTATACCCACACACAAGGAGGCATTAAAGAAATAGTTCTGATTATTTGAAGTGGGATTGCCTGAGGAAGCTATTGGTAGTAAAGGTATGGTTTTCTGTACGTGACGGGAAACCAAATATTGCTCTCTCCAAAGCAATCAGACTTCACGAAGATGTTCATTAACTTGTGGCCTAACCAGTTTATTCTGCATGTTATTAAAGCATTACTTAGCCATAATTAACCATGCATTAATGCTCTTTGTAGCACTTATTTTAAAGCACATATCTAAGTTAACTACTAATTGTTATTAATGCTTTTTACCGCATTAACTATTGCCAATTAATAGACCCTTTGTGGTAAGTTTGTGGTAAGGGAGTCTGGTTGAATGAGAGAGGGCAATATCCAGTTTATATAACAGCAGTTTCCCATGAGAAAAGGTTGTCTGACAACAAAGTAAAGCAGTGAAAATATTCTAAATATAGCACACACTCAAAATGATACAGATTTTTTTTAGTGAGCCTCAGCTGGATAAATACATTTTGTTGCTGACCCCGTCCACAGCAGTACATTGCTAAGTTCTGTGCTGATGCTTCTCTGACTATGGACAACCACCTCATACAACTCCACAAATAATCTGAACTATCTCTATAAGGGCTATTTGCTTCTCTGCACATCATTAACAATACGATCAGTAAATAAAGTACACTGTAGATTATTCAAGTGTTTTTCAGAAGGACCATCAGGGCCATCTGTTGACAAGCGGTCCCCTCCTGTCCTATCGTTTCATTTGTGAGCATTGTGTGTCACAGGAGTCACGCTGCTCATAACGACCCCCGGCTTAGAGTTGTGTCACCTGATCTGGCCGTAATGCTAATAGCCAGCATCTGTCTTGCTGCATTAGACTGTGTTGACATCTTTTAACACCATGGTGACAAAACATATGGGGACTGGAGGGAGTGTTTTGATTCTTGTCTGTATGACTGACAAACAGAAAGCACCAATGGCGTTTGGGTTTCCAGGCTGTGATGTGCGTGACGATTTCCACTTTTGGAAGTTTGAACGTTAGTACAGCAAGTGGTGATCTTGTTTTCTCATCTCTCCCTTCCTCTGTGTCCTCTCCTTTTTCTCACACATGGATATTTTCAGTCTTGGGTTACACCCCCCCCGCCCCCCCTTCCCTTTCCATGTCTTCCCTCTCGTCGCTCTACTCTCTAAATGCCTAATCCGTCTGTGTCCCATTCCAATCACGCAAGCCTTTAAGCTCCACATTCATTGCTCCGTCGTCCAGCCTTTCTCCTCTCCTCTTATCTCCTCTCCTCTCTTCTTCCCTCTGTCTTTACACTCCAGCCTCCCCTGCTGGGTTTGGCTCTGTTCACTCTCTAATTTAGAAAAACAAAGCTGAGCACAGACAAGGATGATTGAGAACCAAGGGCGCAGTGTGGTGACAAAATGTTGAGGTCTTCCAAATGTTTATGGATCCATTTATTTCTCAGAGCAACAAAGCCGAAGGCTTCGTAATTCAAAAGGATTTCTATAATCCAAATTTGTTTGTTCACTATTCAGAGAAAATTAATTGGCAGAAGGTTCAGAATCACAGCGTATGCACAGTTCAGCGGTGAGCTGACAGAAGCTTCAAGATATTTTTGTTGCATGTTTTTCATATAACTTTATGTAATATTTCAGCCAGCTACAAAACGCTGTGTAATTGTTTTTATTTATTTTTTTGCTGAAAATGTAAATCACCATATCTTGGACATTCAACTGTTATCTTTAAGAGTGATTATGATCATTGTGTCTTACATAAAATGTTTGTTTTATTAATAGTAACTTATCAGGTTACAGTAGGTACAAGTGTTACATTAGCCATGTGTATTGTCAGCATTGTTTATAATATCTGTAGCACGTCTATAACGACCAAACCTGTCACATCAGATTTAGGCGCATTAAAGTTGTACAGTGCAGTGTCAGTACTCAGTGATGGATTGCCCATCTGGAAACTGGCCAAATGCCAGAAGAGCAAATCGACTGTGAGCCTCCGTCGCTCAGAGAGGTTCATTATCGCCTCAACAACAATAATAATGATAATTTTGTCTTTGATGATTTTGATTCAAAAAGTTATTGTATGTGTGCAGCCCAAAATATTTGAAAGTGGCCCAGGAGTACACTGTTAAAATAAACAATTTGTTTTAACTTAGCTTAACTAAATCTTTAATTGACTGAATTTGAAAAGACAAGTTGAGGCCATTTTGTAAAACAAATAGATTTTCTATTCAGATAGACTTGATACAACTTGAGTTGTACTTGAGAAAACATGTTCAGTAAGCTTAAGATATTAACTTGAAACAACAATTCTTCAGTCAGATTCACAAACATTACCTTTCCTTTTAAATTTTCTCATTTTGAAGAGTGAGTTTCTTTATCTCACACAGAGGACTTACAGCTGCAGCTGCTGCTGTTGGAACTACTTTGTTCCAGGAATGAGAATCTGCTCCCAGTGAATTTTAAATACCAGGGGATAGAGATTAAATTCAACATTTATCACGGTTCGCAGTGTTTTCATTATTGTGAAAACAGGCAGCCAGGACTCTTAAGGTGTATTAGAGACACACAGCACGTTTTCATCACGTATGTTTTCTTCAAACTAGAAAAAAGAAAGGTCTCGGGACAGTTTTAGCTCTCAAACAATTCCTGTTTGGAAGTCTAATATGCTAATCATGTTTCTTTAGAAACTTAATTTAATGAGTCATTTGAAGTCTGCACAGTACATTCACTCTACTCTTTATTAAAAAGACTTCAAGTTAGAATAAGTCATGTTTATGGATTCTGAAGTGTTCTGAAAATAAATACAAGAAAATGTCATTTTAATTCACTTGAAAAAATAAAACTTGTATATTTACAGACGGACAAGTAGATTCTAAGCAATCTGGACTCTGATGATGTTGATGTTGATGATGATGATTAATAAGGTTGCACAGAAAAGCAAACTTCTTTGTAGCTTATGAACTACATGGAGGTAAGGCACATTTATTTATTATTGTTCACTGTGGCTGTGCTCTGTTGTGGTGAAGTGATTGTAGTGGGCGCTGTGGCTGAGCATTGTTCCTTCATGGTTCGGCGAAGCAGTTGTATTTGTGTTGAATGATCCGTTAGTGGAGTGTCTTAGCACCTACTTGGTGACTGTGGTAATTTTAGTGTGTGTTTGAGTTTGTTCAAAGCTGTGAATTTGTATGGCTTAATCTCAAGCTGTTTATGCGAACATTTAGGTGGAGTTGGTGCTGGGTCTGAAAATAGGGCCGGTCTGTTGTAAATGCCAGGGACATTTTTTTGATCACAGTCTGTCACTGGCTGCTATAGATAGTAATGCAATATCTATCATCTACAGGCAGTGTTGAAATGTACAATATGCAGTCATGAGTACACCCTTTTCCAAACATTTCACAAGTGGTTTTGTTTGCCATGGCGTACCTTAATTATACTCACCATAAATGGATAGGAACAAACAATCAGTTGTTAGCTGGCTAATCAGCTAGTTAGCTGGTTGGTTGCCCCATAAGTAAATCTCTATGCATTCAGCTAGAATACCTAATTTCTATGCTTATTTTTGTTTGGACTCAAAGACAAGTGTTTAAATTGATTTGTAAAATGTAAAATGTACTTTTATTTGGAAATCTTGATATGTGTTGTTTTGCTAGACTTCTACAACAGATGTGGAGGCTGCAAACTTTGGTGACAATTAGCAAGCGACACATTTTAAATTTCTATGAAATTAACCCAAATTACCCCAAAATGTCCATTTATTTTCCAGAGATCCGTTCAGTAGTGATACCATTTACTGAATACAGCAACCTGCATGTAACTGAATTGCTACAGCTTAATTTCCATCTCATTTCTATCAAACTCCTGCTGATTAGGCCAATAAATTGAAATGAGTTGTGGAAAAGGATCACCAGATAAACCTAAGGGTTTCTCAGGCCGTTCATGGGCAGTTCACATAAATCTGTTTTAATTTTTCACACACTGTTATTAGCTTTTCAGATGTTTTATATTGAATATTAATTTCAAAATTAACTAGTAACTATATCTGTATCTCTAAATGTAATAGAGAAAAGTACAATATTTCTGTCTGAAATGTGGGGTTAAAATATTAACTAGCAGAAAATGGAGATACTGAAGTAAAGTACCCCAAACTTGTACTTAAGTACTTCCCATCACTGCAGTAAATACATTTTGATCACATCAGATCGCAGTGCTGTAGTTGAACAGTCACTCCATACCCACTCCACTCCCCACCTCTCAAGTACCACTTAGCCTGTTAAACTGTGTCCTCCCCTTTGTGTCTTACACATCTTCTCTAATCATTATCAGTTCTATTTAATGGGTAGAAAAAGGCCACAAATCTTTGACACAGAAAGATGCGCTATATTTTAACTGAAAATTGAGAAAAACAAATACAATTACCAAGTGGTCTCCCTTACCAAATCAAAACACGTGTCAAATATTACATCAGGTAGTTATTTCACATGTGGCTTCTAATATAATTTAAGAGTTGGCTTGGTGACATGTTGGTGGCTGCACACTTCACATGCTCTTTATTTACAGGCTCATAAAAATATGATGAGAGCCTGACTGACAGACTGACAGGTGCACGTGGAGTGAGAACAGCGTTTAATAGGCATGTTTCCAAAGTGATGAGCTCAGTGGACCACCAACAAAACGAGGACTACGCTGTGTGAATCATTATAAGATTATCACGACCTTCACAAAAACACTCTTACAAATAATACAAGGACAGAAAACACGTTTTTGAAGAATCAGTACTGATCATTAATATTTGATCACTGGGACTCCATTATTACAATGGGAACTCGGTCTTCTGCTTGAAAGAACGACCAATGGTTGACTCTGACCTAGAGAGGACACGAGCATGAGATGAACCCCTCCAAAAGTCTCTTTCTCGCCAATCAGCCGACTTGCACAAACACACGCATACATAAACACACACACACACGCTGTCTGCCAGCTCTTTCAGCGCCTGATGTGGATGCCAAACAGCATGCGAAGGCTGGATATCTGCCTCTCTCATTTGAATCAAAACAATTGCTACGATTTTTAGCTCTCCAGTGATTCTGCATAAAAACTAGGGCAGAGTATAACCACAGAAAACATGGGCTTTTAGAACTGAGCTAAAAATAGCCACTTCTACCCCCTAAAATGTGTATTTTCTCCCTGCTACAAATTTATCTAATGCAAATGTGTTTTTTGACAGAGACAAAGTATTCTTTCTCTTAAGTCTGCAGGATGCCGATATTGAAAATAGAATTAATGTACTCTGGCTTACAGGATCAGGATAACTGCATTTAGTTTTCTATGGCTGGCCAATAATACAAATCACCTTTTATATTTTCTTTTACATGGTGTTTGTCATTGTCATGTGCACACACAGTCTACTATGTTTGTTTCACTAACAAATTTTATATTTTGTTATTCTGTTATCTATCGAGAAAGAGGAAGATTTGGTACAAACACAAACCTTCACTTTATGGCAATATTCAAACATATTTTTCCCTTCAACAGTAATCAAGTAAGGAAACTTGATTGTTTGAAACAATGACAGCCAACAGTATCACTGCCCCTCTCTAAGCAGGTATTGGTTTTATATTTCTGCACAGCCTTGGCACCAGAGACAAAGGTGTGGCAACATGACACTGTTGCATGAAGAACAAAAACATGTGTTGCAGTAGAGTTTGATGGATGAAGCATGGGGACGCTGCCAAGATGAGTGGTTTAATCCACACAGCAGTCATGCATACATGAATTAATCAAGCCAACAACTTCACATGACCAAACTTAGAGAAACTTTTTAGCTTCATATTTTACCATTACATTAAACTGTCATGTGTGGTTAGTTTTGATTCTTTTAGAGATGATTTTTTGGGCATTTTTGCATTTATTTGATAGGGACAGCAAAAGAGATGACAGGAAAGGGTGTAGAGAGAGTATGGGTATGACACACAGCAACAGGGGCGCCCTGAGTAAGGTGTTTTTGAAAGTGTCTCTGTGTTCAGCTTCTCAGTACTTTTGCAGCTTCTAACAGAATCTCTGTGGTTTGCATTTTAGTATCTCTCCCGCATTGCTTCTTGTTCTTTCGGGTATCTGCTTTATTTTACTGTTTTATGTTCGCTTTCAGCTGGATAGAAGTTGAGTTAAATTAATACTGATGAAAACCAAATCCATCTAATTTAGCTGCTTCTGAATGAAAGCTTTTATAAACAAAGTAACGGGGGACCTTTAATTGTGAAGAATTTATAGGAAATAAAGTGTTTAATCACTGTTTTACAAGCAGAGCTCATCTTTAGTTAAAAGACACACCTTAAAGTGGATAGCCTTGTTGCTATGAGTGTTAACTGGTGTTGCCATGCTAATGCCATGTTAACACCAGGGTTAGCCCAGTCAAGCCAAAGTTAACTGTAGCTGTTAGCTAGTTAGCTCAGTCAGCCATACCGCTACAGCTTAGTCAGCCAATCAAGAAGCCAGGAGCCAAACCCAACAAGAAAACCGCCTCAGTACTGTGTTCCCTGTCAAACCGGCCACTGTCAGTCTCCGAGGCTGTGCTCTGTCCTGGTCCGACTGTGTTTGCTCAGATCTCCCCTTCAGTCAAAGACATCGTTGGCTTGTGTTCCAGTGAGTTCCTCACATTACTATACTGTGTATAGTTTCCTGCTATACCAATTACATACATCAGTGATGTGAGCAACACGTTATTAATCCCACAGATGAATCCTGACAGTCTGATTGATGTCAAGTTGTCATAACAAAGACATCTCAAACAGTGACAGCTTTGCATTAGAAATGACATAGCTGACCGAATGACACTCAGTGACAGCAGTCATAAACATTTGTAAAGACATGTTATGGCAGGTGTCATGACATGTGTTTTGCACACCCCTTTAAATAAATTGTTACCAACTCCTGTCATATTAAGCAGCACTGTTTCTGATGTAACCAAACCACAAATGCAGTTGAGTAGCGTTCACTCCTTCATCTTTTAAAACCTTTACGATTATTAACAAAACAGAACAGAAGATAAAAAGAGGAGCCTTAGGGCAGCTGAAATTGTCTATTGTCCATATATTCTATAAAGTCAATGTAATTTAATGTTATCAACCTCACTTTGCTCTCATCCTCCAGCATTAAGCTGGTTTAGATGTTCAATGATAATAACAATGGGATTTAGTAGAGAATGTAGGCCAACACACTGGTGTTAAACAGGAGCAGGACAGTCCCTGAGGGCTGGAGACTGATCACTGGCATAATTATTGCTGCCATAGAGTCAGATGGTACAGAAAGAGCTTTCTCTTACAAGTAGACAACACGCAAATATTGTTTGATACACTGCAGATCGGTGGTGAGAGGTTATAATGTGAACTGTGTAACCTTTTTTTTTTCAATCGTCCACAAAAACGGTATACAGTTTTGCTATGCTGCTCTGCTTGGTCTGTTTCTGTCGTGCAGTACACACACTGGATAATTATCAGACATATGCAATCACTATATAGGGATTCACTCACTGGAAGGAGTGTGTGGGGGTGGTGGGAGCAAAATGAAACAGACAGAAAAAGATGGCTAATTAGTCTCATGGAGCATGAAGCTGATGGGGAAAAAATGAGACTGAAAAATAGGTGAAATAATGAGAGTTAACAGTGAGAAAAGTGTAAAAGCAAAGGCCTCATGAGGCAAGATGGCCATAGTCACTGTAATACCCCCTAACTGTACCCCCTAAACTGTCCTCTCCCTGCTTTGTGCTCCTCCCTCTATTCTCTCCCTCTTTTTTTGGTATTCTCGTCAGTGACTCACCTGCCCACATGCTGAGCAGCTCAAAGGAGAATGTGACTGTTCTCAACAACAGAGGGCAAAATAAAAGAGAAAAAAATAACACAGAGACAAAAAAAATCAAAGTGTAAGAGAGAAAACTGACACAACTGACAACTTGACAATGAATTTTATTGTAAAACAGAGCATTTATTGTTACTGTATATGTATTGAATGTGTGTGCATGTATAGGCTCAATGTGTATGGATGTGTTTCTATAAATATATCGTACACACACACACACACACACACACACACACACACACACACTCTGGTGTTGCATAAGCTCAGCTGACATTCCTGCTGCCAGGCAGGATCAGTTTTTCCACCCATCCTGCCGGACAATGGACACAGCTGTCCCTCTGACAACCTCCCAAACTAATTCTACGTGTTTGGGTGTGAGTGCACAGAGTACACGGTTGTTTTCGCACGGGCAGAATCAGTTTCTGACACAGGTGGAGAAATAAGCTCAACTTTGTTGGAGTATTTTTTTTTCTTTTATCATATGATCTTTACAAATGCATGGGAGGAATGTAACTAAGTACATTTACTCAAGTACTTAACTTAAGTTCAAATTCACAGTACTTGTACTTCACTCAAGTATTTCAGTGTCACATTTGATACTTTAGCATTTTTACTCAAGGACCATTTGTATGGGTGACTTTCACTTTGACTAAAGTCTTTTACTTTTATACTTGAGTACTTTATATCATGCTGCAAATTTGGAAAGAAAAAAAACACACCTTTCTTCCAGGGTTAAGAAAATGTAAAACAAAAACTGTAAAACTACAACAACCAAAAAACAGCAGTAGCACTCTTGTCAGGCTGGGACTCACTAGAACCAGGACTGTACGCAGTTTTGGGCTTGGACCCAATGTTTACGCAAGAAACAAAGGACAACCCAGCAGACAGTACCTGATACCTGCAGGAGAGAAGAAAGAAACTTGATCCTGACCAACAAAAGTTAAACTTAGAGCAAAAGTTAAACTTAGAGGATGGGTTCATGTTGAGATAAAAAGCATCAACAGTACTTTCACAGCTAGTTACAGTCGTGATTAAGTGAATTGATGTTGTTACTATACACTTACTATACAGATTACAGTAGTAATTTGCGAGCCATAAATCAATTGTCTGTGAATTTGGTGTGACAAGTCCTCTTTGTTTGCTAATTCAGCCCTCGCCAGCTACCAGCTAGTGCAGACTGCGAGGATGAGGCGAGACCACGTGTTAATCACAGAGCAATATGTAGCAAGGAAGCTCAGGCAGGCTGCAGGAACACTGTAGGAACACAAGACAAGTGCAACATTGTAAAATGACAATAACAAGCAATATTACAGATTTCTACACTACTGTATATTTGTGAAAAGGAATCAAGTTAATTACTTTAACCAGCCCTGTAAGAAAAGCAACCACTTTGATGCTTATTTTAGTTCAGGTCTGCCTCCAGCCGCTGGACATACATTACTCACTCACTCACTGCCAAATGTTCTGTGCCACAGTCAGTCAGTGCATTAAAAAGCTGAGAAAACTTCAAGGCAACTTACTTCAATAGATTTTTGAGTTTTGAGCCTAACTCAAACTCTTCGGTTTTGAAGGGTTTTACCAACTAATAATGTTATGCTGTCAGAAGACTCGTTTCACTCTCAGAATCTGATTCTTTCGGTCTGATAACATTTGAAAGGTCCAGAAACGCGGCTCGATTAACTTCATTTTATCCCATTCAAGTTAGCAGAGGGTTAAACTGGGAGTTAGCTATAGGCACTTGGACTGGTGGGTGACAGACGTGGTGACTCCAGTATACAGACTCAATTCAGTGGAAGGAGTCAAACTTCCCATGTCTAGATGACTGTAATCGGCAAATATTGTGGGTCTTTTCATAGTTCATTTGAGCTTTGTTTGTGTGTCCATGTGTTTGTTGGACCCATCAATGTTTGGGTGTTTTGGCCAAGTAGCGATTGCCAAAATTTATTTTCTGAATACCAAAGATGAATGGAAGAATTGAGTTCCAAGTTCAACATCTGTGTGTTTGTGTGTGTGTGTGTGTGTGTAGAAGGAGTGACAGTGTGTGTCTAAACTCAAATTTCCCGATATGGTAGAATGGCATTCCTCATGATTCCCACAATTCACTGGAGGACCAGACGTGATGTCATTGAACACTCCCAAGAGGAGGCCAGAGGTGAGAGATTACATATTCTGTGTGCATGTGTGTGCGTGTGTGTGTGTGCATGTGTGTGTATGTGTGTATGAGAATAAGAGGCAGAGTGAAAACAGAGCAGAGAAAGAGGCTTCCCTGCTTTATTTTGTGGTTCACTTCATTATGAAAACACTGCCCTTGGACTACGTGTGCAATTGTGCATAGCATGCTCTTGGCTGTGTGCGCAATGTGTGTGTGTGAGTGTGTTTATTTTAGGTGTTTGTTGCAGGCAAAACTCCAGAGTACACTTTGTTTAGAGAGAGATGGAAGAAAGAAGAGAGAGCAGGGTTAAGAAACGAAAGACAAAAGAGGTTAATAGATTAAAATGACATTTTAAAGGGGAAGTCTGGGATGGAAAAGTGTGTGTATCTAATGACATAAATGCTGGAGGAAAGAGAGGAGAAGACATCAGGAGTAAGTGAAAGGCTTGTGACAGAGGGAATACTGAGAGACAAAGGAGGGATGATGGGGAAAGTAAAGAGTGGGAGGAAGGATGAGAGGGAGTCAAAGAGAAAAAGGAGGTAAAAGGAGGGAGAGAGAGAGAGAGAGACAGACAGAGAGAGAGAGAGAGAGAGAGAGAGAGAGAGAGACGAAGAGGGAGGGCGGGAAAAAATGTCCCAGATTCCCATGCCATTTAATAGGGAGCAAAACCAAACTGAGCTTATAATGTAGACTGGCTGAGCAGGGGGCAAAGTGACAGCATGAGTGTGTGTGTTGTGTGAGAGAGCAGAGCAGAGGAGAGGAGCGGAGGGGAGGAGAGAGAGAACTATCTGTGTGTATGTTTCTCTCTCTTTCTATCTGCATGTCTGTGTGTGTGTGTGCAGAGAACATATGTGGCACAGCCCACATGGAGGAGAACATGTAAAAAACAGCCAGTATTTCTTGTGTGGAAGTGCAGCCTGCAGACAGAGAATAATGGACTGTTTTTCTCTTTTTAAATTATGTTTTTCCAACTCGGGTTTTCCAGCATTTCTTCTTTTGTTTTTTTAAACAAGAGGCATATGCTTCACGTGGAGCTTCATCCAGAGGAGTGCTTCACTTCCCTTTGAGCTTTACTCACACACTCACACACAGAGTCCTCTGAGTGGGCGAGGGGGCCTACCTGGATTACTCTGAGTGTACATGTTTGTGGGACAGACTCACAGAAGACGGGAGAGGCTGAAAGAGAGGATAAAGTGAGGAAGAAGAGGAAGAGAGCGGGAAGATGTACCTGTACAAAGCGACATGCCCGGACATCCCCAACCCGAAGCAGAAGGGGTCCAGAGGTCAGGGAGGAGGTCAGGGCGGAGTACAGGCCCAAGGCCCGAGCCAGGGGAGGCTCAACAGGCAGACGTCCGGGGGTGCGGTGCCACGACCCTATGCTCCCCAGATGTTGTGGACGGCGAACAAAAGCAACAGTGTGGTGGAGCTCAAACAGCTGGAGGAGTTTCTCAACTTCCACTCGCTGTCGCTGCACGACACGGTCAAGAGCCAGACGGGCATGCTCTACAGGTAACCTCACGATGTTCCTGGAGACGTTTATAGATCCAAGGCTCATGTCTGCAAGCTAATTTGTTGCCATGGAAACCCTAACAACATTAGCGCTAAGAAGGAAGGATGTGGTTTCTGTTTGTTGTAGTGGGTAAGGGATTTGTTGCTATGGTTATGTGGATCGTGGGTTGGTAATGGGGTTTCGTTTTGTATGATGTCATGTTTGTTTTTTTCATTTGAGATTTTTTTAAAAAAAGTTCAAACACAACCATCACTTTGTGTTGAAAAGTGGTGAGATCATAAGTGGTCAGATGAAAAAAACATTTTTTAACAGGTCTTCACCATATGTGCAAAACAACGCCTAAAAAGATGACAATATGAAAATACTCTGTATAAAATGCAAAACAGCATCGACAAGACATGTGATAAGCTGCTTTCTGTTCCATCGTGCACATTAACCTTATTCCTTACTCACCGCTCCCTGTTCAGGATGATCAGTTAAGGAACTTCCCTTAACAAAATTCCTTCATTTGGACACACTGCAATGTCAACAATACATATATCACTCCGCTGGTTGTTAGCCTGTCAACGTAAAAAACTCAGATACCTTTTTGTGCACCTGTGGAAACTGTACATTACTGACACAAAACAAAACAAAAACTGATCCCATTACAAAACTTTTTCTATTGAAATGTATGTAACTTGTGAATAAATGTGATCTGATTAATTTGTAAGATGTACAGTGTCCTTCCTAAAAAGATGAATCATATGCCGATTGAAAGATTGTTATGTAATATGACATTGATTATTTAAAGGCTATTATTAATAATTTATATTATGTCAACCTTATGCTTTTATTATGTCATAAAATTATTTCTGTAAGTTATATAAAAATATAAATATTTGATTAATTATTGTATCATAATTTTATAAAATTTTAATTGTATTAGACATTATTATTATTGTTGTTAAATTATTACTTAATGAATTAAATAATTTTAAAATAAATATATCTAAATAAAAAATAAAAAATCTTACATACAAAGCATACATCTATGAGATATGCAACTATTATGTGAGCTCTGTTGTTTGTTTTAAATGCAGTTTGCTTGTCAGCTTCCAGCAAAGTTATGGATCCCTTGTTCACTTCCTTCCTACAGAGTTCACAGTCCCCTGATCTGAGCATTTTTTGTTCCCTACAGTTTGGAATCTTACTTTACGTGACTTTATATCCTGTGCAGTCCTTTTTGCAAAGAACTTCTAGGTGATCGGAAGGCACCCACAGTCATCCATCACATCCACAGTTGCAAGACAATGACAATCAATCAAACGATACCGGGTGGTCTGGTGGATCGGTTGGTGGCACTTTTGTGCATGTGTCAGGGGTGTAGATCTTCTGCAGCGGTCGTGGGTTCAACTCAGAGAGTTGTGTGAGTGCTTAGTTCAGCAACTCTTCATCCATTACTTGATGATTCTTGACTAATTAAGTCTTAAGAATAAACAAAATAGAAGCAAATTTGCACTCATTTTGTGACATCACATTTGTCACGTTGTCACATGCTGGATTAAACCATATTTGATCGTGTCTGTGTACAAATAAACACACAAATAAATTGTTAACAAACTGCACACATGCACACATTTTCCTGACATATGCACACCAACTTGAATAGTTTGATTATAGTTTTTAAAAGTAAAAAGTTTTTCCCTCAATGTTTACTAAAACTTGTGTAGAAATTTTCCGCAGGGATGACATATTTTTGTAGGCCAACCCAGAAATCAGCATTACTCTAGTTCCCTCCACAAAAATCCAATGGGAATATTCCATCAGAAATTTTCCATTAGTGCAGAAAATAAGATCCGTGGTGAACAAAAGTTTATGATACTGACACATTTTGTTCAGCAAGACAATCCTCCCATACAAACATCACTTTTTGATTTTTGATGTTTAGTCGCCAGAAGTGAAAAGACAATGTTATGGATATAAATTAACTACACCAAAGCCTGGACTTTGTCAGCACCACTAAGTGACTAGTTTTCAGCATGATTACGTTCAATGTCCCCAACAACCTCTGTAGTCTCATTTAGCCACTTTTAGCCTGTTAGCTTGTTAGCACTTGTTACCAAAAGAATTTTAGGCATCTCCAGAAACCCAGTGCCATTGAGACGAGGGAACTGGAACGCATTTCTAGGTTTTAGCAGCACACAATAGGAACAGCTCATTTTGGTGTTTATGTTAGCTTCACAGTACTAATATAGCTTTTTTTAATGTTATGTTTTTGGGCTTTTTATACCTTTATTGGATAGGACAGCTGAAGAGCAGACAGGAAACAGGGTGAAGAGAGGTGGGGATGACACACAGCAAAGGGCCGCAGGCAGGAGTCGAACCAGTGGCCGCTGCAGAGGACTAACAGCCTCAGTACATGGGGCGGACGCTCTACCAACTGAGCTGTAGGGCTGCCTCCTTTTAGAGCATTTTAAACTGTATATGTGTTTCAAAACAGGTAAACTCAATAGACAGATAGAAGTGAACGCCCCAGGGTCATAAGCAGAATTAATACATGTACAAGAAGATACAGGATAATCTACTTCATGACAGAGAGATCCTCAGGCTGTGTTGGAGAACTACTACTGTCATGTGTTTGTTGTTTTCCTTCTAGTTTGTCATCTGTGCTGAAGCATCATGTTGTTGAGCGGTTTGAGTGAGTGTGATTGGGACATTGTGGATCGCTGCTCAGCCCTCAGGCTAAAGAGCAGCATGTAGCTGCTTTGCCTTCATTGTGTTGTTGTTGATTCCAGTGGAGAGGAAATGACAAAAAGGATCTCGAACAAAGCATTTAATTCTCTGAAGTTGTTGCTTGTTGTAGCTTGTTTTTAATTCTTAACTGTTATTTATTTGCGAGAGTTGCCTGGACATGAACTTTCTTCTACAGACATCCCCTGCTTCACACTCACACATTCACTGCTGCCCTCTACAAACACTGTTAGACACTTAACAGCATCACAAAAATAATATTCTTACTGGGTTGCAATGACAAAGATTAATTTATTTTAAGATTTATTTTATTTTAGTCAGTCAAGATTTAAAATTAGAGCTCTGTTGCACAATTAAATGATAATCTGAGATTAGTAAATCCATGTTTGGTGATTTAAAATGAAATTTAATAAATTAATCAATATGGTGATGGTTGCCTACCCAAATTAAAATAAATACATAATTATGACTCATCTACTGGCATGACTGGAAGTGTGAAGGAAGAAAACTTTGGGCTGCCATGCATTCGTAAATAAAATGCTGTGTCATTTGCCAGGTAGCTTAAAAGTTAACACAAAAAACCTTGTTTGCTGACTAGCCAAAAAGTAATAAAATAATGTTATGTTGTTTGGTACTTAGGTGGCTAGCTAGATTACAGAAATTTTAAATTGTTAACTAGCTAGCTAAAGAGTAAAAAAACAAAAACAAAAGAAACATTATATTGTGTGCAAAAAAGTAACTAAATGTTATATGCTTCCTGGAAAGCTAGCTAGGACGTTAGTTAGCCTAGCCTTAATATTTAGTGCATTTCAACATAATGTAAAGTTAAACAATGGTTTAAGCAAGTTTAAAAATAAATCCTTGTTGGTGCAACCCAGCCTATATGAGGAAGAATCGTAAGTCCAAGCAAAATAAACCTGTTACAGTAATAACAAGCATTTAACTTTCCCATACGTAATGGTAATCACAACATCCAAGTTACACTCCACAGTTAGAAAATTAGGTGTCCATGTGTGTTTTATATTTGGAAAAGCTGCAGGCTTAGTATTTCCATGAACTGTATTTTGGTCATTTGAACAGCCCGTTCATTCCCCTGGCTCTCTCTGGCTATATTCTGCAGACATATTTGACTACACTGCAGTCAGTGTAATAATATCATGGCCTAAACTTGTTCTGTTGTTGTGTTGGTACAGAGAAAATGATGACAGCACGGAGCGTGACTTTTCCATCACCCCTCTGTGTCCACCAATGCCCGGGGGGGTTGGGGGGGAGTGTGATGGCACTCTGTATCCCTGTTGAGTCAACCTGGCTGTGGGAGCTCATATGGCCATTTGCTGTTAGCATTTCGCCTTGGGACCTTGGCATATGTGTGTACATCGGCCTGTGTGTGTGTGTGTGTGTGTGTGTGTGTGTGTGTGTGTGTGTGTGTGTGTGTGTTTGAAAGTTTGTCCATTGCCCTGGCATCCTAATAAAACAGCTGGCTGCCCACTTCCTTTTCCAGGTCAGTGTGTATCGGTGGTTAAGACCTGTGCCGGACACTCACACTGACACAAACAGGAGATTTTTTTTTCCTTTTGGTTCAGGGGAAATTTATTCCTCTGGCCCAGAACTAATAGAGAAATGTAGGGGAGAGCTGGGATGAAAGCACAGAGGGGCTGTCACAACATACACGTTTTCTCTTGTAACACAAAGCACAGAACATGCCATGAAGTCCAAATGAACAAGGCCATGTCCATAGCTGAAAAACAGCCCAATCCAATTTGTTCTGCCAGACTTACAGTAGAAGAACTGTTTGTTTTGTTTTCTGTTTTTTTTTACTTTTCAGAAATACAAAACAGTTATCTTTTCTGTTTTTAAGGTAATGTTTATGTTTGTTGAAAATAGTCAATTGTCAATATCAATAGGCTTACTGAAGGTTTAATTTATCTCTTTAATTTATATCACAGTGTTATTATTAAAGATGTAGTTCTTTGCTCATTATATTTTCAGGGTATGCACATGTTTAGAGTGAGGAAGGTCTCATCAATCCACATGTTTATGCCTTTGTAAACAACTGATAAACACACAGTAGAGGACTCATTGTTACTTGTTATTGTTTTGCACCTCTGCAGTGTTCCTACAGCCTGCTTGAGCTTCCTCGAGTCTAGGGAGGAGGGGACAGGAGGAAACAACTTGATTCAATAATATATTGTATATTAAATAAGGATTCAACCTATTTGATATAAAGTCCATGGCTTCACCTCACTATTTGGACCGCAGTACTCATTTTTGGATGTGCAATTGCTACATATTGCTCCTTTAACATGATCAATTGATTTTAGAGAAACACAGTCATTTGCTTATGGGACTAAATGAAGCGTTAATTGAGAAGTTGGGCCTCTGCTAGCTCCATCTCTGTGTCTAATTATAGGATACTCATATTTATGCAGCCAGAACAGCAAAAAAAAGCAATTATCATGTTCATGTTCTTTCTTTCTGAGGGGCAGCTCAGACAAAGAGGGCGAATGGGCAGTTGCTCGGGCAACTTTAGCCTTGCCTTGTACCTGTCCTTGCATATGAACACCCCCAAAGGAAGAGATGGAAATCAGTGAAGTGCCCCCAGCGCCCTTCCAACAAGGTTCCCTTTAAAATCTTTCTAGCTCTGTAGAGAGAGGTGAGTCGTGACATGATAAAGTCTGTGAGAGCATTTCCTAACCCAGCCTATTTGGCTTGTGACCCCTCTAAACAAAGAAATGTCTACTTATGATGGCCCATCAGGTTGTTATGACAGCTACACCAAGGACTGCTTTTTTTGTGCCTTTCTAATACTTTATAGGAGTCTGAAAAGGTAAACCTGTCCAGTATTTCTCAACAAAAAGTTCAAATAGGAGGAAAGTTTGTGAAAAATGCTTGATTGTGAAGATCAGGTAGCAAAGATATGTTTTTTCTTCTTCTTTTGTATCTTGTTAATAATTCTACGAACTCCTGTCCTAACTACAATTTTAACCTCAAACTGTCATCCCTAAAATTTATCTAAATTAAAAACCTATTAGGGCTACATAATTAATCAAAATTGCAATATGGCCAAGTGCAATATCAAGATTGCAGGAGCTGCATTTTTATAATAAAGAAAAAGTAGTGTAGTGCTGCAGAGTAGCCCTGGCTTTTTAGTAAAATTATCCTTCCCACTAATCATGAATTAGATCGCAATATATGTCAAAATAATCATATTATGATTTTTTTTTAGCATTTTGTGCTGACCTTTACCCTTGGGCTTCATTCCTCGCACCTGACCACAGTTCTACCCTTGTACCACAGATATAAATTTGATATAATTTTTTTGCCCCTCAGAAGGTAAAGGAAAACAAAAAATATAGTTTTTTACTGTTTAAATAAAATGACACACTTTCTGTTTTTGCGAACCTTTGATTCATTAAAAATTCTACAAAGAGCACAGATGGGAGAAGGAAGAAGAGACAAACTACGAGCAGATATGAGCCTCGGCTTCACAGTTTGCCCTCACATGCCCTACAGTTTATTATTCATGAGTGTGTGTGTCTGTATTTGGGGCGTGGGTTTGTGTTTTCAGTTGTAAAGGAGCATCTGTGTGTGTGTGTGTGTGTGTGTGTGTGTGTGTGTGTGTGTGTGTGTGTGTGTGTGTGTGTGTCTGTCTGTCTGTCCGTGTGTTTAAGACAGCAACTGCTGCTTCTTATGTGTGTGCATGTTCATTGTATCATTATCTTGACCACATAGACCATGATTACAACTTACTGTGTGAAAATCAGAACATACTGTATGCATGCAACATTTCCTCAGGGCTAATGTGGCGAATGTTAACGCTAATTATCTGGGCCAGATACCGTCGCTATGTGACAATGTCAGTGAACCATGTGCAAAAAGCAGAGATCAGCTGATTTAAGAAAAGCTTTAGAAACTGACTTTGACAGGCAGCCAGTGCACATGCTGGCCCTGAACGCCTCAGCACTGAATGAACATCCGGTCCAGGTTCACTCTGGTGTTAACCTCGGCTTCGTCGTTCTTCTTCTCTGCTTCCTTTGAGTTCTCAGTCTAGTCTTCTTGTATTGTATTAAAGAGGGAACAGCTGTCAGGGTTTGTTGTTATTCACAACGCCTCCACCATCTGCCATTTTTGAGTCACTTCAATGTGAGGAGGTCTTCTTCCTGCTTTGGTTTAAACTCTTTATTTGTGCCACAAATCAACTCTGCACAGTTTGCAGGAAATGACATATAATAAGCTACATAGTGTTCTTGCTGTGGTCACAGTTTCTTAAAATCAAAGATTGTATTAGCTTTTGTGAGTATTTTTAAAAGCTGCATTATGCCAGTACTTTCTGGTTCACAGTAATCATACTTTTTGAGATATTATAGCACATGGGAAAAGTTAGACTTCAGGACTTTTTGCCGCCCATTCTGGCAGAAATCTGGCAGCGAAGAATGGGTTTTCTGGCAGAAAGGCAGTTTTCTGTCCCAGTTGGTTAAGTTGTTCATTAAGTCAAAACTACTTAGTTAGACCATGTGTTTCTGAAGCTTTCTGGCAGAAAATTCTCCATGTGCCATATTATAGTGCACACAACTTGCTTTGATGAAATAATGATGTCTGGTGTTTTGTTTGAGCAGATTCTAGCTGCTTCAGCACAGTGAGGCAGTTTCCATGTTTTCATTTGGGTAACTGAATGAATATTAAGCTCAGAAATTGTGTTCATTCAATCAACTTTCCTGTAAAAACAAAACAAAAGAATACATCTAGTACATCCCCTTTTAACCTAAATGCCACAGAGGCAAATGCACTCTGCTGATATTTGATTACACACACTGAATTAAAGCAGACATCACTTTTAATCAGACTAGTGGGGAAATAGATTAATCGAAAAGCCCACGATATTATTGGTACAAAGCAGGGAATGCTGGGTAAAAGAGTGACAGTGACGGGGCATTTAGACCTCCAGGGGGCAGAGGGTCACATTATGAAGCATATGCCATGCGCACATGGGTGTACCAGTGTGTGTGTGTGTGTGTGTGTGTGTGTGTGTGCACAGACAGTCTGGATGTTTGTCAGTCCATCTGATTAAACAAGCTCTGCCTGCTGATGGAGCATGGTGTGAAGGTGACAGAGTTACAGCGTCCCCACAGTTGTCTATCTACTTCTCTGTCACTCACTTTACTCTTTATTGTTTTTGTTTCTTTCTTATTTTTCTGTTTTTGCATCATTTATTGGATTTGTCTGTTAATCCTTTTTTTCAGAGAGCTTTAAAAAAAAGCATGTGAAAGAAAATTAGATGTAAAAGTTCAATAATGCAAAACTGTGAAAATTGGATTATAAATTTACCCCTCTATAGTTTCACAGTTTTGAATTAATATTGTTAAAAAGGAGACTGATCTGCAGCATAATCAGCAACTCATTTCGTGTCTTCACTTTCTATTACCAGATACTTTTTCTTAGCTGTTCTTGATTATATTCATTATAAACTGCAGTGAAAATGTTTTTGCTTCACAGATGGGAACAGACAAAAAAAAAAACACTATGTAAAAAAAAACACTATGTAAAAAAACAAAAAACAAAAACACAGTGTGGAGTCGGACAGATGCAGTACTGGGTTAACTTGACCCAGTACCAATGGGTGGAAGCTTACCCAGCAGAGGGGATGTTATGGTCCAGTAAAAAAACAACAAAAAAACACTTAGTGATATCGGTGATATATTTTTAGTGCGAACAAACATGGACATTTGTATAAACTTAGATTTCCATGTTGAAAAAGTATTCCACACATCCGTAGTGTAATTTTGAATATCCAACAATACACTGTGACTAGTAGTGTTGCAATTGCAGATATCCACAAATGTATTATTGATATCAGCTGGAAGCTTTCTCTCTATAGATATGTGACATCAAATTATGACTGGTGACAGCTGGATTGTATATCTGAAATGAAAGTCTTTTCTAGTAAGAACAGATTCTTTTGCTGATAGCTACTGTGTTCATTCTGGATATCAAAAATTCAACTGTGAATATCTGAAATTAAAGCTAAATACATGAAAGGCTAAAGTGACATTGTTTTCCTGTGGACAAATGTCATTGTGCCAATGCCACTATGTATCCAGTCTAGCTAGTAAATGTTGAAAATGATACCTTGTAAGGATATCTAGATATCTTTAGATATCTTGTCATCTGAGTGATTTCAAACCTTCTCTCGTCTTCCAAATTTTGTGGGACTGTTTCTGAGCTCCACATTACATTAAGGGAGGAAAAGAAACCCAGAACAAATATAACAGCACTGCGTTTGAGACCCAAATAAGAAAGAGAACAACAGCGAGTGTTTATTGGCTACAGCCAGTCACAAGCCTGTCTGGACTGGAGCCTCGTGTTCACTTCGCTTCTGTTTAGACTCTGCAGGCATCTGCCTATGTAAGGAGAAGCTGTCCAGGCTCAACAATTGTGCTGATTATGTAGTCTAACAGAGTGAAGAGTTGGTGTGGGGTGAGTGGAGACAGAGGGAGTGAAAAGAGAGAGGAATAGAGCTTAAGCACAACTAAAGGAGGACTATTTTAAAATGAAAAGACACCATTAGATAACACTATATATATATTTTTTTTTTACCAGGGAAGCAAGTGGTGTTCATGCTCAAATACAGTAAACGGGGAGTGATTTGTCTCTTTTTATATTCTGGTGTTTATGTATTTTTCTGTGTGTGTGCAATAGTTTGTATGTGAGTGTGTGTGTGTGTGTCAGTCTGTATTGTTAATCAGAGCCTAATGAAGCTGTAGTTGGTAACTGATCGACACTTGAGAAGCAGTGAGCGAAATTGTGCACTCAACCAGTGATTCATGGATCTCTCTCTCTCTCTCTCTCTCTCTCACACACACACATGCAATCAGACATACACACACACACAATCAGACACAGACATACACATACCCATGCAGATAAATGCGTCAATTGCTCATCCTTTATTCATCTTGGAAAACGAGTGAATATTTAACATAGGAGCTGGTATCCCCACTAAATACTTAATTGGTCAGGCGGGCACAGAAATGTGTGTGTGGTGTTTTGTGTGTGCGTGTGTGGTGGCATGTGTCTGATTGTATATTTAGCACTACTAGCCGTTTTCCTTTTTTTTGGAGGGAGCTCATTATACTGCTTTTTTAATGGACAGATCAAATGTGTGTGTGTTTTTTAGTTTAATGGATAATCATATCAGGATAGACATTTCTCTATAGTATCAATACATACTGAATTTGCTGCATCACTTTGACCAGAAAGTATAGATCTGCTCAGTTACCTCTGCTCTAATTCACAGTGTTGTGTCCAATACCCTAGAGTACAAATTTAATAAAGGACTTTAAGGTATTTGTAAAGCTCTTTTGTGGCTAATTTCCACCTGTATTTAAATGTAGTGGTATAAGTACCTGTTTTAAAGCCTTTTTATTATGAATGCTTTAAAGCCATTACGTTAAAAGCCCTCTGAGGGTGTGTTAAACTGTGACAGGCTTTACACACAAGGTATTAGACCGACCAAGATCCTGTGACACCTTTGGCTTAGAACCAGTCATGTAATAAATTACTTTGGACAGAGAGAAAGAAACACCTCCCTTCGTAATTAAAAGACGAGGAAAGCCCTTTAACCGGGGGTTTTATAGTACAGTATGTATTCAATTAAATTTCACAGTTACAGCTTTAGACTACAGGGGTTTTTAAGTATTTCTCTAGGCTGATTTTGAGCTGAGTCCAAGATTGGTTAGTGCTCTTGTGACAACTATCCTGTACCCCCTGGTTCCCAAATTAAAAATTAAACGCACAATATGCAATTTTTGCAGCCAATGGTCTCTCTTATTAAAACGATAACAAAAGATATAGTTTGAGGACACTGTGATATAGTGTGGGACCATGGGGGTTGTTTCATTCTTTGCTAAACAACCATCATTGTAGTTGTTTTATTCACATTATGTGCAGTCACACTTGTAGACTTCCTTTCTCCCTCTCTGAAAGTATCTGAAAGTTATAGCAACAAGCAACTAGCCAGCAACAGCTAGAAGGAAACGCAAGATTACCTTGAATAAATTATGTTTTTTTCTGTGTTTGAACACTGTTGATAACATTTGGGATTATGTAAGTACACAACTCAATATAATGTGAAACACAGTCTGCCATTTTAAGACATTTTAATGCGGAAATGTTTCATATTATGGCTTTAATCAGTTCCTTGCATCTCCTTCACTGTGGTGAAACAGTGCCCCTCTGGATGAAAAGAGCTGGTGCATGTCAGTCAGTGTGCCTGGTGAATAATGATAGCAAAAGCAGCCCGATATCACAGAGATGTCAACATAGCGGAAATGTGCTACTTTTAAAGTGTTGCTGCAGGTTGAGGTTTGTCTGCTGGTTCTGTTGATCTTTTTAGCATGCAGATTACATGAATAATATCTAGAAATACATAACAAAATACATATCGTAATTTAAATAATTTATTTATATCCAAATCCATCAAACTGACTCCTGTACACACATGGACACGTGACATGTCACAAGCACACCCACATACCTGCCATGCTCAGGCCGGGAGGATGAGAGGAAGAAAAAGGGTTGAGACAGAAAAGACAAAGCAACAGACTGGTTTATGCACCAGTGAATGGGTCTACTCATATTCTTTTAACAGTCATAAGTCACTACTGAGTAGACCTATTATTTGAGTTAATACCCAAACCTCTCATCTGTATTTTTGTGGCTGAAAGGGCCAATAAAAACCATAACATATGGATCGAAACAACAGCAACAACAGCAAGAAAAAAAACCCTGCTGCACTTGGCACAGATTTGCACACGTGACCATGATCACTGAGCAGGACAATACAGGAGATGGGAACAATTTAAACTGAAAATTTAAAAAAACAGAACCCATTTCCATTGAATGCCTGCTACTCATAATGCATTAAAATAAACAGTTAAGAAAAGTAACCAAGAGACCTTTATCATAGCAGCCATGTTGATATGAAATGTGAACATGCACAATAGCAGCACCCTGACTCTGTTTGACCTTAATTGGTATCATTGGAAACCCCAGTTTACACTACTATTTCATGTATGGCTGCTGTGAAAACGGTATTTTTAAAGAAAGACTTAGTACTTTTACTTAAGTACTTTTTTAACACCAGTAGTTTCACTTGCAACTGAGTAATATTTCAGTAATGTAACAGTAATTTTACTTGAGTACAGAGTGTCAGTAGTCTTTCCTTCACTGATGGATTTGTCATACAGACCTGGCAACCCTGGGCTTCAAAGGACGCTAGCATAAATTGGCATCCTTTGCTTAGCTTTATAAAATATCAGCCATTAGCTAAGTTGTCAACACTACCAGACTTTAAATGGAAAAGGGTCTGGGGAAGAAAACTGGTACATTTAAGTAGCCGCATTCAAATTATGTATATTGTTAACCTCGTTCAGCTGGCTGGTTTTCCAGTATTGCTATTAGCAGTTAGCTACTTTAGCTGGTTTTGCGAGGCTTGTTAATCCAGCAGCGTGTCTTCCTGAGAAGAGACTCCAGTATCAGGTACACTGGGAAGGTTTATGACATGAACTGACCAGTTTGGCTCCACAAAGAAATGGAAGATGGTCTCTTCAAATGTAAGTAAGTAAGTAAGTAAGTAAAATACTCTCTCCACACTAAGCTAAGTCATCCCCGTCCTGTAAACTTTACTTTGTCTGTGTACTTGCTATTTCTGTGGCTTTACCACTGGTTGAATGTCCCGCCGTGGCTATGTGATTTATTTGTTGCTAGTTGTTGATGTTATGGTGGTTGTTTTGGTTAAATGTTGGCTAATATCTATTGTGCTTGGTTTGCATGTTTACTAAACTAGTCTAAGTCAACTCACATTCGCTGTATCCTGTGTTGAAAGTCTGGTTGTTGGTTATTGGTATTTTACATATCTTTTGATTTTAAACGGTGTTGTATAATGCAGAAGTTATCATTTTTTTTCCCCAGTCAAGGACCCCATACAAGATAGAAAATGTACTGTGGACCCACTCATTTATGTCCCTTAGAATAAGGGCAGTCTATTTTTTTATACTTCTATTTTGTGAAATGTATTAGATATTGTTAAAAATATATGCACCATATCTGCTCAGAATACCCATAACATATATACACATATGCATACGTCAAGAGAGTATTTCACTCTTGTGCATATAAACTGTAATGAGAAGTCTGATTATTTTAAATAATATACATTAACTGATATAAAATATATGAATTTATGAAAATACATAAATATGACAATAAGCCAGACTTATACCTGACTATTTCATGTCAATATGGCTGCTGTGAAAAGGATCTAATAAGAGGAAAGTGGAGTAGTTGTCAGTTAAGGGAAGAAGGGAAAATAATTGAAACAGTTGTCAATAAAACACAATAGAGTAGGGTGACCAGACCCCCACCACAGACTGCAGCCTCCAAAATGACCATACAGTTGAATCAACGTCTTTGTAAAACACTTTCAAGTTAGGATTGCTTGCAGGACTGTTGTACTGCAGTAGCTTTAGATAAGTGTGCAATCGACTGTACACATCAAATGGGGTTGTCTATCACATGGACAATATTTTGAAATTAAAGATGAATCTAATATTAATTACTGGCTATATTAAATATAATAACTATTCCAAATGTGGTGACACTATTAAATGTTTGAATCATAATTTTACAATAACATTTGATATTACCTTTTGAGCTATAATTTAAAATGTAAAATAAATAATTTGTCAAGTAAAAATCTAAAATCCATGCATGGTCATTTGAGAGGAGAAGAATGAACTGCTGGAGGGTTCAGACAGAAATGCTTTATTTAATTAGTGTTTTATCAATCGTACTGATTGATCATTTCATGTTGCCTGCTTTCTTCTCTCACGTACACACATTAAATGTCACTTTAGTGACATTTAAATGTCACTTTATTGACATTTAATTGACTTGTTAATTCCCTAGAGACATACTCTGTCCTGGCCTACACATTTGTCTAACCCTAAGCCTTAGCCTTCACATGAATTCAACGCTGACAGAAAACAGTTTTATTGTATATTAGGAATGTATTTGTGGTGAAAACAAACAAACTTCTTTTCTGTCCCCTGTTAATCAATCACCCAGACTCCACTGTCACACACAGTGCTATAACTCTCGGAGTCTCTGCAAACACACATGCACAGACCTCTGGTGTTTCACTTGTGCCAGCACTAGTTAACTGTGTGAATCAATAGGGCATTGGTTTGTCCTATTGACATGGTCATTTAATAGCAGAGTGCCAGGCAGGAGTTGATCAGCTGGGACAGGCTCAACAGTCTCTGTGCTCAGCTGACCAGTCTCTAAAATGCTCTCAGTTTGAGAAAAATAATATTTAATCCGTTTCTGCTTTATTAGATCTGTGAAAGACAGAGATTTGAGGATTGGCAAGTAGAGATAAATCTCATGATATTGTCAGAAGGTGGTGAGGGATATGTTAATTCATATTTCCCCTCTTTTTTTTCTGTCTTTATTTGCTCTTTTGGAAGGGGAGGGTGAGATGAGGTGTTTGCAGTGTGCAAGCTCACTGCTAAATGCCACAAAATCTACACACTTGTCCTTTAATTGTTTCAACTTCTAATTTAGTCTCACAATAAACACATCTTCTATTAAGATGATACATCTTTCTGTCTTTGTTTCTCCCCGTCTCTCTCTATTTCTGCTCTTGTCTTTACGTTTTGCTGCCTTGCGCATCCCTTCTCTTGGTATTTGTCCATTATTGATGAGGGCTGATAAGTGGTTATTTAAGAGGCAGTGCTCTCCTTGGGTCTCAATGAGGTCACTTGAGGATAACGCGCCAGTGGAGCTTCATCTTACTCTCCCACTCTAATTCACATAAAAATAAAAGGAGCTGTGCCAGCTTAACTTTCAAGCAAAAGGATGAGTGTGTTTGTGTGCCACAAAGTTAAAGGGATAGTTTAGATCATTTGAAATGGTACTTACCCACAGTTAGTGTTTTACCTATACAATAGGGGGCTGGTGGCACAGCCCCCAGTTTGTAGAAGAGGAAGAAGAAGTCCTGGTGTAGGAAGCTAAGCAATGTATGCTGTGGACAGGATCAGCAAAAAAGGTATTTAGCCACTTTAAAAAGGTAGAACTAAAAAAATGATATCAGTTCAAGTGAGCAATAAATTTAGAATAGTTTCACCATTTTGCTTTGCTGTCAGACAGCCTTCCTAGATGGGAAACTGCAGTTATATAAGCCAAACATCGCTCTCTCCAAAGCAACCAGACCTCTGTAGCAAAACCAGAAATTTTACCTCACAGAACACGAGTTGCTGGTTTACCACTGCTTCGATCTATTAGTTTGTTTGTGTTATTGCATGACTTTGGCGGATCCAAACCAACTTTTAAAGTCACACAACTAACCCATATAGGCAGCAGTAGACCAGCAACTAAGGTGTTCTTCCAGGTCAGATTATTGATTTTGCCAATGAAGTGTAGTCAGTTTGGAGAGAGCAACATTTGGCATATGTAACGGTAGTTTCCTGTCGGAAAAGGCTGATGTCTGATGGCAAGGTAAAGAGGTAAAAATATTCTAATTTTATTATACACTTGAACTGAAGTTTTTTTTCTTTTCAGTGGACCTTCTTAACTTGGCTAAAATACCTTTTGCTGTCAACCCTGTCCACAACAGTACATTGCTTAGCTTCCTATACACTTCATTTAACTAGTGATTTGCTGCCCACCATCTTTTGTAGGCAATAAACTGCCTATGGATAAGTACCTCGCACCACCCCACTTCAAGAAATCCGAATTATTCCTTTAAATTTTGGCACACAAACACACACTCATCCTTTTACTTTAAATCTATTAACTGATGTTCAAGGTGACTCAGTTGCTCTTGGCAAACCAGACCAGAGCCAAAGTACCACAACTCATAATGATAGTCTGTGAGGACTGAGCACACAGTCATGTAACTGAATTAGAAATCCCCACAAGGACTTGCTAATAGGTTTGAGTGAGTGTTTGGAACAAGGATGGGATGTGAGCCTGAACCATTTTCTCTACTCTAAGTCTTCCAAGATAAGAGCAGCAGTTAAATACCTAATTTGTAATGATGATGCAGGGCACATAAGTGGTAATAGTGTGGGCGTGTGAAGAACACCAAGAGGGAAGACATTTTTAAAACATATTTAACAGTAATAGGGCATATGTGGGTGGGTGAGTGAGATGCAGAGAGGAGATACATGTATAAATGAGCATCTTGGGAGATGTAGGGAGAGATCAAAAGAGACAGTGTCCTGTAATTTGTGTAATAGTGCTGGTTGGTGGTTTTAACACTAGGGGGAGCCGTGGACCTGCTGTCACTTTGACAATGGACATGAAGACATGAGGATGCTACTGTGTTTCTTTGTGTGAGTGTGTGTGTGACTTGTCAACAGTAGGTTGAGCAGCAGTGACTGTTTGCAGTCATTTCTAAGCACTAAAGTTACACTTCCACACAAAAACAAACTGTAGCACCACGCTCCCAGATATCATCTGTGCACAGTTTCATATTTGTCAAGGCAAGGCACTATTTTCTCATTGCATTTATTGATTACCACTCAGAAACAAAAGCCTGTTCGCGGCTGATGGCAGCGAACCAGAGCACCTTAAAGTCAATTGCTCATGAGTTTTCACCAAAGATACTGTGTTTGCCAAGAGAGAGGAGAAAATGTTTGACCAAAGTGAAATACTGTATTGCTTTAAGAGGTGCTGCAGTGCTCATGCAGTGGTGGAATCAGTAGCAGAGTGTCACCTACTGTGGATTGCACAGAGACCTTTCAAACCACGTCTCAAGAGGGGGCAATATAATATCCAATCCTGCTCCTTCAACAGATAAACATTTACCCCTCCTTTTCCTTCCCACTGTCATTTTCCCACTTTGACACTAAACCAATTTTCTTTAAACTCCCTTTTTTTCTATCTTACTGCTGTTTTTATCCTGCTGTTTCACTATGTCACCTTGCACATATTCTTTCTTTATCACTTCCCTCCATTCTCTCTATCATTTAATCTTACTTTGTTTCTTCTTCTCTCTCTCTCAGTCCTGTCATTAGTTTTATCCCACCATATACGCTCAGTTATAGTGTCACCATATATCTCCACTTCAGCACACTAAGCTGATACACTGACGCAGGCAAAGTTTATGCTTCCTTGTATCAGCACTTTTCTTGTCTTTTCTGTGTGTGTGTGCGTGTGTGTGTGTGTGTGTGTGTGTGTGTGTGTGTGTGTGTGTGTGTCTTCACAGATTGTAATATATAAGAGTGGAGCTTCAGTCTTTGCCAGTTTGTGTGTGTGCATATCTTCTCAGGTGCAGTGATATCTTTTGTGAGAAAAGGTAATACACTGTCGTCTCCCTAAAGTCCTATTTAGAGAGGAAAGGTGAGAGAACAGAGGACAAAGAGGTGGGATATGAAAGATTGCCATCATAGTAACAAGTAAAGTGCGGTGTATACACACACATACACTCACTCACACGCACACACACACACACAGACTGTGAACTTCACTGCAGTATTTGTTACTATTTAAACACTGCAATAAGTATAGGGAAACACTGTGCTAATAGAGAAAAGCAATAACCCCAACACTTGTAGGGAATTGTATGCAAATACTGGACAAGTAGTTGCATAAATTCAAATCCATAAATGAACAGTTATGTGTTTTAGTGGCTTCAGTGCAGCAATGCAGCAAAGATGCAGCCATCTGTGGCCAGTGACTGCAGTCTCCCATTTCAATGTGTCAAGCATTTACACACACCAACAGTGTTACAAGATAAGCCAGACCTGGACAGACTTTTGACCTGTACAATAGACAACTGTAATGCTTTGATCCTCTGGTCTTCTTCAGAAGACGAGGTTTAAACATGAACTAATAAAAGAAAGCTACATATGTCCTGAAATCATTGCATTGGCTTCCAGTAGGGGTAGGCCTAAGAAAAGTACACTGATATGAATTTTTACCATGCTGACCAGTAGAGCCCTCCCTTTGCTTGACTAAAAGAAAGCTGTCCCAAATTTGTCCCAGGATTCGCCGTCATCGGCCTGCGCCAGCTTATTGTTTAGAAACTGTGAGAGCTCATGCTGCTTTGTTTGGAAACGAAGCGCTGCTCACTCAAACTAGCATGCTGTGCTTGTGTGAAACATAGGGACAGTGGATATTAAAATGTCTTTAGCTTTCTTTCTTTTTCAAATGATTCAGTGTCCACCGCAGTCTCTGCTGGTTTTCCACTGTGTTTGTGTGTGCATGGAGAAGCTGCCCCGAGACCGCGAGTCTGCTGCATTGTGATAATATGTTACACCAAAACGTCAAAAAAACTGGTAACTGTGGAGCTTTGCCAGATATGCTGAAGAAGAGGGGGAGTTGGTAGAAAGACTGATTTATTTTCCTTTTAATGGACATGCTTCAAGTTTAAAGAGTCAGACGATGGGCAGAAAACGTTAATCTGCAAATTATGTCAGATGACAGTGTTTACAAGTGGTGCTAATCCTTAATATACTTGAAAAGGTTTTGTATTTTTTTCTATTATTCCAGCTTTGCACATTAAATGTTATATATGTAATGTCTGTGAACTATGTCCTAGTAATACAGTTATACAGTAGTAGCTGCCATTGAGTTGCTATTCCAGTGCTCTACCCACTCAGAAGCAATTGTATTGAAATTTTAAGAAAAAGACCATCTGTGCTTCAAATTATAGTGTGATATAAATTTTGGGTCATACTACCCAGCCCTAGCTCCCAGTATGACCTAAAATTGACTGTCTCTCGTTTGTGAATTGCCTTGCTCTCTGATATGAGTTTGACATGTTAATAAGCTAATACCCCATAATCTGTTGTTCATTTTCTTGAGTAATCAATTAGTTGTTTGGTCCACGAAATATCAGAAATTAGAGAAAATCATGATCACCTTTGGCCACAAGCCAAAAATTCATTCATTCATTTGTTTTAGTGTCATGAGGGACTAAAGGAACCAGAAAATATTCACATGCATAGTATGAACAGATATTTTTTCTGCTTTTATTTTTGTCTGCTTCTCGCTGCTGGAGCAGCCTTCCTGAGCACTTAAGATGTGGTCACACACACTTCTTTTAAAAGCTGAATCAAAGCTTTCCATTTATGTTGCCTTTCAATGACGAGTATTGTATCTTAGTCATTGAATAGTCACATTTTCCTGTGTGCTTGTTGTGAGAGAATAGTTGAGAATGGCTCTTTATCTGTTTGTTTTTAAATTATCATGTAAAGCATAGTGAGTTTTCCTTTGTGTATAAAACGTGCTATATAAATAAGGTTTGCCTGGCCTTGCCTACCCTTTATTCACTACTATTGTGGGTCTATTTACCGCACAGTCTCCCCGGTGTTTCATTGTAACATCATATAAAATGATTTAATCTTCACTGCAGGAACAAATACTGATGGAAACAATCTTACCTGTTTCACACAGACACAGTCAATGAATCTTGCTGTGTGCTGAGTGTGTGTTGCACACATGATACATGGTGTGAGATGTGGTGCAGAAATTCCCTGTCAGCACACATGAGTGATGGGGAATCCCTTGAGTGTAGATCACTGCACACAAGTGCTCACACATGCACACATAAATCAACACACACACACACACACACACACACACACACACACACGGTACATTATACACATTTTCAGGTTTTCTCTTTTAATTTCTGGCATGATCTCCCGATTCACATAAAAAAAAGTGTTTGCAAAGTTTTGAAATAATATGTGAGATATATGTGAGATGTCAAAACTTAGAGAGGAATCCCTGAATGTCCTGATTTTCTTGTCACTTTATCCACAATCCACAATGTGGAGGTCTTACTTTCCAAGTTTGACTTTGTTTCAATCTCAGTGTGACTGCCCAATGCTTGTTTTTAGGCACAGACCTATAACACTGTCTCACCTTGATGATTTATACAAAGCACTTACTAGAAGAGCCAAGTGGTTTGGCAGGATGTAAGAACTCTCCTTCATACAATCGCTTCACCTTCCCACTATCTTCAAGTGGTTTTGTTTTATTTTTTAGCACTTTTATGGTGTAAGTAATTTCACTAATGATCATTCTCTACAAAGTGGGGGCATGATATGGATTTCTATATTTTTGTTATGCTTCCAATATCTACAGTAGATAAATGTTAGAATGAAAAAAATGATACTCAAATGGTGGAAGATGAATAAGATGCACCAGATCAGTGGTTTCCAACATTTATCCTTATATGGCCCCTTTTCAATTACTTAATAAACTGTTGAACCCTGTCTAAGTTACATATGTATAATAGGCTTCCTCATATCAAATTTAGTGTTTTCCTCTCTCTGATGCTTGGCCATTGTTCCATTAGCTCTTTGGTGGTAATTTACTTTTCTAATGCAGGACGAGGATGTTAAGCAGGGGGTTTAGCACAGAGAGCAGAGAGAGGCTTTATGAATATAACTTGTGTTCAGATCTTCACCATGCACTTGTCCTGCGACATCTTTTTAAATTTGATATGTTAAATAGTAGTCTAAAGTTAATAATAATGCTTCTTGATGAAAGTCAGAGAATTTGACCTACAGTATATTTTTTTTCAAAAGGTTTTCTTTTTTCCCTTAAAATGAAGAGAGCCTAACCAGCCGTGAAGCTTTAGTGACCCTGATTGGGTGTTGGGACTCCCAGGCTGGGAACGAGCGCTCTAGATAGCTAGGTACTAATGTAATTTGTCCCGCTCTAACAAGTCAAACGAGAATGAGGAAGATGTCAGTCAAGCTCAGTCGATTCACACCCACAGTCTTGAGAAGTGGTCAAATCAGCCAAAATATTTAAAATCACCTGTGTGGGCTCCTTAATTATGGCCGCCTTTTTATGTACAGTGTTTTAGTTTTCCATAAAATATCACAGTGAAATTACATTTCAAGATTAATAGAATAAATCCATAAATAAACAACTGGACTTTCTGTAAAATAAAATGTGTTCATGTAGGAGAAAGTGATGTAAATGCAAAGTTAAAGTATAAAACAAATTATATCTTTACTGACCAGTAATAATTGAGCAATTAGAGCACGAAATTGAAGCAGAGGGAGATTCACATTAGACTAGACACAGGTGTTTGATATAATCCAATTAACAAAGTGATGAACTCACCAGAGCTGGTACATGAAACACATGCAACCTACGTCTCTTGAGGTCTTTGTCTCTCCCTCCCTCTTGCAACATTATAATGCTGATGTAAGAGCACATGTACATCACTGCACATGCAAATGAAAGCATGCAAGCACAAACGCATACAGACACCATCTGTTTAATTCTCTCAGAAAGTTTGCATGCAGAACTCAGAGCAGTACCAAGCGAGTAAGTTGCATGATGATTCATTTTCATACAAATTAACTCAACCTTTTTCTATTTCACACAAGCTCTGCCCTTTTAGAGGCTCTGTGGATTTGAGTGCTCCATTCTATGGAGCGCTGTGCTGCAATTTACTGTACATGTACCCGATCAGCCAACCAGGATGAGCCTTTTTCCTGTGGTTTACGTACCGTGACCCCGCTGTGCACCCATTTTAATTTAGCAACTGAAAGAGCACCATGAATGAACAGCCCAGTCTCGGTAGGATATATGTCATACTGCAGTACACGATTTATGTGTAAGCTAACAATAAATGCCAATTACATGGGTCCTTTGGCTCTTCTTATGTGAAACTTGATCTGGGGACCTAGTCAGGCTGGAGCAAATTGTATTCATTTTAATAGGGTTCAGGTAGGACCTTGTTCTCTTGTTGCGAAGGCTGTTATGGTATGGATTTGTCCTTACCAGGGTGAAAAAGCAACATATTCCTGTGGAATGGATGGGATGAGCGACTGCTCAATTAATTATATTTCTTTTGACTTTATTGAAGTGTACTGTCATAAGTGTAGTGTAGCTCCTTTAAGGAATAGGGTAGTGCAGAATGTGTGTGCAAGGGATGGTGCTACTAATTAGAGTATGATACTGCTGCCAACGCAGCAACTTGGAATATCTGCCAATACCAATCTGATACTGTTTTTTCCCTGCTCTGAAAGACCCCCTTCAGTGAAATCACACTTTTAACCTTGCTGACATGTCCATGTTGGTTTTCATGTGTTATAAGACATATTAGGTGCGAAATAAGCAGCAAACGCCTTGGCTGAGCATTTATTGCTTTGAAACTGCAGTAGGCAAGGGCAGTCTCAAAAGATACGGATTCAGTCAGGCTGGGTATGTGACATCTGTGACAGGAGAAGCCAGATGTACTAGTTACCGTGGTTAGTGAGCAAAACAGAGGAGAAGCCAGGTGAAGTTACTTAGTGGTAGGGTCATTTGTTGTGGTGTGTGGGTGGTGTGGAGAGGGCAGGGACTATTTGCATATTCATGATTCCTTGAATACTAAATGAAAGCAGCAGAGCAATATATAAGCCAAGGTATTTGAACTTATTCTGCTAAAAATCATATCAAACACAATTTATTACTTTTTGCAGAGCATTTTATATTGTTTCAAACATGACTGGAGGTGGACTTTAAACAACTAAGCTGTTATGTAAACACATTTGTATGGATGTACTTTGCTTAACCTAGCTTTTAAAAAACATCATCAAACCATGAAAAAAATATTCTGTTCACATGAAAGACAGAAATACATGAAATATGACTCCATTATACAACACTGCTGCTTCTTTTGATTAAATTTCACAGAACTTTAAGCAGTGTTTTTGTTTGTCAGCAACATTCAAACATTCAGAATTTAAAGAAATTTAATGTGTTACTTGCAGCACTTTTCTCTCTAAAGTCACTTAAAGTTTAGGCAGGCGTAATAGTTTAGGCTAATGAATTGTATTGGATTGTACTTTTTCTTCTTTTCCGATATCCAATCCAGTGATTTTGTCCAGTATTGGGCTGATATGAAGTATCGAATCAGCACATCCTACTGCTAATAGCGAAGCAGAAAGTAAGCTGTCAGTCTGGCAGTAAATGTACAGAACAGGGTTTAGTGTGCTAATTGGTAAATGCTGCAGCCTCTCAAGACCAAGAAAAGTCTTGTCTGTTGTTTGCCTATTGCTGCAAAAGTGAAGGTGTTTAGGCCCATAATAAACTGAGTGCACACAACGAAGAGGAGGAGGAGTTGAAAAAAAGACAGGTGCAACTGCCATTATACTGTATGTACATGGTTCAAAAAAAAAAAAAAAAAAAAAACAGACAACAGACAGAAAATGGTAATCTGTAAATCATTTCAGATGACAGTGGTTAATTATTAAACACTACTGGTATTACTGGTGGTAATAGTCAAGAATATTACAATGATATACTTGTGAAAAGGATTTTTATTTTTTTTCTAGTTATTCTTCAGGTTTTGCACATTAAATGTTCTTAAAATACCTCCGTACTACATGTGAAATATATCCTAGTAACTGCTCAGTCACACTACATGTTTAAGCAACGCGGATACATAGTGTACCTCCTGGTTTACATTTTGGTGCCCATATTAACAGTTTAAAGCAGCCACACAGTACGTGTGTGTAGCACTGCTCATGAGCATGTCATGTGGGATGTGTACGTTTCTTTACAAAAATACACAGATGTCTATACTGTCTATACAGAATATGTCACAGACATGAAAAAAATCAGGTGAAATTTGGATTGAAATGTAAAGAAAAATAAATACAGCATGATACATACCGTTACTGTCCATTCTTTAAATTATGCCCTGTTAGAAATTTTAGGCCATACCTCTAAGCCTATCTAACACAGGTGTTACCAGTCATACTAATTAAGTTTCTGGCACCTTAAATGACATAATAATTAGTATTATTGGTAACACCTGTGTTTAGCCTAATATTTCATATTAAAAAGGCTGCTGTGAAAAAGGTCTTTGGCAAAGGAGCCGAGAAATGTGAAGTACAGGGAAGTGTAACATGTCTTGCTACTCTTTTTGACAACAGTTGCTCTACTTAAAATGTCAGAAACCATCTATGGGAAATATGTGCTTTTCCTGACTTTGACATTTTAGTTTGGCCCCTGTCCTATGTATTAACATTGGGGAGGCAGGATGTATGACCTACACTGCAGCCACCGGGAGGCAATTGAGATGCTCTGGCTCGCATGTTGTCCGTTTCTAGTATACGTCAATCCCATAGACCCTGTGGAGGTGAATGGGTATGGAGACTGGACATTTTGTCCTGTCTGAGACTATCACATAATGTATGCTTTTTTGCCACCATACTTAAACCATATTGTAGTTATCATATACAAATATTGTGGAAATAATTGATTAACATTTAGTCATGAACAATTACAGTTTTCAGAACCTTACAGTACGTACTATAGAAATAGAGCATTGTACTGTCAGGGGAAAGGTCATGATGACTTTAGAGTCCATGTAATGCCTGTACTCTTTGAGCCAAGGCTACAGTACAATACAGAATACAACAATTACTCTGACATTTGCTTTGGGTGCATGTATGTGTGTGTCTATGCTAAAATGCTATGCTCATCGTAACCCAACCAGAAACACTTGGTGCTGCATGTATTTTTGGCTCTTAGAACATTGATTTGCCATTTGTTACACAGAGCAATTCAAATGTGACACTGTAATTTTAGTTTTTGCATTATCTAAAATATGCACATACACACACGCAAACACACAGACACCTAACCCACATTCAGTACAGTACATTCACATTTGTTTTCCCTGAACTGCAGTTGAAATGTGTCTGTATGTGTGTGAGACAGAGTTTGTGGCCAAAAGAAACGTGTTCTGTTAGAGGCGTGAAGGTCACAAACACAGTTTTAAAACATAAAAGGTTTTGTTGAAGTTGGCTATGCATGAGTGCTGCTCTCTGCTGCAGTATTTTGTCAGACTTGGTTTTCTGGGTGGTGAGAAACTCTTCGAATTACAAATTTATTTTTTCTTCCCTTGGAATATATCTGACACTTCTAGGAATAAGTAGGGATGTCAAGACCTGATGCTTTGGTGTCAAGTTGATGCTAAAACTTTGAAAATGTGATGGTACCTGTTTTTTTTTTTTTTGGCTCACACAGCACCCACCAGCATTGAACAATAACTGCACCTGTAAGACAGAGACATGTGCAGCTGCAACAGCTCTGCTTCGATTTTTCCCAAAGAAAAGTAGTAATACATGGATTGACTCAGTGGGTGGGTGGGTTCTGATCGACTGTCTAGAAAATACTACAGCTAGGTCAAGTGACAAAGCATTGGTCAAAGTATTAATAGGTATGTTCGAGATGAACTGCGCCTCGCCTGGAGAGCAGACGAGATCAGGCGGCCGCAGCAGGAGGTGGAGACAAGAGTCTAGGGGTGGGCGATATGGCAAAAATATCATATCACGATTTTTTTATTAGAAAATCACGATTTCGATTTTATCACGATCTTACATGTATTTATATTATGTATTATGCTATGTATTTAGATTTACATTTACTGTTTTTACTTTACTTTCTACTTTTTTTTCAAGCACAAAGGTAAAAGTAAAGGTAGTAATGTCTGCAAAAACCACAAACAGAAGATGTTACTAACTCTTTTAACTGTAACAGTCACCAGAATGTTTTCACAACATTTTTCTTCTGGAGCAGGACAGACGCTCCCAGACCCCCAACAGGGGACTGGTTTACCAACATGACACCTTTTTCTCCTCTTATGAGTTTGCAAGTCTGTATTTAGTCATCAAAAATACCAACAAGAATACCATTAAAGTACAACAACAGCAATAAAAATGTTGATTTTTCAAAAAAGGAAACAATTACAATTTAAAAACCTTGCATGTTATTAAGTAAAAACACTAATACCACAATGTAAAAATACCTAAGTAAAGAATCTGACTATTTTTTTCATCACAGCAGTAGTAGTATTATTTATGGCGGCCCGCCACATTAAAAACATCGGCACCATGACATGATTTTCTATTTTTGGAGCTGCGCACCTTTTTCACTCATGTCTAGAAGGTAACTCTTTTTTTGCGCAACTCTCGCGAGATTTGTGTCCGTTATTTCTACTAAAATGATCAAACTCGCGCGATCTTTCGCAGGTCTAGGGTTCCCTTCTAGACACGACCCTCTGTCTCTGTCAAACTAATGACAGCAGACTGTCTTTAAACAGCACGGTGTTACACTCTGCAGTGTTTCACACAAACACTTTATTTGTGTGGACACCCAGGTTTGGTTTGTCACCAACTTTGACATTTTTATGTTTTTTAATCAGTCCGAGAGGACGACGGCATCCGCGATTGATTATTGATCAGTCTGCCCTCCTCTCCTCCCTCACCTGTTCACTCTGCTGTGAGAAGGTCTAAAAGTTTCTCACAGAGAAACACAGACTCTCCTGTTTTACGTATAGACAATTGTATAATTTTATAAGAGCATCTGGTTGGTGTTGGTGTTTTAATAAATTCCGTCATTAACAACAGTCTCCTCCACACGCAGCTTCTCTGCAGCTGGTCTGTGTGTTTCCTGATCAGCTAAACCAGCGCCAGAAAGACTAGAAAAGTTGCGCCAGTTAAAATAGAAGCGTCCCGTCAAAATTTAAATCTCTTAATAGTTTATTGGCTATAGGTCCGGGTCCGTATAGGACGGCGTGTGGGTCCGCCTGTTAGGGACCCCTGAACGATCCATACGATCTCCTCACTTTGGCAGATCGTCTACACGTTCTAATCCTTCACGATCTAATATCGTCATATCGCACACCCCTACGAGAGTCTGCAGTCAAGTCGGACAGTTTTCCACAGACTTACGAGAGTGTAGAGGAAGAGACACGAACATCCTGTTAGATCACCTGTAGGTTACCTGTAGTCTGCAGATCATGCCCATAGCTGAAGAAATAAATTGAACAACATCAGTTTCAGTCTCCTTTTTCCTTACAACATTCAGTTATGGCCTGATTATTCCAAGTACTCAGATGTAATTATAATTTATTTGCCATTTCCGCCCTTTTAATACACTTCACCTTTTGGACTTTGGTCCATGTCAGTGTCTGTCTTTCTGTGGGTGTTTCTGGTCCTCTGGACTGTTTGCAGAAGGATTGGTCCTAATCATATCAACACTAAAAGAAATAATAAAATTAGTATTTTGAGTAATTTGACAGAGTGTATAGATAAACTGAAAGACAAAACAGAGACGGACGTCTGTCCACAGAGCTACAGAAGGTCTGGCTCCACACAGACACATCCTGCTATGTATGACAGCAACACATCTGCCTACTTTGCTCCTGCGTCCTGCCCCGACCTCCTGCTGGGTCAAAACAACCACCCCTCTAATTTGACTGCTGGTGAAACACAAATTCTGAGGCCTTTGTCAGATTAAATACATTCGATAAGAAAACTGTCGCTGTTCAGCTTTTAGGAGCTCAGATCTTCTGTTGTGTCTTTGCAGATCGACGATCAGCATCGTTCCCAGACTTGAGGAGTAATAGATTACATGCAACAGGTAACTGTATTCCATCACATTTACAGATAAAAAAAAGATGTAATCAGATTACAGATACATTTTGTAGAAAATGGGGATTATTAGTAAGATTATAATTTTAAAATAAAGGACAACATACTACCATGCTCAGTGCACACATTCATTATCATTACATCTAGAAAAGAAATGTTTCACTGGGTGGAAATTTCACGTTTTTTGTCTTTAAATCAATCAATCAATCAAACAATATATTGTAAATGAAGGAACAGCTGGACAAACTAATACACTTAGAGCTGCAATGATTAATCTATAATTAGTAGACTGTTAAATTAATCTGCATCTATTTTGATAATCGATTAATTGTTTTGAGCCATTTTTTTAAGAAGAAGTTCGAAATTCTCTGATTTCAGCTTCTTAAATGTGAATATTTTCTGTACGTCTCTCTGACAGTAAACTGAATATCTTTGAGATGTGGACAAAACAAGACATTTGAGGACGTCGTCTTCAGTGTTGATCGATATTTTTCACCATTTTCTGACATTTCTTGGACCAAACAACTAATCCGTCAATTTAGAAAATAATTGTTAGCTGTTGGTGAATCTGAATCATCTGATGTAAACTGACAGGCTTGTGCTCGCTGTCTGCAATCTGCATGACACAGCCACATTTCTCTATATATTTCTCTATATAAGGAAATAAGTTTGCATAGTAAAGTATCACAGAGGAAGAGTGTTTTTTATCTCTCTGATTCACAAACACAAAAGAAGCTTTTGTGTCAAATTACTGATTTTGTTTAGTGCATAACCATGTAACAAGCAGGATACAGGGTTGCCAACTCCTCAGTAAGGAAAGTAGCTATTGGCTGTCCTAAAAGTCACCAGAAATCACTAAATGACTAATTTGCATAATTGGTAGTTTGCATGTAATTGCAATGGAGACTGTAGGAGAGAGGAATAACATAATGGGAGAGACAAAAAGTGAGTAAAAAAAACATCCTAACTATGTTTAGAACTACAAATGAACTTTCTTCTGTTGATTCTTGGTTTGTACTTTTTCATTTTGTCATTGAAATAGGACATAACTTCTCAAAATAACATCATGACTTAAATGCTTTATCTAGACCCACATTACATAAATCAAGTTTGTTCTGTATTGTTAAATGTTAGAATATCAAATTTAATTTGTTATGTGGGGTGAAACTGCTAGCTCAATGTCCAGCCCTCCTCTTTTATCTGGGCTTGGGACCGGCAAAGTGACCCAAAAGAGACACTTTGGCAGAGTTACTGTTTGTTTAGTTTTATTAAGTTTGCTTATGCTCTACAACAGTCACAACAAGTAGGGCAGTTGACCCGTCCTCAAGCAGACATGACAGATGTCAGACATGTTTATGACAACAAACGTATGTTTCTGATGGTGTGTGGGGGAACCAGAGCACCTGGAGAAAAACCCACGTAAACACTAGACAAGTGTTTTTTTTGTTTTGTTTTTTTCAAAGCACTGTTTTGAATTCTTCTGGAGCCAGGCCTTGGAAGAATTACCACCACCACTTCCTCTTCTTCTTTTGTTTTTTATGGAGCTGGTTCTTGAGGTCGTCCGTCTGCGATGCCTCTGACTGCTCACCCTCCTGCTCGTTTTCTTGGGGGTCTGCTTGGGGTCCTGTGTGGCCTGAAGGATGGATGACTTGTCCTCTGGCAGCTCTGGACTGTCCAACTGCTCCTTGGTCTTCTTCAGAGCAGCTGAGACCTGGTGATTTTGGTCATCAAGCTGGGCCATGAATTTAAATCAAAACATTTTCACCATTTTCTTACCATCAGAATTACTTTAAGTTCAAGTAAGTTTAATCTTGATTTGTTAAAACAAAAGTCACACTTCAGTGAGATGGCAACAAAGTTCAGCACACAGCAACAAAACAGTGATCTGAAGGAGACAGATTCATTGGCACAGAAAGACACTGATGTGTGTGTCCAGGAGGACCTGAAGGCCTCTGAGACAAACAACATCGTCCAACAAGAAACAAGAAACTTCATACAGAAGCTACAAACAGAAGGTTCCGACCGTATGGAGACATTTGAACAATTACTCACAGGTTTAAAGAGGGAGAACATGGGTTTATTCAGTCAAGAGGGACAACTTCAAATGAGACACAGAGGACAAGACCTGACCTCCACATGTGTGTCTGAAAAGGATCAGGGTGCAGAGAAAACACAACAACAGGGTAAAATTCAGGACCCTGATTTATTTATACAAAAAGAAAATATATGTCCTCAAGTGGAGCTCAAGACCTCGGCAGAGGACAACATCCAGTGTCTTCAGTTATGTTATGTTTTTGGGGAGAAAACCTCTCAAACTTAGAAAGGTTGTTAGACAAATTTACAATAATCTTTCCATGGACACAACATGCACGCCTCAGTTTCTGCAGCCCAGGGAGCTTTATTATTATTCTGAGTCACAGAAGAGTCTTTTCTGTCCTCCTCCTCGGACACTGGGAGTGCAGCTGTGTGTCTGTGGTACAGACTGAACAGGGAGAGGCGGCACTCAGCGCTGGTAGGAAGCTTCTTTCTTTTTAAAAAGAAAGATCAGACAGACAGAAAGACAAAACAGACAGTCGAATTAGAAGAAATACCACTTTGTAGGACTTAGCCAGTTATTTAATCTTTTTTTCCAGCTGTTTTAAACCAAGTTAAACTACCTTTCAATTGATTATGATTGTACTGTATGTATTTCTGAAGGATTGCATGTTGCAGTTTGCTGATATTTCCACTGTAATAACCTCAAAATATAAAGTCAAAGATAAAAGTATGTCGATAAAAATCTCCTCCTGCTTCTGTTTTGTGAACACAGGCTCATGTGATTTCACTGAGAATCCGACGTGGTGACAGACATGAAGAAAAACTATATAGAAACAGTCGATTCTCTCACTGATGGTCTCATTAACTTATGTAGGTCAAATAGAGGCAGCAGAATTAAATTCAGACTGTTTCATAACCAGTTATAAAATCCTTGTACCAGCTTTGATCATTATTTTCTCTCTTAAAATGTCTCCTTTTTAATTTAATTTTATTTTAAATTGAGCATTTGCATTGAAGCTTTTTTATTTTTCACTTTAAAGTGCGTTCTTGATCGCTGATTGAAGTTAAAATAGAAGAGATTCTCCTTTTGACACTTGTAACATCTGTTCTTTTATCTGTCTTGTAAAGCACTAAACTGTTCTTTTGATAAATCATATATATAACCCTTATTATTATCAGACACAAAATATCTGCTTGCCAACAGATTAAAACTTCATTGCACAACAGAAGACTGATATGTCCAGCATTAAATATTATAATTACACAGAAAATTTATATTTTATACAACACGTGGTGTTTGTTGTCAAAATTAAGAGCCAATCAGAGCCTGTCAGCTTGTCGATCAGGTGACAGCCAGGCGTTTGCAGTCGGTGGAGGGCAGCTGCGGCGCCTGGTTCTACAAACTGCGACCACCTTGATCTCGTGAGGTTGTCGTTGCCCATGTGTGCATGACGTCAGAGCAAGTCGGGATCAAGTCGGACACAAATCTAACCGTCATGCATTGTGCGGCGATCACTGCTGATCGATTCTGCGCAGGCCTGGCTCATCTCGAACACACCTATTGACTCCCTGAAACAATGTGTGCAATAGTCCTCCCTCCTCTTCCTCTCTCTGTCTTCCTCATAGTCAAACATACACAAACACTAGCTGCAGCAGTGCAGATAGCAGCACATCCAGTGTGCCCTGTCACCTCAGCTCTTCGGTGCTCCAGGCACGACAAAATAGGTTAAATCTTGAAACTGGGCTCCGTTCTTTTTCTTCACAGTGCAGGCAAACACCAGGCGAATTAAGTTTAATTAGACTAAGTTTAGACCTACAGATGAGTACTCCTATTCAATTAAAATTAACAGTTTAAATTTGAAGGGGAAAAGAATGAGAGACTGTGAGAGAAAAAGCAACACACTTAATGTCTGCAGAAATCACTTTTGTATTAATTTCCAGACATGGCAACGTGCTCTTCTTACAGTGCTTGTGTTGGACTCTGTGGTAAATCTCCCCCTCAATCTTTTGTCCTAGAACCTGAGAAAAGTTTTTATTTCAGGTGGCAAAGAAAATAACAAAGGCCTAATATTATTCTTGTTTTTGTCTTTTACTGTGGTATTGAATTAGATATAGAGAATCATGGAAATTCACTAGTTACTAGTTTCACTAGTTTTCAATAAAGGGTTCATCAAGGGTTCTCTGTGAGACGAAGTGTTCTATTAAGAAACCTTTTTATCCAAAGAAGCAGTCCATCAGTGGTTCTTTGTATCATAATAAAAAAGGGTTCCTGGGTTTTAGGTATTATCCCAAGGAATATAAAAGAGATCTTGGTAGAACCCCTGGCTGATTTCTTGTCAGCAGCCAAGGAAGGTGGAAAGGTTTCTGGGTGGAAGAATTGCACCATAGATAGGTTCTCTGTAGAACCTTGCATAAGTGGTTCTGGGTGAAACCTTTCACAGATGGTGCTAGGTATAACCCGTTATGATGGGTTCCAGGTTGAACTCTCTAAGAGTTCCAAGTGGATCCTTTTTAAAATGTTCTACCAGGAACCAATAGGGTTTTCCTGTGCGGCCAAGCTAAATATCCCTTTATGCTTCTGGTTAGCAGTTTTATTTCTAAGGCTGGACAATGTGATGTCTATTAAAACAAATGGAAAATTATGGTTCCTACTGTTTACTTTCCTTAATAGGTATAACTCATTTAATAAATCAAGCTTCTTTTTCTCTTCTTTCTGTTTTGTTTCACCATACTGACATGTGATCCCTGAATTGTTAACTTATTGTAATAAGTGAACAAGTCAGTCTGGCGAGTGTAAGACTGGATGTAAAACTAAATGAATCATTTTAGTATTTTACTTCTCCACAGAACATCCCCTTTAGAGATGTATTGTCGTCATTGTATGGCAGATCAGCGTGCTTTTAACATCCTGTTTCATTACTGCAGACACTTTCTTTTCCAAGGTAACCAGTGTACATGCATCCTTCGTTCGTCCAGATGCTGCCTGGTTGCCATCTGGCATCTTTATTCTTGCCTGGTGTTATATTATTGCTGCTTTTTCCCACACACACAACGCCTCCATACTGTTTCCATAGCAATGCTATTACTGAGATGACGGTCTTCTCTTGTTGTTACCACTCTTCACTATCAAGTGTCCATATCTGGAGACTCTCTAGCAGCCAGGAACGCTGCTCTCTACAACAAATAGCTAATTGTGGTGCAGGTAGCGTAGGAGTATGTGCTTATTACATTGTGCGAGTTTGAGAACAACCGTATTATGTCACGCGCTCAGGTACAATGGACAAAAGTTTACAAAAAAGTTGTTCTTACCTTTTTGGTCTCAGAAATACTCCTGTAAATGCACTGTGCAGAATTCAGGCACAGTCATTTTAGGTTGTAATATTTTGACTGACAAAGGCAATGCAATGATATTTCAAAGGCTTAAGATATCATGGAAGTTGCTGTGGTGGCTTTTCTCGTATCTACAGTGTGAGTGTTGATGTAATCAGTTTTTTATCTTGAGTGTGACTTCATAGAACAGTGGTGGACAGAAAAAGAATTTATTCCCTCTTTGAAATCGGTCCCTTGAAACACATTCACATTTGCCGCAGTGACCCTGGATGGATGCAGCAATGACCTGAGCTGCTGTGGGAGTAAGTGTTAACCTAGACACAGACACACACACAAAGACACACACAGGGATTCAACTCCCAGTACAAACACAGCTTTGCTGCAGCTCTCTGGGAGTAGTGTGTGAGCTCAGTGCCTTGCTCGCAGGCACTTTATAATGAGGTCCTTTGTTGTTGCATGCAAAACATTTCTGTCCAGACATATGGTGCAAAAAACACATATGGCTCTGCACAGACATTACCATGGTGACCAACCTGGGGATAAGAAAAGTAATAATATCCAGGAGTAAGACCTAAAGCTCATATACCACAGAGGAGACCCGTTCAAAAGTTTGAAACCACCTGTTAGATTGATGTTTTTCTTGTCTTCTTTAGCAGTCTCTAAACTGTTGCAAACAGGGCAGAATATTGTTGTAACCATTTTTCTCCCAAATACCCTTCGATTTCAAATTTGTTTTCCAGTTGAGAAGCGCAAGTGCCTCACAATTGAACCAGGTGCAACTAGATATTTTGTGAGCCCATTTTTCAAAGTTTTCCCAAGTGCTTTTATAACAGAGCAAGGGATTTTCAACATAACATTTCTAAACATATTAGTTTTCTTCAGAAAGCATAAATTACTTGTATTTGCACACAATAACAGGATTATTTCAGAAAAAAACTATATTTACCAGGATCAAAATTATTAGCCCCCTTAAGAACTGACCTTTTTATTGAGCCATAGCACAAACCATAAATGTTGTGCAATTATGTCCTTTAACTTTGTAATGCTCAAAGCTTGTAAAATCAAGTTAAAACTGAGGGTTATCTTCCAATTTACACACAATATAAAACTTGAAGAAGGGTTTGAGCTGTCACTTGAGAAAGCATCATTCCAAAAACAAAAGAAATCTGTTTAGACTTAGACTTAGAGAAAAAGAATTGTTGATGTTCACAAAGTCATGCTTTGTGAAGAAGGATATACAAAGTTATCACAGCGTTTCCAAGTGTCAAGAACTGGAGTGAGAAGTATCATCAAGAAATTCAAAAAGAGCCACACAGTACAGAATGAGCCTGGCAGAGGTAGGAAGCAAAAGATTTCAAAGACTCTGGAAAGAAAACAGCTGCCAAGACACTAGTGAATGACTTAGCCAAGCCAGGAATTGTAGTCTCAAAGAAGACAATCACTAGAGTCCTGCACAGGAATGGACTGCGAGGTTGCAGAACAAGAAAAACTCCACTTCTGCAGAAGAGACACTTCAAGCCAGACTGAAGTATGCTAAGGACAACCTGGAGAAAGATTATGCATACTTGGTCAGTTGAGACGAAACTAGAGCTCTTTGGCCATTGAGACGTTGCTGATGTTTGGAGAAAGGAGGGAGAAGCGTATAACCCAAAGAACACCGTCCTCACAGTGAAATACGGTGGTGGGAGTATTATGCTGTTGGGATGCTTCAGTGTGTCTGGAACTGGGAATCTCATCAAGGTGGAAGGAATCATGAAGAAAGGAGGATATGTGAAGATTTTGAAAGAAAAACCTCAAGCAGTCAGCAGCAAAACTGGGTCTGGGTCGTCACTTTGTCTTCCAACACAACAACGACCCAAAACATACGTTGCTCCTGGTGAAGAACTACCTCCAGAAGACCAAAGTGAACGTATTGACTGACCTGCACAAAGCCCTGACTTGAATCCCATTGAAAATCTGTGAGGTGAACTGAAGACCATCAGTTCTGGAGAAGATCGAGAGATTCACAAAAGAAGAATGGGCTGGGATTCCTCAGGAGACGTGTCTGAGACTGGTTTAAAACAAACGACTGCAGGCTGTCTGCCAGCAAAAAGGATACACAATTGACAAATAACATCAGGGGGGCTAATAATTTTGACCCTGGTAGTTTTTTGTTTTTGTGAAATAATTTTGTTTCTTTGTGCAAAGTAACATAATGTAACCATCCAAAATAAAACTAGGATGTTTGGAAAAGCTGTGTTAAAAAATCCTTGCTCTCTTTAACAGCACTTGGGAAATACTTTTAAAAAATGAAAATTTCATAGGGGGGCTAATAATTGTGTCCTCATCTGTATAAAGAAGACTTTTTCAACCTAAAAGCATGAAACACCATTCAAAAGTATAGTCAGCCATATGACTGTAATGATTTTTGTGGCTGGCGATTCCAGACTTTTGAATGGTATGTAGAAGCTACATTTGTTGCAGTTTCCACTGTGATCATTGCTGTTTTTGTTGAGCTGAACTCAAATTTAATTTGTAATGAGACTCTAATTTACTCGTTCAGTGAATTTGGGCTGAATAATATTGAGAATTATGTTTAAATGCAACTACAGCAAATGCTGTAGATCAAATCACTACTGGCAGCGCAAGCTGTTGAGTGTACAGACTAAATTTAATACATACAGTAGATAGACTATCATCTGTTACAGTAGCATGTCATAAACATCAGCATATGGCACATCGATTGTCCTTGATAATAGTCATAGTGATAATTTATGTGCTGAACCAAGGCTGCTGGCCAACATTAGTCTGCCTTATCTCAGCCAAACCAGCCCACAGCCTGACCAGCTCTCTCCCTGGACCTCACTTAAGAATGAGTGTTAACAAAGAGCCAGTAAAGGTGTGCATAAACAAATAATGTGTTAGTGATAATTATCTTTCAACTAATAGCACTTTAATTAAAAATAGTGAGCTGGTGGATAACTTGGGTAAATGGGATTTTGCACTGTACTTGCTCTAAATTTGGCAATGCCAAAGTCAACCTTTAATGGGCACCTTGGTGGAAAATTGTTTCTATAAAACAATATTAAGTTTTAAAGCAGGGTACACAGTTGTGTTCAGAATGGTGTGAAATGTTCACAATGGTGTGCCAAATCAATAATTATAAAGTTAAATCTCCATGAAGTTTTGCAGTATGGTGGCATTTGCCAATAGATTGACACTGGTCATCATCAATAACATAGTATGGAGTTGAATTTCCATTACATGGTCATGCAATGATATACAATCTGCACTGTAAAACTAATTGTGCAGCCCCATTAATTCATTTTACTCTCAAACTGGGCCTGCTGAAGTGTTTAATTAAGATGAATTTTAATAGTCATAATTAGGGGAGCAATGGATGACAAAATACAAGGTTTGGATTGTATTGCAGGTTCGAGTCACGGATTTGATCATTTTTCTGATCAGCAAGAAAGTAAAAAGACGTGGAAATTCTTTTAAAAATGTACTTGGCTTTGATCTCCCTCCATCTGTCTGTAGTTATCACCAATAATAAGTATTAATAATAATACTATATGGTATACTTCTACTATAATAATAAAGAAATACTATACTGTATTATACAGTACTGTACAATGTGTATACTGTATCACATATAATACTGTAGATATTTATACACTGTACAACATAATACACTACACGCTGTAGTCTATCTCAGTGTCCTGCCCACAGCACTATCTGATTGGTTAGAAGTCATGAGGAACAGCCAATCAACACACTGTGTCTCAAAGAAGCAGACACAAAGCTGCACCACTGAGCAGAGAGGAACTGCAGAAGTGAAGACATCGGATATTGGCAAAGTTTCAATAAATGTCACCGTCTTACGATCTGTTTCTATGACAACAGTGAAAATGCCCAAAGTCATGCTTGCAATTTTACTTGAGGCAGTGTGATTGCTTTTAAATCAGTCGCTCTTCACAGAGATGTACTGCATCGTAAAACACAGCGCATATCTGTCCTGCCTTTCACTGCAACTCTGCATTGAGATTTTTGGCATTATTACTTATATAAAAGTAACAGCAACAGTAAGACTGTGTTTCGCACAATGATAGGTACATGTAGTCCGTGGATCACGTGCATGCTGAACTGTGGGGCCCGATCCATATGGGTCATGGGACAACTATGATCCATTGCAGCCCTAATTATAATAGAAAGAAATAATGCTGTTTAAAGACACACAACATCAGGAAATCTAGTTAGTAACATGTTGTGCTGTTTTAACCATTGCCTGTACTGTATTGCAATCTGATGTGCTATCTTTTGACTGCAGCTGTACTGTGAGACTGTCCTGTCAGTGCAGGGAGCGGAGGTGACTGATTGTGTCAGTGATGGATAGAAGGTCATGACACTTTGACCCTTCTTATCTTCAGCAGCTGTCTCAAGTCTAAATGACTAGCTGTAATCTAATGCTCCTCTGAGAACAATGACAGCAACTAATGGATACATTGGAGATTACGACCCAGTGGTGACCTGCCTGTGTGTGTGTGTGTGTGTGTGTGTGTGTGTGTGTGTGTGTGTGTGTGTGTGTGTGTGTGTGTGTGTGTGTGTGTGTGTGTGTGTGTGTGTGTGTGGACTTGCTGTATGTTATTAAGCTGTATGTCAGTATTGCATGTTGCTATTCTTAAAATTTCAAAATAGATATAGAAGGTCAGTCCAGGGTTAGCACTATTTGAAATTAGCCACAGAATATGAGCTGAACATACTATGGACTGACAAATCACAGTTTAAACCTATTCAGATTAACCACTGAGTAGACTACAGAGGCCCCGAGGAAGATGTTTGTGGTATCTTGTCAAAATGTAATACAGCCTAAAACACTCACCAAATATACTGTAAATGTACTGTACAGAGTTTCTGACAGAATGAGGAAGGTCTGTCTGTGTTTGTATCAGTGTAAACTTCTCTATATACATGCCAGTGTATTACCAGAGAGACTGCTCAAATGTCTACAAATTTTTAGAAAATTGTCTGTGTTGTTTTGGGCATAATTATCTTTTTGCACTTTTACAATTTTACGAGTCTAATTTGACCAGAGAACTACAAAGACATCTTAATTATACACTGAACTCATAATTTTGACAAGAGTTAAGTAGAGTCATGTACTGTAGTAATTAATCAGCGATCTGTTACATAAGGTCCTCTTGGTCTGGAGGAGATGTGGTTTTATTTTCAGGGGTAATTTTGTTGATACTATGAGTGGAGGTGGCAGCTGCAGTGTCTGGCATCTTCCCACTGTGATGCACCTCAGTGCTCAGCCACTGGATAATTGAAGCTCTGGCTTTTATGCAAAGCTGAGTGGCAATGTTTTGCGGATAATTGTTCTTCTGCTCATTTGCCACTGCTGAAGAATAAATCGACCCAGATTACCCACCCTCATGCCTGTAAAATACTTTTTGTGCTAACATGAGTTATTATGAGGAAGAGTCTCAACACACAGGTTTAAGTTTCATGAGGAGGACTTTAAATACAACCATGAAACCTACTGACTTTTGTTTGTATTGGCTTTTATTATCTCCACCAGCCTGTCTACTGCTAATCTCGCACCCTACTGGACCCATCATCCTAATATTTTTCATGCCCATTTATGTCTGTATGCTCAAGGACCTCTTGTGATTGCGGTGATTGACAATTTTTGAAAAACCTTAAAAAACCTTTTTTAATGACTGCCTTGTTTTATACTAACTGCTGATTGCTACACTCTTCTTAACTGGTTGGTAGAGACGGCAAGTCATTAACAATTGCAAGGTTAAAGACAGACTTTGTCCAGTATGTTGCAGGCCACATTTCTGCCTTTGTTGTGGCTCAAAAACTGATATTCATAGAAAAGTTTAGTTTTATCTTCAACTAGAGAATCTGCATATATGAGATGAAAAATCCCTGTTAGCTTCACTGCCATCTTTGCTATGCATCTGCGTGGTCACCATATTGGTGCACACAGGGTCCATGAGATGCAGACTTCATAAATCAACTGTAACTCTCCTGATTTTGAAACTATTTCAGTTTGTTATAAACCTGAAAAATTTAACATAATAGTGGCCATGTCTTGAAATCGAATTAAATTACTGGGGGCAATATAAACAGCTCTATGCCAAAACATTCACCTTCTGAATACCCACAGCTTTCACTGGGACATGTAGACTCAAATCCATGAATAGACAGCATCAAGTATATTCAGAATTTCAGAATAACAGATGTAGATTTCTATATCTGTTGTATTGACGTAAAGCCATCTAGTTGATTGTAATTTTCTAAATAAAAAATAATGTTTAAATTGAGAAGTTTGGACTTTGTCCTGTTTATTGTTTCCTTGTCAACTTTCCTTATTACTAAGATGATGCCATACAAAAACACTTCAGAACATAAGAACATACTTGGTGGTGGCATTACAGTAGATGCGTCATCATCTGTTGCCTGGTGGAGATCTGACAGGAGTGCACTCGTCTAGTCTAATTGTATTATGTTGATTTAAAACTGTTTATCAGCTTTATTTTCTGATGTATCACCTCCTGCACATGACAAAGTATAGTGTTTGATGTATCATAACTAGTTTGTGGTGACCTTTTGAAATGAGAAGGTTGCTAAGATTAAAGATTTTTTTAATCAAACAATTAAGGCAAATAAAACACAATTACAAAGCTCAGTGATTGGTCATTAAAATCACATTACAATCCATCTTAAGCCCACATGTGCCTCCTCTGCAGACATGCCCACAGCTCTGCCACTGTGAGAAGATGGGGGTGGGGGGGTGCATCTCTTCATGATATGGTTCATGATTGACATGAGGATGACCTCAGGGCCAAGACTCATCACTGTAGTATTCTTAGCGTTGCAATATCCTTGACCCATGATCTACACAGCTTCAGTGTGTAAACCTCTTAAATGACACAAAATTTCATACTGTACAGGAATAAAACCCCAGGAGTAATGTATGACACTCAGCTGGCATCGCTGAGCATCGTTCAAGCTTATTACCCAGGATGCCTTGGTAATATTAAATAGCTGAACACGAAATAACATCATGCTCCGTTCCCATATGAGCTCTTACCAAAATTATATGAAGGCTTAATAACTGTAATATAACAATATGCTGATGCTTACAGTATAAATTTGCCATATTCACATTTTAACGTAGTTCCCATAGTGGCACTGTGGAAATTCTGCAGAATAATTTATGTATAATAATACTTGCACAATATACTGTATGAGGGTGCAGGCAGTATAACATAATTATGATGTAAGTTAACATAAGTAAACATGAGTTACAAAACAAAATAATAAGCACAAAATGTAACATGTAAACTGCCTGTTGTTTACTGAGAGCAGGGCAGAGTTTGCTGGAAGTGATGGAGGTGTGACAGCCTCCATACTGTCACCATTTGCACTGAGAGCAAGGTCACTGCATTGCCAGAGGTGAAATTGAAATGCTGCTTTTATGGACTTAAATGGATATGATTGACTAATGAAGCATTCATGCACTCCCTCTTTCTTTGTCATTCTGCCCTTTGACCTGTGGCCTCAGTCATGGCTGGTGGAACGGGGGAATATTTAATGACAGCTGGACTCTGATTGTATGTTATTGTCATTTCACAGAGCTGTCACTTTAAAATGACAGACTGAATTGTTCTTTTGCTCTCCATAAAGCCTGTATACTATTATGTTGTAGCAGCAGCATCGTCCTGTTTACTTTCTATCAGCACCCAAACACGATATATGAGGATTATCAACACTTGGAACATATTTATGTTAGTAGAAGTCATTTAAGATATATGTTCTAGATGTTTCTGCATCACCCCTGTGTTAAGTGATGTCTGCACCGCTGCTGTTAACTTTCTTTTCATTCATTTCATTTTATACTTTCTGTTCACTTTATCAGCCATGTATGAGTGAGAAATGGCTAAAACTAACATTACAGACTGTCTGTAATTAATTTCAGTCGGCAGAAAAACAATGAGAAGTATTTTCTTTGGTCCACACTGATGCAAAAATACACTGCCAGTGATCATCTTACCTGCATACTGCATGACTACGGTGATCAAATAAGTTTAAAATTTGGCTCAGAATACTGATTTTTCAGTTCAGTGAAGGGTTTACAGTAATTAGTTATTAAGTTAATATGCATCACATATGCATGCACAAGTTTTTGACGTGTATTTTTTGTAAATTAATTGTTATATAATTATATAAAAATATATTTAGATTAATCGATAAATTAATCGATAGATTAATTGAATAATCGAAAAAATAATCAATAGATTAGTCATTTAAAAAACAATCGTTTGTTGTAGCCCTTATATTATTGTTCTCATCTGCTGCCCTCCACCAATTGTTTTTTTTAATACTTTATTGCAATGATTAAAGGTTCATTAATCCAGACAATTGTTTCCAATTTGTTGCTACTGTATTTACTCTCTACCTACCCATTTTTGTTAGCCTTTCCTCATGTGTTTGTTTTCTTTACCTCGCGTCTTTGTCTTTTTGCCTGTTTTTTTGATTACTGATTAGTTTCACCTGCCCCTGATGAATTCAGTGTGTATTTAGTCTGTGTGTTTTCCCCCTTTTGTTGCCAGTTTGTCTTTGTCCTTCTTGTTACGCACTCCAACCTTTGCCTAGTCTTTTTTTCTTTGTGTTTTGTGTCATTGCAGATTTTTTTGTACGTTGTATTTCCTGCCTCTTTCTTTGGATTTGTTTGCTTTTGGACTATTCTCTGTTCCTGCATGACCAAAGTGTGATCCTTTTTCTATTGAGTTTTGTTTTTATTAAATCACTTTGAACTGCATAGCTCTGCCTTCTGAGTCTGTGTTTGAGTCCACTGTTTTATTTCTGCTACCCTACACCCTTGAGAAATGGAACAAGAACAGCAAATGTTTCTGTATTTTGTTTTTGAGAGCGTGGACAAACTATTTTATTTTGCAGTTTAATTTGGAGCAAATTCTGCTGTTCTGTCCCTGCGTTCAGCCACATCCCCGCTTCTCAAAACCCATTCATTGTCATTCTCTGCTTGTCCAGCAAATACCCTCAGACTTTTCCACCTTCCCTCATTTGCCCTGCAATAACCCCTTTCCCATCAGTTCCAGTGACCTGCCCTTTCTCTGCCCACCCACTCTCGTTTCTGCTTTCCCTCATCAGCCCTGCTGTATTTAATTGGCCCATTTTATTCCATTCCTGGTCAGATTGCTGAAGCTTCCACTGACGCATTTCATACATGACATGTTGTGGCTCCATGCTTGCAAGGCATGTGGGAAATAGAGAAAGAATAGAAACCAAATAGAAGATATTTCACTGTTTGGTTTCATATACAGGTATCAAACTGCTACTTTTAGGAAATGTGAACTCACCTTATCTCCTCAGAGGTTTTTTTCAGCATATTTACTGCAAATGTTATGCTTCCAACCTAGTTCTAACACCTGGAGAAGATTATAAAAGTATCTGATTCTCTAAGGAGTGGCACTCTGAAAGTTTGAAGATAAAATAAGTTTGAACAGATTAAAAAACATGTTCTAACCCCAATAAGTGACTTTTTCTACCTTAGTTGCACAATAAGTCTGTTCTCTTGTTTTGCTCACCATGCAGTCTTGGTAGGAATGTAAGGATGTAAAGTCTGATTTGCTCTACAGCAGCATAAGATCTCACTGTTAATAACAACCCTACAGCTGCCACAAATGGTTCAGTCCATGGCAGCGGGAACAGCTCAGTCCTATGGGCAGGAGATGAAGAGCTCACAGTCATAAAGAGGGTGACATCCCTGATGCTGCCCTGTCAAGTTACGTCATGGCACTCCAGGCAGAGCCACAGACAAGGGCATAAGCATACAGTATGAACTATAGCGAGTGCTGAGTACTCAGTTAACAGGGATATATATATTTCCTGTGAAATGATGTCGCAAAACTAAGTTTTTCCTGTAATAATCAAATTCATATTCAACAGCATGCTGAAACTGACCAAGAATGTCTTAGTAAGTCATATTTATATTTTAGGGGTGTTATGGAAACAGAGGTTGCGGTTCAGTTTGTACCCGTAGTGGGAAAAAACCCAAGTAAGGATATTCTTTTCATTAATTTTAACAGACTGAAGTGCAAACATTAAACACAGACACTCTGAGGTAAAAGTTTGCCCACTGGCAAGTTTGGTATACAGTTTTATTGTAAAAATATGGAATAATTCAAACATTTCTGTATTTCTCTGTACGATCATACGTTCCCAAAAGTGAGTGGGTCACTGCAGGCAATAAACTGAAAAGCATAATCTCTTATGCTATGAAATTCAAAATACAAAATAAATAGACCAATAAAAAATAAAACTTGTGCATTAGCCGGAATGTTTCAGTTAGTTCTACCTTAGCTATATTGAAATTTTAAATAATAATTATTGCACGGGCTGTTGCTTTTGCAGCTGACCGAGAACCAGAATTTTTCCCAGATAATGTGTTTAAAGGACACAAGCGTGTTTTCCAACTCCAGTGTTTCTTTTGTGCCTGTCATAGTGTGATTCACCTTCACACTGATCAGCTTGTTGTGCTAACCTCAGCTCATGTTGCTAACCGTGTATGGCTAAAAAGCTTTGGATGGAATGTATGTGTGCATTTTGGTTCTGCATTATACATGTCAGTTTACATACCATGCAGTTTGTGTGCAGTGGAATACATGAACATTACATACAGCCCTGTGATATTTGTTTACTGACACTGCTGACACTACACTGTCATTGTAGTATTTGCAATGTTATTCAGTTTAGAATCTGTTGAATCCATTATTTAGTGCAAACTTAATAACCTGCAGTTTAATGGCAACACATTAAACCCTCTAAAGCAGCAAAGGCATTTTTTGTAGGTTGACATCAGCAAGCTTGGATATAACAGTATTGTGCAGTATTGTGTTGCAAAATAAAAATGTGCAGCATGATAGTAATGAATAATGACCACAAAACACGTTTTTGTGCACAACACACATCTATACGAACAAAATAACCTTGAATGTCCTTGAGTGTCCTTGAGTATTGTTTTGCTGACCTTTTACTCGTGGTATAACACCTCTAACAAAAGAGCCCTCAGTTGTGTACTGGTCTGTATTTTTATTCTTCGATGCAGTTTTCTTCAGGAATGGTTGTGTGAGAGTTTAAGCAATGACTCAGCAGTGTACAGTGAATTTTAAATGTGCCAGTTTTTAGATTTACTTGTGTTTACGTTTCTGAGTGTGTTTTTTTCATTAGCATGAACAAGCACACATATACGTGTGTGTTTTGTGCACTGTGTACCTCTTTGCTCAGCAGAAATAAAAATGTGGCTTTCTGCCAAGTATATCATAGAAATTATATTCACATCAGCGTTAGGTCAGGGAGCATTGACCTTAGAAAGGCTAGACAGTTGGGTGGAGATGCACAATACATCACTGTTCAAAAATTTTAACACAAACACACACACACAGGTTCATACAAATATGCTTACACTCATACTATGCACACTCACACATAGCGTGGGGCACCTCATGGGGATTTCACTATGTAGTCTGTGGGGTTTTGCTGACAAAGCTGAGAGCTCATGAGCTAACATGAAGTAGAAAACACACACACACACACACACACACACACACACACACACACACACACACACACACACACACACACAGGTGCAAAAGTAGGACACAGTCGCTGCCTTACGCTCAGAGTTATGAGTGTGTCATCACTTGCTGCTCGTGGGGCAGCTGCTGGGCAAACAAAAACAAAACATAGATGCTAATCAGAAAAATGGTGAAAAAGGCTTAAAATATGTGCAATCTGACTAATAGATTAACTCACAAGATCTTATTCTTATTTTTAGACAGAACCAGCAGCTAGTGTATGTCACTGTAATGGTCGGACAGTTGTTCGCCTCTAAAAAATAAATAAATAAATAAATCCCACATCCCGACTACTGTTCAGTGCCGTTATGGGACACAGCTGTAGAGACTGAGAGGCTGACTGACTGCTGCATCAGTCTGAGTTTAACTCGGCTGGAAGAGCAGAGATTTCAGGCTTTGAGGGTAATCAGTCAATTTAGATATATTGTGTTGACTACTGCAAAGTTTGTGTTGTTTTTCTTGCTCTGAAGTGCACACACACACACACACACACACACACACACACACACACACACACACACACACACACACACAGAGAGAGAGAGAGACCTGTATCATTAATCTTTAATTCAGACCCATGTTGGTGTCGTCGTGGAGATTTAAGTGACCTTTAAATGCTGACTAATGATCTACTATAATGTCTTAATCTCCGCTTCTATTGAGAGGAGTGCAGAACTCATTTCCACCTCTTTAACGTATTTCTGGACACTAAACCATATCCGTATATCAGACTCAAAGGATATAATGTCTTTGTGTTTGTAATTAAAAATTTAGAACACTTTAAGGTCTAGTATGTATGATTTAGAGGGATTTATTGGCAGAATATGGCAGGAATGTGATATTTGTATATATTTGTTTTTGTTTCCTTAGAATGAGCAGTTTATATTTATATATGGTGCACAGCCAACCAAACACTGGCTCTTGATACGGCCTTTTGCATTTTTCGCAAGATTCATGGCCATCATAGTTTCTCCTACATGTTTAGGAGGGGAAGTAAGAGGTGTTTGCAATCTGCAAGGTCACCGTTAGATGCCACTAAATCCTGCAATCTGGTCCTTTAATTGCAGCTAAATTGTAACTTCACATATACGGCTAGTAATCACCAACATCCAAAAAAGAGATATATGCAAATCTGAGACTGGATTTTGAAAGAAATTAAATTGAACACTTCCTGACAAGGTTTATGTATTAAATTTACAACGAATATTAAATTGCTTGACATTGTACCACATTGTAACACTACTTTTTGTTGTTGCAGTAGAGCCTAAGGACACAGCACATACTGTACATGCTGAGTAACACCTCACAGCATTTAAGAAGATCAGCAATAGCTGATGCACAATAAGCAAGCTAGACTTATAGTACCCAACACTCACTTGTGATTAAACTGCCATCACTGACATTATGATTATTCTTAATAGGTCTCTGAGCTTGCCTTTGCTTTTGTTCTCCTTTACTGAGCAACAAAGCAATTAATGTGTGGTCTTTCCAATAATTTAATAAAACCTGTCAGTATGTATCTAGGTACAGTGTGTTCGAACTTGTGAATGCATTTCTTCCGTGTTATATGAGGAATATTGATTTTGGGCTCCTACACAATGCATCTGTCACATGTATCTCCTCAGTGATATATTTGTGTGCATGTGACCTACTCTTCAAACAAAGCAAACGCATACAAAAGGTGAAAGAAAGACATACAGGAGAACACTGTTGAAATATTGGAGCTGTGAATTGTGGCCAAACCCCAGAGTGTGCTGTACTTTATTTTACTATGTAATGGTTTCCTGAAAACTTTTTACTTCTACATTTTAACACAAATATCTATACTTGCTATGCTTTAAAATTTTTCAAAAAGGTACATCACATTAGTAGTAAACTGTACAGTAAACTGTCAGTCTGGCAGTAAATGTACATCACAGGTTACAGTGTGTCAGCTAATAAACACTGCAGTTTCTCAAGACCAACAAACTCTTGTCTGTTATTTCCCAGCTGCTGAAAATTGAACAGGGGTTAGCCCTGAAGTAAGCTGAGTAGAAAAGATCATGCTAATACTAATGCTAGTGCTAGTGTTAATCCAGCCTTGACCTGCAGCGTTTTCTTGGAGACTTAGCCAATGTAGCCAACATGAATTTCTTCTGTGATACATTTTTCCATGTTGAAAAGAGTTGCTGTTTGCATGTTTTTAGCAATCCACTGGCAATCTCATGATGCATTGGGTTGAGTGTTGGCCAATCAGAGGCCATGTTTGTGATGCAGAGGCTGTGTTCCTGACTTGTGTGTGACAGCACTTATCCATAGATTTATTAAAAGATTAATGTGCTGATCCCAAATGCATTGCATAGTAGAATAACATGAAAAATAAAATTAGCAGTGATGACAGTAATGAGCCCAACACTGTGGTAGGCATCACATGATTGAGGTACTTTGGTAATGTGGTTATCGCGGGACAATAACACAGAAAAAATGATTTCATGGTGTATCCATCAGTACATATCATACATGGCTGATGTAACAAGACAGGGACTGAATCGCAGAGAAAAGGTGATGTTCAGTTAGCTTTGCACAGAAACATCTATAAGAAATGTCCTTCAGAGGGCTACTTTTTACTTTTATACTTTGAGTACGTTTCAGAGCCTTTAATATTCGCTCTTAAATAGTAAAAAAAAGTTGATGATTATCAGTTTGAGTATCAAATTAGACATTGTACTTTACACATATTTGGTAAACCTTAATTCAGATTAACACACACACAGAATTATTGCACTTTTTTGTTGACGGTAAATTTCATCCAGCAGCTATGGTGTTCTGACAGTGATGGGTAGACAGTGGTGTGTTGCACACACACTTCCGGACATTAACACATCTTCCAACCACAGTCCTTTTTTTTCAGTCAGCACTTTTCCTTCCTCCTCATTAGAGGAGAGAGGATTTAAACCAGCTCCAGTTCCATGTGTGGAATTGGTTGGGAATCTGTGGTTCCCCCAAGGAGTGGGACGAGATCGATCTGGTATGAGCTACTTTTCCATTAGGTGTGAGATTGATCTGAGGCTGTGTACTTCTCAGTAAGGTGGGAATGGTGGAGCAGGAGGGATGGAGATAGTATGAAGAGTTCATTTAGAGAAGGGCAGAAATTGGATGAAAAAGCATGCTCTCTGAACTCTTATTCTGCACAAACATGATGCATACTATATGAAACTAACAGACAATACAAAGGCTATAACACTACAAAAAAAATATACATTCTTGTTGTGCAGACACAAGTTTAATTTTAATGTATACCCTGAATAAAAATCACTCTGTCAGATGTAAACATTTACCTCTACAGGCAGCTCTGGCCCCGGTTTCCATAAACCACTTAATCCCAAAACGCTCTTATTGAATGATTCCAAAACCCTATTTGGATCAGGTCAGTTTAGCAGGAGGAGTCCTGTAATGAATTCATAATGTCATATTTACAAACTGTTTACAGATGAACTGTTTACAGACCATTCATAAAGGGATTACATTTGAATAAAAAAAAAAACATAATAATTTAATTGTTTGCCTTGTGTGGAAGGAGCCAGCAAGAGATTGCAAGATGATTTGCTGTTACACTGCTGAGAACTGACTGTATGACTGTTTTAATTCTACTTACTCCTTTACCTGGAACTGTCAGACAGCTGTTATATTCAGCTCTCCCCGTCATCATGTAACTGAGCTATTATATTGAAATACATCACCTCATATTGACCGGAGGACCCTAGATCGAATGGAATCAAAATTAGATCAGGAGAGATTTTATGATACTGTCAAATATCGAGTCATTATCCAAGGAGTCATTACATTGCATTCTGATTAAACTGCGAAATGAGATTTACTCTTTTACACTTTTTTTTTAAGTGGATAAAATGCATTTTGCTGCTAACCTTGTCCATAGTAGCACATTGCTTAGCCTCTGTGCTGGTACTCCTCTCTGCTTCTCCAAACTGGGGTCATGTCAGCTCCCCTGACCCCCAGTCATCATGAATCAATTTTATGGTATTGTTCAAAGAATTGATATTATATCGTATTGTGATGAAACTTGTGACTTACACCCCTAATTCTAAATTCAGATTTTAAATTCTAGTTCTAAATTCTAATTCTACATTATTTTGGGTGGACCTTTGTGGCTAAAATATGATTTGGGCTGACTGTGTCCATAGTGGTACATTGCTTTTGTCCATGCTGGTACTCCTCTCTGCTTCTCCTAACTGGGGGCAAATCCACTGTCATCTACTGTAGGTAATACTGTAACTGACACTCAGCTCTCCTGGTGAAATATTGTAATGTTGTCTGAAGCAATTCAATATTATATTGTGATGAAACTTGTGATTTACACCTCTAAAACTGGAAACTGAAAACTGGTGGCACACATTGTAGTACATTTGCCCTACATCTGTCATATTTTAGCCACTTTAAAATAGGATCATAAGAGTCATTACAATTCATTGTAAGAATTATTTGTGTGTACAGAATTTCACAGCAATGTATCCAATAGTTCAAGCGGCAGTTCACTCAAACCACAAATGTCACCCTGGTAACCCACAGTTAGAGTGTTTTAGAGTGTTTGCCCCATGTACTGAGGCTGCATCCTCAGCAGCGGCCAGAGTGGCCTGATTCCAGCCTCAGGCTACATGTCATCCCCCCTCTCTCCCCACATCCTGTTTATCCTCAGATGTACAAAAAGTCCCCAAAAATAATTAAAAATAAATAAAGAAATGGTGAAAGGAACACTGAAGGGATCACCAAAGTTATTAGAGTTCATCCTTAGGGCACCATGGATATCTGTACAGTATTTCATACTATCCAAGTAACATGACAAGAGAAGTTGTTTTGTTTTTTTCTTTGGACTGTAGGTTTTGTATCAGCACTTTCAAACAATACCCAGATGTGTTGTTCGGCACTAACAGAAAACTGTACAGAAAACTAACCTAACAGTACATGTGGCTCACATTCAGCTGGCATGCGTGGCACATGCTGAAGAGATCATATTATTTTTATCAGTAAAGCAATATGTTGTACAGCTAATTCCTAGTTGTTGCTCTACGCCTCCCTCCTCTACTTTAAATGCTGATTTTCAACAACAACCTGACTGATAACACAAGGGTTTACCATGACATTTCCATGGCATTTACAACCATGTTCTCTTGTAGACTGTTGCTGATGCAGCTTTTTTTCGTGTGTTAACATTAGAAATTTATCAGTGGTTACAGCAAAAACATCTGCTGAAATGACCACACAAACAACATACATGCATATTTAGGCTTTTATGTGTATTCGTCGAGTGCAGATGATGATATGGTCTGTCTCTTCTGTCCAAACACTTGCGCATATAAGCACAGCAGTTCTGACATTTGCATGTGCTCATCCACTGCGCACAGACACACACACAGAAAGAGAGACCCTGCCGCAAAATGCTCTATTTACCTCCGTTTGACACCCCTTATAGAATTACTGGAAAGCACACAATATAAACACCTCTTACTCTGTAAACACACACACACACACACACACACACACACACACACACACACACACACACACACACACACACACACACACACACACACAAATACACAGTCATTCATATGCAGGCAGATGCTCATGCTATAATCAAACACAAACACAGATGCATTAATTCCTTCTCCTCTCAGCTCTGATACACCCCAGCCTGCTGTTTTTAGTTTTCTTTCTCTTGATTCCAATCTGTGCACACCTCCCCCATCTCGTCCATCCATCCTCGTCTCGTTCGCTTTGATTTGTAGCTGCCTATGGGGGTTGTATGTACAGTGTGTGAGGGGATTTGGGGAAAAATTATTACTTAATGTCAGCAAATATATGTTTCTGCCTTGCATGTACTGCCGCTTTGCATAATTTTTGAATCTATGTGTGCATGTACAGAAAATGTACAAAACGTGATGAATGAATATGAAGACAAATTCAGTTTGTGAATTTCACTATAATATATATATGTATGTATGTATGTATATATGTATGTATGTATGTATGTATGTATGTATGTATGTATGTATGTATATATATATATATATATATATTTATATATATATATATATATATATTTATATATATATATATATATGTATATATATTTATATATATATATATATATATGTATATATATTTATATATATATATATATATATGTATATATATTTATATATATATATATATATATATATATATATATATATATATATATATATATATATATATATATATATATATATATATTTATATATATATATATATATAGTTATATATATATATATATATATATATATATATATATATATGTGTGTGTGTGTGTGTGTGTATATATATGTATATTTCACTATATGTTGTCTTTAAAGTGAATTGTAAAGCAGAACAAAGAGCCAAAATGGCAGGATTTACCCTGCTACAACAGCTTAAGGACACAGAGCCAACAGGTATTTCTTACTTGGCCTGCACTTTGTTTTACAGTACACTAAGAAGATGTAACAAGATGTACTTTGTATTTAATTAGACAAAAGTTAGAAATAACTTCTTTATTAGACTCTAGGTGTACCGTAATAAGACATTTTACACCTAATGGTACACTAATAAAGCATAACAAACTGTGTACTGTACTGTAAATTAAAGTAAGATTGTGTGTCACTAATTACCCTTTAATTAAGTCTAATAAAGGGTGTAATGCTGTCCAAATAAGAAGATATTATTTCATAGTTTTTGTCTAATTCAATACAAAGTACAGCTTATTATGTCTTGTTACTGTACTGTAGAATAATGTGCAACAATTGCTTGTCTGCTGGTCCAGAAAATAGAGAAAACAAGGCAGAAAAAAAGGGAGAGAGGAAGAAAAAATAATACAATAGAGAGAACAGTGTGTAGAGTGTAGAGGGAATAAAGGGCAACAGCTTTGCTGCATCGAAATTATTGTTAAGGAAGAGAGGAAGGAGCTTTCAGAGAGGTGTGACAGGTGAGAAAAACGAGAGTGAAAGGGTGAGAGAGACAGATGTAGTGGGAGCTGAAGAGAGAGAGAGAGGGACAGAAAGGGAGTGGGAGTGAGTGAGAGAGAGAGAGAGAGAGAGAGAGGGAGAGAGAGAATGCTGTGTTGCACCACATGCCTCTCAGTTCCCTGAAGGTGTGCTGACGGCGAAGTAGCCGCCCTGCTGAGGAAAACAGAAATAACAGGAAGAAGGCAAAGACAGATATCGGATAGAGAGCAAATATCAGAGAGCGAGGGGGAGACATAAAAGGGGAGAGGAGAGAGGAAGAGGGGGAAACTGGGGCACAAGCATATTAGTGACACGCATTAACATCAGCAGGCGGGAGCAAGGCAGCGCTGAAGAGGAGCAGGGAGAAGAGAAGAAGAAGTGACAAGACGGGAAAAAGTGCTGATGGCAGAAGTGTGATGGTGTGTGCTGCCAGGACCTAAGAGTGACTCCTTCTTGTTTCCTCCTTCCTCTCTGCCCGTTTCTGTCTCCCTCCTCTGACCCTGTCCCCTCCTCTTTCACCCTCCTCTCCCCCCCTCACACTATCGCTCTCTCCCTCTCTTCCCACAGTCAGACCAGGCATAGCGGAGCGCCTGGGTCGCATCTCCCTCTCTCTGTTGCGTTCTCCCCTGCACTCTCACCGGCTCCTCTGATTGTCATTCTGCAGCTGAAACCCTGTAAGAGAGTTTCCCGAGCTCGGAATCAGAGGCAGGACACAGGAGAAAAGAAGACCGGTCGGAAAAATAAATTGGGAATCCCTCAAAGAACTGAGGAGTCTTTGTTCTTTTCAGGCTTTTTGATGATTGACCTGTTCCGCTGCTGCTCTTCTTGAAGGAAAGAATTAAAATGGAAGACTTGATGTGAGAGTGAAAAGAAAAGAGGAAAAGCTTTTGCTGCTTTAGAAAAAAGGGATTCAAATGGAGACACGGTGTTTGGAAGTGAGCGACTGAAGACTTAATCCATTTCGAAGGAGAAAAGAAGAACTGCAAAAAAGAATCAAGAGAGCCCAAGCACAGATTTTGAAGAAAAGAGGACGGCACGCTGAATCTGTGGGACTTCAAGCCTCTCCTGCTGGTGTCTGTTTCCACTCCACCTGTCCCGTCTGCACTTTTTCCTTCTTCCTCTTGCGCTCTGCTCCCTCCACTGAAGCTCAGCCATGCAGGTGTCCATTGCCTGCACAGACCACAACCTGAAGAGGGGGAATGGGGACCACAGCAAGCAGAGTGCCACCAGCCCCAACGTGGTCAACCAAGCCAGGGCCAAGTTCCGCACCGTGGCCATCATCGCCCGCAGCTTCGGCTCCTTCACTCCACGCCACATTTCACTCAAGGAGTCAACGGGGAAACACACTGGCATGAAGTACAGGTGTGTGTGTCAGAGTTAGGAGTAGGTGTGTGTGTGTGTGTGTGTGTGTTTGTGCTTTAGTTTTTTCCCCCCCAGTTGTTTGTATGTGCTGCTGTGCTACTCATGTTGCTGTCTATATTTCATTTCTCATCAAGTGAGCTGATACATCTTCATTATTCTTTTATTATGCTGCTAAATTTTTCATTTGAGCTGAGATGACAGCATAATTTATAATTTTGAATGCAGCTTAATTCATCTGTTGTGCAAGAATTGACACATTTCAAAACTCAAAACAGTAAAAACCACATGGTAGGAAAAAAAAAACTACCTAGAGAGACCCTCATGTGTAGGGCTGCAACTAATGATTTCCTCGATTAATCACTTAGTTGTTCGGTCCATAAAGTGTCAGAAAATTGTGAAAAATATTAATCACTGTTTACCAAAGCCCAAGACGATGTCCTCAAATGTTTTTTTTTTTGTCCACAACCCAAAGATATTCAGTTTACTGTCATGGAGGAGAAAAGAAACCAGAAAATATTCATATTTTAGAATTTTGACTTTTCTTTCTTAAAACATGACTCAGGCAGTTTAATCAGTTGAAATAGTTGGCGATTAATTTAGTAGTTGACAACTAATCAAATAATCCATTAGTTATCGTAGCTCTACTAATTATAACTAACACTTATTTTTCATTGTCGATTAATCAGTTGATTATTTTCTTGATTAAAGTATATTTTTTTGGTCTTTAAAATGTCAGAAAATGGTGAAGATTCTTGTCATTGTTTCCCAAAACCCAAGATAATGTCTTGTTTTGTCCACAACACAAGGATATTTACTAAACTGTCATAAATGTGTAAAGAAACCAGAAAATACTTGCATTTGAGAAGCTGAATTTTTAAATTTGGACATTTCTCAAAAAATGATAAACTATGTCAAAAAAGTTGGCAGTTAATTAAATAGCTGACAACTAGCTAATTAATCGACTAATTGTTGCAGCTATAATTATGACAATTTGACATTTAAATGTTTGTTTTACACATGTAAGGACTTTTGTCCAATGTAATGTAAATTTCCATGAATTCAACAAAATTTTAATACCTGATTTTGAACTCACATTAACATCTTAACACTAGTTTCAACCATATTGCCCACCCCTACTTAGGTTGAACCCTGAGGGATTTGTTATGTTACTGCTTTAAGGAATCTTTTCATGTAAATACTCTAAGAAAACAGCTTTAAATCTTGTTGATAACCTGCCTCAAGGTTCCCCCTCTCTGCCTTAAAATCCCCCCTCACATGCCTTTTGTTGCTGTCATATTGTGGCACTTCATAAAGCCATTCTTGCCAGCACCATCTGAGGCACCTTCTGCCAAGCCCGCAGTATGTTTTCAGTGAGCTTGCGTTACACATTTCAAATTTGATCCTCAGCCTCCAGACTGATCAGTAATACAGAAGCTGCTCATTCAAACCTGACAGCGTTTGTGAATAAATGCTTAGGTTTACGGTCTGCTACCTGGTGAGAGTTTACTGACGGTTCCTACAGGTTCTTTGTGTGTTCTGTCTGTCACTACATCTCCTCTCTCCTTCCTTCTTTCTCCTCACAGTTCATTTACACTTTGTTTCTCACATATACACACTCGCACACAAGTCTCAAACCTCTCTCCTTCGTTTTCTGCCTTGCTCAGAAGTACTCAAATGTTCATATCCTAATGCTTCCAAATGCCATGAATGGAAGATGCTTCTGCTTCTCTCCCACACACCTAAACACTTTTTTTTCTAACTCTCTCTCTTCTCTCTCTGTGGTGTGGTGAGACAGCTCTGCAGTGTGGGCAGAGTGTCTGAGTCGGATTTGACCTCAGCAGTGTTGCTGCTCAGCTGACTTGTGTGTTTGACTCTCGAGCCTCAGGCTGTGAGTCTTACGTAAAATATGGTGCCATCTCTTTCTTTCCAAGCTCTGCAGATCACTGTGAAACCAGACGTGTGTGTGTGTGTGTGTGTGTGTGTGTGTGTGTGTGCGTGAAGACTTTTTTTGTGTGTGCATGTGTAGAAAAGATATCGCTAGGTTGAAGGCTGAAGGTAGCAATAACTTATCTGTGCCCCTGTATTTGATGGTGTTAATATTCCATTGAATAAAGTCACTTTATAAAACCTGTCAGTGTAAAAGCAGGGAAGTAAGATACATCTGACACCATTAGACCTCAATCTGGCAATAGTTTTGCTGCTGTAGGTAAATTTTACGCTTATTTTGGGACGTGTGTGTAGTAGCTGTTGCCAAATGAAAGTTCAGCAAACTTCTCTGAGAAAATGAGGGTGCTTGTCGTGCTCTGCACATGACAAAATAGGTTAATGATGCACAATTACTTTTTCTTTCTCGCAGGGACATAAATTTTTCATCTGCAAACTGCAAGATTTCATTTTTTCCCTTATTTGAAATGACCTATTTTTGATTTCTAACCTGGATAAAAGGCCTAAGCCTGAGAGGATGCTGAGATAATACTCATGTACTATGGACGATACTACGGATTTCTTCTATTTGTGTTTGTTACAGTACTGGTGTGTCACTGATCGTGCTTTCTCAGCTTTTTCTACTGCTGTATGTGTAGTGTTGTGCTATAAATGGAAATATAAGTGTTCTTGACTGCTGTATTGTTGAACAGGGCAGCAGAGGACACAATGAAAGAAACCGAATATCAACATAATGTTGCATGTAGCCTTTCTTCTACAATGATAAAAGTAAACGCCTGAGTTTTTTTTTAATTTTGTGATGTATTACAGATCGTGCCTTCAACACTCTGGCTAGGATTATTATAAGACTGTTCCAGACTATCAAAAAACTGTTGTTTGAGATCATGTCATTACACACTGTCCAGACTTTGAACTTGTCTAGACAATATGTAATATAAGTGCGCTGTGATGCTGCTTGACCAGTAATGAGAGCTGGCAGACAGGTGAGCAGCGCACAGGCCATGGCTCAGTGCCACGTTAACTCTGCGTTGGAAACAACATCCAGGACTCGTGGATGCAGCCAGTGAACATGCCAGGGCTAAAAGCGGAATTTACAGAGCTACACCTGGCTGGTGACATTGAGCTGAAAGGAAATTGTTCTGCTATCAACAAATGGATTCAGGTCTGTACACCTAGAGGCATCCAAAAGGGCAGTCTGGTGGGGTTTGATTGATTTGCTGTATTGGCTGATCTGCCTTGAAAACAGAAATGATGGCAGTGGTTCTGACACTGCAGTGATACTAGTGACCACAGCCACTTCAAACATGTTTCAGTTTTGGGCTGCACATTTGGTTGAATAGTGATCTCAATTACGATTTTTCTTTCTGCAGTTACATGAACACGATCGACAGTGATATAGTTGTTTAAAATGCTCAGAAAACAGCTTGTCAGTTCAAGCGCTTCCTAAACTAACAGCCGGACACCCTGAAGTGGTAGCTTTTGCAAAATTTCCTGGATGTTGCAACCACAGTCCAGAGTGGAAGAGTAAAAAACAACAGAGAGCAGATGGGTAAAATGAAACTCAGACATCTGTCGTAGAAGGTGATGAGCTAGTGCCTCAAAATGTGTCATCATCCATGGTTTGGTATTTTGAATTGAGGCCAAATTACTTTAAGTGAGAAAAGGTGACTTGCGTCTGCTGCCAAAAAACAAAACTAACTTGTTCAACCACTTGGAAAAACATCACAAACTGCAGTGTGATGAATGCATGAAGGCCAAGAAGAACAGCCATAACAACAAACAGCCCGTCATCATCTGAATGTAGCACATGAAAGTGAAAGCAGTGCTCTGTTGATTTAATTTAGTTTAAAAAGTTTTGATACAATGTAAGGAGAGGAAGTCTTGACCACTTGTAGGCTACATTGCAGGATACTCTTAAGACAGGGAGTGTTTTTCACCACTAAGGTTTCCTCTGATCTTGATGCCAGCACATTGTGTTTGTATCTGCTGAAGTTTTTGGGTGAGATGCCAGATGCCTGATAAAGCTGAAACACACACAAGGGAACTTTGGCCTGCAGGAAACTTTGCTACAAGCGACATCAAGCCAAAGACTCCTCAGCCATGCAGTAATAAATCATGAGTGGATGTTACTACTTGTTGCAAACCTCAGAAATGCCATCAGTCAGATTTAATGTAATTGAAGAAAAACAGACACAATATGTATATTTTTTAAAGCCAGAGATGTTCTAAAGCCGAACATTAAGGTCTAATATCTCAATCATAATTTTCCAAAAATGATTTGACAGCTCTCTTAGATGGTTGTATAGAAGTCTAACATGTGTTGAATAGATGTGAAGGTTTTTTACTGTAGGATTAATGCCACTATAGGCTAACACTGCAACCCCCATTAGTCAGCAAAAGCAAATACCACTCAGTTAAACTAATTATTAATAATGTATTTATGTATAACACTGGTTAACTGCAGCATCTAAAATGTTACTACTGCCAGGATGAAAAGCCAGTGAGGTGGAAACAGGGACAAATGTTTTTCCATTTTTCAATATTTTGATTTAGAAAATGAAAATAAGGTTGTATATAGACTGTGACAGAATAAACTGACATATAACCACTTGACTTGAGCAATGCGTAACTACATTTAGCACAGGCACATGGACATTATCCTGCAAGAAGAGCAGGGTGCTGGTGCTAGCACTGCTAATGTTTGCCACACTCTGCAAACCAATATGACATTGTTTTCTGAGTGTTTTATTACTTTTAGATTAGTCAGCTAGTTTAAATTTAAATTTCTGTTTAATCAACAGGGAAATTAGTTGTTAGAAACATTCCTGCTGTATGCTGCTCATCTGTGATGTAGAACTAAACAGATCAGTATGCAGAGACCGTCACTTGATGCTATGAGGGTGTTATCGTGTGTGCCAAGATTTTGTAGTGTTAGTCATATGTTCAACAGCACAAATGTACCCACATGTAAATCAGTGATAAGGAGTGTTTACAATAAGCCAGTACAGTACAGTTTAGGTAATACATGTACAGTAAATATACAGTATGTGCACAAAGTACAGCATATTTAATACCTTATTAGTAGTTAATCCTACCACAAGCTGCACACTATATTTTTAGAATTTGTTATTTATAGTAATGCTGTTTATTAGATCTAATAGGCCTATAGTGTAGATTATGGCAGTTTTATGTTGTTACTGTTTTTCCATCTCAATCTTTTCTGTATACTCTGGAGATAAATTTAATTGATTGATTGAATCCCCATTTTGAAAAATGCATCAGAGAGTTGAAACATTATTATAATTGTTTAAACCGCACACAGTTTAAACACAAACACAGTTCCCTGTACACAGCTTCCTCTATAGGATGCCAGACCATATGCTGGGGCAGTCTCCTTGTCAGTTTGTCATTAAAAGTTCAGCAGGCAGAGGATGGTGAAAATTACATCTGACAATAGATGTGGACGGGTCAGAGTTTCCATACACAGTTCTGTAGGTAGAATAGCAGAAGATATGGAGAGAGAAGAAGAGGGGGATGCAAAAAAAAGAAACAGAGAGGAACAAGGAGAGATGATACCTGTGTGTGTGCGCACTAATCATTCAGTGCTGCATTGTCTTCTGCTGACAGTAATGCTCTTGGATGGACAGTGTGTGATGGGATAGACAGTCTCTATCTCCTCTTCCTCCTCCCCATCCCTCTCTCTCTCTCTGTTTCTTTTTGTTTCAGGAAGTGAACTCAGGGTTGTGCTTACCATCTGCTCTGGCACTGCGGTAGTGTGTGTGAAAGCATGACAAGTGAGGCTGAGTTTGCTTCGAAGTATGTGCCTGTGTGTGTGCGGTACAGCAGCTACACAGCGCTTACACAAGGGGTCTGGCTGTTTAATTATTTATTCCTATAGTCTGGGGGTTTTCAAAGTCTGAAACTGTGTGCCTCCCCCCAGACAAAGCTTTGAAAAAGGTGCCCACCTTTATTTATTTGCTTAGTTTTCTCTTCCTGGATGTCTATGAGCAGAGTTTGAAATGAACAAAGTGGTTAGTGATTTTACCTACCACTCAACAGATTACCATTGTTCTTTTTTTTCTGGCAAGTGAAGCAAATCTTTGAGTCACTTACATATTATTATGTTATCGATCTCACAAATACTCAAAAAGTGAACCGAAATAGCACAGTATTACTGTTTGACATAACTTCTCTGAGCTATTTCTGTAACCAAATCACAAACATTTAGGGTATTCTGTGTAATCTCTCTTTGATAACTAAAGTGATAACTGATGTTTTTCTGTTCCATTCACTGATCCTCCCCTGAAACCCACCTCCCAGTTTGAAAACTTCTGTTATAGTTTCACATGTTTTAGAACAAATGTGTCAAACTGTCAACTGGCTGACACAAATATTAATTAATCACCTTAAAAATTGCCTTTTGCACTTGATAAAATAAAATAAATACAAATAAAAAACACTTCTGTAAAGGAACCATGCAGCTTGTATGTGTATGCATATTCAGGCAGGAGGGTACTGTCTGTGATAGTGGTCCTTTACTGTAGGCACTCTCAACTTGAACTCTAGTGTTCTGTTCTTTTGAGGTGATTTTTTTGGGCTGCTTCGACAGATTTTGCATACTTTTTGATGAATTTACTAGTGTAATACATTGTTATTCTGCTCTGTGTGAGCTTGACTGAGAAGAAAATCATTTCAATTTTAATAAGTTATGACCACAGCAGAGCAGCAGAGTAGGAGCAGGCTTGTTTCGTGCATGCATCTGGAGGGGTGGGGGTGGTGGATGCATCGCTGTGCATCTGAATACAGCGATAAGATACTGGATTATGGTGGATTTATGTGCCCACACTCATTCTGACAATACAGCAGAAACAAAAGGCTCACCGGGCTATTTTTTGAGTCTGTTACAAAAATGCAGCACGTCTCCCACCGTCACTCTGATGCACTGGTGGTGAGAGCTCATTCAGTTGATAATGATTTCCTTTGGTTTCAGATTCAGTAAACAGCATTTGCATCAGTCAGTCAGGCAGACAGGTGAAGAGACACACAGCAGAGAGACAGAGAGTTATGAAGTAAATTTAGAAGGCTCTCATGAAAGGATTCCAATCTCATGCAGTGGTCTGATTACTGTATGCCGTGTACACTTGTTTAGATTGAGCCACCAGGGTGCAAGTTGTCACTGTGTGCTGCGATAACAAGCTCTGAATCAGTCAGAGATCCTGGCTTGGCAGCATTTGAGATGAGCAGGAGCAGCAGTGATGTTTGTGATGTCCCCCTGTTGGATTTATATTTCTACACGTTTCTACACATGAGAGAGAGAAAGTCAGAGAGGGACAGATCTGATGTCAGTTTCTTAAATATGAATATTTTCTGGTTTCTTTACTACTCTCTGACAGTAAACTGAATCTCTTTGAGTTGTGGACAAAAGACAAAAGACGTCCGAGTATGTCAGTATGACATTTTATGGATCAAACGGCTAATTGATTAATAGAGAATGTGATTAACAGTTTAATCAACAATTAAAATAATAATTAAGATGGACGTACATATGTCCTCCACGTGTTTAGACCTATTTTTCAACTGACTAGATTGCAACAGGATTAATTCATCCATTAATTGAGAAAATGATCAACTGATTAATTAACAATGAAAAGCCTTGTGCAGGCCTGTATCATTGAGACAGCTGTTTTACCTGCTGTTGGTCATGTTGTCTCAGAACAGTTTGGCATCAACTGCAGCATTTGCTATTCAGATTGGAAAATTTACCATTAGTCTGTAACCATTACCTACAAAATTGTGTGTGTGTTGAGATCTAATAAACATGCTGAATGTATTTCTTTCCCCACAAAACATTTGAAAAGCCAATTTTTTGAACATTTTAAATTTTTAGTTTAGCCTACGATAGATGGTGTTTATTAAAATGAATTAACAATGTTTATTGTACTTATCTAGACAGAATTTACTGCAAAAACAAGATAACTTCCATTCAGATTTACTTTTGAATGGGTCTGTGCTGTCTGAACACTTTGTCTGCTCAGTTAGAGATCTGCACATGTTATCCCATAGCCACAACAATATTTCATTCATAACAGCCTTTGCCTCTTGTTTTGCCAATAGCAAAACTTGTTAGAGGTGGTAACACTGTCAAAATAGTAATAGCAGGCTGTTTGTAACTTAAACTGTGTATTTGTGTGGATATAGCTCTTTAACAGCAGCTGACCCCTTGTTCTCATAAACTGTTTCACATGACTGATTTGTCTCAAGGTGTCCAGATGGAGCCTCGAAGGGGTTAATAAATAACAAGGCCTGTTAGAATTGAACTGGAATATTATATTACACGCAACACACACATCTCAGGCTCAGTCTGTGTTGACAGAACATGCTCTGATAAATGTACAGGGCTGCACACACGTGAAGACCAGTGGGTCCTCATAAATCCAAAGCAGACTTATCTGCACGTTATTGATGACTTACACACACTCATATTTACCCCTTTTTGTCTTAGTTCTCACTTTTTAATTTTTTTGCTTCTCTGACTGTGATATGTTGTACTATTTTCCTTGTATGACAGCTAGCCCTGCTGATTTGGTTTAATTTTTCAGTCGAGATAACGGAGAAAAGAGAAGCAGCACATGTGGGAGATGGAAGCATTAAATGGGTTTCAGGAGTCAGGACCAGAGACTAGCGACTCTGAAACAGGCAAATCAATGAAAAGACAGCAAAGCCAAATACAGACACACTAAAAGTGATTTAAATGTGGTGTTTTTCAGTTAAAGTTTCAGTGAAAGAAAGTCACTGTTCACTTCTGATGTTCCCCTATGTGGAAAGAGAAATTATAAAAGATCAGGCAAACAGAAAGGTAATTTAGAATGATATTTTAAAATGTGCTCTAATGAAAAGACATGAAGGCATTGTGAGCACTGGGCAAGCTTTTGCTTTAAGCAACTCATAAACTGTTAATTTGGCAGAAGAGGGTTGGTGTCAGCTCAGCTACTGTGCGTGGCCTGCTGAGAGCTTGCACAGCACCAAGGTGTGAAAGGCCAAATTAGCAACTACTGTAAAAGTGTGTGATGTGGCATTCAATGGAGGAGGTACGAAGGTGCTCTGCGCGTGAAACGACAATGTTTGTTAGAAATAAAGACTTTCAGTGTCATGTATTTTACAGTAACTTGTGAAAATACTAACACCATAAGTCCCTGTGTGTGTGTGTGTGTGTGTGCATGTGTGTTTGTGTAATAGAAAGATGGCAGCTGTTCATTTCTACTTATGACAACAAATAATCTAGGAGGAAAAAAGGATAAAATGAGACAGATGAAAATGAATAAAGGAAGGAATTCTTTGTGCCTGCTGGTTGAGCTCCAAACCACCACACAACAAATACTCAGCGCCCCTAACCAACGCATTATCTCTGCTTGTTGCTATGGTAATCATGTCCTTGGCTCTGTAGTGCCATCATTCATTTTGGTACACTTCAAAATTCAGGCGTGCGTGCACGCACATACGCACGCACGCACGCACGCACACACACACACACACACAAAACAAATATGTTTAAGACAGACTTTAAGCCACTGGGGGTAAACTGAAAAGGCAACTGAACTAAGGAGTGACAAGAATAATGTGGCTGGAAAAAGAGAGGGTTATGAAAACTGACTGATTTTGTACCTCGAGTGCTGTCATTGTCATGACTGAATGCATGAACAAAACATTTAGTGACTTAAGATGTGGAACCAAGGCATTGTTTTGCAAGTCACAAGTAACCCCATGTCTTCTCACTCAATTCCCAAGTCAAGGGAATTGAGTGGGTTTGGGTTTCAATTTCTAAACACACGTGATCAGCGGTCAGAGGATATTGACCAACCCATCACATATCCTGCATGTAGAATATGAGCTTTTGCCCTCTGGCAGACGATACAGAGTTCCCCGCTGTAAACTTAACCGATTTAAAAAATTCATTTGTTCCTACCTCCATTAAGCTTTTGAATAGTGCTGTTTGAGGCTGCAGGGATTGTGCAATAGTTTCATGGTGTTTTTTACCACAGGGTATGTGCAATATGTGTTACGTATTTGTATGTGCAATATCTGTAATGTGCAATGTGGATTATGTGCAATTTATTTATTATGTTGTTGGTTTTATCACACTGTGGAGGCATGTTGTGTGCAGCATTCGAGTCCAAAACAAATTTCCCTATGGGGACAATAAAGTATATCGTATCGTAAAAACGCTTTGCACTGGCTGTACAATTGTTTTTGTATGGAGAGTGCGGTGTTGCCTGACCAAGCAGCACCGCTAACCTCGGCATGGCTCAAGTTACTTGAACTTTGACCTTGTTTGCCACTGACCTTTCAAAGCGCAACCAATGAGATAACAGTTGTATGTGACGATGCAGACGCAAGAAACAACAGTTGTTCGGAAGTGACTCAAGCAGAGGAGGGAGAAACAAGATGGTTGAGAACCCCAGACCTGCAGAACATCTCGTGAGAGTGATTGTTTTAATGTCACAATGAAGGAGCGACATACAAAAATCTCATGAGAGTTTCACAAATTAAGGGTTCCTTTCCAGACACAACCGAAGAAAAGTGTTTCAGGGTTCCCCAAACTCTATAACACAACGTTAAAAACATACTATGATCTTGCCAGTAAATGTAATGCCTGAAGAAATGTGAACAGTCAGGTCGGGCTCTAAGATTTGTGAATTCTATAGTTTATGAACTTAGCTAAATCCAGAGCTAAAGGTCAACTGTTTGTATACCAGGCAGACAGGATGTAGCGGTTGTCGTGCTGTGCTTTGCCTCTCTGCACCCTACCTCGCAGTGAGTCCAGAACAAACTTGAGGAACTTCATTGGTTGCTGTCGAATTGGTTCAAACACAGTGGATCTGGGGAATTAAATGTTGTCAAGTTGCAAGTCAGTGCTGTTAGAGAAATACAAACGGGTATCTCAGAGTGATGCAGGGATGATAACAGGAACAAGAGCAAGAACAGGAGAGAGAAACAGCAAAGAGAGAGTGTCAAATATATGAACGATTATACTGGTAAATCCCTGCAGGGGCCTATTATATTGAACTGTGGGCAGAATAACAAACAGTGATTGTGATTGTTTGTCTGTCAGTTTGTCTGTGAACTGTTGCTGTGCCCTTGGGCCCTGAAAGACACTGATAGAATTATTAATTCTACTGACAGGTTTGTAGCTGAAACTAGCTCCAAGTTCAAACCTTTTATCTCTTGTGTGACAGCGATTGATGAGACTAATGCCTCTCTGTGCATAGCTGAATAATATATTTCACCCAGTCTGTGGCACCTGACTCCAAAGTGTCTGCTTGTTCGCTAGTAATGAATGCAAGAATGAAGTTACAGTAATGTTACTGTCATTTTATTGCCTAGTTGCTCTCTTTTTATTGTTCCTGCTCCTCTTATTTGATCCCAATAGCACTGTAGAGATTTCTGTGACATTACAGTTAAGGATAATGGGGTCATCCCTGTTCAAAGGCTTCAAGTGCTGTCGTCACTCCAGTCACTTTTGTGTTTTAATTAAAAGAAGTGCCAAGAAGGCTTGTCAGGTTTGTTCCATGGTGTGTCAGTAGAGTGATTTAAATGAGGCTAAGAGCCAAAAACCGAAACAAGGATCAGTGTCTCCTTCTTTAGCTGCCCAACAAGAAAGGAGAGAGAGATCATGTGAACTAAGAAACTTAATCAGTGATTTTACTTTTTCATTCACCTTAGCCGTGTTATTAAGTGTGCACCACCATGCTGATCATTTGAAGGTTTGGTCCTTTCTCCTCCAAAAAATCTGTCCTCCCAGGGAACAGCAGTTCCTCCCAAAAGCCTTTTTAAGGTGCTAATTAATCCTTCATCCCAGAAACAGTGTCACTGTAAACACACAGGCTTCCTAGCAATTAACACAAACAAGTTCATTGTTAAAAGAAACTATTTTGGGTGTCTACTTTCCTTTGTTTTTTAAAGTACAAAACAACATTTTGCAAATGATTTTGTCGCTTGTTAGGAGCCTTATAAAACAGGATGTTCACTCAACTGGACTGCCGGCCTGTCCTCTCCAAAAAAAATGGTCATCTGTACAAGCATCTTATTTTGACCCATACTCTTACTGTCAGGTTACTTTTGTAAACTTTTTACATTTGTTGTTAGTAATTATGAGGAGCAAAAGAAGAAGCCACGTGATGTGGTATCAAGAGTGAAGAAGGAGGTGGTTGGGTGGATGTATGAGTCAAACAAACGCATGACTTTTTCACCCAGGAGACTTTAAGACCCACGTGAAACCAAAGTCAGTGTTGATCTATTTAAAATTTGAAGATACTTACGTTACATAATGTTGCTTCTGTCATGTCACTTTCATCACGTGACATAGGCTACATATTAGAGATGTAACAAACTTAAAAAAAAAAAAAAAAAAAAGTCAAGTTAAAAGTTAAGCTTTTGGCTTGAAACATTCATATTTACAGTTGATTGCATTTGCATAATTTCCCATGATGCATTGCAGAGAGTTTAACTTTGCTATTTTATGTTTCAAAATGCTAATGTTTATTAGTGTCTGTAATGTGTTTGTTATGTATTTGTTCACAAGTGAGATGGCACCTTACCAATATTGGATTGCATTGGTCCCATCTATAATAATAACATACTTATTTCAAACCTAAACTTAACCATGTAGTTTATCATGCCTAAACCTGACTAAACTGCTGTCATTTCATGATAACCATGCGTTTAACATGAAGTGACTTGCACCACATGACTTATGTAACATCTTAAGGTCAAGTATTCCTGTTTCTACTCTTCACCAGTCATAAATATCTGGAATCATTGGCAATGGACCTGTTCTGTTCTTTATGAGGATGTGCTGTGACTACAGTAGGATAAACATGGATTTCATGGAAAAGCTTAGGACATATATAAAGATGAATTATAGCCTAATGTGCAAAATGTTTCCTTCTTAATTAGAGTATATAGATAATCAAAGGGCCAATAATTCTGTCTCTGCCATGTCCTTGACTGGGTGCCAGTAGAAAATGATAGAACTGCAGTATAGCGGTATAGGTGCCAAGGAAGCAGATAATTTCATGACTTTCAGAGCAGTTATTTTTACACAACCTGAGCTGGAGTGCCATCACCTGTGTCAACACTCTCATGCCTGCAATGGGATCCACAGCAAAAAGTAAACTTTGCTGAAAACTGAGTCCAAAAACCAGAGAAACAACTGAAAAGCAGCACAAAGCTAAAAATCTCCACAACCTAACAGCCATGCCAGTGTTTAAAGTCAGACACACTGCTGCTGTCTGTACAGTGTAACAACAGATATCCTCGCGGCCCCCGTCTCTTCACACAAGCTCTCCTGACAGCTATTTTACTGGATTTACAAGGATCCACAGTGAATCTTCCTGCTGGCCTGAAGGCAGGAGGTGTTACAGTAGAGATACACTGCAACTCCTGCCAACATCGGGGTGCGACACGGCAGCAACTGTGTGATTAATATTTTGGATCACCTGTGAAATGTAATTGTGCTTTGAACAGGTTTATAAAGACGGAGAGAAACTACAGCAGTGCTTAGTCAATGAAAAACACATCCATCTCTGTTATTGGCAGAAAGCAGCTTTCCACTAAATAAAAAGAACAAGAAGTGAGAATTACATTGCAGCTGATATACAGAAGATATTTTGACACCCTACCCACGGGTCCTTTAATGGAAACAATTACACCTTCATTTCTCATTTTAACTAATAGACAGTGTTTTTGTGGGCCTTTGTATTTGTAGCTGACTCCTGCTTTCAAACTTCAAACATTTTGTCTTCTTCTCTTGTAAATTCCCTAATCATGGGAAAACTTTACTGAAAGCTCCTTGTTCTGATCGCCATGAAATACTGCAGGTGTGGACTGTGAGAAATCAAAGATGATAACGACCTCCGAGGACTTTATTTCGTTGTAATTTACCACAACATGACTGTGCTTTGATCTCTGGCAACCAAAATACTCACATTCAGCTGGATGAAGATGGTGTTACTGCCAGCTACTGATGTGTTTCTCTTCTCCCCCTCCTCTCCTCCGCATCATTATTTACCAGGGTGGACATTTTGCTGACGAGATGATGGTGGAATTACATTGAATTACTGTCAGTGTTGTAAAGACAGGAATTTAGAGAGCAGTAAAAAAATGGGGGATGGACAGAAGTTGCCAGAAGTATTGTTAATTAGTTCTATTCATTTTCTTTTTCTTTTTTTTTACTGATTTAAGCAAAAGCGCTACAAATATGTATGCTTAGTGCTGAGTTTGTATATGTAGTGTGTGAATGTGTCTATAAAGTGCTCATCACTCAGTCTGTATGAAGAATGACACAGCAAACTCACACACTTCCTTCCCTTACAAATGTTCTTTTCATTTTGCTTTTTCTTCCTTCCTCACATTGAACCCCTCTGCATTTCTGTCTTTCCTTTTCTAATTTTTCTCTCTACCTCTTTCTCCCACTTTTCTCCCCCTTTTCCTCCCCTCTGAGACAGCAGTGGCACACTAAATGCTGTGAGGAGAACGTGTTACTGGCTGTGCCGTGTCTGCTGAGCTCAGTGCCTTTGATCCATGTCGTAATCAAAATCACCTAACTGTGCCCCGAGGCTGATGTCATGGTGGGCTGACTGTTACACACCCATATTACACACACACACACGCAGCTGAAATGCGAACATGTTCACATTTACACATGTCATTTACATTTTACACATTCATCTGATGAACTGAGAAACACACTGCATATTTGAATGTGTGATCTACAGACTGAGCTGGAGAGAAGATGTATGGGGCTTCTTTCTGTCACAGTTAGAGAAACAATGGGTCTCGTGCAAGAACCACTCGCACGAACAGATTAGTTCTTACGTTTTTTACGAGGAGAAGTTGTCACCACCACCAATTTTCTTGTACTTTTAATTTCCTCTAAGATATGAACACAGATTAGGAGTGGTCCAGACCTGTCATAGGAGTCATGTGCAGTTACTCTGTTATAACGTTTTTCACTAATGATGGTAGATTTAATTAGTTTAAAGACATTTTGAGTTTGAAAAATAAATTTCACTTCAAAATTATATCGACATCCTTTTTCATGCATGTCAATTTATAATTCTAAATTCATACAAAAAGTCAATCATTAATTTAAATAGGCTGTAGCCTACTGTCAGGTCTGACGTGGAGTTTTATGAAGTCTCTATTCAAGGGAACATCCTTCATTGCATTTCCTGACAATGCAGCATTACCTATTATGGCATGTATTTTTCATTCCTTTACATGAAATAGAAATAGAAATAGACCCCCTCCTCCCGCTGCAGTCATCGATCACCTTGCTGTAGCGAGATGTTTTTTTTTTTTTTTTTTTTAACCATTTTCATATAGAACCATTTCTTCATTATTTCAGTGACCTTACAACCCTCAGGTAACACCACATTAACAGCGCTCGTTTATACCCATTTCTTGGCTTTTGGAGGTCCGTTAATTCCACTGCTGAAGCTGTTAAAACGATAGACTTTCCTTTATGGATTTCTGAAAGCAGGACTTGAATCCCCAAACTCATTAAATTCTTTTTACTCTTTGATGCTATTTTCTTGAATGAACACATCCTGACATATGAGCAGGAAGAATAGCCTTATGGCATTATTGGGCCATTAATTATGCAAATTCACAAGTTTCGCATGTGTACTTGAATACAGACAGGTCGATAATTTTGCACAGTTATCCGAAGTTATAAGCATCTGCTGAAACTGATGTAATATGTTCATACAAGTCCACTTACAAAGGAAAAGAAACAGTGCAGTGGTTGTATTTGTCCGTCAAAAAAATCTATAAAATACAAAAATAAAGAAACACTGCGTAAAAAGAAAATAATTCACACTGACATCGAAGGTCTCACTGTGAAGTAGAGCGGAAACAATTCATCAATTAATTGAAGAGCCTGAATGTCATAGGTTTTGGAGTGTTAGTCAGACAAAACAAGCTATTTGATGACTTTACCTCCGGCTGTAGACGTGTGAGGAGATATGTCATTACTTTCTGACATTTTACCTTCCAAACAATTGATTGATTAATCGAGAAAATAATCTGCAGATTTTTCAATAATGAAGGTAGTTGTTCATTGCAGGCAACTGTGAAGCAGTTCGTAATCCAGGGCTGTGCAAAGAAATGAGGACTCAAAAGCAGGACTCAGTTGAAAGCAATCATTTTTTTTTCCTCTGTAAGAAGTCCACAGCAGAGTTCAGCAACAGGTAATCAGGCAGCGAGGACAAACAAAGCAGGAGCAGGCAGGTGAAACTGGGAACAGTAAGGGAAGAAACACAATATTTTTGTCAATTAGGATGGTCACTGTGATGGATTAGAGGGTTATAGAGTCATAAATTCTTGCTGTAACATGACAGACTAAAAATTAGTCCGACCCGTCATGTCACATGTGTAATGTCATCTAGAAGTAGGTGCTGGGGACCAAATTTTCAGGAACAAGTATGTAAACAAACAATGTCGTCTGAAGTGGTGTGTGTGTGATGGCTGTTAGAATAGACAGTGCCTTAAAAACACAAAAGAAAAAAATGCCAGGATGTTGTAATGTGTGTAGGACAGTGTCATGAGCTGTCATTCACTGTGACACACTACAGGGGATAACATCAGTTGTCACACTGATCTGGCTATTATGGAGCTGATATCATATAGTCTGAACACAGCATTTGATGACCTGGCAAAAGAGTGTGGAAAGAGGGCTGTTAAATATGCGGGGGATCTAATGAGGGAATGTGGAACAGGTGTGCTGGTGTGTGAGGGGGATCAGGTGACTGTAAATACGAGGACCACACTGAGGGCAACTACAGAGCAGGTGTGGAATGACAGGAGAGGTTAATGACTACGAAAGCAGGAAAATGAGCAAAAACACAGAGCGAATTCATGTTTTTAGTCGTTACAAATGCCCGACTTACAATAAACACTGAGCTTCACTTCCCAGTAGCAGCAGCAACTGCTTAGCAAGCCAATCAACGCAGTCGTCAGTGTGTGTGAGGGAGGTAGCTGACACAGTGAGCATGTATTGTAACTGCATTAGCAGCTCCTACAGCCTGGTTGGCTTCTTTGCCCAGGGGAAGGATGCAACGTGGTAATGTACACCTTGCATTAGAAAACACTAAAACTAAATTGGGATGAAAATGAAAACTGAAAACTGAAAAAAAAAAGAAAAGAACAAACCTTTAATTTAGGCTTGCTAATGATTTTTGTGCCATAAACACATGCAGCAACAACAGTTCTCTCACTCCATCATACCTGCATGTGTAGTAGTGGTGTGGGGGGAGAGTGTGTGAGTGTTTGTATCCATATGAAGGCCATATAATTGACTTCCGTCTCCATGGAGATATGAATGACTGAGAAAGCTGTGTGAGGCTCTTGTGTGGGTTTGTCTAATGTGTGTGAGGTTTGCTTGTTGGAGGTTGCATGGCTCCATTTAAAACTGGATGTTGGTTTTGTTCTGTGAAAACTGTGGTTCTGCAATGTGGTATTAAAATAATGCAATGTGTGGGTAGTTTTACTATTTTATATTTTAAAGACATACATTTGAATCATCGACATTTACAAACATTTACATTTTTAATCTGTATCCCCTTTGTGATGTTTTTACAATAACAATTTTCTCACTTCATCAGCCTTTCTGTTGTATCTCTCTCTCTCTTTCACACACACACACACACACTCACACACATCAGAAAATCATACAATCACATGCCTATGCACACTGAAACACACACACCCTGTAAATACACCCTTTAACAGTAAACATACAGATCGATAGGCGTGAGTCTTGAGGGGATTGCAGATGAATTAAACAGAGATTGAAAGGAGTGTGTGTGTGTGTGTGTGTGTGTGTGGGGGGGGGGTGTTAAAGACAGTGAGTGAACAAAGACAGGGTGTGATGAGTGAAACAGCGTGAGATGAAGTGAGTGAAGAATGGAGAGAGATATGTGGACAGATATTCAATCACACACTGTGAGAGAAACTCACTCTGCTAATTCCTTAATACGACTAAGATGGATTTGTCCTCCTTCTTCTTCTCCTCTTTTCACTTCTGGTTTTTAATTTGTCTTGATATCAAAGCTGACACAGTTAAATATTCCCAAGGAGAGCCTTGAACTCTGATGTGACCTCACTGTATTCGTCCTCATGCAGCACTTAGGAGGCAGTTGTAACTTTAAACCTGCTGTAACACATCCAGCATCATTATAAAGTACTTTGTTGTACTAGTCCATTAAAGGTACTGGATGGTTACTTCAAGTCTCCATTATAGCTACTAATCTAAGGAAAGAGGGGATCATCTTCTTATTGATTCTCAAGCAGAAGACTCACATCTGTCATTAGTGAAGAAAAGTGAACCATGTTAATATGGAAACTGAGTCTCTACAAGACCTATATCTATATCTATATATATATATATATATATATATATATATATATATATATATATATATATATATATATATACATATATATATATATATATATATGTCCATAAGCATGTTACATAAACATCTGGCAAAAATGAAGACACCTAGAGACTTATGTCCGTGTTAACCACTTTGCTAATTGTAGCTTTAGTGAATGACCCTTTTCTCTCTCTTTCTGCTGCATTTCCTCTGTAATTATCCCCATTTCCTTGTTTCCATTGCCTTTTTTTTCCTCCATTGCTATCAGCATGAGCTGATGTGTGTGCTTGTGTGGTGGTGTGTGTATATGAGCCTCACACAATGGTTGTGCTGTTGTAAGAACCACTGTATAATTTTGAAATTGCTCCTATTTTACGGATGAGAGAGAAAGAGGAATGAAAGAAGCAAAGAGGTCAACAGAGACCCAATAGAGATTAAATTTTTAATGATGTGATATTGCTTCTGAAAAATAGGATTTTGGGTTCATTAGTGTTCAGCATACCAGCACAGTATTAATTAGTTTATAGAACTTAGCAAGCACTTCTAAACCGAAACCTAATTTATCACATTCACTCTGAGAATCTAATAAGCATGTTACATAAACATCTGGCAAAAGTGAAGACACCTAGAGACTTATGTTCGTGTTAACCTTATATTGAGAACATTAATGCTTGACGATGTTCTCTGCCTGCCTGTTATTAACTCCTACACTTACACACTACAGCAGGTGCAGTCTGGCACAATGGGAAAAGTTGAAATAATGAACTTCAGCTAGAATAATTGTGGTGCCGTAAGCAATAAAAAAAATGAGATCCCCTGTGTCAAACTTGTCAAAAACACAAAGCTAATGTATTTTGATACCCCAGCATGATGATAATGTGCAACATAATGAGAATATTACTCCATTTTGTAGACAGTTGAATTGATGACAGCAGCCTATTATAGAAAATAAAACTAGGACAAAGGTAACAGCTCCTCTCTTTTTTGTATCCTAACAAGGTCAGCGCATGTGTGTGGGTGAACATATTAGTTCTTGAAATGTTCAAAGCTGTTGGTTTTCTGCTTTTTAAGGCCACACATGAAAGACATGTTTCACATCATGAAAGTAGTCAATATAAAAATAACATACTAAATGATAAAAGGGTACTTATAGAAAAAAAGTCTGTGCACTGTGTGTGCAAGATGAATAAACATCAAACTAGTTACTTTTTCCCATCAATACAACAGGAGAACTGAAACTACAAATGGTGCAGTACAGCAGCAATACAGTAACTCACAAGACAAACAGCCCTAACAGAAGCATTAGACACTGCAGTAGCACTCAAGCAGCAATACATCCCTGCATTCAGTTGAGTTCAGTGGCCAAATTTAGGAGGCTGAATGCTGACATGATCTTACTTTCCAAAAAAGTTGTCAGTTCTGAGGGATTAAACTCAAGTTTCAAAGCTAAACTGTAAGCAGCCCTGATTCTGCACAATCCCACACCCCTACCTGAGGATCATGGTTTGCTGTGATCATGAAACCTGAGCAAGCCTCTCTAGATCACTTTCTGTGCTGATGATGATGAAGGAGATTTTTGTCCTCTTGTCACTCTCTTTCCACACATTTTGCGTAGAAGACACGGAATTAAAGAGCAAATAAGGATTTTTTCTGTGATGGACAAAACCTGAAACCTGTAAATAAAACTAAGAGAGGAGGCAAGACTTTTTTTTTTTTTAAGGTGACAGCATGCAGTGTAGGCTACCATATGGATGGACAGAGAGTCAGGGCTGCTGCAGTGTGGTGCATGGCCGAGCGAGCAGTGAAGCTGTGTTGTGAATAATGCAGGATGGAGTGATCAAGCAGGGCTTACTGAGTGTGGTTATAGTCTGCATGAACTATTTCACAGCTCACATACTGGACCAAGAGAGCAGAACCTGAAGAAGCTACAGCTGCTGTTCAGAGTACAGATTTAGGAGAATTATTTATATAGTTGTCCAGAAAGGCAGGTCTGTTTCTAGCTTATTAGGGGCCTCATGCAAAATGTGGTTTAGGGGCCCCGTATTTTGTTGATCCCAGCAATTTCTCTCAGCTCACTTCAGTTCAAACAACATGACAGAAAAAAATACCATCCTGTCACTGTCCTCTGGATTTGGTGGCTCAAACTTTCTGGACATATCCAGTAAAGGTGTTAGACAGAGCATCCGTGTTGTAGTGGTATTTGACACAGCCCTGCCAGGAAGGTATGGGTGATCTTTTTGCTGCTACTGTCTTCTGTCTGAATTTGTTGTTGCTCACAATATCGCTATTATGCTTTTAAGTATTAACAAATACTGTACTGGATGCATAATATTGTTGTATTAATCTGTCAGTGAGGCTTAGTGTTCCCATGATGCAAAATGTTTTGTTTGGATTGCTAATCCAACAAATTTATCCTAAATCCCATTGTAGTTCAGCCAAGGTCATCTCGTTACAGTTAATTTAAGATCTGCTTTGTTTCATCAATCTTTATTTTTTTTTTATCTTCCAATTGAATAAAAGAGCTGAAGACATTTGTTGATCCCTGAAGGGATTTAGTTGGCACACAGCAGGTATGGTTTTGGCTGCTCTGATTGGTCACACAGTCTAAATGTCAGACAGTCACCTTGTTCTATTGTAACATACAGTGTTATGAATTGATAATAGAGCATACACACTTTAAAACAAACATACATAAAACATATAAAACATTGCAAAACTTGTCCCATGACACTTTGAGCTTGGGTTCTTTGAAGTTTTCATGAGATAAACACAACAAGCAGACAAACAAACAAGGAATACATTATGCAGCTTACTGCATTTTCAATATGCATGTTGTCAGAAAAATACTACCAGGGTCTCAGCAGAGAAAAAAGAAACATCATCCTTTTATGTGTAAAAACACTGCAAGAGTGTGAACTCTGCCATTCTGTCACCTTCTGCTCTTTTGAAAGGCTGCAGCTGCTTTTTCCTTCATGAAAACAGAAACTCTCTCGTAGTCAAAACTGATTTACAGAGCCTTAATTTGCCCTTGAAAGGATATTTCAAACAATCAATTTTGTGTGAAACTATCTCTAAATAAGAAAGGTAGATCATTTTATTTTTGTCATTTATTAGCACTATAAAACAATACAGTCATAACAACCATAAAATGGCAGTAAGTGATAATAATATGCTGGAGAATCAGCAGGCCTGGTCCTTCCTCTGGGGGATCCTGTGATTATATATTACATTTTTTATGATCCACAGCAGTTTTACGACATTTATTAAACTCTTCAGTTTAACTGCTTGTACTTGTATGGTACAGTATGTGTGCATGTATCCATGTTCTCGGTGTGTTTGTGTGCAGTAAAGTCTATAAAGCAGTAAATTAGTGAAAAACCGTCGAAGCATTGCTGACCTGCTGTGCTGTGGGATTTATTGATCGTGTCCCACACACTGCAGCTCCCCAACAGACACACTGATGGCCAGAAAATTTGCTGGCTCCGTCATTTCTCTGACCCCCATGTAATTTTAATTAAATCTCTGCTGTTTGTTGTGTGAATGTGCGTGTGTCGGTACCATGTCATGTTGGAGGTGAGTGTGCATGTTTATAAAAGGAAGTGCTTGTGTCTCTCTAACTTCTGTCTGCCAATGTGCATGCAGCTATAAATGTGTGTGTTTACAGATCACCATTCAAATAAAAATGTTGGTGTGTTTGCGTTTGCACTGGGGTCTGTGTTTGTGTGTGCATGTATTTGGATTTCAGTGTGCGCCAGGGCTATTCACAACACTAAACGCTCTTCCAGATTATCAGACTGAATACATTCCCCTTTTATATGAGTGACATCTTGAAGTAAACTGCTTGTGTGTGCGAGCCTCAGCAGCAGTAGTTTCTTTGGGGACAGGGGAGTATAAAATGAGCTTATTATTTATTTAAAAAGGTAAACATTGCTATTTATATATTTTTTTCCTGGGAAAGTATTGAGGGAAATAGATCTAATTACTTGCAATCCATGCTAACCCCAAGATACAACAAATATGTTTCCTTCCCCACAGTAAAGAGTTCTTTCTGTCCTGCAGAGGTTTCCATGCAGAGTCCAGCTACTTTATTATATTAATTTTTCATTCTAGTGAGGTAGTTTTGATTAACAAGTTGCAATTTGTTGTGTGTGTACATTTTACAACCACTGGCCTCTGCTTTATAACAGTGTGAACATGAGAAAAGTATCTGTATCAGGTTGTGTCCTGTCAAGTACAGAGTGGGAAGTGCTTTTCAGTGTTTGACAAATATGGGCGAAATAACTGATGACAAAACACTTTAAGAATTATGCATTGATTGCACATACAGGGGACATCCTTATTAGCCAGACTGCTTCGGAAAACAATGGTGGCAGCAGTTTGGTAATGGCTCAGTAGGTCTACTAAAAGTCTACTAAAAGATCTGCATTTTCCATGTACACCACACAGATATTTATGCTTAATGAATGAACAATGAATGAATTATGTTTATCTTTACATTTTATGTTTTTACGGAGGGTTTGCAATGTTTCTCTAATACATATTGCAAACACAGGCTAAAACAGGCACTTTGCCCCAGCCTCAGACTATAATTGACAGTTGGAAATATCATGTTTTAAAGATTCTTTGACGAGCACATTGAACAGAATTTTAAACAAAAAGTCTGTTTGATAGCGGATACATAGTCTAGAGTTAGAAGAGTTAGGCTGCCATCTGAAGTTCTTGCAGGATGGTCAAACAGTGTTGGATCAGACATTCACACTAACTTCACAGAGTGAGTGATAAGCTGTATGCAGGTGAGAAAGGAGCCCAGGTCGTAACTTCCCACTGCAGCTTTCTTTTCTCATCTGTTACAAAACCTTTTTGTCATTCTTCATGTCTTCTAGGACATGTCCCTAAAAATGTGTGCTGTTGTGCACTTTCTCGGTCTCTGTTTAACTACTTTAAGCATTTTTCTTTCTTCTTTTTTTACATGGTCCATTACCTAACACTAACTGCAGAATTGCTTTCCTTAGTAACAGATGCAGAGCTTAAAAACCTCAAACAAGCTACTTTATGCCTTTTATCTTTATCATCTATGTGAAAAAAGTCTGCTAATTCAAATACCTCAATATCAGTATACTGTAAATAATGGTTCTATGGCCAAATGATCCAGGTGACCCAAACAGCACAGTTACAGCACTGGCTGAATTCCTATTGTGGCTAAGGTGTCTTCACATTAAATATTTGCAGTGAACAGATAATCTTGAGTTTAGTCAGTTTTGGAGAATTATATTTTTTTTGCCTTTAGCTGTGCATTTATAGCTTGTCATACACCCAAAGGTACGATTATTATGTTCTGATGTATTTTATTTCTTTGTTCCTGCAGTGAATTACAGTGACTATTTTGGTTTATGATAATGGTGATGGTATTCATTCTCTGAGGAGAACTCGACTCTTAAGTGGCTGTAGGAAGCTTTATAACTACCTCTCATTTCATAGAGATAGCAGTATTTTTAGACCTAGTCAGAAGATCTTAATGAGTCCACTGATTCAGGGAAAATTCAGGAAAACAGGCCAAAGCTTTCTTTTGAATCACAAAACTGCAAAACAGTACAACATTTCAGTTCAGGCTAATAAAAACCAAATGTTGGGTCAGACTGACATTAAAAAGTCTTTACAAATTCTTAAAGAAAAACCTTTTTTTGCCACACTTATTGTGAACTTTTATTCTTCAATTTACACATCACCATCCGCATACATTAGTTTTCTTTAATATTCTGTGCGCTTCATCATGTTTCCTTTCACCAGTTACATCTGTTAATTTATTGAAGGTTAATGACTTGGTGCTGCTTAAAGACAATCCCAGTGGACACCCCCATCTATTCACGTAATGACATGCTAGTTTGAAATCCTGCTTCTCTAATGTAATGGCCGTGACCCAGTAGATGAAAGAAATACTTATCTGCCTAAATAATTAATTAGAAGCCCAGTCTCATTGTCAGATAGTCATTGGATCAACATTGTTTCCCTGCTATAGGCTGCATAAATGAATGAGAGGAAATGTCAGGTGGTTTGATTGTATCACTCTCTATTATTCTCTCAATGACTATAATGCAAATTGTCCCCATGAGATGGCATGATACTGATGTAGCCTGTGCACCAAACAATTCCCAATAGACACGTGATATTGTGCATGTTCTGTTTATGTAGGGTGTGCATTAAAATGTCACTGCAGCTCCCAATCAATTGTCATTTGTGAATATATTTAGTTTAATGGAAAGAAGCTCTAAAGGTTAGATTTTCCATTTCCACTGAGGCTCAAATGCTAATGAAGAATACTCTGTAATGCCCTTTGAATTACAGTGTTCATCTGTCAAATAGTGTTAAAGGTGCAGTAAGTGATTCTGGAGAAAGATAGTTGATTGTTGAATCTCATTCCCATCTCGTCAAATTACCAGTGCTTTGAATTGGTGGCTCAAACATGGTTGATTATTAACTCTCTCATTCCCGGGTCATCAAATACTTGTGGTTATTATGGATTTTTTTATGCCAAAAATAAACTGCTTATCCAGCTTTAATTGATGATTACTAACTAAACATGCAAGTAAATAAAAAAATACCTATTAATGTTTTAAATTTTTATTTACTGAAAGTTAGACATGGATGTCATCCAGTAGGTGATGTTGTTAAGTGCAGGTAATTGCTTTTGCAATTTAAACCATAATGTATGCTTTGTTTTAAGTGTAAAATTTTTACTAGAGATATTCATGGTGAATAATTTCACTGCTGATTAAATGCAAAATTTAATTTAGACTAGTTGACTAGTTGATTAATTGATAATGTTAAACACTGTCCAAAACATACTGTGTGTATTAAGACCCAACTAAAGTCGTTAATCACAGTCTATAATCACCAAATTGTATTTTAAATGCTGCTGAAATGCATGCCACTTTGCGCTGTACAGTACAAACATTACACATTAACCGAATCCCAACAACTGACTAAATGCTTCAACTTTTCAGAACAAAGAGCATCACAGTGTCTGCGAGTAAACAACCTGGAGCTGCTGTTAGCTGCCAGCCTGACACACAGTGTGGCTAACTTTAGCAGTGCTAACAGCAGCTGCTGCTCTGTTTGCAGGTTAATGTCCATGTCTGTGCTTAATGTGGTCACATGTTGCTCCAGTTGAGTGGTTATATATCAGTTTATGTGATCGCAGTCTACATTCAACATTATTTCCATTTTCTAGATTAAAACACTGCCACACCTCACTGGTTTTATGAGCTGTGATCTGTCCCACTTTGCTGATATAAACATCTGGGGTTGCAGCAAGAAGGGCTGCCGTCTGTTGGGGCCATATCCCTGACTAGTGGCAGGCGGCTGCATAACATCTTCGAGGCAACAGTTAACTGACATTGTGCATGAATGAAATACAGTATTGATGACTAGTTTAAACAACTAGAATTTCTGGTGCTTACTAGCGAGGGTGGCGATATTTAATTGTATAGTTAACTAATCGCACACATCCCTGCTCAGTACATGGGGTAAATGCTCTACCAACTGAGCTACCAGGCCACCATAAAATCTTGGTCTATAGTTTGTCATTTTTTAACTATTCACAGGTTAATGCATGAACATTGTGAAGGGCAGGTCTATAATACATAAAGTAGGAATATTTTAAATAAAAAGTATTTGTAAATATATTGTGTCCACTATGGGTCTTGTGTTTTTGCAGCAGCATGCTATATGTCCATGTTTGTCCCTCGGGGTCCTTCTGTTTCTGGTCTATCAGGTAGGATTGGATCTGGTCGATTAGGAGTATTGAACTAGTATTGTTTCTGTCTCAAGTATTGTTTTAATATTGAGTATTGTGATACTAAACTTGGCATTTGTATCAAAATCTAAATTTTGGGATGGTAACAACACTACTTTGTGATTCAAACTTAATATAATCTTTGGAGTGATATCCACAAATGAAGTTGGAGTGACAAAAACAAGTTTGTGTATGGACATCTGTGTGTGTGCAGTCCTCTCTGTGCACATGTTTGTGTGTGAGCATGTCTCAGTGTGCCGTGTCTCACACATTAATCTCCTTTATTGATTTAAGTCTTAATTAGTGTGTTCAATGACCCACCAGGATTAGTTGAACATGCAGCAGATGGACACAAACATGAACACTATCACAAATCTCTCCCAGCAGTCTGTGTTTTTGTGTGACTGCTAAAGAGCATCATGTCAGTGGTTGTTGAGGGAGGCCAGATGCTCGACTCTGTTCCTCACCTGCATTTCCCCGGCTGCTACAGGGATTTGATCCCTACGATCTTCTTAGACCACTTAGATACAGTATGTCTGAGTTGGCTGCAGTGTCAGTTTGTCCTCATCCTTCTGTCCCTGGCGGGCTCTCTGCAGCACAGCAGAGAGTCCCAACACAGAAACAAATAAACCTTGTGTTCCCCTTTACAACATCAGAGACGCTGCTCAGGTGCCAACAGCAGACAAAATTCTGCTGAGTTTTATTTCACTGTCACAGGCCTGGCATTCGTCCCTTTCTCCCCTCCTAATTTGTACATTTTAATCATGCACAATGCAAAGTCATCACTGTAAGTGGCCGAAACTTCAGTCTGTATTAATGTGATGGCTCTACTCCTTGCTAACAGTCTAAAATTAGGGCAAGCTTATCTAATGTGTATTTTCTGGGGAGAATGTGAGAGGGTGTGAGAATCTAAAGAGCTATATGTTAGGATGGACATGTACTGTATGTCCTCTTTTTTTTCATCAAAGCATGAGAGTTTGTTGTTTTGTTGGTGTCTTGTTAATTCCTGTTTTGGTTGCAGGGAAATGTCGGCATAAACACACACTAATCCCTATTAAAACTGGATTAGTGTGGGGTTTTTTTGTTTTGTTTTTTTAGTCTCGTAATGGTGGATGTTGCAAGTGGCATCCTTAAATTTAACACTATGTGAATCTGACTGGGCTGTAATTTTTAAAACCCTGTAAAGTGCAAAATACAAAACAACCTATTTGTGATTTCAGCCAACAAATAAGATAAAAGCAGACTAATTTGGCCTGACATGCAAAGTAATACGACATTATGTTTTTGTCATCCAGCAGATTGTCTGGCCAGCTGCTCATGTAAGTAAAAGTGCAGATCGGCATGTCTTCTATCCAGGCTTTATGAGAGCTTTATCTTGTACAAAAGACTCACTGGAATTATACGCGTGGGAAAATTACATCACATGACCCTCCCCGGTAAAATGAATCTACGGTGAACAAGTGATATAAATCCTCACAACAAAACGCAAGGTTGTGAAGTCAATAACACTGTAATACTCACCAATATGTAATGTGTAGTGCGCACACATCTAGTTCTAGCACATTTTATAGGCACAGCAGCAGGGCATCGCTCTATTATACACACAGAGAAACACACACACTCACAGTGAGTTATGTCTCAAGTCAAATAGGCAAATTAAGCTTTTTTTCCTACCTGAGCCCTGAAGGGAAACTGATTTTAAAACTTGTGTGTGTGTTTTTGTGCTCACATATATATGTGTATTCACTATCTATAAACACGTTGCAGGTTCCATTATATTCATGTCACATATGCACCTTTACAATTCTTTCTCTATCTATATGAGATAAATGTACTATGGGCACCATAATGAAGCAGGCTGAAATCATAAATAAAATCCCTGGACGGCTCACATTGCTATGCAGGCACTGAACTTCACATCAACTCTGTGCATTTATTTTCATGTTTAGAGGTGGCTGATATATTTCCACCTTTTTCTTACAAGGGCAGTCTGTTGTAGACATACCAAAGACTTAACAGATTGTACAACTTCAGTTCCTCAAAAAATTGTGAGGTTGTGTAAAATGAAAAAAAAAGTTGGGAAAAGGGCAACAAAAGACAAACAAACACCTGTTTGTAACATTCGACAGGTAAATAGATTAATTGATAACAGATAATAACACAATTGGGTGTGAAAGGGGCATCCTCAAAAGGCTCAGGCGTTCACAAGCAGTGACGGGATGAGGTTCGCCACTTTGTGAAAAACTGCTTGACCAAATAGTTCAACAGTTTAAGAACAATGTTTATCAGCTGCAAGAAAATCAGGGATTTAACCCTCTATATCTCATTAAATATATCATGTAGAGATTCAGAGAATCCATAAAAGTCTATGCCCATAAGAGAACCAGAAAACTAACATTGAATGCCTGTGACCTTTGACCCCTTAGCCACAACTTCATTAAAAACTCACATAATTGTATAAAGAATACTACATGGTCTTGGGAATACTTTGGAAAACTGTTGTCAGTAAAATCAGTGTGCAGCTGCATCTCCAAATGCAAGTTAAGACTCAACCATGCAAAGGTAAAGCCATATATCAACAACATCCAGAAACACAGCTGACTTCTATGGGGCCCAGATCATCCGAGAAAGTGAAAAGTGGTGTCCTGTGTCCTGTCCAAGTCCTGTGTTTGTTTTAGCCATCCATTCACCAACCTCCTCCAGAGTCTGGACTTTCTCACTCTTTGCAAAACATCAAAAGCCTTTAGTGTCTCGTATAGCCACTCAAGGGTACTTTGTGAGTCTGAGGCCATCCATCCATCCATCCATACATACATACATACATACATACATACATACATACATACATACATACATAACCTGGAAGTGAGCCCAGCAGCAGGAAAGCCAAATTAACATTTTTAGTACAATTACGATCATGGTGTAGAATCTCGTAACACTTAATACAGGATTGCATTACAACCGTACAGCATTCAACTGTGTGTGTGTATGAGTGTGTGCGCGCTGCTCTGTGTGGGTGCAGTCTTTGCTGGAGGAGAATCTGGGATCTTCTAAGAATCTCATTTGGTATTTGTTTTGTTTTGCCTCCAGACTCTGAGTCATCTAGGTCCGTAGTCGAGGCTCTGGGAAATTAAACCAAAGCTCATTCTTCTCATGCACTATGAAGAATGCCTTGGTTTTTTCCCTTCTTCTCAAATGAAGAACACCAAACAATGCTGTAATGTTCTGAAACAGTGTTTTGCAGAGCATGCGTGAGCCTATGTAGATTGATCCACTTGCTGCTGGTGTCTTGCAATATTAACAAGTTCAGGAGAATAATCATATATCTTGGCCTCTTTAGGGGGGTACTACCGTCAACTTCCATATCTTTGATCTCAACAGAAATATGTTGTTAGTAACAAAAGCAGTCAGTGCAGCAACAAAAATATGTTTCTTTTAAAACAAAACTAGGAGGAAAAAGTTTCTTTCCGCACTTCTCCTTCGTCAGCATTTCCTCCACCGTCTGTCCTTAGTTTGCACTTGAAACTGCTGCAGATCCCCAAAACAATATCATAATCTTCTACAGAAAGCACCTCAAGTACAGTGTTTTGAAAATTGTTTGACGTACCTTGGATTCCCATCAGCAACTCTGAAAATTGAAGGGAAATTGATTTGTGTGAGAGGCAGGTGCGATGCTGTTTTAGGATGATGGATATCAGCTTTCTTCTATCGCCGCAGCAAAGAGCGAAAGGAAAAATAATAGGACAAAAGATGACAGAATTACCTGACGGTCGGCCAAAAAGGATTCTGTAGTGTTATGGATCATGGTTTGTGGAAATTGCCTGTCTTTTCTCAGATGTAGGGGCTTTACATAGCTTTGGAAACCAGTCTGTCTCTGTTGCTGAACAGCAAGGCCACTTGACAACAAATAGATCAGAGACTTTGGCAGAATGATTCAGGCCTGAAATGTGAGGATCTTTTGCCCACGCAGCCACTCTGAGTCACTGCAGGCACATATGGAGTTGGGCTTGGTTGTGTCCCTCTGTAACTATTCAACTGCTGATTCTCACTGATGTATTCACATACAAGATTACATCTAAATCGTCTTAAGCACACGTTGAAACACCCAGTCAGCCTCTCACGAGTACCTTTCCCCTCATGATCGGATGCACTACAAGAACACCACTGCACGTGTACAAATACATGTCTCTTTGAGCGTGAAGCTAATTGTGGGTAATTTGCATTTTGAGTACCTAACTTGATGCAAATTTGCCTCAGGAGAAGAATCAAGAGGTTTGTGTATATTTTACAACAAGGGGACCACCAGGATAGCAGTCCTGTTCTAACAGAGCTGAAAGGATGGAAGTAGCTACATAATAATCCATTATGGCTCCCAGTGGTATGTTTTAAATGCAGGGTTTGAATTACGGCACACTGTAAGTGCTTTATCATTCTGCTGTATATAGAGAGTTGAATTCATTCTTCATTAGGGGTAAGGGTAAGAAAATTTTCCCACCAGTTAATAAACTTGTGACAACTGATTACACTGTTTATTTTACAAGAAAATATATGAGCACTGACACTCAATATCTGTAGCTTACTTTAGCTCTTCTACAAAACAAATGCTTGCAATGTTGGTTCATTATTATTTCGAATTGCTGGGTCTGGTTTTGGTTACAACTCATCCACAGATGAGCTGTAAAGTAACGCTAATGTTAAGTACATGATGGTTGTAATGTTAGCTTTTTGTCAAGTGAACCTTAGTCCTTTGTAATGTATCAAACAACAAAATACTCACTTTAATAATTGCATGCACCCCATGACTGTTTGGCGCTGCTCAGGATCAGTATGTGCCCTTCAAGCAGATTTCAGTATGTACAACCATATCCAGTTGTCAAGCATCCTCGTGTATGACTGTGTATGTTAGTCTACAGTGTTATGTTCTAAATCTGACTCCTGCTAGTGTTCTGCCGTGACTCTGATGCTGCTGCTGTATGGAGTAGACACTTTCAGTTTATAATTGTAGCATCCATCGTCTGACACCTACACCTACTACTGCAGCAAGCCTATTCCTCATGCGGTTAGCTTCTGTTGACTTATTTCATCAGTCTTTCTAATAAGCTGAGACATGACATGATGATCTACTTCTGCATTGGACAGTATAATTTAAGCAGGCCGATTAAAGTCAGATGAGTGTGAGTCAATGCAGACAACATGAAAAATCAGACCTGTTTATGAAAACCAACAAATTATTGAGAATTATTTATGTGTTACAATCATGGAGTGTTAAGATATCACAGTAAAAGACAGAAAATATGCACAGAAAACTTAAGTATAGTTGTCATGTGCTTAGTTATATGTATAATCACATGATCGCCAACTGCTGCCAACGTCCTGAGATGTACAGCTGGTTACGTGAGTATAGTTAATACTCAGATACCTACAGTGAAAAGTCATACAAGGCGGTCACACATTGATACATAACATAGGTATAATAATATATATGTATTCAGTCAGGTACTATGTATTTAAATAAAAATTTTGTATAGATGCGTGGGTTGTTGAAGCATTGAGCCAAGAGCAACATGAATGGGTTTGAACATGAGCGTCATATTCTGTGTATCTTTCTATTTCTGTCAGGAGATTTATTGTTTCATGGTGACAGCAGGAGGTGTTGAGATCCATTATTCTTCAGAAACAAGACCAAGGCTTAAACAGACTAATTTCTCTCAACACAACTGTGTTAAAGTCTTTTCTAGATGCTGCATTCACCAAACATACAAATACTGTAGTGCAGCAATGCATATTTGCATGATCCAAGGCTGAATGTAACACACAAGCACCGATGTGCACACAGGCACCACTGCAAATCTCTCCATACTCACAATTACTGCTCTCGTCACAGTATATATTGCAGCTGCAACTGGGAAGGTGTCAGAAGACTGATTGGTTGAAAGTGTGCTTCCTACTGGTCCTATTGGTGGTGTTATCTCGCCTCGCTTGCTAGGTGACAGCTTTTATATTACTCCCATACACAGGCTGCTGCATTACTCTGCCTGTACGTAGGCTTTGAGAGCTGCCCCCCCACACACACACACTTCTTCACCCCCCCCAACCCCCATCCACTCAGTGCTCAGGCTTTGATGGGCATGAAATAGCCCCACTGCTGAGATTGCTCCTCAGTTCATAGAAACCGTTTAGCTCATACGGACGCACAGGTACCAACACATACAAGGGACAGCTGCATGTATAGCTGAGCATGAGCACACACCATATGCACACATGTATTCATGTATGTATGACTGCATAGACACATTCAAACAGCCACATGCATGTAGTGATTACGTTCCTTTTCAAAAGAGTTTTTTCAAGAATGATGGTTGTAATTTTAAGTATCGATTTGTTTTTTAGTGGACAGTGTTTTTGAAGCAGTGAGCAAAAGGTGACTGAATATGCTCTGGGACTACAGCCCACAGGATATTGTTGATATTTATTATTTATTGCTTTTTATTCATGCTTCTTGCTATTGTGCTATCCCACTTGCTGCTCTAACACTGCACATTTCCCCATTGTGTGATAATCAAGTATCATCTTATTTTATCTATGTATCAAGGTCATTTATTATCAGTACACAATACACGGTTGCACAAGGAAACTCGAGTTGTAGTTCATTCATGTTACACACACATACAATATACAGATGGTTAATTAAATTCACAGTACAATAGGAAATATAGTGATGGTGATATGCTCCACATTTTAACATAAAAGTTTGATATTATGGACAGAATTTGTGTACGAAGCATCATTGATCTCCTCCCCTCGTCCTGAGTCTTGTGTGTTGCGTCCTGTCAGCTTGGAAATGGACCAGCTCCGCCAGCTGTGAGAAATAAGAGACTACTGTGCCCACATGTTACAGAGACCAGCTCTGCCACAAAATCCCAGACCACATCACCTTGGTGGGCACAGTAGTCTCTTATTTCTTGTTGCAAAGATATATTGGGGTATTTGTGTTTTTTAAAAAAACTTAGACATTTACTTTACACAACATTGACAAAAGGCTTCCCATGAATCCTTATCCAATTTTGTGAGCTAGCTAACCTCCTAAATAACTGTGTGGCACCTATTCTTAATGGCAAACTAGTTACCATGTTAACTTAAAACATATTGGCCAATTACTTGTGTTATACCCTAAATTTCTAAAGTCAAGAGGCTACCACAGTTGCTCCCTTTCCCTCTTTCCTCTGAACAATAAGAATGGAGGTAAGTGTGTGATGAAACTAGTAAATAAAGGTCTGGGTGAGGTCAGAAATTGCAGGTGAAAAGCAAACCGTGATTTAAGAGAAGCGAGTGCCAGCTCATCACCATCAACTATGATCTGTCGTGGTTTTTTCTGTCTCTCTTTCTCTTCTCTCTCTGTATCTGTACTGGAGGTTCCAGTATTTGATCTTGTAGGTTCTATCTATCTGTATCTCACTGTGTTGATACTGAGATTGAGTGTGATTAATTCATGTTTTTCTTTCACTTGGGGAGCTGAAGGCAACCGCAACACTCTCATTTTTCCCCACTAATTATAATTAAATATTTATTTTAAATGGTATATCATTAATCACCAAATAGAAACTCACCACTTTCCCTCTGGAACATGTGTTTTTTCTGATCTTGTACAGTGTTACAAGCATCTTTGTCTTTTCAGCCTCTCCTTTCATTTTTGACAAATTTCCATCTTGTTGGTATATTTTTATTAAAGCTTGAACAGTTGTGACATTGCAAAGTCATGACAAAATCTCCAGTTTTCTCATGTGAACGTGATTGATATGGGTGAGTAAAGTGTCATAGTTGATATCTCAGCAGATCTGTTTTGGCTGTTGTTGTAATCAATCATCACAACTATCTCCCTTTCTTAATTACTCAGTCAATTAAAGATGGAGAGATAATTAGTCCATGCAACATGATAATTATCTACAGATTGCTGTCTTTTCCTCTGCAGTGAAGTAATTTATATCACAGCCTTTTTTTTTTTTACCAATAGATGATTTTATGCAAATATATTATTACGACTTGATATGACTAATTATGAAAGTGTGTCAGATTCTCTCTCAGTTATGGCTATACAGTCTTGAAAGTCTGAGGAATATAATGACTTTCTGATGTTTGTCTCTTCTTCTCCACATCCTTGTCACATGAGCAGATCTCTAACAGGACTCAGCCCATTTATTCCCTGTGCTGATGTAACTCAGCAGAGAGGTTGAACATGTTTAGAGGAGAACACAAGAAAAAACATATCACCACCTATGAGACAGTCATCTTTTCTTGCCAAACTGCTGCGTAAATCAGGCACCTTGACAGACCTTCAGAGCTGAATATGTGATGGGTGTGCATAGTAGAAAAGTTGCAGAGAGTTTTCATGTTTAGAAGATGATGACAGGCAGGTGGGAGGTAAAAAAGGGAGTTTGTTTGCTTGTTGGTCTGTGTGAGAGGAGGAGAGTGATGTACACATGCTTAATGGTTACTGTCATGTCAAGTGTATGCTTTTCAGTGATTTTAGGGCTGGGTATTGTTTAAAAATTGCAATACCAGTACCAATACCAGTACTCTTAAAGTGATACTGATACTAACAGACTGCTTCATTTGATACCTTTTATTTTGGACTCCATTTGATACTCATGAATCCCCAAAATAATCCTTCTGCATTTTTTGTATTTATTTTTATCAGATGCCACAAGTGTATAGCAACCCCATCTGCCAACTTTGTCAAATACACCACGCTTGACTTCACCACACCACAGAATTTATGAGTTGTAGCTGTTGCAGTAGTGAGCCAAGCACACTTTGCATTAAAGTGAAGAAAAAACAAAACAAACAACACACTTGGCTGACAGTCGACAACTGATCATGGACCGATTCCTGATCGACCTGTCGGCGTTTGGAAGAACTCTGGTCACCATTTTGTCAGCATTCACCGCGTACCGAGCCATCCTGAAGAAGAGACAACAAGGAAGAATTTTCGCCACCATTTTTTTGTGACCACAACGTATACGTGTGACGTGATATCCGGTCCAGACGCGTGACGTGGTATCCGGTCCAGTCATCGTTTATCCGCAAAACCTGTTTCCATAGCAAAAAGTCATACTTTATTATGAATTGCTTAAATGATTTCCTGCATGTTTTCAGTTTTTATCACTAAAACCAAGTGCAGTCTATGTGGTGGTATGTTATTTTTTTATACTGGTAAAATGCATTCCATTAAACAACAAATGCATATTTAATTATTAGATTAATTTAAACTGAGCTGAAGTGAGAGGTGAAGATACAGACAAGACAGAAGCTGCCACCTACTGCACACTTCACATTAATGTAAAGCACTGAGATTAATTGTAATGAAATGTATTCATCTAAATAAAACTGAAATTTTGAGACAGATATGAAGACAAAGCAAAGGCAGATTAATTCACAACACGAGATCACGCAGAGTCACAAGGCTGATTGTTATGCAGGGGAAATAACAACTGTGACAGAGCTAGATTGGAGCAGCATCTCTATATATAGTTAGGACACTTTTATAACGTGAAGATGATGGACAGCGAGTAGGAGAGAAAATAATAAGACACTAAGGGGGCAGTAAAAAAAAGGATATAATAATAATAATAATAATAATAATAATAATAATAATAATGATAATAACTTTATTTATATAGCACCTTTAAAAACAAAGTTTACAAAGTGCTTTGACAGACAAAGTAATAGAGCACAAGAGCAGGATACCATGGAAAAATAACAACAGAGGGCCAAACAGGAGTTAACTAAGGCTGAAGTAAAACAAGACACAAGCAAAGACACAAAAACATAGAAAAAGCAATAAGACACAGTAAAAGAAATAAGAACAGTAAAACTAGAAAAACATGACACTAAGAATAAGTTAAAATGAAGAGGGTCAATATAAACAATAAAGGGATGGAATAAGACAACATCGACATCACATAAAAGCAAGTCTATAAAAATGGGTTTTAAGAAGTGATTTAAAAGATGTTACTGAATCTGCAAGCCTTATCTCCTCGGGCAGGTCGTTCCAAAGTCGAGGGGCCCTGATGGAGAAAGCGCGGTCACCTTTAGATTTAAGCCTCGACTTTGGAACAGCTAGGAGTTCCCTGCCCGAGGACCTAAGGCTGCGTACTGGCTCGTAGGGAGTTAACATTTCGGCTATGTAGCTAGGGGCCAGACCCAGGCGGGCTTTAAAAGTGATCAGTAAAATCTTAAAATCAATTCTAAAACATACAGGAAGCAACGATAAAGGGGTAACCCATGTTGTGATGCTGAAGAAAGAGAAAAATTAACGGGGACAGAGAAACATTTGTAGAGACAGACAGTGACACAGAGGTGGCAAAAGAAATGTGATGCACAGCGAGGTAGGTGCTGCTGTCTTCACGAGGTGTGAAGTGTCACCCGAGACCAGAGCTGTGTGTTGCCAGAATTTGGGTGATTACTGTAACATTGTAACCTACTTTATCTGGAGCTCAGGTGGCCTTAGGCGTGCACCCTGCCCCCCTTGTCCTCCTCCTTCCCAAATTTCTCACACACACACACACACACACACACACACACACACACGGAGGCTATTTTACACTCGATGGAGAAGTGTGTCAGGCGGTCTCTCGCGGCTTATAACTGTTTTTGTGTATCGTAAACAGCAATTCAGTGCTCATTTTCAAATTGGTCACAAAAGTGAAACCAATCCCTTTGGAAGGCATCCACAAAATCATTAAAGGAAAAGTACACTCAGAAATAAAACCCTGACAAACACTGACCATTCTTACAAGGGCAGCCACGTAGTAAATAATTTCTGTACTGTTAGTTTTCATCAAATTACTGGGCTTTTTTTTTTTATCTTTTCATTAATGTAGACAGCACAATGACAATACCAAGAACACATTAATTACAAATCAGTTATGTCCTTTATACTCCCATCCCACCGTCTTTGCATGACAATATATGAAATAAAAATAGGGTTATGGTTATATTATATAAATATTGCTGATAATAAAAATAAATAAATAAACACAAATAGCTAAAAAATATTGTTGTAGAATCCAGTCCGTGGACAGACACTGTGGGAAGAATAACTGCAGTAATGAGTTAAAGAATAATTATGGTAACAGCCTGATAGGCAAAAATAGTAATATTGGGAGGGCATCAGTGTCAAAAGTTTAAATGCTGATAGAATGCAGATGCTGTACAGTAATACAGTAATACAAATGATGTTCCAACGAAGAAAATAGAAAAGAAACAACAGAAAAGAAAATCAAATAAATACCTAAATGGATTGATTTTGAGACCAGCTCAAATGCAGTGCAATTAAACCTATGCCTTGTCCCTAATCGATATTTGTTGTCTGTCATAATATCTTAGAAATGGAGGCCCTCTGGGCTTTGTCCTGTAAAGGAGCAACACGTGACCATTGCATGTCCAAAAATGAGGACTGCAGTCCAAACAGTGAGTTGGCGCCATAGACTGTATATGAAATAGAGAGAAATCCTGTTAAATACAGTTTAAAATGCGACGAGGAGTTCCTCTCTGTAAGTTGATCAGCTGTTCATAACTGTCGCTTGTCTGTCAACGTAAACCTAGGCTGTTATCCTGAAAACAAAAGCCCGCTGCTCTGAAAATATGCATTGGAGTTCAGTGGCTGCCTGTCTCACTGCCTGCCAGACATTAACATATTGCTCAGTTTAACTGTTATAAAACATCTACCCCTTCTAAAAGCCTCTTAATGATTTTTAGAACTCATAAACAGACACCAATTAATTCAGCGAACATTTATAATTAATTTTAACTCTAATGTGAAACAGGAAAACAATAATTCCAACCTCGAATAGAAATTTCAAAGGAGGACACTGTGGCTGATGGGTTCTTGTTAGAGAAGCGATTATTTCAACTTTTGTTTCCTGACAACATATGGTCATTTTATGATTTAAATGACTATGATATGAATATGATTTAATTTTCCTTTAAAGTGAATGAGTTCAGTGCAAGTATTAAGCTTACATTGACCAGTCACGGTCTTGTAAAGTGCCTCAGTCAAAAAAACATGTTAGTTATTAGTCTCATGAGGAGATGGGAAAATAATTTGTCACCTCAACTCTTGACAGTACAACCCTCGGGGGCTCCTTGGCCAATTACTTCCAACTGTCTAGTAAAAACTAATCTCATTTAAAATGCCAACTCGAAGCATAACCTATTTTTTTTTCCTTGTGAATACTGAGCAGCTCCCTCTGCTACTGTAGTGGAGGCAGTAATGGGCCAATCAGTAACAGATCTGTGGTGATGACTGTTGACATGCAGGAGAGAGAAAGAGAGAGTGTGTGTGTGTTTTGGCAGATGAAGAGGGGATAATATTGCCATAGTACCGGGGGTATTAGAGAAAGTCATTACTGTCCATCATCTGGCAAATGAAGACATGTTTAAGTGGAGATGAATAGCCTCATTGATGGGGAAGGCTTGTTATGGTAGATCTGCTTGGAAAAGCATCTATGGGGGGTTCATATTTCAATAAATATTTGATAGGCGACGACGGCTGTTTTAGCGTGCGTGTGTGTGTGCGTGTGTTTGGTGATGGGGGTTTGGTTGTCTGTATGTGTGGCTATAAGCGTTTGCATATCTATGAGGAGACATTTGAAAGGGGTTTTAAACGAGGGAGAAGATCACTTTCTCACTCCATCTCCCAAGTCTGGAAATCTTATTTTCTTCCTCTCTGCCTCTTTCTTTCCATTTCATCTATTACCCTCTCCACTGCTGTTCTTTCATCCATTTCGCAGTCTATCCAAGTGAAAGCTGAGTGAGGGGATGTATTCTGTGGGGTCTGATCAGGGCAAACAGAGCCGATCTGAGAAAAATTATGTGTTCCTTTATGACTTAATTCAGTCAACATGGGAGAAAAAAAGTGAAACAGTGAGCAAAAGAAAGAAGACTCAGATATAATTCCACAACTCTTTTATTGCACAATAAGCAGTGAATCCATGCGAGTTTGCAGCTGCACTGACACATTACACTCAACAAAAGTATAAACACAGCACTTGTTTTTTTTCTCCCATTTTTCACAAGTTGAAATAAAACATCCAAGACGTTCCCGTGCACACAAGACTTACTCGTCTCACATTTTGTTCACAAATTTGCTCAAATCCATGTTACTGAGCACTTCTCCTTTACTGAAATAATCCATCCATCTGACAGTTGTGGCATGTAGAAATGCTGAATAAACAGAGTGATTATTGCACAGGTGTCCCTGGACTGGTCATAATAAAAGGACACTAAAATGTGCAGTTTTATTATGCAATACAATGCCACAGATCACAAGTTTTGACAGACTGCAATATGCAAAACAAAAAGTAAAAAGCAAAAGTGCTACATTTATTTTTTTGTTGATTGTACATTTATTTTGTGAATCTGCTCTTTGAAGTGTTTGAGGAGGATGATCCAGTCCTGTGATTCTTATTGTTTGGTACATTAATATGCAGGACAGCTTGTCAGTTAGTTCATGTACGGCAGATTTAAGGCCGCCGGCAACAACTTTGGCCATGAAAACTGCTCCAACACAAAATAACCCAGCATCACTCCATTTGCAACATAAGTACTTTGTCTAAATGGATTGTTGGTTGTCCTTCTGCTCATCTCAGTGTGCAGTTTTTTTGCTTTATTAGGAGATTTGTCTGTGCTCTGCTCCGGGCCCCAGCCAAGCTTTTCTTTTTAGACTTGAATTAGAGGTCACCTGGATCCTCATCATTCATGGCTGTAGGGAACAGCAACATCATCATTAATCGCTGGCGGGGCATCCGCTGCTTGACTCAGCACCTCTAGTCTCCATGAGCTAAATTCAAAAGATTGCCCTGACTCAAGGCAGGCCTTTACTTTAAACTTTTTAGAGATGTCGTCATCTTTTCTGGGCAAGAAAAGCAACCTTACATAACTTTTCATTCATCCTTTTTTTTTTTTTTTTTAAACTGGTCATTCTTATTTTGGGATCACTAGGAGGGCTGGAGCCTGGTCCTGAAAATAGTTGCTTAAAATATTTCAACTGAACAGTATCAGCAATGATAGATGCTCCACATCCGATGTGCCACCAAGCCTCTAAATTTGATGGCCAAAATACATATTTGATGGCCCAAATGTAAACTTGAGTACAAACAATACAATAGAAAAGGTGATTCAAAGGAAACTGACGCACACAATGCAGTACGTTATTAATGCTGAAATAAAGGGAGCAAAGTTATCAGGATGTCTGTGGAACTGTGATGTTGTGTTGGCCGGGGCTTGCAGTATGGGGATAAAACCCATGGAATATTTGGTGACCACAGAATTACTTTTCAGGGCCATGGTTAATGTCAAACCCTGGTCAGTCCTACTCCCATTCATTCCTGTGACGGTTAATTGTCTTACTCTTACTTTCATCTAGGACCCAGGCTGTTGAAGGAAATCGGAGCATCCTGGCAAACCTGAGATAAATATGGGAAGAACTTTGACACAGAAAAAACTGTAGAAATTGTTAGAACGACGCATTTATCAACAAAAGATTACTGATATATTTGTGCTGGTGTGTGTGTTAAGTATGCTTACGTTTGCTGCATCCAATAAATGAACAAAATAAGTGCAAAATACCAAAAAACTAAATATTCTTACACTCATTTTCCTTATTTAAGGGAACCTACTGAATTCATTTTTTCCTCTTTCACTGAACAAAGATGAGCTTAATTGCCTTGCTAACTAATTGTGAAACACACTTAAAGGGATAGTTCACCCAAAAATAAAAATTCAGTCATTATCTACTCACCCTCTGATTGAAGATCGGATTTTGTTTTTTAGTCCACAAAACACTCCTGGATTTTCACAGGAGAATCTACTGACCAGTTGAAATGAATAGCACCCAGTTTTCAAACGTAAAAAAACAACAAAATAAAAACATAAAATATGCCCGCCTCGCACCTACACACACACACACACACACACACACACACACACACACACACACACACACAAACACAAACAGCGATAGCCAATATATCTGTCCAATGAGCCAAACTAGTATGCAGAACAATGATGAAACATTATTCACATGGATAATCATCTCTTGGTGCTTCTTCTACTGACAGCAGTAACTCCTGTGTTTACTTGTTGTTCAAGAGCACCTTGTCCAAAATGTTCCCTGTCCTTTGTGGATATTTTATAGGTTACAGAGGAACTAATGCATCATCCAAAATTGATTTTCTGAGGGTGGCTTGATTTTTCTGCCCAATTAACTATTCTGATACTGCAGGATACAGAGGTGACATGTCAGCAATGAATAACTGAAGTGGTTTTGACAGGTGGGCCGAAATGACAGATTGCTGACAGCTGTGAATAATGTACTCTTCAATCAATGCATGAGGCTGAGCCTGTAAATCTGATGCTTTTAATCAGGTCACACGTGTTTTTAATGCAAACCTAAAGAGAATGTAAGTGTAGAATTTAAAGTTAATTACTTAAGCAAAGGTTTTAAAGGTTTCTGTTTTATGTTGAATGCAGGTCTGTATCTGTAGTGACTTACAATGAGCGGCCTACAGGATCAGATGTTTGCTACTGGAAAACAACAACTGTTATTTTCCAGGAATTAATCTGGAACTTTTTGGTAACAGACCAATTGCACTCTACCCCTTGGGACTAGTGACATAAATATGAGGTTTGGAAATTTAAATGTCCCAATAAACTATTCATTTCCTGCATTGTGTGTCCGGCTTTACGTGTTATTCACAAGTTGTACAAACCTTAACTGTGCCTGTAATCACCTGCTTTTATTTAAGGTGTACAGTGTGAGGCACATAAGGTTCTTTCCTGTACTCTCCACTTCCTAAAGTGCAGTAAAAATAACAAGGTTTGAAAATGATGACGTGGATTTTAATTTGAGATCCATTCTTAAGTATCCTCTCTAAATAAGGTTCTTGAGCAAGTCCAAAAGTGCCAACATAACATATTCTAAACCTCTCCCAGGAAAACAGTGCCACATGTACACTCTACCAGCTGATGAATTGGGCCTGTGGTTTTAGCTTTGCACCTGCTCGAAACTTGGAAGTCTGTTCTAAAAGTCTCTCTCTCTGTGTGTGTGTGTGTGTGTGTGTGTGTGTGTGTGTGTCCTGTAGCATCAGTTTAGTCATCAGTCCATGGCACGCTCTCACAGGAAGCTGACATGACAGGACAATAACTGTTCCTCAGGCTTGATTGGACATGGCAGGGAACTGCCAATCTCCCTACAGTACTGAACAGATGGGAAGGACAAACTCTGCTTTATAACTGTAATCTGAGAGTGAAACTCTGCCTTTTCCGTTGTCAAAGTCAAGCAACTTTCACTGTTCTTTGCTTTGGTTTGCTCTCACTGCTGTCATTTTCAGCTGTGGCAGGTGGCTGCTTTTAGCAGAAAGGCTGAATAAATGTACTCTATACTATGTGCTCAGTACCAAACAACAGACAAACAAATAAGCAGCTAGTAAACTCAGTGGAGCACTTAGTAGTTGGTGGAGATCAAAACAGAGCTAAAAGTAGAGTGTATATTGAAATCTAATGGCCAAAAACTTGACTCTAAATGAATGTTAATGTTATCTCTGCTTGATGTTTAAATGTACTACAAGGAGTTTTATGAAACAGTCATTTATTTACTGATGCCTCCATATGACCTACATAAGGTAACAAGATCATCTGTGAGACGATGTTTCTATTTGTTTAGGTTATTTCTAATGCCTGTCATTGGGTTGGAGTCTCCTTGAAGTCAGATGAAACAAGCCCGTGTTTGCATTTTGCCAAAGTCACTGGGAAATCACATGAGAAGAGGTTTTTACTTCGATAATTTTATTTTTGGTCTTATATTTTGTGGTTATTACAGTGAAAACATGACTGCATTTTCCCACAGGCACCTTCAGAATAATATGATAATATATGTTTAAATGAGTAAACATGGTAACAGTAATTATAACAGTGGCATCAGCGGTAGCAATAATAATACTAGTAGTAATAATTAATTATTTATTCTACAGGTAATCTTCAGCTGAACAGGATAATGTGGCAATGACCTGAGCGGTATAGACAGCATGTGCTTCATTTTGTGGCTTATAGAGGTTGCAGAGGCAGCTGTTATAGAAAGCTTATAGAGGGACAGAGTAATTACTGTGTACATCTATGGATGCATGTGTATCCTATACAACAAAAAAGTATTTTTTGCAGCAGAGATTGTGTGGTGTTAATGACACAGCAAATGAGGCCATTAGAAAGCTAATAAGGTGCATTCAATAGCTATTGTACACTCAAGCGAACACATGCTCACAAACACACTTCATCTCCATCCTGCAGAATACAAGCTGTAATTTTCTCGTGTTCATATTTCTCACTACACTGCGCTGTTTTTGATTAGTGTTTTCCATTTTGTCTGACGAGTGTTGATTTTTTTTTTTTTTTCTTTAGTGCCTCGTCCTCTCATCCTGTTTCTCTCTCAATCACTGTGTTACTGTGTGTTTGTTCACCTCCCCGCTGACATGGACTTTGGACAGTAGCATGAAAGGGCTCAACATATGTACACACGCCTATTTAGAGATGGTGAGAGGGTGACAGTGTCAGAGCATCCACCTGGAGGTCTGGGAGAGTGGAATTCAATTTCCCGTCATGGAGAAGTCAGAAGTACTGTCAAGCTGTCAGTGATTATCTGCAGTGAAGCCACATCCATCCTCTTGTAAAAATGAAAGGCCGGCTTGTTATTCACTTGACTGTCAGTCTCCTTGACATCATGTTGCATACACAATTTTTCATCCACTGCAGAATGTAATGTCCAACAAAATAACACACTTTACTTTTTTATTTACTTTTTATTTGGTTAAGTACGTATGTATAAATTTGCTGTGTGTATGATATGACATGTAGGATATCTGATCCCTTTTTTTGCTTTTACAGGAACCTTGGAAAATCAGGACTCAGAGTATCTTGCTTAGGATTGGGTGAGTAGACTGCTTCACTACCCATAAAGCATTTCTCCACTCAGCTTTACTTAGGAAGCAATAACACAAATTACATGGACAAAACCAATAATATGGCAACAAAAATGGAGACTATCTTGAAAAAAATCTGTTTATATTGTACTCTGTAGAACATATGTAGTGGCAGACAAGTTTTGCATTGAGTCATTTAGTCACTTAGAGTTGGCAAAAGTAAAACAAATTAAATTCAGAACTGGGCTGGGAATTAAACTGTCTGCCTATTTTCTTATTAAAACAACAAATCAGTAGTGGTCATAAACACACACACACACACAGCCCCACATATTTAGCAGCATCTAGTGGTGAAATAGCAGATTTCAACCAACATGCTTACCAAGCGTGTAGCAGAACCTTGTGGGCTAGCTCGATATGTGAAATCACAAGAGTGTCCATCAGTCTCCAAAATTGGAGAATTTTATATTTATTAAAGCAGCAGCCATCGATGCTTTTAGTAACCGAGTAATCTATCGATTATTCTGGCGATTAATTGAGTAATCGGATTAGAAATACTGTGGGTTCTGCAATTTTTTCTATTACATTACGTATGCTTTATTTAAGAGCAATGGTAATGTACAAAAGAAAAAATAAGACAGGTCTTTCAAATGAACAACTTTAAATTGCTAAAGTAAAAGTACTATGTAAAGTAACTTTACTTTTACCTTGCTTAGTACTTTTTACTGATGTACAAAAATAAAAGGTAATAAAAAGTATTAGTGTCTACAAAAACCATGAACAGAAGATGTTAGTCACTCTTCTAACCAAAGCAGTCACCAGGATGCTTCATTAACATTTTAAAATCATGACATTTTTCCTCTGGAGCAGGATGCTTCCAGACCTCCTACAGGGGGTTGATTTACCAACATGTCACCTTTTTCTCCTCTAATGATTTTGCAGGTCTGTATAAAAACCCAATAAGAGTACCATTAAAGTACAACAAAAGCAATAAAAATTTTAATTTTTCAGAAAAGGAAACAATTACATGCAAGATTTTTACTTGTAATTAAGTATTTTTACATTGTAGTATTAATGTTTTTACTGAAGTAAGGGATCTGAGTACTTTTTCCATCACAACAGGTCAATGATCAGTGTTTCACCGATGCTCTGTGGCTCAGTAAATACAGTGTTTTATTTATGGCAGCCTGCCACATTAAAAACATCAGCACCATGACATGACTTTCTATTGTTGGAGCTGCACACCTTTCTCGGTTGTGTCTAGAAGGGAACTCTTGATCTGCAAAACTCTTGCAAGATTTGTTTCTGGTAAAACAATCAAACTTGCGCAATCTTTGCGCTCCTCTCTCTGTCTGTCTGTCAAACTAAATACAGCAGACTGTCTGTAAACAGCACGATGTTACACTCTGCAGTGTTTAACACACAGAGACTTTACTTGTGCGGACACCCAGGTATAGTTTGTGACCAATTTTGGCATTTTAATTTTTTTGATCAGTCTGACAGGACAACAGCATCCGAGATTGATTAGTGATCAACCTTCCCTCCTCCCCTCCCTCACCTGTTCACTCTGCTCTGAGAAGGTCTGACAGTTTCTGACAGAGAAACACAGACTCTACTGTTTAAGTTTTTTGCATGGCTGTTTTTGAAGATTTTTCTCACATTTGTGAGCTTCTTTTCCCGCAGTGGACGCCATGATGTATTTCTCTGCCTCGGTTCAGAATGAATTCTATGTATTTTCTTCTCCTACTCCATATGGAGCCTGCATCTGAAAATGCTTGATTTGGAGGGCTAGATATCCATTCCCCCTCAATCCCAGAAAGAAACGAGACAGACTACCCTTGCATCCACGCACAAAACAGAGCGGTAGGGCCAAGTGGTAGGGCTAAACGGGGGGGCTATTGGGACTGGCCCTGTGTGTGTGTGTACATATCAGTGTGGGTTGCAGGTAAAAATTCTTCACTTTTCGTATAAGAGAGTCAAAGCCAACTCAGCTTCAATATTTAGCATGAGAGTGGGAAGAAGACAGCACACACACATACACACACAATGTCTATTTCTGTCACCATGGAGAGCTCTCAAACAAAAACAGAATTTGTGTGTGCATGTGTGTGTTTACTTGTTCCTGTTCTCTTGTTGTCCAGAAAAATATTAGGGCATTGTTCCCACTCTACATTATTACATTAGGAGGACAAGTCAAGGGTAGGGAACAAACCCAGTAAGACAGTTGGATATATGTTGCGATGCACGCGTCCCGCAGACATGTGATCACTACAGTAATGTGTAGTTGACTATTCAGTGCAGGGGAACTAAAGACAACCTGACAGCTGTCCATGGAGTGTTATAAATAAGGACAATGTACAGATTTTATTCTCTGCCAAAGATGAGTCTACAGTGTCACAGATCACTCTGTGTGTCCTTACACTCATGACAGATTGATCATAAAATTTTAAAAGCCTTGAGCTCATGAATTAGTGAGGAAACGTGTCAGACAGCTCCTTCAGGCTCTGAAGGAGGGGAGGAGTCAAAGAGAAACTCAGGCTTTGTTGAGGAAAACCTGCCAGGAAGCAGGTTAACTTCACTGAGTCGGTTACCATGGTAACTGAACCAGAGTTTAAGTTATCTGTCTGTGAAACAGAAAAGCCAGAGTTTTCCTCATCTCAGGCTTAACAAACTCAGACAATGACAAACACTGTAAGACATCACAACTTAATTTTTGTCTGTCATTTTACTTTTGGCAAAATACAACTGCCCGCCAAAAACCACAGCCTCAATATCAGCTGAAGTTGATGTTATCCAGCAGAAACGAAAGCTGTTTTGTAAAAGCGGATTATTGGGATTAAAATCCCACAGGTCTGTGCCGGGAAAAACACAGTGGAACAATTTAGAAGCAATTTACAAGAAATGTTGTTTGTCGATCTACAGTTATCAAGTCATGTGTTCTCTTGTTGTGAACGTGATTATGACGACTTGTTGTATGTCGGCTTTGGCAGGCAGCTTCTGTCCTGTCGTCCCTACCAGCACTGAAACTTTTAGTGGTCTGGAATATACTTTCACCCCTCAGTAATATAATAAATTAAAAGTAGTTTAAAATAATAATTTATTTTATTCCATATTTTGTTTTATATCTGATAGAAATGCCTTCAGAAATGTCAATTATTCAGGCTCTTTAATCAAAGATGTATCCAAGCACCAGAATTTTAGGGTCCCAGTTTGACTGTCAACCAGAATACTTAACAGTATAAGATATGTGGTTAATTTATATATGATATCAGACTCCAGTTTTGAAGTTGTAGATAGTATAAATCATCACCAACTCACTTTCGTTGAAGTTGAAATATTTATTAGTTTTTCCTATCCAATTTCTTCTGGAAAACCTACTGAAACTGCATCGGCTGTTTCAATTATAGTAGCTGCACTCTAATATCATTAATAAGTCATAAATCTTCTCAGGAGTCCACTACACATCTCGAGAATCCTTCGAAGAGGAAATTAGAATTTGATTAAAAGTAAAACATTGCCAACGTCAGCAGGATAAAAAAACAGGAACTTGAATCGGATGATAAATGTTGAGGAAATTCTGTTTTTGGTTCAAACAAGGTAACTTGTTTTGGTCAACAGTCTACTCACTACATGCAAAACTGATTTCTTTGTTCTGCACTTTCTCATGCATTTCCATCGAAGTGTTTTCACAATCATGACCCGATTCATAACCATAAGTACAACATGTCAAAGCATGTCAAAAATGTGTCACACTCACTCTGTTGTCAGGTAGTCAAATAATGAGGAGGACAGGTAAAACAAACAGACTTCAATCAAGGATGTCCTGTGTGAAACCAAAACTTTATCTAAAGTTTTAAGGAATATAACATTCATGTTCATGTGACTTTTGTCTTGCGACTTGCCTCACTTGCTTATGATGTATGTAACACAAAATACTTTTTTAATATTCAACACACGATCTTTTCCTAAATGTAACCAAGTACTTTTGGTGTCTAAACCTACCCAAACAGCAACCGTTTCCCAATGTAAACCACATGCTGGCATGGCAGGGTCTCATACAGCTGCTAAAGGGTACCTTGTGCATCAGTATGAGTCACGTGGGCTTGTAATAGTTCAGTACCAGACCTGCAGGATCCTCTGGATTAGATAAAACACCCTCCTCCTCCTCACCCTGCTCAGAGCAGGCCTTAGAGGGCTCAGATCAGCCACCATCCTGTAAATCGGATCAAAACTTCTAGTTCTCTTGGGACATGAGCTTTAGCAGCTTACAGAGGCTGACCTTCAGGACGTTTTTAACAGCATCCACAAACACATGATGCTCCAGTCACAGGGTTTTTGGTCAGCAGTGGTAGAAGAAGACTGTTCTCTGTACCTGCTTTGACATTAGTTTTGAAATGCTGCTTTGCATCCTGCTGTAGCCTGTCTTGCCAACACTCACAGCTTTAAGCAGCTTCCTGGTCTCTTCAGGAACACCTGTGCATCTTCCCATAACTGCTACAAATGTCCAAGCCAAGTCTAAGTCGTACCTCTGCTGACTAAGCTTCCTCATATTTGCTGAGGAGCTCTTGCTGATCTCATATGGAAGCATCCCTCTTCCATGGGTATTTAAACTTGGCCGAGCCTCATTTAGTTTTCTCTGTTGTGGTTTTCAGAAGCTTCAGCTCCTGCTCAAGCACCACATTTGGCACAAGACACCTGCTGTTTTTATCCTTGTGATGCATGCATCATTTGTGATGCTTGACATTAAATATAACTGAAAAGCACAGTGGTATATTTTGACAGGTCTGACCTAATTGTCATTTTAAAATCCCGCTACACCCAAAAATGTGTTTTGTTACACTAAGCTTCACTGTACAGGATAACATATTAGTTTTTTTCCACAATCCTCCACTGTTGGTTATTTTGTGACATCACAACAAGTTTAGAATGCAAAACTACATAAGTGTGACACTGAAGCTTAAGGCCTCCAGTAAACCCACATTGAGATGGGACTTTTCAGTGAAGCAGGAGACGTTTGTGTCCAGCAGTTAAATTTTTGAAGCAAAAAATATTTGCATATTCATCTAATGATGTCAAAGTAGTAGATTTTAATACTTTTCAAATGGTTAATTGAAAATGCTTGTAGAAAAACATAGACACTAATTATTATTCAAAGCAGAATATTTTTGTTTGTCTTGATTAAAAAACATAGCCTGCTCTTGTTGAGTGCTTAAAATGCCTGCCAAGGGCAATCAGATGCTTTGCTTCAAATTACATTTAACGTTTTAACACTCGTGCATTTAAACACAGTAATTTTCCTCATTTTCGTTCATGCAGACAAATACAGAGAAAACTGCTTCATGATGCACTAACACAAAAAATGTTCTTTCCCTTTTTTGTGCTTTAAATTTTATATTAATTTGACATTGCTTTATCGAGCACTTTATACGTGTTGTCACTGTATGAGTAATGAGAGGGCAAACTTTTTCTTTAAATCACAGAGGATAGCAGAGGACGTCAGTAGGAAAACCAAACAACGTTTTCAACATAAATTATGATCCAGATTTTTTCTTCTTCTCTTGAGTTTAATGGTGTTTGATGTCAGACAGATATATCTCAACTGCACCAGATTTCCAGAGGTGCCTCTTGCGGAGGTGCCTTGAATATTTATTTCCAGAATCGATCAGTCTTTTTTGTTTTATTTTTGTTGAAATCGAACGTAGTGTATTTTCCGTCAGCCTTATTCTGCACTAAGAACCTTCCAATCTAAACCTAATAAAGCTGGCTAAATGCAGCAACATAAAGTTGAACCAAAAAGATTTTCCCTGTTGTTATTGGTGGATTACAAACAAAGAGGCGTTTTGGTGCCGTGTAGAACTTTTGTTTTCCAGGGTGTAATGTCTGGCTCTCAGGCTGCCTCTTAGCGCTGCTGCCCCAGGTGGTTCACGGTAGACTGAGAGGTCTGACTCAAACTGGCTGAACTGCGTGGTGCAGGAAAGGTCAGTATAATGCCAGCTGCCTGCCACATGCTGCGCCCAGGGCGGACATGAAGCTGGCAGGGGAGAGAGGGAAGAGAGAGGGCAGAGAGCAGGATGCTAAATGATGTTTTACTTTTTAACTTGAAGGAACAGTGCCACGACAGATAAGGACGGTGTGTGCACATGTGTGTGTGCAATATGTGCAGATATTCTCAGGATCCTATCATAATGTTGCACCAAAATTCATCAGACCAAACACTCGCACACAAACTCCTATTCCTGAGTGACGACGCAGTAGACAGAAAAATTAATAAAACACACATTCCATCATGTTAAATCATGATTCAATCAGTTGTTTCCATTTGTCACTCGCTGTGTGAACCACAGCCAGGAGGAGATGTACTGTACTGTCGCAGGAGTCTCACATTTTAAAGAGCCAATCTGCAACGGAATGATGATGCCCCGAGAGAAACGCCGTCTCACCAGCAACGGCCTCATTTACATAATGGTTTAATCGGTCGAAGACCTGTTTTTCACAGAAATTCAACATCTCTTGCTGTTCAGAATTCCCACAGCCTGTTTTCACTCTTCAGACAAGGAATGATGCTGCACTTTAGCGTACAGTTATTGAAATGTTAGATTTAAACTAACACGTTAGTTTAACTAGTTGTTTATGAAAGAAAATCCTAAAAGATTTGAGTGGTATTATCTGCACTTTGGATTACAGTTGCACTGTGTGCACAGACCCAAGGCTGCTTTTAAAAATGTTAAACTGGCAAACTTGGCCAGAAACCAGAATGCGTTTTAGATGAAATATCCAGAAGTTATGTAACAATAAAGCAGAAGATTGACCTTGACATGGAGTGCCAGGGTAACAACTACAGGGAGCTCTGAGGGAAATGATTGCAACAACATTTAGGATTCAGTCCAACACTGCTGAGCCGCACATGAGCAAAGCAGTGATGCTAAAACTCTGACCTTTTACTTAACCCATGTATGTAAGGTAAGTTTAAGCTCATGTTTTTTCCTTTTTAAAGGACCATTAATTTTTCGGATTTCTATCTCTACTTCTAAAATCAGTTTACAATTCATTTTTAAAAAGTTACGGTGCTGTCTATATAAAGTTGTTAAATGAACCATGCTACTTAAAGTCCACATGAAACAGAAAGCAGACTGCTTTTTACTTCTACATATTTACACGTTTGTTGTAAAAACAGGCAGCGACTTGTCAAAGTAGCCAATAGTGATGAATGAGCGTTAATGCTACACCCCTAACAGCCATACAGCTACAGCGGTACATTAACCTGGCCGACTCCTATCAGACTGGGAGCTTTCAGTGAACATTTTGAGACTAGGACCAAACACCACCTCTGAGACTAACAGAGGTTGTTTCCTTGTTGGGTTTGGCTCCTAGCACTCCAGTACTTGATCATCTAACTTTGCTGCATGACTAACTGAGCTAGTGGCAATAAGCAGTTAGCTACTTTAACAACAAGTAAACCTATCGGGATGCTCAGGACGGCATCGAGAAAGTTGACAAATGATCTTGATACTTAGTATTTCCTGTCTGTCTCAGAGGTTTGGTCCTGGTCCTGCTGTGTTCACTGGGAGGCTGTTGACTGATGTTCTGTTTCCCACTAACAGCAACTATTTTAGCAGATATTCTGATCAATGAAGCTGAGTAGACAGAGGACATCAGAGGGAAAACCAGAGAACATTTTCTCTGAAAAATATCACCCAGTTTCATCCAAATCAGTGAGGAGAGTTCAACAAGTTGTGCTTTTGTACAGTAACATTAATCAGTAAAAGCCTTCTCTCAGCCCATCATATGCTTCATGTAGCTCATGTTAGCTGCTGAAGCAGCCTGCTGTAAAATGCCTTGTCTCACAAAAACACTTTCCCCAAAGTGAATAAATTCTAGCCAGTGAACCAGTAACCACAGTATTTTGGGGAAAATAGGACAACTTGTGAGGTCATGGGCACCTGAAGAGATGCCAGCAGACCATACTGTTGCTAGCTAGCTAACTAATGAATCTTAGCTCTGCTCTACTAATAGTTGAGGACTGATTATTACTTGAAATTTGTTAGTTCTAGCTTTTTTAAGCATGTGTCACACTTTGTTTTACAGTAAGAAAAAAATTACAGATTTTCCACAATTTTGACATAAAAATACAAATAAGTAGATTTTATGTTGGGGTTTTGGCATATATTGTGCACAATATGACTGGAGCTGTGATCTAAAAGGGTTTAAAAACCTTACAGATTTTCATTTTATCTCAACTTTAAAGGTGCAGTGTCCGATTCTGGAGAAGCTAGCTGATTGTCGAGTCTGATTTCCAGGTCAACATATTACCAACACGGCATTACACTTAACGATCAACAATCCTGCGATTGGCCAAAGTCTCATGTCTCAGGCTAGATTTTCTGAAGCCTGAAAAGAGCCATGAGGCGGAAATCTAATTTTCTCTTAAACCGCTTCAATTACATTATGTATAAAGGTTATTATGAAACTTTTGCCCAGTGATGCCAAAAATAAATTGCATACCCCAGCTTTAAATGTATTTAATGGCCTACACAATGCTGCTTTGGTACATATTGTTATTTAACAGATTCAGTAGATACAGGGTTTTTTTTTTAATCAGCTGACTAACCATTTGTAAGACTCTATTTGAAGAAATGATCATGCAGTCATTGCTTTCTCATGCTATTAACTTTTTGCTTTTAAGATTTATTTAAATTTTAAATTGAGTTTGAGTGCAGGATCTTTGTTTCTTTTCAGTCTATTATAATGTTCTTTGTGGTAGATCATTTTCCAGTCTGCTAAATTTATTCAACACCATTTCACTCCCCGTTATATTTAAGTCACATATTTATAACTCAAATAGACACATTAAATATGTGTAGTGGAGGAATCCGTGGCTGTAGTAGTTAAAAATTCTGTGGAGTTTAAAGAAACATCTTCTTACCAATGCTGACTCTCAGTGGCGGGTTCGTTTGCTGTCTGCTAATGAAGGAGAGGCTCTGAAAAGGCGTGTGAATTAGTATTCCACACACAGCGTCATTATCCCAGGGACAGCGTGCGGGACGGAGGGAAGGGTGATGTGATGTGAACAGGAAAAATGAGGAGGAAAGTGAAGAGGAAATATGTGACTCCTGCCTTGGCGGTTTTGCCTTTATCCTGCCTGTCTCCATCTCTTATACTCTGTCTTTCTCTGTATGAACTCTCTCATCCTCTCTATGTTGTTCTCCTCCCTCTGTCTTTACCTAAACTCTTCCTTGACTCACTTTAATGTTGGGACGGGAAGAGGAAACACAAATACTGAGACATTTGGGAGGTTCCAGAAATAGAAACCAGAAAAATACTGTAAATGCCTGCCTTCCTCTCTGTCTTTCTCTCACTCTGGCCGTCACTGTTCTGTTTGACTTTCCCTGCTCTGCTGGGTGTTGTTCTCCCAGGGCCCAGCTGTTGGTACGAGCAGCTTGTTATTTGGTTAAAAGAGGTTGGATAGAGGTTAGCTCTGTGCTCAGGCAAGATCAAGAGGTCTTTCACACACATACACAAAACCACATGCACACAAACACATACAGTTTGTCATACAGGTCCAACAGGCAGATATTTTTTGAAAATCATATACTATAAAGGGATAGTTCAGATGATTTGAGGTGTGGGCTTATGAGGTACTTATCCATAGTTTATTTATTAGCTAATAAATGTAGTAAATGCTGGTTGGTGCCCTACTAATTTGGAGAGCAGAGGGGTACCAGCACGAAAACTAAGTAATGAACTGCTGTGGGTCAGGTCAAAGGGTATTTTAGCCACTTCCACCGAAAAAAAACCCAAAAACATTATCACAGCCTTTTCTAACAAGGAACTGCCATAATATTTGTCTCTCCAACCCAACAAAACTCAAGCCAACAAAAGGTGAAAATAGTAATTTTATCTTGCAGAAGGTGGTAGTTGTAAAATAAGCAAACAAGCAAGCATAACCTGCTCTGTACCCTTTTTTGAAGTAACTAACGCTCCTAGCAAGCTTTGTTTCTATCACTTGTCTCCACTTCCATCGCAGTTAGTTTTGTGGTCTGTGGTTTTTGAGACTCAGTTTGCGAAGTTTACAGCCTGACATGCTGTTGCATTGCTGTGTGTACAATGACACAGCTAAAATAAAAGAAGCTAAAACTTGTTTACCAACCGCTTGTCTCACCTTCTCTTATCAGTTGAACACTTTCGTTAGGAGGGTTTTTTAAATAAATGCACCAGATAATATAAAATATGTTTACGATTCCCCTTATTCATAATTAATCATTGAAATGTTATCCCTCTGCTGTTTTTCCTGTTTTATCCTGTAACTGTAATTCATACCGAGTGTGGGAAACAACAGATGTTTAACTTGATGACTCTCAGTCGACTGAGGGGTCTTTAACTATTGATTCAAATGTTTGACTGACTGAACCCTAACTGACTACCGATAAATACCTCATACAACCTCACTTCAAATAATCCAAAGTATCCCTTTGATCAAAAACCTCTTAATTTACTATACTTCACCACTATACTTGTACTGTATTACTACTGTCCTTGTATAATAACACAATAAGCACTGCTCCCTCTTTTCCTAGCAGCAGCACTGGCACACTCACTCTGAAATTGACTGCATTCTTGTTAAAATTCAATCTCCTGTTTATTAGCATAACGGCCGAAGACTGAGAGTCAGTTCAGTATCACTTACTTCCATTCCACTAACAATAAAAAAACTCATTTCACATTCCAGCAAAACACAGTTTATTACCTGTTCAATTTACATGCAGCTGAAAATGCTACATACTGTCTAACAACGTTCTGTCTGCGAAGTAAAAACCTCTCGCCAGTTAATTGAAACTGAATAGATTTATTTAAAAAAAAAAGATTAACCCAGGAGAGGGGCATGGAAGATGGATTAATTGACAAGTGAAGTGATTAGTGAAGTCATCATAGCCAGCACAGGCAGTCTGCTGCTACAGATAATCCACTATGGCTCCGTTCACTGAAAACAGTTAATACGCTGACTGCTGGGAGGCCTGCAGTGGCTTCACCATGCTGTCAAGACACATACTGGTTCCAGTGATGCTAAGTGGTTGGAAAAAATGGATTTGTGTGTGTGTGTTGGCATGTGTGAAACCATTTTAATTGCCTGACCAACAAAAGTCGATGCAAAACTTCATGATCAGCATTATCTGAACCATCAGCACTTCTTTGTGAGCCCGTACCTTTTTTCCTCACACCACACTCATGCCACACACACCATCCAGGCCCGTATTTTCTCCTGACTGCTGCACTGATGCGGTGCTATTGATTGATGAATTCTTAAAGTGGTTCTCCCAGAAAATCCTGCAGTGGTGAGAAGACACTAAGAGGATGGATGTCTGTGTGTTGTCACTGTGGTACAGAGTGGAGCAAAAATGCACTACATCCTCCTTTTGTCTGCTTCCAGAGCTTTCCTCACTTTTGTTTTCAACTCTGTCCTTTAACCTCATCCTTTAAAATCTTAAGCTGTGTGGTTCTGCATCCTGATGCCATTAGGACATATCCTCACAGTACAAAGTGGATCAGACAACTTTAGCCATGTGTCGCCATCTCTTTGCCTCGGTCTTCTTTCACAGCCCACTCTTCCTACCCTTTAATGAAGTAAAAATCCAGTTGGTTTGTAATGTTCTGTTTGAGCATACTGTATCGCCAAATGCCAGTAGAGCCCTGATCATCACACACACTGTCAGAAAGAAGTTAAACTTTGAGATAATTTGTCAGTCTGAAGTTTGTGATGCTGTTTTCAATAGTGCTTTCTGCTGTTTTGTCAACACTGCAGAAAAAGAACAGAAACATATTATTTTTGTGCTGCGTTGCATTGTCAAATGTTTGTATTGTCTTGTCCACCTCCTGTATGCAGCAGTTGAAAGAGCAGACAGAAACAGATGTAGATAGAACGGTGCAGACGAAGGTGATTGAAGTAGAATTGTTCAGTAGAAATCAATAGAAGTTGAAGAGGCAGTACAGGAGACAAGGGCAGGCAGCAGAACTGAAAATAGGTGCAAAGGATGGTGTGTGTGAGAATCAGAGAGTTTTTCTGTGTGTTTCTGTATGTGTGTATATATAAAGTAGCACACAGGAGCTTCAAGCTTTAACTCAAAACCAGTTTGCACTGATCCTTTCAAAGCAATGAAGAGCCTTTTTACAAAACTTTATGGGATTTTTCTTCCTCCAAAAGAGGGTTTAATGGGTTCCAGGACAACAAAACTAATTCTAAACACTTTCATTTATTGAGAATGTGGCATACTGGTGTTCTTTAGGACACGTACACCACTATATTGGTAAAATACCCTTGGTTCAGTTTGAGCTGGGAAGATGTTTCTCCCTATGTTTCCTGTCTGATTTTATACTGTCAGTTATCAAATTGAGGCAAGACTGTGGGAGGGAGGTGTCTAGGAGGCATCATGATCAGATGCCCTAACAACATGTCATCTGGCTCGTTTTGACTTGAATGAACAGCGGCTTTACTCTGAGCGCCCTCAAGATGTCTGAGCTCCTCGTCCTATCTGTAAGGTTGAGCCCTGTCACGCTACAATGGAAACTTATTTCAGATGCTTGTCTCCACCATCTCATTCACTCTTGACCATAGGCAAGGATTGGAACGCAAATTGGTAAATTGAAAGCTTTCCCTTCTGGCTCAGCTCACTCTCTGCCATGACAGTCCGGCAGAATGCCCTCATCACTGCTGATGCCACACCAATCCACCTGTCAGTCTCACCCTCCGTTTTATCGTCACCCATGAACAGGACCCCAAGATGCTTAACTCCATTGCATGGGGCAGCAACTCATTCCCAACCTGCAGGGAGCCATCCACTATTTTCCGGCAGAGAACCGTTCCCTCAAGATTTGGGGGTGCTGACTCTAATCCCAGCCATATGACACTTGACTACAAATGGTTTCAGTGTGTGGTTTAGGTCACATTCTGATGAAGCTATAAGGACCACATTAACTACAAAAAGAAAATGCAATGCAGAGGTTCCCAAACCGGATAAACAGTTTGTTAAGAAATCATTCCAGAATTTTTTGATGTGTTGGTGAATGTTAATTGAGCAAAGCTGACTGTTTCCCCCTGCTCCCAGTTTTTATGCTAGGCTAGGCTAACCACATTCTGACTTACATACTTAAAAGAATAGTTCAATCCTTTTTTCCCCATATATAATTAGTTATCACTTATAATTTTAGCTCCCTAAATAGTTTTTTAAAATGTGTCTGTGTGAAGATGAGGCAGACAGTTTTCCACACATAGCCCAAGTCAAACTAGGATTTTCCTTTTTGTGCGTCGTGTCTGGATTAATCTATACTTCCCAAGCATAGCCAGCTCAGAGATGTACTGTGCCCTTTTATTCAAGCTGGAAATTAATCCAACACAAATTTATGACTCAGCCTTTCTGTCTGTTGGCAGACAAGCTGAAAATGCTGGAAAAGAGAGTTAGGAGGTCAGTTAAACTGAGACACCAGAGGGAAATGTTTCATCTCAATGTCTGCCATCTATCACGTTGCCAGGCGCAGGACCGGATTCAAGACTGAACAGTCAGGTTCAAAGGACTCGCGCAAAGCTGAAAAAAATAAATGACACCTCTTGCCAAATCTACAACTCTTTGTATTATTTTCTAACACCTCATCACTCCTCATTTTCTCTCTATTTACCTTTACTGTCCTATTTTGCTGCCTTATGTCAGTTTTGTCTCCTCAGACCTCAGCTTTAGTGTGTGAATATAGAAATATCACTTTAAATGGTCAAACTGGATGATGCCTTGTTAGGTGTACACAGCCCCATTGAGACTATAAACCTCACTCTACATGGCTCTGGATATAAAGTCTAGGGCTGCACCTAAAGTTTTCGAATTAAGTTACTGGCACTGGTAAATGTATTTCTGGGTCAGTGTGGAGCAAGGAAAAAAAACCCTGAAATTATTTACAGACTGCAGCAACAATGTAAACAGAAAATCTAAAACCGTTCTATAAATGCATGGAGTAAAGTTACATTAACCAAGCAGCAGTGCAGCACTGAACATGGAGGCAATGAAGAAGTTTAGAAAATCAATTTTAGTTGACTACTACTAAAAAATTTGTTATACATAATATAATCTTTATGTATTGTGCGTGGGTGGGGCCAAAAAGGCATAAAATTGATGTTGTGCTGTCACTGCCATCTTGACAAAGCGCTCAGGTGTTTTCACTTCAAATGATCTTGCAGAGCAATTATACTGCTGTGATAACACAGTTCCAATTCACTGAGCTCGCAGAACACCGCATTATTTGGTCTCTGTCTGAAATACTCCCACACTTTAGATGATCGTGAGTGTCTGGATGCAGCCATCTTTGCAGCGTGCCATTGTTGCATGAGTTCCAGTCCCCACTGCTGCACAGAGCGTGCTCATCTGTTTATTCAAAATTTATTCATATTGCTTTATAGTTAGATACAAGTGAAAGACACAATCTATTTAGTTCAGTTTTGGGAAAAAGCACTGCAAGGTTATCATGTTTACTCTTCTTGTATATCAACATTAAGTGGCACTTTCCACCAGCAGCTGTCAGTAGAAAAAGAGCTTTTTATTGCTTGTGTGGCCTTAATTTCCATCAGACAGGAAACTTAAGAGCAGTGGCCTTGACATTAGAGCTCTGCAGGGTGTTCATCTCATGCTGAGCCTCCAGCTCAGGAACAAAGCTCAGAGCTGCTACTGGACGTCAGTTAGCTGTGATTACAATTCCACCACGCTGGAAACAGCTTAAAGGGCTGATTGAACACATACAGATATAAATACTCATACATGGATACTAACACACACGCAGGCAAGATTTGCATACATGCTCATGTGTTAATAAGAAATAATACACAAACATCATGCATGCAACTGTATGCTAAGAGAAACCTGCAGTAACTGTACTATGCAGGTACAGTTGAGGGTTAGTTGCCATGGTTACTTGTCTTAACAATGTCCAAAAGCAACTTTTGCCACCAGTGATTGTCGTTATTTCACCCGACCTCTGCTGAAAACACTTGGTTTAGGATTCTGCTGATGAGGCGTGTTGAGAGCTGCAGCTTATTAAATTAAGATAATATTTTTATGCACCAAGGAATCCAGTTTATCCTCAGGGTGTCATCTGCACGTTAAACCTCAGTGGAGCTGATAGTATTGCAATGTATGGAGTTATGAGCGCCGTTGTAATGCCACATCGTGTCTGTTAAAATGAGCAGATGGTTAAGTGCCGTTTCATTGTCCCGTGTCTCTGAGGTACATCAGTTGTTTTATGACAGTCGAGCAGTGGAGGTCAACAGAGTCAGAGGAGCAACTGTCTGTTCAATGGTGTGAAATTGTGGGCACTGGTGCACAGGTTGAGTGACAGACAGACACAGAGAAGGACTCATCGCAGAGGTAAAACAGAGAGAAGAGAGAGTAGTCTTGTGGCCTGAAGAGAATTAATAACTATCCAGAATGAGAGTGTTTTCCTGAACACTATTCTAAATGAATACTCAAAAATCACCTGGTTCCTGTTCTACTTGTTGAGTACCAAAGCAATTTTTGCTAAGGCCGACAGAGTTTTCCCTCTGACTTAATAGATTTTAAAGATTACATACAGAGCTTGTTAGCTGGTATCAGTAATGGTTTAAAAAAAATAAAAACGCAGCTTAGTTCATAACTGGGACATGATTCTGTAATAACCAAATCAGTCAGTAGCGTTAGAAACCATCACTGAGTGCTACAGGGATGACATTTTAAAGCCGATGGGATTTTTCCATTTGATTTTAGATTAATGCAGAAAGTAAACTCTGTAGCAAACAGAAGTGATACACCACTTTTAGGATTTTTGAAGCACAAATGTGCCAGAGGTAAAATGCTAACATTAAGCTATAAATGAGCTACATGATTTTATGCCACCACTAAGTGACATAAAGTGGTAAGAGGCAAGTCTAGTGTTTGACATGATGACGTGTAATGTCCCTGACACCCTCTGTAGTCTCATTTGTAGGCACTTGTTAGCAGCTGCCTTTAATAAGACATGCAAAAGCTTCTGGATAATTACAGATGTATTTTATGTTGTAGATGTTTATGCCTGACACGCCTAACCAAAAACCCTTCAAAAAAAACATCACCTTTGAGACCAGAGAACCAGAGGTGCTAATATGCTAAGTAGTTGGGCAACAGGTAGGAAAGGGAAAAAAAATGTAAGACAATTTATGTTTGCTTGCTGCTGAAAAGTCACTGTTGAAACATTTGAAGGAGATGAAATGCTGAACAGTGGATGTTGTAGTTTAAATGCAATCGCAATACAAATATTCAAAGAAGCTGAAATATTGATATTGGTTCAGCCTCTCATTTCAGTATCTGTTAGGTTATAATGTACTGTATAACTAAACTGTGATATACTGTAGGTACAATAACATGAATAATTTATGAAATCAATTTCCATTGAAGTTCCCTTTACACAGATGACAAAATAAAAAATGTGGTGACAATGTTCTCGGTCCCTGCTGTCAAATTTCAAACGTACCACAACATGGACTGCCTCAAATCATGTCAGGAAGCCCAGGTTTTCTTGCAACTCCCAGAATGCACATATGCACTAGACATTTTTGTGATATAAAAAGGTGTTCCTCCCTCTCTATGTCTGTCTGGCAGAGCGGGACAGCTTTAGATAGCTAAAACTGTTTTGACATAATCTGAATGGAAAGCGTTTTCTGCCACAACAAAGCTACATGCATAATTCAGTGAGGGAATGCACCATGGATGTAGTGTCTCCTCTGGTTGGGATGGCTTAACCTTTCTGTCTGGCTTTTCAGCATTGTTTGCAGGGCAATCAGAAGCATGCAGTCACATGTACACACATGCACACTCATTTTACAAAAACACACACGCACCCAGACAGACATAATCGCATAAGGACAGGTGACGCAAGGTCTTCAAAATATGCATGACTGTAACAAACACAAACAGTCACCAGTGAAGACTGAAAGTGCTAACAGACGCTCACACAAGGTGATCTTTCAGTACTGAGCTGCTAATTTTCCCTTGAGAACTTGACAGCCTTCCTCGAGTGTTGTCACAGCTCAGGTGTTTACTCTTGGATGTCACACACACACACACACACACACACAGAACAGAAAGAACTGAGATGTTTTCTAATGTCTTATGTCTCCCTCTTCCCTCCAGGTACGTGGGTGACGTTTGGGGGACAGATAACAGACGAGGTATGGAATCTTCGTTTATCTTGCATGGTCATTTAATCTAAATAGAGTTATTGATTGGTTTTATTGGATTGGATGTATTCCTTATACACATTTGTACATGATGTCTTGTGCTGTGTTGGATGGTATGAACACAAAGTTTAAACACAAGAATATTCTTAGCATAACACAGAGAACATGCCAAACTGCCACTGTCACCTTACCAATTGATTATTTTGTCTTGGACTATATATAAAATTTTTTTGTTTTACCAGTGGATTGAGTACGAGTAAGACAGTATTTTCCTTGATCTAAATTCACTCACACAACAAAACAACTCCAATGGTTTTGGCAGACACTCCCATGGGAAAATCACATCTCATAGCCCTAATATTCAAACACTGATGAAGTGATACTTTGGAAATGGCACCACAGAAGCCTCCAATGACCATTTACACAGACAAAGATTGCTAAATGTAAATTCAAAACTGAGTGACCTTTGAAAATGGACAACAGAGTCAGAAAGCCTGCCAGGCAAAAGAAGTTGGCTAAACATTTGAGGAACTGTGGGCAACCATAGATTTCAACCATAATCAGATTTTCATGCATATAAAATCAATTAGGACCAGCCATGTGAGACTTTCTTTTTTTCTCTAGTGTCCAGCTGAAGCAACAAACCACATAACAGCTTGCATTTCACTCTACAGAGTATATAGACTACATTATAGTATATTATTGAGTATTTATAGTACATACTTAGAGAATATTATAGATTCAAGATGAAACTGACAAAAGTGCAATTACAAATCCTTCTGCTACTTCAGCACCACGGACAGTGCCATGGATTTATCAGTACACAGCACAGTTAGGCTACAGACATTTCAGAGCCATGGGTGAGGCCACAGACTGTAACTCAGTCAGATAAAGGATCAGAGAATCAGGCAGACATTAGGCTAACATATTCAATTAAACAACCCCTCTGCTACAGGATGACAGGTAATCAAGGGGAGAGCATTTTGTTAATTTTGCTAACAAGTGTGATGGCATGCTGCATCAGCCCCCTGAAATCACCTGCAGGCATCCCAAAGTGTTTTTACACTTCAAGTCTATTGCTTTTTATATAGCTAATACAGTGATTGTTTATTAGGTTCTGACTGCTGCAAAAACACGGATGACCTACACTCGGTACTTTGCCAGCCCTGCACGCATCCTGTATAGACACACAGACGGAGCGCTGCAGCTGCTGCTGCCTTGCTAACATGCTGCTCACACTACGCCTCCTATTTGGACACAGTGTTAATCTGAAAGACTAAAGCACATTTCTTATGACATGCTTGGAGGACTGTTGCTAAGTTTGAGTTCAATGATTAAAGATTTTCTGTTTGTTAATTTTCTCTTAATGCTGCCTCCAACAGTGGACCGAGTATTTTAAAGCATCAGAACAATGCCACATGGAAAACAATAACAAAGTAAATAAAAATAGACCCTTTTCTGTTTAGGACATGACCACTATGAGTGGGATTTGTCCCTGCTGCGTTTATTACCATTGGACCAAATGAGGGACACATGAACCCCAGCAGTCAGGGTGACTGTGGGACAGCTTTGTTTTCTAACCGAGTGGTGTCACAGTTGACCTTGATCAGACCATTGGCTGGCTGACAAAACTAATACCTACAGGCACAATTAGACAGCAGCTCAGTTTTTTATTACTCCAGCACGTTATAATGAAAGACAGTCATTAAAAAAAAAAAAAAACATATTTAAACAAGTCTCAACCTTCACAAAGACTTTAGATGTGATGATTCATATAATTTGGACTGACTCAGATTTTATGCTACATAGGACCGCAAAAAGGGCATCACATTATGTGTATGTGTGCGTGCTTAAATCCCCTTTACTCTCATGTTGATGAACTCTAACATGCTGTGATGTTGCTGCTGGGGTCTTGGCCTCAGTCATCACACACATAGACATACACACACATATGCACACACTTAGAGTGACACTTAGGGAGGAGAGAACAGAGCTCACCCCAGGGGACAGTAAGCTTATGTAACAGTATTATTTTTCTTACCTTAAGGCTTAGTGCCATCAACTCACATGGTACACTGAAAGCTTAGCACCCCTCTTTTCTCCATTATTCTAAATGTCCCCCAGTTCAATGTCACTGGTATCATTGAGACAATTCTGTCCACCAGCCTTTGGCTCCAACAGCTGAGATTCAAACAGGAAATGCTGGTTGTCCCATGTCAAATCTATTTTAAATGTTAAATTGTTGACTGGAGATAACTCAGTAGAGAAACACAACAGTAGAGTGCTGGCATCAAAAATAACCGAAAAAAAAAAAAAAAAAAAAAAATAGCCAGTGCTGCAGACACAGGGTCTCAGTGAACATGCAAACTTAAGCGTTTCTACAACGGCTCCAGTAGGACCATCGCATGCAATGCTGTTGGGTTAAAATGTCCTCTGCTGTCCTGATTGCCCCCTGTTCAATGTCACTGTTATCAAAAGCACCCTAAATATACTACATGTCCTCACAAGAGTTCAGTGTTCCTGTCCTCATTAAGAAATGCACAACAACTCTGGCACACAAACACAGTTACTACATAAAATTTGCACTAATAGGCACATGCAAACGCTAAACACAAAAATGCAATCTTTTCCCTTGTTATTTTGTATCATTACATTAGCAAGGAAGACCCCTGGACAGTTGGACTGCTGGTATTCTTAAAAGGGCTGCAGAGAATCTAGACTAAGAGAGAAATGTAAAAGGAAAAATCAGATATGTTGGGAAATGTTTTCTTTTCTTTCTTGTTATAGGTTAGATGAGAAGATTGATATGACTCTCTTGTGTCTGAGTTGAGTGTAGAGTTGGAGCTAGGAGGTAATTCATTTAGATTATTTTAGCATAATGACGTAAAACAGTGGGGGACAGCTACCCTATTTCTCTTGAAATTTCAAAAATACTCCTACCGGTACTTCAAAACAAATTAATTAACATATCATGTCTCTACACACAGAAAAAAACACACATACACTCAATTAAAGCCAACAGCACATTAACAGAATACACTGCTCTCAGCCACAAATAAGAGAAAAAACAATATAGCTAGCTATGGTGTCACATACAGCAAACACAAGAAAAACAAAAACAAAAACAAAAAGAAAACTGAGTGTTCGGCTCCCAGACTAAAGGCTTAAGCCCATGTATTTCCTCTTTGTTCCAGCACCGATCTGAGACTCGTCACTCGGCTAGTTCACTCTCCTTGGTCCGTCACTGCATTTCAGTAGTGCTCCACTGACAGTTCATTTTGTGGAACATAAACATAAACAACATTAAACATGCAGACAGTAACTTGAAACAAAACTTTCTAAAGAAAAATGGGAAACCTGATGTTCCACTCAAACAGACATCCCCCTTTCAAACTAACACCCACTGTGTGACAAGTTAAACCCACCCCCTGGCCTGACAGCCATGCAGGACAGCCAACAGGGAGTCAGTATGCATAGCTTATTGACACTTTTTGGACTGTTACACACAACTGAACAAATAAAGGGAAGCTTTGCGCATTCCTACTTCCAATGTCTATGGCTTATAATCACCTAATAAAGTGTGTTTTATCGAAGTGTGAGCAGGTTGCTTTCACTGCAGTCTCGTCTGGGCAGCAACACGTTCCCAGACAGAAAGCTCATAACAGTGGTGGTGGGATGCAAGTTGGCTTACTCATTCAAAAAGGCCAAAAGTGGACCCATAAATCATAAAGTGAATTTGAAGAAAGTGTCTCTTGTTGATGTTAACTTTGATGTAAGCAGTGTGGATGGGAGGATGCAGCACAGCCATAAAATCATCTCAAAGCTGTGTGGGTAGTATGTGGGAGGCTGCCACGGCCTTGAATCTGGGGTTGTGAGAGAAGAGGGTTTTTTTCATCATTATGTCTGTTCTATGTATGGAAATCAAATTCTGCTGCACCTTTAGTGCCCTGGAGAAAAAACAAAGAAAGAAGCCTGAGCCACCCATGTATTTCTGCAACTTTACAGTGACTCAGTGTTTTTTTATGAAGGTGAGGGTAGAGGAGCATGTATATATGTTTTAATGTTATAGCCATACAGTTTCTGCAGTTTGTGCTCCCATTACAAAAATTAGCAGACCATTTGAAGGCCATTAGTCACATTCAGTTCATTCAAAATGGCCAGAATTCAGAAATAGTCTGAAATCTGTGCAAACACTGATGCTTCATCATCAAAATAAACTTTCTGACCTTGTAAATGTCATTATGAGCACTCCATGACAGTCACTGGCCTTTTACTATCTTATGAGACTCACTGGGAATGAGCAATCACCAAAGGCCAAACAGTCACCCTTTAAAAACTAACTCGATCACCCTCATCTTGGCTCTCTGTCTGTGACTGTCAGCTTCTCTGTGTCTCTTCATCCATCTACGTAAAGCTTTATTCTGCATATTCCTCACCTTACCCAACCTTACATGCAAAATAGTTTGTCATCTACTATGTTTGCTCCTAAATTCTCACTACTTTTCATTAAATATATCCATCCAGCACTTTCTCACTTTTTCCATCCACATCCAACTTTGTCTTTATCCTCCATATATGTTCTTATCGCTGCAAAAAATCTCTCAGCCCACCCTTACCCTGCTTTATTGAAAATCACCCTCCAGTGCCCCCAACAGTTGTGACAGAGACCGTTTCCTCTCTGCACTCAGCAGAGACCAGTTAGAGAAAGAACATGCTGTTCACTTTCTCTGTCACTAGCTCTTTTCTAAATCTCTCTCTCCTTAACTGACCCCAACTTTCTTTAACCTCCATTATCCAACTCTGTCTTTTCATTCTGCTCTGTTTGCTTTAATGGCAGTCCGGGGCTTAGACCGAATGAGCAATTTTGAAATGTAGCCACTGTTCTATCTATCATTTACTTTCCTCCCTCACTGTCCATTCAACCCACTGTGAAAGCAGTGGATTTGCATCTGATAATGAATGAATTCTGAGATATGCCGCAGATTGTGCTGGTTATACTAAGCTGGAAAATATTAAAATATCATTAGATAACAGATAAAGGCAGCAGACCAAAGTACTATTTGTTGTAAAAAGGGTTGCAGTGTATTTATAAAAATGCAAAAATGAGTTTTCAGAAACTACATCATTCCCTGGCCTCAGAAAAATGATTCTGAGCACTGCAGTGTGGCTTAGGGTTGGGCAGTATGTTAACATTTTCCAACCAGTGACTGCCCATATATTTCTGCAGCTCAGCTCCTCAGCATCTCTTGATGTCTGGTCAAAATAAATCCTTAATTCAGCACATTAGATGTGAAAGTATTTGACCTCTACAGGCTGTTTCCCTCTCACTCATCCTCCGGCTCAGTGGGTGTGTAGTGTGTGGCTGAATGAGAGAGCCTTGGCTGTCGCTTTGCGGACCATTAAACACCCAACCCTGTGGATAATATATCTTAAATTAACGAAGAAGATACCCATAGTTAAGCTGTCAGAATTGTTACTGAGAGAGAAAAAGTTTGTCTCAGACGGTGTCTGTTTTGAGTTGTGGTTCCTGCTGCTCAGAACTTGTTGCCAAAACATTTATATCTTGTGGTAACTTTGAAAAAGCTTAGGTAAGAACTTTTTGAACACAGTGTGGAAAATTGTCTTTTGCTTCACTTCAGTCGACATGGGTTACAAATAAAACAACAGTACAACCCAGGGGAATTGGAAAAAAAACAAAAAAAACCCAAACAATTAATTATACGCAATTGAATATTTTTCTGGTCAGGCCTCTGAATCTCTCTTGCAGGTCACTCAGAGGTCAAGTGGTTGATAGTTAAGGTCAGGCAAAGATGAGAGGTCAGAGTTAAAAGAATATGTGCAGCTGAAAAGAGACAAGACATGCATCCTCCTTCCGAAGTCTTTTTTACTGCTGTCAGCTGTCATGCAGCTTCCTCCGTTGCCACTAAAGGTAAAGCTGGGTTGATGTAAATCATTTAAACAACCATCGCTGTTGTTTAAAATTGATTTTTAAGATATTACTGATCTTGTTCAGATTGACTTTAAGCTATGCAGTAGGCCTGGAGCCCACATGGGAACAATCATCTGGCTGCAATACCATTTTAAAAACACTTTTTAAAACACATTTTATTGACTTGTCATCCCTTTATTTTTTTACTCTGTATCTTTTTTTATCTTGGCATTTATTCTGCCTTTATTTTATTTGATTTACGACATAATTTTCCTTAGCCTTTGTTTCATCGCATTGATCTAAGTTCTTTTTATACATAGTTTTATTGTCTTGCGTTATTCCTTTAAGAGTTGTACTTTCATTGTGTCCCCTCTTTAAACACACTAATTAAATAAAGTTTATTACTATTGTATCATTGTCACACATAGGTTTGGACTGCTGCCCAGTTTGTGCTAGTTTGCAGAGAGAAGGTTGAGGAAGGTTGAGACAGATTCTCAAGGGAGAGATTATCTAATTCTTCCAGAAACAACACCTCCACCGTCTGCCACCACTGAGACAACACACACATACTGCACATACTGCAGGCATATACACAAAGGCAGACAAACAGATTTCATGCACTCATGTAAACATAAACACACAAGCGCCATGTGCGCAAACACTTCTGTCCCCACACGTCCACAAACCAACTCATGCACACACAGATAACTCCGCAGGGAAATGATGGCAAATTCATTTAAAGTCCCCATGTAATAAAACTCACCACGGGGAAATTGGATCTGGGTCTGATGATTTATGGGCACCATGTCTGCTAAAATATGAAAGCGTATCTGCACACATGCCACACACTTATATAAAGCATGAGCACTTATTAACTGAAGAGGAATGAGCTGTCACTACTGTACATCATATAGTCAAACAATTTTTCACGGATAATTACACTGTTGCTCAATAAAGTCTGTACATCAACAGACTTGCAACCACACCAGCTCTGTTTGAGCAGGTGAGTTCAGGCAGCTTGAGTTCACTGCTGCAGCAACTCACACAGGACGTACAGTACAGCACTGCAGCGTATACATAACACATCCTTTGCTGTTTTTAAGCCTCCGTGCTCAGCTCGTTCTCTGCCATTGCTGCAGCAGTGCTGTTCATATGCCACTTTATAAGCTCCACTTCTCACACCAGCATCCACCTGAGGGATATAATGGTCGGGTTATACTCGGCACTGGTTTGTAAAACGTCTTGTCTCACTGTGCTGAACATCAAAAGTGTTTATAGCTGTTCTAACTGGGCAGATGGGAAGGGGGATTGAAAAGCCAACTGACAGAGAAAGGGAGGAGGTGCAATATTGTTATATAGTATATAGTCAGATAGATTCTCTCCTGGAAGACATTGCTAGTGTTGTCCTCAGTTGTTCATATTAAAAGTAATCGAAATTCTTGTGTAAAGACTAAAAACGAGAACTTGTGAGAGAAGTTCAAACCTTTGAACAAGGTTCATTTATCATTCTACAACACAGGCTTGTGTAACAAAATGTTAAATGTAGTCCCTTTGTGCTACTTACAAAACAAAACTTATATAAATGGAGGAAAGTCATAAAACAAAACTATTTTTTATGACGGAGTGTGGAGGTTGAATTGAGGAGTCTCACAGCCTGAGGGAAGAAGAAGTTTTGAAGTCTGGTGAAACGGCACCGGATACTTTTGTATTGCTTGCCAGATGGCAGCAGGGTGAACAGGCTGTGTCTTGGGTGGGTCATATGGTAGATTTTGGAAAGTTATACAACGTCCTCTTATCCATGAACTGTCGAACAATCTGACGAATTCTATCTTTGAAGAGATAAACTATCTATGTGTTCAACCTCAAAAATAGGCCTCTAACAGCTACTTAAGGTCGAGTGTGTAAGATTTACCGGGTTGAGCGGGATTGGCCTGGATGTCTGTCATCTTTTTCTTAATTTTTTATAAAATATTTTTAGAAGATACCTTTAATTCTCAGTTTATACAATATAGACTTTCCGCATCAACAAAATGAAGACCCACAATCTTAACAACAAAACAAAGCAACAACATACTATGCACGAGCTCAACATCTTCATATTTGATCAACTTAAAGTGATAGTTCACCCAAAAATGAAAATTCACTTACTATCTACTCACCCCTGAGCTGATGTGAGGATGGGTGAAGATCTCCAGTTCACAAAATACTCACAGAGCTTCAGCAGAAAACAGCGTTGCAGCCAAATCCAGTACAATTGAAGTGAATGGTGACCAGTTTTAAAATGTAAAAAAAGAACACAAAAAACCCCACAAAGTCTCCATACTGCTTGTGTGGTGTAATTCAAGTGTCTGTAAGCTGTGACATTATAATTTGACCCCAAAAGACGCCATTTACACCATGTTTTTAGCCTAAATGTCAAGTGTAGCCTCTCAGACCGGAACCATGTGCACACGCCTGAAGTGGGTAGGCAAATTGGGCCCTCCTCAATCTGGAAAGGATTTTGTACAACTACACCACCAGGTTTCCGTTGCTCTCACTCTTTGGTCAGCGGCTGCCTCGTCCATCTGTCTGAGTTCCTCGTCAGTATATTCCAGCTCAAACAAATATGGCTGCAGCAAAGAAATGATGTTCCTCTTCTCTGTTGAAGTCCTCTGACGTTTTCTTCTTTGTTGAAAGTTTGCAAAGTCAGCTGTACACGTAATGAGTCACTATTTCTGAGCAGATCTCTCTCTGTTGTGTGAGTTGCTTCCAGGTAGCAGGTGTGAAAGTATCATGAGATCTTATATATCTCATGTCGTGCCGCTTGGGCGAGAGCTTGTGTACCCAGGTGCGTGCACATGGCTTCGGTTGACATGCAGCCTAAAAACATGGTGTAAATGGTGTCGTTTTGGGTCAAATTTCAGTGTCGCAGTTGGTGGACGCTTGGATTACACCACACATTTTTTTGTGTTCTTTTTTTACATTTTAAAACTGGTCACTATTCACTTCAATTGCACTGGAGATTTTCACCCATCCTCACATCAGCACAGGGGTGAGTAGACAGTAAGTGAATTTTCATTTTTGGGTGAACTCCAATAGGTGGCACTATGGGTCTCTGTCTTCCTTCACCCGCTACTTGTGGTTATTTGAAAGTTTGTGCCTCTATTTTGGTGTGGTCTGTTTTGTATTCTGTATTGAATTAAGTCATTGTCTTAATTGTCTTGTATAAAAGTGACTTACAGTTAAACGACACTCATACTCCGGGGAAGGCCTCGGGCTGAAATGCATCAGCAATGATATTTTAATAAAATATGAAGCTGCACTGCTTTGATGGTTCTGCCACCTTTCTCTACTTTGATGGAACGGTTTTGGCAAACCTTGGACTCTGCACCCGTGGAATCACATAAATATTTATATTGGAGATAGAGATATGCCAGAATGTTACAGTTTCTGCATGGCTGTTTCTTTTGGCAAGTGCCTAAAAAGAGAGATTTTCAGAAATGAATACAAACTCTGTACACTGACTTTTCTGTATCATGTTTGTGTGTGTATGTTTCTGTGTCTGTGTTTGTGTGTTCTGATCTCTTGCCAGGTTGCAGAGCAGCTAATGACGATTGCCTATGAGAGTGGAGTCAACCTGTTCGACACAGCTGAGGTCTACGCAGGCGGCAGGTGGGTGTCATGCGAACCTCTCAGTTCATTCGCAGTTCAGTTGAGCTCATAACAACCTGTTCATGTTTAATGTGTCCAGGTGCAGACGTCTGGCCACACTGCAGCTCCAGGAATTGTTTTTTTTTATTGACTGATGTTTCACTCATTTAGTGAAGTGATAAACAACTAGTAGCTCTGCAGTGTCAGGCAATCTGAAGAAAAAACTTCCTAACAGACATGCTTATCATTTTCACTGGAGTATTTTTTTTTCTTCCTTGTTTAATGAGAGGGGCATGACATGCCAAATATTTGAGACTGGATTATTTAAATTCTCTTGGACCAAAAGGAAATATCTGCTTTTAATGTGAGGCTAGCTTGTTGTTTTGCTTCTTTGCTAGAAGTAGCCTGTTATGAGGAGAAGTGTAAAGTATGAATATTCATGCAGAATTTTAGGTCAACACCTAGGAGTACATGAATGTTTTGGATTTTTGTGTCAGACCAAAGTATGTTACAGCACTGTAAACTAATTAGCAGAATCAGATACCATTTAAACAGTGAGTCTGATGCAAACACAGGGAAAATACTGCAGACCATCTTTCCTGTGTAAATTTAGGAAAAGTCACAGCAGAGTGACAGTACATTTAAAAAAAAAATGGAGAAAGTAAATTCCAAAATCCCATTGTCAGTGTAGTTTGACCCTTATGTTAATCCATAAAAAAACACTATAGAATTGCCATTTTTGGGCCAAAGTGTTGGACCAAAGTCTAGTGGTGGAATGTAATAAAATACATTTATCAAGAACAGTTTTGAGGTACTTGTGGTTAAATGAAGTATATCTAATTTATGCAGCTTTATGCTTTTACTCCACTACATTTCAGAGGGAAATATTGTAATTTTTACCTCACTACATCCATTCATTTAATTGTCATAGTTAGTAGATACTTAAACAACTTATTAAATATGATGCGTTGTTGAAGATTAAAGGCCTCACAGACCCTCACAGATGTTTTCAGTTATGTTATTGATAAGAGCTACTCAAGTTGGAGTTGTGCAAAGCTACCCTGGGATTTGCTACAGATCATCATGTACTTACAAGGATGAAAAAGTTGAAAACAACAAAACTAACAGGAGAGCCCCTGCAGTCCTGAAAAAAATTGTTTTTGTCTTGTTGGACATGGTAATAACTTGCGTGCAAGATAAAAAATATATATCATCTTTTGGGACCTTAAAGGCTTCGTAATTTAACAGTCTGAAAGGGGTTGTTTTGCATAGTAAGCACTTTTACTTTTAAAACTTTATGATCATTTTGCTGGTATTACTTATGTACTTCTGCTCAAGTAGGCTTCAAATGCAGGACTTTTACTTTTAATATTGTTACACTGTGATATTGTTATTTTTTTCTTTCAAGTAAAGGATCTGAATACATCTTCCACCACTGAAAAATTCCCACAAAACAGTGTTCTTTCAGCAAAGGCCCAATAAAAAGGACAAGGGGTCCTCCAACTGTTATTAGAACAAAGAAAAAGCTCCCCCAGTCCAAAAAACACCTAATAATTTCCTTTAGCTATATTGTAATCTACCAGAAAACATAAAATAAACAATAATCAAACAAATTCTAGTTTCTGTCACTATAAGGTGACATTTAAGATGTTTTGAATGCACCGTCTAACTGCCCTGTCATGAACAAACAAGTTTGCGATCTTTTTAATCCACAGGGGGTTGTTTAGCCTAGCGATAATGAATTGCAGGGTTGACATTGTGGAGGCAGTGTTTATGAAATCAAACTGCAATTTAATAACGCCACCTCATTTATATTGCCTTGCAGGGCCGAAATCATTCTAGGAAACATCATCAAGAAGAAATGCTGGAGGTAATGGTGACATAAATGTGTCTGATTGCTTCATCACTTCTATGTCAGAGAGAAAGATGGGCGATATGTGTGTTCATGTCAGGCAGTGAGAGAAGTGTGTTTGTGTGTGTGTGTGTGTGTGTGTGTGTGTGTGTGTGTGTGTGTGTGTGTGTGTGTGTGTGTGTGTGAGGCATGTATGAAAGGAAGACACAGGGGACTGGAATGAGAGGTATTTTTCCCTTTGCTGTGTGCAAACAGTATGTGTTAGTGTTGTAAGTGTGTGTAAGAGACAGCCATGTTTGATGTTAAAGTGATGCTGACATCTGGACTAAGATCTTTGCCTTCTCAGAGTTTTGTTTATATTTCTTTAAATTAGGCTAGATTCCTAATTTTCAGTAATTTGTGCGTTTCTGCACACTTTCACACACATACATGCAGGATAACAGACTCATTGCATCACAGCACAGCAGCGTGAAATCATTACAGTATGAAAGTCTGCCTGCAGGCGTTTTCAATTTCCACAAATTTCAAATATTCCCTTTGTGTAGTTGTTTAAACATGCTAGTTTTTGTATTATTGAGAAAGTCCATAGGAAACAGAGAGGAGAAACTTACAGTAACATCAAAGGAAGTAACTGATGGATCTTCTCTCTTTTACAGTAAAGTCGGCCTCTCTATAGTATGTCAGGATGAAACAGCTCTAATGTAGGATGTTACTCTTCCCACTAATTGTTTCACCATTATGCAGTTTAATCTTGGGTCAAACCTGTACACTAGCTGAAGCTTGAAGACAGAACAAACAACAAACACTTCAACAACTTGCTCAGATTTTTTTAGTTTTCGACAGTTGGGAAGAAGCATGAACCATACAACTGAGTAAACGCACAAGGCAGCCCACTGAACGACATTCTGACATGAAACAGTCAGGTAACCACAGGTGTTACCAGTCATACTAATTAAGGTTTTGTTCCATTCAGGTCAAACAGAGTCAGGGTGCTGCTTTTGTGCTGTTGCATGCTGGCCCTCTGAAAAGGCTCTGCTATGCTAAATGGAAAAAGACATTAATTAGAATCATTGATAACGCCTCTGTTTGATCTAAAAAGTTCTTGTGTGAAAACAAACATGGACACCAACCCGTAGCTTGTACTGTTTATATACAGTGACATTTGTGTTGAAAAGACTAAGAAAGGACAAAAAAGGTGCAGAGCTTGGGTGAGAGCCTCCATTTCAGATGTCAGTCACAAATATATCAAATATCAAATCTCTATGAGAACAGCTGGAAGCGACTGGATCTGAAGATTTAAGATTGTGACTAAGTGACTAATGCATGGTGCAGTGATGGTTACATCGTTTGAAAGGGATGTATCTGTTTTCGTATGTAAAAGGTTCATAAAGGAGACTTTAGTCTTACTGGATCAAAAAGCAAACTTAAGGCAGGAATCAGAGAAAAGATAAGCACACAGTACTAATAGCTCCCAGCAATTTTAACTGAGCAGCGTTTCAGTCTAACAGAGATCTTCATCAGGCATTGTCAAATCAGAGATCTCTACTAGATCAAACCGTTGCTCAATTAAAATCTCTGGGAGCTGTTCAGTGTGCAGATCTTTTGTCTGATTCTGTCCCTGCCTGTATCATCATGCACTGAGCTGCCTACATCACAGCAGTAGATGGTTTGATGTTGGTGCAGTAAAGAAGCAAATGAAGCTGACATTTCAGTCTCTGGGAGTCATCACAAGTTGACAGAGTGGAAGAAAGAACGGTCCATACTGATGGATGATGATCTACTTTTAAGTATTTGTTAAAAATTTAAAGGAAATTAGATATGAGTAATTTAACACACAGCAGTTATCAGTGCTGCTTGTATTTTAATATTTTTAAATTCAAAGTGACGTTCTTCAGTTGTCGCACACACACAGCATGTGTTGACTCGTCACATGTGACTCAAGTCTGCAGATGCTTGTCACTGTTGGAAACTTTCACTTTAAGTTAGCAGCTCTGCAACCATCACTTGATGGAGAATAATGTGTTGAGTTAACCTTTAATACAGAGACATCAAAAATCATGTCTGCTGGGTTACCTCTTACGGCATACGTGGAGAGGTGGAGTTTAAACAGCACACCAGTATGTGGGTAGCATATTCACATCTGTTGTATCTGTCACTGATTGGTTCAGTTGAGAAAGTGGACTTTCATTTACATTATTAAGTACTTTAGTGACAGTGAGAACAACTATGCGTTGCTTTACCTAAATGACTGAGCAGAGAGAGCAGGATCAGGGATGAACACATCAATGATCAGACTAGATGTGATAGAAAGATGTGCTGGACCTGCAGAACCCCTGTACGTCTAGATAAGACAATGCACTGAGCAAGTACAGTGCATTATGTATCTCTCACCCTGCTGCATCTGTCTTCTGTCTTTCTGTCTTTCTCTGCACTTTCTCAGGCGATCCAGCTTGGTCATTACAACTAAACTCTACTGGGGAGGAAAGTAAGTATGAAACTCTCCAAACTGCAATTCTTGTGTCTGATGGCAGATTGTGAAGTTAGTTAGAAATGTGTTTTAAGAGAGACCTGAGAACAAATTACATGTGTACAACGTCACGATTCAGTCACACACATACAGACACAATAAATCAAAGACTTGCAAATATTATTAAATGTATCATTAGGTAAAACGTAAACCAGGATTCACCTGTGAACAGAATAATTCTTCAAAGTTCAAGTCACCATCAAAGGTGAACAGTTGCCCACTCAAGTCGGTTATGACGAGAAACTGCAGTCAGGTGAAGACCCCAGTGAGGATGACAAGCACACATGGTTTCTGACAGTTCAGTGCAGATGTTGTGTGTTTGTGCAAACCAGCTGTTGTGTCAGCTGTCCAGGTGCGGGTAAAAAAGTTGGATGTGGAGGTCTTGGGCTGGTGTGGTTACATGTTGTGGTCGTGAGGCTGGTTGGATGTATGGCCAAATTGTCAGAAATGACTTTGGAGATGGCTTGTGGCGGTTAAATGATCATTAAGTTAATGGGCAACAGCGCTGATGGACATTCCTGCAGTCGGCGTATCAATGGACTTTTTTTCACAGCAGCCATATTGATATGAAATAGCAGGGTAAACACAGGTGTCACTAATGATACCAATTAAAGTCCCGTTCAGCAGAGTCTTTACAGTTAGACAACATGTACAATAGCAGCACCCTGACCAATGGAACCTTAATGAGTATTATTAGTAACACCTGTGTTTACTCTACTATTTCATGTCAAAATGACTGCTGTGAAAAATGTCTCATGTTCATGCTCCATCAAAATTTTTGACATCTGTGGCATTGTGCTGTGTGGTAAAACTGCACATTGTAGAGTGGATATTTATTGTGGCCAGACCAAGACACACCTGTGCAATAATCGTGCTATTTAATCAGCATCTCTGTATGCCACACCTGTCAGGTGGATCGATTATCTTGTCTTGCCTCACTAACTTTGCACAAATTTGTGAACAGAATTTGAGAGAATAAAGCCTTTTATGTAAACAGGAGTCTTACATTATATACTTTTCTTCATCTCATGAAAAATGGGAGCAAAACAAATGTGTTGTATTTTTGTTGAGTGTATATTCGACTGTCATGTTCATTTAGAAGCTTTTACAATAGTTTAGACTCTCAACATTGAAGTTTTTTCTGGGTTTGGTAGTTATGGTGGCATTTTTCTCTGAAAAACCTGCACAGAATCATGTCACATACAGTAACAGCTGCTGAGACTGGAGAAGGAAAGGGTTTATAACACACACACACACACACACACAAACACACGCACACACACACACACACACACACACACACACAGGCTGTCACACTCCTTGGTGGAGACTGTCCACCTGGGTCTGGTGATAAGGATGAAGTTATTCTTCCGAGTCTTGAGCATTCCTTCATTCCTGGGAGGAAGATTCAGTCCTCCACCTCTCTCCTCCAGAGTTTGGATGCATAATGATGCTGAACAGTTGAACAGTGCACCGACCCATTTATATAAAACAGCCTGATATGCACATTCTCATGTCATGTCCTCCAGCTGGTCAGAAGGTGATTTAAAATGACTTTCAGTATGTTTCCAGAGCTAAATGACTGATTTTTAAAAGTTATTTTAGACTTCTATATTTAAAAGTGCCACAAAGTTCAGGTAATATTGAAGTCAGTTTAGTGCACATTTCTGTGATAATGGTTGTGTCATCTGTGAAACACTGCAACATAGATACACAAAAAGACTTACTCGTGATGTATATTCCCTTGTTTCTGTTGTTGATTACATGACACTACAAAAAGGAGACAAGAGCACAAAAAATGGAACTAACTAAAAGTGAATTAAAGCTAAAATATGTAAAATTTCTGCATTAAAATGTCTAAAAAGTCTAGACATATGCTATGTATTTTGTTTAGCTTTGTACTTACATTATCCCAGATATTTCCAACAGTAATCAAACCCAGAGAAATCCGTACTTCATTCAAGGTTTGGTGCGTTTCCTGTGAACCACTAGTTTCTATAACTTTACATGTGATATGTTGTATACCTCCAAAAATGAAGAACGGAGTCAGTGGACATGACTAAAGATAACATGAATCAAACTTAATACCTCGTGAACATGATTTCTGCCTGAGTCATGTCAAATGTTTTTTCATCAGCTATGCTGGTTGTTTTAACAGTGAAGAAAACTCCCACGATTCCACGTTACTTAACAATGTCATCAGACAACGCCTTTTGTTCTTGTTTTAATGGCAGAGAGACCTCTATAGTGGCAGAATTTACATATTAAGCCTTTAATAACTAAAAATACATGAAACACAAATGCATAAACAGATTGACAGTGCAGCTTATGATTGGTTTGTGTTTGTCCCATCAGAGCAGAGACAGAGAGAGGACTGTCAAGGAAACACATTATTGAAGGTAAGACGTGAAAATACACTAACATGCATGCAAAATAAACAAAACAACAACCTTTTCACTCACAACAAACCTTAGATGAATGTTCTTTCCAACAACACTTTGTTTTACTGTGTCGATTCAGTCTCAACCCTCTCATCTCTCTGTGTCTCTCAGGTCTAAAAGGCTCCCTACAAAGGATGCAGTTGGAGTATGTAGATGTAGTTTTTGCGAACCGCCCTGACAGTAATACTCCCATGGAGGGTGAGTCAGCCAGTCAGCTTTATACCTTCATAATCAATCAAGTTATATGCTTTTCTATGTCTTGTCCCGAGGCCAAAGTCTGTGAGTTTGTGATGTTGGCTGCTGATGCTGATTCTTTCCCTTTGCTGTTGTGCAGCAGAATCAGTTTACAGTTTTTAAACAACTAGGTCCCAATGAGCCTCCAAACAACATTTTGTTTATGAAAACACCCTCAAGAAGTGACCACAAGAAACAAATGGCCCCGGTTGTTTGTGCGCTGATTTGCAGTGAAAAAACAAGGAAGGAAAAGAAAAGAATATGGGTGAGAGAATAGCTCAGGGTATGCAGGCAGCACTGATTGTTGTTCTGCAGAGAGTTCGAGGTAAATAAATGTGTTTTTTAATGAAACACAAAGATGCCTGCATTGTGGTTCAGCAAGGATGACAAGGTTACAAATACTGATAAGCTTGTGTGTATGAGTAGGAAGTAGGAACGCACACCAGCGTTGGAGATGTTCTGACCATGACAAAGTACAGGTGTGGAAGATGATAGTAGAAATTAGTGTGCAGGTACCCTGAAGACGACTGTCATGTAGAAACACTGACAAATTAAACGTCTTTTTGCTTCATGGCTACGAATGTGTGACTATCTTCTTCCACAAGCTTGTATATATGCTAGGACCCGACCAATGCCGGATTTTTGGTGCTGATGACAGTATTGATATTAGGGAGTAAAAAATGTCTGATATGGATTAATTGGCTGATATTCTTCACTCAGAATGTCACATACAGCATATAGAATATACACATAAACACATGTAATGATGTCTCAAAAGAGTTCAACACTTGTGACATCTATGTGTGATGTAGGCAGGATATTTTGGAGTAGGGGTAGTAGGGGTAGTTCACTCCAAAATCAAAAATATATATATATTTTCCCCGGGCCTCTGTTCATGTAGTTAGTTTTTGTGTGAGGTGCAGAGTTTTGGAGATCTCTACTTTCTCTCCAATATAATGACTAAATTGCACTTGATTTGTGGCACTCAATGTGCAAGTGAAAGTAGTTCCTAAATGAAACTGCTTACAACAAGGACTGTGGAATATTTTGAGCATCTAGGTCATGATTTCTGCAAAGAAACATTGCTGTTAAGTTTGTCAAATGTGTTTTTTTTTATGCTTTGAGCGCCACAAGCTGAGTGCCTTATTTGAGAGAAGGCAGACATCTCTACAGCTGATATCTCCAAAGCTCTGCAACTCTCACCAAAAAAATCTAAATGAATAAAAGGCACTACAAGTAAGAGGAAAGAAATGTATTTTTGATTTTGGGGTGAACTGCGTAATAAAGCTAAACGTATATAATCTAAGAGAAGGTAATGATGAGAATTTGTTTTAAGATTGATATGACATGATTGCTGGTGTGAAAGCAGAGTTTATCAAACAACATTAAGGATGTCTTGTGATACTGTGGAAGTTCTGTTAGTGTATCAACGAAGGATATAATTCACACTCACAAAGACCTTGATTTCATACTTTTCTAGCTCCTGCTTCTTTCTACTGTCCTGCAAACTCGGCGTACTTTTTCCAACCATCTGCACTCACTGTTTATTTCCTTTTCAATTCCTTCAGCTGTTAGATCAGTTGCACTTCCCTCCTCTAACTCATTATGCACTCCCTCTTCTCCTCCCCCTTGTTATATTGGCCGGAAATTTGTGGCAAGTAGCATTTAAATGTGAGCGCAGTGAGCACAATCACTGCCTGCTGCTGGAGACAGAGCGAGCCGGATGGCAGGAGGGCAGGCAGAGAGGGATGCAGAGGAAGATGAGAGTAACAAGAGAAAGGAAAGAAACAGGATTGTTTATTTTTCTAAATACTGTGTTATTTCCCTTGACAGGCTGGTATTTAGTAAGGCATCTGCGTTACAGGTTGTTAATTATCACTTACCAAAGTGAAAGGAAAACGAAAAGCTGCCGTCTCAGGTCTTTTTAGGTCTTCTTGATTATACATTCTCTCACAGATCTATTCTCTAACTTCTCTTCCTTCTACTTCTTCCTCTTCTTAGTGACTCTACTGCTAACCTTTTTCTTCTCTGTCAATGCTCTCTTCTTAGCTTCTTATCCCTCATTTTCTGTTGTGTTGCCAAGAAGCAGTTATGCAGAGTGAAATACAAGAGTCCTGCCACAGTAAAGGATTGCTGTATAATTGGGAGTGAGCACAGGGTGATGATGAATAACCTTAATGACAGTTCTAATCTGAGTTTTTGTTGGCCCTGACTGCCGTTGGCTGGCACAGTCAGCAGTGTGGAAGCTAATTGCATCATTAAAAATGCAGCAGTTTGAACGTGATCAGAGGGGCTTTAGTATGTGAGCTTGTTAGTTTGTCCCTGGAGTTGTTAGGGATGGGTGATGAGCCGTCAGCAGGTAAGAGAGGCTGGACGAGGTGTGTGGAGTTTTTTTTTAACTTCCTCGCTGCATCACAAAACTGGAACACAATGAAGAAGTTTGTGAGCTCTCAAGGCCACCGTTTAACTTAGATTTTCTTTTTTAAGCTTCTTAAATTTTCTTTTATTCTTGCTGTTTTTGACTCCTGAGTGCATTGGCAAAACCATTCACCATTGTTTCTATTTAATTTTTTCTTTCTGTCTTTGTTTTCTTTCCGTTTGACTGCTTGTTTTCTGGGTTTCGTCCATCTCTCTGTCTCTTTGGCATTGTCTTTTCATGAGGCTTGGCTATTGTTGATTCAGAATGTGTTGCCAGGCTCCAGGCAAGTCACTTCAAGCTTGCGCCTGATGTTCTTTATCCTCATATTTCATGTAAAAAAAAAGCAAACAACAAGAAACAATTTCTCAGTCACTTCCTTTTTCAGTGCCAGCTCTGCTTTCTATATATGGATTACATGCTCAAGAGGTTTCACCACAGAGATATAATAAACACAAAGGACTCTGTTATTTAGTTTTAATTTATTATTTTCAAAATGTTTTGGTTACTTTTAAATAAATACAAACACAGTGAAAGCTGAAAGCAGTGATGAGTAGGCCCTCACACCCGCTGCACGTCAGAGTGTGGGATGGCCTTGGGCGTCAACCGGTTGACACAGCCCTGAATGTTAATGTGTTTTGGACAAAAGAGAACACCCACTAATTATATTTTATATTCCAGTATACCAAGTGTAGACCACATTGTGAAAATTTAATCCAGATCCAATAGTGATTGTCACAAGAGGCTTACTTCCTGTGGCCAGTGGATGAATGGTGCAATGTCTGTGACTCCTGATTGGCATGTATAGTAGATTGGACAACAGGCTTCTGTTTTATAGACAGACTTCGAAATGTGAGCATGAAGAGCAAGAGCAACGCCGTTTGATGAAAACTCACAGTCTTCGCAATAAAGCATCATCATCTTCTCAAGGCTTTTCTGATGAGATTGGAGGCGTCATGAGTGGTGGATGTCTTTAGGCCTGTAATCTTATCAAATATGTGAAGCAGATTTGACAATGTACTCGCAAGTCAGAGCTTCTTGTTTGATGGTGAAAAATGAAAATTTGCCACCATGTCACACACGCAACATTTAACAAAAAACTTCTCATCACGAAAGTTTCTAGATGGCACACACCAATCAAAGTTGATCTGATTATTTCTGTAGAAATGTTTGTTAAAGTACAGGACTGCAAAGTGCAAAAAGCTTCAAGAGGCCTTTTTTGTAAGTCTTGACAAGATATGTGTGCCCAGCAATTTTGGTACGTCTGGCTGAAATGTGCCATGCTGCTCTTTAAGTGCATTGAGCCATTTTGCCACTATATTGCCAAAACCCATGTCAGATGTAGATTTTTACCACTTCTGAGATGTGTGCCAAGCGTCATGAATTTTTTAGCACCTTTGGCCCCTCAAAACTGCAGTTCATGTCATGAAATAATATTAATTTCTTTAGTAAATGGCACTTCACTCTGGTCGGTGCTCAGGCCCTAATAGGACCATCTCTTGAGCAAGACTAACGTCGCTTAATGACATTTTTCATTGTTGCACAAAGGACAAATTGATTGTCATTTTGTATCACACATAATAGTCTCTCCTATGTCTACTCACTCATCAAGCCTTAATTGAGTCCATTAAAATTTAAATTGAATATTTAACCTCCACTTAATCTAAACATTAACCTTCCTGAATCCTGGTAACAAATGCTTCAAGAGCAGAGAGAAACAAGCAGAGAAATACTTCTGTCTTACAGCAAAGTTTTTGCTGTGTGTCTCCTCAGAGTCTCAGGAACATTGCCTGAAGGACTTGGCCATTTTGTTGAACGAATTCTGAATGTGTTTAAGTTTGATCCAGCAGGAACGAATGTGTTTTGTTTGTTCTGAGAGCAGAACTGAATGTGGTGAGTGCGCTGGTGAGAGGAGCAGCACAGGATAAATTTTACTGTCTGATAGTTACACTGTGCAGGACGGAACCGATCAATAAATTGTTCAGTGTCGATTCAACTGACTGATACAATCTGGGCATGTGTGTATCTCCACAGAGATTGTTCGGGCCATGACCTATGTGATCAACCAAGGCATGGCGATGTACTGGGGGACGTCTCGGTGGACGGCCATGGAAATCATGGTAAGCAGCTTTTACTGTCATTTCTGTGTTAGACACATGGACCTGACAACTGTCTTTTACAGTGAAGATCACTGAAGTAAAAAAGAATTAAAGTATATTTATCATTAAGTGACTCAGTACATGATATTTATATTTTTTCTGTAACTAAATAAAGCTGTTTCAAAACAACACAAAGGGAGCAGAATGAGTGTTAATTTCCATTCCAAGTTAGATTAACACCAATTATTGCTTCAGCTTGTCAGAACTGAGGAATGAGATGAATTATTTTCTGTCAAGCAGTTTCTTGGGAAAAGTTTCATGCTGTTTCAGCAGATTAGCCTTCATGTCCCACTGAGCAGAATAACAGAAGATAGACACTTTGCTTGGCAGAAACTCGCATTAAAACCTGTTATTTGTCATAAGAGGTCTGTGATATATAGAATAAACTGTCAAGATAGATATAATACTTGAAATATAGGTTTGATTTTTGTACCTAAAAGGGTAAAGGGTAACTATTTGTCAGCCTGGATCCTATTTTCCCATGATTTTGTGTCTAAGTGACTAATGGAGACAACAATTTGATCAATAAAATGGTCCAGTATTGAGGAAGAGCGCTGCAGTCGGCAGAAGCAAAACTGAGCATAAATGTAATCCCTCTGGACAACTGTGCACCATCACAGCTGCATGGATTAAAATGAGAGTGTTTGTGTTGCGTGAGACGTTTATGTGAAAAACTGACTCGCTTGTGATCGAGACAGGGGGGGTCAAAGTAAGTTGAATAAAAAGTGTTTGTTTTTGCCACAAACAGGCTCAGATTTTTATTCTCAAAGTCTGACAACATTATGGAAAGGACTGCCGCTGAGAGAAGAGAGAGAGAGAAGATATTTTTTCTTTAATCAGTAACAGCTGCTGTATTGCTCCCTTTGAAAAGTGTTTTTTTTTTTTATTGTCATTTTCATTCGAACTTACCAAAAAAGCTTGGCTCTTCTGTCCACTGTTCCAACAAGCACCAGCTTTGGTTTGGTTGAAATTAAACCTTGATTCATGATGATAGATGTGAAATATCCAGAGAAGAGTGAGAGGGGTTGTGACATCAGAGTAGTGGTGTGCTAAGAACATTTTTCCATCTAACAAATAAAGGGTGTAGTTTGACCCAATAAAACAGTTTTTGGAAAATTGGTTTGGTTGTTGAGTTTGAAATAAGATGTTAGATGTTAAAATTACAAGCTTGCACAGGGAGTGAGTTTGGCAAGAGCGATAAAACAGCCGTTTCTGGTTGAATTAAACAAATGTTGCTATTTAAACAAAATTCTATCTCTGTAGTGATCTTTTCTGTAATGTTGTCAAACTGTTAGAATAAAAAATCTGAGCCTGTCCACAGCAAAAATAAGCACTTTTAATTTACTTTGACCTCCTGTCTCAACCACAAGCAAGTCAGACATATTTTTTTAACTTGCACACAACAGAAACACTCGTTTTGTTCCATGCAGCTGTCTGCACCAGCTCTGTGTGTCTCGCGTTGCAGCTGCAACAGTGTAAATGCGACATGACACATTTTTTAGACTTCAAGTCTACTTTTTCAGCAATATGTGTGTAAACACAAAGTTGGTGTCCAATAAAAAGCCGCTGAAAATGTATTTTATCCACATTTTGTAACCTAGGTGCAGTAGAGTGTGCTCCACAGCCAGAGAGCAGCTCACTCTACTCCACTTTATTCCTAGACTCTCCCTTTACTTCACCCAGCACCTGGGAAACAAGACATGGGAACTTTTCAAACTTTTTCTGCAGTGTTTTCATGGGCAAACTGTACATTCACTGCCACTAGTTAACTTCAATGCTAAACTTATATCCCTCTGCTCTGAGCAGCTGCCTGCATTCTCTTTTTTCCTTTCTCTCTTTTGCTCATACACAGTCACGCACACACTGCTATGCTTGTGCATCCTGTTGATGTAAAAATAAATCAGGAATCACACGTCAAAGGAAAACTGCACAGAAATTTTGCTGCTTATTTACTGCTGGACGCTTCAAAATGCGCAGACAAGATGGGTTCTTTATAGACAGGCGTTTCGGTGTGACGTGAACGCTGTCGGCAGCATATTATCTTGTTCAATCTTGGAGATATTGCTAGTGCAGTCATGGTAGTGACAGAGTCATGAAAAGGGTGGGAAATGGAAAATCTGACTGTGAAGGAAAAAAAACAGGTGTTCCCACAGAGGCACAGTGGCGTTCTTCATCTTCTTCATCCTCGTCCTGTCAGAAACACTTTTTAACTCTCACTACAGTAATAAGAGTTAAGAAATGAACACATGCCTAAAGTGACATTCAAAGACCTAACACTTGCTTCTTCTTCTCTCATCTCTCCCCCTCTGGTGTCTTTATCACCCTTCCCTCCCCTTCCTGAGCGTGGCGCGATGTGTTGACATCCTTTCTCTGTGATCACGGTGAAAGGGAGAAGATATCTTTGTAGAACACAAGCCCAGATGAAAGCTGCGTAATTTAGATAGCATCAATAATGAAGTGGGGGGTAAATACGGCTTCTCAGTGTACGTGACGAGGCAGCAGTACAGTGTGCACACACACACACACACATACACACACACAGAGACATGTCATGGGTTGCAGCACAAAAGGGCAACTTGCAATTTGTAAGTTGAATGATGGCACCGACATTATCCTTGCATTACGCTGAATAGATTCCCCCTCCTACTGTCCTCTCATCCTGACATGTGTTCCACAGCAGGAGACCTACAAAATAACTGAGTGGGGAATGTTTAAAAGAAGCAACTAGCCCAACATGTGTGTGTGTGCGTGCGTGTGTGTGTGTGTGTTTTTTCCTCTGGCATGAAGGGCACATGGGATTCCAGATAAGAAGGTATATAATGAATTTGAATATGATGCCTGGGAGAGTTGTGATATGGAATATTGATTGGGTGACTTACTTTGAGCTGTGCATTTGAATTTGTGCCACGCTCACACAAGCTGATTAACACCCTCCCTCTCTCGTCTCCTCCGAGTTTCGCTGCTAACCTTTGCTCCTGCCTACATCACCCCTTTTATTCGTCCTTTCACTCTGCCTTTTATTCAAAAAGAAAACAACACCCAACATCATAATACCATCCATTAATTCTCGCCTTTTTTTTTTTAATCTCTAGGAGGCGTATTCAGTGGCAAGACAGTTTAATCTCATCCCTCCAGTGTGTGAGCAGGCAGAGTATCATCTCTTCCAGAGGGAGAAAGTAGAAGTTCAGCTGCCTGAACTTTACCATAAGATTGGCAAGTATTCGTTATGTGTGTGCGAGTGTGTTGTCACAAAGATCCGATGGTCAGAACATTCTTGCACTCAGTTTGTCATGAATGCATAAAATTAAGGAATTAATTAAACAGATAAATAGTCTCCATCATCCTCTCTTGCTCATCTCTTTTCATCTTCTCATACATTTTCACTTTCCTGGCACTGTTCTTGCACATTTTTTCACACCTCTTTCTGCAACGTGTCTTACTAAAACTCCTCCTGTTTAACTCCCCCTGGTCTCCATGGTGACAGGAGTTGGGGCGATGACGTGGTCACCACTGGCGTGCGGCATTATCACAGGAAAATATGAAAATGGCATTCCTGAATCTTCCAGGGCCTCCATGAAGGTAGGCAAGAAAACTTTATCCTTAGTTTTTGTTTTTGACATTCAAAACATGAGGATTATCTTCTCCGATCTGTGAATCAAAGTGAAAGCACTGATCCTCAACAGGTTTTGCATCTGAAATCAATTTCAATTAGTGTCAGTTCCAGGGAGGGTTGTTAAAAATTGAGACCTGGGACTAAGGCAGAAGTTTTCTGCTGAAGCTGCAGTTTGTCCATATTTTTGATTTTTAATTTTTAATGAGTTTTTGTTTTCATTTACCCAGTTTTCACAGATAATCAATGCTACCTAAACTAGACAGCTTTGTGTAATCTAGTGGTTCCCAATGTGGGGACACAAGATTAATGCAAAAATCTACATAACAACTAATTTTTGCTTGTAACTTGAGAGAGAAAGAGAAAAATGTGCCAGTGCAGTGAGAATATTTGATTATTTGTTCTGATGTAAATTAATTTGATAAGTTAAAAAAGTTTTTATTTTTCTAAAATGAAGATTAATTTTGTTTTTCTTCATTCTAGAGCAGTGACCTTCCTTTTCTTTCTTGGTTTAAGATGCAATTATTATAAGATGTAATTAAAAACACAAATGCCTTTATAAAGTGGACATGTTCAACAATTATGATCAATTAGATATGAAAAGCACAAAATTATATATATATATATTGTATGTTATTCTGTATTTTTTTGCTAAATTTTCCTTTTATCCCTTTTCAAATATTTACCACTTTCACCTCTTCAGTCTTCTATAAATCCTTCTAAACTAAACAGTCTGTGAGGGAAAAGTCCACATGTGACAAGAGGTGCATTCCAAACAGCACACTTTTTCTTTTTAGTGCCTGCTGCAACTATCCTTACAAAGTACATACCATTGTATGCAGTATGCATACAACTGGGACACACTACTTTGTAATAACATTGCACCTTGAACTTTGTCCCTCTTGTTCATACATATGTTACAGCCTGTACTGTGAAATTTGGAACTCAGCTAGAGTTAGTTGTAGTTGTAAATAACATTAACTTAGGAACTGCTCCTTTTTAGAGGTCACAAGCCAAACCCACCTTTAATCGATTAACTTAAGTTAACTTGGTAAAAATACATGACAGCCAGGAGGATGTGCAAAAACATAAGTTTTAAGATCTGTAACACTGCAGGGTTTTTTTAAACCTTGGGAGTGTGTGTCTGCCTCTGATGGTATGCATATCACTGGAGACCCATCAAAGAAGGAACACACTGAACCTTAACACAAGTTGTCAATGAGAGCAGGCAGCAGGTGCAGTGGACTAAGCAGGACAGTGGAGATTTTGAACCACAGCCTGGTCTGATGTGATTGTAGATAAAACTAAGCCAAATGCCAAATGCATGAACTGTGAAATAAGATGGAAAATGTCCAGTAGATATCTACTCTGAGCCAACATAACTGTGACAAACACATGGGCCAAAATCCCTGCGGGCGACTTTCAACACCTTTTTGATTGTACGCCATGAAAGTTGTCCAACACAACATGAAGCAGATGTCTCTAATGCTCCATACATTTTAGTTCAAGCAAATACAAGGATTGTGTTGATTTTGGAGGCTCGTGTGGACGAAAGCAGAAGAAGTGTTTCCACCACCATAATCACAAAATATAACGCCAAAAATATATTAAGGTATAGATGTTAAAATGAGACTGTTTCATCAACAGTTGAAACTCCTTCTTATATGTTTAAGTTGATTTGATTCGTTTTTATCATTTTGTCATCTTTCCTCTTTACTGCTTTGTTTGTACAGAGTTGTAACAAATTTTAAAGCCAGTCATCAACAGGGAAGTATGGGCACATCTGTGTGCTAACAATGAAGTCAGAACTAGGAGACTATTAGGTTAGTTTAGCAGAGTGAGTGAATGAAGGGGTTTGTACCCAACTCAGCATTTTGGCAATCAAATCAGATTTGTTTTAACACGAAGATTCAACAATTTGTTCCCTTTTTCAGTTCAGTGCCACACTGAACTCCTAGATCAGCCTACATGAGTATGTTTTACCAGTGAGACTTACATCTTAACAACTTAAATATGTTCTTCCTCCCTGACTGTAAAAAAAAAAACAACTGCTCGACTTAAGGAATCTCATTCGAATGAGGGGTCTCCGTCTGATGATTCAACTCCCTGTCTTTTAGGGGTCAACCCAAAATAAAAACACCTACCAAAGACACCGGTCTCAACTGTCTAACTCTTCCTATAACAGGGGAGCAGGTTGTGCGAAATGCTGTGTGAGGAAAAGTAATCAAACTCAACTTTCAAGGTCGTATTATCATCCCAGCCAGTAGAAACAGATCAATAAAAGTTGTAGGTATTGAAATAAAAGATTCAGTGAAGTCATGTCTGTAGCACCTTCTCTAATTCTCCATTTGAGCAGTCAGTCATTTTACATTATGCAACACACTCACAGTTCAGCAGTACTGACAGCCTCAACCCCTTAACTCTTCTTGACTTTTCTCTCATCTATTATTTAACTTCTTCACATTTTTTCTCTCGTATTGTCTGTCTCCTCTTTGTCTAATCATTCCTTCTCTTTCCAGTCATATCAGTGGCTGAAGGAGAAAATAGTAAGTGAGGATGGAAGGAAGCAACAAGCCAAGCTGAAAGAGCTCAACCACATCGCAGAGAAGTTGGGCTGCACTCTGCCTCAACTGGCCGTGGGTAAGACTTCTCTGCCCGCCTTCACCTCCTCACAGCAAACACCGTGGAAGCAGCGGCCTTAAGCAAAGCTTTGAAAACACGACTGCTCAGGGCTGTCAGACAGGAGCCTTTTTAATGCAAGATGTGACCAAATTCACCTCATCCTTCGTGTTTGCTATTTTCTGTCTCATGGGTTCGATTTTCCCCTCCAGCTTCCCCACCGACACACGAACATACAGACTCTCTGTATCTATCTGTGCTGCATTGTTGTGCAGTAAAATAACTGAGTTGCCCTGAAGGTAGAAGTAAATGCATTCACGGATTTAAAAGAATCTGTGCTGTACTTGGCTGGCAGTGATGTAAGGTTTTACGATTTGTAGTAAATGGACTAAAATAAACTTGCATTTGTCTTTAAACACTCCATTTTGTGATAAATTGTTATATGGATCTGGAAGAGCAAGTAGAGGACAGGATTTAAGGCTGTTAAACTTGTGGTCTGTTATGAGTCTATAATAAGCAGCAGGGCGCCATCATGTGGGCGTTGTGTGAACATCAACCTCTGTTTCCGTCTCCAGCGTGGTGTCTAAGGAATGAAGGAGTGAGCTCAGTTCTTTTAGGAACATCCAACCCTGAGCAGCTCACTGAGAACCTTGGGGCCATACAGGTGGGAACAAAAACACACAAACACACACACACACACACACACTTTTGCCGTTTCTACCTGTGCTCAGGTCTACTTAGCCTGCTGAGGTTCCTCAGCTTTATCCACCGCTATCCTCCAGCGTTATCGATTTCTAGATGAAAAAGCTATATCTGAATCTCTGTCTACATCCAAGGTTCTTTACTTTGTAAATTTATTTCTTTCATCCTTAACTCCCACTTAATCCAAACATGGGCAAAGAGTTGGAGCACTGAGAACAGTGTTTCTATTTTCACTTTTATTAGTTTCAATATTACTTTAAGTTTGTTTTTGTTTTTTTATTATGATATGGTGGTATTTGTCAGGGGCGAGATTTAAGAAGTTCAGAATAGGTATTATTATACAAACATAACTGACTCACAGTCGTGTGGACATCCCAGTCTCAATACACATATGTGCCAATGCCTCCTTATACTTGTGTTGACAAATTTGACCAAACTTATAGACAAAGACTAAAGACATTTCCTGAATATTTTTGTTTGATTTTAGTTTTGTAAGTACACCATATGACTTCAGTTTTCTTTTTTTTCTGAAGTCTAGTTTAATTTTTTCTCAGTTAATGAAAATGGTTTCGCCATACGTAGTTTTAGTTTTTAGTTTAGTTTTAGTGAACTAAAACTATGACATTGATGTGAGCCGATAGAAACGGCTACTAGGCAGCTAGCCCACCTGTGACGGCAGAGACCTGTCACTCAGAGGGGTAGTCCCTTAATTTTGCGTAACTTTAAGCCTCAATATAATTTAAATGGGTAAGTTATAACAATATATCACTTATGACCCACTAGAGGTATATGGTGGTGGCTGTATCTGCAGAGACCCTGCATTGTCTGTAATTTTTTTATTTCCTTATATTTTACTTTCTACCTTAAAAATGGGGGTTGATGGGGATTGTGTCAGACTTGGAATCAGCCTCCGGTGGCCATTAGAGGAACTGTAGTTTTAGCACCTCTGCATTGGCTTCATTTTTCGGCTCTCAGTGATGCTGACTGGCACTCACTCAGTTTTGCTCTGCTGTCTCTTTTGCCCAGGTCCTTCCTAAGATGACGTCTCATGTAGTGTCTGAAATCGACCACATCCTGGGCAACAGACCGTACAGTAAGAAGGACTACCGTTCTTAGAACAGGCTGGTCGGACTACCAGAGAGGTCAGCCTACCTGCTTACCTAGCTACTTAACCATACCGCTACCATGGACACACCGTTCAATGTTAGAGTCCACGGATCTCTCCTTGGGCCCCACTCAGCTCCAGCAGCCACTTCAGCCTGGAACAGATAGCCTCCCTCAGCCCAGCACTGCATACTGTAACCTCGTCTGTTTGAGATCAGCTCTACCAGGTTCATCTCAGGTCCAGTCCAGCTCAGCCAAGAGACGCTTAACCAAACTCAGCTTTTTGCAGCCTCAAACGCAACTTAGTCCATCTGAGGAAATCCATATTTTGTGCTCCCCAACTAAGCCCGTAACCCTTTCAGCACCGGTCCATTCAAATATAACTATGCAGAGTTTAGTCTTGTCCATGCTACAGTTCAGACCCACTGGCCAGAACATGACATCTCAGTTGATTCCACCCAGGGGCCTCATTAAGAAATCCAGTGCATCAAATTCAACTTCTCTTAGATGGCAGGATATGCAAAAACAGCTCCTAATTGTTTGTGATACACATTTATAGAATTTTAAACATTTACATTTGGGATTTGAGCCGCACAGTATGAAAGGAACTGCAGGAGGATTTAAAGGGATAGTTTGGATTATTTGATTATGTACTTATCGATAGGTCGCGTATTACCTACAGTAGATGCTGGTCGACACACCCCCAATTTGGAGACGAGTCCTGGCACGGAAGCTGAGCAGAGAACTACAGTGGACATGGTCAGCAACAAAAGGCATTTTAACCACATAAAAAAGGTTCACCTGAAAAAAATCTATATAAGTCCTGTATGCTTTACTTAGAATATTTTCATTTCTTTACTTCTCCATCAGACAGACTTTCTCCAATGGGAAATGCAAGCCATATATCACTCTCCTCGAACGATTCAAACTCCACTGGTACAATTTATAAATTTACGTTGCAGAACACAGGAGTTGCTGGTCTTCTGCTGCCTCTATCAGCTAGCTGCGTTATTATGTAGCTTTAGTGTTTTAAAAGGATAGTTTGCACTCAAAATAACACAAACAAACAAATTAAGGCAGCAATGTACCAGCAACTCCGTTGTAAAACTCCAGTGTAAAATGTGTATGGATCACATAATGGCAGAAATTTATTTTCACTATACATTTTTTTGTCTTATACATTTTGGTCATTGCTTAGCTTCTGTGCTGGTGCACCTCTGTGCTTCTCCAAACTAGAGGCATGCTGACTGCCATCTACTGTAGATAACACACTACACACTACATAATCCTATCTATCCCTTTGAAGTAAAAGTGCCTTGATTCAAGGGCACCTTGGTAGCTTTGTAGCTATTGAGTGAGACAGTTTTGTTACTTATTCACTTCACCTACTCACATCCTCCCAGCTCGGCCGGTGACTCAGACCCTCGACTCCTACCTAATGTCCAGACTTCCACCCACAGGTAATTTAATTTGAGCACAAAATTCAGATTGAGCACATATTTTATTCATGAGAATTACTGTACCACAGCTGAATACATCAGTGCAAGCACCTTAGACTTTATAAATTAAGAGGTACCTTAGGAAAAGGGGACATGACTGAGGAGGCTTTAGTTGCATGAACGTCCCCAGTCAGTTAGTCTCCGTGCTTTCATTAAATTGCTATGCAGTGCAGCAAACAGAATTACCATGAGCTCAAGACTCTTGTGTCGGAGGAACAAGCTCAAGTCGTGAGATTAAATGTCTCGGTTATTTGACAATGACATGGTGAGCTGCTCAGCTTTAAGAATGAGGCCTCAACCGGCCAGTTTAGTTCGATCAGCTTTCAACTACCTACCAAATGTACTCAGTCCCTTATTTACTATAGTACAGATAGTATTTAGTAGATATTCTAGGCTGCAGATCCTGAGCATATTAACCAACAGATGCATGTCTCCCCTGCTATCGTGTGCCTCTCTTCTTCTCTTTCCTAAAAAGCACATAATTAAGATCAGAAATACCGTGGGCTCGTCTACTGTCCGTGACGAAGCAGAGGAACATCAGTGTCAGTGGGACTTACTGGGACTCTGTGAAGGGAGAGAGTGAAGCATGTTGCCCCCGTGTGGTCTTTTTGAGGAACCGCTGCTCTGCTTCACTAGATTATAGAAGACAGAAATAACGCTTTGCAAAAACGACAGTGGACTACTGTTCTCTGCATTCAGTATGGAGACATTCGACTCCTTTTCTGCCCGTGACCTGAACCTGCATCGCTGAATGCCTCAATGAACCTCACAGAAAAGGACTTATGCATATGATAAATATAATAAATCTATGTATTAAAAGGATGACTGGCCTCTGTGGCTGGTCATGGTTATAAAAACTGCAAAAACTGCTCATTAATGGCAGAAAGAGACGAGGTGTTTGGGCAAAGAGTACAGTATTTATTTTAGAGTAGATAATAAATATGAGATTTATTTTGACATTTTGAGATATTGTTTGGAGAATTATGGTGATGTTACATGTACATAACATGTTAAAGCATACCTTGTAACATAAGCAAACCCACAAAGGAGCCTCTCCTGCATATGAGGACTTCACTGTACTGTATGGCTAATATATAAATAAGATGTAAATAGAGTTATTTTATCGCTCCTTTGCAGTATCAGTCACTCATCATCCTGTCACACACTTCATTTCTGTCTCTATTTATAGAGAGTAAGGCTCAGTTTTGTTTGTTTTTGCATTGTGAAGTCAGATTATGAACTCTGTGTTAATAACGGCATTATTTAAAGAGTTTTAAGTAATGAGCTTCTGTTCAGACTCCAGCGTTGACCTTGATCATTGTCTCTGAGCAGGTGGCTCAGCTCTCACAGTGGCTGTTTGTCGCCTTCATGCATCGTTGTTCTAGTTCTTTTATCATCTGGAAAACAAGCCATCATAGAGATCAGCAGAAACGTTGGCTGGGTTCCAGCTGAGTCACTGTCTTGTCTTCAGTGTACATTTGTTGACTTGTAGCACAGACACCCTCCAGATTTTAATCAAAGAAAGTTCTCAGACTCTGCAGACTTTTGCCAAAAATGCTGTTACACATATTGGCACCGAGCATCAATACGCAGTGTTGACTCACGGTTTATTTTGAGATGCCTGGCCTTGGATAATGAATACATTTCCTCATGACTTTCTGCATTGATTCGGTGGTGAATACAATGGCGGTCGACCTGACCTCCAGTTAGTCATCACTGTAATACAGACACCAGACATTTAACAACAAAAAAAACACCAAGAAAAGCACATTTCCACTATTTTTTTTACTTAAAGGACAAATTAATTACACCCATTTTATCAAAATGTGGGCAGTATGTGGTTAAAATACTAACTTACACAAGTGGTGGAAAGTAAATAAGTACATTTACTCAAGTACTGTACTTAGATACCATTTTGAACTACTTTACTTGAGTATTTCATATTTTTTGCTACTGTATTATTTTACTTCACTACATTTTGGAAGCTAGCATTCCTACTTTTAACTCCACTTCATTTATTTAATAACTTTAGTTGTTAGTTACTTTGAAGATTTGGATTCTGAATACAAAATATGAATCAACTAATAAAACGTGATGTATAATGTAAGAGAATAATGGGCGGGTCATTATTGCAAAATTAATCCTGACATTATGGTGCAGAATTATCCCTGACAATTTGACACAAAATAGATTTAAAATGGTTTAAGGACTTAAAAAATGATTTCATTGCTCCTCCAAAGTCTATCATTAGAAAAGCAACGGTCTTATATTCAGATATAACAGACCATAGAAAACTGTAACTGAGTCTTGTATTAAACAAAGCTGTGTATTAGTATGGATGAATCTACCCAGCAGTATGTAAAGTAGCTGAACTGAACTGCAACATGAAGGATATTAACACATTATTTATGATAATAAGTTATAATCCAGTAATATAAAGAATATGATTCTGAAATGGACCATTCTGCATAATTAATACTTTCACTGTTGGTACTTTAAGTATGTTTTAATGCTACTACTTTTGTACTTTTACTTAAGTAAGACTTTAAATCCAGGACTTTTACTCATAAGTATTTTTACACTGTGGTATTAATACTTTTACTTTAGTAAAGGATCTGAGTACTTTTTCCACTGGTAAACAGCCTCTGGATAATTGCTGCACAGAATATCAGTTTGACTGTACATGTCTGCTGTGTAGTTTTAGTTTGTGTGCAAGTCAACAAGTTTGTCATCAGTTTGAGTCAGTGATGACGTTGGACCGCAGCCTGCCGGTGTGTGTGGAGACGTCTCCGCCCGTCAGAGTGCCTTGACTTGTGACTTGTGTCCCGTTACAGGAACAAATTCAGGGATGTCTTTCATCATGAGTTGTTAAATGGTGTTTGGATGCTGTCCTACAAACAAAGTGAGAGCAGAACAATACGTATGCAGATTCTTGTGTTATTAGATCACCTAATCTACAGTGTATGTGACCTAATATTTCAATTGGGGGAAAAAAATTGAAAACAAAGCAGAAGGACCCTCACAATAGAGGCAACTTTTGGAAAATTGAAGGAAAAATTGAAAATGAATTATACAGTTCCTGGAGTGGCAATGGTTTTGTTCCATCTTGGCCTTTACTTAGGTTGTTTCTACAAAATAATCTTACTGGAGCAGTTAAACGACAGATTTTTTTAACAGTGTTGCTGATGGAGTCGCATACATTATCTCCTCCTTCAACCAGCCAGAAAAGAGCACAGTCTTTACCAGCTCCACGGGCTCAACAAACTGTTTTCTGCAGAGGGGAAGCAAGCAATACAATAGTTATACGGATGGAAATGTAATTACATGTATTGAAACAGTGATAATTTAGGGAAACTGGCCAAAATCTGTCAGTGTCATCTGACAGAAATCTGACTATGGGCATTATCTTCTTCAAGTTGACACCCTGGGAAAAATGTCAAGGGCCAAAATGGAACCAGAACCAATGAATCGGTGGCTAAACCTTCAACATTTAACTGCTTTAGATAAGATGAAAAGTCGATGCAATGGGACAGATAATCTTTAACCCAAGGCTTCCTGCTCTGTGAGAAGCCAGTCTTCATCAGCTCGTATCAAAATGTCAAGTAGTGTGTGTAACCTGTTCAACAGATCAGTGTTGTTTTCTGCAACATGTACATTTGTGGATGGAAAAGATGCAACGTTAAGTTTAGTTCTTTTTTTGTTTAAGTGACATGCGGATCATCAGTGTATTATTTTTCTCCACAAGTGTTTTTTCTGTAAATAATCTATATGAAAGTGTGATTATAAATAAATGCATTGCCAATGGGAACATCAGCGTCTCTCTTTTGCTTGTGTCCGTCAGTAGAGATGGACAGATGATACCGAAGCTTGTTTCATGCCTGTGAAACACACTGTTTCAGTACACTGTGCTGGAGTGTGTGTCGAATGAAGAATATCACTTGACCGATGAGTCTGAAAATTCAAACGTCACTGATGATTTGGAAAGTGCTACATGTGACTGTTCTTAAAAAGAACAGTCACTTCAAGTTCAAAAACATGAAACCAAAGTGACTCTAATTACACCAAAAAACTACATTGTTTGTCAGCTGAAAAATGTCTCTGAAAATATTTTATATCTAGGCATAATCATTTTTTCTGCAACATAATACACAATAATACTGAATTTCTGAACAAAAGTATACAGACTGAATCACATGAAGGCTGCACACACGTGAGATGAAAAAACATATCAGTGAGGCGTGTTGGTGCTTCAGCCCCAGTCCTGAAAGGCTGCATTAAGTTCTACAAACCACCAGATGTCATTGTGTTTGCTGAGTTTGCAGCTGCAATGCTTCAAATCTTTTTTCTGGCACAAATAGAAAGAAATCCCTTACGATTCATAAGACTTCATCCACAGTCTGTAAAATTCACTAAACACAAACACGATCCACGCAGAGGACAAGTATACCTGGGTGCTTTATTTGTTACAAAAAAACAGAAGACAGACCTGGAGAAAGACCCTCCAGACATTTGATCATGAATTTCATGAAGTTGAAATGTGATATTCCACCCCCCCTCCCTTAAACCCCATTCCTAACTTAAGTGAAAAACATTACAGCGTATACCCATCTGTGACCCACTCCCTAACCAGTCCCACCCCTCCATCCCTCTGTTTCCCTCCTCTTTTTTTTCCCTCCTTTACTTGGAACCTGTGGACAGCAGTGCGATGAGTCCTGAGGAGGCACTGATAGACAGAATGTAGTTGCTGGAAAAAAGCAAGTTAAGGAAAAAACAACCATTGACAGAGCACTAAATGACAATTCATTATATACATCCAGCTTGTAAAAGCTATTTTAAGACAGATACCATTGTAAAGTTAAGCATTTCATAATACAGGATGTGTAAATCTCTCTCATTAGTGCTGAGATGTACAGTATGATGTAAAGGATACACGGTGGGGTTGAAGTTCTTGAGCAGGAAGAAGGAGGCGATGATGACGAGGACCAGGAAGAGAGTGTTGTTGTAGAAGATGGAGAAGGTGGTGGCCTCGTAGTCGGCGACCTCATTCTTCTTCCACAGGATCCTGGACAAACAGAATAAAAACACAACGTCACTATCTTTCATGGTCATGTACAACTACAGAACAGTATGGAGGCGCTGCAGAGAACCCTTCACTCACACTGAATCGACAAACTTTTATTCTGTAACAGTGGAAGTCAAAAACAAGACTGGCAAGTCTGCCATACGTGATCTATTTTGCTCAAGATGATAATTACTAGACGTTGTGTCGATATCCACTTAAATTGAAATGTGACTGCATCAAACTGTAAGACTAAGAGAAGGACAGCAGGGTGTAAAGTTTTTCTTCATTCTTCAGACTAGTTACAGGTCCTTAAACTGTCTTAAAGTCTACAGGTTTTAGCTAACAAGTGTATTTGGACAAATGTTCTATAACTCAACCAGTTAGTCATTTTGCCTCACAATATATTTTTATCCAGAGGAGGACATCCATATTTTTACATTTGATAATTTGATGATGCAAGTTTGGCCTTCAATTTAATTAAACAGTTGCATTATAAAGTCTAACATTTAACATGCTGATACATGTAGACACTTTGTTGTTGTAAAAGGCAATTGATTGGACATATTTTGCAGGGGTGAACCCAGTGGGAGCTGAACAGCAGAGCCAGGCAGCATATATGTTCTGCTGTGCTATCTGAATTAAGCAGGGAAATAATAACCTGTCCATCAGCCTTCATGGGTCTGATGTGCAACTGCCTCTCTGAAGAGAGACGTTAGCACTGCCTTTGTCCTTTATGTATGTGTAATATCTGAAATACTACACTGAAAATACTTAATTTGCAAAAGCTAATAGTGAAAGCACAAATGCAAACATCCAGCATCCCCAGCTCTGTATTAATGTATATTTTTGAAAGCTGATGTATATCTCACCTCTCGTCTTTCTCCTTGCGGGACATCTTGCGGTTGTCTGCCTCAGACAACTTCCTGGTTACCTCCTTGGAAACGGCATCTTCACGTTTCTGGGCAACTCTGGAGGATGACCAGAAAAGAACAGAAAAGAAGATGAACTAATTGTTCATGCCACAAAAGGAATTCACACTCATTTGTTTTACATGGCACTTTGTTTATCTTGTAAACATTCATATGTAATTACAGGAGGGTTGCAAATTGTGAGCACTTTCCTTAATCGAATCGAAACAATTAATTAGCCAATTAATCAGAATTTAAAAACCATGAGTGTTTTGCTTATATCAAACAATACCAAATGCATTTACCAAAACTTTATTTTCACAGCTGCTTATTCATTTTCTCTGACACCTTTGCAGTCTATGATATAAAGATGGCAAGGCATACTTATTAAACACATTAACACACCCTCATTCATTTTATTTATTTGATAGCAGACTGGTTGAATTTTAAATGAATGATCAAACCAACCATTGATTAATAGATAAATAAACAGAACACATAGATTACTTTGTTTGAAAGTTCCCCAGTGAAAGCAGAATTCAGTGGTGATCAAATTAAAACGTATCTGTAGCAACAGGGTCAAAGTATTATAAGCTTCCCCCTTATCCAACTAATATGCGTGTGCACAGAAACAGTAAAACCTTCAGGTGGGACAAATGCAGACTAGTATGTTCTTCCTTCTTACTTGTGTTTGAGAACAAACTTGACGTTCTTGTAGGCGAAGGCCACCAGGTAGGTGCTGACCAGAGTCATCACAGCGTACAGGACTGCAGACTGGACCAGGTCCATGTGCCAAATCCTCCAAAACAGCCCTACAAACATAAAATCAATCAAGTCAGTAAACATGCAGCATGTTGGTTATATACATGTTGTAAAACCAGTTACTGAACTCTCTGCAAAGTAAAATGAAGATTAAGTCCAGGTGTGGTTTTTACTTTGCTTTAAAATAAAAAAAATAAATCAGCATCACACAGATCACTACCAATCTATATTGTTTACAACTAGTTTTCTAACATGCAGTTACACCTACGATAACTTACCCACACTTCACATCAGAGTTAGCAATGACAGAAACTTTAACATGATCACAATCATTCTTATTGATAAGTGTTTTACGCTCTTCTTTACTTGAAAATGTTTGTGGTATTAAAGTTGATTCAGGCTACTCTCGACAAACACATAATTCGTCCGTTTTTTTTCCTATTTTCACTCCTCCATTGAATCGGTGTTAGCTAGTTAGCCTCAGTTAGCCTGCCTGTACTCACAGATGGGGATGGCGGAGACGATGAGAGCGTTTCCATAGAACAGAGCGGTGGACTTCGCTGAGAGGTTTCTGCTGAAGTCCTGGAGAAGCAGGTCTTCTTCTGACTGCTGCTTGTTGCTGCCTTTGGGAGCCATGTCTGCGGACTGACCGGCCTTGTCTGCTGCTCAGCTCTGGGCACAAGAACACTGACACGTCGGTGTACGAGAGAAGAGGGACGCGTCAGCACTAACCCGGAAATACGCGCCGCACGGCTTCTTCTTCTGCGTTTAGACGATAAAAGAGCCGTTTCAGCTCACTGCTGCCTCCCTGCTGGAAGACAAACACACTGCACCTGTAAGGTCACACTACAAAGAAAAAAAAAACATATCCTCAGGCTTTAATTTTCATATTTAACATTTAATTTATCCATATTCTATGGTGTTGAATTTAGTTATTATTATTGATTTTTTTTGTTGCTGAATTTATTACATTTTATCGATCCTTTATTTAACCAGAAAGGTCCCATTAAGATACAATCAGTGCCTTCATGTGGTGTTGGAATGATTAGAAAAATAATATTTTCTCCTTAATTTCACATAAATATACAAGTTTTATTTATTCAAGCTGATAAAATTTAAAATTTCTGTTTATTTATGAAACAAATCAGAACCTTCTATATACATGAGTTCTTGTAATTTTGATGTTTTTTGACTTGACTTGTATTCAAGGATTTAAAGTTTCAGTGACTTGATGAAATAAATTACATTTTTGTGATTAAAAAATGTCTTCATTTTACAGTATGTAATTATTCTATCGTTATTAATTTATTGTATTAATATTAATACAGTGATGCCTTTTACAGTAGTTGAATTAATGTTGTGACAAGCAGTACAGCATGATGATTTCTACTGTAATAACAATTACACTACTGTGGTACTGCAGTTAGATTTACTGTACAGTAATCATATTGTGAAATGTATTTACAGCAACTTACCAATGAATTGCTGCCAATAAATTATTGTAACATTAACAGCTTTCTTGTTACAGTGTAATGTTGCCTATTTAAGGAGTAATGGTTGATAAAATATTATTTATCAGAAGTTAATAGATGTAAGAAATGCAATAAGTATTAAATTGTCTCTGATATGTTTTTTTTTTTTTTTTTTGCAAAAGAAGTTCAAATACCTTGTTAAAATGTCCTGCATATAGCTCTACATCCTGCCTTTATTTAGTGTTCAAAGATCATGAATATGTAAATAGTCCCTGCCCCCTCCACACACCCCACACCCCCATCCTCACCCCTATGTAGCTCCACCTGGCTTCTCTGTTTTTCTAAATAATTACAGTAACTAGCTACATCTGGCTTCTCCTGTGGGCTGGGCATCGCCAGTAATGATTTGTACAGTGAAATAGTGATACAGTTTAATCTACAGCAATGCATCATGGTCTATAAAATCATCAAATGTCTGTAGCATCACTGTCCTGTGAGAACCATGTATCTCTAAAAAGTCAGAAACAGCTCTTTTCAGCTTTGTGGATTAAAAAGTACAGTATTTGCCTCTGGGATGTAGTGTAGAAGCATAAAGTTGGATAAAATGGAACAGAGAATTTTGCTTAGGGCCCCACAGAGGTCTGGACTGGCTCTGTCTCCACCCTTCTCCTCAGAAACCCCACACCAGTAACTTCATTGACTGCAGCACTCTTCATCATTTAATGAACTACAACTCTGAAATCTAGCTACTGTCATATGAAAAGTCTTATTTTAGTGATGTTTTGAATATGCTCTAAAAAACTTTCTGCTCGAGCTCCTGCAGTAGAGAAGGCAGTTCAAGTGTTTGCACCATTCACATTTTGCCCACTAGAGGTCGACGTCTACATGTCTGTTCATGTCAGTTGAGGTACTCAGCTGACGCACATTTCCTGAGGGACTGGTAATGAGTGCAGCACTGGATCTGCAGGTCTTAAATCACACAAGGATTACAAACAATCAAGGAGAGTAAGGTCATGGCCTCATAGTGCCAGAGACACAGTATTTATTTAATGGTTTAGGCTTTTTAAAGAGAAGTTACATTGTGTAGAGAGGTGGATCTCAGTCAGTGGGGAGATATGATTGACTTCTTGATAAAAATGGGCTTTCAGCAAAAGTTTAAACTGGCTAGAGAGGCTTCTGGAGGCTGTAAGGGAACATCATCTCCCTCAAAAAGGACAACAACAAATGACATCTTCATAAACAGGTGAGTCGAAGAGATTTCTGTCCACCCCACAGGTCCATACTTTGACCCACGGAACTTCTGCTTTCACTGTCAAACCAAATAAGTTATCATTCCTCCAGAAATTGAGAGAGTCAAAGGTTAAGGTTATCAGAATTAGTGTTACACATACTCTTTGATTACAGTTAAACTGAGATTATCGATTAAGCTAACCCAAATATTTTCAGTAAATGCAACGCTCAACTTTTCATTCCCTCCTCTCATTGCACTAAGTTAACAAAACTGAATAATTTTAGGTATAAAACCTGATTATTTAATGTTCAGTACACTGTAAAAAAATATTGAGACGTCTCATTTTCAAGGCAAAGATTTGAAATACACTAAAAATGTTTTGCAAATGTACAATCTTTAGTTAAGATAATTTACTTTTCTTCTTGAGATAAATTTGAATCTTTGAGTTTTAGGAACTGACAAAAATATATTGTATTGTACCGTATCTCCAAAGTTGGTCACAGTCAACTGTGAACCTTATTTGTTAGAAGAAAAGTAAATTATCTCAACAAAAGATATGTAGCTGAGTTGGGCTCAATACTCAAAAACTGTTGTAAATTGCCTTGAAAGTTTGAGTTTTCATGCATATTTAAGATCCTATTTTAAGATTAAGATCCTCCTCTACACACACACACACATCCTCATCTGACAAACATGCCACAGTCCATGGTGTGCATGAGAGTGTGAGCACGCAGGCATCCACAGATGCATAACCCATTAGCAGAGCACGAGCATCTGCGAAAGTCCCTTCTCTTCCTTATCTCGTCCTGCGAGCCCGTCACATGCCTGCCGCTGGAGACATTTTAAGAGCAGGGAAAAAACCAGACAGATACTCGGCCTGCTGCTGCTGCTGCTGCCACTGCAGTGCTTAACCCCCTGCTGTGCTGTTCACTGTCTTTCTCTGTGTTTGCAGGAGCAAACAGCATGTGCGTGTGACTGAGTGCATGGGTTTGTGCGTGTTTGTGTGTGTGTGAGTGTTAGAATGCAATGTGGACAGGCAGGTTTGCGTGATGTCCCTGTCTTTAAATGGGGATAGAGCTTAGGGATTAACCGTGCACTTCAGGGGTGCAGGAAGGAGTCAAAAGAGGAGTAGAGGGAGGAGGAGGTGATGCCAAAAGGCCTGCCAACACAATGCCGGGCGAGACTGGTGATCTCTCTCTCTCTCTCTCTCTCTCTCTCTCTCTCTCTCTCTCTCTCTCTCTCTGCCTTATGTGTGAGTGTGTATGTTTGTGCCAGATTACTTTGGCTTTGGTGATACCACAGACATAACCACAGGGGCAAACACACACACACACACACACACACACACACACACACACACACACAGTGGGCTTCTCCAGGGCGGTTGGCCTGGCAGTGCTGGTATGTTTTAGCTCACTCTGATCGTACCCTGAGGAATATTTATGACAGATCATCTCTCACAGTGACAAATTATTTTTGAGTTATCTTCACTCACTTGCCCAAAGCTAAGCTGCAGGAGCCCTACATCTCTTACATCTGCATGCCACAACATTCTGTGTGTGTGTGTGTGTGTGTGTGTGTGTGTGTGTGTGTGTGTGTGTGTGTGTGTGTGTGTGTGTGTGTGTGTGTGTGTGTGTAGTAATGATATGGTGTAAAAATAGTGCTATTGTGCCATCGGCTTTCTAAGGCTATGAGATCAACATGAATCTCTTAGCACGTACTATGTATCTGTGTTTCTATTTCTGCTACTTCAAATAACTTAAAAAAAATAATTTCTTTCTTTCTTTAAACATCTTTTAGTTTCCAAAGAGTGTACCATGACCAGCACCAATGGATAAACATCAGAGATGGCAGTAATACGGTTTTACATCGAAATTAGTACATAAATACATCAGCTCCAACACTGGTCATTACTGTACAGACTCCAGAGATGTCAGAAGGCAGCGCTCATATCCGAGATATTGGTTCCAGTTTTGTACAGTTGGAGGAAGTGGAGGTGCCTCGTTCATCTTTATTTGCTGTCATTGGTGCAAACTCTGCTGTGCTGAGCTGTTGTACCGAGGCAAAACGAGACAAGCAGCATATATGGATGAAAAAGGAGCAAATAAGGCAACAGGCCTTCATTGCCTCCACAATGGGGCAAATATAGTGTGTCATGTTTACATCACTGCCAATCAGAGCCAATAAACATCCATGACTATTACACATTCATCTGACCCAGGGATAAATGCCGATTGTGACTGAAGAAAAAATCCAGATATGTGTGGGCGTTAGTGGGTTTTTTTTGTCCAGTGTGAAAAGTTGAGTTTTGTTTCCAACATTAACAAAAACTGGGATGACCCGCTTACAACTTATTGGCTAAAATCTCAGTGATGAATAACAGAGAGCTGCACACGGGATCAAGATTCATCAGGGTGACATACAACTGTTACTTCTCCAAAAACAAAATACACAAAGGAACAAAGACAAATTTGAAACAAAATATTTTGGAGAAACACTTTTACAAAATCACGAGGATGTAATGATCTCCAGCAAAATATTTCATCCTGGTTTGTAGTGCATTGATATGCTTTTAGTCATGTGCAACCCAAAACAAATCAATCAAGAGGAGTGCATTCAGACTGCAGAACTCTGCAAATACGAAATGAGCACTCAAAAATCCCAAGACTGTGACAATTTGTGCCAAGTTTGAAGAAGTTCCCTTAATGTGTTCTTGCGATATCGTGTTTGTGAGAACAGGATGACCTGAAAACATAATGCCTGTGGCCGTGAGCCATAAAAAATGTTTTTAAGATTTTTCAAGAATTCTGAATCACAGACATTGTTCAGCACAGTCATGAATGTGCACAAAAAATTAGGCTGATCAGTCCAGTAGTATTTGAGAGTAGCTACAAGTTTAGGTCCGTTGGTCACTCACGCATGCATGCAACCAATTGCTTATGCCTGACAGAGATAATTAAGATCTCCTACAAAGTTTCGGTTGTGTTCAGTTTAGTTTTTCCCCTCAAAGAGTAACTCACCTTCCCATCAAAGCTAATTAGAGATCTCTGGCAAGGTTTCAGTTGTTTTTCTACACAGAGTCACAGATGGCCACAAATACATCAAAAAGTTTCTGGTTAGGATGCCCTTGTTGCTCAGTTGGTGGAGTGTGTCTGCCATGTACTGAGGCTGCAAGTCCTCAAATATTGCACATATTGTTGCTGGACCTGGGACGACTGCGGATAATGTGTCTGAGAATAAAATTCCATTTGATGTGAAGTCAATTCACAGTACAGCATTATTAATGTCTTAACGCTTTTCTGACCACATATTGGATCTGGTCAACCTGCTAGGAGGAGCTCATGATGGTATAAAACAGGTCATTTAATTTCACGGCGAAACATGGAAATCCAATTCCACAGCCACACCCTTCAACGAGAGCTGAATCATTGAATAACTTTTGACCACAAAGTGGTTTAAATCACACACAGCGATTCTGAAGCAGATCTGATTAATTCTGTAAGTGTAGTCTGTTAAAACACAATGCCTGGAAATTGCCAAAAATGACCACTAAATTCAAAATGGCCGACTTTCTGTTGAGTTTTAGCTGTGGCTCTGGAGACTTTTTTGTACATCAGGGCATAATACATGTGCCTGCCAGTTTTCATTCATAGGTGAAACATGTCATCACAAAAACCCAAACGTAAGTTTTCACCACAACTGACATGTGTGGCAAGAGTTTTTCTGCATATTGAACCTGTAAAAACATGATTAATTTGGCAGAAAAAAAGAACAAAAATAATTCTTTGCATTACAATATGGTCAATATGGTGCTTGGGCCCTAAAGATGTGTAATTCAGTATATTTTCTGAGATTTCAGTAAAACCAAAGCAAAAACAGAGACATTGTCAGAATTGTAAGTAACAATAACTTATTATGTCAGTAATTTATGGTGTAGCTGTACCCTAAAACCCAGCTCTTCTTGAAAGGCTTTCTAGATAAGAAAATAACAGAAACCAAAGTTGTTGAAAAAGATGTCCTCTGTTGTCTTTTTTCCCCCAGTGTTAGTCTCTCTAATGGTTAAAAAAACAAACTGATATTTGGTCCAGGAACAGCTTAAAAGTCAGAAAGGAATCACTTTTTCCAAATTAAAAGCATGCATTTGTTTGCAAAATATGTTATAGTAATTAATATTCTGCATTTTTTAAAGTCTAACCGCAAAATGCACTGTAAAAAATCATGTAGGAATTTAGTTTTCTTTTCCCATCAACTTAATGCAAATCTACAAGTTTTATTTATTTGAGTTAATTAAACTTAAAATTTTGTATATATTTTCAGAACACTTCTGAACTTGTACATATGAGATCTTCTATTTTTAACTTGAAATGATGAGTTGAATTAATGTACTGCACAGAGTTCAGTCAACTCATTAAGTATCTAAAGAAACATGATCGGTACTGAATTTGTTTTCTACCTCCTTAGAGTTTTCTTAAGTACAACTGAATTACTCTCAACTTTATTTGACCAAAAAAGTTCATTTGTTTTGAATCATTACATAATTATCTCAACTTGTCTTTTCAAATTCAGTCAACTTCAGTCAATTTTAAGGCAGTCCAGACAGTATCTTTTCTCAAGTCAAACCAAATAACTTATATTTACAGTGCAGGCATATCATTCAGTAAATGGAAACAATGAGTAAATTGAGAACTGATGATATCTACATATTTGTCTTCGGTTGCACAGTCTTACATAAAGGCGAACACAGGAAGAATAAATCATGAGGATAGATAAGAGTCTCATGAGGAAAATGTGACATTCATTTAAACGAGTCCATGCTTATTGGATTTAAAAAGGTATCTAAAACATAAAAGTGGTAACAAGGCCAAGTAATTTTCCACAGTGGACATCATGGAAGTCCCCTGCTACTGCGAAAATAATTCACAACTGGTATAAAGTATGACTGAGCAGGCGTGTGGTCACACAACATCCTCTGGCTTCTGATGTTTAAAAGAGGAACAACATTTATTAATCTTTTATCACTCACATGTGGCATAGTTCTTAAACTGGAGGTTTCAGAGAGGGTTTTTATGGATTTTTTTTTTCCTTTTCCTCAAAACTGTTGGTTTCTCAATTTCCTTTCTGAGCTGATTCCAGAGAAAGGGAACACCCTGCACAGCTTTATTCAGCAAAGAGGGAGCTGGTGTTTGAGCTCATGATTACAGTAAAATAGCACAATGGCAAAAAAATTACATGTCCAAATGTGCTCTATCTCATAAAATGTAATATTTTAAATCAAACTAAATCAAATGAGCTGTTTTTGTAGTATATTTTAGTTAAATCATCTGTATGCAGCAGTTCAAACAAAGCAGATTTGATTGAATGCGCTTTGCAGAGTCAGCAACAAACAAAAATAAAATACATGAAGCTGAAAAAGCCATACACACTTAAAACCAGGTTTTGCCGTGAAAAATAGGAAATCTACAGCTAAAAGTCAACTGGTAAAAGCTCAATCCTGCCAGCTGTTAAAGGACCAGTGTGTGGGATTCAGTGACAGCAGTTTGCAAACATGTCGCCTCGCCCTTCACTTCCTAGTGTGTGGGACAACCTACTGTGGCTGCAAAAACATGACAGGCCCTATATGGAGCCCAGGTTTGGTTTGGCCATTCTGGGCTACAGTAGAAACATAGTGGTGTCACATGGTGGCATGGAAGAGGACCCACGCCCTCTGTAGATAGAAAGGGCTCGTCCTAAGCAGGAAATTTTCAAGTCAATTCAGTTAGTAAGTTAGGGTGAATCTCCCTCGCCAAGTTCAAATGGTGAACTCTGACAGGTGAATCTGCATGGTGCACCAATGGCTGACTCCCTTGACAGCACTGACCTTTGAGCAGAGAGCACATGAAACTATTGTTAACAGCACTGCTCCATTCCTTTTTATTTAACCTCCCCTGTAGGAGTAGTGTGAGGCATGCATTGCACACTACCAGAGAGCTGAGACTACCTAGAAATCAGAGCTGGCTTGGAGAGTTTTGTTCCTCCTCTTCAGTAACTCTTAATTGAATGAAATGTTTAGTCCTTGGAACAAAATGCCAGGGAGCAAAACAACATATGTTCCTGGCTTGCTAGCGTGTTAGTCCACTAGCCACAGAAGGTCACCAACTATGAATGTCAGCAAGATTCTACCACTGCCTATTTCTCAACAACAACTTCACCACACTGTCTGGGCCTTAAAGGGACAGTTCATCTCCAAAACAAAAGTTTTGTTGTTGTTGTTGTTTTTTTTTTTTTTTTATCTTACCTGTGGTGCTGTTTATCCATCTAGATTACTTTGTTATGAGTTTGAGTTTTGGAGATATTGGCCGTAGAGAGTTCTGCCTTCTGTCCAACATAATGGGACTAAATGACGCCTGTCTTGTGGTGCTAAAAAAATAAATTAAAAAAAGTCAACAGCCATGTCTCTTTCCAGAAATCAGGTTACTTAAGGTAATCCACAGATCTTGTTTCACAAGTTGAAAGAAAGTAGTTCCTACGTGAAACTGCTCACAACAAGGTCTGTGGATTATCTTTGAGTAACAGGGTCATGATTTCTCGAAAGAGACACTGATGTTGAGTTTTTCAGATGTATTTCTGGCACTTTAAGCACCACAAGCTGAGTGTAATTTACACCCTTTATATTTGAGAGAAGCTAGACAGATCTCCTCAGTTCACACCAAAGCAAAACAGATGGATTGCACTACAGGTATGAGGGGAAAAAATGTATTTTTGATTTTGGGGTGAACTGTCCCTTTAGTGGTGAGTTTTAAGCTGTTCTTTAAGTTTTGACACAAGGAATTCATAATTTATCTAGCTGCCCTGCTAGTACAACCTTAGAAATTCTGGCAGGGACTTTAGCTCAGTGTCACTTTGATTTTGTGCAGCAGTTCTCCACAACTTCTTAAAGATAAGCCTCAGACTGCTTGAAATAGGCTTATCAGGGTCATGTTCAAACTTCCTCCCTGAACACATCAAAATCTCAGTGTTCTCACAGAGGAAAAAAGAATTACTCAAATTAAGTTAGGTCTCACATAAAAAGCTGTGAAGACTACGGCTCCTGGTTATTACTAAACTATTTTAAACGAATCACAGATTATCTTGATAGTTTTAATGTTATTCCTTTTTATATTCAAGAGCTCTATTAGGAAAAAAAAATCATTTTAGACACTCCTGCAATTCTACAGGATCTCTGAAGCAACGGCAGACTGTGAGGGGTTTTAAACGTTTGGTAAATAGTCAGTTATAAGTTTGTCTGTTCTTGTAAATTTATTTTTAGTCTGTTTTGATAAGTCAGTCTGGTCTGTTTGCTAGTTTTTTTTATTGCATGTGTTTTAACCTTTTTTTCCTGATGTGAACATCTGCCATCTTACCTTTTCCACCACTTTCTTACTGGAAATACACTTTTATCTTTATTATTTATTAGATAGATAGATAGATAGATAGATAGATAGATAGATAGATAGATAGATAGATAGATAGATAGATAGATAGATAGATAGATAGATAGATAGATTTTTTTAAAAAAAAGCTTTCCAAGAACATGATTACTAGGATTTTTTACCCTTATTTATTTAGGCGAGTTTCACTGAGAGCAGTGCTCCCTTTTACAGGAATGCCCTGATCACATTCACACGGTTACACTCATTCGCGTGGGGAAGCTGCCAAGTACAACCAAAGTCTGATCTGCCGGCTGGCAGCCGCTGAGTGACTCCACTGGAGGTCACAGGTCTCTCTAACCAGTAGGCCAGCATTGCCTTCCACAGCAACTACAACTACAGGTTGAAGATATATATATGAACAAATGCAAATGTGCAGATTGTGCAAAGGCTAACATAGCCTGTAACAAATGAGATTTAAAAGTTTTGTTAGACAAAGAAAAGTAAAAGTATTTTAATATTTTAAAAAGTATTGTATTGCCATCCGCAATAATTAATTGTACATCAGTACTGGGTGACTGTTTTGTTACAGTCAGGGTGAAGGCTCTGTCACTATGACTTTTTGTTTTGTGGTCTCAGGTTTTGAGCAGCGCTGTTGGGACCAAGCCAGCTTTGGTGCAAGCAATATCACACCCACTGGCCCAAAATGACTTTTTCTGATACACAGTCCTTACAAAAGAAATGGTCACAAACAGTTGTATTCCAAAGGGGCGTCCAGGTTGTGCTGTGTGATGTTAAACAACTCAATGGAAGAATGAATGAATAGGCCAGAAGGAGGAAATATGTATGAGGACAAAGACATCGACACCGTCACCTCTCAGGCTTCAGATTGTGATACGATGATATCAAACATGACAACACTATCATTGAGTCAGAGTGAGAGATGAATGGAGACAGAAGAGGCTGTAAAATGAACACGTTACAGAAGGAGGAGCAGACAAACAGAAACACCTGTGTGATGGCACCGGAGGCGCCGTGCAACTGTTTCAGGGTCCAGTGACATCTCCTCTGTCATATCCTGCTGTCGTTAAGGGAGGGATTGTGTTCACCCTCCCACCCACACAAATTACACCCAGCCCTTCTACTCCCACCCATAACGTCTCTCTCTTTCACAGACATTTGCTCAAACGGTTGCGTGTGCTCCTCCACTCCTATCTCCTCCACGTCCTGTGATTTATGTTCCCCCTTCGGCTCAAAGGCACGGAGGAGAATGTGATACGGTAGAGGTGGAGGGTGGAGGGTGGAGGGTGGAGGTGAGGGGTGGGGATCCCTCAGAGAGATGAAGGGAGGAAAAGGAGTGAAATATTTGTCTTTTCAAAGGATGCCAGACATGTGTTTACACTTTCTGCCCACTTTCACCATAAATAGTTTCCTCACCCTCGGGGTTGTGCGCTTGCATGTGAACCTGCATGCAAGCATATCACTCTTTGTGTGTGTGTGTGTGTGTGTGTGTGTGTGTGTGTGTGTGTGTGTGTGTGTGTGTGTGTGTGTGTGTGTGTGAGAGAGAGAGAGAGAGAGAGAGAGAGGGAGAGAGAGAGAGAGAGATGGAGAGACCCCAGAGACCAAACCTAAACTTTGATCTATTTTCTCCGTTCCCTTTTCTCATAATTGCTAGGAAAGCGTGTCGGAGTTAAGGCAGTAAAATTTGTGCACGCCACTTCACACAAACACACACACACACACACACACACACACACACACACACACACACAAAACCAAGATCATTTGCTTGTTTTTTTTAAAACAATGATAAATTTTAATCATCAAAATCAAACCTATTTCTGGAAAATTCATAGAAAAGAAAACTGGGAAGTGTCCTTTACACATTTTAAATGCACAAAATGTCATTTTTCTCTCTAACATGTTCGTGGATTAGATGATATTAAAGTGGTATTTCATCACATGCACCGACTTCCCTCCTCACTTTCTGGCACATCCAACAAATTCACAGAAGTTATAGCAGCTAGCTAGCAACAGTTAGCAGGAAATAAACCATTGGGTTTCTCTGTGTTTGAACATTCTTGGAAAGATTTGGAATATTGTGAGATCACGACTCAACAAAATATAAAATTATTTATATTATTTATTTATTATTAGACATTTTAACATATAAATCTTGCCAGTAGCTTTAAAGGGATAGTTCTGTTTATTTGAAGTGAGGTTGTATGAGGTTCTTATCCATAGTCAGTATATTAGCTACAGTAGATGGCAGTCAACACTCTCCAGAGAGGAGTAAAGTACAGAACGAAAGGTATGCAATGACCTGCTATGGACAAGGTCAGCAACAAAACATATCTTAACCAGTTAAAAAATGCCCACCTAAAAAATCTATATCAGTTTAAGTGCACACTATATTAGAGTACTGTCATCACTTCATTTTGCTGTCAGACAGCCTTTTCAAACAGGAAACCACCATTATATAAGCCAAATATCTCTCTCTTGTGCTCAAACGGACTCCACTGGCAAAAATAATAATTGGATTGGAATTGCTTGTCTACTGTTGCCTTGATCCATTAGTTTGTTGTTATTGTGTGACTTTGGTGAGTCTGAAATAACCTTTTAAAACACTGAAGTTAAAAACACCCAAAACAAATTAACAGATCAAGACAGTGGTAGACCAGGAATTTCCCTGTGACTGATTTTGCCAATGGAGCAAGATTTGGCTTGTATAACGGTGGTTTCATGTCAGAAAAAGCAGTCTGATGACCAGATAAAGTAATAAAAGTATTCTAAATATAGTTCACATTGAGACTGGTATTGATTTTTCTAGATGGGCCATTTTTGAGGTGGCTGAAAAAATGACTCCTGCTGCCTCTCCGACTTCAGTCTACTGTAGGTTATATACTACCTCATACAACCCCACCTCAAATAAGCTTAAGTATCCCTTTAAGGAGAAAAAGCAAACTTGGATTTATCTTTTATCTTCATATGTTCCCCAGCTGATGATGACGACACTGGTGTGTGAGTCATGCTGTAGGTGTGGAGGTGTAGCTGCGGTCAGACAGACATTATTTATCAGGTCAGCCGGACCCAGGCGTTGAGATTCATAACTAACCAGACTGCGATGACACAGGCTCAGCTTCCCCTGGCAGAGTTATGCTGACCCTCCGGGCAGAGCTCAGTCCCAAAACAAACGCTCACGTGGTTCATTCCTTCACTCCAATAAAGCCCAGATTTCACAGAGAAACAGACAGAGAAACAGGCAGATAAGAGCACGCTGCTCTGTTCTAACGTGTGGATACAGACAGAGTGCACTGCGGCCCTGTTTGTCTGTTTGCAAGGCTGTTTGCTCTTGAATGAATTATGTGGGAATTTATATCCTTTAACAAATCTAATAATGAGAACGCCATGCACAGGACATTGTGTGTGTGTGTGTGTGTGTGTGTGTGTGTGTGTGTGTGTGTGTTTGTGTGTGTGTGTGTAGGTCTGTGCGTGTGTTTAGCCAATGAGCAGAGACATGAAGGCTAACCTGCTGCCAACTTGGCTTGTCTCAGAAGCGGAGAGAGAGCAGAAGATGTTGACATTTTGGCAGGGAAGGAAAGCCGCTGTTCCATCTGCATCTGAAAGGTCACTGCAGTGGGTTTTGGAGCACAGTATGCGTGTGATCGTGTGTGTGTGTCTGCGTGTGTGTGTGTGTGTGTGTGCCCCAGCGCCTGCCAAAAGCAATGTGTTTAATGTGTGTGTCTTTCTCATCAGTTCTGTGTGAAAAGAGCAGAGGAGAGCTGTAAACAAAGATGCTGGAAGTGTTGGGCATAGCACAAACATAATAGTAGGAATCCACCCCCCACCTCTCTGTCTCACAAACACACACACACACACACACATACATACATTCATACACACACATTTCTTGCTTTGAAGATGTTTATAGAAAGTATGTAGGAACAGGCTAGCGGCAAACATTAGAAATTTTCGGCTAAAGGAGTAGACCAACTATTTGGGAAATTCACACAATAACTCCAGGCCCTTCTTGTTTCACATCAGCGCCTGTTCAATGAATGAATCAATGCCTCGAAAAATTTGACAAGCAACACAAAGGCCCGTAGCAGTTCAAGCTGAAAGATAAATGAATACTGGCCTGCTGTGACCCAACTTCAAACTGAAAAACTGTAAGTTTTGTCATGTTTTATTTTGTTTTCAAGTTCATTTCGTAGGTTAACCTGTTACACTGGATGCTAGCATGCCATGTGGTTACTCCCACAGACTGGGACGATGTTGAACTAATGTTGTAATATTGAGGGACAGTCAAGCGAAACTGTGTTATTGTTGAGCCTTATTTTCAAATTCAAAGGCCAGTGACTGTTTTTTGATGGATCCTTTTTGTGGAAGTTTATGCTGCGTCACTAACGTTAGCTCAGCTAGCATTATAGAGACGCCTGTTCTTCTCTGTACTGGTATGTGTGTGTGTGTTGCCGCTGAATACTAGACATGCCCTGAACAATCAACAGTAGCTACATGTCACATGAACAAACTGCAGGAATTAGCTTCCTCAGATCATAAACTTGCCCATGGGACAGTGAGATTTTGCAATACTCAGCATTACTGTACCAAATTACATCATTATCATAAATAAAGTAATTTGCAAAAACAAACAAAATAGCACTAATACTGTATGCCACGTTGATGATCCAACCAACATAACCACAGTGAAATTCTGTCACGATGATGGATCTAGACACAAGGCAACTTTATAAACTATTTTAAAAAATGTTTTGGGTAAGGAACCTAAAAAAGAAAGAATTGACAAGCAATGAAAAAAATGAAAGAACACTCTTAGGAAAATAACGTACTGACTGAATTTTTTCAGTGTGTGCGCGCATATGTTTGTTTGCTCTTGGTTTCCAAATAGGATGATTGACACTGCATCTCTCTTAAGCTTCAATAGAACTGACTCTGAGGTCTGTGACATAAAGTCTTCTATAGTGATGTAATGACCTTTCCTGTTTTTTTAGTTTCTTTGGTTTGGGCCAAACTAAAAAAGCTAAGTGCCAAAAAATGTTCCTTTTAGATCTGTTTCGGTATCTACCATCTCCTAGTAAAATGTTGCTTCTTTAGCTGCTTAAAACTCCTTTTTGTTCACCAGCTAGTCGCTAACTTTGTCTGTTTTGTAGTTTGATGCTGGTCAGGTAGTGTATATTGTTTTGTTTGTTTGTTTGTTTGTTTTCTGAAATTAGCAGCCTGTTGTGGGTTGATGTTTCTCTGTGGTTTCATCATTGACCAAGTACTTTGATCCATTGATTACAGCAGATTTAAATTAATCACCTTTAGTTTGAGACTTAACCAGGTTGTGAGTAAATTTGATCAGTGATGAGATGATTCACACAGTCTACAAATAACTAATGGCTGAAATAAAGACCAGAAGCATATATGGATGTTGTGGACACTGACCTGAAAAACTGTCTCTTTGCACTTGGAACCTGAAATGGAGACATTTGTGCTGGCCATGAATAACAAACACAGTTGTGAGGGCAACTGGTGGTGAGTTGTATCAAATGACAGGAAGGGTTACAAATCTCATAAGCACAAACCTGCTGTGAGGATGTGCTGGGACTGCTCACTCTGGAAATTATGTATTTCAACTGTCACCTCTGAAAGATTGCTCATGTGCGCCTCAGGATGTTGACAAGAAAGTTTGGCAGTTTATCCGCTGTTGTGGAAGCAGCTGCGAGGAGCTATGGCCAAAATATGTTCAGTGCCTGTTGCAACCTCACTTTGCCCTGGTGTCTACTCAAATGAGTACTTCACAGCCTGGTGGTTACAGGGCACTCATGAGCCAGACCAAATGCTGAACATCAGATGCACAGTGCAGATTCCATCCTGGTCATGTAACCACACACCAGCTGTTCACAGTCTCTGAGACAATACATGAATAATGAGACACTGGCTAATTTTATCAGCAGATTTTATAGATTTGTAAAAAGCAAGATATCCTGAGAGAAGTATGCGTGGAGTGTGGCGAGCCAAGAGTTTACCAGAGTTTGCATTCTTGGCGTTAATTCAAGCTCTTTGAAGCTGGGTGTCAGATGTGCTGCTGTTTATGATGCTCATGATGTCAGAAAGGTCTGGAACGTGTCCAGTTCAGTGACATTGCCGCAGCACCTCTGTTGTTTGCTGATGATATTGTCCTTTTGGACACATAGGATAATACGCTGGAACTTTTACTGAAGATGTTCCTGAATTCACCACAATCACATGGTGGCCATTTTCCTGTCAGATTGCTGTGTTACAGGTTGCAAGTCATATAAACGTGGAGAATTTGACAAATCATTGTCATTTCACCATTGATCAGCACCTGAAAAGATAATGGATACTGAAAATCTGGGCAAAACATCAGGCCATATTTCAAGCTAAAATAGCACGTTTGATAAACTAATAACTACTGTAGCTATTGTTAGCATTTGGCCACATTCTAGCTAGCGACTTGCAACATTGAATACAGCAATACACTATATTTTTGGTAACAGCATTTGAGATTCCCACCCTGAGCATGATGTCAGGGGGAAATGCCTCCAATGAATAAGCATTTCAGGCTATTAACTGTTAACTGAGGAGTGGATGTGATGGGATTGTTTGATTGTGAATCCACACAGCTGTTGGTGTGCATACATCTTGCACATGTGTATATACAAACACACGCCCTCAGTGAACATCCCTGGTGAGTTTGTTAGTGTCGTTGGATCTGTTCAGCGTACCATATGGAGAGCATGAGTGATCAGACGGCATGTTTGGAGAACATGTGTGAATTCTTCTTGGATACACTGCATGTCTGACCTACTCCTTATAAAAACCAGGATCAAAGCTGTTCGACTGCTGCTGCAGACGGTCTCAGTCTACTACAGATATCACCGCGTTTAGATTCTGTAAAAAGCCCACTCTTTCCATGAAAATGTTCATGTCAGTTTCAGTAACATTTTCGAAAACCATTGTACTCACTGTTTGTCTTAATCCCTGCTTTATGACAATTTGACATATGCTTTTGAGTTTACATTACATCCTGTTTCTTTCTTTAAAAATTCAGCTTTGACTTGGACATTTCTAGCACACAGTTTATATTCAGTGGCAGTACAGGAAGTCATGTGACATTCACATAATGCAGCAAAGGTTAAAGGTGTGGAGGCCTGTGACATGAGAGACCCAGCATACTTGCCAACCTTCCCCCAAAATAGTGAGCATTTTTGAACCAAAACACTGAGGAAATTTTGAGTTTCATAGACTGGAGCAAACAATGGACACACACAGAATCTCCAATCTCACATTGCATGTTCTCCTTGTATTTAGTATATTTTTCAAACTTGCTTAAATATCCATTGAACAAAGCAGGTTTACTCTTTATGCTTTACTGTTAGCTCATTTTGTCATGGGTGACCCTGTTAACAAGTAAAATCCAACATTTTAGATTGTGTTACAGTTTAAATGTTTGTTAGTATTATCATTTCACAAATTGAAGGCCCTTATGACAAATCGTCTTTTTTTCAAAGGAATCTTGAATCACATTAGCTTAAGATGGTTTTGAACTTTCCTGAACAATTCTGTCACAATCATGACTTTATTCAAATTATTAATACATTTCATGCAGCATATTTTCCCCAAAATGCAAATGAACATTTTATTAAAATGTTTTGATTAGAAACTCAATATACTGGAGGCATGTCATGTAGATTGTTAGATATGGGATGATGAATCTGATATGTTTTCATGTATGTTTGATATTTTGGTGTGTAGCTTTTGTGAAGTTTTTTCTGTGTACTTTTAATTTATTGAACTGCTGAGTCAATAAATTACAATTTTTGGATGTTTCTCACACCAAGCGGTTAACCACATCTGCCGTTGTGGTGCTTTTCAGCCTGTTGAGGTGCATGATTTGTATCTTTGGGTGTGGTTTCCTTTGTTCAAACGTTCTGAACTGGCAAAGATGCGAGCGGGATTTAAACATTGTCATCATGAAACTTTTGTGGCATGAAGTGTACAGATATTAACATTTTTTTCTCTGATTAGAATCTCAACGAAAGGAATAATATATTTTTTTTATTCTTCTTTCTGCCCTGCTGGTTGAAATCTTCACCCTGGTGTGTAGCGCTGTTATTCAGTTCTGCATTTGTCTGCTAGTCGGTCTGTCTATGAATCTGTCAATATGAGATCAAAGACATTCCCTCCACATGGTGTCCTGGTCCAAAGACATGCACTGGCATGCACTGCACCCATGTGCACGAATGTTTGTGTGTCAAGAAGGAGTTGAATGCCGAGGCTGCTGATGGCATGATAATAAAAAACATATTTGCATGATACTGTGTATGCATGTAAGGCTGTGAATATGGAACTAGTTTGTTTGCTGGTGTGCGTGCCACTTTGATCATATGCTCAAGGTGCATGTGTGAATCGGAGTTAATGTCCAATTCCCTGCGAGAGGTTGACATATTTGCATGAGAGAGTGAATGCATGTGTGTGTGTGTGTGTGTGCTACTGGTTGAGTTAGGGGCCAAGGTCTTGTGAGAAGAGTGCTATGCGTGTTTGCATGTGGGAAGAGCGGGAATAAACGTGTTAGTGAATGGGATGCTAAATGAGGAGTGGACGAGGTGGGCAGGATGTGTGAGTGCTTGTGTGTGTGTGTTTACATGTGTGAACTGTTGCCCTAATGAAATGTGAAAGCCCTCCAAGTCACCTCTGCCCTCCCCCGCCCCACTGCACTGAATCCTGTTTGCCTTGCTCTCTCTCTCTTACACACACAGGTCCACTCTCTTGTATTCCCCCTTTCGCACACATAAACAGACATGCGTGCGCAACTCGTGTTAACATGGAAGCGTTAGCGTGGAAAGAGGTCCTCTCTCTGTCTTCTCTATCCTGTGAGGCGAGACTCTCCCTGGGCATGTCGAGAGTACAGCTGGCAGTCAGGGAGCCTCCAGACACACGCACACACACACATGCATGCAGACAGAGGCACGCTAGGCAGTAGGTCATGAAGCCGCTGGCGTGAAGGATAGACGGGTCTGACACCAGAAAAGCAGACAGCCTCGCTGACATGCACTGGGGAGCATTACCAGGATAACAATGGCGTGTCTCACTGTGTGACTCGGTGTGAGGGTATGTGTGTGTGCGGATAGGATTAGGCAATACTGTATGACAACAGCATGCTCCAGATTCTGTATGTGTGAAAGTATTTTAAAAAAAAAAACACTAAAAGACAACCTCACTAATATTTGTGTAGGAAAATGTGTAGTAAAACAGTAAAACAATAACTGCCCAACTACATCTTGGCAACCATAATGAGCGGAGCAAACCTGCGAATCTTTGGATTATTCCACAGGTTGACATTCCAATCTGTGGAATAATCTTTTTCTTTTTTATAACCCCTTTCAAGACCAAATTACAAGGGAAGTAGAAATACCATCTCTTGGTTGTATCCCTCCCCGAGCCAGTCAAATGGCAATTTACATCCATGTCTGTCCAGACTTAAATTTGGTGAAGACTTTAAAAGAATTTAATAAAAGGTATTTAGTATGATTCCAGTGAATAATTTCCAGTGAGAAACAAGCTGTCTATTTTTACATGAATTGTCATCAATTCAGAATTTTATTCTATTCGACATTTGTGTGAAATGTCATAATCAGCATATGGATGCTTGAGTCATGGCCAAAAACATGTTTTGTTTGGTCACCGTGACCTTGACCTTTGACCTCCAAATCATAATCAGTTCATCCTTGAGTCCAAGTGGATTTTTGTGCCCAATTTGAAGAAATTCTATCAAGGCATTCCTGACATATCATGTTCACTAGAATTATGACCCTGGCCATGACCGTCTCCAGCATGAAGTCATAAAAGGTGCAAGGAAAGGCTCAAACGGTGTGTTTCTGTTCTAACATAAACTGTAAACGTTAGCATGTGCAGTTAACTTGATTACTACAGTGACAAAGTGTGCTTAACCATGATGCCGTTTGTCACTTACTTTTTATGTGAAACATGAATTCCACTTGCTACCACCAGTAAACGGAGAAATCTATGCAGTTGTCTTGAGGAAGCCAAGAGGGGGGGTCAGTGAGGCACAGCAGGTCAGGGCTTGTGCAGTTAATTTTGATTTTGTGCTGTAATTTCTTAGTTTTCTCACTTTGCACGTTTCCTGGAAGCACCTATAAATGAATGTCCACCAATAGGACTGTCAGCTAAGCCTCTTGAGTCTGCTTCTTACTTTCCATCAGACTCTCTGGCAACATCTTCTAACTACCCACCATGTTGAACCATGTTGAACAAGGCCCAGTTACATTACTGACTAGTACATTCACTGTGTTAGCCTTCAGTATGACAGGTTGAAGGCTAACAGTAGCAAGGTAACACACAATCAACCCACCCAAACTCATTATTTGAAACAGCATTATATTCGCCAGTGGTTAGTCATTGTTTTCTAATGTTAAAAGTTAAACATATTCTCACAGAAAAATGTCATGTCTTGCTTAATTGCCCAACTGTGTTAGCTAAGCAGTAAAATAAGGATCTTAGACTGAAATTAAAGTCTCATCTTAAAATTTTCCTTATCATACTTATAATACTAAGACAACGAAGCTCTACACTGCAGTATGAGAACAATGTTGTTTCTATATTCCCATGTCTTCCATGTGAAACATCAGCTGGATGGTGACTTTTTTTAAATCTTGGATGTACAACTTTAGCCTCAGTTTTTATCACAATAGAGTTTGTAGGAATGAGTCATCAAACTCTCCTAAAACCTGAGGCTAAAACTCAGACTTATTTTTTTTTATTTATTTTTTTAATGGGTTTTTGGTCAGATGCCTGAAATGAGGTATGCTGTTAATACAAGTAAATACCCCACTCGTATGTGTAGTTATGTGACCGTGGTGTAGTTTGTTTATAGCCCAATATTAGTTTTTTACCTCTGCAACTTGCACGTACACTTCAAAAATCATAAAAGTGGTGTTCACATGCAAAGATGACAGAGTTTGTTTCCTGCACTCATCTAAAATCCAGTAGGTTCCCTCTTCATCTAAAAATGAACTAACTTCTGGTTTGGCCTACAAAAGGTATGTCATGTATGTTGACATCCAATCCATATTTAAGACACCTTTTAAACGGTTCTTGTCTGAGTCAAGTGGACTCAATCAACTCATTTTCAGATGACAGTCAAAGAAAGAGAAGCTGCTTTTGTCCACTTCTAAATTTGCCACCATTATGAACGTGAACCTGTCATGTTCAGCAGCGTTTCTGGAAATTCAGTGAATGACTGTGCTGAGATCCAGGTTCAACTGAAAAAGCTGAGTGTCTGCGTGTTATGTGTGTATCTGTATTCCCGGATGACTTGTGTGGGAGGATGGGGTGGGATAAACCCTTTAGTTCTCAAGAAAGTTTTTACACACGGCAGCTTTATCTCCTTCACGTAGGCAGCACAGACACTGATGTGTGCACCGACACACATGCACACTGAGTACACTTGCAGCTGTGTTCCAGATGGGTCAACAGTCCTCTAGTGAATCACACAATCTCTATGACTTAACCGTTGCACAAAGCCGGTAGCAAGCAGCACATTTTCCATATTACCACCCCCTCCCTACTGCTGCGTCAACTCCCACCCCTGTCTGTATTTCAGTTTCCCTCTCTCACGTTTACTCCTCCCATCTGCTCCACTGTTAAATATTTTCTCTATCTTGCTTTCTCTGGTTTCTATTATAGTGTCCTTTGTGGTTTACTCCATATCACTGTGTCTGTTATTGTGTTTCTCTTTCCAGTAATGTGTCCTCTTTTATATTTTGCTGTATTTTAATGGAGAAGTTTGGGGAAAATACGGTTATTTTGCTTATATTACACAGTGTAGTGTATACTTTTGTGCCGAGGGTTAGATGAGAAAATTGATCCCATTCTGATGTCTGTCTGGTAAATATGAGACTGAAGACAGCTGCCGGGTAGCTTAGCTGAGCTGACTGGAAACAAGGGGAAACAGCCTGGCTCTGTCCAAAGGTGAAAAAAAAAATCTTCCTACCAACACATATAAAGCTCACTTGGTAACATTTTCTATCTTGTTTGTTTAAAGCAGGGGATTTCAAAGTGTTGCCCACATGCCAGTGGTGGCCATCAGAAACATTTTGTGTGGAAATATATTATATTTTAATCATTCATTTAAAAATGTTTCACTTTTGGTAGCCTATATTTAATACACTACTTAGCTACTGTGTCAAGCTGCAGTAGAAAGTCTCAGGTTAGGAATGACAACTAGTTGCATAGAAACTAGTGAGTGTTACAGGAATTATGTTCTGGACAACTTGGCAGCTACTATGAAATAAATGCTGTATGAAGAGAAAAGTTTCAGGAAAAATAGACTAACCCTTATCCTGTCAGACTTCACAGGACAGAAAGTGATCAGTTTTATCTGCAAACAGGTGAATTCAGCGCTCAATGAATTAAATGTTAATGGAACCAATCACAAATCCTACGACAAGTTCATGGGTTCGCTTATTAGGCTCTCAAACATATGCTAACTTCCTAGGTGCAAAATGACAGTTTGTGGTTTAACAGGGAGTTAACTGTGGGACTGTTTTATTTTTTACTTCCTTGTGTCTCTACTGGAACCAGAGAACCTCACAATGATGATGAAGAAGAGCTGTGGCTCACTGTCACACTATTTCTTTTATGCCTTTTTTTTATGGATTAAGCAAACTGTCAGATTCATATTTAATGGACAGACATGAGAGCGGTATCAATCTTTCCATCTAACTCTCAGCAAGAAAACAAATAAGCGTTATTCCCAAAATGTCAAACTGTTCCTGTAAATCATGTGTCAGCAACAGTGTGTGTTTGTGTTAGAGAGTAAAAGAGGTGTGGTACATTTACATACATCCTAAGTGAGAAGCTATCCAACTGGTCCAGATCAGTATAATTTCTGGGAAGACTGAATAAGCTCATACCCACATGTTTAGACTACAGAAAGCGGAGCAGTGTGTGTGTATGTGTGTGTGTGTGCATGTGAGTGTGTGTGATTGTGACGTTCTTGATCCTCACTTAACAGGAACTGAATCACTCAGATCTCTTTTTTTGACAGCCCGTCTCTCTCCCATGCAGTGGGTGTATGAAAGCAACAGGCCAGGAGGTGGAGCTAAAGTCTACATATTTCTCTATTAGGAGCACAAATTAGTTTAATGATATTATTAATAAAATGAATATCAAAGCTTGTGGCTCCCTGTAAAGCAATTGTGTCTTGTTTTGCTTCCTTTCAAGGGGAGGTTAGAGATCAGAACAGCATCTCTACAGAGAGTCTTCGAGAGTCTCAAGGACACTTCAGCAGGGAGTGTGTTTATCCTCACAAGGTCATGAACTGTCCGTGTAGGATGACTTGCAGTCCATTATACCACCCCCTTTTTTTTGTTTGTTTGTTTTTACAAATTCATATACTTGCTCAACAAATATATCAAAATAAAATACTGGAATGGAAAATGTATTTAATTGAAATACAAGTAGTTTTTATTTGAAAATAGAAAAATACATTATATACAGACTGATATTATCATGTAAGACATTTACTAACCAGAATTTGGGTCTGACTATAAGCCCCCTATTGATAAGATGAGCTCTGCTAATTTTCCGCATCATAGATTTGAATTGGCCAATCAGCATATCTTGGATGTGAGAGGCAGCAAATCCAGAGGTGCATGCTCTGTGGTTGCAAACTAGTAGTACAGGGGTATTTGCCAGTTCAAGAGACCACCTGTTAACAAATTTACCTCTTCTGTTGTATTTTAGTGTCATTCCGTAAGCTGCAAAATCAAGGTGTAGAGAGAGAGTTGTAGTTCCTTAATGCAACACATGTAATTCAGATATGTGATTAAATTCATAAATGAAGAGAATAAAATAGCAAATAAAGCAATATATACAGTTATTTTTTATATATGTATATACATGTATAAATGTAAAAATTCTGATACAGCTGAACCAAATAATAAGGCAGCTTCTCTTCTCAAGCTACTGGTCATGAGGAAGACAAACGAAATACAGTAGTTCACAATGAGTTGCTGGACCTGACGGGACATGTCACGTGATTAACATGCATTTTGCCTCAGATTGTAATCGAGCTAATTGTTGCAAAGTTTTTTTTTTTTCAACAGTTTCTGCCCAGCTAAATACAGATGACAAAATACTCAAAAATAACTAAATACATATTCTAATACATTTAATTTAAAAACTTCCTCTCTCCTCTCAGGACTCTGCCCTTTTGACAGGAAATGAGGTGATGGACTCAGTTACAAACCGTGGCACAACACAAAGGCGACTGCTGTACACATGCTTCCCGTGGACAACGTACAGGGGATAAAGTTCACCCTCACTGTGTGTGAGTCAGTTGTCCTACAACCCACACACAAACCCACTGGTGGGCACATTGTGCATCCACAAACTTCCTTAAAAAAACATATGCACATATATGCACAAACACACACAAACCTTTCAGCCTCAGCTCTGTTACTCATAGTTCATCTCTGGCACTTATTGCTGGTTTATTGCATAACCTGCATGCTGCGGTTGCCATGCAAGCAAGAACACATACAGAACAATGTACATAACAATGCGTGTGAGTGTGTGTGTGCGTGTGTTTGTCAGTGCCCTATGGTGCATGCACAGAGACAGAGGGGAAGCAATAAATGAATACTCCGTCCTGGCAACAAGCTGTTTTCCTGTCAACATTGCTGTCTCTGTGCATGAGTGTGTGAGTGTCTATCCATTCTGCCAAACTGTTTTTCCAGTCAGGAAACAGTGGAGTGTCATTCTCTCTATCATCCTCCACCACTCCTTCAGTCAATGTACTTGAAATCTCAACACTAGCCAGTGGCCCTCAAGCTCTCTTTCTTATTGTTTTTTTTTTTTTGTATCTCTCTTCATTCGTCTGATGTCTTTGTGTACTTGTCATTCGTAGTGATGGATGGTCAGTGAGGGAGGAGGAGAACAAGGAAACATAATATGACAGGATAAGTAGAAGCAAGGGGTATCACAGATCAGTAGGAGAGGGAGAGACAGACAAGACAGACAGAAGAGGAGACAATAACAGACAGAGAGTTTGGGAAAGGAAAAAGAAAGATCAGAGGAAGCACAGATATGGGGAAATAATAGAAAAATAGTTTTATGAGACAACTTTTTAAGAGGTCAGTGCGGGGTCAAGGAAGCAAGAAATCATGTTTTGTAGCAGCACAATAAGCTAATGAACAAACTGCTGTTGTAAGAAGCAGAGAGGAGTGCCAGAAGGAAAGCTGAGCAATAAACTGCTGTGGGAGCAAAACTTTAGCCACTTAAAATATATATATATATATGTCAGTGTATGCTATATTTGGAATATTTTCAACACTTTGCTGTCAGCCTTTTCTGACGAGAAACAGCCGCTATACAAGCCAATTATTGCTTTCTCAGTAATTTCACATCACAGAACACAGGAGCTGCTGGTCTACCACTGCCTTTGACTGTTTGTTTGTTTCTTTTATTTGTGATTTTGGTGCTTTAAAAGGATAGTTCAGATTCACTGAAGTCACACAATAACACAAAAAACAGATAGAGGCAGTGGTAGACCAGCAACTACTGTGTTCTCTGAGGTGAAATTACTGATATCACCCATTGCCTTAACTAGATTTTTGAGTTTTGAACCCAGATTCAAGTTTTGAAATAAATTTTTAAAAAATTTGTGGACCTATTATCTTCAGTTGAGTTCATTTACTTTTTTTTCTGTAGCTGAACTAAAAGTCCAGCAGTCTTTTTTGCAGCAGTCGGCCTCTTTGATCTAATGGTTGTGTAAATTGTGACCTGATGATGACGCCAGATGAGAGGTCAGATGTCCATCCTCACAAAACCATCAATAACAACTGTAAATCCGGTGCTTATCATGCCATTATTTTTTTATGCAGACTTCAGCATTGATCAAGGCAGATGAAAGGTCAACGGGTCAGCAAAACTGCTGGGAATCATTCTTTGGGGACTGTAGATACTGTATGTATTTCATGGCAATCTTGTGAAGAAAGTTTTGGACAGATGGACAGATAGACAGATGGACCAAACGATTGACATTGAATCCCTTCAGCCCACTGCTCACAGTCATAATGATCAATATTAGGATACTGAAGAGGATCACAGACATGTTTTAGGGAGAAAAAATGACTGATAAGATTTAAGTGTCGTTCAAGTTCCTCTTTCGAAACTAATTAAATATGTATCATAGCTACTTTGATTATATATCTCCATACAGTACTAATTTCAGTCACATGAGTAATATGTGGCTGATTGCACAGTTAAACAGACATTCAGCATTCTGTCAAATGCCACCATTTATACCGTTTATAGAGATGCAAGCAAAGCAACCGTCACCACTTCCTGACAAAAAAAGAGATCTTTTATGTCCTCTTTTCTGTCTGTTTCCTGGGACCTCAAGTTTCTGTGGTTAAAACCTGCACGCCAGGGGCGGTACTCATCACTATGGCAATGATGGCACCACACTGTCGAGTTCATTCCCTGGTCAACCTGCATAACTGTGCCTGAGACACAGTGGAGATGGCTGATTTTAGGAAACTGGCTCTGAAAATGAGTCTGGTCTCAAATTCAAAATGATTTCTGATGATGATATTAACACAATAGCTGCATTTTACCCATCAAGCTGTTAAACAGAGAGACTGACTGCAACAGAATGATCTTAATTTCCAAAATAATCAAATTCAAGGGAACCAATCATGAAGACAGCTTATTATCTCATACTGATTGGATTCCTGTAAGCTGAGCGTGTAAATGTAATGTTGGGGACTAGAAAAGAGGATAAAAAGGAATCAGGAGAGACAGGGGGATTTTTTATTTTATTAGATCATTAAAGCATATGACTCAACAGTTCTGGCCAAATAAGAGAGTAAAGAATATAATTAAAATATAATGCAGATAAATGAGCAAATAATTCATTTTAAAAACAATAAAATATTTATAAAAATGTTTGAGTGGGAGTGTTTCCTGGACTCAAATTGAGTTTGTTTGAGGTGTTCTTTGGATGAGGACATTTGTTCAGAAAACCAGACATGGGAGGGGGAATGAAAGAGTGAAAAGGAGAATGAGGGAGAACGAAAACCAAACTACCCCCCCCCCCCCCCCCCCCCCATTACACAACACACACAAACACCCATACGTCAGAAGAGCCCTGCATTCAGCACGGCCACTAAAACTCCAGCAACAGTCAATCACCTGCTCAAAAACTGATTGGAAGAACAGACAGAGACGGCTTCACATTTCAGGGTCTGACAGAGAAAGGAAAACCGCTGATCATAGCACACAGAAATGTGATGTACACGTCACGCTCGGTTCAAAGTTGAGCCTGGGACATCAGCTCAGGAGGGAAAGGGAAAGGTAACACGTAAGCTCTGGTAAACAGAAACTTAAAGAAATCATTAACTAACTTTTATACATAAATAGAAACAGACCTTTGGGATTCTACGTCAAAACACACAGAGCTACACAAAGACAAACAAACACTGCATTACACAGACAAGATTAATTTAATCAAAGTTCTGATTAGAGTTGAGCAAAATCATGTTTAAAATTAATAAATCCAGATTTAAAACTAAGCCAAGTTCTGTTGTACAATTCAAAACTAATCTCAGTTTTATAAAAAGTTATATTGTTTGCTAGCTGCTTAAAAGGCTTTTTAAAAATATATAGTTTGCTAACGAGCTGAAAAGGTTTTATGAAGTTATTGTTTGCTGGCAGCTAAAGCTTTTTTTGTTTGGTTTTTTAAAGGTTATATTGTTTGCTAGTTGGTTAAAAAAGTTTTTTTTTAAGTTATAATGTTTGTTAGCTGGTTAAAATGTTTTTAATTAGTTATACCGTTTGCTAGTTGGCTACTATATTTTGTTTAAAAAAAGCTGTATTGTTTGCTGGCTAGCTTAAAAAAGAATAAAGTTATAGTGTTTGCTAGCTATCTAAAATTAAAAAAAAAACGTGCATACTTTGTTTGCTAGTTAGGTTGAAAGTTAAAGAAACATTACCTCATGTTTGCTACCTAACTAAAAAGTTGGTTAGCCTAGTTAGCCTTCTCATGATGACCTCAAATAAGCAGCTATTTTAAAAGTTAAAACCTAAACCTCCTCAAGTGTCAGTTTAAAGTTAATACTGGATCAAAATTGATTTTGTGCAAAATAATTCAAGTTAATCTAGGTTTAGAGTAAAAACTAAACAGAGATTTAGAGAGAGCTTTAAATTTATTTTACTTAATTTTCAAGCTAATTTAAAAGTTTGGTGTAACAAATAAACATGAGGAACTTTTGCAACAGTGTTTCCACCGCCAGAACCACAAAACATAACGTCAAAGATAAAAATTATTTCAGTAGAAGTCCACTCCTTTTTCCTTTTAACTGGTTAATGTACAACTCACTGTAACTCTGCAGGGGACAATGTAAACACAGGCTTGTTTCATCTGATTTCAAGGAGAATCTGAACTGGTGGCAGACATTAAGAATAACTACATGGAAATAGCTAATCCTCCTGCTGATGGTCTTGTTTCCAGGAAACATCAGTATTAAATTGAGACAGTTTCATAACCAGTTAAATACTCTGTAGTGGCTTTAATTGGGGTTAAAAAATGAATTGTTCTTGGGTGCAGCCCATCCAAACACTTCTACAAAGCTTATTGATAACAATGATATTCAGCCTAACGGGGGGAAGGGGACCTCCTGCTCTCCAATGTGAAGTGGAAGATTTGGAGGAGGAGGACGAGGGAGGTATCTGCGGCATTCCACCCCTCCAAACCTGCCGGGCTGGTTTCTGGGTCATTAAAATTCCTCTTCTCCTCACTTCTCCTCTCGAAGCCACAGTTTCTGCCCCAAGCGACATGTTGGCTCCTGTCCACCTGCTTGGCCTCGCCTCCTCTCCTCACCGCCACTCTCTCTGTCTCTCTTATCTCCCTGCTGCAGAGCACACTGCTCTCTCTGTCGGTGTCTTTCTGGCTGCCTTGTGTCTCCCTCTCTGTCACCCCTTCATCTCCCTTCTTTCTTTTCTACATCCAGATGTGATCACAATAAATTGTCTTTGACAGCACAGATCTAGACAGTCATCCCTCATCTTTGTCTCCTTTCACTCCCTTCCAAACTCTCTATTTCTTTTTTTTTTTTTACTTCAACTCACCTTCCTCTCTTCGGTGTCTGCTGCTTCCCTCTCCACTGAAGCGTGTAAGGCGGTATTCTCTAGAGTGTCACTTCTGCTTAAATCTGAGATGATGAAGCAAACAAAGTAAACGTCAAACCTGCCCAGACTCCTTACCACTTGTTTAAGTATCCCCTGCCAACAACAACAACAACAACCACAACCACAACAAAAACAGGCATGACCTGACTAAAATATGTACAGGCAACCTGAGCTTCCAAGCACTTCCAAATGTCACCTATACAACAGAGAAAACAGCAACAGGTACGACAAAAGCCGCTGGAGAAGCTGTCACATGTTGAAATTAAGTTGGCAAATATCTTCAGAATCTGATGCTGACTGTACATGTTGGTTGAGGATTACCATTGATCTGTCTGTGTAACACCATGCAAGCCATTTATTTGTGTCAATACAATGAGTCCATGTAACAAAGAAAGCTGTGGAAACCTTAAATCACAAAGGCTGCAAACAAATATGCATCAGATTGCCTGTGTGCATACCAAGTCCTTGCTACCGCCACTCATTGAACATGATGCATGTCATATATGACACGTTTACTTCTGCATGCAAGATATTTGAAGCATGCATATGATGTCATTGCCAGAAAACACTCACCCAAGACAAAGGTTATTATAGTTAAGTAGAACTTAACTAAAAACTAACACCAGATATGAGAACAAACTTTTTAGTCAACTGCAATAAAAATAGAAACTAGACTTAAGATCAAAAAACAAAAACAGAAACGATATTGTGTGCTTACAAAACTAAATAAAAGAAAAGAAAAGAAAACAGGAAATGTCTTTAGTTTCAGTCGTTTCAATTCAGTCAATTTGTTAACAAACATGAGGAGGCCCTCGAGCATGTTGAGACCAGGATGTGTAACTGACTGAGTCAGTGGCCTTCACAACGTATTTATACTGTAATGTCTGTTCTGAGCCTCTTAAACTTTGCCCCTGAGAAATAACCTCCATATGATAATAACAACAATAATAATAATAATAATGATAACAATAAAAACTTACTAAACAAATGAAATGAACAGACCCACACTGGAAACTAACTGAAACTAAACTGAACTGAAACCAAAAGTTAAATTTTAATAATTATAATAATAATAATAAGAATAATAAGAATAAGAATAAGAATAAGAATAAGAATAAGAATAAGAATAAGAATAAATGATGACTCAGGAAAAAATGGGTTATACAGTGAAACAAAGTAGAATGTGTACAATTTATGTAGGGAAAATAAACAAGAGTTTTATTTCATGAAAATTAAACCAAATCCTTATCATTATTGTTAATAACTGATAACAGTAACTGCTCTAAAAGATGTTTTAGCTGTCCAGAGTTGCCACAGTGAGAACTCAGCTTGGGGAAACTGCTCTATATTGTCCTCTGTGTGTCTGGAGGAGCTTTGTCAAGGAAATAACCCTGATGATGTCGTAATGATGTCATCAGGGTGATCTGGGTTTTATTAATTATATTTATGGCCAAATGTCTGTGTAACAATTGGGAGTTTCCAGGACTTTGAGATACATGAACATTTACCAGACAGTGAGGGTCTGATGGGAAGTTGCAGTGCAAGATGCATCATGGGAAATGTAGGATCCATTGAGTTTGGAGCTTGATCAACACTAGGGGATAAAAGGATATCTTAGACTCTGCTGATATTTTTTTTTTTCCATTCTTTTTTAAACCTGTCTATTGCAAGTCCTCCTTCTTTATGAAAGTGCAATACAGAATCACTGGAGTGTTTTTAATTATGTTGTACACTGTAAAATAAGTTGAAAACTCATCAAGGTAACTGTCTTCACTAAACTTTTGAGTTTTGAATCAAACTCTTAAATTTTGAAATAAACTTTTTAAAAAGTTTTACTAAGCTGTACTTTTTAAAGATTATTTACTTTTCCTCTTCTTCAAAAAATGCACCTCAGAAATTACTGAAGAAACACATTAAAGTGAACGTGATTTAATATATTTAATTGCAACCACCCTGCAAGCACTCCCTAATAAAAACAAGTTGGGTTCACAGCTGACTGTGAACAGACTTTTTTAATCTCTAAAAGACTCAAAATAGTTTTCTCTTTTATGATTGTATGCCAACTTGTAACTCCAATGTTTGTTAATAAAAACAGTACCTATCTATTGCTAATACTTTCTGTGACTGCTAACGAGACAAAAACCTCCCTGTATTTCTGACTGTATGTCCACTTCTCTGGAGAAACCTTAAGACAAATGGCAGACTTTGGGGAAGTAACACAAGACCTGCTGACCCACAACACACATGAACAACCACACACAAGCTCACACTCCCTCCCAGGCTAATCTCCTATACTGGGCCCCCTCCCCAAGAGCTGGAGCTGCCTTTGATCAACACACATTGTCAAGGCACACTGGGTGACCTCTGTGTGTGTGTGTGTGAGGCAGAGAGACAGAAGTTTAGTGGGGGTGGGAGGTCCTAACCTGAAGTGCCGGATATTGTTGCGCTACTTCCTGCCCTCTAAGCCCTGACCCGGGGAACCACGGCCAAAGAGCCTTTTGTTTAGCTGACCCTCAACCTCTCCTCTGCCCCTCCCCGTCTCCTGTCCCCCTCTTTCTTTCTTTTCGACCTTTTCTCCCTCTCTCCTTGAACCTCAAACATACACTAATGCCAAACTCTTGGAATTGATCATCAAAGAGACCACCAGAGTCCACACAGTCTCCCACACACATACACATGCACACACACAAACACACACACAAACTCATACACATGCATTCCTGCTATGTTGCCATAGCAGCAGAGATCCCTGATATCGTGCTTTGAACTTGTATGAGAGTAGGTCATTCTCACCTTTACGGTCCACTCAGACAGATCAGATGTGACACTGAGATGCTTCCCTCTAAAGGTTAATGTATGTGTAAACACCTGAAATGTCTGAAGAAAAGCCAATATACGTTATACACAGTGACATATTAACAAGAAGGTGAATAAACTCGTCAGTGACGATCAGCACAGAGAGAAAACCACACAGATGTGTTTTAAGCCACACTAAACGTTGTTTGTTTGTTTTTTTTAGATAATTTCAGTCAGTCTGTATGCTCATTGGTTGGTCTGCCACTTGGTCCAAAATGAGATTTCCAGGTTAAAAACATCATGTTAACAGAGAAAAAATTCTCTCCATTGTCACTCGTGGTGGACAACCTTGTTGACCACATTAATTGCATTTGGGATTTAGCACTATCGTCAGTTCCAAATTTATATTTAGGCTATACGATACATTGGTTTTATGATTTAAAAAAAACAAAACCTGCATATCAGTCCCTTCAGTGTCCCCTTTACTTTGTGTTTGTAGTGCTAATTAGCAAATGTTAGCATGCTAACATGCCATACTAAGATGGTGAAACAATAAATCGGCTACACATCAACCCAAATACACAGCGTTTTAGCATTGTTATTGTGAGCATGTTAACATGGCAATGTTAGCTTTTAACTTTTTCATGCCGAGTACCCCCAGAATAGATGCACAGACCCCATTTTGAAAACAAAAGTCCTATGAAAATATATCACAAATTATTAAACCCAGCTAAAAGGAAAGATCAATGTTACAAATAGGCTACAAAGATGAGATTTGGTGTGATTTCACCCTCCACTGCATCCCTGGTTTCCAGCCCACATCTCAACAGTATGAAGCCCTAATGCACATGCTACTACATGTGACTCAGCTGTAAGAGTGTATGAGGGCACATAGCTCTCTGTGTAAGAAAGTTAATATCTGCAATCTGATGCACTGGCACGTGTGCAGACAACACATGCAAAACAGATATCACACACGCTCATACAAACACTGAAACTATCTTCAGCTTTGACTCAGTCCACTTTAACTACCGAGCTTGTCATAGCTCTTCCAGTTATTTCAGATTGCATGCTGTCAGGCAGAGACAGAGAGAGACGAATTTAAAGGTAGCCTGACTGGTTCGATCACAAAGAAAACTGTCTGTGTGTTTTGTATTTTGGAGCCAGGGGATTACGAGAGTGGCTGTGTTAAAGAAAAAAAAAAAAAAAAGTGAGACAGTAGTGTGCAGAGTGATCCCGAGCCGTGTCGAAGGAAAGTTCAATAGAGAAATTCCTGGTGCCACTTAATACTGCAGCATGGAGGGGAGCCTCATAATGGGTTAGCACCTCTTCAGAGTGTTCCCTCCAGCACTTTGGTCCATTAACATCCCTTTCAACCATTTAAGTTACCCGGTTACATCATTGCAGTGAGTTTTAAAAAAATCTCTCCTTGTCCTTTTTTGAGAGACAAATGACATTGTCTGTCAACAGTAGATTGTGCTACTCACTATAATGCACATATCTCCAATAGACAAAAATACATTTCTGCCCGGTATTTCCTATTTTGTATGTATGTGTACAAGTGTAACGCATAAGACACCAAACCATTTCAACTATTTTAGCCAGATATCACCTTAAATGGGTGGGTGTGTTCACATATCAAAGCTGCCCTGCAGTTTTCAGTGTATGACAGGTCTATCTGGGTGTATGCAGGCTGCAGGTAGCTCACTCCTGATATTACATATGTGGCTGTAAAAGGTGGCGTTCAGAAGTCGTTAATGCAGGCTGTTTGACAGTTTGTTGACTGTATTGATGCAGATGCAGATACGGATCGTAATGCATGCAACACAAAGCAAGTGTTTGGATTTCATTGAACCAGTGACCTAAAAATGGATTCTTTAGATTTGAAGCAACCACTGTGAGACAAGTGTGTGCAGGCATGCTTTAAAGGGGCAGTTGACATTTTTTGAATTGTGGTTATGTGAGATACTTGTACATGACCGGTATATTAACTGTAGATGGCGGTAGCTAGCCCACCAGTTTGGGGAATCACAGATTTTCATCAGTAACTTGACACAACTCCTATCTAGCTGAAAGTAACATGAAACGTTAAACTAAAATACAGAAAGTATAAACGGGAACACAGGAGAGAAACTAAACTTCTAACCACAGAGATTCCATTTAAAAATGTCTTTAGACACTCTGAGAGGTAGAGAGTATTGTCAAGGGGTTGCTGCAGTAGACAAGACGTCACCGCAGCCCGCTTGGAGGCAGGCTGGGTGCGCTTTGGCTCTGCTGTGGAGAAGGTCAGTCTCTCGGCCCAGCTCACCATGATAAAACTGGTAATGCTCAGTGTCCGTGCTGGTATTCCTCTCTGCTTCTTCAAACTGGGGACGTGTTGCCGGCAATCTACTGTAGATAATACACTGTTTATGAATAAGTACCTCATACGACCCCATTTAGTGATCCAAACTATTCCTTTAATGTTCTGTTTAGCCCTTCTGTTTTGATCTTACTGCCACTTCCACTTACGCATATCTCTTCTATTCTTGTTGGTACTCCACACAGTTTTCCATGTGCTGTGTCCTGCCTTTGGTTGGATTAAAAAGATTGGGAAAATTGAATCATAAAAATTATATAACTACCCCTCATTTAGCATTATTAACAGGATTTTCCCAGTATTCATGTGGCTGTTTCATACAGCCCATGAACTCATATTCATGGTGTTTCATCTCTCACACAAAACAATTAGTCATAAAAAAAAAAAAGGGTTTTGGCACAGCTCAAAGGTTATATGAGACACACACAGAAACACAGAACCAGTTTCAATCTGAGAGAATAGCACAGGCTGTGTTGCTGACTCACTAAGTAAGGCACCTGCTATGGGCGTTGTAAGTTACACATATCTGGAACTTTAGTCATATAAAGCCAACAGTCTCAGGTCACTCACACTGCTTTCATATCAGCAAAGCTTGATATGTGGTGGAGGAAGTATTCAGGTCTTTTAACTCACTTATGATAATACTCAAATACCCCAATACAAGTCCTGCATTCAAAATTTTTCTTGAGTAGAAGTTAAGAATAATTAAAGTCCTCTTAAAGTACTCAGTATGCAGAATGGTAATCTGTATGAGAAATGTGTTACTTTCCACCTATAAACCCTACACAACACTTTCTCTATAGTTGTATTAAATCCAGAAATTTACCCATTGCGATTCACATGAAAGAGACAAAATTGCTGGCCATAATGAGAGTAATTATACAGCCTGACTTTCATCGTTGTTTATGGCACCCACAGGTTCCATTGCCAGTGCAACGCCAATTACCTCAATAAAATGTATTTTTATGTTTCCATGCCGTGCAACTGTTTTGTGCGTGAAACAGGCGTGTCCAGGCTGAAGGCCTGTCACCACTGTTAACTGATCTGCCTCCAGTAATTGTGTTGTGTGCAGGCACGAGAACAGATAAGATTCAGAAGCTGGGGGCTGAAATGCAGCACCTTTACTCAGACCCACCTAATGCCCTTTCATGTGGTTTTGGTTCATAGAATCAGTTTACTGTCCGTTTTATTCGGGACTGAGCATGGGTTTAAAATCGCACCTGGGTTTATGTTCCTGTTCCCGCAAGTATCCACACGCTCCTGTTCTGACCTTTCACCTCATTTTCAGGGACACAAGAGACAAATTTAACCATAGACAGCAGAGTTTCACTTCAAGTCTGCGTATGATCTTGCATTTGTGCACTGTAGATACATACTATTTATTTTCAATTCAAAAAGTTGGTGTCTGGGCTGCCTTAAATTGTACGTTGACTGAATGTGAAAAGACAAGTTCAGTTTTTTGTCTTTTAATGGGTCAAAACAAGTAACTTTTCTAATCAAATAAATGCTATTAGTTCAGATGTACTTGAGAAAAGTGTGACGAAGTAAGGACTGAGTTCAATAATCATACTCATGTTTGTAAGTTCTGAAGTGTTCTGAAGATAATACTTAAAATTGAAGTTTAATTAACTAACTAAATAAATAACTTGCATATTTAGATTAAGTTAACGTGAAAAGATAAGTTGATTGTACCAATTTCCTGTGTGACTTTTACAGTGTATTCAAATTTTGCCAAACAGATATTCTAATAACACTCCCAGTACACATACTGTCTCTGGTACATTGTGTTATTTTTAATCTCCAAAGCTGTGACTGAAGTTTCTTGAGGTTATTACACTTCATAACAGCACTCCTAGCCTGATATATTAAAGGATCAACACAGTACTTGTTGTTTCATGTGCTGAGATCACTCACTGACTTTTTAAAGACAACAAGCGAACAGGAGTTGGCAGGTAGGTATCTCTTTTATAGGGCGTCCTCTGAGACAAGTCAAAACTTGAACAATAGGACGTCGTTATGCATGTCAGCCGAGGAGGAATGCTCAAGATCCGTCGGTATGCAACCAGGCAATTACTCTCATATACGTCAGCTCTCTCGTGTTTTCAGCGGCAAGCCTGTAATTTCCCAATTACTAACCTTCATTGGAACTGCTTTGACGGCATCAGTGTTTGTCTGTTAGATGGTTGTACATGTTTCTGTTAATCTCTGACCTCTTGAACCGCAGCCTGTGGCCTGCACATGGAAAAGTAAATCATTTAAAAACTGTGCAGCAGAGATCTGTTGGTTGTTTGCGGGTGTTATGGGGTAAGATAGTTTGCATGCAAATAACTGTGGCAGGAAGTTTGTCCTTTTCGACCTTTAATGTTCAGACGAGTAACGATGAGAGATGTTAAAAGATATGCACGCTTAAAATAATAGTTCAAATTAATTGAGGAGGGTTGTAAAGGATATTTCAGATGATTTAATGTGTGGATGGTGCACACCACACCCCCAGTTTGGAGAAGCAGAAACAAGTACCAGAAGCTAAGCAATGCACTGCTGTGGATGGTTTTAGCAACAAAATGTATTTTTTAACACTTAAAGAGATTTACCAAAAAAAAGAAAATCCAATGCCGGTTTAAGCATATGTTATATTTAGAAGATTTTTACCACTGTACGTCACTGTTTGACAACTTTCTCTGACAGGTAACAGAGTTATACGAGACAAATATTGCTCTGTTAAAACCAACCAAACTCCACAGATGAAATCTGTAATTTTACCTAGCAGAACACAGGAGTTGCTGACCTACTGCTGCCTTTGTTTGTGCTATTGTGTGTCTTTGGCGAATCCAAACTAAATCTTTTAAACACTTAAGATTTACTGAAGTGTTAACACTTTAAACACTTAAGTCACACAATACCACAAACAACCTAACAGATCAAGGCAGCAGCTGACCACCGACTCCTGTGCTCTGTGAGGTAAAATTACAGTTTTTGCCCATGGAGTTTGCTTGGTTTGGCGAGAGCAATATTTGACTGACATAATCGTGGTTCCCCATCAGAAAAGGCTGTCTGACAGCAAGGTGAAGTAGAGAAAATATTCTAAATATAGCGTACACTCATACTGATATAGACTGTTTTTTTGTTCCTCTCTACTTCTCAAAAGTGAAAGCGTGCCAACCAGCACATATTGTGGCAAATACACTGACTATTGATAAGCCTCATACAACCACACTTCAAATAATCTGAACTGTCCCTTTAAACAGGGCTTATTAATAGGCAATTAATCAGTATGAATAACATATTCAATTTAGTGCTTCCTCCATATTGGCTCCCTCAGGGACCCTGAGGGGGAATTGAAGGTTACTTTAATTTCCTGTTATTTCACTTTCAAGAACAATGGGGGAAAATTGCAAGGCTGAATGATTCATCCTACTGTTACAGGGACAAACTCGACACTCGGTGGGTTAAATGTTTGATTGTGTTTTAGATCTGTTGGTCCTTATATAAACTAGTTTAATAAATCTGCCTCTAATTACTATTAAAATGGGATAATAGAGCATAGCTTGTGACTGTTGCAGCAGGCTTGTCTTTAAAGCCACTCATCTGATGTCACATAGGTATTGTTGGTCGGAGAGAAGCGAGTGCATAAAATGATAACTCTCGCCACACGCACAGCATCTTACATAACATCCAAGAATCCCTGAGTTGCTGCTGTTTTAATCTGACGTAAACAGCTGCATCATGATTTTGTATTTTATCTAACAGACCAGCCCTTTTTGAGAAATCCGCTCTTAAGAAACCTGAAACTGGTTGGTTGAGCAGACATGTGTGCAAACAACGAAACTTACGCCGGAAGGTGGTGCAGCACAGCAGGTTCCTAAAAACTACTTCTGGTAAAACAGGGAGGAGAGGGAAGCTGACTCAATGTACACTCAGTAAACACAGCACTCCTTTATGGAAATGTGACAGATCATCTGCACAGAACAGAGTCTGGCCTCCCAATTACTTTAAGAAACCAGATTAAAAAAACAGATAGGCATAAAATAAATGACTCATTCACTTCATGTCTGCTTTTGGTAGGATTAGAATGATGTCTCAACAAGTTTCATGTTCAGTCTCATGTGAAATGATCTGGTGTGATTAAATGTCCAAATGTTCCCAATGCTGTTTCACCACTTTACAAGAACTGTCATGTCAGGAGTGATAATCATCTTCAAATGAGACTTAATCAACAAAATACTTAAGTTAACGAATTTCTTGTATGCACAAATGATCTTATGCTTGAAACAAGTTATTACTCGACATTTCTCCATGTATAGTGGAAAGAACGCTAAATTAGTACATTTGCGCAAATACTGTACAGTTTTTAGGCGCTTATAGGCTGCTCCACTTGATTATTTCCTTTGTTTACTACTTGTTTTTTCGACTTCACTACATTTCAGGTGCAATATTGTGCTTTTTACTCCACAGCATTAATCCAACAGCTGGAGTTACCTTGTAGATTAAAGCCACTACAAGGAACTGTAATATTCTGTTGATTTTGGAGACCCTGTGTGGCGTTTTCTCCATCCTAACCACAAAAAATAAAACTATCTAAACAAAAATTTCCTCCTGCTTCTCTTTAACTGGTTAGTGTGCTATTCACTGTATTTATATTGTATACTGTACTCATATTTATTAAATCATTTATTATAAAAAAAAAAAAGCAGTTTACTGCAGCATGGCAATTTGTTTGAGAATGTACACCATTAAAGCACAACTAAGAAGGGTCTTGCAGTTTGAGCTGGGTGGTACAGATGAAAAATCTATCACAATAAAATGTCTAATTTCAGTCAACATCAATTATAATTGATCATTTCAAATTAACCCGGGAGACCAGGAGAAAAAAAAATCAACTACTTTATTTTGAATTTAGCCACTTTATTTTTCAAAGCAATAGACTTAATAAAAAAAACCCTGCTATACTGTTGAGCTGACCCGTCCTTTTTTATTAATTTCTTCACTGTCTGCACTTGCGTTCTCACTCCATGCTGTTTCTGTTGTTGTGTCACACGTCAGTGGTGCAACTGAACAACACACCTGTTAATGATTGACCGTTTGCATGTCACCCGTCACACGCTCCATTATCAAGGGATATGATTATGATCCAGGGCATATTCATTATGTGCTTTCAGTTTGCACTTAATGCATTTTAGTGGAACTCCTGAACATTTCATTGAACAAGTGTCTTATTAGTATTGATGATTGATTGTCCATTGCTGATATATACTATGCTGTTGTTTTATTGCCCAGGCCTACTTGCATTATTGCTTATTTGTGTGAATCTGTCTAATGGAATCTTTTGTCTTGTGGTATAATGTAGTTTTAAGACCCTTTATATTGTTTACATGTGATGCATATTCTTTGATTTCTGCATAAGCTAATTCACAAATGTTTGCAGGGTTTTTTAATGGTCAGCTGGGGACAGGGTACATACACAAACCACTAAAGGTGCATCAGAAGTGGTCCGACTTTCTTCTTCTTCTTCTTCTTCTTTTTTGGCAGTGGCATAAATATAGACTTGTGACAATATGAAACGAAATGTGGTAGCTAGTTCAGACAGAAAATGAATAAATTATTTGAAGTCAGTAGTATATGCTATATTTAGAATATTTTCATCACTTTCTGATAGGAAACCACTATCATATGAGCTAAATATCGCTCTCACCAAACCATCTGGGTCCCCCAAAAAATGAAAGGCTGTAAATTTTAAATTTATATCTGCAGTATACCTTTGCTACAGCATTTAAAATGTGTATATTGTTTTACTGATAAGAGGAAAGAAACAAGAGCCAGTTAATTCCACCTAAATGCACTTATTCTGTCTCATTCATGAAATAGGCTAAAATATACTACAATGTTTTGCTGATAAAAGGAAATAAGAACAATGAGATGGCCTGTTAGCTCAGCCTAAATAAATTTCTTTGTCATTTACAAAGTTTTATGTTAGTTTTATGTTTTCAGTAAAGCATCAAGTTAATACAGGGTGATATGGATATGGATAAAAATGGTCAGGAATATTAATTTATGCAGAACTGAGCTATTCCCTGCATTTATTGATAAGACTTATTGTGACCTGGGTCGAGATGGTTTGTCATTTTTAAAAAAGCAGGTTCTCAGGGAAAAAAAAAGTTTGGAAAACACTGTACTAAAGGACCTAAATTGCTCCGCATCCGTGGTTAAATAGTGCATTGCCATTTTCTGGATCCAGTTTGCTGTTTATTAATTCAGGGGCCCGTCACAGCGGCCCCTGAGGGTCCCCACACACCCTCATGCAGCTTCTTCCGATCACCACCAGACGACTCTCTCTCGCTGCCTCCCTCCTCCCTCTCTCTTTGAAACTATAGGCTCCTCCTCTGACCAGGTTACGGGGCGGGGCCTGGCTGTGCAGAGCCGGGAGGCAGGCAGAGCGTCTCTCGCCAGCCACAGCTGTGTTCCGCTCCACTCTTTGTCGGTGCCTCTGCTCTCTTGCGCTTTTCTTTTCTATCCGGCAGAAGGATACAAAGAGAGAGGACAGACAGACAGGCAGCATGGACTAGAGACAGAGCATGAGAGCGGCGGGGGCAGCAGAGGGACACGAGAAACCTAACCGGACTACAGACTAGTCCAGACACGGATCTGTTATCACCTCCAGACTGGATACGGAGCTCCGCCGATGTACGCACTGGATTTTACCCACCAAAGAGTGTCGAGACCGGGGGGAGAAGGGCGGATTTTATCGCGCAGGTGAGGGGTTTGTTGTGTCGGTGTCAGCAGAGAAATGTGGAGAGGCTGTCCGTTTTCTTTTCTGCGTTATATCAAAACCACCGAGCGCTGCCAGTTTACTGCAGTGCTTCAGCGTCGGCTTTTAAAAAGTGACGTACAGTCCTACAGTGAACCAGAGTAGAGCCGCCGCTGTGAAATAAAGCACCGGGGTGCCCCGTTTATCTTTTGTCGCTGCTCCGCCGCAGTGCCCGTGTGTGTGTGTGTGTGTGTGTGTGTGTGTGTGTGTGTGTGTGTGTGTGTCGGCAGTAGCCTACGTGCAAACTTGCGCGGGCAGCGATGTGTAAGCGGCACGTAGACGGCAGGGGCCGCGTATCGGACTCCCGTGATCAAAATATATGGTCCCCAGAGAGGGAGAGAGGTTTTGTTACAGTGGTGATTTTATCTCCTCCTGCTCTGTCGGAGACGCAGCTGTAATTGCAGGCATGACGTTAGAGAAGAGACCAAAGTCACCAGAATAAAAACAGAAATACTCTGATTATGTTTTCCCGTTTTTTTGTGTGATTAATCTGAGGCTGGTGACTCGGTGCTCTACAGCAGGATTAGGTAATATTTTTTCCGCTTCAGTTACCGGCTGTGTGAACCCTTCTCTCTCCTCTTAAAACGGGAATCGTTATAACAGGCTGTAATGCTCCTATATAGGCTTATCTTTTAATGTGCCTGTGTCAGCACATCATTATGGTGGCTGTTGCTGTTATTCCTGTTATATCTGCAGGGTCATTATGGGATCAGAGCAGCCTGTAGTTGTTGTCGGAGGGGTTAAACAGGTTTCGTTTCAGCGCATAGAGGGTTTTCCTTTCCAAGGAAAGGAAAGATGCGTTTTCACAGTTATTTTTATAGCATAATTGCTCGTCCAAGCAGCCTATTAATCATCGCTTTATGCGCCAGGATGACTTCACCTTGGAAACTTAAGATTATAGGATTATAGGTGTTAACTTTGATGACTAGCTTTTTCTTTCTCTTTCTCGCAGGACTGTCGGGCTTTAGAAGGGGGGATCATGGATAAAACTTTGCACATTCTCCAGAAATCCGCAGACGGTGTGCCGACTGGGATCTCCCTGGATATGAGTTTAAACATGGACGAAGGGGAAGACTTCGCGGAGCAGCAGATCGTGGGACTTCCGGACAAAATACCTCTGGTGAAACCTTATTTCAAGAAGAAGCAGAGGAAATTGGACGCCAAATGCCTCCACCGCGCCCTGGAGGATCCAATACTGACCACTTTGCTGAGCACGGACACGCTGGTCTCCGGGGACGGGGTGTTTGTTCCCAGGAACCAGGCTGGCCGGACTCCGGGCACCTTGTGCGCAGCGGCCGTGGTGAAACAGAACTGCATGGGCCAGGTGTGCCTCAAGGACCCGGCAGCTGCTGACGATGCCGCAGCTGGAGCTGGAGTAGCCGGGTTGATGACCCGGGATGGTGATGTGGAAATAGCCGATACTACTGCGGAGCTGGAGGAGACTGAGCGGCGAGGGGAGCGACCCAAGATCACCGATCCCACCCCCGACAGAAGCTGCTTTCAGCCGAAACCTGGCCTCAGGGCGGCCGGGAGCACAGTGACAATAACGCCGCCCAGCAGGGATATAATACCTCCCATAGTTGCACCCCAGGCTCCTCACCAGGAGGGGGGCATCAAAAGCAATGACCTCTTAACCTCTGGGGCTAAAAACCTTCCAGGCAAAGACTGCACCCACCAAGTCCAGGAGCCCAGTCCCCTCATCCTGCAGCCCGACAAAGGAGTGTTATTTCAGGATAAGAGTGAGGAGGCCTCCCTGGACCTGGTTTTTGAGCTGCTCACCCAGCTCCAGTATCACACGCATCAGTCGGACTCAGTGGACATTTGTGTGGATTTCCTCCAAGGGCAGTGTGTTTATGGCAATGACTGTGCCCACCACCACACCGTGCTGCCCTACCACTGGCAGATCCGCAGGAGCAGCAGTCAGACGTGGCAGAGCATAGCAGACGACTCCCAGGAACAGCTGGAGAGACTGTACTGCAACCCGGACAATGAGCAAGTCAGGCTCAAGTTTCAGTAAGTAACCACCTGAAGTGTTAACTGCAACAATTTACAATAAGACTGCCATTATAAATGCTTTATAACAAGGTTATTCATTAGGTTGTAAACAGTAATTATTAAACAGTTATTAACAACCCAAATCCCATTTTTTGTACACCATGTGAGCTCACTATTTGGCAAGATACAGTTACTGATGACTACAGATGAATCTTACTAATAGCACTAATGGTACTAATATACACTGATATTATATCAAGACTAGATATCAGCTTAAACTTTGGATATATTGTGATATGACAGAAGTCTATTCTCCACTAACAGTCATTCCTACAATAATATCAAGGTATTTGGTCAAAACCTGATAGCATATGCCTTATCAACACCTGTGCCAATAAGGCAATAATGTTAATTAATGATATATTAATTTGATTTGCCAAATGCAACTTTTTGACTGTTGAGAAATGCTGACAGTGGTTACATGCCACTAATTTATTAATAAATATATGATGAAGCTGACAGGTATATTTCTGGCTAATGGAGAAGACAAAGTAAGCTAAGTAAGAAATGAGATATGAGGTTTAACAGTGCAGATAAATGTGGCCTCACTATTTGGCGAGCAACAAACCACTGTTGCCTTTTATATCTAATGTGTTGTAGCAGCTTATTGATGATTTATAAAGTGTTTACAACTTAATTAATAACCTAATTATAAATAATTTATGAGGGTAGTTCTACTGTAAAGTGGTACCTTGTTTATTGCAACCTGCTGGTTGTGTTATCCTGTGTTGTGTATACTGTGTGTCCTGAGAGGAAGCAGTAATAGAGTGTTTCTGTATTTCTGTTTTGGATCTCTGCAATCTTTTCAGTTCAATTGATTCAGAACAGGAACTGAAACCGTAATTCGTGCACTTGTGGAGAAGCATCATTTTCCAACTTGTCTGTTTATTATGAGTACTGACAGTTAAATGTTATTTTTTAATAATCTCTCAATAAAATCAAGAGCAAGTTTAAAATTCTGACAGAAATTCAGTACAGTACATTGCACCCACACCAGCACATTGTATGCACTGCTGAAAAGGCCACTATGTGGTAAATTGATAGGTGCATTGTTGCCATGTCACAAGTACCTATGAATTAACAAATATTTGACACTTGTGACATGGCAACAATGGTGCAGTAAGCTGATAGGCTGCCTGTGAATGATAAGCACTTCTGGTTCGGCGTGTTGGAAACAGTAGACTTCGGCTTGAGCGAGCTTCCTCTTTGGTTTCACCACCACCGGTGACAAACCGAAGGCTTTGACTCTACAGCTGTTCTGTACATGTGTTGCTGATGGACTGCAGCCAAGTGAATGTGCCTGTGTGAGTGTGACTTTCACAGTTCTTAATGCAGTAAATGTGGCTTATTAATGCATGTGTGAAAGTGTGTGTTTGTCCTTTTATCTCCTGTGTGTGTGTGTGTGTTTTGACTGTCACGTGTCTTCTAGTTAACGTGTATCATATCAGCTATCGTGCCCTTGTATGAGTAGACATGGCACTCCATCTCCCGGCCCTGATATTGGTTATCTATTTCCTGTATTCCCCTGCTCCCGAACTCACCCTGTGATTGGCCGGAGCTCCGTCTGAATCAGACTTTACGGCACTCATTGCAGAAAGCTGTGAACTTCCATGACCCCACAGTTGCCTTGTGCGGTCACTGACACAGACGCACTTGGCAGCTTCTCTCCTTCCCTCGGTCATAGACATGCACACCACTGCTGTGTCACACACATACACACACACGCTCACAGTGCTTGGCATGCAGACGCTCACACGAATGTGCTGCACAGAGGAGCTCAGTGGCTTGCAGTGCTCACACGCACGCCTCTTAGCAGACAGAGATAAACCTCTCTTTCACTCTCTCACGCACACACACCCACATAGATACACACATGCAAGCACTTGGCAAGCCCCAGTGGGGTGACATAAAGGAGCATGCACTGCTTCCTGCAGGCACATTCATGCGCGCGCGCACACACACACACACACACACACACACAAAGAGGACATCTACGTTGATTCCACTGACCTTATTGGAAACAATTTTCTTATCATTTATTCTGATTATATCCCTGTTTACTGTATTCATCACTGAAGATGACTCCTCCATGGTAGCCACATGACAAAGTCCAAGTCCCTCATATCTTATCCAATGATAATCCAAGCGTCTCATGTTGCTATGTTCGTGAAAACCTAGCAAAATATTGCCAGCAAACTGCTCGTTTTTACAAATCATCATTTTTGAAGATCTGAGTACAAAAAAGGATTGATCTTAGTTTGACTGGAGGAGTTTCGATGCTACTTGGTCCCGTGTTGTTTTGATCAATATTACGTAAACAGTATCCGGTACCAAAGTACCCAATCCCAGTTAATGTAATCAGCAAATTTGATCACTGTCTAAGTCACATTATTGTCTGAATCAGGTTACATGTACAGTCAATGACACAGCATTATGCCATTATTCCTCCGAACTATCAACCGTGTCCGCACCCTGATCAGACCATCAGGTCGTTGACGATGAACTGAGCCTTTTAAGCAGCCATGTGCATGTCTGTCTTTGTTTATGTCTGTGGGGGTTGCGTGAGTGTACAAAGATTTGTATGTGTCCGTGTGTTTGACTTGTTGACTCATGTCTTCAACTGAAACTCTATGCAAAGTGCATATTGCTCCACAAACAGGATATGCACCTGGTGGTGTCAACCCAAATTCTTCAGAGGCCTTTTGAGTGTGTTGTTACGCTCTCATACAGTCAGACAGGACCATCTGGCTCACTGCACTGAAACTCCAGTAGAAACTAGAAACTCCACAATAATCGCACCAGTACCTTTGACATATATTTTCACCTAATTCTACCATACCAGACACTGTCAACTAGGGCTGCACCATTAAACCTATGATATGTAACATTTCCACATTAAAATGTCTAAAAACGCTGCACCACTGGTATATATTTTGTTGAGTTGTGTGCTTTCCAAATATTTCCAACAATTAAAAACAGAGAAATTCATAATTTTGTTTCCTGCTCGCTAGTTAGCTGCCGATTGCTATAACTTTCAAGAAAATATGTGATTCATTGGCTACATGAGAGAGTCAGGAAGGTAGTCAGCACCTTAAACTAACATAACATGAATAAAACTTTAACATTACCTCATCCATGTCTGCCTGAAATCATTCGGTGGTTGTTTAAAAATGAAGATAACAACTCCTGTAATCCCATTCCTCTTCACGATCTCATCAAACTACGTCTTTTTAGCAACAGAATCTACATATTGTGAATTCAGTTGAAATATCCATCCACAAGTGCAATATCCAAACCACAAAGGTTGCAATTTTTTTAAATAAGGAGAAATGTGTGACAAAACAGCATTATAATGAAGAACTGTGTGGAGCTGCAGAGATGCTCTGGCCTACAAATCTTGCTCTCCAGAAGGAAAACATGTTTGGTACAGACCCTAACAAATCATATCACAATTGCAGTATCTGTCAAGATACTTGATTTTTTTACTAAATCATGCAGCCCGAATGTTATCCATTTTAACTGTCACCTATAAGGTTTGCAGCTGTCAAGCACATTCTAATCGTGACAATTCTTTGTCATAACCCTGTTGCTCCTTCTGGAGTGTGTTTCTTCATTGTTGTGAAGCACTTGGGAGGCATAACACTCTCAACAATGTGTATGTGATGTTTTTCTCACCCTGATCCTAAAAACAGGTTTGAGTGTTTAAAGACGGTAGAGTGAAGGCATGCCATAAAACACTTCACGTGATGTAAAAAAATTCACTCCTGAAACCCACAACCTCTCGGACAAATATCAGTACAGTGGGTTGGTAGATTTTTTTTGCATGTTGTTCAGCCATGCATTTACAGGAAGTAAACACAGGCTAATTCCCAGTTTAAAGAAGTGGTTTATGGTGATGTTGGCCTCTTCTAATCCACCGTTTATTTACACCACAGGCTAGAACTGAAAATAGGCTGCTGACCTGCCTCTAATGGATGTGGCGTTATTAAATTGTTTGTTTCAGAGATACAGTATGTTGACGCTGGGTAAACTCAGAATTGGTTTTAGGGCTCTTAGAGACGAACATGAAAGTCAGTAAACTGCACAGCATTCACACTGTTCTGGTTATTCAGCTCTCCGTTCAGTCATTTACGCAAAGCTTTGTGTTACACTGGGTGTGTGTGTGTGAGAGCTCTTTTGATACTTTTCTTTAGAGACGCAATCCAGCCTGTCTTTTCATGCACGCAAGTACACACGCACACACACATACGCTGGGCGAAAGCATCACCGTGGTTACCATAGCCAAATGATAACATCGTTAGTGATCTAAAGAGCAGCAGATGACTTAACAAGCTCTACTGTCGGTATGGCAACACAGGCCTGTTTTGCCTTCTGCTCTGTGCGTGTGTGTGTGCGGAAGAGTGTGTGCCTGTATCTGATTATGTCCTGCGCAGCCTATTGTAATGTGTGTATGTGAGTGTGTGTTCAGTGCCGAGCTGTTCCCATGTGTGTATGATCCATAGCACAGGTTAATCCCATCCATATGATAAGCAGGAATGGAAGTCTGGCTAATCCGCCTTAGTCATGAACTCAGCAGTAAGGAGGAATGTCGCAGTCATCGCTTCTAAAAGTTATACCGTGATAATCTTCGGCTGTACACTTGCCTGCTAACAGATTTATGTTGTGCTGTAGTGAGTGTGTGTGTGTGTGTGTGTGTGAGAGAGAGAGAGAGAGAAAATACGAAAGACACATTTATTTCCCTTTGGCTGATTTTAAGAGTATTACATGACCAGGGTTCCCATGTGTTCTAGAAATTCTGGAAAACCTATAAAAAAAAGTTGACCAAGTTTAAGATCAAATTCAGTGGCAGTTAATAATCCTTGTAAATTTGACACTAACTTTGAATTGTACATTTAGGGATAAAAAGTTCAGTCTAGATTTGTCAGTAAGCAAAATTGTAGGCACCTGTTTGTGTTATAGGTGTTCAGGCTATTCAGTTAAGCCATGGTTAATATATAAGAAAAAAAAGGCATTCAGTTTATATATTACTAATGGTTATGATGATACATTTTATTTGCATAGCACACAGAGACTTTTAAAAACTCCCTGTATTTCCCTGCCCACACAAGTTCAAACTCTGCTTTTGAGCAAAACATCAGAAAGAAACAGAAAGTGGAAAAATGGAAGTCAGTGGCCTTCTTATGGCAGTTCTAGCTGTACCTAGAAAACCTATTTAAATTTAAATCAGATTTCCACTGAAAATGTCCTGGAAGAATCCTGGGAAATTATCTTAAAAAAAGAGTGGGAACCCTTGTGAAATTTGTTATTTTCAGGAAAACACAAATTCCAAACTAAATGTTTAATAATTAGGCCAATGTCTCGTAATATCTGCATAAGGCTGGGGCGTTGGGGCGACTTTAGGACTTGAAAAACATCTTGCTGATTTTTGCGTAACCATGACGAAGCACACATTGTTCTTATGTGTGCGTGTGAAAGAGGCTCTTTAGTCAAAGGCAAGGTGATAAAAGCCTCGCTTGTCATTAACTGACACAAAGGGACACCAAGCACCAAGGGCAGAGCGACCTGACACCAAGGTGTGTGTGTGTGTGTGTGTGTCTGTGTGTGTCTGTGTGTGTCTGTGTGTTGCGGGGGATTCCATCCATGTTACCTCATTGTGTCACTAATCAAAGAAAATCAAGGATGGTTATGTCTGTGAGAGCTTGTTTGCGTGTGTGTGAAAAGAGGCGGTGTCAAGATAATCAGACTGAGTGTGTCCGCTCTGTGTCTGTGTTTGCGTGTGTGTTTGTGTTTGTGCGTGTGGCTATAACGTGTCAGACAGCCCATGCCATGAATCAGTGGGGCGAGGTTTGGGTCGCTCTGCCTCTTATTACTCAGAGTCTGCCTTTATCTCTTCATCGTCAACCCCCCCCCTTCATTCTCCACCTCTTCCTCCTTAATCTCTGCAATCGTTCGTCATTCTGTCTTACGTCCTCTGTCTCCCATTCTGTCCCCCCTTTTACTCCCCTTTTATCTCTTTTTTCATTCCTCAATTGTCCCCTGGAGGGCCTAAAGAGGTGTGAGAGATGTGGAAATGTGTGTGTGCACTTTTTTTTTGTGTGTTTGTCTCATCTTTTTTCCATCAGCTCTTCTCTTCTCTTTTTTCAAGTGCCACAAAGTGTTATTTTTTAATGTCAAACTCATTTATCTTTCCATCTTGCCCCCTGTTTCTTTCACGCTTTGTACCCGGGGAAGAGTTTTAAAATTTCAAAGGGAGGTTTAAAGGGCTGAGAGCGAGGACACCCTGAACTATGAGTTTAATGATCCGCTGTAGAGGAGGACAGACAGAGACACTCTTAACAGGAACAATCCAGGACATGCAGGGGACAACAGAGTACATTTCTTCCTGTTCTCGCCCTGTGTGTGTGGTTGACTTCACAGCCTTAAGAGCTAAAAAACAGTAAACAAATGAAGCACATTTAAACTTCTCAAACACGAGGAAATGACTCTTCTTACCCATGACATCAAGGTGGTGTATGTGTGTGTGTGTGTGTGTGTGTGTATGAAGGAAGCCTTCGTCAGCAGATTTGGTTGACTGACTTATCAAGGCGTGACTGGATGAAGATTGTGTGCGTGAATCTGTCAAAAGAATGTGTGTGTGTGTGTGTGTGTGTGTGTGTGTGTGTGTGTGTGTGTGTGTGTGTGTGTGTGTGTGTGTGTGTGTGTGTGTACACGGCTCATGTTATTTTTTTTCTAGCCTGTGACGTTCACAATAGCATGACTGATGCTGGTATGCGGGTCCTTGTGTGTGTAGCCGTGAGAAAGTTTGAAGTTGTGTGTGTGTGTGTATGTGTGTGCTAAAGGCAGCGTGGGGGGATTAACAGCCATTTTGACAGTGCAGTGAGTTTTCTTAACCTTTTATTTATCCAGGGAAAGGTTCTGCTGAACATGCTCCCTTTTTTTTCCCAGCAATACCCTGCTCCCACATTCAGCGCTGATACACACATCCACACCTGGGAGCTGCCTTGTAACAAGAACAGAGCTGGTTTGGTGCAGTCTCAGCGCCACGTGCTTTGCTCAAGGGCCTTCTGCTTTCACCTTTAGCATACAAACACCCTCTCTAGTCAGTGGTTGGGTTTTCCATTCAGATATCTCTTTTTTTCTTCCTGGAAAACACGCCGCTCCAAATCTGCTCTGTAGATTTGCATTTTCAGTGGACTTAAGAAGTGGGAAGTAGCAAAGTACAAATACTTTATTGCTGCTCTTTAAGGAGTAATCAGTATATTTACTCTAATGAATCACAGAATGACCATGATATATCATCAGAGATTAAAGAAGTATGTTAAGTTTAAATACTTGCTACTCTGACAGCAACTCTACAGCCATGGCTACCTCCATTGAAATTTGCATTCTGGGCCAAAATAACTTCTTGTTTGCCTCTTTCACATTAATTAGAGTTCTGGAGTCTGGCAGGCAGTGAGACAGGCAGCTACTGAACTCCAACTCCAGATTGAGTATTTTAGGTGCAGTGGGCTTTTGTTTTCAGGATAACAGGCTGAGCTTTACATTGACAGACAGCTGACAGTTATCAGCAGCTTATCACCTTGTGTAGGACTCGTCATTGCTTCTTATTATCAAATTATTATGTTGTGCTGGTCATGCACTTCTGCGGCGTTCCTGCGGCCTACCTGAGCTTCTTTGAGTCTGAGTTTGTGCAGTAGTCAATTTATGATCAACTATTGGTCATATATCAAATAGGAATTCAACCTATATACCTTAATATACCGTCTATGATTCCAACTTATTATTTGGACTGTAATACTCATTTTTGGATGTGCAATTGTTACATATTGCTCCTTTAAGTAAATTTTTAGTAGAATGGTTTAAGCTGTTAGAGACGTCCCTCAGGCTTCTTTCGACTTTTCTACTTTGACTTCATTTCAGAGTCTGTACTTTTTCACTTTAACTTGAGTAAAGAAGTTGAACAGTACTGCTTTTACCAGTCTTTTTTTGTCTGTACTCCTACTTGAGTAAAGAAAATGTGTACTTTTGCCACACTTTCGTGTGCGCACCTTTGTACAAACTTGGAGCAGCCCGACATTTCAAGCGTGGTCTTGCAAAGTGTCGTCCCTGCCAGGGTGGGCGTGCCTCGTGTCTCTTTCCAACTTTTTGATTGGCCTCCACGCTGAAAGCACCGAATCTCATTGCACTTAATTTAACTGGCGGAATTTTATTTTTAGAACAGCTCAAACCAGTCTGGGAGCGAGGGAGGGAAACGGACTCACTGACTGACCTCTCTGGAGACCTGTCTTCATCTGAATGTGAGTGTGTGAGACAGACCGAGGTAATCAGTGAGGTGGGGAGGCTGCCTGTAAATGCGACCAGCTTCCTCATAATAAAACCTGAATATATGCGTTTGCATCATAAGTCGCTTCTAGTTCACAGACTGTAAAATTAAAAATTTGTTTTAACTTAAAAAGGGCTGCCTTAAAACCTCAAGTTGGCTGAATTTGAAAAGATAAGTGGAGGTAATTTTGTAATGATTCAAAACGAATAAACGTCTGTAGTTAAATAAACTTGATATCAATTCAGGTGTATTTCAGAAAACATGTTCAGTAGGCTTAAGATATGAAGTTGAACCAACAACTCCTCAGTGACACTAACTACCATTACATGCAAAAACTGATTTTCTTTCACATTTTTTCAGTTTGAAGAATCACTTCTTCATTTCACACAAAGAACTTCCAGCTGCAGCTGCAGTTGTAAGACTTCAATACTAACCGTCATCAGGGCTCTGTGCTTTCATTATTGTCAAAAACAGCAACCATGACTTATCTTACATTGTATAATACACGCACATAAAGTTTTCATTATATTGTTTTCTTCAAACTATAAACTTTTAACTCACACAATGCATGCAGAGAAGTCAAGTCAACAAGACTTAAAGTTAGAAGAACTCATGTTTATAGTTTGATAAACCTGAATTAATAATACTTGTATGTTTCCATCAAGTTAATATGAAAAGATTAGTTGATTCCTCAAAATTCCTGTATGATTTTTAACAGTGCACATACAGAAGCTCTTGTCATCATAACATACAGTTGCGAGCAGAAAGTGTTCTATATTGACAGGCAGCGACAGTAAAAGAGAGAGAGAGGGCCATGCAGGTGCACCCGGTCTACTTTCTTTTTCAGACAGACCGTACAGAGAACAGAGATATGTGGAGAGACATAAAGAAGTAGCGAAAGAGGGAACAGAGCAGAGAGACGACAGAACAAAGCCAGAAACAATGAAGAAAGCAAAGTGAGCAGAAGAGAACAGGCTGACCAGAGGTGAAATAAAGGATGTACCGTTTTCACAGCTAATTTGTTTCCGCTACCATCATCCTCTCTCTTCTGTTTCTCTGTTGTATCTTTGGCTTAAATACTCACTTCTGTATTTTGTATGAAATGGAAACATGCCTGAATAATGCAATGAGGAAAACAAGAACTCGTGGACATCTGCGTTATCTAGCTGTCTTGGCTTTCTGGTAATCTGGTGATCTGATAATCAGTGACTCACTCCTGAGTTGCTGTTTTGTTTCTGCACGTGCTCAGTGATTTGATTCCTATTTCACTTCCTCTTACAGAGCCACAGTCACCCCATGACTGAGCAGAAACACAAAGTGTAAATACAGCGTGTATAAATAGTATTTGTATCTGTGTGCATATGTGTTTTTGGAATATGACTCAGCACCTTACCTTCCTGACTGAAACTGATGTGTGTGTGTGTGTGTATGTGTGCCAGTAACCCCAGTGACCAGTAATTACACTTACAGTAGATGAAACTGAATACTTGATATGAGGCTTTGCTTCTCCGGGCTGTTGAGCTAATAACTCATCAGCCTCTCTGTGTTTTGGATGGGGGACATCTAAAGGCTGCACTTCATGTGCTTTATTTAGAACAAACCTGAGGCAGAACCCAGTCCATGCTTTACACATACGCACTCGTTTCCAGACAGACACACACTCACCAATGTCTAACCTTTGACACTACATCCAATTAGTTTCCCGGCAAAAATCAATGAGCCCATTAACACTGTCAGGCTGTGTGCGTGTTTTTGTGTGTTTTGCCCGTGTGAGTGTCTTGCAAGGTTTGCATGTCTCTCTGTGTGAGTGTGCATGTGTGTATGTCTGTGTGTGCATGTGTGTATGCCTGTGTGTGTGTGCCTCTGTCTGTCTGCCGTCCATGGCATAGCGTGCCAGCGTATGATGCCCACGTTTATGTGAGTGGTATGTCTGACCCAGAAAGGATTTGCCAGAGGCCCTATGGAAGACTAATGCAGAGAGACGGATGCACACACACACACACACACACACACACACACACACACACACACACACACACACATACACACACATAATAATGTTTTGACCCACGCTTGTCGAGACAGAGGGGTTAAGGGAGGTTGCATGAGCATAATAAGATTATGCATTTCCACCATTTATTTAGTCAGCAAAAGCTAACATTTAGCAGATGCTAATATTTTAGCATGTTAAATCAATTAAATTGATCAATAACTGCTCTACACAGACAAATGTCAGCATTACAAAAATAAGAGGCAAAGTTCTGGAGCAATAGCTCAACAATTTGGGATGATAAGAATTGTGAATTTCCACCATTTATTTGCTGAACAGATGCTAGACCTTGAGCATGTTACAAAATCATTGTTGTGTAGCTGAACCTGACTGATAACTGCTCTATGAAGACAATGTCAGTATCACGAAGAATGAGAGACAAAGCTTTGAAGAAATAGACATTGACATTTTGGGAAATGTGCTGATTCACTTTCTTCCTGGAAGTTGCATGAGAAGATTGATACCCTTCTCATGTCTGTAGGCTAAATGTGAAGCTAAAACAGGCAGCTGGTTAGACTAGCTGAGCATGAAGACGGGAAAAAACTAGCCTGGTTCTGTCCAGAGTTTACAAATCACCTTACCAAACACTCCAAAGCTCACTTAGTAACACTTTAACACATTATAAGCGAAGCTAAGCTAGCTAGCTAAGCTAGCCAGCTAAGCTAAGAGGCTGCCGGTGGTAGCATATTTACTCTATAGACATGCGAGTTGTATCAATGTTCTCATCTAACTCTTGGTAATAAAACTAACAAGGAAATTGCCCAACACTTTGAACTATTCCTGTAACCGTGATATCATGCTACATAATGGTATATCAGGTTTATTCCTTGGAAGTCTCCCTCATGTTAAATCTTAACAGAATCTCTCAGGTCCTGGTCTGTTTTATCTTTTGAAGAGCTCTTATTGAAATAAGAGTGATATGTGAATTATTACAGTGGTATTTATGTTTTCAGGCTGTGTAAATATAATGTTTTCATCATGTATGTTTTGTTTGTTTCTATTCTCTGTATGTTAACATGTGGCCTGAAAGTCACGTAGTTGCTGTCATCCTGTGTGACTCATACTGAGTGAGCAATTAGAGGTTTGGTCGTCTTGCTCCAGGGCACTCGGGTTGAATTAAGGTTTAATCAGCAGCCGCATGACCAGACATGTGGCTGCAACCATTTAACAACAAGGTCACCATGCCACAGCCACATGTTAGCTGACTGTGTGAATGTGTAGTATGTTTTTTCATGCTGTCTGGCATAACAATTAGTTATTATTTTCAATAACGATTGCAACTTTGTTTTTCAGGGGTAGGGTGTTTTCCCTAGACTTCGGGGCGATGCGAGTGTGTGACCTAGAGTTTGACCGTGTCCGACGACTGACCACCCCCGCCAGCCCTCTACCCATGCCTACAACGAACCCAAACCCCACGCCCAGCTGTCACACAGTGTGGAAGTACTACTGCAGAGACAACTTTGGCTGGAGGGAATACTCCGAGGTGAGCCACTCGGTGCATTTACAGTGTGTTTGTGTGCACGCTCTATGAACATGAGGCCAGACGCATTAAGTCTGCCTACACCAATCAATTGTCTAGCCACTATGATGGGATCGATCGAGACACACACACATGCATATACACACCTAAAAACGCCCCCTGTGACACAGCTTTCCCCAGCCAGTTGCAATTTATTTCACAAAATCAGTAAAGATTGACTTGTTTCTGTCCGTGAGAGTTTGTGTCTCATGATGAAACTCGTTATCAGCTTGACTTTTTGATATCTGAACATTGCGCCACACTTCACTGACATTTCCCTCTCCAAACTCTTTCTTCCTCCTTCCTCTGATGAATGAAAATGCACAACAGCCATCTTCATGAAATGATAAACAGTTGAGTCTAAACTCTTTATTTTTCCTCCTTCACAGCCGGTGGTGAAGCTCATAGAGGAGGCGAGTTCGAGGGGTCTTAAGGAGGTCCGATTCATTACGCTCCAGAACCAGTATATCCTCAACATCAGGGAGGGCTTCCAGCAGAATGCGGTCTTTGGGTTTAGACGTCAGATCAAGAAGCGACCCATGTTCATGTCCTCCGTGATGCTTACTCCCCACTTACAGTAAGTACAGACACATCCCCTCTGCTCTTAAAGGGAGAATAAATAGGATTTGTCAGTAGCTCTTTGTGAACACACAAAAAAGTTTGCTGACAGAAAATACAGACAGAAAATACAGAAAAATAATGAGAAAATTAGGCAGGACAGGCCAGGGGGTGGAATCTCTGTGGATGCATTGTTTTTTGCAAAATTCCTGCATAATACCTTCTTAAAATAAGTAGGTGAAGATATTTAGAGGCTCAGAATGGATGTTACTGACCCAAAGTTGTTTTAGTCATGCTAGTAGTGTAGCTCTAAGGATGGCAGTGTCTGTCACTAACTGTTCAATGGTTTGCAATTAAACATTGATGTTCCCCTCATGATGAATTGTAATAACTCTGGTGATCCTCTGACTTTTGTAGGTCACAGTTTTGATTTGGTTTATGACGAAATACCTTCAAAACATGTGACACTCCCACTAGTCCTGTCAGCATGATGCACTAATTAGCATTAGCATGCTGCTAATACACTAAAGTAGTCATTCTCAAACTTTTTGTGGCACATCCCACTGCAGAGCTCTGCACAAAGATGAATTTTAGTGAAATAAAGGTCAGCACAATCGCACCATAACCGCCTTTTTTTGGTTTATTTTCCATAAAACAACATCAGTCATTCAATTTAGTTTCGCTCCGTATTTTCCCCTGGTCATCCATGCCTACCCTGCAGTGGCTCTATGGTTCTCAAACTGTGTGACTTCCCATTTTACCTGCTAAAATCATTCTGTTCCCATTGTTATTGTGAGTCTGTTGGCATGCTAAGGTTAGGCTGTTCCTTCCAATCATCTCGTCACATACAGGACGAGCTGACCAACAAGTTAATTGTCTTGTCAATATGGAAGCTATTTGGTTCCATAAAAGTATTGTTTCTGAGAAGTCTGAAGGATAACAGAACACTCTGAAAAGCATTAGGGTTCAGAAGTGCTGCTAAAATTAATGGTAAGGCAAAGTGAGGGGAACAGTCAGTCCTCAGCAGAGAGGTAGAGGTCATTCACTTGATTGATAGTCTCTCTTTGTCTCTAGTTTCCATTGTACTTTCTGGCAGAGCCTCGCAGATCATTTCGCACTCAGATCTCAACCTTGTGAGAGAACATTTTGTATTTCGGATATGAAGCCACATTAACTAGTAGAACAAGTACTCGACTTTACATAAAGTGCCTGGCAACATGTGCACAGTAAGACACACACTCATACAAAGTTGGCTCTTCGGTATGTGATGCACTGTCTCCCTGTGGCTCTCTGTGTTCTGTGAGCGTCCTGAGTCCCTGTTTTGAGACTGGCAGGCACACAGAGGTCGGTACACAATGCTAATGTCGCAGTCAGGGCTGAATACTCAAAAGCCTGTGAACGCCACATTCACCTTTAATCGGTTCCAGTGCGGCTGCACATTGGCAGCCTGAGCTGAACTTGAAACCCATATTAATGCTTCAGATTTTTGGCAAATCAAACAGAGTCACCGGGACACAGGAGCCGTCCTGTGCAGGGTGAAGCAGGCCTGAACCAGGGAGATGGAAAATGAGATAATGAGGCAAAGGAGGACAAGAAATGCATAAAAAATCAATCCAGTTAGTCCCCACAATACAGGAAACATCCACAGAAGTCAGATTTTTCTTCTAACAAGGGGGAAATCTGTAAATGAGATTAGATCTCTCAGCTTTTTATGAGCTGATTTCAGGAGTTTTCATCTTTCAGCTGCCATTGTCTTTATAGCAGTGAAGTGATCGGCCCCGCTGCTCTCACCTCAGTGATATTCCTGAAACAAGTGATACCAGATTGGAAACAAGCAGAGTCATCTCACCCCATTTGCAGAATGTTTCACTTCCTTTGCCGAGCAGGCTGCTGTCACTGTGTCCTGCCAGCGTCCCGCACAGAGCGAACGCTAGCACGAGCTGTTCCCGCACAGGGATTTGACAGCTAGAGAGAGGACAAAATGGAGAGCAGGGGCTGGAGGAAAGAGGGAGAAAATTAGATGGAGGAAGCAGGGAACAGAGGAGTGAGGGAGAAAGAGGACAGCGAGTCACAGAGATAGAGAGAGTGCAGTGAGAGGAAGTTAGAGGTCTAAATGGTTTCCAGACTGGGTGCACAGCAGAGCCGAGCTGGTGAGTGAAGGAGTGTGAAATGTGACTGTGGGGAGCTGGAATTTGGATCGAGGGATTTGTCCCTGGGACTTTTTCATCCATTTGTTGTGTGCACGCTTCAATTAATCACTTTGTGGACAAAAATATGATCGCACAGTCACAGTATGAGGAGAAAAAGGAGGCAAATCATTAAAATCTTAGCATTGATGCTGTTTTTTTGGTTTCTTTTAGTTTTTTCCCAGGGAATGAATGCAAGTCAGTGTGTTTGAGTGTGTGCACAGTGGTGGAAGAAGTATTTAGATCCACTTAACTTTATCTAAGTAAAAGTACTGGAGTTGCTACTAACAATTATTTTCATTGTTGATTAATCTGTGGCTTATTTTCTTGATTAATCGATTAGTTGTTTGGTCCAAAAAATGTCAGAAAGTAGTGAAAAATGTCGATCAGTGTTTCCAAAAGCATAATTTTGGTTGTTCATAGCACAATAGCTTCTGATTTAAAACAGCCCTGTTTTCAGGTCTGGGACGATGCATTCTCCTACTAACCCAAGAGGGTTTTTGAATAATTTATTTGTCTTAAGGAGCAGGAGAATTTTCTCGACCTATAAAGGAACAGATTATCACAAACTTTCAAAATCAACACATCTGGAAATACATCGTTTTCACTGCACAGGAAGGTATGAAAATCTGTCGTAAGTAGAGCCCAACCAATTTATCCATCAATTGGTATTATTGGCTTGTAACTGGGCTATATTGGTATCGGCCTATATGTTGTCTATACGAAAACATTTTTTTAACAGAACATTATCCAGATTGTTTCTATTTGTAAACACTACACTTTAAAGGTTATATTATATTCTGTATAAAGAATATCAGCCAATATATCGTTATCAGATTTGATGTACTACATAATATCTGTATTAACATCGGCCACAAACATCCAGTTGGGTATCAGGTGGGCCCTCCTGTAAGTAACTAAAGTAACTAAATCTGTCAGAGAAATGTAGTGGAGTAAAAAGTACAATATCTGATTCGGAGATGCAGTGGTACCTCATTTGTATTTAAGTACAGTACTTGAGTAAAAGTACTTAGTTACCTACTGCTTCTTTGTGTGTGTGTGTGTGTGTGTGTGTGTGTGTGTGTGTGTGTGTGTGTGTGTGTGCGCGTGCGCGTGCAACAGGAACAATCTGTGAGGCTGAGGTCATTAGCTTGATTGGCACTCTCCCTCTTGCTCCCTCCCCGCCTCTCTCCTGTCCTGATGATGTTATTTTGAGCCTCCTCCTCCTCCCTCTCTCCCTCCCCCCTTCATTATCTGTCCCAATCTTTCTCCCTTTTTCACTCGTTCTCTCCTCGACTCCATCACTCTCGTGTTATCTGTCCCTTTTCATTTCACACTTGTTTTCTGCAGCAGGCTGTCTGTGATCTCTTCAAAGCACACGGGGAATAGAGACATCGATTTCGGGGAGAGATTGAGACCGGAGAGACAAGATAACAGAGAGAGAAAAGAGAGAGGAAAAAAAATGTTGCACTGACTCAGAGTCACACTGATCACAGTCTCCTGACAATACACACACACACACACACACATGCACACTCTCTTATGGCTGATAGGGCTAACAGCATTTACACTTAGAGAGCGATAACTTGACAGCCAAACCACTGTTATTGACTCAAACGCCAGACACAATAGTTTTTTTTTGTCACTTTCATGGCAGCTCCGCAATTGGCGTTTTTATCCTCCCCTCTCTCTTGTTCTTGTTTCTGTCTCTCCCTCGCTCTGACTGCCTCCCTGTTGTCTTGTTTGGTGTCTGGGCTTCACTTTCGCGCGGACCTGCTGTTTTGTTTGGTTGCTGACGGCTGGCGGCTGCTGTGGAGCCGCTCCACTCACTGCAGCGCGGTGATGTCATTGTTGACAGTTGGTGGGAGATGAGTTTGGAAGCGCAGACATTTCGGTTCATCACAGAGGTTTTGTTTTACATTAGGATGCAGCTTTGAGTGGAAACACATGGGATTCAAGGCTATAGAAAGGAGTAGACATAGGTAGCATGCTGTGATGTTCAGCTTATGGGTGATGCACTCGTTATCCTTATTCATCTGCATGGAGATTCATCTGTGTTTTATTGTATGTGATGGATTATAGATTGGGTGGCGCAATTAATCAAAGTATTACTGAAACTGCAATATAGCCCAAGTGCAATATTCAAATAGCAGAAGCTGCATTTTTTTGATGAAGGAAAAATCTGTTACAAAACAGCATTATAATGAAGTACTGCAGTGCTGCAGAGATGCTTTGGTCTGCAAATCTTGTCCTGATGAAAGAAAACTCTATTCTTTCTATCTTTTCCTACTCTGTCATGCAGCCCTACTGGTTGACTGGTTTATGTTTAAGGTCAGGCTTTTGTTTTAGTGCCCCAAACTCTCAGAACGACCTTCAGCAGACACTAAAATCAATACGTCACTAATGGACAATTTAAAATCACGATCCCAAACCTCTCTGGTTCAGTGTATAACTGCTTTAATGGCGCTTTTCTGTTTTGTTAAGTTTTTTCAAATTCTTATCAGTTTCATGTCCTATTTATTTTTAACTTGTCCATAACTGGACAACATTATAAATGAGGGCAACATCAATGATTTTTCAAGTATAAATAAAGGTTTGAATGCATGTGTGTACAGTTTTCATCTATTATTAATTTATTGTCTGGGAAATCATCCCTAAATGTATTATTTTTATGTCAGTGCTACCATAGCTTAACAATAGAATAATAAATAGACTAATACTGATACTTTTTGGCAAAACGTGCGCATATTCATCATTGTGTGGAGCAACAGTAAATGCATGTGGGTAGTATTTAACTTTATAGGATTTTCTGATAGTTTCCTTAAGTTTTCCTGGAAAGAACTATGTGATTTTTTCAAACTCTAGGGGAAAAAATACAAACATCTGAGACAGTTATGTGTTAGAGTGAACAGGAGCCAGTATTTGTGATCAGTAAACCACTACACATTGTTCTGTGTCCTGATAAATGTTCACCTTTGAAAAAAATGTTGAAACACAGGCTTTGTGGTGGTTTATTTTGATCTTCGCAGTTATTTGTTAGTTGTGTTCAGGGTGCTCGTGTTTCCAGGACGCTTTTGATCACTGACTGAATGGCCAGTAAATATTCAAGTTTTACCAGACACTCAATATATAACCATTGTTGTTTGGCTGGTGAGTGAAGCAAATCTACCTGCCACTTGCATGTGGCTGGTACCTGATGCTAATTTTGTGCTCTGAATGTGCAGTTTATAACAAACAGGTTGTGGGTTTCCAGTGGAGTTTCTGCTGAAAATCAACCTGAATAAATATTAATTCATCATTGCTATATTATTCTACTGATATGTTTAATTCTGTCCTTATCAGTTGACAAATTTCACATTTTTGCATGTTAAACTGAACTTTGGAGCACTTAAAACTTCTGGACTCTACGTTAGCAAGTAACAGGAAGTGTGTTTTGAAATGACATTTCCAAGTAATTAAGACATCTGGACGAGTGTCTGTCTCCATTTTCCCCATCATTAGCACTACATTAAATAGTTCCTTCCAGGTTCCTTCCTTTAAATTTACTGTTGCATCTTATTTCCTGTCTAGTAAATGGTAGGAAACTATGGGACCTATAAAATAAAGTGTTACCATGTTTAGGGAAAAGAAAGGATACAATACAGCTGTCAGGAACAGGTTATGAGTATGTGTGTGCATATTCTGTTTATTTAGTTTGTTTGGTTTTTTGTTTTTAACGTGTATTTACTTTGTTAGTGTGTATGACAGTTTTGCTCAAAACATTATTTCGAAAGACTAATTGATTAATCAACTAATGGTTGCAGCTCAACTGTACTATTTTTTTAACGTCTTTCTGTCTCTCTTTCTTTCTAGGACTTTGGGCGGCCTCTCTTCATCTCCCCTCCCCTGTTCCTCCACCTCTTCCTCGTCCTCCTCCTCATCCATGGATCTTTCCATGTCGCATCCCCTCTCACCAACGACCACCAACCCGCCCAGCCTTTTTCCAGAAACATGGTTGCCCATGACAATGAGCCAGGACTTCCTGCAGGTGCCGGTCTCACGTGAGGATCGCAGCTACCGAACGGTGTACAGCCTCTTCCACAAGACGGTGTCAGAGACCAAGTTCAGGATCATTAAGATCCAGCGTGTGCAGAACCCCTTCCTCTGGGAGAAGTACAAGAGGTGAGCCACGGAGCAGAAGCGTGTTACTTAAGGCACTTCCTTATTGCTGGAGATATTGTCTGTTAATTTGACCTTAAAATCATCAGTAATTCCAGTAATCATAACCAGTGTCCATGACACTAAAACAAGAGAAAACATTTGAAGGATTAATTTACAAAAAACAGACATCCCTGATTGTGTTTATTTCCCTAAATCATGTGGTTTTTGTGCTGTCCAAGGAATATCAGTCAAACAGGTGTCGGTTTGTTCATTTTGGCTGTGTTGCACCAGCAAAGATGATTTTCCAACCCTGGTTAATTAATGGATTGATTTTAATTTATGTTGCACCAAACTTTTTTAAAGTAGCTTAAAATTAAGAGATATTTAATTTAAACCTATTTAAAACCTTTAGTTTTCAGTCTAAATTAAATTAAATTAAATTCTGTTGCACCAAAACTTTAAACTTTATTCACTTTAAATTGGGATCCAGTATTACCGTTAAACTTCCACTTCAGAAGGTTTAACATGCAAAATGATCTGCTAAGTCATCATGAGTAGACTATGTAGGCTAACCTACCTTTAGCTAGCTAGCAAACAGTATAATGTTTTTGTTTTTTTTAGCCAGTTAGCAAACAGTGTGACAAGCAAACAATATATCATGTTTTTTATTTTTTAGTTGGCTACCTAGAAAACAATGTAACATGTTTTTAAGTTTTTAGATAGTTAGCTATGTAATGTTATGTTAAGGAATACGGAGCAATCACAAGTTTTGATTGAACTCTATTTAATTTCAGTTTACATCAATAAACTTGGGTTTACTAAACTGGGAGTAGTTTTTAATAGTGCAGCAGAGCTTTACATTTTCTAAACTCTGATTAGAACTAATCTTAGATTAAATTAATATTTGTCAGTGCAACCCAGTGTTCAAGAATCAGAAAGTCTTCTGCTGTCAGGTTTGAGTGCTTTCATTTCTTTTGCATGTATTTTTTTCTTTACATGCTGTGTGGTGCAGCTGTGGCATATAACTTTGACGCACTTGTGGTTGTTTTATTGAAAGCGACTCAGCTGGGCTGCTGAAATGATTACCAGCAACTCTGTCATGAGAATGGTATGATTTTAGCTTGTTTGATAGTTACTTGTTTTCACAGTGAATATATTTGATCACACTTGGAGATCTATCTATGTTCAACTTTATTAATGAGACCAACGGTGTGCTTAAGTCGTGCCAGAATATTAGTGCATGTGGTTTCTGCTGAAATAAATTATTTGGTTCCTCTTTTGTCCTAGTTTCACATATTTTGCTGCTGTGGCAGAAAATTTATTGTTAGCCTTTTTTATCTACATTCCTCTCGTTGGACTCGAGAATATTTGAGAAGATACAGCTGCATATTTACTTGAAACACGGACAAGAACAGTTCCTAACAACAAACACAGGGTGGGTGAGAAACAACGTGAGACGAGGAAGGAAAAAAAACAGAAAATAGGGCAAATGGGACCAGCTGTGTGGGACTGAGTGAGAACGAGTCAGCAGTGGTGTGTGTGAACACGGAGGACGGAGAGATGTTTGTTGATGAGGATGTTCCTTTGACGAACACAGTGGGCTAACCGCCATGGTTAGAGCGAGGCAGGTCTCATCAGCTGTGACAGTTAAACTCTCCCACACTGACTGGTACCACACGGTTTCACAATGACTGACAGCGTGTGTTTGTGTGTGTTACTCTGAAGTGATGCCCCTTCTGAATGTCAGTTGATTTCCTCTTCCCACACTCGGGTCGTGACAGGGAAACCATAACTGCTTGTTTGCGTGCCTACATGTTTGGCAGGAAGTCGAGCAGCTTCGTCTTAAAAATCTGTATAAAACCGTATGGTGGAAAAGTGTGTGTTTGTGTGCGTGTGTGCGTGTGTGGATGCTTGCATGCGTGCGGTGTCAGGTCACAAGCCGTGGGGTCACGGGAGGTCATGCCTGGGTCACAGCCTCTCTGTCTCTGAAACGCTTTCGCCTCCACTTGCGTGATTGATCCGCTCAGCCCATCAAATGAGCTCTGTGTGTGGGTGTGTGTATGTCTATGTTGCTCAAGGAAACGGATTAGCAAACAAGGCTGTGATCACAACTTTTGAATAGAAATAGAAGGACTGCTCCCAGCTGTTTACTAATTCATCACCTGAGAGATGATCTGTCTTAGTGCATCAGTCTGTTCCCATAAAGAATGAGAAGTACTCAGGGGTTTCAGTAACTCTTTATTTGAAGGGGTGTGCATAAGACTGTCATTACTTTGTCATAGCTATTGCATGACACCTCTCATGAACATGAAGGAGTTTTTATGAAACTTTATGACTGTCATTAAGTGTCATTAATTCAAAGATGCCACTTTTAATAACCTAACATTGTTTGAGATGTCTTTGTCATGACTTTTTAAAAATAGACTGCATCAACACAACAATTAAACTTTTTTCAAAAGTTCTAATTAATAACACACTAAGTTAGACCCATCTTTCGTTCTGGATCTGATGGAAGTAACTTAGGAGTGACTGATCTTGCTTCCTTCCCATTTCTGTTGAGGGCAAAGTCTGTCCAGTTGGACAGGGAACACAGAACCAAGGTGGTTTTCTTGCCGGTTTGAGTCAGCTAATCAGAGAGCTATCTTCACAGCTAGAACAGCAGGCAGCGGTTAGCCTACTTTAGCAACATGTTAACTAGCTAACTGCTGTCTGTCCATCAGGTAACTCTGTAAGCTAAATCACCTTGATACTGTACTCTGTCATCAGACTGGCCTCATAACATTTAATGACATCTTTATGACAACTTCAAATGGTGCCACTTTACTTAAAGTCCAGGAAGTTATTCATGACACTGTTACAAAAGCACTCAACAGTGTGATAAAACCTAATGACATCCTTATGACAAGTCCAAAATGTACCACTTTGCTTGAGGTCAAGAAGAATATTCATGTATTCATTCACTTAATAATCAATCACTTATAGTCTTTTTAAGGTCAATGTCAAAACCAGCCACATATGAGAGTTTATGACAGTTATGTTAAAAACAAAGCTAAAGCAGGTTGTCATGACAAAGACATTATTGGCTTAATCAATGTCAAGTTGTCATAACAAAGATATCTCAAACAATGTCAACTTTGCATTAAAGTTTACATAATTGACTGAATGACACTTTATTGTAGCAGTTATAAACATTCATAAAGACCTCATGCTTGTGACAGGTGTTACGGCATAGTTATGACAGTGTAATGACAGTCTTATGCAGACCTCTTCAAATAAAGTGTTTTTGTTTAGTTTTTTCTTGTTTTTACTCTACTCTTCAGAAATAATAATGCCTGAACACTATAAAAATGTTAGTTTCATCACTAAATCCCATCTCACCCTCTGCTTCTCTTTGCTCCAACAGGAAGAAGGAGTACATGTCACGGCGTATGTCAGAGATGGACCGGCTGCTGAGCGAGCGCCACCTCTTCCACGGCACCTCGGCCGACGTGGTGGAGGGCATCTGCAAGCACAACTTCGACCCCAGAGTCTGCGGTAAACACGCCACCATGTTTGGCCAAGGCTCCTACTTTGCCCGCAAGGCTGTCTACTCCCACAACTTCTCCAAACGCTCGCCCAAAGGAGTCCACTGCATGTTCCTGGCCAAAGTCCTCACTGGCAGGTGTGTGTGGGTGCTGTGCTAACAAGTTGATAGTGGAAATATTTTTCATGTCGTTGGTAATGGATGGGATTTTTCACAGCTTTTTTTGCTTGAAACTTCATTGCATCACTGCAAAAAAAAAATGCTGGTGATTAACTGTTACATGCAATATTGCTAGAAACCGTAATGTAGTACATTTTTAGAACATTCACTTGAGGAACCAGATGAGAATGTCTGGTTTTGGAAAATTGAATATTTGAAAAAACAAGGTACTTCATTGCATTGATGCAGAATCCTATAACTCCAATATTGCCATAAAGTAGTTCTGCCCATTGACTTACAACATTGCCAGCAATCATCTATGGAACCAGAGATATTAAAGGAACAGTCTGGATTATTTTAAAAAGAAAAAAGAAAAGCTGTTGTATGCTGTATCCCTGTATTACTGAAGCCAAAGCTTTGACAAGTCTCAAAGATAAAGGGCCAGGCCGCTCTGTCAAATGGTTTTTCTGCGTCGAGGTACTGTGAGGTAAAATGACTGATTTCACCTATGTAGTCTGGTTATTTTGGAGAGAATGATATTTGGCTCATGGTTTTCTGCCATCAAAGCAAAGTGACGGCTAAGTAAAGAGGTAAAAAGATTCTAAGTATGTGGTAGACTTAATTTGATATGGATTTTTTTTAGGTTGACCATCTCTAAGTGGATAAAATACCTGGTGGAGTGGTGTCTACCATCTACTGTAGCTAGTACACTGAGTTTTTATAAGTACCTCATACTGCCCTACATCAAATAATCTGAACTATCCATTTAAAGGGATTCTATGCTCTCGCCTCTCAAAGTATTTACTTCTGGCATAAGCTGCTTTAGACTTGTTTGTTTCAGTTGGTTGTCTTTGCATGGACACCATGCTTTGGTTTCATGTGTTAGCTGGAAGTGACATAGTTTTGTAAATTGCTAAACCGAGGCTTCATGTATCCAGTTTTTATTTGAGTTTCATGTTTGTTTTACCCTGTTTTACCAGCATGTTCCCTTCAGCACACACTTCCTTTTAAACAACATCCCTCTCTGACCCCATCACTATCTCACTCCTTCAAATTAAATTTGCAGAACACATGAACATTAATTTGGGTCATGGAAATTGCAAGGTTCTTTTCCATAAACCATCGTTCAGACATGCTGTGCACCGTCCTCCTCCTATTCCTTAAAATGCCAAGTCAAATCTAGAGCCACACATGTAAAACAGCTGATTTGGCTGAACCCATTATACATCACCGGCTTTGTTATGCTGCAGCAGACAGGCTGTGGTGTGGCCTGAGGATGCTTTGGTGGTTTGGAAACACACATACGACCCCCAGCCCGCTCCACCACCAAACCTGTGTTCAATCTGTTCCACGGCAGAAACGGAGACATTGCTTCCAGACCCGAGCAGGAATATAGACCAGTAAAGAAATGATCTGTACAGTGTGACCTCTCCTGTCTGGAAACATACCTGGCACACAGACTCTTTAACGTCCCACCACTGCCTTTCTATGCAGCTGAAAATGTTCTTATTTTAATGTGTTTTATTTATGACCTCAGAGTAGGTGGAACAAAAATTGATGGATTACGGGTCTTTAGGGCTTGACATGAATATTTAAGAGAGGAAAAACAAACTGGTTACAATGCACTGGCTCATTTCCTGTAAATAGAGCATATTCATTTCATGCACTTACAGCCTGTGCTTATATTATTTAAGGTGCCTTAAAACACATACAGGAGCAGCATGCTTGTCATCATTAAATTTAGAAGAGTCTTCTTTTAGATGGTAAATTATTCTTCTGTAACTGCACACTCGCTGAATAGAATGGAAATCTATTAGCAGCATTGTAATGCTGCATTATGAAATAAGACCGCATTATATAATACCGCAACAGAATGTAATTGCATAACATTTGTAAATATAAATTTGTAGTAACAGCTTCATTTGGTGATAATCTGCCGCATTTTTCAACAAACGGCTTGAACACATTTATTACATATTGTGGTGGTTAAAAAATACAGGATTTTTTTTTTTGTTGAAAATGTAATAATATGTTGGATTATGTACTAACCAATCAAAAAGGATGTCTTTAATCATAGAAATCATTAAAACATTATATCAACAATGTTTATGCATTTTTGCATGAATCATACTGACTCAAAATTTAATTTAAAAGTATTACTAAATGCTATTAGTTCAGAAGATTAGTAGTATCTTTCGTTGGCCAAATCTACATCACGTTAAGCTTAATAACCACCACAGTATGTAATTATTTATTACAATTTACATTTGGGGAAATGTATTATGTATTGTGTTCAGGTTGCTTATTACAAAATGAAGGTGTTATTATATAAAAAGTGAAAATTAATTATATTTTGTCACATTATTACATAAAGCGGTGCTATTGCAAAATGTGTTGTTTTGAGTTGCAAATTTTGTATTTTCCTTCACTGATGGTTGAAAAAACAAACAATCCATTATTAATAATTAATAAGTTACAATGTTTTTTTCCTCATTTTAATTTATTATTTATTTATTATTTTCTCATTAAGTTAAAGTTTCAGTTTCCGAATTCAACAAATGGGTCCGCCAAACAAAACAAGGACAAGACATTTTTAATCAGTTAAATTCTTACAGGCGATTAATCGGTTATTGTAGTTGTTCAGTCATTTTACTGCTGTATATAATTTGATCCACACAACTGACCTTGTCTCTGTTGTCTTTGTTTACTCAGGTTTACTGTAGGAAATCCCTCCATGCGACGACCTCCACCCATCAATCCTCGGGACCCCTCCAGTGACCTCTTTGACTCGTGTGTGGACAACTGGGTGGACCCCCAGATCTATGTCATCTTCAACGATGACCAGAGCTACCCATACTTTATCATTCACTACGAGGAGGTACCCAGCACTGTCGCCGTCTAAGACCCGGATCAGATCTGTCTGTATTTGCACAAACTTACTCAGAGTTTGTCTGTTTTAAGGTGCGAGACGGGCTGAGTTTTACACTTAAGATGAAAAGGATAAGAAGTTTAATCTGTTGGAATCACTTTGTCTGACTAAACTTCACCCATCTGCTGCTTTAAACTGGTTAAAACAGTTTAAGTTTGCAAATACTGAGAGATTTAAGTCTGCCATCAACTTGATCCAACCAGACTGGACTGCAGTAAGGAACAACAGACTCCGGATTAAACTGGACAAAACTGGACTAAGCAAAGGATGACACCTGTTTCATCCAGTGTTCAGAAGTGGATGACAACTGACAACAGCTGTGATCGCAACAGATGTGACTGGACTCATGTACCATGCTTTGCTATCTTGTATGAACAGGAGCCCTGTGGTGATCATGGGACACGAGAGGACTTAATCTACCTTATTGATCTGGAGCAGACGCAGGAAAAACCAAACCTAGTCCTCTTTATCATCTTGACTTAGTCGTATGGCTGTATATGAACTCTACATCAGGACACTTAGCGTCCTGCCAGTACTGTGAATGACCAACTGGCCGTATTATCCTGAGGAAGCAGCAACCAACCAATCAAACGCTTCCATAGAGAAACCATGGTGACACTGACCCCCATCATTCTCTTACAAAAATTGTCATAGTGAGTGTTTACCCAGCCTCCGGCCCATACTTTTTTTTTTTTTTCAAGTCTATGTGCTGCGTGTTTGAATCTTTTACTTTAGTGGACATGAATCTTGTGGCCTCTTCAAACAAACATGGACATGAGTTTCAGTGGGTCTTCTACAGACGGACATCCACACATTGTAAACCTCCAGCCGGAGGAGTATGAAGCCAGTGCTGTTTCCCGGTTGGCGTCTTTGCCTTCGCGCCCACCGCTTTAGTTCCTCGCGGGGGATTGAAGAGTGTACAGTTTCACGCTGGGACTCTGCGCTGCAGCAAGCAGCGGTGGCGGCGCTGTAGCGTTTTGTCAACAAACCCCCGCTGAAACTCATCTCTCTTGGAACGCTCTCTCGCTCAGAGACAGTAGACATGTTTTATTGAGACAAACTGTACAGACGTTCTCTTTGTTTATATTTGAACTGTGTGCCTTTTGTTCATAAAAATTTTATTTATGTTAGTTTAATGTAACATTGATTAAATAAAGAATCTAAAAGAAAAAATGACTAATTGGTGATCTTGTGCTTTATTGAAATTAGGTTAATGCAGATTTCTTAATGGCTAATTGTGTTTTGCTGACCTTCCTTCTAGACACTCATAAATATTACACCGATCAATACTCACCAAAGGCTCTCACAGTGGGATCTGTGGAGGAGGTTTAACCGGGTCACAGCAAAATAAGTATAATATAGACATCATTCATTAGAAATTAGTTTAGATCATACATAAAAGCAGTTATTGTAATCCCAGTTGTGTATCTAAACCTAAAATGTTTCTGAACAGAGTTAAAAGCATACTGTGGAGGATTTTCCCTAAGAAAAACAATGTATAGACTCATACAAATAATCCCTTCAATCATCACTGGAGGTGTGTGGTGTTGTCTGTATATGTAGAGATCCTGTCCTCCCTCACTTTATTCACTCTCTAGCTCTCTGGGAGAAGGGGCCCAATATTAGTGGTGTATTTACAGAACAGAAACCAACAAATTCTGCATGTTCTACCGTTAAAGGAGTAGTCTGACATTTTGGGAACTACACTTTTTTGCCTTCGTAACTGAGAGGTAGATTAGAAAAGCGATACCAAACTCATGTCTGTACAGACACAAGAACTGAATGTGGTTAATTTTATATGGCTGTATAAATAAATGACTCCGTGCAGACTCTGGAACATAAAAAACAGGCAAAAAAGAAACTATTTAACTACGTAACCTACTTACCCATGGTAAAAGCAAAAAACAAAATGAAGGGGAAATGATCAAATCAACAAATTCTGAGTAAGTAAACAAAATCAAGCAAGCAAAACACTTCACTTTTGAAGGTGCTCCAGGTGGAGCATGAAGCCCTGTGGAGGACAGATCAAAACCATGTCACAGATGCAACGTGCCCAGTGGACACTAGAAGCAGGAGATGGTTAGCCAAGCTTAGTACAAAGCCTGGAAATGGGAAAACAGCTAGCCTGTCCACAGGCAGCAAAATCACCCTACCAACACCTCTTAAAGATGCAGTAAGCAATTTTGGAGAAAGGTGGTGAATTCTTGAGTCTTGTTTGCAGTTTAGATTGGTGGCTCAAAGATTGTTGAGTCTCATTCCCAGGTCCTGATATACTGATGTTTTAGGAAGAGACTCAACAATCAACCATTTTACTGACCTGCGATTGGCCAAACTCTTCCATCACAAGTTAGATTTAGGTTAGAGCAGAAGTCTAGTTTTCTCTCAAACCACTTGATTTGCATCATGGCTAAAGGCTATTATTGAACTTTTGCACTGCCTATCCCAGCTTCAAACTCACTAATTCACAGTTATATCTGTACAAAAACTGCAGTATAAAAATGTCATATTGTAGTTTTAATTGGAGGTACTTGCCAGACTATTTCCAGTTGGTCTGTCAAAGAAATAGTTGAATTCCTGTAACATCAAATTGTTGTTTTTACACATTGTTTTGTGCAGGTTAATCAAATTATACATAATGTGTTAATCAGTGTCCTTTAGAGGTGCTTGTAGGCGTGCCTTTTATCTGATTCCTCCTGTTTACAGTCTTAACGCTACGCTAAGCTAACTGGCTCCAGCTTCATGTTTACCGCACAGACGTGAGAGTGGTCTTAATCTTCACATCTCACTCTGGGAAAGAAAGTGAGTGAGTGTATTTATGGAAATGTCAAACAATTGCTCTAAAGAACTTCTGGCCAATACACTTTGCAGTGGGAGAAGTCATTTTACTGTTGCTGTCGACTGCGCCGCTGGTCTCAATAATCTCTACGTGATATTTCACAGTCAGCTTTTTTGAGGAAAGTTTTGTTCATTACTTGTTCTTGTCTTGGTCCACTGGTATTAAAATCAGAAAGGAATTCTCCCATGCTCAGCCCTCCTTCTGTCTGCCACCTCCCCCCTTCATCCCCAGCAGTGTATTATCTGAGTGCCATGTCTAATGCGGTCCAGAGGGAGGCTGGCGGAGGTAGCTGTCTGTCCCAGCCCAGAGACAGCTCACATGGGGTACAGCAAAACAACTCCACCCCTCCTCCCCCCTCTTCCTCCTCCCCTGCAGCTCATTCACCTCTCGTTTCTCAGACAAACTTCTCCTTACTGCCGTATCTTTCACCTCATCTTTTATCTTCCTGTTCCTAATCCCTTTATCTAACCTTCCTTTCTCTCAATCTGGTTCATTCTTGTTGGGTTTTTTTTTTATTTGATTCCAGAGCCTGGCTTTAGCTACCTTTGAGGACAATCAGGTCATGTCCTCAGTAGTTATTTATTTCTTCTTCTTCTTCTTTTGCTAACTCAAGAGTTAACTGGACAATTTGTATTCTGGCAAGAGTTAGACAAGAGCATTGATATTACTTTCACATCTGTCCATTAAATATAAAGCTACACACAGCTGCCGGTTAGCTTAGCTTAGCTTAGCAGAAGGACTGAAAACAGGTGGAAACAGCTAACCTGGCTCTTTCCAAAGGTAACAAAGTCTACCTACTAGCTCACTAATTGTACATGAAATATCTTGTTTGTTTAATTCATGCAAAAACCAAAGTGTGCAAGGTTACTTTTTGGACTACTCCTACAAGGAAGAGCTCGTACTCATAACCCGAAATATTGTTGAACTATTCTTTTAAAGACACAAATGGTGGGTATTTTATGAGATAATTCCAATATTTTTAGAGTCTATTATGTTTAAATGTGACCACGTTTAGATCAAGAAAGTAATAAATAAATAATCATAATAAGTTAACAAACAAAAGGTAAAGAAGCAACATAAAATGTAGATCAAGCCAAATAATAAAAAAAATCTTAATTTTGATCTCTGGTCTAAATTATCTGAAAGCGGTGGTGTAAGTGTTGAGAGGATCATGACCTCGTTAGATCTAAAATCTTGGCTCTGGTCTTGTTTATTTCTGAACCACACACTTAGTTTGAAGCAGTGGTTCCAAAACTGTTTGGCTTGTGGACCCTTAAAATAAAGCAGTGTCTTGTCATAAACTGTGAGCAGTAAAAGTGAAAATTTATTTTTCTTTTTTACTACTTTATTTACAGATTTCAACAGCACAAAGAAATTAAAACACCAAATGGAACACAAACAGAACAAAACAAGAGGGCTGCCAAACAGCTTACAGCATGACATAAATAATCTTTCAGAAGACGTTGTCACAATATACTGTGGAAATGAAGAGATTGATTTCAAGGCAGTTTACTTTTGAGTTTTACCAACAAATATTTTGTTGAAATTAATGTATTTTTAGATAAACTGTTGATTCAACTTAAAGTATTTAACTATTTTGACTGTAGTGCTCATTTGTGGAAGCACAATGCTACATACTGCTCCTTTAAATAAGTTATTCTTCTGCAGAGTAACACTAAGAATTGATTTCAAAGTAAATTTAATTAATTCATAAGAAAAATGCCAGAAAGTATATCTGAAATTGAAACCAAACTGATTGTCACCCTATTTAAATGTAAGTATCTAAAATCATCCTTATGTGGGAATCCTCATGCATCAGCATATTTCTCTGTGCCACATTTTTTTACTCCCATTTCCTCCTCTCCTCTGCGAGCGCAGGCCTCCGTCTCTCCCTCTCTGCTCGGCTTCGGGTCACCGTGTCGTGTAAGACTGTAGTGCTGAGCTTCTCTTTTTGGCAGAGGAGAGGGGAACGGGGCAGATAGAGAGAAGGGAAGGGGGGGGGGGGGTTAGAGAAGGATAGAAAGAGGGAGGAGGAGGAGTTATTTTGCTCTCTTCGTGCCTCCTCGCTGAGCTGCGTGCCTGTCTGCTCCTCTCGTGTGCATGCAAGATCGTGCAGGTTGCCCTCTATTTGCCCCCATCTCTCTCTATCTCCCAGTCTCTCCTAACCTCCCCCCTCTTAATCTCTCTTACAGCCTTTCGTTCTCTTTCCACTCTTTTTCCAACCTGCCCCCTCTCATCAGCTCTTAACAGCTTAAAATCCTTGTGCCCTCTCATCTTAATGATTCTACCTTCTCTTTCCCTCTTTCTCGGTCTCTGTCTCTCTGTGAGTCATGCAGCGGGCACTGGCTGGGTCTGTTTGCCTGACTGCCCTCCAGGAATTGCTGCTGGCACACAGAAAGCACTACTTTGTAGACCTGCTGGCTGCGGTTACAAAAGGAGAGTCAAAGGAGGAAGATGTGGAGGTGAGGATGGAGGAGATGAGAGGAAGGGGAGAGATGAGAGAGACAAGGGGAGCACAGGGGGTACAGAGGGGAGGTGAGGTTGCAAAAAGGGCCATGCATCTGTGTGAGGAAGATAAAAACACAGAGTGAAGTATAGCCTTCATAAGAGCAACGACAGAACTTTGAATTATTCAAAGGAGTCAAGATTGTGTACGATGTTTGATGCAGTCCCACAGCAGCCATGTTTTTAAGCCGTACGTCATCTAAAGGAAGACTCTGAATGGAGAGCAGGCAGATACTAATCATTTTGGATGCATTTATAATTCAGTTGGGTCTACATTAGATTCAAATGTGCACCTACACATACAAACATCAATTTGAATCTTATTAAACTTCCCAATCTAAATTATTCATTGTGTAAAAAGGGGTTTGCTTCGCAGAGAAATTAGGCAGTTAAACACTCCCACACTGATTTGTAACACGCAGTTTTGCAATGATTGAGCATGTGCAAAATTGCCTCTGCTGATTTTTCAATCAAGGCGTGTAATAGACTTGTAGTGTTATTTGAACCTCTAATAGATGATGCTGTTACCAAGAAAAGCAGCAGAACATTGCCTCTGTTAATCTGCTGCACGCTGCGGAACCAACCAGACACATTATTGCTCCTCATGAGACCCAGTTAACAGAGAAACTCGATCAAAGGTGAACTCTGCGTCCAACTACACGGCTGTATTTCAACTCATTTAAAAAATTTCACCTGAAGTGAATTATTCAGAATTTATAAACTGATGAGGACCCAATTTTAAATGTCTTTTTCCACAGAAATTGAGGTAAAACATATTTAAGAACTTTTTCCTTAACTATTCTAGAGTATTTTATAATGGGAAAAATAGGAGGCTAATCCAGGTGCTCAAACATATAAGGAAAATAGTAACAACAAGGAAGATAAACAGTTAAAAGCCTTTGTTGTGGTTGCTAAATCATTTAAAATGCCAGTATGTTTCGACCGCTGGAGGTCTTTGAATAAGCAAACACAGGTGCGACCACACCTGTTTAGTAGAAACAGCCAATGGGAGGCAACCACATGCACCCAGATAATAAGATAACAGGTTGAAACAAACGGAACACAAAATAACAACAGATAACATGGCAAAAAGAAAAAAAATTAACCCACTTTTGGATCGTTCCAAGACGAAGGAGCCAGCTTGTACGGATTTGAAGTGTCCATCTCTGTAAGTTTGAGCAGCTTCCGCATGTTTTTCTGAACTTGTCCATGGTTCAGACATCCTAAGAGTGGTCCAGAATTTAATGTAGACATTTTTCTTGAGGCAGAGAGCAAAAGTCTTTTCCATAACATAAATATCATTTACTATATTTATTTACTCCTGTACTGTGCAGGGTTCAGGAAGTAACCTGCTCCTATTGAGCATTTGTTTTTGATTTTGTTTTTAACAAGCGGATATCAAAATACCAAACATATATAAATAAATTAGAAAATTGCTAGGGCAGGTCATTGTCAAGTATGCTTTTAGTCATTTGTGACGGTCTGTTCAGAAAGGTCTTCTCACCGGGCACTCCCAAAATATCCAGTATCACAGTGATTGGCTTCCTGACACCCACACTATTCCCTCCAGCAAAACGTACTTTCTGCTTTGTTGTAATACAGAAACAAATTAAACACTTCCACCCAAACTCCCGCCACATATGAGAGTTTGAGTGTTTCCACTGGAATTTACACACGTTCAGCCAGTTCTGATTGATATTGAAAGATTAACACCTCTCTTCCATTTGTCTTTAACATTTTCTGTAGAGTTTTTTCATCAAAAGCCCTTTATAAATTCTAGAGATAGCACCTTTAACTGAATTATTTGATAAGCACAAAATATATTCTCAGTATCGGATCATCGTCTGTTTTATTTCTAATGTTGTGTTCAAAATAATTGTGTAACTCAAGATATCTAAAAAAAAAGTTAGATTTTTAAGATGATGTTCTTTCCTCCGGTCTTTTAATTTTCTCTTTTCTGTAAGCCAATAGAATGTTTTTATTCCTTTTGAGATCCAGGATTTAAATCTATGACCCATTTCATTAGACATAAAACCAGGATCTTAGTGCACCATCGGATTGTTTTTAATCTCCTCTTAATATATTACAGATTTTTAATTGGGCTTTGATCCATGGATTTTGCAAGTTATCTCCAAAACTTCCCGTGAACAAAAGAATTAGTTGTAATAGAGTTTTTTTCCACCTGTAATTTGTGTTTCATTTGTTTTCCTGTGATGTGATGTTATTATGTGGGTCATGTGATTTGCCTCCCACTGACTGTTGCTACCACTCAGCAGCTTGTTGTGATCCCTGTCAATTCTGCACGACCTTGCAGTTTTGTCCAATCACCAGAACTTTTCTGGATATTTGACCAATTATTGCAGCTTCCCACGAGGTCCACCAATCATAGCAGCCCCCATGAAAACATTGTACATGTACTATATTTTTATTTTTTGGGGTATTTTTATATTTTGTAATTTTGTCACAGGTACTGAGAAGAACACAAAGTTTGTCATTTTATTGACAATTATCAATACTGTGTGCACTTTTATAGGACTTTTATACTACTACTACTTTTTAGGACTTTTATATTATAATATTAAACAGTTTTATTTTCCTTGCAACAGCTTGCCTTTTTAATCAATTATAAAAAAGAAAAAAGAAAATCATCAAACATCACAACCTGTGAAATCCTGGTGGGACTGATTTAGGTGTGGTTACATCTGCGTTTATTTGCCTGACAAAGACCGACAGTGATCAAAACCCGTCTCATGATTTGGCCACCATAAAGGATTTTACTCTTTCTCTTATATTTTGGAAATTTCCTCCCTGTTTGTCCTGTTTTTTGTCCCCTGTTTTCCAAGAGCATTAAACACATTGTTCATCTATGCTTAGCAGCAAAGGGTTTTCTGTACTTCCTTAGTGTGACATTTTCTTCTTTTCTGTCGTTTTCTGCTGTTTCTTAAACACTCTGCTCTCTTCACCTCCTCTCTGCTGCTCCGTTCCACTCAGCCAAAACTCTCCAGCCCCATACTTCCGGCTTAAGCTTTTTCATATTGCTCTAATATCTCTGTCACTCACACACACATGCCGGCATGCAAGCAGACACGCACGCAGGAGCTTGCATACATGTGTTTACTTTTTTACACACACACACTCACACAGACACATGTATCTGGAAATGTCTAAGCTTTGGTCCGTATTAACCCAATATCTCGCTCGTCTTCTCTCACACGCATGACCACATAAACACACTGACTTGCATGCACATATGCATGCACACACACACACAGTCACACACACACACACAAACACACACACACACACACACACACACTTCCTGCATTAAGCCCAGGTCCATATTGCTCCAACGATGCCCAGCTGCAACCAATGAACATTCCAGTTACTGTTTTTTTTCCTCCCTCCTTCTCTATCATTTCAAATTTCAGCTCTAAGCCTTTAAGAGAGCCAGCAGCCAAATATGGTCAGGCTCGTGTCATGAACTTTGCGCGACCTTCTAAAGCGGCATAGAGATCGTGACCTTTAAGACCCTGCCTGAGGCTGAGCTTTAGGCACCGTTTGGCATGACCACGGAGAGAAGTCAGATGTGCATGTGCATGTATGCACGCTGTCGTGGGTTAAGTCTGAGAGAGAGAGTTCACGACCTGCGACTTACTGAATATTTCTGACCATTTAGTGGCTCGTTTTACTGTCTCTGCATCCTCCGTTTATGACATCCTAATTATCTTCAGCACTTATTTTTATGTTCTTCAGCTGTTTTATTTCTTCCTCGTGATGCCGTAAAAGTTTCAGGAAATGGAGCTGTACGGTATGGAGCGGTAATTCTCTGCAGCCAGCGAGTTATATTTCTAAACAGGTGGTGGCAACTAACTGAGCAAACAGACGTACTCGCCAATAAAACATGAACACAACATCTTAGTTTTTGCTCATTTTTCTTGAATTGAAGTAGAAGATCTCAGATCTCTTCTGTTCAAGAGGTTTGTTTCTCTTACATGTTTGTTCACAAATTTGTTCAAGTCTTTGTTTGTGAATACTCCCTTTACGAGTTAATCCATTCACCTGACAGGTGCGGCATATCTAGAAATTGATTAACCCTTTGAATCCCATTAAAATGTAAGGTGCTCTGCACTGAACTATGTTTATTGAGCTACAGATACTAACTTTTTTTTATTCTACTCTTCCTCTGACTGCCTTCCTTAGTTGGATTGGTTGGATCATGAGATACTGCATAGTGTAATGAAGGTGATTTAATGTTATTTTTAATGTAATTTTAGAAAATTGCATATAGAGAACACTGACGTCTAACAGTCAATGGTGTAAACACAACACTAGATGAACTATTACTACTACTGAACTAATATCACAATGCAAGGTTGTACAGTATCACAAAACATAATATTGCAATACTCAAGTGTATCATTATTTTCTTGCACTTTTGTCTGAAATAGCCAGAGTTCGGTGCCAAATAAATGTTTTTTTTTAAGATAAGACTGCAATTGTTAGAGTGATTTTATTGTGACCAGTTCAAGGCATACCTGCACAATAACTATAATAAAAAAAATAATAAGTGTTAGATGAATGGATTATCTACAGAAGAAGTGCTCACTAACACTTTTGTGTGCACAGAAAAATCTTAAATCTTTTACTTGAAATCATGAAAAATGGGAGCAAAAAGTGTTACATCTGACTGTATTCATCTGCCTTCTCTCACAATATGTGGTGAAAACAGGTTCCCACAGGGGAGTTCGTTGTTGTGAAAACTGAAGATGGAACTTTGAAACTTCCTGAAGGCCTCAGATGGGGCTGCAGCTTGTTTTTGCCACCTGAAACCACGTGAAATAGCAGGTAACGCTGCTGCTTTTGCCAAGATGTGGAAGTGGATATCATAATGATACCAAAATTCCTCTGAGCCACCACAGTCTTTTTGACATTTCCTTCTTGTACATTCCCCTCTCAGATTGTGGCGAGCGATGTCACGATGAGACTTGGAAGATCCAAACACATGCAGGTGTAAAAATCCACCTGTGACCTGAAGAAACACAACCTTTTCAGCCCGTCACTGTGCTCGACCTGAGGGAAATTAAAGCCCTCTGTTTCTGTTTGTGACTCCCTTTCTCTCTCTCTCTCCCCTTTAACATCATCGTTTTCTCTGGCTGTGCTCCACCAGTCCTGCTGTCATCTCCTGTTTATATAATTGGGGTTCAGAAGACTTGAGTCCAACAGGGAGGGGGACAGGAGACAGGGATGAGGGGGATGAGGGGGAGGAGGAGGAGGAGGAGGAGGAGGCAGAGAGAGACAAAAGAAACTTGAGGAGCAGGCCTATTAGGAATCTGAACAGGCGGGAAGATTCAAATCAAATTGATCTAATCTTTCCGGAGTGCTGGTCTCCACCATCAGGGAGCTTGGAGGGTGGAGGACAGTCTGCAGAAAAGCTACGGTGGGATTCTTGGTGCCCAGGTCTGCAGTCCTGGTTTGCTTGCAATACAGTACACAGTCTCCACATACTGCAAGGATCAAGTGATAAAAACACTAGCAGAGTAATCTAATCACCAATCTTTGGCTGCAAAGATAATTTCAAACCTCCTGCTCTTACAATGTGAAAGACATGCAGGCTATGTCTTCAATTTGATTTGAATTTATGGCCAGATGTATTGTATTGTATTCTAATCTATTCTATTCTAATTGACAGCTTACAAAAACATGTTTTCAACACATGACACAATGTTCCCCAGCACTGGGAACACTGTGTCATGTTTTGATGAATGAATGCCAGGTTGTGCAGTGGATTAGAGAAGAGGAAGCCTCTTGGATGAGAGGTGAAATGTCTTCAAGAACTCTACCAAGTTCAGTTGCCTATGACAACCTTTTCAACGCATGTGTCTTCCTTCAAAAACAAAGGTATGTAAAGCTGTAGAATGAGTTAAATGTAAAGCATCCATTTGATGGCATTGATTAGGGCTGAACAATGTGCAAAAACAAAATCATATTGTGATTGTGATATGAGTCAACAACTTCAAGAGGGAATGGTAATTTTTGTATTTCATATTGTGCTGTGGTCTGTACCAAACTAACATGTTTTTATAGGCCAGGTCATCTCTGTAGCACCACAATGCTTCATTTATAATGCTTGTGCCACATTTTATTTTCATAGAAAATATATAAATTAATATTTCAGGCCTAGCAGGAATTCGGAAAAATTTTTTTTTTAAAAGGTGGATAGTGCTGTGATAACTTTGTGGGATATTTTGCTCACTCAGTTCATCTATTATGCATCTTCCAAACTTCTTGTTTGGAACTATACTTGAATTTGCAAATAAAAGTGTAAGAAATAGGTATCTGACACTCCCAAGAACACAGCATTCCTTTCTCTCTCTAGCAAAGTGCTCTTATTGAAATGCGTGAGAATCAGGTAGCTTCTGCTCACACCAGCCGAACCGTGTTTAATGTGGCCTTTCAAGGAAGAAAGACAGGAAGGATGGCTTCTAATCAAGGATTTATTTAGGGGCCTTTAACGTACTCACACAAGGTTGCGTGTAAGAGTCTAAGGGTCCATGACTGTGTGTGTATCTATGTCCTGTATGTTCATGTGCATCTGTCTGAGTGTGTGTCTGTCTGAAGTTCAAAAGGTTAATTGTGCCATATGGAGCATGCGTGCATGCAGGCGCATGTATGCCAGTGTGCATGCAAAGCGAGCTCGTCTGTGCAGAGTTCAAAAGGTTAGACGTGCCACGGTGCTGTGTGGATCCTGCCTTAATAATTGAGGCTTAACAAGCACATGTTAAAACATCATGATCCCCTCGCACAGGCAGTCATGGCTCAGACATGAGAGCAGCAAAAACAGCTTGTTTGTCCAAACTCAATAATTCACCAGCTCATGTGCCCAATGTGAACCCAGTCTCCCCTGTCACTCACCTACAGAGCTTAACCTCTCAGGTTAGTAATGGGAATTTTTTTGTTAACTTTCATGTAATTTTTTTTTTAAATTCTTCATTCCTTTAAAGTCTTCACACATTTAAAATGTTGTGATGTGCAGTAGGAGGAACACACCTGCCCACTCACCTATTACTCACCAGTGAAAACACCATTAGTCTCCCTCAGAGGGAAGGTGTGATATTTCTTTCTGCCAAACTGAGAAACTACAGGATGCCGGTATCAGTTTCGGAGCATGACTCTGCTTTTTATCTGTGAGATGAATCTAACCGTCATCCCTGTGTTGCCTGTTTAACACTGAGACAAAACCAGCAGGACAAGTCTGAGACTCAATGGGATTAGAAAATTGGTGATGTCAGTAATAACATTTCAGATCTGTCTAGTTCTTCTTTTAGGGCAGGATGACCATATTAGGCATCAATATCCTCTTTACAGGTTGGATCATACAGGTGCAGGAGCAGGTGTTATGTATTTTGTGCTCACTGGATTATAGCCATTCCATATTACCAGCTGATATGGAAAATATTTTCAAAGTGACCTACCCAACCCAGGATGTCATTTAAATGAATATTGTGTTACTGCTTCCTGTTGTGTTAGTGCATGTGTTGTGTTTGTGTGTATACAGCATATTTGTGGTGTCCAAAAACTGGGAGTCAACTATACTTGTGGGGACCAACCAGGGTCCAAAATTCTGGACCCCGTAACTTTTAAGGACTGTTTGAGTTGGTTTTAGGGTATAGGTTGGAGTTGGGGTAAGGGATAGGGCAGGGATACTTAACTTGCGGTCTGTGGGCCAAATCTGCCCTAGTAGGGTGCCGGATGGCCCTCCAACCATTTTCTAATTCTCAGTGAAATTAAATCAATTCACCCAGTTTTTCTCAGGAAGGTGGATGCGTCCCCTGTCACATGATTTTTCGACACAGGTGACCTGTGCTGGGCTGCTCCTGTTGGATTTGCTGCTGGCATAGATGAGTGGGAAGAGCAAACGTGCAAAGGTCAACAATGAAGACAGGCAATTCAATGAAATGTGAAATTCAATGAAATTGCCACCAATCCAAAACCTCTGCTAATATCAAGCCCAATCACGAGTCAAAAAATGCTAGCGTCAGTGCTAGCTTCTTGCCTTGTAGCACCACAAGAACATTTTATTTATCTTTTCATCTGATAAATAACATTATTATTAATGTTTGTTTATTAATTGGCCCCTGGCATTTTTGTTAAAGTGGCCCCCACACAAAGTAAGTTGAGCAGGACTGCATTATGTCATCAATGTGTCCTCACAAATATAGTAACACAAGTCTGTGTGTGTATGAGCAGTGCAAACAGGCACACACAATGCAAATGTTCAGCACAGCTGGCAACACCTCAGCTCTCAGCTCGGCCCGAGCACTGTGCCAGCGCTCATTCCCATGGCAACATTATCAAACCTTTAGCAGCCATGTGGCAGCTGTCTTACGTGTTCCAGCGAAATGGCCATTCAAATGTTGATTTGAATAAATATGCTCATCCTATCCATTCAAATTGTAATATGTGGAGCTGTGGCTGGAGAACGCAGTGTGCAGCGGGGAGCAACATGCAACAGAGGAGAGCGGCCTGGTCGCTCTGGGTGTTCGGTAAGCCTACATCTGGGGATTTAGAGTCCGGGAGGAGTGGAGGGAGGGAGGAGGCAGGAAGGGTGAGGGCCAGCAGGGGCTCATTCCCAGTGTATACAGGTGGAATTAATGGGAAGCAACAGGAAAAGACTGAATGTGCGCACACCTCCCTAAGGCCTCAAGGATTATAGCTCATGCACACATACACACAAACACATGCACAGGCTTTTCACAAATACTCGCTCAGTCTTGCAAATCTAATCGTTACTCAGTCTCTCTTAAATCAAGTTCTCATAGACACTTGGGTTTTGCATCTCTCACGCCCAGAACATTATAAATTCTCTCCACTCCTTATTTACTCAGATGTGTGTACACCTTTAACGATCAGATTAATACGTGACTAACTTCCAGCAGTTGCCAAATGACGACTGGTGATGAATCAGAGCACCCATCCTACTTTCACGTTCTGTGCTGCACTGTTTCTTAATATAATGGGCTGGGACTCCAAATGTGTCTGGCCACTCCCGACATGATGAATGAACTTGTATGTCTTGTTCGTCCATCCAAGTCAGCCGAGGCTAAATGTGTTACAGCAGATGCTTGTCCCCAGTTGGACCCAGGCAAGAGCTGCTGTGTCCACACTGGGTCACTTTATTTAAACCGCATATTTTTATTACAAATAAACTCTGTGTGATTTATGTAAAATGTAGCAACAGGTAACATGTGTACATGTCTGTCTTTGGGAAGGAAGCTTCCTGTTTCCTTAATAGTAGGGATGCACCGATACCACTTTTTTCAGTAGTAAGTATTTACATTCTGGTACTTGCCGATACTGAGCACCAGTACAAGTACTTAATAATGCCATTAAAGTTCTTACAATAACTTTTAAAACATGTTTTATTTTCATTAGATTGTGACTTCCTAATTGTAACAAATCATTGTTGCTGTTTCCTGCTACAAGTGTAACTATAGTTAACTTTACACATCACTTTTTCAGGTTATTTGTATTAAGTTTACTAATTTTGTGTTCCTTATTAAGCTGTGCAACTGTGTATATTTCAGTATACTTAATTTCACAACATTATTATGGACTTGCAGAATTAAGTTTACAATTATATATTATAATTATTATTTACAGCATTTTCCCTAGCATTTTAATTAAACATTTACATGTGTAGTACTTAAGTTTCTTCTTCATGTCTCTCTTGTCTAAGAGCTCATTAGTTCCTACCTGTCATTGTTTAGGGGGGACAGGTATGAGTGTGGTACCATGTGTGCAACAGTTTTGTCCACCCTGCTGTGAATCCTAAAGAGTGAAGTCGCGTGTACTGAGCTGTCAGGCCGTTTTCTTATTTGAAGAATAAATACACAAAGAGAAGTTGTAGCAGCTTATTACGAAGAAAGGGGCGGCGGTGTTTTTTCTTAGTCTTTGGATTAATTTGCCGAGACATTCAACAAGTTTACACCCGCCAGGACTTGCGGGCTGCGGTCTACAGCTGCACTCTGTGCATTTATTTCAGTTTTACGTGGACTTAGATGGAATTTTACGCGCCAGTTTCCAAAGTCGCTGCGGTCAATAGAGGATGATGTTGAGGACAGCGACTCTATGGCTGATGATGACAGCGTGTCCAAAAAAGAGGGTAAGAATCAGCAAACACCTTGAACTCTGCGTCCTTCTTTAGATGTTTACTTGTATCGGGTGACTACGTTTCGTGACGTTGTATGGGGTTTCAGAGTAGTTTTATGAGTACAAGTACTAGTATGTGAGGACAATACCGATACCCGACGCTGGTATCGTATTGGTGCATCCCCACTTTTAATACCTTACAGGGTTGGGTAGTAATGTGTTACAAGTAGGCCTGACGTGCAAGTTTAAAAAAATAGTTTTCAAAGGAGCTCTAAAAACAACAGTCACATGATTTACAGTTACTCCCATTAAAAACTCCTCCTCTAACCTTAAGTAACACATTCTGTAGGTGAAAACGTTGTTAGCTAACTAAAGTTACCTATGGCAATTTTTTAAATGTGCAATTTTAACTTATCTTGTAGCTTGTCATATCTTGTCAGCTGGTCTGCTAATTGTGGCCTTTAGAAAGCATATAACCTAACCTAATGCCAACTTCAAAATTTATAATATTAAAAGAGTAACTTGGACTTTGAGTAACTTATTGTTCCAATTCCTGATTTAGAATTTTTTAATGCAACTTCAAATACAAAGACTTCTATGCCTCCACCTGTAATGAGAAAAAGTTCAGGGCTGAGTCACTGCTAACCGAGCTAACGCAGTTAGCCAGAGCTAAGTAAGTTAGCTACCCGCAGTTAGCTCAGTTAGGCCAGTGTGTCTGGAAGCCAAACTGGGAGCAACACCATTTTTGGTTCGTCCCGGTAGTCGGTCACTGGAAGGCCGCTGAGCCTGGTTCTGTTGCCCGCTAACGGCAGCTAACAGTTACAGGTACCTAGTTTAGCAACTAGTAAGCTAACGGCAACTGTCCATCACAAAACTCTAAAATAAAAATTGTTTGATTAAAGCATTTGCATGGTTTACAGCTTACAAATAACTTAAGGACTAAACGCTGCTCTTTCTCGCTGTACACAAGATAACATAATGTAAATGTGGCAGCCTCCAGTTTTCACAGCATTAGCTAATCTGGTCAGGAGGAAGCAAGCCTGGAACAAAATGGAACACAAAGTTTCACTGAAAATGTATTGTTTAAGCCTATAATTTCATAATATCAAATCACTTGACAGTAGCACCTTCTGTCATGCTGTCTACTGTGGATTCAGACACCCACAACTGCCTCCTAACTAGAAATTTATTGTCCAAAATCTCCATTGGAACTCAAAATTCTGAAAGGGCAAATTATATTTGCTGTTCTGTTTATTAGTCAAGATCAGTCCATATATAATCAGTAGGATAGAATTATTAATAGAAGGACAGAGACCATATTGATGTGAGTAATCTATTTCATTAAGATTAAAAAAAATGATAGAAAACACATTAATCTGAACTATCCCAATAATCTGAAGATGAGATGAGATGTCATTTTGTGGCTGTCTGCAAAAGACTGTTACACTTTAAAAGACTATGTAATGTAATTCTACACAATATATGTATGCCACAGCAAAAAACTGACATTCATGTTTTCTGCTCACATGCTCAGCTAAATAGTTACCAGGATGTATTAGGTTTCATAACCAAAAACAGAGCAAGCCTAATATGATACACATGATGTCATATAAATAGCATTTTTTACTAGATTTACATAACAATTTTGAAAAATGTTCATGTTAAAGTTGCTATGGCATCCAAATTGAGCCATTTTTATCCAGGTATAAGTCACCATCCAAACAATGCTTGCCTCATTGCTTTCCTTCATTTGTCTCTTTTCCTCCTCTTTACTTGTCTCCCTCCCTGTGTCCCTGTCTGCTGCTAAACCCTGAAGCCAAATGATGCAATAATAGGTTACAGGGAGAGAAGGGCACGAGGGAGGATGGCGAGCAAGAGGGAGGAAGAGTGCAAATTCTGCTTATCAAAACAATTTTGTTCTCCATTGTCCAGGTGAAATGTAAAACAGCTCTCACTGTCAGAGAAAAAAAATGCTGTTAGTGGCAGCTGTGGTTTAGGAAGCAGTGTGCAGAGGAAAACAATAATGAACAAGCATAAGGAAAGAAAAGAGCAAGCAAGGAAGAAATAAAGAAAAAGTCAACACTTCCTGTGTTATAGGGAGTATGCTGGAGGAAGAGTGGGCACCATGTGGGAGGTGGACGCGGGTTACGTGTTGTTTGAGAGTGTGTGAGGCTTGTGTACGTGCAGCGGGGTGTGTGAGCCTCAGTGGAGGTGGGGACCAAAAGAACAGGATGCACGGCCCTTGAGGAATGTGTACAGCCTGGTGGCACGTCTGTGAAACTCATCCCTCCCCTCGCCTGCATCACTTTATTTTCTCCTTCCCTCGATCTCCTCCCAGAGACAGACGGGACAGCAGTCACACAGGCAGCGGGGGGGCAGGGAGATCTGTAAATGGAGATAGTGAGGACGATTAAAGGAGGGAGGATGAGTGTGAGAGAGACTGGTGACGGGTAGAGGCGGGGAGAGAGGGCCTCTGGGATCTGGGACATTAAAAAAAAGGTCAGAGAGATTGCCTTTGAAGGGAGTGTGATGGATAGAGAAAGTGAGACTGAGATGACTGTGGTGAACGGGACAAAGAACACGATCCCATTATCACCCCCAAAAGTTTAGAGCTGTACGTCACATCTTGCTGCTGTAGCATGAGTCACCAGGGATCTCAGGGGAGCCCTGCGAATGACTACAGCCTGCAGCTCACGACTTCAAAGGTTGCCTTGTTGACCTTTATGTCACATGCCGTCTCCTCTCCTCCCCCTGCATACATGTGGCCATATTATAGAAATTAACTATTTGAAGACTTAAAAAAATTGAAAATGCCTTTTTAATCCAGTCATATTCTACACTTATTTAATCATATATGCCAAATAATACAGAAAAATCCATTGATATGTACATTGTATTTTTATGTCAAAATCATGAAAAATCCGTTTTCTTCCTGTAAAACAAAATTTGACAGGTGCTTACACTCGCTGAAACCAAAAAGTTATAACCAAACATATCATGACACATCCACCTGTCAATCACCTGTTAGCAGGCTTGCAACAGTGTGGTACGTCGGTGTGCCTTCCAAGATGTTCATCACCTCAGACCTCGTTCTGCTTCACCAAAATATTGTGGCTACGACCCACTGGCTAAAACTTATTCACTGTGGGGACATGGTGTCTGAACACACCTCTGAGACCTACAGAGAATACTTTATCCAAAGTATCCAAAACTTTTGGGAACTTTTCAACAACACTCACTGAGGAGATAAAGTAAGTCGGCTAAAATAACAGATACGGTCTCTGCTGTATCCGGCATTCACTGTGTGAAAGCACTAAAACACACATGAAATAAGCTTGCTAACACTACCTACAGCTACTGTTAACACAACTACAGTTAGATACCACTGACTACTATTAGTGAACATAGCTCCCCTTAGCTAACACCACCATTAGCTACTGTTAGAAGACACAAGCTACTGTTAACTAACACTTCCGTTAGCTAGTTAGTAATAGTTCTACTACTACAGGTGGAAAAGTGAAAGTTAGGACTGCTCAACAATTATCCTTAGAGAGTTTATTTTGGCAATACTTTGGGAATACTTTAGGAAGTTAGGATGCTTCTGTAACACTGACTTTTCCTATCATCAGCTGCGATAGGAACATTTAAAGTTGGGAACTATTCATTTATAATGGATTTTTTTTCTAAATAACTTCCTAACCCTAATTACCGTGGGTACCAAACCGTTAAGCTAGGACCTACAAGTTAGGAAGTTTCTGTAATGTAGCCCTTGCATAAGAATCCCTGTGAGTGGAAAAGTCTCGTCTAACTTCTAATTGCATCGTTACACCTGCACTGTTGCCTCCTCTATCACTGCGGCTCGTCTACGTATCAGGCCGGATCTTATTTTTTTTGACAAGTAGCCTTGGGCATGTTCCCTTCCCATTCATTTCATCCACATTCTTTTCCCATGTAAAAACTCTGCCTCCACTATTTGCTCTTGCACACCCCCCTTCCTCTTCCCACCCCCCAAAAAACAGCTGCTCTCCATTCGTCCTGATTATCCTGGAGACCAGAACAGAACAGACCATGTAACAGAACAGCACAGACTGCACTTTATTTACTGTGCCGCTGCGTGCTGCCTTAGCTCAGGCTGGCTAACTAGCCACAGCAGGCCTGCATTCCAGCCCTCTGCAGTCAGCCTGCAAACTCCATACAGTAATTTGCAATTTGTAACTGAAGTGACTCACCTTTTGTAATAATAATAATTATAGCAATGAGGTTTATTTATATTTACAAAGCACTCAAAACAAGGTTACAAGCTGCTTTATAGCTGCCATTTTTACCATGTATATTTACCATGTGTATTTATTAATTTTCAACCAGGATTACAACATTTCAGGACTGCAGTGAGGCAAATAAAATAATGTTAAAACAGATAAGACATATTAGAAGTACAACTGTGTGGTAACTTTAATAAAAAGCCACATTACCAACCGACCCACAACAAGCTTAAAAGTGAAGCATTAGTGTAACAGTGTTGTTCCCTCCAGGTAACACATGCTGTGGGCATGTGTGTGAGGCAGGTAACTTGGTGACAGCATGTGTTTTTTTTTCTCCATGGGGCAAAACCCTCCACTGCTGACCTGGAAGTCTGACATGAAAACATTTTCCAGTCTTGCACTGAACAAATGTTAGTGTCTGCCACACATCATGTGAACCTGTTCAAAACTAACTTCACTCTCTATAGGAAAATACTGTTTGTGTCTCTCGTTGATTAATTTATAATCATTTGTTTCTTAAGCAGTAAATTCAACACATTAATTTTCTTATGCATTTAATGAGCTTTGAAATGTGTATATTATATTGAAATGAATATTTAAATATTATATTGATACAGTGAATGACATAATGTTGCTATATTATTAGTAAAAAGTAGTAAAAGGAAAGTAAAAGTAAAAACACAAGTTATCCCGGTTGTTTAGATAATAATACTGCTTTAATAATAATACTGTTTTTCATATTAAAAGAGTACAGAATAAAATTCAACATAATTTGAAGAGGATGTGGAAATGTCAGCACCTGTAAACAATGAGTGTGAGTCACTGTGTGACTCGAGTGCCCACGTCTTGTATGAATGACTTGGTCATCAGATTTAGAGTAAGAGGGTCCCACATGAGTCAGGTCATGTTTGGAAACACTGACTGAACAAAGGTTCTGGTGTGAAAGAGGTGTAAGATGCATGGTAATAATAGTGGTTTGTAGCTCGTTTCTTTTTTGACCTTCGATTGACCCTCTCCAGATTCGCTGTGTTCACTTGCAGACAGGAGGGCAGGATGGCATCTGTCTAGGTGACGGTTGTTTGCTGATCTTTATCATTCACGTTAGACCTCTGATCCTTTCTCAAGAGTTACAAAAATGTCAACATTTAGTTCGCGGAAGTACCCAATGTTCCACTCACTCCTACATAAAAGCTAGAAAAGGGGGATAAAAATGTTGTTTTGTTTTTTACTGAACTAACAAAGCTTTAACTGTGCTAGCGATGATGGTCCTCCCACAACTACTCTGGCAGATGTTCCAGATGATCATCCATCCTGTATTAACGGATTTCTTTCTTTTCTGTTTTTCAGTGTTATTCACAATAACAAGTCACACTGGAATAATGCTGTCTCTATGAGTGATACAGTTCATCATTCCTCCTCCACTTATGCCTTTAAACATTGATCACTTAGAAATAGTTTTACAGTTACAACAAAAGTTACATTTTTTTTTGTAAATATTGTTTTTGGGCTTTTTGTCTTTACTTGATAGGGACAGCTGAAGATATGACAGGAAACCGGGCAGAGAGAGAGTGGGGGGATGACACGCCACAAAGGGCTGTGGTCAGGAGTTGAACCAGCAGCTGCATGCTCCACCAGCTGAGCTACAGGGGCACCCCAAAAGTTACAGGTTTGATCATAGATGCAAATCAATGGAAAAGAAACAGTATTTTGATAACAGATGAATTGTTTGCATCATTGTTTTGTGGGAATGCTAAAATCCAATTATCTTTGGACTGTTAGGGTATTTCCACATTAGGTACAATTGATTTGGACTGTGCCAAAGTTCACATTAGTAATGTTGTTTTGCACCCGAGTAAACTTGCATCATCTCCTGCACAACATTTGTTGTTGCTATGGTGTAGAAAAGCCTGCCATTTGCAATATCCAAAGATCAATCCACTTCCTTGTTTTGGTATGATTAGTTTTCATACGGTCCATTGATCCATGTCCGGGATGCACGGTACAGTGTTGATGAAACAAACTGAACTTTGGGGGTCATGTGTACTTGGATCTGAGCCGCTGATGTCAAAGCCCCCTGAATCAGGCAAAACAAGACATTTAAAGACTTCACCTTCACCTTCACCACACCAATTATGGTGGCCATGAAATTCACAAAACTTGTTTGGTTTGGGCAACTGTAGAAACATGGCGGTGTAACATGGCAACCTTTATGAAAGAGGACCTGCGCCCTCTGTAGTTATAAATGTCTCATTCTAAGGTAGTAAAAACACAATGATTCTTATTTTCAGGTGATAATACACTAATTAAATCTTACTTATGAATATTATATTCAATTTCTGATCCACTCTGGCAGTAAATCTCTGTAAACCCTACAAACTGGACCTCATTAAATGAGAAAATAATTAACTAATTAATTAATTTCAGCAATGTTCCGTGCAGTATCTTCTGCCAAAAAAGCATGAGTAACATCTTTATGGTGTTGTGTCGGTAACTCAGAGCACTTGGGTATGGTTCTGAAAACATCATGAGTCTGGTTAAATATTGAAAAAGTCAGTGATTACTTCCATGGCACAGGACACATTATTTAATTGAGATCACAGAGATCAGCACTTTATTAGCCTAAATGAAAAATACCTAACCTAGAAATCTCTGGTGCCAAACTCAGGCACTTTATTCACCAAACCATCCATCCAAACCTCTCATCTATGCAGGAACTATGTTTCCTCCAAAATATGTTTGACCTCACAAATTAGTAGGAAACAGGATTACTGGCGTACCCGTGTGCCCTGACTAAGTGTCCAGGAGAAAGACTTCCTAGCACTTCCTGTCCAACTTCTAAATACTTAGAACATAAAAGTAGCACAGGACTTTGTCACTGACTCGATCACGCTCAGGTGAAAACAAGGTTCTCTTACTGTAACTTGCAGAAAAAGAAAGAAGGCCAGTAATGTACTGACAGCCTGGATCTGTCATTTGTCTGTGTTGTGTTTAGTAAATGTTTGTTGTTATTTCTTTCCTTTCGTAACCTTGGCAACAAGCCTTGGGGGTGTCATGGTCCCCAATCATCTGATATTGTTTTGGCAGTCACGCTGTCTCCCCTGATTGAACTGCACACATGTGCTCACTAAAGCGCACACACACATACTGTAGTTTGACAAGGTGCTAAAGCGGGGTTACAGGATATTGGTGGGCTCAGGGCTGCAGCGTCTGGTTCTCTGGGAAATATCCAACACACACCCTAAACAAGGGAGACGGAGGGAGAGAAACAGCAGAGCTCGAGGAACAGATCCTCGTATTCACTGGGGGCAGGTTTACCTGTTCTGCTCTGTTTCTATTCCAAACTCTCAGAGCGTTTCTGCTGTGGAGGACCGTGGTTGTTTCAGGTCATTTTCACTGACTCAGTCTTAAGCTGTTTGTACTTACTGGCCAACTAATGTTTACTGCCAAACACAGCTGCTCACTAAGATGGAGACTGTGGGATATAGTGGAAAGCAGCATGAAGGGCAGGATATATGTTTTTATGACCCATTGGTCTTTAATGGCACAAGAGCTTTGTACTTTGAGATATACTGCTGACATTACGTGACAATTAAAGAGAATAAAAACACTTAAACTGCACTTTCTGGGTTTTTTTTGTTGTTGTTGTTGTTGTTGTTATTTTGGAGTGTATGTTGTGTTTTTTCATGTGAATGTCTATGATAATTAAGTGTATCTCAGGGTATCATACCCTGTGTTGTGTGTGCTGAAATATTAAAGGTTGGAATGATTGAGTTACAACAGATTGACTATTTAATCCTTAAAATTGTAATTCTGTTGTTGTTTTGTTTCACATTTTGCATCCAAACATAAAATCTGCCTGTAGTGTAGTGACAGATAACACAGCCTATGTCTGGTCTATTTTTTAATTTTGTTTTCTTTTTTCTTTTCTTTTCTTTTCTTTTCTTAGACAATGCAAGTTTCCCTTCAACCAGATGTCCCAAGCCAAATCCTTACAACAGCTTTGTGATGACTGTTCTGTACTCGACCTGGACCTCTGACCTCTTGGGGCTATGGATCTTACAATGAGAATTTGCCATTTTGGAAAATATGCTTAGCTGCTTTCTTTCCAAGAGTTAGATGAGAAGATTGATACCGCTCTCACGTCTGTCGTGCCAGCAGCCAGTTAAAGACTAAAAAACAGGGGGAAACAGTGAGCCTGAATCTGTCCTAAGGTAATTACCGTACCAGAACCTTTAAAACTCACAATTTTCACGTGTTGTATAGTAAAAACAAAACTGTGAAAATGACAGTGTATTTGGGGTGGAGTCTAATTGAAAGGAATTGTGAGAAAACCAGTGGAGATTTCAGGAAGTTTTGGTGCATTCCACTGAAACTAGGAGGCCCAAATTTCCAAAGTCATAGTTGAAAAATTTCAACTGGAACGCCCCTTGAAGTTGGATTTCCGACTCAGGAAGTCAGAGGAACCTCACCAACCCCAACCTCAAAAAAGTGAAAGCTGAAGTAATATACTGTTTATTAGCAATTCTAAGTTTTGTCTCTAGTTGCATCAGTCTAAATGATAAATAATATGTTGTTATGAAACATGGAGACGTTCATTTTTATTTTCTGACTTGTACTGGAACAAAGTCAACAGGTCAGGTGTGAGGTCTTTCCCAGCTCTGACTTCAGAGGTAATTAGAACGGAGCATTGCTGCTTCCTGCCAAAACACAGTCCGACACTCAAAACCCTGTAAAATTTCAACTGTGTCCTATTAACACTTTGGTTTTTAGGCATTACTCAAACAAGATATGTGTTATTTAGTGAGCTTTTCTCATACTGGTAAGTAGATTCTTTTAGCTTCAGACACAGCCAGGCTAGCTATTTACCCCCAAGTCCAGCTTTATGCTAAGCTAAGCTAACCAGCGCTGGCTTCATCCATATATTTATCAGACAGATACGAGTGGTATCTGTCATTTCATCTATGTCTCATTTTACAAGACATATAAGCTGGCCTCAAACTTGGACCCCAATGATGCCCACAGTTTAGCAGTTCAACCACTTCCTGAGAACACAGCTCACAGATGAGACACGTTTCTCTCTTCCCTCCCTGTAGTCATATCAGCACGATCAGCCTACATTTGCTGCTTGACAGGTGAAGGCAGGTGGGAGAGCCGTGGGTGTTGTTCGCTCGCGAGGTGAGATGAAAAGCCCAGTACGATGTCATTCTCCGTCCTCCCTCTGTTCCGATTTCTACTCCTGCGTTGGTGTGAGTCCGCTCTCGGCTCCAAGGGCAAACAAAAAGAGAAACGGCAGCAGGTTGTCAAGGCAACACGGGAGCCACACAGACACACACACACACACACACACACAGGTGATGTGTGCAGTTTTCTCTGTGTGTGTGCACTCATGCACAGACGTGTGGTGAATACGTCACCGCAGTTCTGTTGCGGCGTGAGTTGTAGGCTGGAGCTGAGGAACCTTTCACGACTTCAGCTGATGAGTGGGAATCTAAAGTTGGCAGCATGTCACAAGCTTTATTTATACAGCGCTGTATCTTTAGTCTCACGGCTAGTGTCCTACTTTAACACAGACTTTGGAAATGATGTATTAGTGCAGGGAAAGTCACACCCACGAATAGATTTTATATTGAGATCACAATGATATATCGTTGCATGTTTCCTATTAAGTCTCTAAGAATAGGCTGAAGCATTTTTGAGTGTCTGGGTGTGTGAACTTTTTTTCTTGAAGTTCCCATGAAACAGTTGGCACAGTGCTTATTGGTTGCATGTTTCCTGTAAAACAGGCAGATAGGGATGTATTTGTCATAGGTACTGATTGGTATTTGCAGTAACCAGTAGCACTGTGTGTTACGCCACCCTGTAGTGCAGCTAAAGTGGTCCACGGATGTAACACCAAGTGGGGGAGCGGTTCTATAGAGGGCCAAAGTAATGCCCCTTCCATTGGACAATCATGGGACCTTACTTCGGAAGAATATAAACTGTAGTCAATGACGAAAGACAAATAATCTTTTGGTCCCAATTAAATTTTGCCACAAATTACACATACAATGTTTGTCAGTTTAAAAGATAATTTTACAAGCCAAGAAAGTTGCAGTTAATGTTACCAGGCTGTGAAGATATGTAAGCAGAGAGACTACACACCATATGCGCAAATGGCGTCATCGCGTCCTCCAAAATTGAATGTTTTATTATAATGTATGTTTTCCAAGGTCCTGGACTTCGCCGTTTAAGTAGCTGAATCTTGCCAGAGTGAGGGCTCCCAGCTAACATGATCAGACCTGGACCAAAACAGCCTAGAGACCAACGAAGGCCTGCTTCACACCAGGTAATAGGCCACAGAGCCACAGTCATGGCTAACTCTAAATTACCCTGCTACCGTATTCTTGACGGTCCTGGAAGCTGTGTTTGTCCCGATGCCCAGTTGTGCTCACTCGAGGCTGCTGAGCCCGGTTTTGTCGCCTGATGATGACAACAGTTATGGTCAGCTACTTTTGGAGCAAATGAGAGTTGAAACTGAGCTGCCAGAGGGAACCCCAGAAAATATTTTCTCCATAAAGTTTTATCCAGTTTCACACAAATCAGTGACTAAAGTTAAAAAAGTTTTGCTTTGGTGCAGTGAGGCCTGAAGAAACTCTCCATTCCACCCTGATGAAGGGAGGTATTCTCCTTCCATGCTGTGAAAGCGTCATGATCGAGAGAGTGCTTCATTGGACGCACATTTAGTAACGCCCTCGAGTGCAGGATGAGGATGAATCATCAACGGTTTTTCATCATTTTCCAGGAAAAGCCAAACTCTGACATGCCATTAAAAATACCCAAGAATATCTACAAGGCAACTTTTTTATTATTGTTGGGCCACACACTGGTGTATAGGTGACATATATTGCAATGAAAATGTGAGAAAAACACTTAAACATCGATGTTGAGTTCATGGGAACTTTAATAGTGCTTTCAACTCTAAATAACAAGACATTCATCATTATGTTGCTCCTCCTCTTAACCTCTAAAGAACGTGGCTTTGATAATCTTCATCTCCCCGCTCTTTCTCATCTGTCATTCATGTGTCTTTTCTCCCCCCAAGAGCCGTGAGATAGTTTTAACGGCTGGGCGTGCCCGCACTTCACATGCAAATGTGGGAAAAGTAACAACCAGGAAAAATCAAGAGAAAAATTCAAAACAAATGCCTAATTAGTAGCTGGGGATTCAAATGGAGCCAACAACACCACAGCCAGTATAGCAAACAATTTTGAGAGGGGGAGCTGAGAGAGGGAGTGATATAAATGTCAGGTTTTAAAGATGTGTTAATGTGCACTTTCTGGTACAGAGAAAGCATTCATGGCTGGCTTGGGGGGGGGGGGGGGGGGGGGGTTGTGTGTGCATGTGTGTGTGTGCGAAAGCCATTGCTCACATCTGTGTATATGTCAGCTTTTTTTCTCATGTGTGTCTAGCTGCATGTGTTAATTAAATACGATATGCAGCGAGCATTACCGAGGGGGAAATGGATCTGGGACAGCTGAAATGCAAACACCTTGCTTAGCCATGCAAAAGATCAGACTGACACTGTTAAGTTCAGCTTTCACTGGCAGATTTACTGATCAAAGGATTATAATCTGATGTTGGATCGCAGCCTGGGATGAATTAAGGATTAATTTGCCTGATATTAACTGCGAAGAATGGATTAGGCAAGTATAGAAAGGAAAATATGGAGAAACTGGAGGATGTACTTCAACTCACCCCTGAACCTATTTGTTTACATGGAAAGCAATTTGTCTCCCCCCTCCTTCTACGTTTTTCCTTACTGTGTTAAGAGAGGAAATGCTACGCCTGAATGTTGGCAGCCCCACCAGAGTCAATAACAGACAAAACAATATGAGTAGCAAAATTAAATTGGATAACTTTGTATATATGGCCATATCCCTGTACGCCCTCCAAGATCCCAATCCTAATAAACTCTCCCCCTGGTCTCTGCCAAGTCTAATTTGTTCACTCTGCTTGTGTTTCTGCAGAGTGATCTTGATTAAGACACACACCCCCCCAAAGGGCCGGACCAACTCCTTATCTCACAGTGAGGAAGTGAGGAAGGAACCATCAACACTGACACAAAGGGTGGGCCACTTGCGATGTGAGTCGGCTGTGTTTAGGTTTATGCAGTTTTCCATTAGCTGTGTGGTCTAGAACTGAACTTATTCTAAAGGCCGTGGAGCTATTTTGTTTATTTTTTTAAAATCTGGAAACTGAGCATTACAGCATGGATACAAAGCAGGTGGTGAGAGAGGGATCTGGTCAGGATTGATGCTACGTGCAGGGACCACACAACGAATGCTGCGAACACTTTCCTGCTCGAGTGTCAAGACATGTGGAAAATAAACCTCAAATGAAGTAATTCTACCTACTTTTCTATTTTCAGAATTCAGATGATTCACATTTATATGTGATGTGAAGTGCAGAACATCGTAGGCCTCCATAATATTAAAGAGAGATAGCCTTGTGCATGACTTCAAGGTCGAGTGCGTAAGATTTACACAGATTTATTGGCAGAATATGGCAGACATGGAAAACAATATTCATAAGTATGTTTTCATTAATGTATGTTTTTGTTTCCTTAGAGTGAGCCATTTTGTCTTCAGCAGAGACCGCCATGTTTCTACAGTAGCACAGAAACCAAACACTAGATATCACTAAATGGACTTGTATATACCCATGTATACGTCCATATATATATGTAGTATAGTGTATGGTTGTGTCATTTTATCTTATCTATCGTCACTCAACTCTCTTTTCTATCAGAAGTATTTGAGCTGCTGTAACTTGCGAATTTCGCCAGTGTGGGATCAATAAAATTTATCTTATCTAAAAGCATAAGCACTGGTCCCTCAAATACAACAAGTGTTCAATCTGTCTTTCTAAAAATTTTATTTATGTTCTATTTAGCTTAGTTTAGCTTAGTTAGCTTAGCATAAAAACTAATAGTCCAAGGGTACATGCCAAGCAGAACTGCAAAAAAAAAGAAAAAAATCATTAAAGCAATAGTATGAAGCATTTCGGCATTAAAATGTCTAGACCTATGTGATATATTTTGTTGAGTTGTGTACATTATCCCAAATGTTTAAAACAGTGGTCAAACTCAGAGAAATCTGTGACTTACTCAACGTAACGAGGCACTTTATACTATCCAATAGTTGCTATAACTTCCAGGAAAACACAGGATACAAAAACACAGTTGGATACATCAGAAAGTGATGAGGAAAGTCAGATTTTGATCTACAATGGTCGTTTTTTTAACAATGAAGATAACAACTACCGTGATCCCACACTACTTCATTATCTACTTGTTTTGTTATTTAAATTTTTTTAATATGAGAGAACCATAATGAAAGAAGTGTAACTGTGTTAATTAGTCCAGCACATAACCTCCTGTAACACTAGATGTTTTTAGACTTTGGTTTTTGTACAAATTCAACAAACAAGATAACGTGACATTTCCTTTCTATGCTAAATTTACCATGCACTGGCTTTCTTTTCATATTTCACGCACAGATGTAAGAGTGGCAGCCTATGTTCTTATCTTAATCTCAGAGAGAACGCAAATGAGTGTGTTTCCCCACATCAAACCGTTCCTTTAATATCTGTTTTCAGGTTTAATCTAATAGTCAGTATGTCGGCTACTGTTTGTATGAAGAAGGAAGAAGTGGGAGGAATCTAGATAGTGTATTATTTAAGCAGGAGTCACGGTAAAGAGGATAACCTTTGCTCCTATTCTTATATAGTTTGAATGACAGCAGAACAGGTTACAGCTGAGAAGAATGGGGCAGGTGTTAATGAATGACAAATGAAGGAGAAGAAGTAAAGGAGGAAGTAGGAAAGAGGATGTGAAAATAGAAAATGGTGCTCCTGTGCTGCACTCCTCTTCCCTTCAGCAGGGGTGGTCCTCCTCTGGCGAGATAACCCCAGCCAGACAGCCATGGGTGATAGAGATCAGATTGAGATGACAGACTGGAGTGCAGCCCAGACACACATGCACACACACGCACATACACGCATACACAAAGTAATGAGGAGGAAATTAAAAAGGCATTCTGTAGAAAGAAAAGAAAAAAAAATCAGCATTCTTTGTTGTTTGCCAGTCTTTCACAGGAGGAGAAAAGGGAAGTGAGTGAAAACAGAAGGCTGGAAGTTCTTTGTTCTGTCAAACAAACGCATCAACATCCCTGAACTGTCCAGTGAACCTGCAACATGAATGCTCATATACTGTTTCATCCACTCATCAATGTCCTTGTGCATATTATCAGTGTATCATTTACTGGCCATCCTTTATCATGACAAAAAGTTTTGAAAAAAGTTATATTAATCTTATAAAGCTGATTTTTTTTTACTCTGAGAGTAGATAGAAGTGAATATTTCTTGTGGTGCTCCCCAAGGTTCGATCCTTGGCCCTCTGCTTTTCTGTCCTCACGTGCTGTCATTAGGTTATATCAAACATCTGTTTCCTCTGCTATGCAGATGACACACAATTCTACATCTCCGCTCCACTTGATGATCTGAGCTGAGCTGAAAATCTTGTAAACTGTATTTCAGAAATTATGGATTAGATGGCTGAAACTTTTCTTCAGTTAAATAAGAACATCAGAGATTTTGGTTATCTGAGCGAACAGATCTGTCAGATTTGTTCATGTCGCTAATGTTTTCTTGTGAACATCATTAACTCACAGATGTTTCCCTAGACTGCTTGGATGCTTCAGATGTGTTACAGATGTGGCTGGTATTCATACGTTTTTCAGGCCCAGCAGGCACAATTTGCATATAAGTGTATTTTTTTCTATTGGAATCTGTATTGATTTGTTCATAAAACAACAACTTCAAATATTTGTATGAGCTGACTTGAGCAGTACTGGTAGCTGCATCTGAATTTCCAGTTGCACTTCCCACGCCGGTCACATTCACGCTCAAAAGTTGAAAACGGATGCATTTAGTTCACCAAAAACATGGGTACATTGAATGAACACACTCTTTTAATGCATTCATGCGCAACACGCCTTAAAGAAAACTTTGAAGCAAGTACAAAAAACTTTTATATTTGTTGATTTTGGAGGCCACTGTGGACAAAAGCGGTAGTGTTTCCACCACAATAATCATAAAATTTAACACTGTCTGGAAAAATGTAAACACAGGCATCTTTTCTTTTGATTTCAGACTCTGACCCAGTGGCAGACATTAAGAATAACTATTTAGAAATAGCTCATCCTCCAGCTGATGGTCTTGTTTGCTTATGTAGGTCATATAGAATCATTAAAAAATAAACAGACTTTTTCATGACCAGTGAAGAACTCCTTGTAGTAGCCTCAAAATCATGTTTTTGATTTGGGTTTTAATCTAGATCTAGATGATAGACACATCTCAAAAGCACAAAGCAACATGACATAATTTCCACTCCTGTTAATTTTCACCAACACAAATGAATTGTGACCCTGTATCTGCAATTTGGTAGCTACAAAGCGTGACACTGCCACCATTCGCAATCTGTGTATAAGTGGCGCTTTCGAGAAACAGGCACCAGATGTTCAGATTTGACAACTGTGGCCCTGATGAAATATCTGAGCTTCAGTTGGTTCATTTTGATGTTGCACTTTCATTAAAGCAAAGCAACTGTCGTCCCACATTAACTCGAGATGCTTCAGAGACCACATTTAACACCGAAGCAGCCTTCCACCATGTGTGCAGTAGTATGTGTGTATCTGTGGATGACAGGTGGCCTTTGTCTGATGATTCATCACAGTGTCCTTAATATCCTGTCATTGCTTCATTGATGTTATTCATGCTGGAACTTTGCAATACCTCTGGGATTCATGAACCAGCGATCCTGCTGACAGACTAAAAACACGCCGCTCCGGTTGGAATTTACGAGTAGGGGATGAGCGTGTAGATACTCAGTATTTTTTCCACTTAACTCCGCCTTTCCGTGAGGATCCTGTGTGTAATGTGTGTGTTTGTGTGTCTGCGTGTGTGACGTGTGAGAGCCTCTATCCCAGAGGTCATTGTCTCTGGGTCCAGACGGCTCCAACTCAGGTTCTCAGTGCGGCTTCACTAATCTGCCGTAATTATGTCTCACAGCCAGCTCGCTCACGATCACACACATACATTGACTCCCTGCCTCCTTGACTCTTTCTCTTTTTTTCCTCTCCTCCCTTGTCTTTTTTCTCAGGGGACCAGAGTCGTGGTCGCCTCAGGGTGGCTGGCAGTGCATGTGTGTGTGTATGTGTGTGTGATGCAGTGTTAGCCAGGCAGTGCGGCTACTACATTGTTGAGACGCAGCTCAAAGGAGTCCCTTCACAGCTTCAGGGTGAAGAGAGAGACGCAAATGCCTTCGTGACTTGCCATATAGTGAAAGGAGTTTCCAACGCGAGAGTCATCGGCTGCACGCATCACTCTCGTCTCCCCCGTCCTGCTACAGTGTGACGCATATCTTCCTTGTGTTTCATCAGTCGTCACGCCTCAGGGTGTGTGGTGACGCAGAAGCTGTGTGGGCATCCTAAATCCAGACTACCTGATCAGGTTCATGGGAGTTCAGCTTAAGGGGAGCCCATTTCTATTTAAGAATTCACAAATTGTTATTGTTGCTATTTAGACATTTATTAATAAGATACAGTGATCGAATGATTGTTTGAGCTAGTAACTGCAGTTCGTTACAGTTTGGGTCTTATTTTTGTAAATTTGGCCATCCTTTCCACAGGCAGTAACTTGCCAAGTTAATTACTGAGATATGGAAATGCAGCAACATCACTAAAAAAAAGGTGGTCAAATGGTGCTAGAATCACAAGCAGTCACACAATCATATAGTTTTCAAACTGACTTTGGAGGAAAAAATGAAGATTTTTTCAATAATTCAGATTGTTATTGATTTTGAGTTGACAGATTTATATATCAAATGAGATGTTACATTGGCACAAATAAGAATATAATAGCTACAGAATAATGGAGACCCATACAAGAGAGGGCACAGCATTAGCCATAATACCCCCGAAACAAATAAATTATGAAATTTAAATAAATAAATTATAGACAGAACAAGACCAAAAAACCATCATGTTTCAGGGGTTTCAGACAGTGTAACATCATTTCAAAAACCTCCCCAGATTGGTCCTTTGGTAATTTTTCATCCTGGTCAGCATGAAGTTGTATGAGGCGGTTTTTCATTTTGTTTTGTTTTGTTTGGTATTTTTTTCATTATTTTATTTCTTGACATGTGATCTGTCTTCTTAAAAACACATTCTTGTAGACACTGACAGTGTCTTACCCAGCCCCTTTCTCATGCGTCTAAGAATATTACTCCAAAATGGCTGAATAAGCAGACAATCCCAAATACAACGTAAAAAAGTGCCTATTTCTCTCTGGCATTTCTCACATGAGTATTTTGTTAATGAACCCATCCCCTACAGTCTGGTTGGTGTCCAATAGTACCTGTGTATTATTTTATGTGTAGTGAATTTGTTTATGGATAAGACTTTTATATCTCAATCTCCTAAACTTGACCAAGTAGTTTTGTTTTTTTTTAAACCTACCCAAACTGCAAGGGTTTCACAACGTTACCCATCTGTTAAAAAGTTTCTCTGACAGCATCTCACGCTGCTGCTAAAGGGTACCTTGCGCATAAGTATGAGATGCCGAGGAACATGACAAAGCAGCGTCAGTAATCAACAAGCTGGGACGAGAACTTGTTGCTATTACATCCTGCATCACAATTTTAAGGACCTCAGTGTAGGACTTGTGGCATCTAGCAGTGAGATTGCAGAAGACTCACCCCAGGGTGACCAGACGTTCTGAAAAATTCAGGACAGTCTGGTATTACAAGCACTTGTCCTGAATCCTGATTTCTGTCCTGTTTGTCTGTAAAATTAACTGTTATAATAAGAGATAATATGAACAACATAAAAATTGTTGAAAATATGACCAAATCACTTATGCAGGCTATAATTCCTGCTTTTAGCTATTAAAAATGTCCTATTTCTTTTTGTAAAATATTTCATTATTATTGGTGTGTTTTTACTTGTCTATCACACTGATTAGGCTATTTTAAAATATCTAAGAAAATGTGTTTGTAAGGTCCATCAGCTCAATGACAATCGTATCTGCTGAAAAGACATTAAAATTTACCATGAAAAATGTTCAAGGAGAGAAGCCATTCGTAATTTCATTGTACCTCAGTATAATGACAATAAAGATATTTCTGATTCTGAAATGTCTGAAACACACACGTCATTTGTGCCAGGACACTGTGCTTTATATCATCCACAGAATCAGTTACCGATCTGCGTAATATTAAAAATAAATGATATTCCTGTTAATTATTCTATTTTAATCCTTCTAATATGACACACACACCCAACCCCCTGTCCTGAATTACACCAGTTCTCATCTTTTCGCCTCAGCTCACCCTTCCCTTTCAAAGTGTGTAGGATCGACATGAAAACACAAAAACACGCCCTCTTGGCACATTCTAAGGTAACAAAAACACAACAGTCCTTATTTTCAGGTGATTACACACAAATGAAAACATACTTTTGAATATTATATTCCATTTCTGTCATATTCTATCAGTACATTCACCTATATCCTACATACTGGTCCTTTAAATAAATGACCATGGATTCATTTGAAGCTGAATGGCTGAACCTGCAATTTCCATCCTCATTGTTTTCACGAAGCACCACTCCCTCTGCCTAGCTAACCATAAGCATGACTTGTGAACGCATTAAATGTTTATCTTTGGTTTTGCCACCAAAACAAACATTTTTCATAGTACAATAAATCTAAAACTAGAAAATGTAGTTATGCCGCCACAAGGACAAAAACTGTAATCATCTTATAGTCTGCAAGTACACATTTGTATGGCGCTTCTTCCACAGTTGCAAGACACAGTAAACTATGATACAAACACACAGTGATGACACTTTGAAAGGAGAACACTGTCAGCACACACAGTTAGAGATATCAGGGTTCATTCCAGCTATATGGTATTTAAAAAACGCCTTATTTTAACTATAAACCTTGATTTAGTTATCCCAGTTTTATTTAGAATAAAGTGTGCCTTACAATATACTCTGCTCAAGGTCAATCACCTGATACTCATAGAAAGAAACCAAAGTCTCCTCCAGAAAATAAACATCTCACCTTTTGAACTTTATTGTGTTATGCAAGTCTTCTCAGGGAGGTTCATAAAATACACTTTCAGTTGTGTTTTAAAGGAAAGCAGTGAGCATGTACTCACAGGAAAATATACAGTAGCTGTGTGGCATAAACAAGGAAATGAAAAGTAACATCATTTTATTTGACAGAATGGGAGCATGCACATAAGGAAACGACATAAAATGAACCCTTGTTTAGGTAAACAATCTAAAAATAATTATCTTAATTTGATCCAACAATCGGCCGTGCCTGACTGCACCTTCTGAAATAACAATCCCTTTTTTTTTTCGGGCATCACAACCATAATGAAGAGTTACAATTCATAATTGTGGTTGGCACTCATTTATATTGCAGTGATGTATGTTGGAGTGAACTCTGTTTAACCCTGTGACAGTGTTCATTTATTCAGAGGGCAGGTTGGCCTTACAGGACAAACCTGTTCCTTTTCAAAGGAACTCTGTGGAGCGTTTGGCCTGTGTGTGTCAGTGTGTGTGAACCCCACTGAGCTCATTAAACTGTTAATATCGCTGTCTTCCTCTTCACAAAACCTCAAACCTCACAAGATATTGCATGCTCAGTGGCTGAAACACACAGTCCTGCATACACACACACACACACACACACACACACACACACACACACACACACACAAAGCCTCGCAAAGCTTTTCTGACTAAATGCGTGCCTGGCTGCTTGCTAAAAACACACACACACACAGACGCACACACACACAGACGCACACACACGGCTGCAGCACAGCACTCTTATTTAAACTGATGTGAGTGCTGTCACGACATCCGACTAGTCCTATTTGTTCCACAGAAGCCTTGGCGTGAGAGAGCAGGGTCACCCCACTGGCTCTCATGCAAATCCATTCAGTACACACACACACACACGCACACACACACACATTCACACACGCACACACTTAATAGTCCTGCAGATAAGCAAAAAGACAGAGAGACAGACAGACCAGCAGGCAAGCAGAGAGCCATGTAAAGACTCGAGCAGAGAGAGACGGGTGGACAAGAAAACCATTTGGCAGACAGACAAACCAGAAGACAAACAGACAGATGTGCAAATCAACCTGAAGACACAGAGGCACACATATACTGATGTTTATCTAGAAGGACAGATTAATGTCTGAAATAACTTCAGTCCTCATCATTTTAAAGTTTTCCTGCTTCACTCACTGGTAGCCCAAAATGGCAGAAAGAGCTAACTGTTCTCGTAACGTTCTAGTAAACTGTCTTCCGCTTAGTGGCTTGTGCAGGCGGAGGTGGTGATCAGCCGCTGATTGTAGGTCAAAAGGTCAGGGTGTAGTCCAGACAAACCAGAAAATGCCATTCAACCACATCTGCCTTTCGAAAGGCGGGGATGGAGGGAGTTTTTGGGAGTTTCTGTCTGACAAGCATATTAGTTGAAGCTTGCTTACAAAGTCCAGGTCTTCCTAAGTAAACTACCAGAATGACAAATATAATATAATAATATTATCGTTCAGGTCTAACGGTATGTGAACACTACCACTGACAGGCATCAGGCTACATTTTCAATAACTTAACAGAAAAAGAAACAGATGTCCGATACTTGTCGCTGCGTGCCGGACCTGATGCGCTACAGAGTTGAGCTGGCCTCAACTTTCTTCAGCGCTCCTATGACACAGTTATGCGTCAACCAATCATGTGTTTTTCATCTCCGCTCCTGTCTCCCTGTTCATGTGCAGTGTAAATAATGAAAGGAAAACTTATTCTTGCCGTTAGCCAGTTTCCAGTTTTATTTAAACCTTTTGTCGTACCACAACATCAGCAAAAAACATGCAGTTTAGCAATCCCTGTTCGCTGACTTTACACACAACCGCTCTTTACTGTCATTGAGCGCTAAACACTTAACTGGCGGCTCAGGGCGACAATGTAGCTGGCCACGTGTGGCTGTTTTGTAGCTATGTCGCCGAAAGCATGAACATACGGTGGGCCTACATCTGCAGCAACCTCTGTTTGGGTGTTTGGGATTAAAAAAAAAAAAAAGACAAGAGACACGCTAAGCTAACACTGACGTTAGAAAAGGTCATATCAAACATATAGATATAGAAGGACAAACTTCTTTTTGGCTTTGCTCCTCATACGGCTGCTATATGTCTATAATATGTCTAAAATATTCAAAATGTTACAAATACTCATTATTTGCTTGTAAAGATAAATGTGGAGGGCTGACGATTTCATTCTTGAAATTGAAATCAAGGGATCCATTTCTTTGGATTATTACGCTGCCCTCTTCTGGGTGCACTGAACTACGAATGACAGCACAGACAAGATAAGACTCTAACCTCCACAGAGATGAATGACTTACCTCTTGATAATAAAAGTTGGTCAGCCATTTTCAAAATAAAATACGACACCTGTGAACACAAACTGTACTAACTAGATGATCCCTGAAGGGTTAAAGCTTTAGCTGATGTTTTTAGGTTAACGTTCCTTCTCATTCAGAGAATTAGGGTGTGGCTAACAGTCAGATGTAATCTGTTACCGGGGCAACCAGATCGATCAGCATCATTAGCATGGAGAGCAATAGCATTAATATTAGCATAGATTAGCGACAGCAGCCACTCTAACATAAGTGTTCAGGTGAAGGAGGTCGAATAAAATCCTCCACCTCCACCAGATCCTCCAAAACTAGCATGGCTGAAGCATTGTGCACATCTGAGTCAAGTCAAATTTAAGTCACACAGCGTTAGCCTGAAATCATGTCATGTCGGTGGAGTGGGAGCAGCTAAAGGGTGAAGGGTGAAAGAGGGATGGCGGCGTGCCTAAACAAGATTGGAGGATGATGCATGACTTCAGCTGCCACCATAGTCAAACATAATAGTTCCATTTCAGCCACATCTTAACTTTTTAATAGAGCACAAAATGAGGTTATTTGTCAAAAAATATTTGCCAAACAGTATGGTCAATATTGTCAGAAAATAAGGCAAAATGTTTAAGTAAGACAATATGTTTTGAAAGACTGATAGATCAGCTATTTGCTCTTATTCTTGGTTCAGTTGTTGTTAGTTTTAGTGTCGTGTTCTGATCTTTTAGTTTTCACATATCTCTGAGGACTTGTGTGGGATTGTTTGGGCATTTACACAAGCCAATGACAAATTGCCTGGGATGTGTGGGTATGAGCAAATCAGTGGTCTTCACATTTTACATGAATCAGACGTGGGGTTTTCTTATTTTTACCCACAAGGGAAACAGAAAATACCAAGGCTCAGTGAGAGGCTGGCCAAACAGGATCAGGGGGCTGCACACAGTGACGCAATAGAAACAGGTGGACAACACGTACATTTAGATGGAGTGGACGGGACTTGTACAGGAGAACATCGCGTGCACAAGAGGAACATTTGACATCACCCACAGAAATACCAAGGAAAACAGCTCACATCCGACAAGCACTGTGAAAGCAGTGGGTGGGATAGGACTAACTTATGTCATAAAAGTCATATCACAAAACAGAAAAAAAAGAAAGACCTTTTAATTTCAGTGTTTGTGTTCTAGGTGCCAGTCTGTCTTATCAGTTTCATAATACTCTGCTGTCATTGTCAGTCACAGTTGTGTGTGTGTGTGTGGAGTGCTGCTCCTGCAGTATTTCATGGGGATTTTGGCGAGTCCAACCTGCATGGTTGGCCATCAGATTTGTCCCGCATAGCCTACCCCAAATATGTCAAGCGTGACAATATTAGTCATTTCATGCCAAAAAAAGAATAGTGGGTCATATTCACCCCTCCTCCCCCTCTTAAATCCATGCATGCACACACAGACGCACACAGACACACACACACACTTTCGCCTGTCGCCCCTCCCCCTCCTTCTCCTTCCCCTCTTACACGCACGCACGCAAGCACACACTCAGCATGCTTCATTATACACTTGCCCACACAGCATAGCGTGCCGGAAACAGACTCAATAGATGCCAAGCTCCCTGTCCCTGCAGGCTCAGTGCCCCTAAAACACTGGATGCACCTTCCCAAATTAGGTTAATTTGCTTTTGCCACAGAGACTGCCCAAAATACAGTCTAGTGGTCCCACAAAACAATTAGCACAGAGAAATAATTATGTTATTTTTGCGTAAATTCCAGCTCTCATCAATTATTGACCTGGCCGGGTTGAATAATCAGACTAGCATAGTGAAATAGATAGGAGGTATATTTAAATTATGATAATCAGGACACTCAAAATATTATAATAACCAAATACTGTATTATACAGCATAGTATATCAGGCTATTTCACTATTTCTAAACTATAAATTTTATACATGGCATTATGATTGTCAGTTGTGGTCCGTTTATACTGCCTTATGTTGCTCCTAACTCTCTCTTCTTATGCCCTTGCCATCGGGGTATTTGAGGATATGACCGGTTTCAGAAAGGGTAAGAGGGAGTGAGACAGAAAGAGGAGGAGGGGGAAACACAGAGACAGGGCTTGTCTTCCCTCTCCCCTCTTTGGCACAGTAGGGTGCGAGGTTTGATTATTGTCTCTGCTCGAGTACAACATTTCTTCTCCCCTTCTGTCACGTTCACCAATTTTTTTTTCTGCTGTGGAGGCAGATAAACAGGCACGGAAGGTAGGCTAGACTTGAGTGGGCGAGTGCAATTTGCATCAGAGCAACTGAGTCTGCACGATTCATTGACGGGTCCATAAATAGCACGACATGCATTACAAAAGAAATCTTAGCGAAGATATCTCTCTCTCTTTTCATTCTCTATTAGGATGGGTGAGATTAGCCTAGATTCAGACACAGGTTTGCTTTGGTCAGCTACAGAGAAATAAGGGCAATGAGGTCACATAAAAAAGGCAAAAATGTCTGTCTGGAGTTATTTGGAAAGCATCTATATTACCATGAAACAATTGGTACTGTAAAAGCCCCGGCGGGAATGTCTGGCCGCTATTTCACATTACTTCTGAGGCAATGAATTAAATGCACACAACCCAAACAGAGCATGGAGTGTGACCTATGCATGCAAGCAGACACAGCTCAGCTAATGTGACTTCAAGGCTTTGTCTGCCTGCATTTTGCACACAAGAGATTATCCATTCTTTATTCTTACAACCAAAAACTGGGTTTATTTAAAAGGTAAGCACACTAAAGTCATTCTCACAAAATGTATTCAAGCTGGCTTTTGAAAGATCTCATCTGGGAAGGTTCTGACATTTTGGAAACGATGCTTTGCATATGCTCTCCCTCCATTCTCCTCAGTAGTAAAGCACACAACTTCTGCATGTCACCACCTTAATATGAAGATCCACCCTACAGACCCTGAATTTGTTCTGCAATGCAGATTGTTTTTGAAATCTCTGATTGTTTCTACCCTGTCAATGATTGTCCTCATATTCATTTAGTGAAGCAACGAGAGCATGGGTACTCAACAGTGGGTCCATGACCTCTAGGGGGACCTCGGAGTCACTGCAGGGGGGCGCCAAATTATTCTTTGATGGTTTATTTGATTTTTTTCCCCAAAAAAATTAGAATATGTTCAAAAATACATTTAAGTGTGGTCTATGTGTAAAAACAAAACAAAACACTTTTAAACAACACTGATATTACGCTTCCACCTCAGAAACCACAGGTGAAAGAGCAGAGGGTGCAGCTAACATAGCTAACATTAGCCATGCTACAGGTGCTGCTGACTTAGCAGCTATGGGTACACACAAATGAAAGAAGACACGAACATAATCAATGCAATGTATGTAGTAGGGGGTCTCTGTCCCTCTTTCTAACAGATCTTCCTAGTTTAGATGCTGATGCGTAACTCTGAATGAATGTTTAAAGTTACACACACACCCTTACTTCATCCTTTAACTCTGGCATGTGAAGCCCGCAGCCCCCAAAGCATATAATTGAAGTGATAGGCATTACCAACTGAAGCTTCAAGTCATGGTGGTTGTGGTAAGAGTGAATTTTCTCACGAAATCTGGAGGCTTCCACACCAATGGAAAGCTGCTGAGGTCTAAAGATGGTTTAGAGTTAAGGTGACCTTGTTAGTGAGTAGGGCATAGTTTCTCCTCATTTCTGTACATTATACAATATATTATATGTGGTTATTTTTGAGGCTTTTATTTTGATAGGAAACCAACATCCGCGACGTTCTACGCTGCGTGGCTCTGCGTCGTAGCCATAGCAACAGTTAGAGCGTGGCTCACGCCAGGAAAAAGTCAGTAAAATTTCTGGTATTTTATGATTATTCTTGCCTGCATTCCTAAAGTGACTGCTGAATATGGGTAGGTGAAGTTTTCTTTTTACAAGTCAAAGCAAAAAGCCTCGTTCTTGTTACGTTGTGACTGCGGTGGTGAAAACTACGTGAGATGAGAGGCAGCACTGATTTGTTTACAGGGTTAGCGTTAGCCAGCTAACCATGCTAGTTGAGATTGGAAGTTAGTTTCATTTGATAAATGCTGTTGCCTCTCATTAACTAATCAATGACATACAGTAATGTAGCTACAGTTTATAATAATGTTTATCGTCTCCTTCGAAACAAAACGGCATTTTGGTCACTGCATATTGCAAGTAAACTAATCCAGGGACCTAAAATGTGTCTGTCAGTCTTAGCAATGAGTTTGTGTATGCTAACTTTTCACGGTCTCATAGATGATATGATATAACAGTAATGTAGGCTACATACTGTATGTAAACTTCAAATTCATATCTGTATAGTAGGCCTACATGTCATTGTTAAAATCTGTTATGGAATTAGCTATTTCATATGGATGCACTCAGTCTGTATATCTGAAGTCTGCATATTTGGGAACTGTGTGTTTTCAACCATGATAACATGTTTCAGATTTTGTCAGAGAACTATTTACTGACTACTATTAATTACTCACTCTGCATATCAGTTAAATTCAATTAAATTCGACTTAATTCAATTCAGTTCAATACTCTATTGCCATATCATGATAGTTGATTGGAATTTGCCTTGGTGAACTCACTTAAATTTTAAGTGTATAATATTTAGGAGGCAGAAGTGGAATCTAACATTTATTAGAGTTATCATTAGTTTTCACTCACCTGAAAATAAGTATTGTGATGTTTTTGCTACCTTGGAATGAGTCGTTTTTATTTACATAGACCATGGGTCCTTGTACAGAGATTTAGCATTTAACCCATCTTTGTATTTGGGGCTGTGTGCAGCTGATGTGCAGTGCTCAGGAACTCCAGCTCTAACCCAGCACCTTGGTCGCGTTTACTGGCTGAAGAGTTGACCTAGCATGCATGTTTTTGATGGTAGGGGAAACTGAAGCACCTGGAGAAAACCCACACAAGCAAAGGGAGAACATGCTAAGTCCACTCAGAAAGACCCTACTGAAATGGGATTTGAAACTAGGATGTTCTTGCTGTGAGGCAAAAGTGCTAACCACTGTGCCACTACCATAAAACTTATCCAAACCATGGAATCATCAAGCATAAAACTGTACAATAGTACATGCAATAATCATAAAACCATGAGGCATAAAACAATGGATAAAATAAAATCCAACACATAGGAATACATACATTTCCCTACAGCACCTGTAGAGAAATTAGCAGCAACATAAAACTAACCAACTGGCCTTAAAAATATAGATACCACAAAAACAGAAGTTCATGCTGCTTAACTCTTTAACGTTGGAATAAGTAGGTTTTGTCAGGTGATTTTTTAAACGCTCCAGGAAGATAGCTGAATGTTCTTATGTCAAATCCTGATGTTCTAGGTTGGTGTCCTGAGCTCAGCAAAATAATGAGAAAATAAGAAGGTTATGAGTGGCGGGTGGGGTCTCTGTGGCTGCACGCCACACAACACACTTCTGGTGGGATTATTTTTGTATGAGTCTACACATAGTGTTCTGGGAAAATGCTGCATAGTTTGCCTTAAAAAAAATATCTTGCTTGTCAATAAAATCATATTATTATCCATTTGCTTCCTTCAAAATGAAGTGGTTTAGTTCTCCATCTTGAATCCTTACTTCCCTAGTAGCCCCTCAGTACTTGTATTTGTGTTTGTGCCAAACTGTATGCCCTCATGAGTTTAGGCTATATGTTCGTGTTTGTTTCCTCTCACGACTCAGGCATGCGTCCATGCAGAATAGATGAGTTTATGAACAGCTTGCCTCTCTCACATTAGACTGATTAATAGTTCAATCAGGGCTAAAATGGACAAAATGTCATGGAACAGTTGTCATGCAAAATCAGCCCTTTATATCTGCGTCCATCTAAAAGGATAGGCCTGCTTAGTGCTGTCACAGGGCGTTACTAATTTATTTGCGTTGTGTGAGCCAGTGATTGAGGATCTCTGCTGTGTTTTAAATGCAGAGCCTAGAGACAGTTGGGGGGCAATCAGGCTATTAGCGTGCATGAGCATGAAGCCTGCTCTTTGGTTGGGCAGGATTTGTGTGTCTGCACTGGTGTGTGAGTGTGAAAGAGACAGAGGGAGTACACGTGCTTGTTTACATGCTACTGCTTGAATGTTTCAGTGTGCCTAAGTTAAACCTGCCTGTCTTTGCATGAGTTCTTAGATGGCTGTGTGTCTGTCTGTGTGCATTGTGCTAGGAGCCAAATCCTTGTGTATTTGTGCTGTACATTTCCCTGTGTGTCCTCTCACTCTATTTCCCTCTGATGGTCTGCAAGGGCATTTAATGTTTGGCATGGAGCCGTGCACAGGGGATCATCTGATAGTAGTGACCTGTGGCCCTAAGTTAGCCAGAGGTATTTAATCTGAGGTCAAGTGTTGAGTTGGCGTGATGTTTTCCCCTCACTAATGGTGAGCAGATAGATAAATGCCCTGAAAGCGAGCACACACAAATAGACAGACAGAGGCTGGGTTTGGCTTGCATTCTCCTCACACAACCTCCTGCACCCTTGGCCACATTCCTTACTGTTCCTCACTGGCCACTATTACACTACAGGGGAAAGTTGGGCTTTACTTGGTTTGCAGCAGCTAAATAACAGGATATACAAATCATTTTCTTTCTTAACTTATTTGAAACTACTCAGTGTACTTTGTCAGAGTAAATACTGCATGACAGAGATCCTATAGTAAAAAGCCCTGAATCATTACTATACTGGATGCCTCCTTTCCATCCGTCTCTATGGTCTCTACCTGTAAGTCATTGTAAAATCAAGGGTCATTTGCACACCTGTTAGGCTAAGTGATACAGTTGTAGTCCCAATGCTGTTATGTTATTCCTGCATTCATGTGGTATTGGAATAATTTGCAAAATTAGTTGCAAAGTAGGAAAATTCACCCGAACAGCCCCTCAAGTTGGGACAACAGATTGAAAAAATCAAGAAATTTTGTTCCACAACTTGCAAAGTTATTGTGTGCTTATGTTAGATTTTAAATACACAGAAGCATGGTGGACAAGAGTAAATGGTTGGTTGTTAAGTTTTTTGTTAATTCACATATCGCATGACAATTTTGGCTTTATTTGTTATATGGTAATGGGTTGTAACCATTACTTGCTGTCCACAAAGAGTTATTTATTTTAGTTGTTTAAGGGACTATACTGGTGCAGCATTCATGTTGTTTCCACAGTACGACTTAAAAGCTCATGAACAGACCAAAGTCGGAAGAATGGCATGCCAGCTTGGAAATGGGACCATCTGAGGAACACGTGATTGCAGCATATATCAGCACTCATGGAATGCCTTCTGTCCAACCTAATCACTTTTCGGTTGTTGTTGCAGAGATATTAGAACTTTGTTTTGTGGCTTGTTCCCACACTTGAAGGTTGAATCAGTCCTTGCATTGCCCTGCTGTGGAGGACAGGCTAATGTATGGCTGTGAAGTCAAAATACCCTCAGCTGTGAAATGCCATAATCTACAGTCTATAAGCTTAATGCCATAAGCTTGACTGATTAATCTATTGAATAGAGTGTACGGCAAATGGGTTTAATATGGTGGACATCACGCTAAGGGATTTACCCTTACATTAACCTCAAAAGCTAAGTGCTATTCATCAGTTTAAAACTACTACCCACTTTTATCCTGAAAAGAGGAGTCAATTTTCCTGGATGATATTTGGGAGAACACAATGTCTTTGGGTGGTTGTAGAATCACTTTGATGTACTTTGTAAAAGTGATTAGAGGACATGTTTTTACACACATGGGCTACTACTTTGTCCGGAAACTGCTACTGTTGGCCCTTGTGTTTTAATTTGAAGGGGATGTTTTTTATACAAGAATCTGGAAAATAACACAGACACAGAACTCACCCCTCAGTTCAAGAAGCAATCGATCAGATGTAGAACCTTGAAACAGGGATGCACATTTACTCAAATTATTTTTGACATTGCAGTTTGGCCAGCTGCAATAATCAAATCACAGAAGCTGCTACTTTTTTGTTTAAGTAAAAATGTGTTACAAAACAGCATTATAATGAAGTACTGTAGTGCTTCAGAGATGCTCTGGACTATAAATCTTACTCTTCAGATGTAAGAAAACATTTCTTCCAATTGAAATATCTGTCAACATAATACATACATAAATTTGATTTTTTTTTTACCACATCATACAGCCCTACCTTGAAAACAGAGACGTGTTCATTATTTTGAATTTCTTCCTTAAAGGCTTAAGTGTATCGATATTTTCTTACATACACCGTAGTTTCAGATCTTCAAATGTAAGGATTTGTGTGTTTTTCTCTGTTTAATAGCATTTGAAATTGATTATTTTGTGCTGTTGGTCAAAACAAGCAGTTTGATAATGCCCATTAGGCCTTGTGAAATTGTGATGGATATTTCTTTACTTTTTTTTTTTACTTTGTAAAGAAAAAATGATTATTCCAGTTATTAAAGAACTAAATGGGCAGATTAATCAGTATTGAAAGCAAGTGTTATTTGCAGACCTAGTGTGCAGCATCAAATGAAAATCCATAACATACACTGTATACTGTTCCCAGACAGTATTGCTAATTCTGCTGGCCTTCTGCTTGTTTCCAGGAGACAAGGAGAGCTCTATGGAGGCAGAGCAGGAGGAGGAGGAAATGAAGATGGTTCTTCACTGTCCTCCGGTCTACCCACTGCCAGAAGAGATAAAAAAGGTAGGCATCAATTCAGAAATCATGTTCCTGAAAACCCCTGGCAGGTACAGTGCAGATTTACTTTTTGAAGTCACATCTGAACACCAGGGGAACCAAAATGAAATAATGTTCAGCACAGACATTCAGTTTGGGACCCTACTGTACATGTTATTTTTCCAAACAGCATGTTAATGAAAGACCATATTGACACAACATATGTTGTGAACAAATTAGATTTTTTTCTACAACACAAAAATACAAATGTGTTGAAAACATATTTGTTGCATCCTGATGAGTGTTTCAACACTGTACTCTCTCCATATGCTACAGTAATCCATATGATTTAAATAAGAAATGGGACAATGTTCTCTCTTTTAATCTTCCATCTGTTTTAAGATAAAGCACACAGTAAGGAACATGGCAATGATGGCATGTTGCTTTATATTCTTGTCAGTGTCAGGTGGCACTTACATATTCCCATATGATATGCCATATGGCATGAATATGAATAACCAGGAATGCCACTTGCTTTTCCCTTTTAATCAAGAAGCACATAGGATATGTACTAGCAGTGTATTCTCTGTGTCTTATTTTCAAGCTGTTGCTAAAGCGTTTTTTACAATACAACATGCATTTTGATTTTTTTCATATTCCCTTTGTCACTGGGTATATAGTTTTACTTCCCATTCTGGTAGAAGGTGAAATAGCATCCTTAGCAAAGTTAATTAATTTCTCATGCCTGTGGTACACCCAACCAACTTGGCATAATTTCCACATACTCTAGTAACCTTTATATAAATCAAATTACTGGTTATGAGAGGCTGGGAAAACTAGACAATAATTTTCTGTCCTTTACCATCTACCCTGCACTTGCTCGAGTTGAGTCTGTTTTTTATGCAATAACGGTATTTATGATGATGTTTCAGTTATATACCAGAGCTGTATTTTCACTATTATTATTATTATTATTATTATTATTATTATTATTACATAACATGCACAACTATGCAAGACTGTAGAATTAAGATTAGAATGTGGATCAGTGATGTCCGATAGCATCCGATAACAGAATCAGGTCAATATTGGCCCCCAGTAACAATATTGAACCCTATACTGCAATCTCATTGAGTCTTTTCCCCACTTTTCTTTTTTTTCCCTATTTTACATTGTGATATATTGTAATTGATCAATTATTGTCACCAGAGCTAATCACTCCAATACTACCAAAGTCACTCCAATTTTGGAACTAATATGTCCTCTGTGTGACCAGCAGCAAAGTTACTTCCAATTTTAGGAATGTGTATTGCTGCTGCATGGTCACAATGTAAATAAGTAAGTTGCAAAGTCTCCTGCACTCAAAAATGTGATTTCCTTCTGTTTATGTCGCCTAAAATGTCTAATCTGACCATGCTGACTTGTGTCTGTGCAAAGTTTGTCATGAAAGAGGTGTTTTTTCTCTTCCTCTACTGAGCCATCCTCTACTAGCCATTTTGATCACTGGTCAACCAAGCACAGGCCGCAGTGGTACTGAGGGCCAGATCCAGAATTTCTCGATGAGGGAGAAAGAGTAGATGTGCTTCCAGTCCCAATTTCAGTTTCAGAGTTTTTAATAGCTTTTTATGTGGGCACATAATGTGAAAAAAAAAATTAATCATAGCAAAGTATTTTTACATAGACCTACAATAAAAAGTTTCTGGAGGGGAACTTAAATGTCATAACATGGCACAATAATGTGACATGTCACACCCCTCTCGTTAGCTTGTTTACAGCCTGTCGGATTGTCCCACTGGGTGATGTTAGACTTGACAGCCTTAACGATGTATGTTCCCAGTGATGTGTTCCCAGCTCTCAGTGTTGTCAGCACAGTGTTATCATAAGCACTAGAAATAATGGATACAACACCCCAATAAACCGGAATTATCCTTTAATATGTTTAACAGCTGTATATTATTAAGTTAACTTTGTCATTTGTAACTGGTTTGGTATAGCATAGCATAGAGCATAGTAGTTAGATTACTCAGTGACTCTGTGAAGCTGCTCTCTGTGCTCAGCCTCTCTTCCTGTCTCTCTCAGTTCCTCTGTCTGCTGCTCTCTAGTAATGTCTGGAATTTCTTACTGAGGCCAGTAGATGGCTGTGAACAATACACCCCCTGGTATTATGTGAGGGTGGCCTTTCCATGCCCATGTACAGACAAAATCCCGCCACAGACTCCCCTGAAAGTCTCTTACAGACACACACACAGTCCATTCTCCCATCCCTCCACTTGTCTGTCTATCTTTCTGCCTGCTTTGCCATGGCCAGCAGACTCAGATGGGAATCCATTTTATTTATTGATTTCTGTGGTGTACATCCATCTCTCCCCTGTGTGTGTGTGTGTGTGTGTGTGTGTGTGTGTGTGTGTATGTGTGTGTGTGTGTGTGTGTGCATCCGCTTCAGTCCTTCTGTTTATGATTTGTCACAAGGGGCATGTGATAACCAGACACAGAGCAAAGGAAAGAGCGAGAGAGAGACAATAACAAAGAATGAGAGAGGGAGGGAGAGACCGACATTTTGATCATAGCCCATCCATCTGGTTCGGTCTCAGGGTCTACCTCCCTCCCTCCCCTCTTCTTTTCCTCCCCCTGTCATCCACTCAGATTCCAATAGGTCTGTAAAATAGAGGATGTTCTGGGCTTAGCCCCCCGCTGAGTACACTTCAGCACCATTTATTGGAGGAGGCTTAGGTGGCTGGGGGCGAGCGGAGAACAAAAAACAACAGAGGCAGTGTGCGTTGCAAGCGCAAAGCTGTGGGCAGCACCATGTGCACTGGTCGGCGTGGGAGGCAAAGAGGAGGTGGTGTACTAACAGGCCCATTTAAGTGCTGTTAATCCTGGTGTGCTGGGAGAGGGCTGGCACCAAGGTTTAATGGTGGGCTGCTGAGAAGGAGAGCGCTGCGGTTACACACACACACACACACACACCATGCCTCCCACCCACACACTTGGGCTCAGAAACACATACTTCCCCTGAACTTTCATACTGGCAGTATGTTTATTGTGTGTTTACGCACACACACAGGATGCAGCTCAAGTACAGTTTCAGGTGCACTCACATATGAAAATACATGCTAACACCACATGATTTTATTTATTTATTTATTTAAAACAGATCCATCATTAGCTTATATAGCATCACATTAGTGTTACATATGTTATCACATGTGCGTCTCAATTATTGTGGGGACAATGGGACAGTATATGTATATATATAAAGGATCAAATATACGCTAAGATGATAATAATAATGATAATATTGGTCGACAAATACATTGGAACAGATATTGTATCTTTTTAAATGTAGTATTAGGAAAAGTGTTTACTGTTACATATAGTACATTGTAAGACAGTAGAGTAACCAGTGTCAGACAGGGTATGAGAGCATCCACATCCAACATGTGTTTCCTTTTCTTGTAGGTTTGGGCATTGAAAATGTATTCTGTTAGGTATGACTCTGTGTTGGACATGCAGCATCTAGTCTGTCACCCTGTCCAGGGCATCTCCCTGTCCTCTGTCATGTACATACTGGGACAATACTAAAGATAATTAGTAACTCACGAATCTGTGGTTGTTTCATTTGAACAGTGACATGCACTGCTTCACATTTTCTCTTTCAAAATTTCCAAAATGCATCTCTATAACACCAACAAATCTGCACTGCTCTTGAAGGAGTTGACATTTTTTTCCCACTGTCAGCTACAGCTACTGACTGACTTCTTTATTTCGGTTACTTTTTTTTTTCCCTTTGTTTCATATTTCTGTGTTGCAAAACCAGCCACTCTATTCTCAGTGCCTAACTTTTGTCTCTGCCACCATAACAACGGAACTTAGAATAACAGATGTGGTATTGTATCTCATTCTAAGTATGCTGAGAATGCATGCTGCTTTTCAGTTTCACCCTGTGTCATGTGAATACAGTCACACTTCTCTTCAGCCTCTGTCTTTGTCTTTCTCAAGGGCACATTAGCACTTATTATTCAGGGACCAGAGAGTCTTACTCCCACCTTCACTGATGGTCTCTGAATTGAAAATCAACTCAAACCTGCTTCTCTAAGCAGGTGGCCAGACTAAAAATAGAACTGAATTAAAAAATGTGAGCGGCTGTGTTTGGCGTGTTGCTACAGGTAGCAGTGAGAAGATGAAATATGATCCAGGAAGTCCAGCTTGATTAAAAAATCCATTAGTTTCGAGGTTTATCAGATGCCAGAAGTTTATAATACTGTGAGGCAGAATTTAGTACTCTCTTGTCATGGCAGCAATCATATCATGTGCTCTTAATGATCATGAGGTGAAAGATAGGGTGACATGAATGAAGAATGAATGCTTGAGACTGGCATGACACTGTCATAACTACATCATTATACCTGTCATGAGCTTAAGGGACACTTTTATGAATGGTATATGAGTATTGTCATTAAGTGTCATGTAGCCAATTATGTATATTTTTAATGCAAAGTTGACATTGTCTAAGATGTCTTTGTTATGACATCTTGACGTTGAGGTGAGGTGACTGAGAGTCTGCTAATTAGGCAGCTAGCTCCATGGCTAATCAAGCTAACTACCTAACACCAGCTACAGCCAGCAGCAGACAGCTACATTAAGCCACTTTAACTCTGTAAGCTAAGTCACCTCTGTACTGTACTCTGTCGTCAAACTGGCCTTAAATAATATTTAATGACATCTTTATGACAAGTCCAAAATGTGCCAATTTATTTGAGATCCAGTAAAATATTCCTGACACACTTGTGAGGTCTCATGACAATCAGTGTCAAAACTAATCACATATGACAGTTTGATGTCTTGTTAAAACCTAAAACTAAACAGTTTTTTTTTATTTGATAGTGTTAAGTTGTCTTGACAAAGATTTAAGGGATTAAATCGATCGCAACTGGGCTGGTAAAATTGTCTTAGAAGACGTTTCGCCTCTCATCCGAGCAGGCTTCATCAGTTCATGATCAAGATAACTATGACCTGGATGAATGAGAATATTCACAGGCATCTTGCGAAGACATTAACAGGTTATCTTGTCTTCGTTAATGTAAAGTTATTGTAACAAAGATGTTATTGGTTTGATAAATTTCAAGCTCATAATAAGGACATCTCAACAATGTAAACGTCACATTAAATAATGACAAAATTGACTGAATGACACTTAATGACAACAGACATAAACATTCATAAAGACTACATGTTCAGGACAGGTGGTCATGACACATGGACTTTGTGCTTGCACTTTCTTTGATTGGCCAACACAGTGTGCTGGATGATGTTGCATTGTGTTGCAGAATAAGTAACTTTTTTGTGTGAGTCCTCTGCATCAGTTCCTCTGCTGCAGTAATGCAACTCCACAGTGCTATTGTCAGTCTGAACACACAGCACAAGTCTTTGTCTAGTGCTACTACTAAAACTCAAAACAAAGCTGTTTCTCTCCCTCCTGACTTGGCAGAATTTTTCTCCAAGCTGTCAAAGTGACACTTTAACTTAGAAGATGTGTCTCCTGCTTCCTATGGCACGGTGCTCTTCTCCTGATGGATTAGTTGTTTTCAGTGCAGCACAGAGTAGAGTACACCGCAGCTCTTTTACGCAGCAGCTGAGCACCTCTTGTTCTCCATGAGGTGCTGATACCACCTATTCACTTCTCAAGTGTCACAGCCTGAGAGGAGCTCAAACACACAGTGTAACAGGACAAGACGTTCACCTCCAAGAGAGAGGGAAGCACAGGGAGAAAGAGATGGAGGGGAGAAGCCAGAAAAGCAAGCAGAGAAAGACAGACCCAAGAGGGACAATACTCCCTGTTACAGTCTCAAATGTTGTGGTCTGTGAAGAACGCAGAAACACTGTGTAACAGGACAAGACGTTCACTTGAGAGATAATTAGAGAGTGAGAGGACAGTCAGGGAGGGAGAGGCAGAAACAGGAGCATCCCCCTGTGTGAGCAGGAGAGATAAGTGAAGTGATTTTCTGTTTTGTTTTCTTCAGAGTGGGAACCAATGAATATAATAAGACCAGAACATGAAGACAGTCTCTGTCATACACACATACACAAAGATATACATGCAAGCACACAACACACTTGCAGCTCTCTCTGTCGTGCTATTTAACTTTTTCTGTTTCTGTTTCTGTTTCTGTACTTAAAAGGCCTGTGTTTTTCTACCCCACGCTATTCACACAGACACACACACACACACACACACACACACACACACACACACACACACACACACACACACACACACACACACACACACACACACACACTGCATGTCATGGCATGCCTGCACTTCCTATCTGACTCTACTTTCATTCATAATTTTGAACATTTTAGGACATTTTATCAAAATGATGATATTAATGTTGTATACCACTCTCATATTGTTCTCCTTGTGAGTTTTAGACCTTGAGAGAAAGGACATTTTGGGAGACCATCCTCACTTCAAAGACCTGATTTTAGAATTAGGTCAGGTCAAACAATGAAAGCAGCGTGTTAGCAGAGCAGCAGCAGCTCCAGTCCCTTTGCTGTGTCTACACAGGATGCGTTCAGGCACAGTATCGAGTTCAGGTCACCTGCATTTTGGCAGCACTCCAAGCCTAACACTTAATCACTGTGGTTACATGCAAAAACAGCAGAAAACAGACTTGAAGCATGAAAACAGTTTTTTTTTCTGTGTTTGTGTGCAAGTGAAACACTAACTGCTTTTGCAGCCTTCGTAAACAGAGAGCAGCTGCAACACCTCCAGACATGCCTTTAAAATGTCAGTTAGGTTAAGCTTATGGGAGGTCGGGGGGTTTGACCTCATTGTGTATCAACAGGTTATAGAATAATTAGAAGTTTTGTTTAAAAAAATATTTTGTTGTATTTCAACAATAAATATGGATCAGAATGTGGTATTTTCTTTGCACACTTCATGGTACATGGAAAAAGAGTGATTTGCTCTGTGTACACATGAACACCTGTTCTTTGGCTTCAGGTTTACATCAGTTAAGTTTTTATATTCTGCCCTGAAGGCAGACACGCCATCACATCCAACTTGTCTAATAAATGTAACTCAGTGTTCCAAGTGTAGGATAATTGATGTACAGATATAGCAATCCATACATGCATTATTTTCTTCTTTTAGCTCACAAACTAAAATCAAACTTCTGAACATCTCATGCTGTTCATGTTTTTACCCTAGTCTCCAAAAGGCTGTTGTTCATAAGATGTTACACCAGTCAGACTTTTTTGGTTTGCTGAGCCTCTCTCTGTTATCATTTTTTACAAGGGTGCAATACAAACTGCTGTTTCAAGCTGAGCTGTAGAATGTCTGAAACAAACTTCATGCGGTTCATATATGTGTTGGCATTTTCTTTGCATCCCGACAGCACTCGGTGATGCTGTGACAAAAAGCAAGAAAAAATTATGGTAAAAATCCCCTGCGGCCCCAAAGCATTTTCCCCCATAAGCCACCGTCCAGCTGTTGACAAGACACCTCAAACTGCAAGCAAGGTCAGTTATGACTGTTTCTATTATGAATTTTTGATGTGTTTGATGTTCCATAGGGCCTTGAAGAGCGATTTAAAAATCTGTGCCACCATTACAATGTTAAGCATATGGATACAGTGGGAAAATGCCAGGCAGGGGCAAAGGTGGAGAAACACTACTGTGCATATGTAGTAACTTTTGGTGAATACACCAGCCAAGCAATTCTCATTTAAATGAAAGGGCAGCACCTTTGTGTCTGGTGTCCAGGTCATATAATACATCTTTGCTGTGCAATCATTGCATGTGACCAAAGTTTTCCACAAGGCTAGGTATAGGTTAGGTAGGTAGATATGCTAGCTTGACAGCAGTGAGTTCTAACAAAAGCCATGTTTGTTGTTTACATTCATTATTTTGTTTGTAAATTGGTGAATTCTTTTATGTGAATGCAACATGAGGTAGTTGAAGTTGTGCATTTATACATTTTGGTGGCAACCGGGGGGGGGGGGGGGATTTTTCATTTGGATACCTACCTTAAAAATCTATCTTATTCTAGGTTCTCCAAAGGTACCTACTCTAGCTTTAAAGTGACTATACCCTTTTGATTTTCCCCTCTTCTTTAATGTGTTATATAGCTTTTTGTGCATGTAAAAGGTATGCAAAGTCACAAAGACGAAAGCCCATGCCAAAGGGAGTATTCACTCCCAGAAAACACTCCCAAACTGCCTGAAGCGCCTTTTTTGTAATCCAGCCTCTGTTGTGTTACTAGGTAACATCGAGGGCTGCAACTATTTATTATTTTCATAGTCGATTACTCCATTGGTTCCCAGCTTGGGGTCTGATTTCTTCAGTTTTGAGCTGCTAACAGCTGCCGTGTAGACACCTCAACATGAATAACGGAGCGGATGGCTACTTACAAAGTTAGCATCCACGTTGCAGAAAATCACTAATGCTTCTGGACTATCGCAACTTTAAGTTTTTTCAGTCATAAATGAGAGTGTGTGTAAATAATGGGTTTGTTTTGATGTACCGGTGTTTCAAAGTTTGCTATTATATGTAAGCTGCTAGCTTTGGTTAGCTTGCTGTTAGCTTGGGGTTTGTGTGTGTTTAGATACAAAAAACGATTGGTATTTTGTCCTGGTATCTGACTGCTTTCTCTTTACACAGGCACGGGCATGTCAGTGTGCGTGAATGGTCATGTGACATGCATTTTCAGGTGTGTTAGTATGGACAGAAATCATTACTGAAATAGTGCCAAACTATCAGAGATTGTTTTAGTTTTAAAACGCTGTGAATAAATAAAAACGCAGTAGCATGGATGTAGCTGCAGTTCTTGAACTTACAACACTGAAACACTCTCATCACAAGTGTGGTTTGTTCGTTGGAGCACTCTTTCTTTTTCTTCCACTAAAATCTCACGATGACTGCTCTGTGTGATACTGGAAGCATCTTCTATTTCTGGCTATCTGTTTCAATGTAAAGGTGTAAATCGAGGTCCTGACCAGCCTCCATCGTGTCTTTCCGTGCCTCTGACTGTTGACTGTCCAACTAAGGGCTCTCAACTGCTCTTTCTCCCCTTCTTCCTCCCTCAATCCATCCATTTTTAATGTGAGCATGGCAAAGTCTTCTAGAGGAAAAGAGGAGGGAGACAAGCCACATGTCCCCATGAGCTAAACCGTGCTACACATCTCTGCTTCTCTCTTCTTTCTCTGTCTGTCTCATTTTCTTTCTCTCAGTTCTTCTTTCCTTGAATAATGGATCATTTTCAACCAGACATGCTCCTCCCTTTTTTTCTCTTGAGGTTTCCCCTCAGTAAGACCTCAGGAAAGTCACTGGATAATGTTAGCACATGTGTTGTCTGTTCACTCTAATCAGTGTATATCAGACTTGTTCCTATCCTCCTCCTCTACCTTCATCGTCCTCCTCACCTCTCCTGCCCTTTTTCAGTCTGTTCTGTTCTGTTCTTAAATCTGCAGGAAGAGGGAGAGATTAAGAGAGTGGGGTGGGGAGGTTTCATCAGGTGAATGCTGATCTGCAGTAATGACTGAGAGACAGCGGGGGGATTATTGTGCAATATTGTCACGGGTGTTGTCTGGAGCCTGGAAATACAAAGTGACAATATTGCATGATAATCCACAGGTCATTAGAAGGTCACTGTTGCTTTTATGAAGCAGTTGTCATGCCAGCCACAGTGCCAGTTGTCTTTGAAAGATACACTTTAATCAAGCGTCCAGACAGTCAATCCCTAAATACAAAAAAATATTATTGTCAATGTCTGTTCCATGCCTGACATTCATGTTGTAGTGTGGTAAAACTGCCCTCACTCTGTTAACGTCATGTCAGGATAACACAGGTTACAACTGAGTTTGATAGCAGAGAAAGTATCTACAACATTCGGTGATAAGAGCAAGGTCTTTTTATAGGCTCAACAGTTTGTTCTGATTCTTTAACAGTCATACAGACAGGAATTCACTGTCAAAAGAGGAAGAATTTGCTCATTTTTAGTTGCCTCAATGAACCATTATCCATGATATTCACAAATATGTTTTGTGTTTTCAGCAAGGGTTGAGAATATCACTTTTTGAGGACTGGGAAGTCTTGCTCTGTTGCATTCTTTACCATTCTTTGGATTTACTGTAGTTTCTCACTATTGTGGCTACAGCTTTCACCACTTACACATATTGAAAGCTGAATACAGCTGGTCCTGGCATGTTTTGCGGGTGCTGTTGAAATCCAAGGAAACCTCAATAACTGAGGTAGAATTTAAGGGAAAGTGGCCACAACAGAAAAAGAAAATGCACCATTTACACCTTCCAGTGCTAAATAATAGCATTTCCTTGTAAGTTTGAAGGTCCAGTGTGTTGTTAAGTCCGGCTGGACTGGACCCTGGAGCATTTACCCCCTCAGTGCGTTTTGTTTGGGTTTGTTGTGAACACCAGACTTGTACTCTGGTGCGGACCAAACAACCATTTTCTGGTCCGTCTCAAAGGGGTGATCTCAGACTGCTGTCCAGTGAGTTCTGGGGCAGTTCATTTCTGCAAACAAAAACAGCTTCTCATTTCTAGCTCATGGTGGTGGATTTTGTCGGCTAAAATTAAGACTCAAAAGCGGATTTTATAAGTGTAGCTGGCTGATGTAAGCTGACTAGACTTAAGTGAACTGACAAGTCTCCAGCTGACATTTTAATTTTACCTACCTGACAGTGTTGCATGATGTATAATATTCAGTTAGAAAGTGGACCATTTGTTATCTTTTGACCCATATATTATTGTATAACCAATAATTGAATGTTGTTTCCACCAGAAGGCTTGTGATTCGATTCAGGAACTGGGCCTTAAGGTGTGAAGCTGCCCTAAGATTTAGGGGCTCTATTGGCAGGGTACACCAAGCAATTGACCCTGTAGTTTGTAATTCAAGTGAAGTTATGTGACCAACCCTATCCTTTTGTTTTTTGATGTCTTAGATTGAGACATTTATATTTACAGAGGCTGCTGGTCCTCTTCTATGGAGATTGCCATACTTCACCATCGTGTTTCTACTGTACAGACAAACCAGATACTCAAAAATATGAAAGCAGGTTGAAAGGGGAGGGTGAGGCAAGGTGTTTGCAATCTGCAAGCTCATTCCTAGATGCCACTAAATCCGACACACTTGAAATTAACACTAAATTTTAATGTTTCGCGTGGTCTTTGGTGACTTTACTTATTTGTCCTGTCAAACTGATGTAGATGATCTCTGTTTTACTCACTCATAAGTGTCTTAAGCTTTTTTGCATAATGCACTCAGATGCAGCACAGAGTAAAACACTGCAGGCGACCGCACTTGTTTTCTCTTGCTCGAGAAGGTTAAATGAGGTTGCATTTTGCTTCGCTCCACTGACTGTCATCTAGTCAGACAGACTGTCATTCCATGGGTTTAAGCTGCAAATGAAGAACATAAAAGTAGGATGAATGTTCAGAAAGGTATGGGCGTCACTGACAAACTGGACATCAAGGGAAAGCACACCCAGATAGAAAAGGCATGCAGACACGCACACAGGGTTCAGCCAGTGTTACCTCCTCTGGCCTCTCTCGGCTTACCGTGCCGTGCCATGTCGTGCCGAGCCGTGTGTTGTGATGCGTGGTCTAGTGGGGCTAACGGAAGCACATGTGTTGTCTGCTAACTCTGATTAATGTAACAGACTATACTCCCCCTTCTCTTTCTGGCTGCTTTTTTTCACTGGCTGCCCTGCTGTCCTGCCTTCACCTCTCATGTCTGCAGTCAGTCTGTGTTTCAACCTGAGCCCTGAGAAACAGTGTCATTAAATTATAACACAGTGTGTCTCTGGTTTTGTTGGTCTAGTATGTAATATATTTGAGTCTATAAAACAAGCAGTCCAAGTTAAAATGTTACAAAACATCAGTTGCAGGGCTCAGGACAGCTCACTTTTCTGGAGCTAAAGAGTCAAATTAGCTTTTATATTGTCACTTAGCTGTTGAAGAGTTTCTCTAACATTAAATGCTTGCAGGAGTAACCTCTAACTAGTTTCAAAGTAGATTGGGTTTCGTCATTAAAACTGAATAAATGTCTTAGTAGTCAAAAATTCAGTAATGTGTGAATCAGTTCTATCTAAGACATCTATTTTAGGCATCTAAGAAATTGATCAGGCCACTGTGGGGTAGACAGTGTTATTTAAGATCCTAATAATGGCCAAATCTCTAATATTGTAATAGTCTGAAATGTTCTATATAGGACTTTTACTTTTGGTCAGTTTTTCTGAATTACCATGTGATGAATTGGGGGAATTGCCGCATATGTGTTGCAATGATAGTAGCAGCAAAAGTAGAACAGCAACATAAACAACATGAACATACAGGATTGAGTGAATAAAGTTAGAGTTTAAGATACTCTTAATTATTATTACCAGTGAACACAGCACTGACCCCTTTCAAATTAAGGGTCTGATAAAAGTTTAATGGTAAGCAAAGTGGTATTGACTGTCTTTTTTTCTTTTTTTTTTTTTTGGTGTGTGTGTCCATGATGGCCTTGCAGGCCTCACTTTCCAGTGCCCCTGAAGTTGAGTGCAAAAAACTACCTAGCTGCAGTCACCAGTCAGTTCTGGAGATGCGCATAGCTAACTTAAAGAAAATACCTTAAGACAAGCAGACTGAGTGATTAATTCCCACACAACCAAACCTCCCCCCACCTTCAGATAGAACAAAATAGACACAGGCAGTCTTCTGCCTACTCCTTGGGCTAGTTGTTTGTTGTTGTGTGTGCTGTGCCGTGCCATGCCATGCTGTGCCTCGCCCTGTGTTTGTATGTGATGTGATGCGTGGCCAAGTGCCGGTCGAGGCAGCCATAGGTGATTCTTTCCCTGCCACTGCCCTTTCCCTGTTTCCACGCAAAGGAGCAAGTGAGGTAGGCAGCCAGGCAGACGGGGAAGGGAAGGCAAAGAAGATATGGAAACAGAAGGACAACCAGTCAGCCGACTAACATGCAACCCTGGATTATACCCCCCTCCAAGCCCTCCCTTTATTATGCTCCCTAATTTTTTTTTACTACTACCCCCATGGTTCAGTCACCCCTCCTTCGTGTACTCTGTCTGCTCTGCTGACTTAGTTTGGACTTTCCTGTGACTGTTTCTGATCAGTTCAGCCTACGCCGTCTGCATGCACACATCTGTGTACGTGTGTGTGAGTGATTGGCTGTGGATTCCTCTCTGCCACTATTCCACACTGACACACACTAAACCCAGACACTGGCCATCTCACACACTTTGATTCATCCACTCCACAGTACAGTATGCCCCTGATCTGTCTGCCCCCACCCTTCTCTCCTCTGCTACTCGCACGCCTCTGCCCCCCTTCTTGCACTTCCCTCTATCCCTTGTGACCGCTACTACCCCTCCCGCTTCCCTCCTCTACACACACCCAGATACACACACACTCACATACACACCCAGATAAACAGACATAGAAACATATTCAGTCACACAGACACACACACTGTGCCATGGTCAAGGAACTTGCGCACAAATATTCATGCACATGCCCACATCTAGACTCGTGCACTTGCTCACAGACGCACACACTTGTCATGTGATGTGTGGTGCGCCATGGGGTCCAGATGAGTGGAATCTCAGTGTTGGCTCTCGCTACACTGAGCACCACAGGGGGTCTTTATCGTTGCAAAAATCAACAAAGCCACAGTCACGAAGCGCCGTCTAGATCACACACACAAAAACACGAGCACACGCATACGTATGCAGCTCTGTGCGCACAGTACACGCGCCCAGGCATATTCACGCACATGCTGGCAACACACGAAAAAGCAAAGAGAGAAAAAAAAAAACAAAAGTGCTACACACACGCACGAAGTGACAAAAGCTCACAAAAACATTCTCGTTTTGACACGCAAAGACAAGAGCACAGCTGGACTATGTTTTTTACAGGGACACACACACACACAAACATAAAAAAACACACACACACCCCACAAGCTCTCACACACAGTCACAGTCCAAAAAAGAAAATAATTTTGGAAAATTAGGGTAAAAAAACATGGATAAGACCCTTAACTACTTAATCCCTTCTTAAATGCTTGCGTGATCTATCGTGTCTGTGATTTCAGGGAGAAGTGGGATGAAGTGCCAGCTAAGCAGATAGAAAGGAGAAAGCATTTGTTCGATTGAAAGAGAAAGGGAGAGAGAGTTTGAAAGAGAAAGAGTTTAGAAGGGTCCAGGTATGATGCAAGGCAGCACTCTTGCTTTTGTTTTTCCCTCTCTAAATCCGCTGCCCATCATCATATCACTTGATTAAACCTAATCCTAATGCCTCTAATCCTCCAGGCACCCAAAAAATGCCTAAGTGCCTTGTACCCCTCCATAACATCTCTAAACAGATTTCAGTATGCGCCAAATTGTGCCTCCATACAGTATTTCTGTGGCTGTTTATGAGTGTGGGTTGTAGTTTATCTAGCCTCCCGACTTTCCAAAATTACACAAGGATATTCTGGCTTTTGAAGTACTGAGGATTAGAAAAAATAAATTGTTTAGTCTGGCTATTTGTGAAGATGTTTTGGGGCCTGCTGTCTCCAATACTCTGTTTTTTCCTGCGTTGTATAGTCTGTCTCCACATTAAGAGCCTTGACCGTCTACTTATATGCAATCAAGAGACAAATATATTTTTCTTGCCAAATTTTGGTCAGGCTGATATATTGACCAGTCTGTCAGCCATTAAGTACCAAGACATTTCAGTACAGAAGCCAAAGACATGTTTGAGGTAGTTTAGAAATCCTCAAAGAAACACTGGAAAAGTAGGCTTTGCAACTGGGTCAGCAGAAATAAAGGAGAGTAGCTGTGATGCAGAAAAGTGAGAAAATGTAATGTGCTTAAAGAACAGAAAACACACAATCCTAGCCCTTTTTGTCTCTTTAAGTGCCTGTATTTGTCGCCAAAACACAACATGCTCATAATATAGCCTAGCTCAGGCCTATTTGGCTACTTTTAGCTTGTTTTAAGAAACATAATGATGCATTTAATATCTTTTTAAATTCAGTCTGACAATCTAAATTATCTCTGATTAAGCAGCCTGAGTTAAAACTTTTTAAAATATATAAGTTTAAAATTGCCATTACATACTGTATGCATGATTAATTTGCACTAGAAATCAGAGGTAATAGAACAAAGAGATAGGATTTAAATTACATGTTATTCCTCATTTACCTGACCTGCTTTAATGGGTGTTACAACATATTTGGTGACCTGTCACATTAACACCGGACCATATTTTATATCTCATCATTGGAACGATCAGTTGCGTGTGTCAATAAGAGTTGTGATTTAAGATTTTGATAGGCCACAAAGACCTTCAGATTTCAAATTGGTCTGTGGCCTTCTTAAGTTTGGGAATGGTTGCTCTAATGAACAAAGTCATGTTCTGCTTGTCTTCATCTGTGGACGCTGATATATAATACAAGTCCTTACTACAGTGTGTGCACAGTGCATGCTCATGTGTGTAAGTGGCTGCGTGGCTGTTTGGTCAGTTTAGTAATGGAATGCATGTTTGACTATAGACATGGAGGGAATGTGCTTTCACGTGTGTGTATGTGTGTGTGGTGTCTGTGGGTGTGTATGTGTGTGTAACATGAAAGGTCCATGTTCGTGACAGTGACCCTATTCTGGTGTTTTGATGAGCCAGATGGGGCGGAGGAGGCGGAGGTGGACGAGGGAGAGGAGCAGGAAGATAAGAAGGAGAGGGAGGGAAAGAACAAGGAAGGAGAAAAGGACTCAAGGAGGAGCTGAAGATAAGGAAGAGATGACAGAGGAGTGGAGAGATGGAGTGAACGTAACAGTGGAGAAGTTGTCAAATCGGGACAAATTAGATCTTTTTATGTGTCTTGTCCGCATAGTGGTCCATCTCCACCATCAGCACAATGAGACAATGAGCGCAGACATTTGCACGCAGACATACAGGCAGACAGTCAGGGAGTTAAAAAGGCATCACGTAAATTAATTATGTTTCTTATACTGGCAAGACACCAACCGCCCACAGGATGCCCCCACTCTGTCGCCCCCACCTGCACCACTCCACCCCTCCACATCAGGCGAGAGGTAATAGCCCCATGTTTAATTGATGGAGCATGGAGGCATTGTGGTGATAACATGGACTGTGGAGGGGGTCCAAGTCAAAAAACACAGACACACACAGCGGTCTTGGTACCTGTTAGGTGTAGACATATGCTGGAGATTCAGTTACAGCAAGAGGTGGAGGATTCAGTGTTGGTGCTCTGTGGTTATTGACTTTAGATTGAGAGAGATACATATCCATCACGGATGTACCCTGAGGCATCGTGTATGTTTTGCATATTACATACAGTATGTTGACTTTACACTAAGCTATTTTGCAATAGATATTAATCAGCTCTATATATGATAGACTAATGATCACCAAAAGAATTAAACTGATGTAGTACAAGTGTAAAAAATATATATTTATTTTAACTTAAATAAGGGCTGCCCTAAAATTTTAATTTGAATGAATTTGAAAAGACAGTTTGAGGTGATTTTGGAATGATTGGAAAACAAATAAAGCTTTCTATACAAATAAACTTCACATGAATTCAGTTGTACTTGAGAAAACAAGCTCAAGATATTAAGTTGAACCAACAACCCTGAAGTCACACTAAGGAACATTACAAACAAAATAGATTTCTTCTTACATTCTCTCAGTTTGACAAGTTTTAACTGTCAAACAGAGCATGATGGGAAATCTGCCAATATGAGTTGATTGAACTCATATATACAGTACATACATTCAGCTTGTCATTTGAAGTCAAAAGACTTCAAGTTAGAAGAACTCATGTTTGTAAGTTCTGAAATGTTTTGAAAATAAATACAAGAAAATTTAAGTTTCATTAACTTGAACAAAAAAAAAAATAGAATAAAACTTTTTTTTCTAAGTCAGTGTGAAAAAATTTGTTGCAGGGATAGACACTAATATTTTTAAGCACTGTCTCCACATTCTACTGAGCCCCTAAATTTGGTGGCCAAAATACATTTTTGGTGGCCCGTATGTGAACTCATGTAAAACAATACAGAAGAGGCAACACAGTGACACACAAGCTAGACTTTTCATAGTTTAATTCATGCTGAACTATAAAGGCATGAAGGAATCAGGATGTTTGTGGAACTGTAATGTTGGTGAAGACTCACAGTATGGGGATAAAACTTGGCGACTGGGGCACCTACATGGAATATTTGGTCACAAGAAAAAAACTTTTTGTGGCCATGAGTTAATTCCACTAAATTCTTGTATGATTTTTTTTACAGTGTACAGTATGTGTCTCGAAATTTAATGTTTTGAACGATTTTGGCAAGAGTCCAGCATACTAATGGAGTCAATCAAGAGACAGAATGAAAGACAGATAAGAGAGACACAAGGGGAGCCATAGAAGTGTTGTGCGCAACAGAAGGCAAAGAGGTTTGGTGTGTAGACGAGAAGCATCAATTGGCTGCTGGCATGAAATATTTAAAGGACAACAAGACCTTTTTCCTCCTCTTCCCTCATCCTTTCTCTCTTTTTCTGCCATTTCCTTATTTTATTCAAACCATCCTTGTCTCTCTTTTTTCCTCTCAGGTATTTTTTTGCAAGCCTGTGTGTGGTTGTAGTCGTCTGTGCGGTGTGTGTGTGTGTGTGTGTGTGTGTGTGTATGTGTCTGCGTGTGGAGGGGTTAGTTTTGTGGTTTGAGTGCTAAGTGAACGTGTCAGTGCCGAGGGCAAGGGGTCTCCCCGCGGGGCCGAACTCAGTCACGGGAGCACACAACCCACTGGTGGTGCAGACATTGTGCCCTCAGGGTGTGTGCATGTGTGTGTGTCAGTGAGCAATTGTGTGTGAGTCTCCTGTCTGTCTGAAGATGCTTATGTGAGTAAATTTGCCTTTGTATTTGTCTGTCTACGTCTGTGTCTTTTGTTTGTACCCACGTACATGTTTGTGCTTGTATCTACGTGGATTTTAATGTGTGTATGTGTGTGTGTGTGTTTGTTAGTCTGTGTGTCTTTGGGCGTGTGTGTGTTTTTGTCTGTGCCTTTCATCTGCCCCTGTGTGTGTAAAATGTGCTTTTGACTGAGAAAGCAGTGTGTGTGTGTGTGTGTGTGTGTGTGTGTGTGTGTGTGTGTGTGTGTGTGTGTGTGTGTGTGTGTGCGCGTGTGTGTGTGTGTGTGTGAAGCCATAGCTAAGGCACGATTCAGCCCTCAGGTCACTTTAACATTGTGTATTGCCCCCTTGTTGTCAGTCTTCATGACTACATCACTGGCTTAAAGAACCACCACCACCACACCCTCTCTCTCACACATACACACAAATTTCCATGCATAAGCATTTTTGGACAAAATACAACCCCCACTCACAAACATGGTCACATACATGCACACGCAAAACACACACACACACACACACACACACACACACACATACACACACACACACACACACACACACATACACACACACACACACACACACACACACACACACACACACACACACACACACACATACACACACACACACACACACACACATACACACACACATTTAGTAGTTTTTGCTGTATCTATGCCTGCAGGAACCATGAGGACATCTGCACAGTAAACACTAAAACCCCCTGAGCCCCAGTCCCAAATATTGCTCACACTTGCACGCACTTACTCTCTCTGGTTCTCTCTTTCTTTCTCTCTCTCTGTCTCTCTCATACACACACACACACACACACACACACACACACACACACACACACACACACACACACACACACACACACACACACACACACAATCACACTGCAAACAGATAATAGCCCATATTCTCCAGAGTGCATTCTGTGGCAACACAATGTAATACATTGTCACATTGTGGAGCTTTTTCTCCACCCACACTAATAAACGTCCTCCTCTTACTGTCTGTCATTTTCTCTTCTGTCTGTCTCTAGACCTTCATCAGGGTTTAAGTGTCTAACACAGGGGATTCCAACACCTATTACAGAGAGAGACCATTAAGTGCAAGACTCTCCTTTATTATACAAGCAGCCGAATACATAATGAGCCCTGCAAAGATACATGAAACAGTGCAAAAAGCAATCAGGAGTCAGGTCTCTGTAAGGTTTCTTCTGTTTTCAGAGCGTTGAACAGAAGGAGAAACAAAAAACAAAGATAATGGCTACATTCACACTATTACATGTTTGTTTTAAAATGAAAGTCTGTCTCTGTAATACATACTACTACATACTAATACACCATACACTGGGTATGCATGTTCCGGTGTAAACAGAAAGCAGTCAGGATAACAAGATGAAAATGATGAGACAGGTAAATTCACGCATAATATTAACCCATGCGCAAAATGACACACAGGTTATCCAGTGACTATACAACCAGCATCAGGCCCTGACAGAAGCACACAAACCTTTCTCTTCCCTGGTCGGGCAGGTCTCATGGTCAGATATAATGGCTTATTGAATTGTACGTGATAGATCATAATTATTTAATCCTTGTTTTTCTGGATCCCAGTAAACAAGCAGACACAAACACTACAGTTGCTCCAGCTGTCATGTGACTGACTTGTTAAAGACGATCTAACAGCTGTGGTCCCATCGCGTGTGCACTTCACAGGTCTATTTAAACTTAGTAGGCTTTATAATTATAATAATCCATTGCTCGCTTAGTGAAAATAATTTTAGACACACATGCACACTGTTGAACATAAATGAAAGGTGTTTTGTAATTATGGAGACCTGTGTGCATCTCAGCCAAATGCAAGACACATGTACGCTGTTTACTTCAATATTTACACTTTATTTCTGATAGAAAATTTACTCAAAGGACACTTTACTAATATACACTCCTGTGTGGGGAAAAACTTAACATAAATTATTGTTTTGTGATTGTGTGCTTTGGCCAGACATGCCGGGTGCTGTCTTGTGCAGACAGACCTATTGTGCCACAGACTTTGGCACAAGTGGTTTCAAATCAAATGTGCTGTGCACAAGACACCAATTGTGCGTGGCCACGCCTTCGTTTTGCCTTTATTTTTAGAACTCTCACCCATAGCTGCACAGACTAGGTCTAAGTTCATTTCCTATCTTGCAGAAGAGGAAAAAGTGACAATTTTGCTGGAGTAAGATAGCAATGCCACCTGCTCCACTGGCACATCTGCTTTGAGCCAGATGTAAGAGCCTGTAGTCTTGTTATTATATGCACAGGCTTCTCCTCTTATACCTTGGCATTTGCTGCAAGTGTATGTACTTCTTCTGAAGTGTTCCTCGGTCTGTCTCTCTGTCTGTCATGGCTTCCACAAGACAGACTCCCGCTGTCTTGAAGACATGAGGCAGACATAATCTGCACTTTGACCTGACATGGATAGACAAGATGCTAACACAGAGCAAAAAGTCACTGTGATAGGTGGGAACAGGGAGAGAAAATTAGATTGAGAGACTGTGTGAGATGCGCTATCTTCTTAAATGCATCACCTGTCAATCATTTGTCATTTCAAAAGCCCTTTCAAGTGTTGCCATGTGTTTTGTCTGTCTGTCTCGTCTTGCACCCATTCTTTTCGACTTCTCTCCATAAAGACGAAGGAAACAGATCATTCATTGAATCCCATTTCAGCATCTTTCAGGAAAAGACTTTCAAGCAGTGGCTGCCATTCTTTTTATCTCTGTCCTTTGACTCGGCTGTTTCTTCAGTTTATTAGTTCTAACCTGTTTTAGTTGTAGATCTCCACAGAGGACAAGACAATGGTGCTTTCAAACAGTACTTGAAAGTCATTTGAGTGCAGATGGGCAGTCTTTAGCTGTAATTATTCTCTTAATGTAAGTAATGTTGATTTCAGTATCACTAAGTAGTCTTGTATTTACATTTTCATTTACATGTGGAGAGGCTTATTTGTTGGAGCCTGCTGATGGAAGTACACCTAATTTGCATTTAATTTCAGCAGTGTTTCATTTGAATACAAAGCTAATGAAAATCTAACACTATTTGAATTGTCCCGAGGCACTGAACTCCATAGATTTGACCTGGGTGAAAAGTTACCTGTTACTCTTTCATCTACTTAAAGCTCAATCAATCAAAAAATCCATATAAACCTCTGCTACCATCAGTCCACGGTGCTGTGGGTCTTGGAAGGAAAAGTGAAGGGTCTTGGGGTCATCAAAACAAATGAGTTGGTTAATTGTTGAGGCATGAATGTCCACATGAATGTTTGTATAAAAGTACACTTCACCCCAAAATCAAAAATACATATTTTCCTGTGGCCTGTTGTGCTGTTTATCCATCTCGACAGTTTCAGTGTGAACGGCTGATTTTTGGAGTTATCTGCTATAGAGAGGGCTGCCTTCTCTCCAGTATAATAGGACGAGATGGTACTCAACTTCTGGTGCTCAGAGTGCCAAAAAATTATGTCTGAAAAATTCAACAGCGATGTCTTTTTTCAGAAGAATGACCCAGATACTCAAGATAATTCACAGACCTTGTTGTTAGCAGTAGAAAGTAGTTCCTGTATGAAAATGCTCACAACAAGGTCTGTGGACCATCTTGTGTAACCAGGTCATGATTTCAGAAAAGAGACGTTGTTGAGTTTTTAAAATGACTGATTTTTTTTTTGCCAGTTAGAAGGCAGACATCTCTACGACTGATGTGTCCAAAACTCTGCAACTCACACCAAAGCAATCTAGCTGGATAAATAGCACTATGATGCATGCAGTTTTGATTTTTGGGTGAACTGTCCCTTTAAGAGATGTACCCCATTAAAAACATGGCAAGCCATCTGAATGTATCACTGGAAAAAAGGTCAGAGCAGAATCAAATACAGTAGGTTTTTTACTCTTGAAAGCAAAAATGTGCACACCATTAGTTTCACTGGATATTTCAGTCACACTCGAACAAGTGGATGTTTCGAAATGGACAATCACATGATCTCTGTTCCTTTACAGCAGCAATTAAATGATCTGTTCCTGGTTGTTTTCCCAAAGCATGTCAGCTTTGTTGGCAAGTTTCTTTCACCTTGTTTACATCATGTAGAAGTCTATTTGGAGCTTTCTGACATGGGAGCTGTCAGCATGTCATCCAAATTTCAGCTGTCTCTCTGCCACATATCATCATGGAGATGAAAGCTCTGGGGATCTGATCTTATCCCCCGTAAGCCTGAAAGAAGTGACAACAGCTTTGAGAGAATACACTGACATACACGGAGATAGAAAGATAATTTTGGGAGATGTTTTTTTCCAACAGACAGCAATAAAAACAATATCTGAAGGAGGGATTAGAGTATCTGTGCTCCTCTGCTTTGAACTGCTGACAGATAAAAAGATGTTTATGACACCAGCAGTTGCAACAGATTTTGATGGATAATGGAGCCTGTAGTTGTCAGTCTAAATGTGTTTATAGACAGCTTTGATATTTCAGTTATAAAAGCGCCATACAATAAATCACTAAAAAGTGAATGCTATTTTTAGACTCATCCTGAGTTTCATTCCCTGATAAAAAAACAAAACAAAAAAGAACAGGTTATTTAGATATATATTTATATAATATTAAACACACTTAAAAGTACTCAATGTACTTACACAGGTATAAATGATAATATACAATTCATCTTAAAATATTTAATTCTTGAACAGCCATACTCAATTCAGTGCTGGAAAAAGATTCATAATTGTTTCTTACTATATGTGAATAATTCTTGTCTGTCTTGCCTTGTACACAGATTTATCAAAGTGTGATTATCCAGAAATGTCAAAATATCTTCCAACAACCAACCAACAGACTGTAGTAAAGGTCTGAATCATCAGACATGGATAGTAACCTATCACATGAAGTCATTTTTTCCATGCATAATACTCATATTAATGCAAGTAATACCAAAAATGCATGTATTGAATTAATTAGAAAGAAATGATTTTCTCCTATAATTATCAGTTAACTGTCCTTTCAGTGTCAGGGTAGTCTGTCATGCGACACCAGCCATATGTCAGTGCCATGCCCATTTTGATAAATCGGTTCGCTAACCGTGTCAACTAGATTATTTCCACAGCATTAAACAAAAGAGATAGGCTTCGCCTTTAAAAAAATGTATTTTCTACCTTATTTTGGCCAGCCATCTTTGTAAAGGACATGAAAAATGCTCCATGAGCAGGAAAACTCATTTGATTAGATTTACCATCAACACTGATTGGATGTCCGCATGAAAAGTGCTGAATTTTCCCTTTAAATTTCAGACTTGTCTTTTGCCAAAAGGATTAAGCCACCTATTTAATGCCACTTCATAAGTTATACTTTTGTAGTGACTTGACTTAATGACTTCTAAATTACATTAATTATGAAATTAATTATTTGTATAATTGCCAACAAATTGTGTGCATTTTCCCCTCAGATGGAACGCAGTGAGACGGTGTGTCGGTACTGCGGTGTGAGCTACCTCATCTTCCACGAGTTCCATCAGCTCAACAACCGACTGGCTCAGTTGGAGGCTGAGCTCCAGGAACAGAGGGAGACCACCCAGAGGGAGAAAGCCCAGCGAGAGGCACTGGAGCTAGGAAGAGTGGAGTGGGAGAGGGCCCTTCACCTGGAGGTGCAGAGACAAGCAGAGGAGAAAAGAGAAGAGCTGGAAGAGAGGAACAAAGACAGAGAGAGAACTCTGAGAGAGAAGTTTGAAGAAAAGAACGTGAGGAAGAGGAGAGAGATGAAAGAGGAGTATGAGAAAATCAGTGAAGAAAAAGAGAGACAACTCAGAAGAGAACTGGAAAACTTGGAGGCGGAACGACTGAGGAAGCAGAGAGAGGAGCTTGAGAAGGCTGCTGAGGAGAGAGAGAAAGTTCTTTGTGACGCACTTCAAAAGGCCAATAAAAGTTTAGACGAGCTGAGAAAATACTTCCAACAGCTGGAAGAGAGGTGAGGTTTGTATGTGTTTGTCTGTGTTTCCCGTCCCTGGTGTGAAATGATCTCTAATACCAGGCTTCATGTGGGCAATTATCCTGTGAGTCATGCTGTTAACACAAAAACACACAAACACACTCTCAGACAAATCAAACGTGTATCCCACTATCTGCTGTGTGCATGTGCGTCTCTGACACAAACATTGCTGTGTAATTATATATTCCACTATCACCTTAAATGCCTTCATCATCGTAGAAAAAGGGAAAATAGATATATAAGACTTGGTATATAAGACTGACTTAATATAGGAGGAAACAGTGTGTTTGACAAACATCCTCCTAATTTTATTAGAGAATTAACTCTCTCTTGCTTGTATTTAGGAAAACAAAAACACACATAACAAAACTGGACGTCATTGCTTTGTTTCACTTTGGATCAGTGTCCAGAAATGATACATGAGGGGGCAGATCAGGATGTGTGGAGGTGTGAGGTGGACAAAAGATAACTGTGCCACGTTCATAACATAGCAAGAGAGAACAGAGACCTACGAAGTTCTACCCAAATTTAGACTGCTTATTTTAGATTGTTTTTAAGACTCCACACGTCAGACTTAAAAATGATTAAAACTCTTTCCGTCGCCCTGTTTGTTCCTGTGATCTTTTTGGATGAGAACAGCACATCCGGGTACTTTGCCCTTCCCTCATGCCCCTGCCCCTCCTCAAGTGAAAGCGGACCTCTTTAATTTGAGTGGCAATAAATGAATATTCCATGTTTTTTTTGCCAATTTAATATCCTAAAATGAGAATACTTTGCTACTTTTTAGCTATTAGAAGCTCAAATCCTATGTCCAGTCAGGAAAACAATTATATTATGTCAATGCCGATCAATAATAGATGTAATTATACAGAAAAAAATAAACAAATAGGGGTTAATCAGTGTCCTTGCCTCCATGTAAGTGGATGACCCTGACATATACAACTACCTCATTGAATCTCAAGGTAGTGTATTTCTAACATCTGTCACTTGACAGAACTGTAAACTACGTCTTTCAAGTGGGCAATCTGTTAAAGCAAACTGCATTCTAAAAGCAGGTGTTTTATGGTAGATAAAAACTTTAATTACACCATCACTAAGATTCTTTTCTGATTTGCTTGGATTTACAGGCACAATCGGCACACACATCTTTTTTCACACCCACACCCACACCCACACACACACACACACACACACACACACACACACACACAAACACACACACACGTCTCTTCATTATTTTCTAACCTGTGATGAAGTGTTTGCAACAGACCTACACGTATGGCTTGGTCCAGCTTCATCATTTTAATCCAATTGCCTAAACTGGGGTTTATATTATAGTTTGATGTGCAAAATGCAGCTTTTAAGCATGGTGCCACTACTTTTTTCAATTTGGTGCAGACGCATAAAGCCGTTGTTTTCACCCAAAAAAATTGGATGGTCACTCTTAAGGCGGGAAAGTGACATGCATGCTCTCATGTACAAATCATACAAATCCATATAGCATCAAAACTGTTTCCCACAAAACATACTTGACCAATACAAATTAGTTACATAAAACTGTAACAGGAGATAAGTTGGATATTCAACATTTATATTGTGTGGTAGGTTCTTAGCCAGGAGCCTAATTTTCGGAAGGAGAGCACAAAGGCATGTGAAGAATGGCACAGTTGTTGGTAACATTTTCCATGCAGAATTGGGAGAGCAACTGTAAGCAATTGTGATCCCATTTTGTAACGATTCCTTTTAATGCCTTGTGACTTGAGGCTCTATATAACATCAAAAGTGCATTATGGAGGCTTATAGCAGCTCGTAAAAAGTATTTGGCATCCTAATCCATAAGGAATGTTACTCAAGGTTTTAGTTATGCTATACCACAAAGCAGTGTGCACATAGTGTCTCCCTTCTTAGGCCAGTGATAGGTAGAGACACCTTGACCTTGATTGCTAGAGTTTGCTTCATCACAAGAGTGTGAGACAGACCGTTTCATGGTGACTGGTTTGATCCATCTTCAGTAAAAAGGCTGATTTTGAAGGTGAAATATGCAGCATCATAGCATTAAAAATTTGGCACTGCAGTCTGAGATTATTATAACTAATACTAAGCTAAAAACTATTTTCCTGAAATAAAAACAAGAACTAATGAAAATGATGTGGTGTGTATTTGCAAAACTAATCAAAATAAATCAGAAAATATCTTTAGTTTTAGTCTTTGTCAATTTATTCAAACACAAGGGCAGTCAAGTCAACACAGCAGGCATGGGGAGGCAATGGTGCATTCATTTATTGAGACAAAACTGAAACTAATGAAAACTAAACTAAAACTAAACATTTTTTAACAATAAAAACTAAACTGATATGAGCAAACCCACTCTGGAAACTAACTGAAACTAAATTGAATTGAAAACAAAAATTAAAGGCAAAATAAGAATAAAAACTAATGAAAAATACAAAACTGTCATAACTCTGCTGCAGTCCAAATGCAAAATACTGGAGCGAGTTGTTTCCTTCTACCACCTCCTCCTCAGGCTGCTTGCAGGCTGCAGGGACACTGAACAAAATTCTTTGACACTGACAAACAATGAGTCCTCCACTGTAAGTTGATTAGCTTTCTTTAACTCCATCAGTTGTCTGTCAAGTACAGCTGAGCCCGTTGTCCTGAAGATACACACTCTGGATTTGGAGTTCAGTGACTGCCTGCTTCATTACTTCATTAATATATTACTTAATTTAACCATCAGATTTAGAGGTAAAGGGCTCAGTCACAGAGGAGGAAATTAAAGGACCATTTTCTCTATTGACAGTGGTAGACCAGAATGCAACAGAGCCATGCAGCGTGTTCATATTTAAAATAATGGATACAGCTCTGTCTTCATTACTGTGCCATAATTCGCTGCTATTTTCCGCCCCGCCTACACATGTTCTCTATCTCAGCTGAATGCAACATGTTCAGTCATGTTCTCTGGGGCCTGTAAGAAGCTATTCTAGGGAATGTACGTATACATCAAAAATGGCCTTAAAGATAAACTGACATAGGTATAAATTCATCTCAGTATACTTACTAATCAGAGCTTCTTTATATAGCAAAAGCAAAAAAGAAATGTAGTTGTCATTATGAAAGCAAACTGTATACAGTTTGTTTTATTTGCACTTCATTTAACCACTTAATGTTACTGGCTAGTGGCTAGTATGCCTTTGTGTGTGTGTATACTGGAAGCAGGGTGAGGGGGCCTTGTGCAGTAGAATTGCAAAAGATATTGCTGTGTTTAAATTTTTTCACTTAGTATGCCCAGTTTCAGAAAAAGTTACTAGTTTGTGTGTGTGTATTTGATGACATATAGTGTACACACTCACATGCACACAGGTGGTTAAATCTCCTGTTGTGTCACTTACATCAGCTTTAAGGTGTTGGTAATCAAACAGCCATCAAAGGGTAAGTTAAGTTTCTGGGAAATATGGGTGACATGTTCGCATGCCACGACTCGTGAGAATGCTATGAATAGCCAAAAACATCTAAAGACTGTCCTGTTGAAATGCAAAACAATGACACCAATCTGAAGCCCAAGACACACAGCTGTATGCAACCATGCATGCATACCCACACCTGCATATTCATCCACAAATGGCCAGTATACACCACAACTATATCAAATTTTAGGAGATGTTGTGGCCAAACAGAATAAAAAGGTTGCTCATTTTTTAACATGTTTTTATTTTATTATGCAAACATGAAACATGAAAAGGTTTTCTTGTTAGCTCAGCTGAAAAGTTAACGTACCTATGCAACCTTAGCACACCCACACAGGTGTTTGCACTTACTTTGCTTGTTACAAAGTGTTTGATACACTGTTGACATAAAAAAATTGTGCCATGTGCACCCTCCTAGGTTTTCTCCACTCCTGTGCGGTCTTTCCTCCTGTGGTGGTTATTATGTTGTGTTGCAATCAACTCTAAACTCAAAACGTCCCAACTTCCTACTAGAAGAAGTACGATGGAACATCACACAGTTCCTATTTATAAAGTAAAGGCAAAATGACTGGATATCAGCTTAGATTTTGGGTATTGTTATATGGTGATATTAGAGTTATCTTTTCCTGGTTTTGAAGGCTGCATTACAGTGAAGTGATGTAATTTTCGGAATTTACCAGAATATTTTAGCTGTTCTATTATTTGCCTTTTCCCACGTATCCACATTAATGATGATAATTTATCAACATTCTCATTGTGTTAATAATGTGTGAAAACACCAATAGCCATCCCTACATTATTGTTACAATGTCAGTCAAGACTGATACTGAGGTGTTTGGTAAAAAAAAAAAAAGCATGATATTTGTCCATGGCGGCCAGCGTTACGTACTGTCATAGAGTAAAACCTGTTCTGGATATAAATTGATGTCAAAATATCATGCCGGTGTTGTTAGGTAGCTGGTTACAGTTTCCACATTTGTTTCATTTATATGCAAGGGGGGTGCACTGTTGAGAGTTCAATTATGTTTACACTTGCCAAAGAAGTTTGTGACAGTCAGCCATGTTTTTTTGTTTACTGTGATGCACCTGGAACGCTTGGAGGTCGGAGGTTGGAAATTTCAATGGTTATATAAAACAGAGCAAAAAGCCAATTCCAAAAGTCCAAAAATAGATTTACCGCCTTGCAGTTGTATATCACTGCCAACCAGTCAAGTTACAGTTTACATCCATGTCTGTCCAGGCTCATACAATGTCTGTAGTGACGACTTTGAAGGAATTAAATATGGAACTTAATGCTATATTAACCTGTAACTTTGAAAGAATTAAATAAAAGGTATTAAGTGTATTATTTGGCTAAATGGCAGTTATTACTGTACATGTCTGATTATAGTGAATAATTTCCAATGAGAAATATGCCCTATGTCTTCACATAGAGAATACTTTTACAGAGGAGTACAGAGGACTGATAGAGAGCTGAACATTGTGATGTCACAGTGAAGTTGACCTTTTGATCTTCACCATCTTTTCATTTATCATTTGTGTGTAATTTTGTCATAATTAGCGTATGAATTCTTGAGTTATGGACAGAAATGTTTTTAGTGAGGTGACCTTGACCTTTGACCCTTTCGATCAGTTCATCCAAGTGGACACTTGTACCAAGTTTGAAGTGTTCCTCAGACATTGCCTTTCACGAAAATAGGACAGCAGGACGTGTCCAAAGCAGCTTCATGTGTAAATAGTTTATTTTACGTTAATGTTTGCAAGAAGTAATACAATACCTGAGCCGTAAATGTCATGAAGACTTGTAACTGGTTGTGTTTTACATTAAGGCACCTTGAAATTAGATTTTTGTAGTTCATTATTAGAGCAGAGAGGAGGAGACACCCACCTGAGCCAGATTGAGGTGCAGCTTCAACCTGTGCGCAAAATTATGCTGATTATTCACCCAGCATCAGGCTCCAACAGTTTTCTCCCCAGGTCAGACGGGTTTCATGGTCAGATATAATGATTTAAAATCATGGTTGTTCCAATAAACACATAGACACAAACACTACGGCTGTCATGCTGATTGATCTGTTAAAGATGATCTGACAGCTGTGATCCCGTCCCATGTGCACTTTGCAGGTCTGTTGACATTCATTGGGCTTTACAATTATAATAATAATTCCTGATTCCTTATTAGTGAGAATAATTTTACACACACACACTGTTAAACATTAATTAAAGGTGTTTTTTTATTGTGGAGACATGTGTGCACCTCAGCCAAGTGTGAGACACACACACACACACACACACACACACACACACACACACACACACACCCCCACGTGCTTTTAACTTCAATATTTACACTTAATTGCTGATAGGAAATATGTTTACTAATCCACACTTCTGTGTGAGGAAAAGACTGAACATAATGAAGGTGGTTTGTGATAGTGGAGACGTGTGAGTGCGTGCTAGGTGCTATCTTCTGCAGACAGACCAATTGTGCCACGGACTTTGCACTTTGACCAGTTTTAGCTGGCCTAAGGCACAAGTGGTTTTTACTCCAATGCGCCGAGTACAAGAGAGGGAATGCACCAGGCCACGCCTTCGTTTTGCCTTCATTTTTATACCTCCGGCCCACGGCCGCACAGACCAGGTGCAAGTTACTTTTTTGTCTTGTAGATGTGGCAAAAATGGCCAGTATGTTTGTTTGAACAGACATAGATGTAAACTGAAATTTGCCTGGTTGCATGAAGTATAGAACCACAAGTCAGTAATTCTAGTTTCAGTGAATATGAAACGTATGCTTCATATAAAATAGTGTCTGACTTATTCACTTATATCTATATATTGTACTTTATAGTGTAAGTATAGAGTTTAGCAGTAAGCTAAATGGAGACTTCACAACAAATCTATAGTTATGAAGACTTGAAATGTCAAGACTTACAAAATTCAGCAGTGATTGCTTCAGGGAGGATTTTCTTGCTTTCATTTTTGCTTTCTTTGTGTGTGCGTGTATGTGTAGGCTGCAGCTGCTATGCTCATATGGCTTGCTGGGTTTCAGGTTGTCCGTATGTTGTTGTGTGTATGGTAGACTGGTGAGCCAATCCACTAATGTAAGCTGATTATCTCTCTCATACACTGCCTCTCCATTGAGTCAGACACACACGCAAACACACACACACACAAACAAACGTTGTGCTCTGGAGCCTTGGGGCCAGGCTCAGGTCAGGAGGCCAGAGTTCAGTCAGAGATAATGATGCACGGCACAGAGATGTGTGAGAGGCCCCTGCATGGACTGACAGCAGTGGATTCTTTCTTTCTCTATATGTATATTTAATTTGTTTTATGCATTAATTATTGTTTAATTTAAATGTAAAACCTTAATCCAGTCTCCTACCTTCTTCACCTGTTTACAAACTAATTTACTTTTTACTCACTCTCTTTCAGTCCCGTCTCCTGTTGTCTCTGTTAATCCCCAAACACTCACACCAGCAATTTGCAAGTACTTTGCTGCAATTGTACGCCATCACTTACACAGGTGGTAATGAAAAGATTAAAAGGTAAAAAGAGGAGGAGAGAAAAAGAGAGAGATAGCATGCGAGTGGTAGTTAATGAGGATGTTCTGAATGGCTGGCTACACAGCAGGAGTGTGACTCTGTTGTTATGTGAGATGTGTTTTTGATTGACAGTCCTCCCCTTCCACTCTGAGAGACTTAATACAGCTTTTGTTGGGAGATTATGTCATTCATACCATAAATGGATGGTAGATTTTATACACAAATGGATGTACATGCTATTAAACAAAGGTTCTGGCCTTTCTAATACTGTTTTTGGACTTGAGATCCCAATACTGACTTATAGCCACACATACAGTACATCTACAACCAAACCTTCCATTGCACATTTCTATGTTCCTCTAACAAACTTAGCTGTTTGATCCTGTGTTAGTCTGACAGGATGAGAGAGGTGGTTATGGTGTGTGTGTGAGGCTGACTGGTGGCTCGATAACAACACACTCACCATACAAACTAAACCTGATTAAAATGTCACCTGTCAGATGGTGTGTGTGTGTGTGTGTGTGTGTGTGTGTGTGTGTGTGTGTGTGTGTGTGTGTGTGTGTTTGTGTGTGTGTGTGTGTGTGTGTGTGTGTGTGTGTGTGTGTGTGTGTGTGTGTGTGACAGGTGTATGACAGGGGAAAGCACAGTGAGAAGGGTAGTAATGTGCAGAGAGCAATTAAACCTGATTTTATAACGTCACCTGCTAGACAAGTTCAAACACAGGCGAGCCGGAGATATTTTGATCTGTCATAAAGAAAGGAAGAGGAAGGGAGAAAAGAGAAATAGATATGTGCTATGTTTGTGTCGTATTAGAGCTTCCCCATTTATCAGTTTATGATTTGTAAACACCATTCATGTCAACGTTCCAGTAGTGTTTTTGACTTTGAATCTCTTTCTGAAAGGTTCAAAATACACAACTTGGTGCCACATTTCTCAAAGGCAAATAGACAAGAATGACTCACATAGTCCATCCATCATGATAACTGTTAAGGGATAATTAGGATTATTTGAAGTAGGGTTGTATGAGGTAATTACTGAGAGTCAGTGTATAACCTACAGTAGATGGCAGTCAACACGCCTCCAGAGAAACAGAGAGAAGTACCAGCATGCCTGGTACGTACTAGTAGCAAAGCATATTTTAGCCACTTAAAAAAAAGTCCACCTAAAGAGTCAGTATCAGTTTAAGTGAGCACTATATTTAGAATATTTTCAGCACTTTACCTAGCCATCAGAGGGCCTCTTCTGATGGGAAACAGCAATCATATAAGCCAAAAATAGCTTCCTCTCACTCAACCAGACTCACTCAACCACTGGCAAAATCAGTAATTGTATCTTGTAGAACAGTTGCTGGTCTACCACTGCCTGAATTTATTAGTTTGTTTGTGTTATTATGTGACTTTGGTCAAAACTCCTGGCTAAATGACATGGTAATTTGTAAATTGCAGCTGAACTTTCAGCCAGAGACCCTTTGCAAAGGATCTGGTTGATCTGGAAATAGTGATTTTTGGCTTATGTCACAGAGGTTCCACATCAGAAAAGACTGTCTGATGGAAAAATCAAAGCACTGAAAACATTCTAAATATACCATCACTAAGACTGATGTTGATTCTTTTCTTAGGTGGGCCTTTTTTTAAGTGGTTCAAATATGTTTTGCTGGTGGCCCTGTCCACAGCAGTACACTGCAGTCTTTTACTGTTGCTCCTAACTGGGGCTGTGCTGGCTGCCATCTCCTGTTGGTAATATACTCACTATGAATAAGTGCCTCACCTCAAATAATCCACTGCTGCTTTTACACTGATGATGTGCGGCTCTTGCTAAACGAGGATACACCTGATATTTCAAAGTGTCACCTTAACTTTGAGTTGTTGCTACAGGCTGTGAACATTAATTAGGCTGCCACTCAGAATTGCTTTTGCCTTTTCAGCCAACAGAAGATGAACAGTTACTGGTACACTTTAACAGCTGAATCTAATTAAAGTTGATAAGGGATTCTAAAGGATTCAGAATTTGATTAGTGAATTGTATTCTGGATTTGATATTGATAAAATGTTTCTGCCATATGGTAAGTTTATTCCTTGTCATCACAGTTTGAGCCTTCCTAAATACGTCCATTAGCTTTCTCTTTCTGTCTCTATATTTAGAATAGCCTGTTGAATGCTGTTTAGACGTCAATCAAAACTTACCGAGGGGTAAAACCTGCCCCATGGTAGAAGAAACATGTATGGACAGACAGAGCTCATCTAACCGGAGACAGGTTGAAACATATCGTGTGTCTTGTGCGCATGCTTATGATGTTGAGAGAAGTGTCTGGGAATTTAATACGCTCTGCTTGCTTCCCCCTCGGCTGGTCTTAGTCTTGATCCAAACGGCGTGCCTGGGTGTGAGTCTGTTTGCGTCTGTACGTGACTGTGTGTGTGTGTTATGTCTTTGCCCAGGTGTGTGTGTGTGTGTGTGCACATGCCTGTGCACACTTCTATACACCTGCAGTGGATAGGATAATCACTCCTGCGCACAGTAAAAAAAATAATAAATTTGGCAGTTATGAAGAATGAATCATAAAAAAACGTGTGAGAGCACACACAAACACATGCATACACACCCACGCACACACCTGGGGCTGGATTGTAACAGTGATAAGACAACTTGCAGGTGGGAGAACAGTGAAGGAGACACGAATGATGGATGACAAATAGAAAGGCATCCATTTGTAACAAGGAAGTGCTTTATGGTAAATTAGTTATGTACTCATGTGGTTTTATTTCAATTCTGGTTTCCACTGGCAACCACAGAAACAATACACAAATCACTGTAATCTCTCTCCCTCTCTGTACGTGTGTGTGTGTGTTGGGTAATATGCCAGGTCTACTATGTACAGAGTCTAAGTCAGCATGTGAGGTATTAGCATAGATCCAACTTCAAGTTCACATTACCACATCAAACACACAGACTGACACACACACACACACACACACACACACACACACACACACACACACACACACACACACACACACACACACACACATACTGCTGTGCCAGTGTTGTGTGTATATTATTTTGGAGGAGAACTCTCCCTGGTAGAAGATGACCTCTGTTCAGCTCTAATGGTGGCTCAACTTCACCATGGGGCTCATGACAACACGATAAACAAAAACAACAACATTAACGTGTGTGAGTGTGTGTCAAGAACACACACACACACAACAAGACAAAGTTTATTTGGTAATCAGCAGAAACATTATGCAGTAGCATAGCAACTCATACCCACACAAATGAAACACGGTAAAATATGTTAGTTTTTTGAATTTAAATTAAAAATGACAAGCTTGATGACAAATGCATTTTCATCTCCTTGGAGATAATTCGGTTAGCCATAATATGATATCATTGTTTGTGCTTGTACTTGTACTTGTGTGTGTATATGTGTGTGTGTGTGTGTCTGTGCATGTGTGCTGTTTTGATCATCACAGTCTTTGTTATGGCATCCCTGACATGGTTACCAGATAACTTGACAACAAAATATATGCAAGTAGGTGTCACCCATAGATATAGATATCTATGGGTGTCACAACCTCACACACAGAACATTTTCATTAAAGGGCCATACATTATTTTACAGTGCACTATTAAGATGTAACAAGCCATACTTTGCATCAAAATAGACAAAAACTAGAATTGCTATGTTGTTAAGTAGACAGCATTAGATCCTTTATTTAAACCTATTAGAACCTCACTGTAAACTTAAATGAAAACAAGACCAATGCTTACTTTATAAAATCACATTATCTGCCTATACAGTTATTACAGTAACTCTGTGTGGACACCCGTAGACAAAATATTCCTCTACCTCTTTAGTTTTTGCCTTTAGTCGATCTGTTTCACATGCTGTTTTTAAATGGGGATGTAGATGTTTCACTTAAGTTTACAGTACAGCTCTGTTGTTTATTTGTCCTAATTACCCTCTAAGAACATCTAAGAAGGGTCTAATACTGTCTAATAAAAAACACATTATTTTAGTTTGTGTCTAATTTGATACAGAGTACTATTATATCTTATTAGTGTACTGCGAAATAAAGTCTGACCAAGCCTTTTTTTATAGTGGTGAAATCAATTAAAACTAAAATACCAGCATATTCAACTACTACAGCTCTTCGTCACAACTTTGAACAAAAAGATTGTGATGAACTAGTGAGGCACTGACGCCTCTAATTAAACTGCTTTAACTGTTCATCAAAACATTTAAGCAGTCCCAAACGTGTTTCAGCTTTTTAATTTTAGAAACATTTGAAAGCTGTACCTCCACTGCGTGTGAGTTAGGGTGTGGTAATGTGTCTGTCTTTGGCTGTAGGTGTATTACTTTCTGTCTGTGCTCATTTTTGGTCAAAGTAAAATGGCTTTTAGCTTTGAATGTTCTGCCATGATGTTGATCAAAACAGCCTTTTAACTTGCACACATGCGCACACACAGTGGGTGAACAGATGACGCTTTGATATGGGGAAGCTTTTATGTCACTTCTAATGATGACAGGAAATGCCAGCACTAACACACACACACACACACACACACACACACACACACACACGCAGAGGCACATAAATATGCAACCTCATTTAGACTGACATGTACTCATAAGTTAGCATTAAACAGTTCTACATCAAATTTACCCTGACCAATGTCAAAAGGCCTGGAAGAGTAAATGCTTGACAGTCATTTCAAGGTAAATACATCAGTGTTTCAGCTCCAGTGGCTGATCACTGATGAGAAATGGTCTCTTGTGGCTGAATAAGGAATTACACTACATTTTGTTTGGGTATTTGTTTTGAGGGCAGTACTGAGAGAATGATATCTTTAGAGACACAGATGAAGCTAACAAACACGAAAGGACTTGTAGATAACTATCCCTTTCCCAGAACTCTACATTGTGTCAGTATAAGTCAGCTATTCAGATAGAGTTATCATTGTAATGTAGAAATCCCGTTGAACTGAACCAGATTGTTTAATGGAGCAAAACTGTATTATCTCCAGGTGAGAGAGTTTTTCTGTTTCTTACAGCCAGTTTGATAGATGCGATGTCTGCTTTCTCCGCAAACATTAAAACAAGTTTCTTTGCTACAGTAAATGCATAAGATAACCATTTTGATGACCTTCAATCAACAAAAAACATTTGAAAAAAGTTGAGTTGTTGGGACTTAAAATTAAAAAATTGTAAAATATGGAACTGCAGGTGCAAGCGTGTATGTATGTCACAAAGCTTGTTGCAAATTTGTGCTTGTCTTTTTTTTTGTTTGAAAACTTTCTGGCTCCAACTCCTCTGGGTAGGCTGGCTAAACTGTGTCTGACTGCCTTGCTTGCCATGTCCCGTTTCTATAGTGAGTGGATTGTCATCATTTAGAAATGAGATCAGATAAATGTATGAATGAAGATTGTGTTTTTTTATGATTAATCATGTGGCCATAGAACATATCTGATAAAATGTGGAATATGTTAAGTCCAGTGATTGGAAGTAAGTATGTACAAATACTCCCTGTACTTGAGTAGATTTCACAGGTACATTTTCAAAACCAGCTCGTTTTATTGCAAGACGAAAACAAAGTAAGAGGACGTGTCAAGACAAAAATGACATAAAAGGTGCAACAAGATTAAAATGATGTCACCAGAAAAAAAAATGCATAAAAGACGTAATAAGATGATAATGACATCAGACATAAACAACCTAACAATATGTAACAAGATGAAAAAATGACATAACAATACATAACAAAATGGAGAAGACGTAACAAGACGAAACAGACAGAGTGGGAGACTCCCAGGGAAAGGTGAGGTTCAGTTAACTTTGCACAGGAAAAAGAGGAAAGAAAGAGTCTTTCAGACTACTACTTACTTTCATACTTTGTGTACATTTCAGAGCCTGTAGTTTTTCATTTCTACTTGAGTAAAGAAATTGAATCTGTACTTGTACTTTTACCAGAGTATTTTTTTACACAGGTATCTGTACTTCTACTTAAGTACAAATGTGTATACACATCTGACTAAACCACAGGACAGGGAAAAATCTGTGGAGAAGAGCGGCTTCTTCAGTATGGCCCACTGATGATTCGTAGTATAAACCAGCACCCCCTGTGGTTGTTTCCAGAAGAAAGACCATTGATAAAACAGTCAAATGTTATACACATTGATACTCACATAGCAAAACAATACAATCAATAAAACATCACAAACAGTTAAAGGCTGTAAAGCAGAGAGGAACCTTGAAGCTTTTATTTGTAGATATTGTTATCGGCATAATCTGATAGGAAAGGGGAAGGATGAGCCAGCAATAGCAAAATCACAATCACCCTTGAGTTTTAGCCCAGTACAAAAACTAGGATAAACAGACATAATGACACAGAACATTTTGTACACAGTCTGGGGCTTAAAATAAGCCTACTAGGGGAAGTTAAGTTTGGCTTTGTGATGTTGACCTTCAGTCCAAATCTCTGAAAATATGAAGGCGCACGAAAGTCTTTGACAGATACAGTACACACTCCAAAAAAGAAAAATAAAGTGACTTGATAGGTCACGATAACACTCTGGCTGGCAGATCAGTGTGTGCATGAGCGTCCATGTGTGTATGGCTTGTCGTGTGTGTGTGTGTGTGTGTGTGTGTGTGTGTGTGTGTGTGTGTGTGTGTGTGACATGTCCTGATGAGGCAGTTGATTTGGGCTGCTGGTAGGGGGTACTCTAATCTGGCACGCACTCACTGGCACTGTGCTACCTAGTTATTCCACTGACAGCCACTGCCCTGGGAACAGGAGCTCAAGCTCACGCACACAGAGCACACACAGATTTGTATACAAAATACACACACACACATACACATACACATTCACGCACACACACACACACCCCTCTCGAGGCAGTGTTCTTTCTGATCTCGCTTTGGGACTGGTGGGGACAGATGGGTGAACAGTGGGAGTCTGGGCTGCCATCACTCGAAAAGCAAAGGCATGCATGCACAAATACACACATTACACACACACACAGACACAAACACACAGAGGATCACAGGCTCACACTTGCCACTTTCTGACTTGGTTAGAAAGTGGCAAACACATAAACGGGCAGGCAGAAATGCAGAAAGGTCTAAGTTGCTCTCTATCACATGCACGCACGCACACACACACACACACACACACACACACACACACACACACACACACACACACACACACAAACACACAGACACAGACATCAGCTAATCCAGTCACACGCATACTTATTTACTTGTAAACATGCACTCGGACTCAAACATGGCCTCTCATTCACACACACATGCACTCTCTCTCTCTCACACACACAGATTACTAGAAACACGCCTTTGTGTTCATTCTCACCCCACACTGTTCTCAGCCTCCCAGCTGTACACGCAGTTCATCACAGATAGAGAGAAAACAGGTATCTTTTATTTGACCTCTAACCAGGATGGCTGCAAATAAAAATCTCTTTCAGATGAGGCCAAAATAACAACATAAATAATATTGTAACACTAACAAATACATGTAAAAAACAACATTCAAAGAAAAAATGTTATGAAAGAAAATGAGGACATACTAAAGATAAATAAACACAGAAGTGCAACATTTCACAACAAAGAAATAAATATTTGCAATAAAACAAGAACCCATCTCAGTCCTTAAAATGCTCACCTTTAAACATACTGCATCACTGTTATATTTCACAAATCCAAATGCGGCCATCTCAGCATGATGATATTCTACAAATAAGAGTGCTGCTCTCTGCATGAATGATCATTCTTGACCTTTGGGAACAATATCTGGTGAAGAGAAGTGAAGCTGAAAGGCCCACTTACTATTGATTCTGAGCTTTTAGCTGCATCTTCATTCAGCCACTGGAGCTGGCTCAGATGTCATCTCATGACCTGAACGTGAACTTTCATTCAGGTGATAACATGTGGTGATATAGCGGTTGAAAGCTCTGAATTATTGGTAAATAGACTTTCAAGCTGAGATTCTGTGACTGCTCGTGTGTTTTATGGTCAGTAAAGTAGCAGTGTTTAGATGATGATGCTATTAGATTAAAAATGGACTGGGGTAAGTAAGCTGGGACAGCAACAGCTACTTAACAGCAGGTCTTTCTGTTGACTCTTTGTGTCCCCAACATAACGTGTCATCACAACTGGCATTGTTACTTCAACCTAACAAGCAGGACAAGGTTATCTATGTAGCTATCAGTGTTGGGTTACTTTTAAAGGTAACTCATTACATTATCAGATGGCCGCCGTCAACAAGTAACTCGCTAGAGTATACTTGTGTTACCGGATATAAATCAAAACCTTTTTGTGATTTCATGCACATACTGTTATATTTTCCATGCTGGACCGAAGTATACTACACAGCTCTGCTTACTGGCTTACAATTACTAACTTTAAAGGGAGAAACCGTTCAAAGACCCGAGAGCAGCTGGAGAAACTGTTCTAGATTCTAACTGTGATTCTAGCTAGCCAACCCAACCAATGAAGGCAATGAGTACAAGCCAATCAACTGGCAAGAGAGAAGTGCTCACTAACACGGATTTTAAAAATTTGAGCTTTTTTTCAACTAACGAAAAATGGGAGCAAAAACAAAAGCGTTTATTTTCTTTTTTTTGAGTGTAGATTGCTTTCTGTCTGTTAGGCAGTTTGCGTAGCATCAGATATTTTTAATATAACTTAGCCTACAGCACTAGTCAAATATGACATGTCTGGAACAACAGCAGAAATTTGGATTCTTTCGGTTGCTTGTAGCTATTCTGCTTCTCCTACATAGATCATTTAAAGATGGCTTATCATCAAGGGGGAATCCCTAGCATCAGTATGTTGGAAACATCTCCTCTATACTTTCAAATGGGGCTTGCCTCACGTTTGTTTCTAAAGTGCTGCCAATAAGCAGAAAATCCCCTGGCATGATCACTGCATCTCGTTCAAATTACGCTTCTTGATGAAACTTTGTTGGTCATGACTATTACCTGTCTGGTTTTAGTCTCTATTTGTCTAGTCTGCTCCTTGTGATACTTACTGCTCATTATGTTTATTACTCTCGCTGTCTGGCTGTCTGTGCTTATTTGTGGTGTTTTAGGAAAGAACAGGATGTGTTGTCCACGTTCTCTAAGTGTCCTGGTCACACAATCTCACTGTTTATGTGTCTTTGTTTGATTGCGCTCTGCTGGAATCTGTCTGTCAGATTGGATTTCTCCTGTCTGGAATCAATCAGACTGAAAACATCTGCACAGTATGGGTTCGTCCCAATACCCACACAAGTATTTGCAAGTCATAAACTTTTACTTCTTCATGTCTGTAGATTATTGCAGGTCATAAAACTAGCTTACGGATGCAGTACTGCCAACAGCTGCACCATGGTAGTGCAGTCAACCATTATGAATCATGTGATATACTCTGAATAGTACTCTGATAAGTGTGCATCAAGTGTGAGTTAAGTGTACTGCGTGTTTGGGTTAGTGGGCTACAGTTGCATACTACTGTGCCAAGGATGAATACACACTCCAGTGCTCAACACCGCAAGTTTTGCTAATAGATTAAAGAATGGACCCTAACACTTCAATCTGCTATCATGGCTGTACCTCCAAGCTACTCTTGAAATCTGTGGCACTTTGAAAGAAAATCAGTTACTTTCTTCTTTTACTATGCAAATTATCTCATTTTTGCACTTCAGTCCTATTAAATATTTGCCTTTCTGCTCTGCTTACTCTGCTCATATTCAAAAAATTATTTATTATACATTGAAATTATCCAAAACGAGATAAGATGAGCTGAAGAGGGAAGCCCATCTCTTTATATCAATTACCTCCGAGGAACACTTTAATTTTTCATCTCATTCCATTTCATCACGATCATCCCTCTCATCTCTGTCATTAAATTTGCATTATCTATAAGCTAATTTTACCCCATGGGAGTACAGTGGCATTATGTTGGGCTAAGGTTCTGTAATGAGTGAATTTTGCTCACGACTCCTCACGCTAATTCTTCCACTCTCTTGTTCTTCTTCACTCGACAGGCTGGCAGTAGCAGCTTCTGCGAAGGAGGAGGTGAAGCAGTTACTTGGAAAAGAGAAGCAGCAAGGTGAAATTCTCAGGTAAGAAATTAAAATGAAGTGACACAAAAGCTTGATGGTAGGGTAATATGATGAGCTTATTCTAACACTTTATTTCAAAGGGCGTGCATAAGACAGTCATTGCACCCATGTCATGACACCTGTCATGAACATGAAGGAGTCTTTATGAATGTTTTTTGTTGAAAGCTTTTAAAACAGACTGCATCCAGAGGACATTTACACTTCTTTTTAAAGGTCTTAATTGACAACATCCTGAATTAAACACATTGTTTTTGCAGGAGCTGATGATAGAAGAAGCTTAGAAGTGGCACATCTCACTTCTTTCTCATCTCTGTTGAGGGTTGCACATGTGCAGTACTGATTGGCACTTTCCCCTCCCATGACAGCGGCAGCTAGCTAAATCTAGCCAAACTAATGATCACAACTTGATGGCTGATGGTGGCCACTTTGATGGCAGAGAAAATAATAAAAAGGTGGTTTTCTTGCCAGGTTTTGCTTCTGGTACCCCAGGACTGAGTCAGCTAAATAGGCAGCCGGCTCCACGGCTAACCTTGCTAACTAGCTAACGTCAGCTACAGATAAGAGCAAACAGCATGCAGCCAACTTAAACATCAAGTAAACTAGCTTACCACTGTTTGCTGCACTTTAGTACTGTACTCTGTCATCAAGCTGGTCTTATAACATTTAACATCAGAATGACAAGTCCAAATGATACCCTTTTAGTTGAAGTCCAGGAAATTGTTCATGACACTGCTACAAAAGCATTTGACAGTGTAATAAAACATAATGACACCTGTATGACAAGTCCACTGTACCTGAGGTGAAGGAAAATATTCATGACATGCTTACAGTGGCAATGACAAGATGACAGTATAGTGTAAAATGACAGTTTCTTGTCATGACAAAGACATTGGCAGGTTATGTTGTTTTGGATAATGTCACATTTTCATAACAAAGACATTTTTTGTCTTGGTTAATGTCACGTTGTCATAGCAAATACATTATTGGCTTATTTCATGTCAAGTTGTCATAACAAAGACCTCTCAAACAATATCAACTTTGCATTAAAATGACATTATTGACCAAATGACACTTAATGACAGCAGTCATAAACACTCATTAACTCATACTTCACAGTCATGTCAGGTGTCATGATATGGTTACAACAGTGTAAAACAGTCTTACATAAACGCACAACCCTTCAAATGAGGTGTTACCAGTTAAAGAAAGCCAAAACAGGATGGAGATGAAACACACAAAAAAACGAACAATGAAAAAAAAACTCAAAGCATGGGTTTGCATCACCGTGATTGGCTGTCAGCTCCTTGACCAGATGCACGGCAGGAAGGCCTGGGCAGATGGGAAACAACTGTGTGAGATGATAGAGGGAAAATAATAAAAGAGAGAATGGAAAAAACAGGGGGAGGAGGAAAGTTAATTCAACTGACCCTCTGGTTATTTCCTGAAAATAGAGAGAGAGATGGTGAGCAGTTAGTGACAGGAGAGGAGCAGAGGAGAGAGGTGGAGGTGAAGAGAGTGGGAGGGAGGATATGAGACATCAGGGGAAAAAAAAGTGCTTTTCAATCAGGCGTCTGACAGTGAAGGCTGCTAAATGAGTAAACCATCGGGTGAGCAAACGCATGCAGTCTTTTTCCCTCCCTCTCTGTTTTTCACTATCTTAGCCTTATCACCGATGACAGATCTGGCTCATATCTGTTCCTCCATTTGGTGCTGTCAGCCTTATGATTTATGTCATCTGACATTATAAAACTGGCTCTCGTGACAAGCAGTGGCTATGCTCTCCTCCCCTCCGCACGCACGCACACACTCTGAGGCACGGTGGAGCAGCTCAGAGTCTCCCCTCTCATCCCGTCTAGTCTGAGACTGCGTTCATTTTTGATCACCTTAAGCCACAAACCCTGAATAAGAAAAACAACAACCACTCAAACCCCGCTGAGCACTCAAAAACTGTCACATCACTTTGCACGCAAGAACCCACCATGTTGAGGAAGTTTGTCTGTGTGGAGACAGGCTCGTGTTTGTGCAGGTGTAGGTATACCTGTGTGCTCCCCCATGCCTGCATTTTATCCATATGTGTTACGTGTAAGAAAATAGGAAACTGTTTGGTGTGCTCTCACCCACATGTTCCTTCAAAAGTGTTCTTGGAATAACAGAATGTTCTATTCCAGCACTTGAGTTTTCCATGTCCACTCTTTGCATGAGTTTGTGACTTGACTGAGCGTGTGTTTGTAAGCACGTGTGTGTGTGTGTGTGTGTGAGCCAAGCTAGTGATCTTTCATGTTGCTCAAAGTGCTTTTCGTCTGAACACAGTTCTTTGAGACTGAGAGAGATGGAGGAGAGGGAGAGGGCTGTAAAACATGGCTGTGCCCTTTTCTGAGGACATTGTGGTTACATCAGTCCTCAGTCTCACTCTGTCTCTTCTATTCACCTTTTTAAATTTATTTTATGTCTCATTGCCTCAGTCGTCTTTCTATTAATTAACAGTTTCTCTTTCTAGCTGTCAGTCATTTCCTACATCAGTGGAAGCCAATAAATGAGAAAATAACTGAGTTCATAACAAATAAAGTGCTGTTTACTCTGCAGTTATTTGAGGCACAAATTTGTCAGAGCAGCAATAGATTTATTTGAATAAGGACAGAATTGAGTTAGGGGTACTGCAATAAACCTGTATTGTCGGTAACTGTTTTAAAAAAAATAATGGAATATTGATATGTCAAAGGAGAAATCTATAATATTTATTGAAATAAATCATAAAATGACCATGGTATGGTTTGTGCCCATAACTGGTTTTGTTGTTTCCCTGTTTCACATTAATTAGAGCTCAAATTAATACCAAATGTTCAACAAATGAGTTAGTCTCTGTTTATGAGTCGTAAGAAATCAATAATAATCTTTTAGAAGGAGCAGATGTTTATAACAGTTAAATCACTGAACGTCAGAGCAGTGGGGTTTTCTTTTCAGGACAATGGGCTTAGCCATAATTGACAAACAACTGACAGCTTGAAAAATAGCTGATCAACTTACAGTGTAGGACACACCCTCTCTCGTTATTGTCATTTTACAATGGCTCGTCTCGTGCTCCTGCAGCATTCCTGCTGCCTGCCTTAACTTCCTTGAGTCTGGGGAGGAGGGGCCAGGACGAAACAACTCCTTCATCTATAGGACATATATATGAATTAATCCTATTATTATTTAACCAAAGGCAATTGTGCAACTACATTTGAGCTAACAAACTCACTCAGAGTGTGAGTGCAGTCTGTTCAGTTTGACTTGGATGTGAAGTGTCATCCTGTTTGACCACTCTGCCCATTTTGAACATAAAAAGTGCTGCAGTGGTGCTTTTAAACCAATAAATGGAGAGATGAAGAAATATTTGGTGTCAGCATCTTTTTCTTGACACTAAACTGCTAAAATCAAATCATATGTTGGCAAATCAATTAGTTTTAAGCGAACACGGCAGAGTAATTTTCAGTCAAAGTAATTTAAAAGAAGTCTTAAGTGGTTGGTACTAGATTTCCAATCATCTTTTAATTAGCTAGGTTTTAAAAGCTGTGATTTGTTAATATTAGCCTATAGCCAAGTAAGTCTCTTTGTTCCTTGCTTTTTATTTTTTGTACTTGGGGGGCATTTTTTCATTAATTGATAATGTAGTTGAGAGGCAGACAAGAAATGTGGGGTGAGAGAGAGAGATGGCATGAAACAACAATCCTCAGCTGGACTCAAACCGAGGACATTGCAGTTTAGGACAGCATATATGTCTATACTACTGATATTTTATTTATTATTCTTATAACAGCAGCTTGACAAGCAGGAACAGTTAAATGTAACAGTCTGCTTCAAAATGTATTTTGTTTACCGTTGTTATATGCAGTATAGCAATGATGCTGCTGAAATGAAACTCAGAAAAACTAACTTACCTATGATGTGCAATATTTCTGTAAATCTAAAATCTAAAGATAAACAATCTCTAGAAGTGGATGATACAACCTTTTCCCATGGTCTAGTGTTAAAAAGGCAAATACAAATCACAATAAATTGTAATATCAAATCGTAATACTTGTAGAATTGCAATACATATTGAATCATCACCCAGATATCATGATATTATCAAATCAGGAGATAAGCGTATTGTCCCAGCTCTACGGTTTATATGATATTCGTCTCAGCCCCTCTTAATCAGAAAATATACACATGAGCTGTCTGCGTTGTGGCTAGCAGAAACGTCTTGATTATTGTCAGATGGGAATACTATACAATGTGTAATTGTGACCACTGTGTGACTGTCTAAGTTCTCACATATACAGTATTTATACTATTTGCAGTGAAAGAGCAGCTACATTTTTTAAAACCCTTGAGCTGTCTAGGGAACGCTGTCACAGAACACGCAGTATGCTCTTTTTCACAAATGCTCTACTTTAAAAGCCCTCAGTTACACACATTCACACCAGGGAACAGTAACCACAGTCGTGTGCTCTTACACACCGATAAACTTCACTGGAGTGATCAGGGATGAAGAGTCATAGTCAAAGTATTTGTTGAATTTATGATTCCAAGCACAGTCTTTCCAAGCCAGACCTTTAATGGCTGATCTTATCTTATTCACACACTTGTCACTTTAACAGCACTTGTTAACAGCTACCTGGGTAGCTATTAACAGTACTGTCTCAGTCTTTGTGTGACAGCGCTCATAAGATGCTCAGATATTTCAGCCGTTTGTGAATGAAATGCTGTCAGTTTATTGTGAATTGTGAATTTTGAGTTTTTTGGCTTTTATTTTGTGTGTATGTTTGTGTGTGTCAGGCATGTGTGTGCTCAGCAGCAGCAGGCCTTGCGAACGACTCTCTCCACACTCCACTCCTTTGGCAGTGAGCTCACAGATGTACGGGGTTTCCTCAACCAGCTGATGGGGGCCTGGCAGCACTTCAGATGTCAGATACTGCAGCACAGCACACAGGTGTTCTCAGGTAACACACACACACACACCAATGTAAGCCTCACATTTTAAGGAAGTATAAACAGAACAGAATCAGGGTAATTTATGTGTATTTTAATACAGACCTGGACATGAAACAGACTAATAGAGTCTAATAATAGAGTCGAGCAAATAATCTCTCAGCAGGAATAAATATTAGTTTAACTGTGCTGTGGACTTTAAGTTCTGAGGGCAGCACCCGCAATGGATGACTAAAATGTGTGTGTGTGTGTGTGTGTGTGTGTGTGTGTGTAGTGTGTGTGTTTACAGTCGCTACACAAGCTCTTGTAACATTTAAAGAGAATTTAGGCAGGCAGGAATGCGTGTGTGTTCATGGTTATATGTGTGTAAATGCTGTAAACTGATGAAACTCTTACTATAAACTTTAAAGAGGCAAGCAAAAAGAACGAGACTACAGGCCATGTGTGTATGCATGTGTGTGTGTGTGTGTGTGTTCATCGTTGACAGTAAATGCCTGAAGGAGAGCTAACCTCCGACTCACCTCATGGGTGGGTCTTTTTCTCTCCACTGCACGTTCCAAACAGCTGCCAAGTGTGTGTGTGTGTGTGTGTGTGTGTGTTAGAGAGGGAGGGAACAAGGGAGAATGTGATGGAGGAAGAGGAAGAAAAAGAAAGTAGACTGTTTGTATTGATGCCGTGTGAGTATGTGTTTGTTCAGTGACGTGAGCATGAAAGGCAGCTGCTGCACGAACCAACAGATGCACTAAAATACACACCCAGGAATGCACACACACACACACGTGCATATAAACACGCATGCACACAGTACATATGGTCACAGAAACCTTTTTCACATTCAGAAACGTAGGGCTGAAACAATATTTTATCTTGTTGTATGAAGTGTTTTGTTCTAGATTATGTCTAATGGCAGTAAAAATGGTCAGGAATGTTTATTTATGCACAAACTAAGTCTTACCAAGATTTATTGATAAGGCCTGATCACAGATAGAGCAACTGTAGTGTGCTTGCGTGTTTACTGGGATCCAGAAAAATGATCTATAACATACAAAACACACAAGATCTTGTATCTGACCACAAGATCGGCCTGACCCGAGGAGAAAAAAGTAAGGGTACTTTGACAGAGATTGATCCTGGTTGGATATACCTGTTGGATAATCCATGCGTAATTATGCTCACTTCCCCCAAACTTCAAAAACACTCTCTGATTTTGTTTCCTTCACCCACAGTAGTGTTAGTGGGAATCCTAGCCAATAGTCTCATCGGTGTAATCAGAGTTTTCACCTTTTTCCCTGCAAATGCTTGGGCTCACCTGCTTCTTAAAGGTGATGAGAACTGACTTTCTGATCGGTTTAGTGCATGCTATGCCCAAAGCACACCCATGAATTACTCAAGGCACTTGTGCGCAGCTGATAAGGTGCACACCCATGGCGCAAGATTGCAAAGGTGGATTTGGACACGCCTTAAATAACTCAAAACCCTTTCACCCTGCGCTCTGAACCATGCGCTTTTGATCGGCGTAGGATTGAGTCCTTAATCACCATTCACTTATATTTTGTCTAATTTGATCAAGAAAAAACAAAACATTTCAGCCTCGTCATGTGGTTTGCATGTATATCAGATTCAGTTCAGTGACCAAAGTCCAACAGCTGTCACATGTTTTGCTGTGATAAGTAATTGCTTCGATTTTCAGTTACTTATTTAGCCACACTTTGGTCCTGAGTGTTTACAAGTCATGATGACAGAAAGCGGGTGACAGTAATAAATAAGATTAACAAGACACAGGGCAGGATAAATGTGATACACAAGGAAACATGTGAAACATGATCGAGACACAGCACATGACTCCAGGGGGGCAGGATAAGCTACACATGACACCGCACAGGGCAGAACACCGGACCTGTGTGACCCTGAACTGAACACAGAAATGGACAGAACTTATAGGGCTCAGGACAGATCTCACAGATATCTGTCATCAATATAATAATCAATCAATCTAGAGCTGCAACCAGCCATGATTGATTGATTGCAGATTGTTTGCAGTCATTTGGTCCATAAAATATCAGAACAAATGAAAAATGCTCATTGTTCAGTTAACTGAAACCTAAAGAGACGTGCTAGTTTCGTCCGACTAAAACCCAAACATATTCAATTTAATCTCAGTTTACGATCATATAAGACAATGAAAAGCAGCAAACTCTCCAAGATGACATGCTGGAATCTGGGAATGCAGGTAATTTTTGCTTGAAAAATGAACAGTCGATTGTTCAAATAATTGCTGATTGATTATTTGTTCGTTTTCTTGCTTTACTACTTTATTCAATCTATTGTAATGAATATGTTATTGTAATTTGAAATTATCACAAACATATAATGTTTAATGTTTATTTATGACTAGAGCCTGCCGTATGTCTGTGGAAATGGGCCTGAACTTGGCCTGCATGTGTGAAAACTCCTGGGCCCCCGTCAGACTGCGCTGCAGACCTCTACAAAGCACACACCTTAGCCAGTCACCCGTGTATGACTCCAAACTGATATGGGCGTTAGCCGGCAATTAAACTGTGCTACCTGTCTATCAGCGTTCTGCGGTTAGTGTCAAACTGCAGAAGAAAGGAGAAAGAGAGGAGTGAAAAAACGACAGAGAGAAACATAAGGAGGTGGCCTAATGTGAACAGATGAATGCGGTTTATGGTTAGGTGGAGAAGAGGAGGGAGGAGATGAGAAAACAACCTCAAGGGGTGTGGAATTTTACAGCGAGCTAGACAAAGACGAGCACTGAGAGCCGAGGAAGACATGAAAACATAATTAATCTCTGTTCATTTTGTGCACATGTCAGCAGCTGACTCTTACAACTTGATGTGATAGTGATGGACAGACAGTTTGGAGAGTGTGGGAGTTCTCATTCAGTGTTTTGGAAAAGGGGATAGAGGGTTGACAGTGAAATTAAGGTGAAAGGCTATGAGCGTGGCCAAGGGTGTATGAATCTAAATATATATATTTGTGTATGTGGGTGTGCGTGTGTGTGTGTGTGTGTATGTCTGTGTGACCGATCCCTGAACCGCAGCCATCTGCCAACACCCTGGGCCATCCTTAGACTATATGATATCAATTTCCCTGGAAGCCAACTGTGTATGTGTGTATGTTGATAGTGACAACAGCAATATAGAAACATCAAACAAGAAGAGTGTGACTGTGTTTTGCTGTCTGTTTATTATGGAAACGTACAGGAGAGAATTATATCTGCCGAGACGTGCATGAATCACTGGATGATTTATGGATTGGATTAGAAATATGTTTAGGTAAAAATGTTTATGTTGCAATATGAATAAATCATTGTGAGATTTATGAACTGCATTAGAAATTAACTTTGTTTATTCTGACAAGAATTTTCAGTTGAATTTTAGGCTTACTGAAAATTCTAGTCACATTCTAGTCTTTTTTTTTTTTTTTTTGCTTTGTTTTTGTCAAGATTTAATTAGTGGAACTGGAATTTAGTCTCATTTTAGTGAGTGTTTTAGTCAGGAGTAATTTTTTCAGTGATAGTTTAATGATACGGTGATGGATTTTGCTGGAGGATATTTCTCCTGGCTGTAAGAAAAAAAATGGACATAATTTAAAATATGTGTTTAGTCATCTAGGCTGAGAATGTGTTACTCACACATTCTTTCATAACATGAAAGGGAATGCATAAGTAATTATTGATGCATCATTGTTGGTTTTCAGACACTGATCATGTTTGTTACCTGACAAACAGACTTTTTACTGAGGTCCTCTGCTGAAGTTAAATGGAATACAGGATTATGTTAAATGTAAAAACTTTATAATAACCATCATTAATAGATGTTAAATTGATAATAATTATCAACAATGCTGTAATTTGTGCTATTTTATCATTATTTAGTGTAAGAGGAAAGAAGTCGTTTATAAATTAAATATTATATTGTATCATAGCTGAGAGGATCACAGTTACATTCTGATTAAATTAGTAAACTAACAGTTTGTCATTGCACACGTATATTTTATGTACCACAGTGAGTATTTGTTAATGAATGTAAATCTTTAAGAAACCATTACTTAGACCAGATATTTGTACTGCTTGGTGTTAAACCTTGTAAAATTAGTTTGATTAACTAATTAACTTAATTTTAAATAAGTTTAAATAACCATCAATTTACCCTTTATAATGTTTATTATAAATTGTTACCGGTATACCAACATTAAAGGTAGTCCTAAAAGGGATTTAACATATATACATGTTATCGAATCAGTCAGCTTACATAAATGACACTGCAGGACAGTGTATCTTCAGACGTCTTTTCATATTGGCTGTGGGTTTTTTTGCACATCAAGGCACTCCCTTTCGGTCTTTCTTCCAGTCTGAGTGTAAGAGAAAAGTTTCCACAGGCCGTATCTCCTCTTTCTTCTTTTCTTTTTTCTTTCCTTTCTTCCCACCTGACAAGCTGCTACTGAAGATCAGGCACTCATCATTTGAGAGGCCAGCTGCCGTCAGCAGCTTTTCATTCTCCTTTTTAAGCAACATAGATTTATTAGTACTTTGAGATGGCTGAGTACTGTGATCTATTGAAGGAGGTCCACCGAACAGGGCCAACTAATCGTCTCATCTTTACTCGTGAGGGCGTAATGAACAGAGATTTCATAGTCATTTTTGTTTTTAATATTTTTTTTTTCATTTACATTGTTGTAATAATTTAGTCTGTAAGCGCTTCAACTAATACTTATCATTTGTTGACAAAGTTAGGACTGGCAATAAACTGATTCCCTGACTAATATCTACTAGAGTGGTGTCTAAAATCAAGCTAAAACAAGTCGCGGTTACTGAGCCATCTCTTAATGAAGTCAGGCATTAAAGGCACATTTCTTTGAACATGTGGCACCAAGTGTCTGGAGAGACGAACTGCAAATTCCATAGTATCCAAGTTAAAGGAAAATAATCTTGTAACAGGCCTCCTCCAGGTCTCTGCAATCCAGCATTTCTGTGATGTTTTTCTATGCTGCTCTGCTGTGGTTCAGAAGTATTGCTTTTATTACGCATAATAAACCAGGCAGACACCCGAAAATGTTTTTGGTACCCAACCACTTAAGAATGTGATATTATAGTTATGTAGAGTCTTGTAAGAATTCCAGGGTGCAGCTGTGTGTGTTAATAGGTAACTGTAAAGGCAGCTGTAATGTACAGGACCCTACAGTGTCACAGGGTCCTCTAGATTACTGTCACTAGCTCCCTATAAATTGCCTTAAAGTGTGTAAATCCCAGCATAACTGGAGGCGCCGGGTGTGTCTGTGTTTGCTTATGTTTGTGTGAGGCCAATTTCTGCAAAATGTGAACTATGTCATGTTGATATGAGTTAATTTATAGTCTATGTTACTATGGAACATATTCAATTGTGAGGGGGAATTCTCATCAGTTGTGGGAGGTGCTGTATTTCTCCCCTTCTTTCAATTTACTTACACTAATATCTTTGAAGAACTAGCCAATGACATGAGGGAATCTGATTTAAATTTAACAAAGCCTTTGGGCCCAATAATAAAATGAACTTCAGCAGAAACTGTAAACATGCCCTGTTGCTTTCACAGTTTCATCCATGTGTTTTTTTTATGTTGTAGATTGTTCATACAGTGACCTTTTCTTCTTACAGTTGTGTAACATTGACACTGTATGCCACACTGTATGTCTTTGCTCAATTTAGAGATTTTTGTTGTTGTTAGCGTTTTATGCCTGTCAGTTGACCATATTGGCCTAGTGTAGCAGTTCTGTAGCCAGGTAACAATTAATGAAAACCATCTGAAAACCACTCACAACATGATTCAGTATATTTATCAGATGCCCTCTAATTGGTACAGACATCTACACCCACCAAATTTGTGGAAAACAAATCATCCTCTGGGAGTTTTTCCAGTTTTATCACTATGTTCATGATTGGACACCTGGCTAATTATAGTAATTATGTTGTTGATTTGACATAAATATCTAAAGTTATCAGATATTCTCTGCGGTTAAAATCTTCCCTGGTCTTAACAGTGTTTGAGGACAGGCTGGTATATTAAAGGGGAGGACCACACTAGTATAGCTATTACTGTGATTTACTGAAAAGTACATGAATCTACATTCAGCAGCATTTTCAAAGAAGCAGCCCAGTAACAGTACTGTAAAACTGTTACATTACCTTGGTGGCAAGCTGCCAATAAGTTGCTGTAATGTTTACAGCCACCTTGTTACACTGCGTGTGTGTGTCTGTGTGTAAGTACTGTGGCACATAATAGAAACACTGTAGAGATAGTTAGACAGGCTGGTTTGCTTTCATTGCAGAGCCCCTCTGCTCCATCAAGTATTTATACAATTATTTCTATTTGGACGTTTTTGTTACAATGTGTATTTGTGTGTGTTTTTGTGCCGCTTGTGCGTCTTTCTGCAAGTGGTTCTTTGTGCATGCCTTCTTGTGTGTTCATTTTATTTATGTGCGTCTTTTTCTCTGAGCCTGTGTGAGTTTCTGAGTGTATGTTTGTGTGTGTGTGCGTTGTTGCTTTACCCTGGCGGACCTTGTCATGTCACAGTGACCAGAAAGCAATTATCGGTGTATTGCCGCTTTTAGGAGGACCTCCTACACTCCCCTCTTCCTGCCGAGAAAGACGGACAAAGAGAGACAGGCAGTGCAGAGAGAAAAGGGAAAACAGAGCCACAGAAAGAGACAAGAAAGGGATGAAAGAAGACTGAGAGGAGAGAGACAGCGAGGAGACGAGTGAAAGAAAAAAACAATGAGCAATAGAAAGAGAGAGAGAGAGCGAGGAAAGCAAAGAGTCGGAGGAGGAAAATGTCAGCCTGACATTGCTGGATCAGTTTGAGAGCTCTCCAGAGCCACAGCCACTGTGCCCTGCTGCTCTGCTCTGAAGGACCCTCACAGACAACTCTCTCAATATACAGCAGACACACACACACACACGCACACACACACACACACACATAAACATATAACACTTCTTTGACACACTCCACTACCCACACTGCTGACCTGACAGCCACGGAAACAGCTAGTCAGACACCCACACAGAGGCTTTGTCTGTTGGCTTTTTATGACTGATCTTTTTTGCTTTGAAACCAGAAAGGGCAGGCTTTGTGCATAATACTAATGGTAATGCTCATGTTAATACCAATATAATCCATTTTAGCATTGATCTTAACTCAGATTCTCATATGAAAGCTATTGTAAATACCACAGAAAACATCTTTCTAAAATATCTCAATCGCCCCCTGCTGGCTGGCTGCAGTATAGGTCATAAAGCCAGCCCACTCCACGTTAGTAGATGGGACATGGGCTGAGCTAAAAACTCAAAGTAAACATCAAATACATTTTCACAAAGATGGTTTCTGTCATTTTAGGTAGTTCTCATCACGTTGATCTGTGTTCAAGTGTCAATACTCAGTACTGTGCAGACTCTGGCTCCAAATGAAGTCACCAGTGAAATATGGCGGGATATTTTGGCTTCATTTTTTTAAAGTGAGAGGAAGCAGAGGCATATCATCCATCTTCATTTACAGTCTATGTGTCAAAGATGGAAGAGAAGCAAACGATCCATGGGGATCCATGACCAGTATGTTTGATGAATCGTTCTGAGTGTACAGGTAATGTCCCTGATGAGCCACTTAATGTACAAGCCATAGATAAATATTGAGTCATTAGATATCAGCCAGTGATGCAAAGAGAGATAGAAACACTTTCACTATGGGGCATACTTAAAGAAAAATATGAGCGGAAATTAACTGCAGAATATTAATTTAGTGTAGCTTTATCATCATGGCAACATAGGTGGCTGTGAACAGGGAAGAACTGTGCATTTAACTTACTTGTGTATCTACAGTATATGACTGATACAAATACTTACTGTAATGAGTTGTCAAAACTATAACATCAACATCAGTGGCAAGGTTAGAGTAGAGAGAGTAGAGTGTTCTGATGAACAGTAGAAACACTGACAGTCCACCAGAATTTACAGGATATAGCTTACAAACTTATTGAACCCTTGTATAACAGTATGTTAGGCTTCAGATTGGACATAAAGAAACATAATTTCCCTGAGACATACTGCCAAAAGGTCTTTGACACTGATGGGATCTCTGAAGTTGGTCTTAACTAATGGCCTCTGACAATCGGCAGGATACCATCAAATTAATGTTGACTCATATGACAGTATAAATACAAGAAAATAAGTCTCACAGCAGAGCGTTTGATTCCCCTAAATCCTCTTGTCTTTGAAGAATGTTGTGAACCAATCCCTCCGGGATAGAATAGAAAACAATAGAATAGAATTAAATCTTTATTTTTCACCAGTGTGGACATTTGTCTTCAACTCACCAACATACAGCAGGTCATTAATACCTATTTTTCTAAGCTGCAGACACAGCTGGAACGAGCAGCACATACTTGGTGCCACTGTTTGCAGAATTTCTTTCTAGATCGGTGTGGATGGTCACATCATTATAGTTTTTTTTTAATACTTATTGTATTGGGTGTGGACAGCCCTGAACCCCAGTATCAACACTCTAATACTATTGTAAAGTTTAACAAGACAAGCTTCTCACACCTTTCAGTCTTACACGTCTGACAGAACAGATACACTTCAATTTTAATCAGTACAGCTGAGCGTGTGTTAGAGTGTGTATTTTAATGCTTTAAGTTCATTTTATTATGACTTGGCGTACATACTGTACATTGATTTTGCTGTCAGCTGTGAAAATTGGCAAAACACTGTTGGTGCACAGCAGTACTGTGGATAAACAATCCTGTGGACACTGATGGAGGACTGCAGCTGCAGCCTTTGCAGACAAGGTGTAATAACTTACTGTTTCTCTGACATTTGGCCAACTCACAGTTTTATATGGAATGAAGAATCAACGGTTTGGTATTTAGACCCCAAATTATGTACGCCCTCCTCCCACAGTGTGGTTCCACCTAGGGAACTCTTTCCAACAAAACAGGACTACAGCAATGACCATTAGCCACTATTGTTATCTGGTATTTTCTATGAACTTTACTGTATACTGATGTTAATAATGTGGCCCGTGTGATGAATACCTTGTATTGTATCCCATTGCTGTGTGCAAATTGTATCCTAACTGTCATGGTGAAAATGGACAGACAGTGAAGAGAGGAAACAGTAGCAACAGAGCAGCTTCTTTGTATCAGACACACATCAACAAAGACTACCAGACTGTGGTGTTCTGTTTCATGGCTTCCCCTCAGCTCGTACTCAACACACTCCCCTCCTTCTGCTCTTCCTCTCTTTCGCATATTCAACTGCTTCCTCATGTCTCAGTTTTCCACCTCAGTTTTCCTTTCACTCTTCCTCCTCACCTCTTGTTTGAGGTGCTCTCATGTTTCTGTCTGGAACTTCTGTCTTTCTTTTGTGTTCCTCCTCCTCCGCCTCTTGTTTTGTTTCGCCCTCCACTCTTGTCACTCTCGTAGATAGTTTCATATGGTGTAGGGTTTCCTCCTTGGCTCAAGTGTGAAGTAACAATGTGATAGAAAACTCTGCCTACTGTATCTGTCTGTCTCTTCTCTGCCCTCTGTCTCCCTCCTTCTGTAAATCATGCAGTGTAACAGCCTCTGGTGACAAGCCTGGTTTTGAGCAGGCAAGCTTTTGTAAGCTTTTACAGCATCTTCATTGTGTCAAGTAAACTCAAATCCATGTGTGTGTTTGAACAGTGCTGAGAGAGGAGCTGAAGCATTCCAATGTGGGTTTTCAGAAAATGAGAGAAGAGAAGGAGCACCTAGCTCAGCAGCTGATGTAAGTGTCTACAGTATGTGGTAAAACACACACACACACATTTATGAAAAACATGCACATGCACAGATGGGGACGCAGGTGGATCTTGGTATGTGGAATATGCCGGGTGAAGAACAGGTCACAGCAGGGTTTGGCTCTATGCATGATTCATCTCAACCAATCAAAACCTTCTGAGCAGCTCCGTTGGCACCACCCAAACCAGGAAATGCACACGTTCCACATGCCGGGCCTGCTAAGCTGCAACAACAGAGGATTTGACTTGTATACTCTCACACAAAGGTCTAGTCAGGGGTTTAGGACTTGAGGAAAAATATGTCCCTGTGGCTTTTGAAAATATGCTGATGATGAAGCTCTCTCCGTTCAAACATTTCACAGCTCCTTTGACATTTTTTTCTCCTTTCCTTCCTCACTAATACCTGGACCTGCAGACACAAATATACACACATAGACAAACACTGGCACACACCCTCAACACACACTGTACAGTTGCACCCAGAGAGTCAGTGAATCACATAAATTATGTTTTTTCAAATTCCTAAATTCTCAAGAGGCGCAGCAGTTGTAAAGCTGTCATGTAAATTTGAGTAAAGTGTATTTCATAGCCTTGCTGGTGGCATGGTCGCCACTTTGGTCCAGACTGAAATATCTCATCAGTTATTGGATGGCTTAAATGTCTCAACAACTATTAAATTACTATGAAATTTGGTCCATACCCATGTCCCACTGAGAATAAATTAAAATAACTTTAGTGACCCCTCGACTTTTTATCTACCTCCATCATCAGGTCAAATTTTAAGTTTCCCACTACTTTAGAGTTTAGAGCTGCAATTTGATTAATCGAATAGTCAGTCAAAAGAAAATTAGTTTCCAACTATTTAATACTTTTTTTTCATTTTTCAAGCTAAAATGTCAAACATTTGTTGGTTCTAGTTTTTTAAACATATTTTAAGGTTTTGCTCCAAACCTAGAAATACTCTTGACTTACTGAAAGCAAACATGAAACAGTAAAATAAAGCAGATACATGAGAGCACAAATACTAATGCACGAGAGAATCTAAACTTAAAACTACAGAGTTTCAGTTAGAAGCTACAAAAGTACTGAAAGCTGAACACAGAAACTTTTAACAGCACATTTCTCTGTGCTCTCAGATATGAGTTCAGCCTCCTAATACACTTTTTTTAGGCGTAAAGGAGGAGTCGTCATGGGTTGATAGGTCGAGTGTACTTCACACTGGAGATTGTCCACCTCAGGTGTGACTCGGCACCGCATTACATTATAAGTGGCACCAGAAATGTAGATCGGTGGAGCATGGACTCGGTGCAGTCAAAAGTAAGAGTGAAAAAGCCCTTTTAGTCTTGTTTATTCTATTTTCAAGAAGCCAGCCTAGAATGCATCATATAGAAATGATTGTATATTTAAAGGTAGAGTCAGTAGGATTTGTTCGAGCTCTTTGTAAACGAGTTTGGATGTCAAATACCAAGTTTTGGGTTGGTGAAACATCCTGAGCACATCAAAATAATGAGAAAATATAAGGATTTACAGGCAGAGTGCAGGGCCTTTGCAGATACAGTCACTAACACTCATTTCCAGTGGCTCATAAGTGATGATTGAAATGGACCACTATTTACTGTTATCACAAGTACAAGAATGCTTGAGCTGGTTATTGTTTAGGTCTAATTTTTCCGTGTCTTTTGCCCTTAAAAATTGATGAAATATTCCATATTTGGTGCTATGCTGACACTGATTTGCTGTTTAGTGGCATCTGTTTCAAATGTTTGCAGACATTGAATAGTTGCACCGACTGACACAGATGCTTTTTAATCTGGTATTAGTAATTTTATTTATATTATCTGAAAAATCAACCACTTCAAAGTGCACACAAGTAGACAAACGCCCTCAGAAACACACACAACAATAGAAGAAAATCACAAGCTTCCCCTTACATGCAAAGGGAGTAACTGTTAAATGTTGCTTTTATCTGATAATCAGAAAATGAAAGGACTACTTGACCTGACAGGCTGCAGATGAAGCACTCATTTGTTCACTAATATTTCTTCCTTCTCCCTCTATAACCTCCTCATCGGTCTCTCTTTGTCCCTCCCAAATGTTTTAGTCATGAACTTTGCTTTTGACCTTTAGAAACTACTGATTTTGTTTTTTTCCCTCTTTTTTCTTATCTGTTTCAAAGTGCTGTTGCCTTCAGTTATGGAAAAGATGCAGTATGTGTGGTGGAGCTGTATGTGTATATGTCTGTGTAGTGTGGGTCTGTCTCATCACTGGTTAGCTGCACGTAAAAAACATCTAAATGTGACATAATCTTGATACCTTGGTACATATTAGGGTTACTATTTTGTGTGTTGCAGATGAAATCAGGGGGATTCATGTCTTATTGATAGGACCCAAGCTCCCCCTGACTCCTGTGTAGTTCACACCATGGGTGTATCTCCTCACATTTCTACCTCTGTCGCTAATTCCTTAACTCCATTTTGACCATTCTCTCTTTTTTTCTCCCCTCCATACACACTTATTTATATAATTTTCCAAGCGTAGAGTTTTGTATTAAACTAATGAAAACATCTGGCTTTGATGAAAGATAATTCAAGTTGTGGTTAATGCACAATAATCTGTTACCAATGAAATATGGAGTATTAATATAATGTTACTTTAATTTTGAGAAGGAAAAAAAATCACCAAAGAATTTGATTTGCTTTTTAAATATCTGACCACTCTGATTCAAGGAAAATATCAGTGCTCAGCCAAATTTGTTTGTTATATTGACTCCCTGCGCTCTGCCCTGCCACACAAATTGTACATGCCACTGTCAACTTTGTGTGTGTGTGTGTGTGTGTGTGTGTGTGTGTGTGTGTGTGTGTGTGTGTGTGTGTGTGTGTGTGGAATGTGTGCACCCATCCAATACAGGGATCAGGGCTGAGACAGGGAGGATGGAGGGGATGTTGGCAGTCGCACGCGACCCACCCAGACATATGGACATATGCTATAGGGAGATTCAGCCTTAAGGCCATGTTGCATGTTGAGGTGTATATGGAGGAGGAGGAGGAGGAGGAGGAGGAGGAGGAGGCGGGTGTGTGCTCAAGTCTGAGACTTTATTGCATGATAAGGACTGTGTGTGTGTGTGTGTGTGTGTGTGTGTGTGTGTGTGTGTGTGTGTGTGTGTGTGTGTGTAAAGGATTATGGGGAGGCAAAAGAGGGGCTCTCATCTATCCGAGCGGCTCAGTGGTGACACAGCAGCACTGTGTACAATATTTAACCTAGACTGTAGGCCTTTTGTAAAATATAAACAGATATATGTAACTTTACGTTAATGTTTTCCACCTGAAAATATTTCCAACAACAAAAAATTTATGTCATATTTTTATATGCCAAGGAAGAGAAAAACTCCACGAAGTAACAATATAACAGGAAATAAAATGATAACCCTCAAGAGGAGCAACAGAAGATGGATCTGTATTCTGAGATGGAAATAAATACAATAAGAACTGCATTTAAAAATAGCATATTACAATGTGGAGGAATATAAGCTACATACAAGGAAAAGTATAGTATAAAGTGCATAAAGGATCATCTGAGTAAATATTAGGTGTAAAGGTAAAGAGTTTTTGGCAGATAGTTCAAATTATGAAAATAATCCTAGTATTAATTTTAATTTGTGTTTCCAGAAATGTAAGGTTAGAAATATTTATTCACAAAATGCAGCAGTGGAGGAAGTTTTCAGATCCTTTTCTTAAGCAAATAGAGGTGATGCTAAACTTCTTTTGACAGCCAATGTAATATGTTAATATTACAGAATTGCAGGGCTATAGAACAACTACTGGACATATGTTTGAAATAGCCAATCAAGTTCATTTTTTTGTCATTTCTTCATCAGGACACATAGGGGATGTGATCATATTACAATAAACACACCTGAGTGGTGTTTCTTTCTGTGCCATGTGTGGCAAACAGTCAGGCGAGGTCTAGACTGAGGTCCAGATGGGACATCTGAATTGACTGGCTAAAGCTGCTTTCACTGTCCAGTTGATGCTGATTGGTTGCCTATTCTGACACTGTCTTCCACAGCAGCTGTGTGTGTGTGTGTGTGTGTGTGTGTGTGTGTGTGTGTGTGTGTGTGTGTGTGTGTTCTGTAGCCTTTTAGTCACACTGTGCATCATCCAGACTCCAGAGTTTCCCAAACCTTTGATGCTTGCTCAAGATCCCAGAACAAAAAGTACCAGTTTGTTTGTGTACAGGATGTGTTACCATGACAACTACCCAACCTTTGCCCCTCACTTCCATCAAACATCAGTGTTCCGCACCTGTTGCATTTCTGCGGCGCCAGCCCCGTTGCCTTGGAAACATACATACACACATATTTCAGGGGCGGTCTAAGGACAGCGAGCGGCTGTGGAATCCTTCTGATCCGAGCATGCAATCTGATCAGCATGCCACAGACACACTCAGAGGCAGCTTGTTTTGTCATGACTATTTACACACACACACTGACTTACAGACTCTTAAGGATTTTTTTTAGTTTGTTTATTTGTTGTGCCCCTGAATGTTTCAGTATTTACAGTATATGTACATGGACTACTGTGGCAGTGCTGTGTATGATATATAATTAAGCAACATCACATGAAGGGATATGCCAATAATGACTGTAAAGCTCACCCTTGAGTGTGATATTGCAATTATATAACAGGTTACTAACAAAATCAAAATTGTGGTCAAAATGTATTCATATTGTGAATTTTTATTTCCCATGGACATGGGAAATAAACATGGATTTAGCTATGACATCTGCAAACTTCACATATATTTTTTGAGCTAGTGTCACCTGTCACAGACCCACCGACACAGCTGATGATGGGTGCTGAAGAGCATTTCTGTGTGATCCCAACATTTCCAATAACTCCTGAGCACTGTAAAGTCCATAAGTCAAAATGAATTGAAAAAAATGACAAAATCACATTTTCCTCTAACAAAATATTCTGCCTCAATCTATATTTGTTGCTGTTTAGCTTTCCAAAAACAAGATGTTCACCGCAGTCATAAAACTGTTTGCTCTCCAGCCTAAGGTGGCTGCATCTGTATTAATGAGACACTGTAGCAACAATCTAACAGCATCATCAGTTCTAATCATCAAAGATTAGAACTGATGGTGCTGTTAAATCCGTGATGAGCACAGTCTGCCGTCATGCTGATTTGATCCCGTTCAAAATGTTGCGTTAACCAATCAGATTGCTTGGTCAGAACCACTTGATGTATAATATCATGATCACCTGACCTACAGCTCACAGTACTGGCCACTAAACGAGTCCACAGGTCTGATGGGCAATCGCAGTCTGCTTTCTGCCTGAAGGCACTTTGACAGCGTTTGTCAAAGGATCACAGAGCGCGTCACAAGCCCCTTCCTCTAACGCCTGGATGACACGTATGTCAAACGTGTTGGGAAGCTTCCTGCCGCCTTCTGATTGGCAGGAGATGTTGAGCTCATCCTTTCATCAGAGGATGAACACATGGATCATCCGACACAGACGCGGGCCAGGTTGAAAGGATGGATTAGAGGGAAGAGAGGGACAGATGAAAGACAGGATGGATGCGCTGAGCAAGGGAGGAGAGATGAAAGAGTGGATGATGGAATGAGTGAAGGTCAAGAGAGGAAGAGCAAAGGATTGATGTGATTGATGTGATACAGCTTGTTTTCATAAGGCTGATGCACGCTGACTGCTCTGCGCGTGTGCATGTATGCATTAAAGTGTGTGTGTCTGCGCCTGTGTGACAGTTGGCAGTAGAAATAACTATTGATCTCAGGGTGTATCCAAGGACCTAATTTTACACAAGATATTGCCCTGCCATTTGCTGACACACACGCTTACACTTTCTGTCTTCCTCCCTATCCTCAGTCCTCTGTTTATCTCATATTTGATAAACGCGGTCACGACCCGTACATCTTTTTTCTTTCCTCTTTCTCTCTTTTTTAAACCAAAATGGCTCCACTTTACAGTAAAACTACCCTTATAAATGATTTATAAATGGTTTATGATTAACTGGGTTTTAAACTCTTTATAGATCATTAATAAGCTGTTACGCCACATTAAATAAATGGGGCAGCAGTTGCTTGCCAAATAGTGAGCCTATACTGTTAAACCTCTGATTTACTTGCCCATATAACAGGAGTTTTGGGGCCAGTCCACCTCAGATTCACCCCTCCTGAGAATTGGAGGAGAAATCCCCTCACCCCCACATTTTTGCTAGTTATAAATGTTAGTAAGTCACTAGTAAAATTAATAAGTAAGTAGGGCGGCAACTAATGATTACTCTCATTATCAATCAATCTAGTGACAATTTTCTCGATTAATTGAGTTGTTGGATTCATAAAAAGTCAGAAAATAGTGAAAAATGTTGATTAGTATTTCCCAAAGTCCAAAGTGACATCCTCAATTGTCTTGTTTGTTTTTTTTTGCAAGCGAAAGATATTCAGTTAGAGGAATAAAGAAACCAGAAAATATTCATATTCGAGATGCTGAAATGGCAGAGCTTAAAAAAAAAAGACTCAAAATGATTAATCAGTTATCAAAATAGTAGCCTCATGGACTAGTTGGTGCAGCTGTAGTAGGAAGCAGTAACTGAATCTTGCTAAATAGCGAGCCTACATTGATGTATGAAAACTTATTTATAATTGTTTAATGAATGATAAAGTGTCTACAACCTAATTAATAATCTAATTATAAACCATTTATAAATATTTTGAAAGGCTATAGTCTTATTATAAAGTAGTACCAAAAAAATCTCGCTCCTCTTGTTGCTCACCCTCCTCCTCCTCTGAGCTATGTTATCATGTGAGCACATGCTGCACAAGAAATGGTAATTTCCTGAAATGCAGAGAGGTTTTTCCCTCTTATGTGGCTGTTTGGTATTTTTGGTGACTTGCCACACACCGCAGTGGGAGGAGACACTCAGCAGGGTGTCACTGGTACATTACAATTTCGGTGTCAAGATTCACCGTGCTTTTCCTCGCCTGCCACCCGGCTGTTCGGACAGGATCTACAGTGAAGTATGTACAGTTGGCTTCACTTTAATTTGTGGAGGCACACCCACATATTTTTCTTGTTTCACTTTTATGATACATTTTTTTGACTAGTTGATGCCTCTAATTACACAGAAAAGAAAAATAAAATAAAATAATAATAATAATAATAATAATAATAATAATAATAATAATAATAATAATAATAATAATAATGCTGATTATGGCCAAGAAGGCAGAGTGAAGGTTAATGTTCCTATCAGCGTCTGTTATCCACAACAGCTGATTAACTCTTGTTACAGTGAGCCGAAGGTGGCAGGTATGCGTTCCATCTGTAGTCTGTAATTTGAGTGCATGTTGTCAAGCTGTGACACACTGTGGTTACCTTGATTAAGTCTTGTGCAACAAGCGAACTTCTTCATTCGTGAACGCGATGATTCATTATTCTACATGATTTCCTCGTTTATTCACTGCATGTTTTTACAGGTTGGACACTCATTTCCATGAAAATTCATGAGACTGTTTTAACACCTCTCGCCTCTTTACTCTGAAACCCCTTCGGAGCCCTCATGCCATGATTAGAACCTGCCTACAACACGCCCCATGATAATGTATGATAATAGATTCTTCGAAGTCTCACCTTGTTTCCATGTGTGCACTGAGTGCACCACATACCTACAGCCACTGAAATGCACAAAATGCTCTGCTACTCCTTCACCGCACTGAACCCTGCAGTCTTGGAAATAAGCTTCCAAAAGGGTTCCTTCTGAAGGACTGAGGTTCGACCCAAAACTGATTGTCTCTGAAGAACCCTTTTTTGAAGAAAGGCTTTGTAGAGGGTTCTTTGTAGAGCCTCTCATCGACACTTCTACGTAGAAACCTTTATCTTGGGTTCTAGTTAGAACCCTCTGAAAAGGTTTCAACTGAAACTTTTATAAAAGGGTTTACCAGGAACCAAAAAGGGTTCTCCTACAGGACAGGCTGGAGAACTTTTTGTGGTTCTAGCATCTTTATTACTAAGAGAGCACACCTTACAGTAATTCACAGAAAAGCGCCATCCTCTATTTTACTGTGTTACATTTGCTCCCTTCTCTCAAGGCTCTTTTCACCTCTAGTAAAAAAAGAAGTGAGCAGGAACAGGAGAGCAGAGGATAAAAGATAGTTGAAACAACAGCTGGGAGTCAGATATCATGTCATCTCTGACCTTGAAGACAGAAAGACAAGGGGACAGTGTGCTGCAGCTAAGCAGGCAGAATGTGGGAGCAGTCAGGGGCCTGCTCTAAATCACCAGTAGCTATGACAGCAGGAAAAGAGGGTTAAAAAAAAACAGAGAGCAAGAGAGAGGAAATGGGATGGAGATGTGTGATGAGAGGTACAAAGAGAGGGAGGCTGATAACTGGTGCCAAACAGCTGTGACTCTATTACTCTGATTGTGTGTGTGTGTGTGTGTGTGTGTGTGTGTGTGTGTGTGTGTGTGTGTGTGTGTGTGTGTGTGTATAGGCCTGTGTGTCTATCTATGCTTCTGTCTGTCTGTGGCTAACCTCAGTTATACATTGTAAGTGTTGCACTATTACTAACACAACAAAAGGCAACCAGCTGACAATATGTTACAATGCAGACATGATAGATTATTGGTAGAGTGATGAGCTGCTTGGGCTAGTTTACTGAATCGCTGTAGTAAAATGTACACTCAACAAAAAAAGAAATGCAACACTTTTGCTCCCATTTTTCATGAGTTGAAGTAACAGATCTAAGACTTCCTCTGTGCACAGTGAGCACTTCTTTACCAAGATAATCTACCTGATCTTTGTGTGGCATATCAAGATGGTGATTCAACAGCATGTTTGTGCCTTGGACTGGTCACAATAAAAGGACACTCTGAACAGGAACTGAACTATGGGGCTACAGAGACTTAGGGCTGGGCATAGTTAATCTTACTTTGCACACTACCTGAATAGAAGAAGAAGAGGAATGAGAGGAAGAAGAGAATGACTGTGTGGATGAGGTTTGTGGCACTGGGAAATAGTGGCAGAGTGAGACCTCTTACTTTCTGTGTGCTAAAGTCTGGCTCGCCTGTGATCCCCGGCTCTGGGTGTAATGTTAGTGTGGTGGTTTTCTTGCGGGCCTCTATGATGTGAATAATAGATCCAGCATTATTAGACCCTGTTATAACAAAACATGCTGAATGCTTATTGGCTCACTGACGCTGATTAGATTTACTCGGTAGGTATCAAAATCTGGTACCAAATGACAAGGCATTTATGTAACACTCAGTAGAATCGAGGCAATACAGTCGGTGCCATGAAGGTATCAAAGATCTGTTCTCAACATGTACCAGTTTTTTTCCAAGTTGGGAAAAGTCATGACCTGCCCTACTTTTCCTCTGACTGGCTGGTACTCATTTCCTTTCTTGTTTAGGTTGGTTAGATTAAGGCATGAAGCACGATTGGTTAGGATTAGGCAAGAATATGAGACTAAGCCATTCATGACTTTGCCCTCCTGGGAAAAAAGAAAACAATTGGTATCTGTTGTCCTGTGTGAAATAGCCAAAGTTCAGTCTAATAAATGTCTTTTTTCAAGATCAAACTGCACATTTTAGAGTGGCCTAGTCCGAGGCACACCTGTGTAATAATTATGCTGTTTAATCGGCATCTCTGTACGCCACACCTGTCAGGTGGTTGGATTATGTTGACAAAAGAGATGTGCTCACAAACACAGATTTTAATAAATCTGTGAGAAAAAATGAAGAGAACAAACATTTTGTCTGCACAGAAGAAGTTTTAAATTTTTTACTTCAGTTAATGAAAAACAGGAGCAAAAACAAGTGTTGGGTTTAAATTTTTGTTGAGTGTGCCACTAAATCCACACAGTCGTAGATGAGCAGTGAAAACAGGCTGTCTGACTGTGAGCTCAGACGTGCGAGCCCTCTCACTCTGTATCCTCATTGCGTGTGGCTGCAAGGTCACAGGGCTAGACAGCCAGCCACACACACACACACACACACACACACACACACACACACACACACACACACACACACACACACACACACACAAACACATTAACTGATCATGCCGCCAGAGAGGGGATTAGGCTGAGAAGCCGACAGGGTTAGGAGGGTTGGGGTAAAGTCTGTGTGTGTCATTGTGTGTGGGTGTGTGTGCACAGGAGGCGGGAGTACCACATACTGTCATGGCACGCAGAATTAGAATTAAAACTGATTTCCAATTTACTTTCTCAAGAGAGAGGCAGCAGCTGCACATGGACAAGGAGGTGATTTCAGAAACACAGCAGCGCAAACACATGCACACAGGCTTGTTACTTTGAATATAGCAACAAAAAAAAATCTAAATTACTTGTGGAAAGTTGCTCAGTTGTAAAATGACAACAGCAGTATTTTGCGAGGCAAACGAATCATGATATACAGGAAGCTGAGTTGAACTTTTGCTGATCCCAGAGGGAGAATTCATTGTTAAGCTCAGCTTCTTCCACAAGCGTAGGAGTACACAGAATAGCAGTTGTATGGATTTGGTATCTTGTTCAAGTACTTTTCAATGACACTTGAAATTGTAAAAACATACTCTAGGAGATTTTATTCCCCTCTGCCTGAATGTGAATCGTGGGTACAATTAATGTGAATTACATTTTAGGGAAAGAGGAAAGTATTACTCTGTTTTCAGGCATGTCAGTGTACCTTTACTGAATCTACAAATGGTGAAAACTGAGTGACTGTGCCTTGCACTTTGTGTCTCCAGGGAGCAGAGGAGACAGAGAGAGGAGCAGCTGTGCCAGCAGGAAGAAGACAGAGAAAAATTGCTCAGGTATATATTTTATTGTGACCAACTTTTTGTTGTTTTTTTTCCCCTTTTCATTCATTTTAACAGTTAACAAAGCATATACTAGTAACTTAACTTGGTAACTTAACAAAAATATAATAGTAATAAACAGCTCATCAACTTACAGTGTAGGACTTGTCATCACATTTTATTCCCAATTTATGATGTAGTGCTCCTGCAGTGTTCCTGTAGCCTGCCTGAGCTCAGCTCTGGGAATTAAGGGCTGGGGTAAACAACTTGTTTCAGCCATAGACTATATATTGAATAGGAATTCAACCTATTTCATATACAGTCTATGGCTCCAAGTCACCATTGGGACTGCAGTGCTCACTTTTGGGTGCACTATTGCTACATATTGCTCCTTTTAACGTAACAATGGCATATCTTGTGCCTGTTGAAACATTCAAAGTATTTCATGGCAATCCAGAAAACAAAATAAGTAAATATAAAATAATAAAATACATGTACATATTCTCATTGGCATGTATACTCATATACATTACTACTCAGGTATATTGACCTGTCCATTTCTTCTTCTTCTCTGCACTTTTTGTTTTGTCTTGTGATAATCATCATCTCATCCCATCCCTTCTCCAACTTTCCCACAATCCCTCCACTTATCCCACTCATTCTCTTCCAAATCATCCTCTTCCGTTCCTCTGCTTCATTCCTCTTCCTCCCAGAGAGAGGTGGGGATATTAGTGTCAGCTGAGATCTGCTCTTGGATCACTTGAGGAGATCTTAGGCTCCATAAAGTGCCAGTGACACAGCGGAGAGTCTCGTGTGAGGCTGGCGCAACAGATGGAAGCACTCCTTAGTTGGCTTGGAGTCATGTTTCTCACACACACAAACACACACTCATCTGTGCACTGAGGCACGCACATACTGTGGATGTGCAGACGCGCAGTGGCACTTCTGTTGAGAGCGCATCTCACTAATACGCAGGCAGACACATGTGCTTACACACCCAACCCACATGTGTACACCCACAGACAGACATATACACACAGAGCCTCTCATCTTTCCATGCAGGCGTTAGATGTATGTGGGGTGTGTATTTTTTCACATGCTATCTGCTGGTATTCTTTTTCTAAGCCACTGGCAGCCTGGTGTGTTCAATTACACTGTCGATTTATTTCCCTTCCCACACAGCAGTTTCTGATCTCACCCTCTGGCTTCTATACAGCTCAACATATGATAGCACTCCACCGGGGGGGTGGAGGCTATTTTAGAAGGGATGAGAGGGTTTGGGGGAGGGAGCGCCCCCTCCCTAGCTGGGAGAAAATGTAATGGGAGACAACAATTTACCAAACTGCCCAAGATTGGAGACTGTAGGTGGCTAAAGATGATGTTTATCTGCTCAGTAAGATTTACTTTTTGCAGAGAAATCAATAAATAAATGATATCTAGTAGCTGCTTCTTTTAAATTGAATTGTTTTTGAATCCGTCCAGTTTCAGTTCTAATTGTTCTTTTGCCAACCTTTCCTTGGAGTACAGAGCAGAGATGAGATGAGTAAACAAACCTTCTTGGGTTTGATATCACTCAACTGCTCTGTCACTGTCAATCCATAACGTCGATCACGTGTTAATCTCCTGATAACAGGGTAAATCTGCAAAAAGAAACACTAATATAGCAGAGAAGTAGAGCTGCAACAACTAGTCAATTCATCTATTCATTGTCAACTATTTAATTAATTGCCATGCATTCTGAGAATTCTGAATGTTAGGCACAAAATATCCAAACCCTCTGATTTCAGCTCCTCAAATGTAGATATTTTCTGGTTTCTGTACTCTTTTATAACAGTGAATTGAATATGTTGTAGACAAAACAAGACATTTGAGGATCTCGTCTTTGGCTTTAGGGAACTATGATCATTATAGGGATGTAACAATACAAAAAAGTCAAGGTACGATAATACCAATACAATTATGACTTGAAAAAAAATGTCCTTAAATATCCCCATAAATCTGATGTGCATTTTGTTCATTTTTTTTTCATTTAACTTTTTTAATGCAGTGGTTCTCAACCTTTTTGAGTGGTGATCCCTCAGAAAAATCAGGTTGGCGTTTGTGACTCCCACACCCTGCCTGAGGCTGTCAGTCAGCTGTATACTGTAGAACATATTGAAGCTATACCAAACTCATATTATAGCACTTGTACAATCAATGTAATATTAAAGTTTCTCATCCCATGCTGCTTGGTGCAATATGTTATTTTATTTCTTCAAACTTCTGGCAACCCCCCAAAATGATTTTGCAACCCCCTTGGGGGTCCCAACCCACAGGTTTAGAACCACTGCTATAATGAAGTAAAATAAAAGTAGCCAGCCATGACATCAGCATGTGCTGCATGAATTGTTGTTAGCATTGAAGGTTTGAATTATATATGTACAATTGCAAAACAAAAACAATGCATCAGTAGCTGTTCTTTTATAGAATCATATAAGAAAAAAATAAAAGAATTAATTAATTTCAATATGCTGGTAGATATCATCACAGACTGGTACAGTATCAGGACATTTTTGTTGCAGTATTGCGATATTCAGTGAGTGGTTATATCTGTAGTAATCAACATTTTTTATCATTTTCTGTCATTTTATAAATCAAACCACAATTTATTAAATGAGAAATTGATCAACAGGTTAATCAGTAATGAAAATACTAGTGTATAGACAATATATGTACATAAGTATATTTTCCTCAATACTTGACACACCAAAGTTCACTGTCAGGACCACACCATAAAGATTTAGTACTCAGCCTATGTGGAAAACCTCTCCTGTCAGTTTTAGCAAAAAGAAAAATAGAACATATGTTGAATTTAGGGCTTGGCCCAGTTTTAGTGTGTGTGTGTGTGTGTGTGTGTGTGTGTGCGTGTGCGTGTGTGTGTGCGTGTGTGTGTGTAAACCATCTGACTATAAGAAGCCTGATAATGTTGACGAACAAACAGTTTCTCTCTTATGTAACAGACTTGTTCTGACGCTCACAGTCACCGGCTGACCTGCCAGTACAGAGTTCCTGTGTGCCTGCAGGTGTGTGTGTTTGTGTGCTTGTTCAGAGCGTGCCTGCACATGCTCTATATACATGCAGTTGAAAGATATTTCCGCCTACAGAATCACAGTATAGACTGTGTGTGTGTGTTTGTGCGGATACTCATTTTCTGTATCTGTATATCTTTTCTCACTAAGAGTTTTTATTGAGTAAAATAATCCTGTTTTTAGACCACAGACCCTCTTCATCATTACTCTTTCATATACTTTTGCCCCTGCATCTTTTAAACAGGTTAAAGGAGGAGTTGGAGGTGAAACACGAGATGTGGTTGTCATGCCAACAAAGGTGCGAAAGCGTGCAGGAGCAGCTATCTTCGTGGCAGCAGAGGGAGGAACATATGAGCAGGAAGTGCAGCGCAGCTGAAGAGGAAGTGACACAACTGAGGGAAGTTCTGGAGAAGGTCCAGCAGGAAACAAGAGAGCTGAGGAGAGAAAGGTCATTGTGATGTCTGCTCTGCTCTGTGTACATCTACCCCTATTCTATTCCATTCTGTTCTATTCTATTCTGTTCTTAAAACTTTTATTCATCTGATCCTTTAACACCAACACTAATAGGCTGGTACACAAACTTATTCTTCTTAAAGATCCAGTGTGTAAGATTTACCAGGATTTATTAGAATATGGCAGAATATTCTTAAGTCTTTTTTCATTAGTGTCACCTGAAAATAAGAATCGTTGTGTTTTTGCTACTTTCGAATGAGCCCTTTATATCTACAGAGGGTGTGGGTTTTCTTCCACAGAGGCTGCCAAGTTGCACTGCCACGTTTCCACAGTAGCCCAGAACAGACAAACCAAACACTGGCTTAGATTGGGTCTTTTGTGTTTTTGTAAGTTTCTCAGCCACTGTAGTTTCTCATACATGCTTGGAGAGTTAGACGAGGTGTTTCCAATCTGCAACCTCACTGCTAGATGTCACTAGATCCTACATACTGGTCCTTTAAAGGCCCTAAAAACTTATTTTCTCAATCTGCCTCTTACCATGAGTGATAGAGTCATACACAAACACAGTATTTTCTCCCAAAGTTTTCATTATTTTGTTTAAAATATTGCTGTTTTTCTTTTGTGTCTGTGCTCTTCCTGCTGGTTTGAAGTTGGTGAGGTTTCATTTAGAAAAAGATGTTGCCACATACTTGAAAACACCAATCCATACTTTCAAACATTTGAATCAGAATCTGTTTTGTGTGTTGAAGTGTTGAACCCTTAAAGGACCACCATGTAGGATTTAGTGACAAGTAGCAATGAGCTTGTAGTTTACAAACACCTTGTTTCACTCTTCCTCTGGAGTCTAAAATCCACAAATCTGAACTTTGGGCCGTAAAATGTCTTGAATATTTTTTACAGATCCTAAGAATTGATTGGATTCCGAAGTTACTGTTACTTTTATAAAGTTGCAATTTTCGGTCTCACTTTTACATGTGTTTTGGGGAAAAATTTGTATTGATCACAGTTTAACTGCAGCAACTCCAGTTAGCAGCCTCCAAACATTTGGATCTACACCTACATTAAAAGCAGCAGCCGTGCTCTGTAGTTTACACACGGTAGCTTAACATCAGTTATATAAACTCATACCCTTTGTACGTTTTTGCCAGTATGGACATGAAGTTGGTTTTAAATTGAATTTATAATGGTCTGAAATAGGTCTTAAAAGCCTGCAGAATCCCTGACTGTAGAACCATGGCAGTGCAACAAGGCAACCTCCATAGACGAGGACCCGCACCCTCTGTAGATATAAACATCTAATTATAAGGTAACAAAAACACACACATTATTATTTTCAGGTGCTTCTACACTAATGACAACATACTTATGAATATTATATTCAGTTTCTGACATATTTTATCACTAAATCTCCCTAAATCATACATGCTGGATCATTAATAATATGATATCTACAGATGTTCTTTTTTTCCCTGAACTTGTATACATGATTTCTTTCCAATAGAGAAATACTTCACATTTGACACCAAGTTTTCAACTGCAAATGAGATAGAAACAAAATGAGTTAGCATCGATTCAGTCCTGAGGTTGTTCATTAGATTTTGTACATAGAGTTGACTTTGGTTCAGTGGTCCTACTCAAAGCTTGTCAGAAACCCATCTCATTTCAGGAAGATATGGTCAGATATTCAACCGCAATGTCAAAAATGGCTGCTTTGGTTTGAAGTGACGACTAATTGAAGCTTACTGGGTGCCAGCTTCAGTGCATGGCTGCACTTGGCTTTTCTAAACTGTGACACCACAACCGCAGACTGGTGGCAGTCCAAACTCCTGGTCTGGACTGTTTTGTTCTAATGTTAAATATTTACAACCCTTTTGTGTCTGAGAGGACATGGGGTGAGTGCAGGCAGGAATTCTTGCTGATGCACCAACCAAAGGGCCTACATTATTCTATGAGAGCAGAGATCTAATAGAGTGCTGGGAGCTATGCCCAGTCTCTTATGTAAGGTGTTACCTCTCCCTGTGTGTCTGGCCCACACTGTCCAGCACACTGCTCAGTAACCTTGCATTTATGGGTGTTTATCCATGTCAGTACTTTATCTAGTTTTTTTGAATACACATCCCTGATTGCACTGTTTGCAGATAAAGCTGTAAATACCTCAAGTATCAGGGTGCTACATTTACCCTTTATAAGGAACTTTAAGTCGAACTGAAGTTTAAATGAATGTTTTTCTAGATAAAGTGGAAACCGACAGCTTTTCAGCCCCCTAGTGTTTCCAAGTGGTCTCATTGTTGTCGGAGAGCACACTTTTATACAACACCATATCACTTTCTGTTTCCTCAGAGTCATAGTGAAGAGTCGGTTAAGAAATTATCAACACCACTTTAATAACAGAGAAGAAGGAAGCATATTCATTGTACAGGTACATTGAAATGAACACAGTTTTACAAAATGTTATGTTGAATTTGGGAACAAGCATGAGCTCTTGTAATGTTGTGCATTGCAAGTTGGTGCTTTGTGCCAACAGAGCATGTCGTCAGGGTGGAGGAGGGAGTGACATTAGAAGAAAACATTAAAAAATATGAATTTGTTCATTAATTTGGTCTATAATGGAAGCAACATTTCCCATTAAGAAATCATGCTCGGTGGCAGACTGATGACAGCGAGGCTTACTGGTAACCACATGCTGTGGATGGTGTTATTATTCTATAGACGATCACTATTTACTTCATAATGACAAGTCAAAACAAAAAAGTTTTCTACTCCCATTTTTATATGCGATCATGTTGCTGCTGTTGAATCAAAACAAAATTATCTCCATTATCATAAGAGCAGAGGAAAATGCTTTTTAACTTACTTTTTTCTTTAGTATAATCATAAATATACCTAGAGGCTATAGTCTCTGTTATTACACTGTAGGACTGCTTTAAAATAGTGTTTTTTTGCATCTTTTAATTTATTTTTCCCATTAAGGTAAACCTAACATAACTTAAAAGCTTGTCTAAATAACTAATACAGATAAATATCAAAAAAGAGAAGTCCTAAATTTAATTACATGCAAACACATCCACACATGAAAGACATTAAAACCCTCTTATACAAAGTGTTGTGGTATTTCCTGTGTGTAACTTTCCATGCAGAACCTAAGAAGCTCCATGCTGCTCCAAGTTATAAGTTACCGTGCTGCACCATAAATCAATATGATACATACAAATAAACAAATATTAAACAGTGCAGGAACCAGATTATTCTGTCTTACTTCTTGAAAAGAGATGTTTGTTTGAGGTTACAGTGCTGTCCTATAAACCTATATAATATATACAAATAAACATACAAACTTGATGTGTATTCAGCTCTCCTGTGGTAGAGTGCGTGACAAGCAGACTTATCACATATCAAGCAGTACCAACTACAATCCCATAAGAAAAACACCCTCAACCTCTGACACCAGGCAATAAAACTGCACTCCTCTCTAACACAACAGTCCTGCAACAAATCCTCTGGATATCCAATAGAATCACCAGTGGACCAATCACGTCTTCCTAGCACCAGGCCAAGAGACCAAGAGTCTCCACTTTTGACAGACTTACAGAGTTTATGGCTTCAGAGATGCAAGATGAGGATGATGGATTCAGCTTATTATTATTATTATGTCCTGATTACGCAGTCAAGCAAAACAAAACCAGCTTATAAACCCAGGACCAACCGAGCTGAATCCCTCCTAGAGATTTCTGTGAAAACAAACTGTTTACCAATGTTGTCTGCAACAACTTCATGGTCCAAGGCACCAGAGGAACCATAAATCCATATGAGATTAAAGTACACTAAGTGTGTATTCGCCCACAAATATTCAAGTTTCACCACTGCAGAACAACCTCTCAAGCAAATTTGCAGTAAACAGCAGAGCTCAACAGTGAGGTTTGGTAAGTGAAAATTATTCATTATCTGAATAGGATTAAGATTATTAGCTAGAACATCGTAACCATCTAAGGCAGACTGACCATGAGCTATGAGATTGTGAAAATATGGCATTTGCTCCTATAGAAGCCACAAGTTGATATGATGTCAACCTTATTTCAAGAGAAATACATTTTATTCACTTTGTCATGGATAAGTACTACACTACCCACAATCCTTTAGTATAACGGGCATCTCTTGGAGCTCCTTGTTACCATGGAAATGTTTACCGCACCTGTTAGTGAGTTTTGCAGCCTGGTTAGTTAGTAGCCAACAGGAGTCGTAAATCATGTCATTACGATATTTACGCACATAACATACAAACACTATCATAATACATAATACATAATTACAAAGGTTAAATTCAAGAAGAAGCTTTCATTTGTGTTATGGTACTCTTAAAATATATACAGTATTATATTATTTTGCTCCACAGTAACAGTAATTCCTGATGCACGGAGACTGAAATACATTATTTTTTCTATTTATCTTAAAGTCACTGGTTGGTGTCATTTGTTATATTTTAAATCGACTTGTAATTTGGCCTGGTAGCATCATGAAGAACTGTGCTCCAGCTGCAGAGGATGCTGCTGTGATGACAGGATGTGAATCACAGAAAAAAAAAAAAGATTCACAGAAACATTCTTTATAACGTGGCTTAAGGATGATCACGCTTGTGTGTGTTATCATTTATTTGCATCAGTGTTGTAGTCTATTTCTCTGAGAAGGGATGGTCTGCAAACCCCTGTAATGCATCATATGAAAAACTGTGACACTGTGAAATAAATATAAAAGATTAATCATAGAAGCAGAAACACTTACAAATGGTCATGGAAAGCCATATTTCTTTGAGTAGCTGTTTACTCCACAGCTGTCTCTATAAGTAATGAATAGAGGACTGTGGTACTGAAAAAAATATGTACTGTAGTGCAGGGGTGCCAAAAAGATGACAAATCTATATATTTATATATGTAGTATATCAATTAAGTGTATTGATCATCAGTTTATTTGTTATTTACCACGAAAAGTTCCCTTATTGCCTTGTACAGTGAAACTCATCATTCTGTGTCCTTTCTTGGAGGAGAAACATCAGTGAGCATCGCATAATGAAATAAAAGTCTTATGATCAGTAGGCATTACAGGTCATTTGTAAAACTGTCCTTTGATTGAATTATTCTATTTAATAACCCTTTCAAAGACAGTAAAAATAATAGCTTTTGTTTTCAGTAGATAAATAGAGGTGAAAGTTTCAGTTCTGATGCAGAAATATAAGAATAACTTAAAGCCACTAAATAACTAAAAGCTGAAACTCTGTGGTAGACTTGAAAGTGAAATCTTGCCCTTCAAGGCTGAAACAGCTCAATTTTTCCAGTTGATCTCATTATTTAAATGAATAGCAATGGTTCGGCGGGACACAAAGAGACACCCGAGCCTGTGTCTCTGCGGCGTCCTCAGCCGAACTCATTTAGTCGTTGGAGGTCTGATGGTCAATATGTGTGCGTGTGCTCGCATGCGCGTCTGTCTAAATGTCCTTTCTTCAGATGTGTAGACAGGCTCAGAGAGGAAAAGGCTGGATTACTGACTCGACTGCACACACTTTATGTCCCGACCGCAATCATTACACACATACGTGCACGCACGCACATTCCAACACTTTTTTATCCCTCGTTATAAAGTCAAGAGATTTGACCACTTCCACCGACCTCCAGTGACCCATGAAAGGACACGCTGTTCAGTCTGTCTTACACAGTCACACATACACAGATTTATACTACACTTTACAATTTAGGCCTTATCACCTCTTCTCCTGTGCCTTACCAAGCCTCTTCTATTGGTCTGATTCCATTTTTGTCCTCATGTAAACTCTGTTATCTCATTCACTCACACTCCACCCTCTATGCCACCCTGTCACTGCAGATTGCCTCGTGCCAACCCCTCTGTTGCGTGCCATCTTTTCACCCCCAGGACCTGTTTATGCAATACCAGTAAAACTGTCTTAAATTCTTTTGCAGAGTTAAAACAGATTTCATACTGAGGATACATCACTAGTGTGATACGTCCTTTGCAGGATTAATATGGATTTTGAAATGGTTCATCTCCAGTAGGAGGCTGTGGAAAGAGTAAAAAAATAGCTTCATGTAATGTTTAATCTGCTATACGTCTTTTGTTGGAGTCAAGTGTCAGTCAAATGCTCCGAATTTCTCTGTGCTGTACAACATTTCAAAGTAGCTCATTTAGAACATGTCAAGTCATGTTAGTCAGTTTTGTTTATATGGTGCCAAACCATAGCAGAACTTATCTCGGGGCACTTTTCATATAGAGCATGTTAAGACTTTTTTCCCCGTGTAACCACATGAACCTAGGCTGTGTTTACATTTTCCCAGGCAAAGTTATAGTGATTAGTATCATAGCCAATTAAAAGGAAGAAGGAGGAGATTTTTATTTAGATCATTTTATTTTTTGTTTGTTATGATGGAAACTTTACCGCTTTTGTCCACAGGGGGGCCCAAAATCAACAAAATATAAAAGTTCCTTCTCGTACTTTTAAATAAACTTGAAGTAAAGTAAACAGAGGAAATGAAGGGATAAATACTGGATTATTTTCAAAATAAAAACAATCAAAGCAAAACATGTACATGAAGAATGAACTAACATAATGATTTCAACAGAAAATTTGGCACTTTTCATGTGGCGGTCCAGTCAGTGTTGATGGTGAATGTAGTCAGGAATATAGCAATGAATTCCTCAGTGTGTTAGATAATAACAGAAGATTTTACTGTCTAATATGCTGCAGTTTTCAAAGAAACTGAAAGAAACATAAACAAAATGGAGCTTTGTGTCTGATGTCTTGTGTTTGTATCATCAGTAAACAATCATCAAACTCAACAGATTACTTCCTGCACTTCAAAATAAAAGTATTCCTGTTAGCAAGGTCCATGCTAATTAGGGATGGGCATTTTCGACAAACTTTTTGATCGATAATCATGAGAATTAACGATCAATTATCGATTTAATCATTAAGAAATGTCTGATAGAAAAAATGATTAAAAATACCACAGGCAGTCTGATTTTTCTCGTTAATCCAACAATCCTCTTGCACAATTTAGGCTACAGTTTAAATGTGCAACTGTTAAACAAAACACCGCGAGGCGTCGGGCTGAAACTCTTCACAAAATAAAAGCCAGTGACAGTACTATTTTCTCAAACAAAATACAATTCCGCCTCTTTTAGACAGAATAAAAAATCATAATAAATAATAATAATTTAAGGAGAACTTTAATCCACGTCTTGCGCGATTTACAATTTAAATGTGCAACTGTTAAACAATAGAAATATACCTACGCGGAGGCGTCGGGACTCGAGATCTTAACAAAATAAGAGCCAGTAGGCTATTCTCTAAAACAAAATAAATAGGCTACATTTCGCCTCTTTTAAACACAAAAATAAAACATCATATTATTAACTAATAGTCATTTAATCAAAGAACAAAGTAGACTCGCAGCTGACCTTTTTTTTTTTTTTTGCCAAAAGGCACGACTGAGAGAGGGAGGTCCCACATAACAATAACACATTATAGGCCTATAGGTTTACATGAAGGCTACGGTGGTAACTGTCCTGGGCTATAGCTTACTTAACCTACTTGTTTTTGTTCACCGTGCACGCTTCATGTTTACTACCTTCAGATACGGCGGCAGGGCAGAAGTCAGCTCGCAGGCGGTTTTCTCTGCTATATCGCCCCCCGCTGGTGGGATATTTTACTACCGCCACATAATGAAATTCATTACATTGCTTTCTCGACGCACACTACATGAACTCTGTTAAACACTGTCGAAAAATCGAAAAAAAATTACGTGATCGACAAAATTCTTAATGATCAATTATCGATCATCGATTAATCGTGCCCATCCCTAATGCTAATGCTAAATTGCCAACAGCAGGAAATAGTTTTTCACACATTTATTGTAAATAATATAAATAGCATGTCTAATCATTTTCTTGAAACTTTTTATATACTTAACAACATGTATCACAAAATTTCATGATTTTAAACTTCACATCAAAGCAAACAGTTCACATCAGTGCGTGCTATGTTGACTGTTAGAGCTGAATTGTCATCTAACGCAGTTTTTTGGCCAACAAAGTGATAGTTAGGTGAGGGTGGTGATACAGGACAACATGTCATTCCCCCTATAAATTAGAGCCAAATTGCTTATTGGAAAAGGTCAATTCTTTACAATAACAAGGACAATTCCCCTGCTTGTCTATGACTTGGACACAGTTATGAATCTTGCATGTTACATGTTGATGAAAACCAGTTGTGAAGTGACAGTGAAAAGACAAGCTTAGTTACCAGCAGACAGTGATTTCCCAGGGCCAGGGTGGTTGATTGAAGGGTGGTGGGATTGTGGAGTGGAAGAAAGTGAGTGAGAGACATATGAGTAGAGAGGGATGAAGGAAGGCCTAGAGGCGAGGAGGAGAGAAGAGCACGAAAGGGCACAGGGAGGGAAGGAAACAAGGAGGAGAGGAGGAGATTAAGAGAGAGGGTGGGAGTACAGGGGCCGAGGGAGGAGGGATGGAGACCGTGACTGTGGTTGCAGTGGTTACACTTCACACACTGTCTGACTCTCGCATGCACACAGCCTGGGTCACAGGGGCCGCACACGATCCACACACACACACACACACACACACGAAACATGACAGCTTGCTCTTGATTCAGTATAACTGACGCGAAGTTAAAAACAGAGAGACAGCGAAAGTGGCAGAAAGTGGAGAGAGTAAAAGATTTAAAAGTCAAGAGAGGTCAGGAGTATCTGTGCGGTTCCTCATCCATCTGTTAAATGTGAGAGGACTTGTTTCAAGTGGTTTCAAGCAGCGGAGGAATGTTTTCGTGACAGAAATTATGATCCCCAAAACTCTCCCTTCTGTCTGTCCCTGTACAGAGAAGTGGTTTTACGCCTCAGGCTTTACACAATTAGGCTAAAAAATAAGACTTAAAAAAGATTAGTGTCAACAGCACAGTGATGGAAAGAGCACTGAAAATTTGTACTCAAGTACAAGCACTGTTACATGAAGTAAAAGTACAAAGTATTCTTGTCAAAAAGTACTTACTTGTATCAGTTACTTTTTAACCATTGATGTTTAATGCATTATCAATATCAGCCATTCAATCAAATCTTCAGTCTAAATTACTCTGCTGACCTGTGATCAGTTATCCTTCTTGGCAGTAAAACTCCAGCTACAGAATCATTTGGACATTGATTTAATTGTACTTAGTACTCATTATGGTTTTAAAAGTAACTAAGTAGATTATAATAGTGTAAAGCCTACTTAAAGGAGAAATCTGTAATATAATCCATATTTCTCTTATAAAAAGAACAGATGTTTTTAACGATTGTATTGAGCAATTTGTTAACAGAGTCTGGCAGGCAGTAAGACAGGCAGTCAATCAAGTCCAACTCCAGAGTGTGTATTTTTGTGGACTTTTGTTTTTCAGGATAAGAGGCTCAGCTTTATAGTCATAAACAGCTGATCAACTTACAGTGAAGGACGTTTGTCACTTTTTGGATGCACAATGGCTACATATTGCTCATTTAAAGAAAATAAAAAGTACAAGTTCCCTCCCAAGAAAATACTTAATTACAGTAATATCAGTAGTTGTAATTAGTTACTTCCACCTCAGCAAATACTGCCTTTGGCCAAGTTTACTGTTCTTCTTTTTTCTCTTCTGTTGCCATATTTTCTCCATTTTTCTCCCTGTTTCCCAGAGTGGAAAGTATTATATCACCCATGTCTGGGTCTTTACTTTTATTGTGACTCTCTCGGTCCCTTTTATTCACTTGTCATAAATTGCTATTGCTGTAAATTCATATGTCAATTTTTTTACAAGGCAGCAGCCTTTTCCTGCTTTCCTGCTTTGAATAGCGTGGGTGAGTGTGAGAAGATTCTTTGACTTTGAAATCTTAATCATCTTTGCAGGTGGAGTGTTATGTCCCTGAAAATTACAAAGAGGATGTATGAGATGATGTCAGCGGCGATTCCTGTTAACTGTTGATCTGCATTGTTGATTCATACACAATAAAGATTATTTAAAATTGCCCTTGAGCTCCACTATAAAAAATTTTTAAAAGACTGATATAATTTGGAGTCGAGTCAGCCGTCTTTGTCTGCGTGTGCACACAAAGATTGTATCAGCACAAAGTGGAAAAATGTTCTGTGCCTTTTGATGAGGTAGCAGCCGTTCACACTGCACACTCACACACACACAACACTGCACACATACACACACTCGCCTGTCCTTAAAAGCAGCCTGGCGTGTGAGTGAATGAGAGAGTGCTCCCAGATTTTCCCATCATTCCTCCCTGTAATCCCCCCAGACCTCCTTCTGAGGGCTGAATTTGCACGCTCACGCTCCCCGGGGGGTCACACACACGCGCACACACACACAGACGCCAACACACATATACATGTACACGTGCACTTACACGCTCAAAGTTGATTTTAAAATATCTGGTACACTACCTCTGCAGGGGTCTACTTTTTTTGATAGTCAGAGAGCCGGAATTACATTACTGACAGTGGGACACAACCACGCAAGCACTCACATAGAGACACACACATACACACTCACATACAGATACACACAAACACTGCATGCATCAGCAGTTTGTTACATATTAAAAAGGCTTCGGCTTCATAAAACTGTCAAATCCTCACTTCCAGGGGTTTTTCACCAGCTGAGACTTAACTGCAGAACTGGTGCGTAGTTTCATAATGCTTGTTTAACAGCAACAGCCCTTTTTTTAAGCTCACGTCTCCTCTCTGAATCCCGTCTTTTAACAAGACCACGACACATTTAAATGAGCTTTAGAAGTCACATCTTGGCATCAAACTTGCAACTCTTGGGGAGCGATCATGCATGGCTGTCTGTCTGCATCTACTTTTGTGCTGCTCTGTGTGTGTGTGTGTGTGTGTGTGTGTGTGTGGTGAGTAGGCTGATGTGATTAGCCAGAGCCAGTGGAGTGAGTAATATTGTGTCTGCCCCGACTAAGAAGAGATGGAATGTAGCTGCTGCTCTTTATTATACTGTAGATCATCTACTCCACTATCAGATATACACACAGTCAAGCATGCACACACACACACACACACACACACACATAGAGACATCAGCTCACATGCTTTTCTTATACAGATGGACCCACTTACACACACACACACACAAAGTGCTATGAGGTAGTGGCAGTTTCACATAGGACTACAATTTTTTTTATGTGTATTGAGATGTTCTCAGTCCGTTGTGTTCAATGTTAATTTTGAAAGCAAATTTAGATTAGTTTTGATTTAGTCATATTTCAGTCAACTGAATTGTTTTAACTAAGATATTAGTCAACTGAATCTACAATCAAGCATGCATGTGTCAGTATAATTAAAGGGGAGGTCAGTGATGTAAAAACTTAAGTCAGACGGTCACTAAGACTGATTCACTTTAATCTAGACGTACAAACGACACATTTACACAGTAACATAATTAACCAACCTGTGATGAAGTGTTTGCCACAGATGCACACATATTGTCTAACAGGTGTTGGATATGTAGGTGAGGGGGGCATAAACAAACCCCTCAAAAAGTATGTGTGGATTTTTTCAAAAGTGAAGTCAGCTTCTGTTAAATATATATTTTCAATTACATAATGTTTTTCTAGAATTTCAAACTCGTAATATACTCCTGGAGGAAATATCTATTTACCTGTTGTTGTTAATGTTAACATTTCATACAGTGTACTACATGTCATATGTCTAATAATATGCATACTACATAGGTGCATTCTTCTTTCCTTGTTACACATTTGTTTCATTTGAGGATGGTAAAACTATGTTCTTATTAAAAGGGCCAATAGAGTTTGTCACTGTTTTTGTAACCGTAAATTATGTCTTATTTAGTTATTGTCTTATTTTCATCAGTAAAAAAATGTCATCGATGAAAACTGTGAGGTTAGTTGTCAGCCAGCAAAATTGGTTGTGTTTGCATATGTCAAAACTTCTGTGCTATCGGCAACTTTACCAAGATACAATATACACATCTGTTCACAGCTATCTCTGCATTTCATTTCATACATTTTATGTCTTTGTTTTCTTTTGGGTGATTAGTTCTTCTACCAGAATCCTTGTTTCTGCTCACATTCTTTGAAACAGCTGCCTCAAAGTGCCTTTTCCCTCCAACTCTAACTGTATAAACATTAGTAATAAACCGTCAGTTCCCCAGCTCGTCTCTGGCTGGATTAAGCTTTATGCTACTTCACATCTTATCAGCCGGACCAGCTGCTGAAATGACATATTATATTTGGACAGAAGATCAACAAATCCATGAAACCAGCCTTTCCAGCTATCTCAACTCCATCTCACTGTCTTTCTTTCTTTTCCTTCCTCATCCCCCTCTCTTTCCCCAGAGACTTTTGGGAGTATTCTCGTTATATATTCTTTATGCAACCTGACATGTGGAGAGGATCATCAAAAAAGAAGCATGTGTAAATATTATCAGAGCTTTTTGGGTCGTGACGGATATAGATGTGATGTTGGCTTACTTACTTATCTATTCAACTGCAGAAAGTGCTGCACTGTAAAAATGGTTAACACCATGTCGTGTCTTGTGTGTGTGTGTGTGTGTGTGTGTGTGTTAAAAAGAGCATTTGACACGTACTTCACTGCATGTTATTTTTAAAGCATGCACAAGTCCATTTCTTTGAATTTGTATTTCGTGTCAGAATATATGGCTGATTATTTGCAAGGGTTTTTTTTTTTTTTTTTGCTTTTCCCCTTTCTGTTTGTGTTTGGGTCACTTCATTTACGTACATCGAGGGCACTGAGGGTCTTTGTAAGGCTCCAGAGGCCAAAGCAGCCTGTGACTGTGAACATGTTATTTGGTCTCATATGGGAATCTTAAGGCACTTACAGCAGAGCAGTGATGGCTTTAGAAACAGATGGAAGATTGTTGGTCGCTGCTGTATCAAGTAAGGGAATGAGGTATTTGGTCCTCAGGCAGTTGCTATTTAAAAATGGTTTCAGATGTCGCTGCTGACCTGATGCTACATTTATCTTCTCATTTCACTGTGGATGCTTATTTACATGAACAGTTTTAAAGGTATAATATTCTAAATGGAACTGAAATTATAGCAGGTAAAAGATTGTTTTGGTTTTCCTTTTGTGTGTGTTTATAGGGAAGTATTGATAGAGTCCCATGGCAGAGCCCTAACCAAGATGGAGGAAGACTGCAGACAGCAAACAGCCTCAAAGGTAATTCCAGGAGGAACAATAACTCTGTTATTACTCTATTTTAACTGGTTATTAAACTGTCTCAGTTTATTACTGATACACTTGAGCCTGCGTGTAACAGAAATGTGTGGCTGACATGTTTTTTTTTTAACAAAAAACTACAATTTCGCGATTAAAATCCTTAAAAAGGCATCTAGTCCCTCTATCTAATTAAAGATTCCATAATCTATGAATATGCTAACATTTCTTGCTGGACACAAGATGTCTCCTGCTCCAATGTAACGTCCACTCTCAGTGCATGTGTAGTAGCTGCTTCAGATTTCTACATCACACTTGTATAAGTTCCAAATTGGACCAGGATCGACCTCTAAACTAGTTGTGACATCCATCACAAACCATGCTCTCAGGCCCAACCCTTAAAATCTGATTTTCAGTGAGCACCAAGAAACTTTACACTTTGTACATATATCATTCTGCACAGTGAAGCTCAAACATTCAACTGTAGGAAAAGAAGGAAAACATATTTTTGAGTGAAGGGGGGCTTTAAAGTTTTACCAGTGTAATCTAATTGCCAAGTGTATCTGGATATTGGTTATATATGGTCCATAGATGTAATGTTTCTATTTTGTACGATGGATTTGAACAAATCAAAGCATTACTTATGAGCTTAGTTTCTGTGGGTGTATCAGTTTATGACTGGCAGACATGTTGTTCCAGTATGTTGGAGTAAATAGACGTTAGGACAGCATCCAAGTCATTGTCACAGTTCAGAGGAGTTTAACAGGGAGGGTCCTGACGCACACAATGTGGATAAGATTATGAGGCTCCAGGACCACCAGTCTGTTTGACACCAGATAAACTAAATACACAGAAACACACACAAATACAAACACACACACACACACACACACACACACACATAAAACCAGTCTGTCTTTTATTACTCAAACAGTGTAATAGTGTCTCTTGCACTGTCTGACAGTCTGTCTGTCTGTCTGGCGGCAAGAGTGACTGAGGTTTACTTGAATGTCACAACAAAGAGGAACTTTCACCAAGAACAAGAAAAAAGAATAGCTACATTCAGCAGTGCTGTATCTTTGCAGAAAGATCAGGTTATTTCTGGTTTTAAGATTTTAGACTATGATACAAATCTCAGGGTTTAGCAAAATTACAATCGCGTGTTTGCAATAAGAGGCAAAGTGCCTGTGATCCTGTGCAGTCATGACACACTTTGTCCCATAAAAATGGTAAAATATAGGAAAAACAAAGGTCTGTGCCCTTTCATTCCAAAAAAAAAACTGCGACACTGTGTAAAAAGTAAATAAGAACAGAATGCAGTGGTTTGTAAATCCTTTTCAACTTTTATTCAATTTAATACAGCACAAAGACAAGATATTTCATGTTCAAACAGATAAACTTTGTTGTTTTTTGTAAATATACACTCATTCTCAATTTAAATGAATGAATGAATTGAACATAGGTTTAAAAGTATTTGCAAATTATTGCATTCTATTTTTATTTTGCTTTTACACAGCATCCCAGCATTTCTGGGAATTGGGGTTTGAATTAATCTTTAGATTGAAGACAGCGTGCAGTCGTCTTACTGTTGTGCATTGTCAACCTATGGTCTTCTACGCATCTGCCGATCTACAACTGTGCAAAAGGAGTGTTCTCTGATTATCTTAAAATATTAAACTGAAAAAAAAAAAAAATTCTCAGATGGGATTCCTTAATCCAAAATCCTCTCAAATTCTAAACCTCTAATGTGCGTCTATTGTTGAGATTCTTGATGTGAAAAAGTTTGCAAACCCCTGGCTTAAAGTATCTCTAGTGTATATAATTTTCTTAAATTAAGGGTTAAAGGCCTTTTAACTTGAGTTTGTTTGAGCTCTATGTTTTACTTGATGTGTACTTTATCTCCACCGCTGACCTAGTTGTGCTGCAAAAACACATTTAACTCCACAGATTGCATCACAGAAACCCGAGCATTTTTGGTCACGGTGATTAAAGAGGAACTGTAGGAGAACAGGTCAGAGAATTATGTTTAGCTTATTTTATTCTACTTTGTTCTAGTCCACATCCCAACAAGTGCTAAACATAATGTAAATGTAAAAATGTCACATGCAGAACATGTGTGCCATATGGCAGATGAACACAGGCACACTAAAACACACAGTACACAGCGCATGAAAGATGTATGCACTAGGACAGCTCACACACACACACACACACACACACACACACACACACACACACACACACACATACACACACACACACACACACACACACACACACACACACACACACACACACACATCCATACAGGTTATTGTTCATTATGGGCTTCCTGACTTCACATGGCCTTATACCCATGGAGAGGAAGTGGTCACTCTTTTGCACTTTTTAAATACAAACAGCAGCTGTGTACACACACACACATACACACACACACACAGACACACACTTTCACACACACAAAAGGATATAAACACATAAACCATCCATGCTCTTCACACGTACATTCAAACAGCAAAGAGGAAGTGGTGTTTTCTCATTTGATCCAACACACGCAATCTTAGTCTCTCTCATACAGTCTCTCAAACCGCAAGCATAATACACACACGCACACACAGGCCCAAATATACACATTTTCACACGCCAATTCGTCTTTTTTTTTTTTTTGACTCCCACATCCACTATTTCTCTTTTTTTACGCTCGCACGCATAAATGCACACAGGCATACTCACACAGATAAACACACACACATGCTCATAGCCACAGTGATCCACAAAGCTCACGGCTCTGATGCTCAGTTTGTCGGATCTTCCAGAAAACAAAGTTGCCTTGGCCAAGACTGAAAAAAATATGTCACATGCAACTTTGGCCTCACTCTTATAAAAGCCAAAGCTGGCGTTTTATGTCCGTGACAATTTAATTTTTGATTGAGTGCAGTGACAAGGCTAGTCCCCTTCATATATTCAGATGAGGGTTAAGACATTGTTTCTATTTAGAGATTGCACCAGCAATAATATATGTAACCCAACGTGGAACAATAACACGTCTGTCAAAAGTATATTTTAGAGGTTAGAGACTGTGGGCAGGACGCAGTATTTTGAGATTAAATATGTTTACAGAAGCATTGATGTGTTTTAAAGGGTTAGAGAACAATGCCAACTCTTCTCAAAATCCTCCCCTGACAGCTACAGAAATTTTCAATGGTTTTCATTAGACGTATTTTCAGGTTGTGCGCGTGTTTTGTACCCAGCAATTTGATACACCACTGCTGTCTCTTTATGTCTGTCTCAGTGCTTCTTGTTAAACTCTTTCACAAAGCTCTGTGTGACCTCCCTCCTTCCTGTTTATATCACGCAAAAATCAACACTTCACGGTCTCTTTTAGGACTCTGAATTAGAGACAGGCCATAGGATGTGGGCTAGACTGAACTTTTACTTCTAGTTTTCATCACGCACTATTTACACACTAATGCTACTGATGATTAAAAGTCATGAGTCTCTGTTTTAAATGGCAAGACTACATGTGCACTCGCATTGTAATTATTGCGTGTGATATTTACAGGCATATTATGCAGGATTTTCTTTAAAAAATGTATTGGCTCATATAAAAATAGTCCCTCTCAAACATCATTTATGACCCACTAGAAGTGAGTGGTGATGTCTGCTCTCTGCCTGCATTTCCTTATTTTCCTGTGTTCTGGATGTTTCAGCCTTTGGGAAGTAATGTGTAGATACAAGCCAACAACAGCATGCAGGTTGTAAGGTCAGGAATCTATAAAGAAAAAAAGATATATCCACAGTGACAGGATGAGGGTTTGCTCTGGATGCATTCACACAAAATGCTTTATCACAAAGAAAATCAGACAATAACCAGTGGCCATTGCTTAGTTGAACAAGTTGTAGCAGCATTGCACAGATGCTTTAAAGCAGTGTATTGTTGTTTCCCAGTTTCATTAATTCCTTGGAGCCTTTGAGTACTTTTATCATGTTTGTCTTTGTCTGTGTTGTTTGTAAAATGTCAAGATGGATGCCCTGTCTCTTTTACCAAAAAAACAAATCTACCTACAGGTACAAATAAAGTAACCTGAAAGTGAACTTGAAATAACATTTTATTTCAATGATTTTCTTGATTTGTTCTTGCCACTCCTTCACTTAATTCATTCTCAAGCCCTTGTTCATTAAGCCAGGGAGGAGGGGCCAACTTTGATGCTGCTTTTGCTAACAGCAACCAACAAATCCTGCATATTCTACCTTTAAACTGGTGTATAAATGTATCCTTTGTCTTTGATATTTTCTAGCTGGAGGCTGCCCTGGAAGAGCAGAGAACCCAGAATGCATTGCACCTGAAGGAGCAGATGGAGGAGCTTCGCAGGGAGGCGGAGCTAGAGCTGACAATTGACAGGGAGAAAAATCAGTTGTTGCTTCTACAGTACCAGCAAGACGGCGCACAGCTTCAGCAGAAGGTTGATAATGAAAATAAATAAAAATGATCACTGAAGACAACACATCACAACACATCAATTAAATACAGCTGTAACAGGCCATTTATAACTGTTATATTTACAATATAAGGCCTCTTTAATGATATGATTTCCATGCTCTCCTCTCTGGCTTTCTTGTCTTATTCCCTTTCCTCTTTTCACATCTTACATTCACCATATTTTAAGAAGAAATCAGCATACATTGCAGAATATAGTTCATTCAGTGGTTGTGGGAAAATGACAGGGCTTGTGCTTTACTCAGTATATTTTTTCTGGCCCTCTCCTTGTTTCTTCTCTTTTGGTTGCTTCACTTCCCTCTTTGTCCATTGCTTGCATGTCTGTGACTCTCTGCCCACCAGGAATTTAAGACAAGGGGCCTCATTTATAAAATAGACTTATGATCAATTTAGTTCTTAAGTGACTTATGCAGAAAACCACTTGTATAGACTAGACTTAGAGAGTCTAGACTTGATTTAAGTGATTTTCCTGCTGGTTGTATTGGGTTATTGTAATTTGGGACACGTCTGTGCCCAAGCCTGTGGTAAACTTTGCATTTGCTTTATGAACAATGTGTAGAAATTATCAGTTAAAGATGTGAAGAATTAATTGTGAAACACTCAAGCTACGTGTTTGGCTTTGTTTGTCAACCCACTATTCAGTCAACCAAATAATACATGTTGGCTTCAACCCTCACCGTTATCTCGTCTTCTGAAAAGTTTCTCTTTTGGTTCACGGGCATTTCTGACTAAATCCTCTTTTGTGCCTGCATTATAATGTATAAGGGGAAGTTGTTGAGTGTAAGGCGACTGCCATCAATTTTGAGTTAATTTGAGATTTATTCTCAGGTGCATAAGTTAGAACAAGTGTGAGCAAGTTTTTTTATGCTCAACAGCTTTTATTATTTGAATGTTAACACACCATTAGAAAGACCTTAACAATAACTTCAAGTATAAATCTATGTTCATTTTTCTAAATGAGGCCCCTGAAGTTCCCACTTATTTCCTATGAGTAATGTTTGTCTGGTCAGTCTATGTTACTGTGTATTCCTGCTTCTGTGTGTGTGTGTGCGTGTGTGTGTGATTAATTCCCTTACATGCTTTCCGCATGGGGAGCACCATTATGACACTGACTGTCAATGACACTGTGGTTAGTCTGTGTGTACTGATGGCATAAAGAAGGAAGAAAGACACACACACAGAGACTTTAAATCCAGACAGTGGGGGTGGGACAACAGAAAACAAAGACACAAAAGGTGTATCCTCACCCACACCCTGAAATACAATAAATCTGCCAACAGAATAATCTCTCACAGTATGAATAATGGCCAAAACACAAGGACGGTTCAATAGATTTAATACTACATACAGCTCTGGAAAAAATTAAGAGACCACTCTAACAAATGTTTCTTAAATCAGCATCTCTACATGAATGGCAGCCAACCCATTCCAGTGTTTGTTGGATTCCAACACAAGCCTCCTCATTCTACTTAATGAGACACTGATTAGGTGATCACCTGTACCAAATCTTATTTTATGAGGAAGATTATAAAAACACTGCTGTGATTAAAGATTGAGATTATCCCACCTATCCTAAATTAAAATATTAGTGTTGTGTTGTTTAAAAATGAATATGAACGTGTTTTCTTTGCATTATTTGAGGTCTGAAAACACTTTATAGAATAAAACAAAAATGTTAATTTTACTCTAACACATACCTATAAATAGTAAAACCAGAAAAAATGATCATTTTGCAGTGGTCTCTTAATTTTTTCCAGAGCTGTATATGACGGATAGGGACAGTTAATCGGTTTCCATAGTTAAGTAAAATCGAGAAGTCCAACTCAACCCCTTGAGTTCCGATTGTGTCTGCCACTGCAGCTTCCCCTCCTACCCACTTCCTTTGCAAATTTTAGATGAGGTTACAGAAAACACGTTGGCCCCGGTATATGACGCAGAAGCCTAGACACATTCGTGACATCTTGATTTCCCAGTATATTTGGATGAGTCAGTTACTATGTTTACATGCACAGTAATTTTCCGCCATTACTCAAAATATGACAATATTCTGAATTTGATATACAGTAGGTCATGTAAACGAGATATTTCAGACGTTCTGAATTAGGTCTTATTCTGAATGTACCATATTCTGATTAAGATGTGGAGACATATGCCAGTATTATTCGGGTTTTAGTAGTATTCTTTGGACGTGTATGCACACACGTCCTCTTGCCTGTTTACTATCAGCTCTGTGCGTTATAAAGAAACCAACTAGCCAACAGTTGGCAAGGCGGTGGTAGGGATGTGTACACAAAAGAAAATCCCACATTTCTGGTCAGGAGAAACCCACCTATTTTTAAACATTATGAAAGAGTTTGATATCAACGGGTTTTTGGATATGAGCAGATATCTGACACTGACCTTTTCAAGATAGTGGCTGAACAAAGAGTGAGGCTCGCGAACAAGCTCACCACAGGTTGAAAAAAAATACTGTTTTGAGACAAACTGACTCAAGTAACTCAAGCTGGTCCAAGGTTGAGCTGAAAAGCATCATTTTTTGTCATATATGAGATGTCAAATTTGACAATGTGATGAATGAGCAAAGAGGAAATGCAAAGTCATCCTCCAGTTTCTATCCATTTTACAGTTTTTGGCAAAATACATCAAGAGTTGAATAGTCATAATTAGATGAAAATATAAATATCCACAAATCAGAACCCATTTTGTCTTCTTCTGCAGGTGCAGGAGAGAGAGCAGGAGCTACGAGGGCTGCAGGACGAGCTGCAGCAGGAGAGGAGGAGCAGGGTGGAGGAGAGGAGGATGAGAGAGGAGGAAATCCACCAGGAGCTGCAGCGCTCCCAACAGCAGGAGGCACTGCAGCTGAGCCAAGTTAAAGCTGAGCTAAAGCTGATGGCTGAGAGGAACGCTGAACTACAAAAAGAGGTGTGTGTGTCAGTGCATCTGTGCTGCTGTTTCTCCGATGCGTGGCGTTCAGTTGTCCTCACAAGAGTAAGAAAGACAGAAAACATTGTCACTGTGCATGTAAATAGAAAGAGTGATTTTCATATGTTTTATATGTTCTGTTGGTGGGGCTTCTGTGCCAACACTGTTCAAACAGAGCTGGATTAAATTTAGTTAAGTGTGTCTGTGTATGTGTGAGTGAGCGTGGCCACAGCTAAAGGAAGTGAGTGAGAGTTTAAATGGAGAGAGACAGAGACAGACAGAGTTCATATTTGCCTTGGCAGCAGAGTGTGCAGTGATGGATTTCTGTGCCAGCACCATCCGAGTGGAGCTGAATTAAATTGTGAAACAAAAAGTGAAAAGAGGGAGGCAGAACAGAGGGGAAGCAGGATGAGGCGTACATATGAAGAGCCTGAAGGAAGGAAGGAACGAAGGAAAGCAACTGTGTGTGTGTGTGTGTGTGTGTGTGTGTGTGTGTGTGTGTGTGTGTGTGTGTGTGTGTGTGTGTGTGAGAGAGGGAGAGAGAGAGAGAGAGAGAGAGAGAGAAAGAGAGAGAAAGAGAGAGAGAGGGTGGAAGTGAATGAAACAGAGTGAAGGAGCAACTTTTATGAACAAGAACAAAGACAGGACAGGAAAGAGAGCATGTTTGATTGATTGATAGACATTGTGTGTGTGTGTGTGTGTGTGTGTGTGTGTGTGTGTGTGTGTGTGTGTGTGTGTGTGTGTGTGTGTGCGTGTGCGTGCCTCAGTCATTGTATGTCTGTGTGTTAATGCTGTCTCCGGGGGAACAGTCATCACACATCTCAGCTGTGTGACCACTAACACTCACATACATAAACACACACTTCTAGTTTAACTTTCCTCTACTTAAATTCTCTTAGATTGTATCTAGAAAATTCAGAATAACACAAATTCCAACACAAAACTTTGTCGAAATGTCTTTATGCATATGTTTAATTGAAATAGAACTTTTCACTATTCAGTCAATCAGATAGTGTTGTGGGCGGTACAGAATGGTGACTACAGAGGGAGAGAAAACTGATTCAGAGCCAACGTTTCACATTTTTAATAATTTTATCTAATCTGCTGCAGAGGGATAAAAAAAAAAACAACGCTAAATTTGGGGCACCCTGGTAGCCTCAATAAATCATGACAATAATTCTCAGATTAGTTGGTAATGAAAGTAATTGTTAGTTGCAACCCTAGTGCAGATAAAAAACAGCAGTTAGTGCAGCTTTACCATTTAAAATTCTTAAATCAAAGTATGCAGCTGGTTTGTGTTCTGTACAAACATTTCATTTGTGAACAAATCTAAAAAAAATTAATTTGTGCCAGGATGATTTCTGTAGAAAATGCATTTCATCTTAACAGTTACAGTTGTTCATATGCTGCACAAATGTGACTATACTGTCCAGTGTGTCCCACCACAAAAGAGTCATTTAAGTGGGTTTTTTTCTGTTCATTTCTGTTTGGGAGGATGGTTTAGTTTTAGAGCTGGTGGATGATTCAGCTGAGGTGGGTGATTAATCAATAAATATTACAAAAAACCTAATAAATTAAGGAGATTCATTCCTTGTCCAGAAAGCTGCATTCCTAGAGTGAAGTTCCTCTTCTCAGTGCTCCTGCACCACCTCCTCTCCTTCTCCTCCTCACTCACTTACCCAGCTCAGGTTTGTACCACTGTGGTTCGACAACCTTCCAACTTGTTCACCCTCTGTCTGCTTAACCGTCTCCCTCAGAGTGCCTGTCCACATGAGTTCAGCCAGTTCAAGGTGCCCTGATGCCAATTTCACAGCTGACATGCTCTTTTATGTCATTCATGGACCTTCTGCACTGCAGCTCCTTCCCCCCGCCACCCTTTTCTTTCTGTTCTTTCTCATCTAATTTAAAGGGGGTAGTTTTTTCTATGCTGTGCTTGTAGTTTTAGAGCAGATCAATCAGTATAATCCCTTTAGATGACCTTTGTTTCTTCTTTTTCTTTCTTTCTATATTCCAAGCCTTTGACTCAGTTCTTCAGTTCTGTCTCTAATGATCTCTTGCCGTCCTTATCTAATTCAAACCCACGCTTCTATCATCCTTTTCTTTATGAAACTTTTATTGATCTATCGATGTTTGTCCGTGTGCGTGTTGGTTAGAGATAATCACGTTTTGATCATGACCTTGTGATATCGCTCTGTTGCCAAGATACTGCTGCAATGTCAAATAAGCACTTTCATCATTCAGTGTTGGAGTGTGTGTGAATGACCTTTCACCCAGTCAGTTTTCAAGACAACAAAGTAATAATCAATCTCTTTAAATGAAAGAAACATTTTAGGACTGAACAACAAAAATCAGGTCAGTCAACAATAAAAGAAACATTTGAACTATGCTCCTGTAATGTATCATGTGTCTACAGCTCATTTTTGTCATTTTTTTCCTTTCTTGTCCATAAATTTGTGCTGAATGCTGAACTTAATGATGATACACAACCGCTGTTTATGGTTGTATCCAGTAAATCAGCACACTGTTGCCACCACTTTACGTTTAACACTGCTTCCTAACTGAAAGTGATGTGAATCAGTGAGCATACATCAGATTGTTTCAGTTTTTCCCAGTGAGGATGTCCTAACCTACTCTTGTGTTGCTTGTTTGAAATCCTGCAGAGTGTGTCCAGATTGAATGTAAACCTTTTCATCTGGATGGCAAAAACAGACAAAATACTATTTTTTGCTAATTTGCAGAATTTTGGTGGTGGTTTTAAATGCTATTCCAACCAGTTTTATACACATGCATCTCAGTTGGGACGTTTGGGCTGATCAAATTGGATATCAAAGAATTTTTTGCATCACTTGCAACACAAAAAGACAACATCAAATTCAGAGTGATGGAAGTGCAAGAGAGTAGCTGAACATCACATTCACAATGGCTTCTCTCACCGAGTTTCTCTGGTGTGACCGTGGAGTTCTGCCCTGCGACTTGACATCCCGATTGTTTGGAGGGTGAGACGATGATCTCCACTTCTCATGCCTCCCCACTGGAAAGCGGCATCACCAGCGTATGTAATTACTGAGGCCTGCGTCATTACCACAGAAACACATGCAGATAGGTTGATGATGTTGGGACACAAAATCTGATCAGATCATTTGGACGGTGTGTTTTAACGGGCTGATTTGAGAAACAGATCTGATTTGCCTGCAGTATGAACAAAGCCTAATTTACAAATTTGAAAAGCAGCACATGTGATATAATCCACAGCACCCTTTTTATAGGGACATCATCAAGAAGAACAAGGTTTCTAGATACCTACCCCTTTGAAAAGTTATTATTATGTTTAGATAACTTGTAGTTGAATTTCTTTAAGAAATATAACAAGGATAATAGTATTGCAGATGTTTTCATCGCAGTGATAGTATTTTGTTTCACATTTTAAACAGTCTATCCGGGCACCTTCATTACCACAAAAAACAGGTCATAATCTTGTACAAGCATGTTATTCTATGGCTGATGCAGTATGGAGATAGTTAGAAGTAAAGCTAAGTAAGTTAGGCTTAAACTTGTATGATACTTAGATATTTTTTTTATTTGCTTCATTTAACTGTCATGTGTCATGAAAATTGTGATTTCATGCAATTAGCAGCTTGCAAAAAGTGCGTGAAAGTTTCGCCATATAAAGCCACCGTAAGTGCATAATTGTGCACACGCACACAAGAACACACACCCAGAATCATCTGGAAGTGCCCCATTCAGTCTGACTCTCTCTCCTGCCTCACTGCTTTACAGTTTTCTCTCACTGCTCCACCCAAACTCTTTCTTTTCTGTCTTTCTTTCTTTATGTTGTTTACCCCCTTCTTTTCCCTTTCTGGCTTTGTTTGCAAGATGGAACAGGACAAGAGGAAAAGGTCATTGTGTCTGGGGGAAAAGAGGCCTGACCTTTAACCTCCCACTAGCAGTACTGAGGTCACACAACACACACACACAACACACACAAGGCCTAAAATAAGTGTTTGAGTATGTATTTGTGCCTCTGCATTTTGGTGTGCACGCATAAAAGCAACCCTACATGCAGTGTACTGTTGAGGGTCTTTGATTGTGTTTTTTAACACGTGTATATATAATTGTGTGTGTGTGTGTGTGTGTGTGTGTGTGTGTGTGTGTGTGTGTGTGTGTGTGTGTTGGAATGTGGTTTATAGTGTTAGATTAAAAGCAGGGGCTCTGTGGGTCTGCGTGTGACTTCCATCTACTAGCCCTGTAATCCTGCTCTCACTAGGAGCCCCTAATGATGGCTGTCTCTCTCTACAGCTAGACTGGCATGCACGACATCACACACACACATGCACGCACACACGCGCGCACAGGATCCAACACATGCCTGCATATAAACAGGCAGTAAAGAGACTCACACTCCAAGTCTCTCTCTCTCTCTCACACACACACACACACACACAGAAAGGAAGTGGCCAAACACGTGTACTATCACACACACACACACACACACACACACACACAATCTCATAATAATTCCATACAATGGCATAACATAAGACACACTACACATGGAACATGGATATAACAGAGGCATATAGGTAGCTATTAACACATACACATATGCTGACAATTACAGACACATGCAAAGAAAACCACACTCAAAACATGAGTGTAAAAAAGAGAGTACACACACATTTAGTTTGTGTTCTTCATTATTGGGGATTTCCCTCACTGAACAGATTTGGACATACACGCACAGAGAAGCTCCCTGTACCGCTGACAGACAAGAGAGTTCCGCTGTCTCTGGTACGGTGGTGGATACCTCATCTTAAGTAAGTGTAAAATTACAGACTTACAGAAAAAATACTCATAAAAGTGCAAATACTCCAAGCGATGACTTAATTGCAGTAACGTGAGTAGTTGTAATTCATTCCTTCCACTCCTGGTGTTTTAGCACCTGGCAGCAGAGAGAAATACACTGTATTTTACCCTCAGAAAAAAAAACACACAACTCCCACTAACGCAACATGTGTTTTGGATCGTCCCTGTAATCATTCAGCATGACAGCAACAGGAGCTCTTCACGCAGTGTCACACGTCAGACCAGGACGAAATTACTGGTGAATCTGATGGACTCTCATATTGAGGTTTCAGTTGATATTTGACACAGTTCTGAGCGATATGAAGACCCATACAGACCAATGACAACACAAGTGGATCAAAATTAGCGTAGAGATGCACTGGATTGGAAGCTTAATATTTTCTCTTCAAATTATTCAAAATATTTTTAAAATTTATTTCATGGTATATTAGAATGTGGCAGAAATGGAGTGAATTAAAGAAGCTGTTTGTAGCTATGATCTTCTTCCACAGAGTCCACCATGTTGCCATGTTTCTACTGTAGCCCAAAATGGATAAACTTAAAACTGCCTAAATTAGGGCCTTTCAGTTAGGTTCTCCTACCTACACGCTCGGAAGTGGAGGGAAGGTGCCAGTGGCATCCAGCTCACCACTAGAGTTTGATGCTGGATTTTCAGGGCCAATACCAATACAGCAAAGGAGTAAAAAAAAATGATGACAGCAATATATTGGCTGATATTCTTGATTTATACATAAATAATAACAATTATAAATAATTTAAAATAAAAAAAACACAAATAGAACAACTTGAATTGAGAAAAAGGATCAAATGTACATAAAATGCAATCTGTAAAACTGAAAAATAGAAAGATAAAAAACAGTATGCATTTTGTTCTGCACAAAACAAACAAAAAAAAACCAAACACATTGATACCTTTATAGAACGATAAAACTGGCGATTATACTGGCAAATGAATATATCTGTCTGGTTCTAGATGCCACTAAATCCTACACACTGGTCCTTAAAAGCAAACATAGGTTGCCTCTTACAAATGAAAAGTTTAATTAATTGGCCTTAAAACGCACCATTGATCCATTCAGTACATTCAGGGGATTAACTGTTCCAGCCGTATGTGGTCTGGTATGACCAGTGGCTCTGTGAGCATGTGAGCAAACTGTGGATACTGCTGTATAAAGAACTTAGTTCACTGCCTTTATGAATAAATGTTTTCCTAACGATTGTTTTGGGAGGGAGATCTGCATCCCCTACGGGACACCCTGCCCCTCCTTGAAAGAAACAAAATATTTTATTTTCTGTTGTGAATTCTTCATGTTTAGATGTTTTTGTTCATAGCCTTTTGTTTTAAACTTTTATTTTGAAAATACACGTTTGTTTCCTTCTGTCCTGTCAGCTCACCGTTATGTTTCTGCCTTCAACGCGGAGCAGAAGTCACTTATGATGTGCTGTCATGTAGCACAAAAACTGCATTATCTCTGTATTTCATGGTGTTACTCTGTCTAGTCGATGTTCAGTTTATTTATTGTTCTGCTGTAATGTTGGTAAAGACCCATTTCTGTAAATAGTTGTCTGACCAGTTGATAAGCTAACTGGCTGCTTTTAGTTAATACTGCCATCATTAACAAGTCACAGATTTGTAACACAAACGATCTGTTCTTTTTCTTGAGCTACTCTATGTTTCAGCATTTTTTCATTATTTAATTATGTATCATTTTGTGGCTATAGTGAGTTACATTAAAGTTATTGTAATCTTGATGCAAGTGAAGTGGTCTTGTTTCAAAATAGGATACAATTACAGTGTATTACAGCTATCATGAGTACTGTAATTGTATCCTATTCCAATACGTCACTCCAGCGCCACATAATTTTTGTTGTTTTAAAAGAACATATGTGCCAAATGTGACAGTCAGTGACATATGATGAGTCTGTACAGACTGCCAACAGGAATCTGCCTGCATCTTCCAGTAAGTGTCTGCTATATTGAAGTATTTAAATTTGTCACCCGACCATTTTGAAATGCATAAAACACGTGTGTTATCAAACAGCAGATGGTCATAATGATGTAAACCATTCAAATGGCATATGTTTGTAATTAAATGAGCCAGTGATCAGTATTTGTGGCTGTGCGCCATGTTGGTAGGAAACGCATGTAAAGTGATTGGAAAGTAATGAAGGGCCTTTTTAAAAAAAAAAAAAAAAAAAAAAAAAAACATTGGCTCAGGAGTTAAAATGAGCAGCTTTCCTTTCCGTCTTCCTTTCTGGCTGTCACAGAACAAGAGCTGCAGTTTGGTTTTCAACAGATTTGACTCAGTGACAGAGGCTCTATTTCTCAGCAGACCTGGAAATGTAAACAGTATAATGTATCACATGTTGACCTCCCAGCACCAACCATTTTACTGCCATTTGTTTGGTGGTTCTGAGCAGACATATGCACACACATGCTGCACTTTATGTGTATATTTTATTCTGCATCTGTATGAGCAGCTCTGTGAGCAGTTTTTGAGTTTTGTTGTGGTGATGTGCTATTAATACTGGGTCACTGTGACTGTGTTAGGGTAGCTTGCCTGCGTGGGTCTTGTTGACCAAGTCTCTTTGATTGTGCCAGTTTTCACAGTGTCAGCGAGATGCTCAGAATAACCCCCTTTATCATCTGCATCCAAAGGTTTTTCCATCTTTGTCTGTTTTATTTTTGCATGTCTCTCAACTGAATGTCATTCATTCTCTTTTTCTCTCTCTCAAATTCCTCTCCATTGTCTCAGACCCCCCTCTCTTTCACTACATAGTATGTCCAACGCATTATATTCAGCCTCCGATTCAGTCTTAAGATGTTAGTATAATTTTTGTTAGGACTGACATAAACAGAAATGTAAAACTGACACTGAGGGGAGGTTAAGCCACCAACCACCAGCATCTCCAGTGAGGATGGATTTTGTTTCTTGTCACAATTGTCTCAATCCATGATGTGATTTGATGTCACTTTTAATGTCACGATTCAATTTGATTTGATCTTTTTTTTTTTTTTTTAAATGTAAAAGTTACATGAAAAACAAATTTGTCTGTTTTAGAGGTGTTGGTAGTTGTGTTCTTGAACTTTGGACGGAGCCAGACTTGTTGTTTCCCACTGTTTTCAGTCTTTATGCAAAGTTAAGCTAAACATGGCTTTATTTAAAGGGATAGTTCAGATTATATGAAGTGGGGTTGTATGAGGTACTTATCCATAATCAGTATAATTACCTACAGCAGATGCCGGTCAGTTTAAGCAGACGCTATATTTAGAATATTTTCACTGCTTTACCTTGCCCTCAGACAGCCTTTTCTGAGGGGTAACTGCTGTTATATAAGCCAAATATCGCTCTCTCCAAACCAACCAGACTTCATAGGCAAAATCAGTCATTTTATCTTGCAAAACACGAGGGTTGCTGGTCAACTGCTGCCTTGATCAGTTAGTTAGTTTGTGTTATTATGTGAATTCAGTTTTTAAAAGGTTAGTTCGGTTCACTGAAGTCACACAATAACACAAACAAACTAACTGATCTTGGCAGGAGTAGTCCAGGAACTCCTGTGTTCTGGGTCTTGTTGGTTTGGAAAGAGTGTTACTTGGCTTATGTAACAGCAGTTTCCTGTCAGAAATGCTGTCTGGCAGCAAGGTAAAGCAGTGAAAATATTCTAAATGTAGTATATGTTCTAATACTTAAACTTATATATTTATTTAGCAACTGCTGTCTACTGTAGGTAGTACAGTGACTATGGATAAGTACCTCCTACCACTCCACTTCAAGTAATCTGAACTATCCCTTTAACTCACAGACATGAGGTTACATTGATTGTTTTATCTTACTGTCAGAAGATGGAAAGACTCAATACTAAATAAAATGACTTGCTTAAATATTACTTTTTGGTCTCTGTCTTTCACCCTCCAGGTGGCGTTACTGCAGGAGACAGTGAGGAGGGAGTGTGAGGAGAGGGAGGAGCTGACTGCTGCTCTGTGTCAGACTCAAGAGGAGCTCAATGGGCTGCGCTCCCTTGCGTCTCATCAGGGCTCCTCCAGGTTGCCTCTGAACCCCACGGAGAGACACACCCCCATGGGGAGCAAGCATTTCCATCTCCCTAATCAACCCCGGGTACCTCTCACTCGCTGTTCAAACTCCCCAAACACACTCCAACCCTCCCCTGCCAGCGCAAGCAAAGACAGAGGCCGGGGCACGAATGGAGAGGGAGCAGGGAGGAGTTTGGAGCCCTGGAATCGTGGTGGGGTGTTTGGTGGGGAAAAAAAGCAAGAGGGGACACTGCCCAGACTGAAAGCAAGTGGCACAGTGAGCGAAGTCAGACGTAAGGTCGGTTTAGTCATGGAGAGGAAGGGGAGACTGTGAAAAGCAACCTGGAACATGTGTTTAATAAACAGCTATTGCACCCTCTAAAAACAAAACATAATTTTAATATTAATCTATTATGTTAATGGAATTTTTATTGTTCTCTTAAAATTTAATAGCACATATGCATTTTAGTCAAATATTTCTTTAATTGCATGGTCTAAAACTCACACACATACACACACAAACACACACTTTATACACAACAGCACAACCAGTGAGTCCTGTTCGTACACCAGTAAAGTCCCAGGACACACACTCTACAACAGACATGCACTTGTTTTCTCACAACCCGACTCACGCAGTCTCACTGGCACGCACAGGATTTCACAGACAAACATCCACACACACACACACACACATGTACACACAGACACATGCAAAAACACTCACACATGCAGCCTGTCACAAGGGCAGGGCTGAAGGAGCACGACAGCGTGTCCCTTGCCACCTGTGGACACAAACAAAAGGCAGGCAAACACAAAAGAAACTGTAAGGCAAGCCCCACCATACACACACACACACACACACACACACACACACACACACACACACACACACACAACAATTACCCAACACTCTCCCCTCAGGCATTGTGTGTTATTGACATCATTCACTCCGTGCAAGGTCTTTCCATCCCTCCCTCCCTCCCCTCCCCTCTTCCTCTCCCTCTACATTTGGGATGAATTGGCATGATGGGAGAAATGCGTGAAAAGTGTGTGTGTGTGTGTGTGTGTGTGTGTGTGTGTGTGTGTGTGTGTGTGTGTGTGTGTGTGTGTGTGTGTGTGTGTGTGTGTGTGTGTGTGTGCGCGCCATGGAACTCATTTCCCTGCTCACTGGCACACATGGAAAGCTTTTAGTTTGACTTCCCCGTGTCCCTCTCTCTTCCACTCCATCTGTGAGACAATGCACGTGTACGTTGTTCACACACAGAAAGGTGGAACGATAATGATTTTGTCCTGCCAACGCTTCCTCTGTTTGCCAGAACACACACACATATGGTTTATCTGCTAAGAATCTCGGATCGTGTGGAGAGGACGCTCTAAAATGCAAAACAATGAACGTTCTGTGCCATTACAACCTATTTTTCTTCCTCTCGAACAGAACATTTCCTACCACACAGAACAAACAGGTTAATGTTTTTTTTCTCTTGAAATTGACTGTAATGAACTGTCAGTAAGAAATTCATTTGATAAATATGGATACAGTGTATTTTTTATAAGATTTCCAATAAATCATAATAAACCTTGGTTATTTCATTTCACTCTGATTAGAGCCCGACTAATACTGGAGTTTTGGGTAAAAGATTTTTGATATTAATTTATCAGCTGATATTGTCATGATCCCTCAAATGTGGTTGTCAAACAGCAGGATATGTTACAGTGTAATAATAACATTTATTGTCACTGAAACATCAAACTTTCACCGATATTTCTTAATAATTTTAAATAACCAAAAAAAAAACACAAATAGAATAAAAATTTATTTAACTTGAACTGACAATGATCAAATGTGCATAAACGGCTGCTTATAAAACTAAAAACTATCTGCAAATACATGTATGCTGATACCAATATACACGAATATATCTATGACAGGCTAATGTTGGCCAATAATATCCGCCAACTGATACATCTGCCTGGCTCTAATTCTGATTGAGTAAACTTAACATAACAAATGACCCCTGACTGCCCTTAGAAACAACAGTACATATTGTCCTTTATGTGGAATGGTAATATTTTCTTTTGTGCTTTGCAGCTGCCTTTTGTTGCCTTCCTGTGCTTGAGTGTGAATGTGTGCGGCCTTGTGTGTGTTTACTCATTACACGACACTTTGCCATGTGTGCGTCTGTCTCCAGTGAGTGATTGTTTCTGTCCCAGCACCGCCATCACTCACTGTCTGTAATCACGTAATGTCACTGAAGGACATGAATTGTATGGTGATTATCACTATGTAGTGCCTGTGTGTGTGTGTGTGTGTGTGTGTGTGTGTGTGTGTGTGTGTGTGTGTGTGTGTGTGTGTGTAAGACAGAGAGAGAGAGCTGCAGGTGAGTCTGTTCCAGGGCTCTGGTACTGTGTATGCTGGCTCACTGACATGGCTTACTGGGACACTTATTAGAATAGAGCGCTGCAGGGATGACGTATTTTTGTGGGCCAACCTGGAAGTTATGCTGCAATGCTTGCAGTCCATTGCAAGTCGGAGGTTGGAAGTTCCAAGTTGGCATTTGACACTTCCAATCTAAATACGCCCCAGTGCATCTGCTCGGGAAAGCATGGACGCCTGCAGCAAACTGATGTTTGTGTGGCAAGCCTCTGAACTTCACAAGCATCTCCTGCAGCTGATTTAACAGATTAGCACACTTTAAAAGAAACAGGAGGGGTAAGCTTGTACCACATTCTCAGAGAGACTTCCATCAAACACAAATCAGCTGAATGTAAATGGCAACGACAATATTGTTAAAGCACATTCAACAACACAAACATATATATTTTTCAACTGCACAAGATCAGACTTAGAATTCCAACTTTTGCAGCCATTGTGCTTCTCTGTGTCAGAGGTCGTTTTTTTCCTGAGTTCCGAGTAAAATGGATTGCAGCATTAGTATCACTCTTTGACAAAAAGCCAATGGGAATTTTTTTTGTGCAGAAAAATAATCTCTGTGGTGAACAGCATTTTTTGATCCTTACACATTTTTTTTCAGTAAGATAATCTTGACAAATTACCTTTACCAAAATACCTTTCTTATGATTTTTGAAGCATAAATGCGATCACCAGAAGCTAACGGCATATGACTTCAGTGGCACCGTCACTATGTAACTAGTGCTCGGTGTGATGATGTTTAAGGTAGGGCTGAAACTGAACAATCATTTTCATTGTCATTTAATCTGTCAATTATTTTCTCAATCAATCAATTAGTTTTTTTGTCTATAAAATGTCAGAAAATGGTGAAAAATATGACGTCCTCACATATTTTGTCCACTGCCCACAGATATACAGTTCATATATCATAGAGGGGTAAAGAAAACAGAAATTCAAAATTCATGAGTGGGGTATTTACTGACATATTTTATGTTGTAGAACAAAACAGGAAAATCTCTTAAAGGGACAGTTCGCCCCAAAATGAAACTTATTTTTCAACTGGCCTTTTGAGCTATTTATCCATCTACAGTGTTTTGGTGTGAGTTGCCAAATTTTGGAGATATCAGCAAGCAATGTCTCTTTTCGAGAAATCATGACTCAGTTACTCAAGGTAATCTGCAGACCTTGTTGTGAGCACTTTCGTGTAGGAGCTACTTTCTTTTTGTTGTTAACAGAACGTAGCTTCTACATGAAACTGCTCGCAACAGGGTCTGTGTCTATGTTGAGTGACCAGGTCATGATATCTGAAAAGAGGCATTATTGTTGAGCTTCTTAAATGCACTTTGAGCACCACAAGCTGAGTACCATCTAGTTATATTACATTTGAGAGACGGCAGACAACTCTACAGCAAATATCTCCAAAACTCTGCAGCTCACACCAAAACAATCTGGATGGAGAAATGGTTCTACAGGCAAGAGGAAAATATAAGCTAGGACTCATTCCTGCAGTGCTCTATGGAGCCACCATTAACATGCTTTGGCAAGTCAAAATGTCTGCCATGAAAAGTGTCCATTCCAGACACGTGCTGGCCTTTTGACAACTGGTCACATTTTCCCTGTACATGCACTTCTGACCGTTGACCTTCCCTTTTATCCCTGTTTAGCTTCCTCCCACCGTGACCTGCATGTCTGCTCTGTATTTAAAGATATAACCCCTTTTTATGATCCCACTCTATCCCACATCTCTCCCTGCCCTTGACACACTCGCTGTCTCTGCTCTGATCACACACACACACACACACACACACACACACACACACACACACACACACATACACACACTACTCTCCATGGAGGTCAGCACCTCCATCGAGGGGCTGCAGCACCCCCTGACATCAGGTGTGATGAAAAACATCAGTTAAACCTATAATGACTCTCTGCTTTTTAAAGGCATAGTGCATGATTATAGTGGTAAAAAAAAAAGTCTGTCTGTTAATAAGTGTTAGTTTATAGTGTGGAAACAACCTTTCCAAACCGTGCAGTGAGCAGGCCATTAATGTATTTTTGGGGGAATTAGGGTTGTATTAACTTAGAAGTGATTATGAGAAAGAGGTTGTGTATATTGACAAGTGGAGACATGACACAAAAACTGATGATTTGATCATGAATCCTTATCTAACGCTGTTTAATTCTTGGGTTTTCACTGCAAACTAGAGTCTCAGCCTTTACGCTATTAACAGCAAACAGAGTGACAGCTGTTTCATATGAATGGGTCAGTTGCTGATTGAACGGGCATCGGTAAATCCATATATATGCTGTATAAAATGCACGTTCAGGTGCTGCCTCATACAAAAAGTCATCCTGGCCATTCAAATTAATGCAAAACCCATGAAACTTGCACAGCATTTTGTATGGCATCATTAAATACACCCCCAGTTCTGACTGATTCCCAGTGTCGCTGCTTCTCTCTTCCTCTGCCTCACTCAAAACACCAACACACACACACATACTCTCCCTCTCTGTATCTCCAAGTCAATATTCTTTTAATCTCCATGGCCTTCTTTTAGTATTCAACCCCTCTGACTCTGTTGCTAAAAAGCAATTCCCCCTCAGCTTCCCCTCTCCTCAGCTCTCTGTGCCTTCACTTTATTTTTGATCCCATCAGCTCTCTTTTCTACTCCCCTCTGCTCTTTTACTGGGGCTTTTTTTTTCCTTTGCTCGTGCCCTTGCTTTGTAGCCCTTGACCCGGTGTCCTTCCTGGTTTGTGCGTGCGTGTGTTTGAGAAAAGAGCCACAGGGCTTGTGTGTGTGAGAGAGATACATCTCTTTGAAACACTTTCTATATGTTGATATGCGCATAATAGCAGCCACGCAGCATAAAGCCGCATTACATTGACATGAATGACGTTCTGATCGCCTTGAAACATTCAGATTTAATCACCCTTAACAAAAGCCCACACACACAAACATCCATATGTACGCACACGTACGCATGCCATGCACACACATTCGGAGTGTGATCTCCTCGCAGTAATTATCATAGCAGGGCAGGCATGCACACGTGTCCCTGGGGAATCTGTGTGCAAGTTGCTCGTAAACACACATACACACACGCGCGCACTCCAGGGAGTGGCGCGTGTGTGTGTGTATAACTAAGTCCTTGTTCGTCACTGGGCGTCCCTGAACGCCTCTCTCCTGCGTCGTTATGGTCGTTCCGGAATTCTGCCGTCCCGTGAGCCCTCCCACACCCTATAATTAGTGTCACCCGGGCAACCGGAGAAAGAATGCTCAGTATTCTTGTCGTCGTGGTAACTGCGTAAGTGCGAGGGCCGGAGGTGCTGGTTGTAGGTGTTGCTTAATGACGGGGACAATGAGACCTCAGTCTGCCACCTCATATGGTGTATTAGGAAAACCAAGGAGGTAAATCTGTGTGTGTGTGTGTGTTTGTGTATCTGTCTGTGCCTTACGCGCCACATGGAGCCTCAAACGGGTTATGAGAGTAGACCCTTATGCTGTGTTTGCGTTATTACAGCTATTACTTACAATGGCTTAAGACGCACGCAGACACTCGCATACAAACGTAACCTCAGGAAATAAGCAGCCACTGCCAGGATTAAACTGTTAGTGCGACCTGGGGCAATAATTTGCTCTTGGGCTCCAATTGAAACCCCCCATTTCCTCCCTCTGTGAGTTGTGTATGTGCCCTGATGTCAACCTGTGTACTGCACACAGCAGACTAAATGTGGCAGTTTCACTTTATTTGCCTCTAGACTTGGAAAAAAACAGTACACTTGTTTCTGGAAAACTACCTGGGCCCACGATTGCTATGTGTCCGTTTGTGGTAATCTGATTAAAAGCAGTTTTATTTTGGAGTAATTGTTGCTGAAATGGAACTCAGGAACTCTTGGTCATGACATGGAAACTTGTGCGCGCGGTTCACAAATTTCCACTTACAATGTTGTGAATACAACTTCTCATGAACACATTTGAAGGCAGCAATAGTCCATGTGAGCATAACGTAAACCACTTCAAGATAAATCTGAGGACTTACTACATATGGAAAAAGAAATCTTGTGCAAGATTTGTATTAAATACGAGTATTTGTATTTCATCTCTAACAGGTGTTAAAATTTAACAGTCTGAGACATTTGGAGGGGAAAATCACTCTGGTGCATTTATTCAAGCTGTGATGAGAGGTTGAATATTCACACTGCTTCATTCTTAAGGAGTATGAAGCCAAAATATTTGAAACCAGTGAAATAAACTAAAATAAAGCACCAGTGTGTTGGATTTAGTGGCATCTAGTGGTGAGCTTGCAGATTACAAACACCTCGTGTCACTCTCCTTCTAAGCGTGAAGGAGATATTATAGTGGTAGTGAAACTCGTATAGAGCCACTGTTTGGTTTGTCCATTCTACTCATGGAGTAAGAAGAAAAGGTCTTTTTTTCTAACTTACTCCATGTATCAGGGATACTCAACTTGCTTTTTCTGGGGCCACTTTTTGGGGCCAGTTAATAAACAAACACTAATAATAACATTATTTATCAGATAAAATGCATGAACATTAAATTACCCATAATTCATCTTTCCTTGAGATTATCTATGTTGAAATTAAGTGACTTATTAACTTATTAACTAAATGAACTATAACAGATGAATCAGTTATTTTATTGCATTTAATAACGGCAGCTGCATTTTTGTTGTAAATGCTTGGGTTCAATTTGACAGAGTCTGTACAACATTAAACAGCTGGAACCTCTTCATCATGCAGTCACTGAAATGCTGGAATGATTCATAAACAGAAACTGCTCCTACCAGGGACGTTATGAAGAGCATATTTAAGCTCTTTTAGTGCGAAATACACATTTGTGGCATCAGAATTATCCTCATTTCTGTGCAACTTTTGCTCCTCTTCAGCTTTTCTTCCCTGCAGAGCCCACAGTCTGATCTGACTGCACTCAGCACAGCCTGATCAACCTCCTCTGTTACTAACAGCCTCATTTATCCCATCATACAAAACTGACATATCTGTCCCTCCTTCCTGGGAAAAACAGTATGAGTTTATTTTCATTTTGAATTAAGAAATGGTCAGAGGGCTACTTGGCACTCTATCAGGGACCAGAGTTGGCTTACATATATCATAATGTTTGAATGTAACACCGCTCACACAATTGAGATTTGTTGAAACATAAATGTTACAGTGCTTTTTATCCAGAAAAACTCAGCTCAGCTCCCCCTTTACATGTATTTGTGTCTTTACAATGTTGACATAATGCAACAAAACGTGTCATCTATGTATAATACCTCTATGATGCAATCAGACCTGCACACCAAGTAGATATACACGACTCATTGTGAGGTAACAAAAACACAACCGTTCCTATTTTCATGTGACTACATGATAATCAAAACATATTTTAAATGTTATATCCCATTTCTGCCATATTCTGCCAACAGATCACTGTAAATCTTACACACTGGACCTTTAATGTTTGCTTTTTGTGAAATATTAGTATTAGATTCTTTTACCTCTTACCGGTGTTCAGAGGGGGAAATCACACTTTGGTGGATTTGTTCAAGCTGTGATGACAGGTTGCAAGACACTGGTTCATTTTAAGGGGTCTCAAAATGTTGAAAACCACGGATTTAAACTAAATTAATTAAATTCGTAGAACAAGATTTGGACCTTGGGCCCTTTATCAAGACAGGGCCTAAGATGATGTAATAATACAAAATGAGCCACAGTTTATTTTAACTCAAATTTCCTTAACAACCTTGCAATTATTCAAATTACCAAATGACTTTGCGAACATGCCAATAGTGATGGTAAACCAGCAAAGGCATGTAATAATAATACTAGTAAGAAAAAGAAGAAGAAGAAAAATACATTTTATACGATTATTACTATTACATGTCTTAACTGGTTGTCTGTGAATGTAACACACACCGTACAGTACAACAAGTCACTTATTGGCAGTAAAGCTGTAGTCAAACACTGCAGTAAACTGAATTGCAGCATCAGGTTGTTGGTGGGAATTTGGTACAAGGTTAGTGTTGTGGTGTCCTCAGTGAGTGTCCTCACAGAACTCTGTCACCTCAGGAAGCACACAACTTCACTTAGGTGCCCAGTTTTCAGAAACCTCGACTCGTGTGTCTCTAGTTCTCTCTGCTGTTCATGTCTAGTTACTGCAAGGCTGCAGGCTGTAAAATACGGGGGCAGAACAATGAGTGAACACAATGTTCCTGGTACTAGCTGTACTTGTGGAGCTGCATGTTCTTTGACACAATCAATGCCATGAAATTACACCTTCAATCAGTCTCAGTCTTCAAATTAAGTTCATAATTGTGTTGAACCTTTTTGCCCCACTCACCCTACCTGGGTTGCTATATACTTATATGGATAAATAATAAAATAACTGTTGACTTCCTGTGAACTATCTGTAAATTAAGCATACTAAGACTGGTTTCTTAATAAACTGGTTTCTTAATAAATTGCTTCAAGGTTTCTTTCTTTCTTTTTTTTTTTTTTGGCAATTGGCGGATGGATATGTTCCAGCGGTAGTGGTGAAAAGTCCGGACTTTCCCGTAAAATACGTCACAGAAACCGTTGGTGGTGAGTCGCTTCCTTGTGCTGCCTTCGGGTGATGTTGGTAACATAAATATTACAACCATTAGGAAAATATTTAGTGAGATGCTTGTATTGCCACCAACGTTTACGGAGCAAATGCATGGGAGTGCTGTACTGCTACATTCAACACTAATTGTAAAACCGAGCCTCCGTATAAAAGAAACTACCATTAATAAATTAAATTAATGTAGAAATTCCTAAATTACACTTTTTGTATGTTCTGTAAGGCTGTGAAATCAGAGGGTCTTAGATATTTTTTTATGTCAATAAAGCTGTCGACCAATGACTACAATTAAGTTCAATTGTCATTATCTGTCATCTAAAATACTTTTTAAGTTGGAAGATTGAGTTGTACGAGGGGCTCTTGAACGGAACACGAGATAGTTTACAATTTGTAATCATTATAACAATTGAAACATTCTCGTATATCAGGCAAAACGATCTATTTGATAACTATTTATTTGTATAACCCGTAATTAACCTAGTTTAGACTGTGTTCCCAGTCTAAGGTTGTAATCTGAAGACAGGTGAGATAATGGAACAAAATTGAGACGAGATGAACTAGAGACCAGTTGATATACATTCAGTTAACACATGCTACATTTCAGAACAGTTTCTAAACACTGTGAAGAAATTAACGTATTTTTTGTTGAAACACTCAATTTTGTGGAACTATTTACCGCCGCGGATGTGCACAACCATTTGCGTCTCAACGGGGTGATGACGTAACGTGCTTTGTCACAATCACCCAGCCCCGCTGCTGTCGTTCTGTCGAGGCTGGCTGAGCTGTAGCCGTAACCGCGGTTATATTTTTTTTTCGGGTGAAGATGGCCGCAGGTCCTCTCTCTGTATCTTCCAACGCATCCACAAACAACGATGGCATCCTCATTGGTGACAAAGTTTACTCTGAAGTGTACCTTACGATCGACAACTCGCTCATACCGGAGGAAAGGCTCTCTCCGACGCCATCGATGCTCGACGGCCTCGACCTGAACACCGAGACCGACCTTCGCATCCTTGGCTGTGAATTGATTCAATCAGCTGGCATTCTTCTCCGGTTACCCCAAGTACGTCTTCTCAATAGCTATAATATCTAATAGCACACATGTTTGTGTGTTTAATTCAGAAGTTCACAGCTTTTTTTCTAGACCACAATCAGGTACAGTCCGCTTGTTAGCCGTTAGCTAATGTTAGCTCTTTGACGTTGGCGTGGTGGAGTTAAAATGGCGGCGGTCCATTGTGCAAGGTTAGGCCAGCTTATACAAGACAAAGTACAAACGTCATGCTCTGTACTTTCTTCGACAGGTGGCCATGGCAACCGGGCAGGTGCTCTTCCATCGTTTTTTCTACTCAAAGTCCTTCGTGAAACACAGTTTTGAGGTAAGTCTGATCAGGTTTATTGATCATTGTCCAGTGGTTGATCGTTAACGTTAGCATAGCTTAACGTGGTGGTTACGTTGGTGGCAGCCATATTGTCGATACGTTGTACCGTTACCAGAGTTTGTAAGCTGCAAACGTTAAAAGACTAAGAGCGGGCATACTGAGGACCAAGTGTTGAAGCAATAGTGAATTGAAACGTTGTTAGATTTCTCTTATATCCAGTCTTTAAAAAGTTTTCCAGATCAAAGTAGTGCCTGGTTGTTTGCCAGTGTGAATTTCTAGACCTGAAACACTTCTCTTCTGTTTACAAACATTAATGTTATTAAGGCAACCATTATTACTGCATACTAGGTCTGGACAGTTATGGTCCTTGACTATTATTTTAATTTTTACACTATATCACGTTATACATTATGTATCTTGATCTACACATTTTCTTGAAAGTAATGTACCTTAAGTTTTTGCATAGTACAAATACATGATGATCTCACAGTATGGCTGGTGATATGGATAATTATTTTTGGACTAAATATATCTTGATGTTGCGCTGATTGTGTAGGACATTTTTTATTTGTGCTTTATGGTATTAACACAGTGAGAATTCAGATTATCATTAGCAAAGTGGATATAATGTCAGTGTGGTTACAGGCCAACAATAAGTAGCTAAAGCTGCGTGGTGAGTGCAGAAAACTTTGTTACTGCAATAGAGCCTTTAAAACCAGGAGAACACATTTGTCTTCAAATTCTAAGATATTTCGGCTCAAATCATGAGATTGCTTTATAAGGCCAGTTCTACTATGTAGCCTTGATTGTGTTTAACTAAGTAAAGCAAACATCAAGAGCTGGTCTTCAGCTGGTCCTCTATCAAAGTATGTGTACATTAGTATTGTAATGTATCAAAACAAAGCAAAATCATGTATTAATTCATTATTATTACAAAGCAGGTCTTCTCACACATTTACAACTTCTCCCGCAATGGCCTAATTCTCTCAGAGGTACTGAAATGAGAGCTGCCATAGTATAAATAGGCTATAAATATGTGTGCACACACACGTGTGTGTGTGTAGGCGTGTGAGTATGACAAGATCTCATTACTGACAAATTTAGGTCTGCGTGGCTTTGTTGTATTGGTATATGTTGTATCACCCCGCCTGACCCTGGTCACATGTTGGCACTGTATCTTGTTGCTTATCTTAAGTTATTGACCTCTTTCTTCCAACTTTTTGCTTCAATTATCTTCTCTCTAGATTGTTGCTATGGCTTGTATCAACTTGGCCTCTAAGATCGAAGAAGCGCCACGAAGAATACGAGATGTCATCAACGTTTTCCACCATCTAAGACAGATCAGAGGCAAAAAGTAAGCATCAACATTAAATCCAGTCTCTTTTTTTGTAAACCGTAATGTTAATGTTACATGGAACATGTTACATTGCATTTGTTGTTTGATTTTATCCTATATGATGGTGTATGTTGTATGATGTTGATCTGTTTTTGCTGTGAAAGTGCTCTTCTGTTTATCCATGTACTCTAAACCATTTTAAAACTTTTCAGTTTCCGCTTCACTGGTAGTTTCAGAAGTGTAATTGTCTACATGTAACATCTGAGTTTGACATTGCACTGAAATTGATATCTCAACAAACTCAACTGAAAGATTGGAGCGCATTTTAAACATTGTAAGACAAGGCACAACTAATTAGAGTGTGCCTTTGTCTTCATAAAAATCTGTACATGTCAGTACTGAAGGCCTTGGCATTAACTTGGCTTCTTTTTTCCCTTGCAACCAACTAACAGCGACCAGCTACATTTACCAAAGCCTCGGTGATGTGGAATGGTACGTAAGATGAAGCAGTCGGCATGACAACCATGATGCAAGGGGGTCTCTCACCTCCCCCCAGGGCCACCCCACCCCCTCCTGTGGGAGACGCCCGTGGTCTGAGCCACCGTGGGGCACTGGGATCGGGGATGACAGGTTGGCCGAAGGTCCTTGGCCCCCGGGGCACCTTGAGGACTCCTGTGGTTCAATCTTAGGCTTTGGGTATCTGTCCGCCAATCTGTGGGCCACTGGGTAATGTAGTCTTCTTCTCTGACTGCTCCTCACCATGCATTTTGTTTGTGCTTCAAGAGCAAAACCCCATTCACCTACTGTTACCCATGGCTTTTATAGACAATATGACCTTGTTCGTGAAGTTAAAGTAATAAATTGGATATTCGTAGTCCATGCGGGTTTCTTTTTTTTTTTTTTTTTTTAGTGTCAATGCATGTACTGTAGCTGTAAGAGTTTGGAATAACGTGTAGGTAAACGGAATCAACATTTCAAGTATATGAATCAGTAAGTGTGATGCACTTTTAAGTCTGTTTTTTAAGATCTGGATTTGGGCTGTTAACTGTTTTAAGGCGTGGACAGTACACTGATATTTGAAGTATTCTCCATGCATGTGGTTTGTAGCATGACGGTATTCACATTTATATTTCTGTTTGAGACATCAAAATATTGGGCTTGGATCTGAAATTTGTTGGTTGTTGGTTCTGGAAAGTGCAAATGCTAAATTACTTCTCCCAAATCTCGGAAGTGTTTGAAATAAAACAGTCTTTATGTTCTTGTCTTGTGATGTAGATTGTGTGTCATGACTAGTACACAATATAGGGCTGATAGTCCGTTGTGGAAGCTGACACACTGCCTGTGAACAGATTTATAGATCAGAATGCATGCAATTGATTTGTTTTTAATTTAGAGAGATTTTTTTTTCGTATTTGCTGTAAAGTCACTGGTAGACTTGTTTGTCTGCATCAGTAGCACTTAAAATGATCTTTTTTGTTTAACCAGCACGTTTTGTCAGTTGGTATAGTACTGTTTGTAGTGATATGGTCATTATTAAAAGCAACCTGTATTTTTCTGGTAATTTCTTTGAGTCTGGATACCCTGCTGTAGTATTAAGGAAAGAGAAGTAATGAGTGGTTTCGGTTGCTGGACAGAGTATTATTGTAATTATGTATCTAGTGCGTAACAGTACTGTAGGCAGGATATTATAGTTCAGATTTGAAGCCCGTAAAACGTTCTTGCGTGTTTAGGTGGTGACATGGGTCTATTTCTGTTGAAGCTGTGATATGGGGTGATTGAGGTTGAGGGCTGTCTGCAGATCCCATAAGCTTTCACTGGAACCACAGGAGTCCACAAACCCCAGCAAACTGTCAGGCATTCAAACAGTTTAACCTGTTGCTTTGAGTTGGTTGAAACGGAAAAAAGAAGAGTACAAGAAAGCATAAGGGCACTTTCTTTTTTACTTATATTTTAGAGAGGAAAGGAGAAACATTATTTTATTTTGATTCCTTTATAAACTAGGACTCCAAGTTCATTGATACTTGATCAGAACTACATAAATACCAAAAACCAAGTCATCAAAGCGGAACGGCGGGTCCTGAAGGAGCTGGGTTTCTGTGTCCATGTCAAGCATCCACACAAGGTGAGTTACAGCCACTGCCAAAATGATTAAAATTCTGTAGCCCAGTGTAGATTAGCTATTGCACCTGTAAGTTTGTTACTCCATGCAGATGAAACCACACAGGAAGCAGCTATGACAGACTATTCTCACTTCTCAAAAAAGGCTTGAGCTTGCACAATGACATATTTGGAGCTGTTTCTGTGTAGTGATGCATTCATTTTATGATTCCAGATTATCGTCATGTATCTTCAAGTCCTGGAATGTGAGAAGAACCAGACACTGGTCCAGACGGCCTGGTAAGTTCCTTCATAGTTCTCCACTGACCATCCCCCACAGCAGCAACCTGTCATGTCTGCAAGAAGTGCCACCAGACCTGGGCTAAAAATTAAGTTGAAGGAGTTTCAAATGGTTGAATTACTTGAGGAGGACTTGATTTATCTGCTAGGATCTTGGGACACATGTGGAAACAACACCTGTCAGATAAGTGACATTCAAGTGCCCCTCATGTTTAAATACAAATTTGAAAAACATTCAACAACCATTTTGCCCAGGTCTGACTGCGACATTCCCTCACTCCATTTTAACCCGTTCCACCTCTTTTTTTTTTTTTTTTTTCTGATGGAGCAATTTGTTTTATTGCCTAATCCTGTTACGTGTCTCACTCTCTTGTCTGCCCTTACATGGCTTTGCTGTAAAGTCTTTTTGATTGACGGTGCCCAGGGAACTTGGTTTAACTTTGTCCTTTCTCTCTACTCTTTGATTAAAGGGTAGTCCATGCTGGTAAGTCACATAAAGAACCTCTGAACTCTGCCTCCTCCAACCACATGACCTCAGGAAGCTCCCCCCATTGGCTGGCTGCCCCTCTCCAGACAGCCAATCCCAATGCCAAGATTCACTGAAGGGGGCGGGCGGGCCTTTCCCAACAGCCTTGGGTGTCCAAAAGGATTTGTATTTTTTGGTCTTGCTACAAAGGTTTCATCTGTAATACCTATTTTTGCCAAGTAGCTACAAATACATACTTTGAGGTTTTTTTTTCTAGTTTACTTGCATCTAGCAATGAAGTAAACTTAGCCAGAACAGAATAACTTTTTTGACCAGTTTACCTGCCTTTTTTTTTTTTATATAATATTTACAGTAGTATACTGTGTCCTGTCCCCAACTGACGTGGTGTTCAGACATGTGTCTGTCTTACAGGCTGATCCAGTTCTCAGGTTTTGCCTCCAAGGACCTGTCTCGCCCACGCAGCAGTCAGAATCCAACGGCCATGTGTTAATCTATAGTAACGTTGGCATAGTGATTTCACACTGGCCTGCCAAAGTGCAGGTCAGGTCATTTGTCGAAGGCAGGTTAGACTGGAAGTAATTGCCACGTGGCAGATTTTGAACAATTACTTGCGTCAAACCTCCAGTAGAGCAGCACATATAATTTTGATGGGTGGAAATTGACACACATAAGTGAATGCATAGGGAGAAGTGTCACCACTTACATGATGTTTCACTGCTTTGTGATCATTTTTAGTATTTTTGTTTAGTTGTAGTTCCTTTCCACAATAATCTCAGTGGGACCCACGGTTTATTGGGGATTTACCATCATGTTTCTGTTACCACACTTTTTTTTGTTTCTGACTTCTATGTTTCTGAAGGACATAGATGCTCACACCACCCTGTACTTGCCTGATTCACATCCTGGCCACATTGTCTTTCCTAATGCTCTCCCTAATCTAATTTACCCGTTGCCCTAGACAACCCACTGACTCATAATCTGTTTTGTAGCACACAGATTTCACTCAGCCTAAGTAGTGAGGCATAGATTGCCATCTAATGTCTTTGAGTGTCTTAGAACGCAGCATGGTGGAATAGGGTTGCAGACAAATAGAATCAGTGGTCTTATAGGGGTCAGTTTCAAATCATGGTTGGAACACATTTATTCAAAATGGAATGTAGTCATACCTTCCAACATGAAGGCCACAGTCCTCATGGTTTACATATTAAACATAAAACTTGCAAGCTGTCTGCATATTAGACCATTGTTACATCATTTTATCAACCTGCCACTGACTCCCAAAATCTAACTGTTGTGCATGTCACCGGACATTCTGGGCCTCCCTATTCCCTCAGATCCAACCATCTGAAACAGCTGCATTCTTAATGAATGTGCTAAAACCATATGCCTGCATGTGCACACCCCCATCCCTTTATAAGGCATGTGTCATTGTCTCAATCTTTTTCCGTAAATCCAGCCAGTCCCGGGTCATAGTGTGGTAAGGTGGTCTTGGCAGGTCTTCAATAGATTTTTCCCCATTTGTGTCTTCATGCTTTACCTGTGACATACAGCACTTCCATGGATGCCCCAGAGAGAAATGGACAAAGTTAAACCTGACTGATCAAAATGCATATCTCGCTTCAGCATTGTGTTATAAAGCTTAACTGTTTTTTTTTTTGTTTTGTTTTTTTGTTTTTTTAAATAGCTGTCAGGTCTTATGATTAATTGAAATGTTGTCAGTGCTGCTAATGGTTTAATCAGCAAACGGTAACCTGTTCTCCAGCATATCAGTTAGCAGTTACAGGGCTCATGCTTTTGCAGAAGTCAATAACCAAACATTTCTCCGCTGTAAATTAGCTTCAAGAATTAAAAATATAAACCCTTATCAGAAAATAGAAAAAATATAAAGCCCTGATCAGGAGTTAGCGCTGTAGACATTTCATGTTGCGGATTATTGACTTACAGTCAGAATTTGTGGTTGAAGCTGTGACATGATTTAAAGGATGTGGGAATGGATGAGAGGTGGCTTTGTGTAGAGAAGTTGCTATGTTTTTGTTTCTATGTGTTCTTTTTTGTGTCTATAGGAACTACATGAACGACAGCCTGAGGACAAATGTGTTTGTGAGGTTCCAAGCTGAAACTATTGCCTGTGCCTGCATATTCCTTGCTGCCAGAGCTCTGCAGGTAAGAGGAACTGTTAGCCTTAAACAACTTCATTACCCTCTCACAAGTGCTCATTTTGTTGGTCTTGTTTTTTATACCAAATGTTGTCACATCAGATATCATCTATAGCTGTAGTGTAGCACCTTCAGATGTTAGAAACTTTGTATTTTTTTCCCAGATACCTCTGCCGTCAAGACCTCATTGGTACCTGCTGTTTGGAGCCACTGAAGATGAGGTCAAAGAGATCTGTATCACCACCCTTAGACTCTACACCAGGAAGAAGGTAGATGCCCCCCCTCGAATAGTGCAGCATTACTTAGGGCAGCTCTGACAAAAGGCTTTCCTAGTTGACTGATTGTCATATTGATTGGGGCACAATGTAAGATGCCTGTTAAATGCAAATGGAGTATGTGGTAATGATTCTGAGTGTCTGATAACCAGCAAGGAGGCTGAACATTTTCTTAATTAACACAGTAAAAGATCACACAGCTGTTATTTAAAACATCCACCTTCACAACAACAAATGCTTGTAGGCCTATCAACACTATGGATGATGCATACTTACAAATTAACTCACTACAAACTCACTCAACTCACACCTCAACCACATTACACCTCTCCTGTCCCCGCCTGAACCCCCCGTGTCCTCATTGTCCTGTTCCATTTTCACAGTCCTGGTTAAAGCCACTGTAAATCACCTCTGAATTGTTGCAGCAGTGTGCTGGGGACTTCAGTGTTACAAGAGAAGAGGTCTGTGTTGCATTAATCCCCTGCACCAGATAACAAGGTGTAGCTCCCTGAATGGTATTGGGAGGTGGGAGGATTCTGTGACAGATCAATGGAATGATGAAAACGTCATTGATTAAGACTCGTCTCTGACTAATGGTTTAGTTGACTGTTAAGGGATAACCCTAGTGTTGATATGACCTTGAGTCATCAACTGACATTGTCTGTTTTACCCAGTGGAAATATGCCACATTATCACTCTGCTAAGCTGTAAACAACACTGGCAAAGACTCCTGCTCTGCATGCCATAAGAACTGCCTGTCATAACAAACCTATTAGCAGCAGTGTGATAGCCTTGCCTGCTCACAGTAGCTAGCACCGGTTGTCTCTTTAGTAAACTGACTGTGATTTCTTCCCCAGCCCAACTACGACCAGCTGGAGAAGGAGGTGGAGCGGAGGAAGGTGTTCTTGGCAGAGGCTAAGCTGAAGGCCAAAGGTCTGAACCCTGACGGTACCCCAGCACTGTCCACACTGGGTGGCTTCTCTCCTGCTTCCAAACCCTGCTCCCCAAATGTGGTCAAGGTGGAGGAGAAATCCCCCAACCCCCAGACCCTCAAACCAGTTAAGAAGGAGCCTGACAACAGGACTCAGGTCAACAAGAGTCCACACAATGGGTAAGAAAAAAACAGTATTTTACTGCGAGGATTTTTGTGCCATTGTTTCATTTTAAGAGCTGGCTCTTAGTGCCAGTTAAGTGTGTGTGTGTGTGTCTGTGTGTGTTTAAGTTTACATGCCTAATCTTTGTGTTTTTTTAAAATTGTTTTCCAGTTTAAGAAAAGAGGTGAAGATTGGGAGGACCAGCAGGAGTGGAAGTCGATCTCGCTCAAGAACACGTTCCCGTTCTAGATCCCGCTCCCCTCGCAGACAGTAAGATCAAAATCTAAGACATTCTTAATTTACTGGTCTGAGTATCAACTTGTATGATTGTATAATTCCTTATCCTCTTATAGTGAATCTGAAAACTTGTAAATTTGCTTAACTTGCTGGAAGTATTCCTCATCTTCTCCTTCTCTCTTTTCAACAGTTACAACAGCAGACGCAGTCGCTCAGGGACCTACAGCTCTCGCTCACGTTCTCGCTCTCACAGTCGCAGTCCATCGCCTCGGCGACATCAACCCTCGCCTCTGCTCCCTCATCTTAAATCCAAGACCAGTCACCACGGAAACAGCGACTCTAAGCCTAGCGGACGCCACAGCAACAGCGGAGGATCTGGTCACAAGAGGAAGCGCTCACGCTCTCGGTCACGGTCCCGTACACCAGTCAAAGTAGATAGGGACCGGGACAGAGAGAGAGAGCGGGAGAGAGACAGAGACCGCAGCTCCTTCGACCTGTCCTCTAAGAAACACAAACATGAGCGAGGAGGTGGTCATCGGGGGGACAGGAGGGAGAGGGAGAGATCTCGGTCGTATGATAGGGACAGAGAGAGGGAGCGTAGCCACAAGAGCAAACACCACAGCAGTAGTGGACACTCAGGACATAGCCGTCATCGGCGCTGAGACACACACACACACACACACACACACAGACTAGCTCTAGGACTGATGGTCACTAAAGTATTGTCATTATACTCAAAACCAGATCGATGTGGTGTGTTCTCTGAATGTTGTCGAACAGTTCACTGTGGAGTCATGCAAGCAGACACATCTGACATGTTCTTCAAAAGGTTTAAGTAACTTATATTGCAAGTAAACCAAATATCCTCAATCTGTCAGATGTTTGAGCTTGGTAATCAAGAATTTGACAAAAGAAAAAAAAAAATCAACATCCATCAGCTGTCAAAGCCAAATGTTGCACTTCAGCAGTGATAGAGAGAACATGCCGGGTTTGATTTGATTTTGTGTATATTATAATCCAATACCACCATAGTTTCTGGGTTTCTCATATGCATCCTTAAACCAAACATTGGAATTGTATAATTTACAGGAATGTTGATTCTCCTCAACTCTTAATTTTGTTGGCCTAAACCAAATAACACAACCGGTTAGTTTTGTTATGAAAATTTGTCCTTATCAAAACTGATAAAGCCTCAACATTAGCGGCATTTATAGAAATACTGTTGAGAATTGCCTGACTCCTACACAGAGCTGCTGCATGTACAAATGTCTCAGTGATAAATTATTTTATTGCTTTGATTCTCATCTACACAACAGCTCACCTGTAGCTGATATTTGGCAGAGGTGGTTGATGTGTTATCGTACATTGAATGTGTGCATCTGAGCAACCCAAGCTGCAGCAGTAACAACCAGCATGCAGTGGACTGTTTGTAGGTTTACTAGCCCTTTTTTTTCACCCACCTGGTCAGACATGATCAGTGGTTGAGGGAAGGCACCATTGCAGTGTGACATCAGTCCCAGACCTGTCGTCGTCTCCTCCACCTATAGGTTTTTCTTTCTTTTCCCATAATCCCACCCACCATACCATCCCTGTAGCCTACCCTTGTGTTCTTGGTTTTACATGTAGAGTTATGGACTTTGGGAGAAGAAACTTATTTACAGTGTAAAGATGGATTGATATCCGCTGACAATATGTGAACGCTTTGATTTATAAAAGCGAACCGCTCAGTGGAAGGATGGGATGAATAAATGTAAAATAAAAACGATCATTCAGGAAAGTTCAATATGTTTGCACATTAAGGGACTGGCAGACGAGTGGTTTTTGTTTCCTTTTCTTTTTTTTTGGACAGATGTATGTTGCTAAAAGCTGTGTTTTGTACAGTTTAAAAAAAAGCAAACTGGTTATAGACGTATGTTTTTCTTTATTTTTACAGCAGGGGATGCAGACTTGGTTTCAGAAAATTTTAGGGTCGTCAATTTGTTACACTGGTTTTTAGTCTGCACGTGTTCATGTCCGATTTTTATTCAGTAATAAATGAGTTACGGCACTGAACTGTATGGTCTTTATTGAAATGCTGCCTGTTGAACCTAAATGAATAATATTGTACAGCATAGAGAGGAGCAAAGACATGATTTCAATTTTGATCTCAAGGGCCTGATTCTTGGAAATTTAAAGCAAAGATGATACGTGATTTGAGTCATACCTACCATAGATTGAAATCTGAATATAGTAGTGGGTAGAATTAACTGGTTGAAATGTATATGTGGCCACCAGAGTGTGCTGTTGACCTTACTAATACAAGTACTCATGTCTTCCCATAGAGTTGACTGGAAACTTCCATATAAATATTTAATAGTATCCCATCAGATAGAACTAGAATTAGATTAATGGAATAAAATGAAATTAGAAAAATGAAATCCCTCATCACAGTCCCTCCCAGTTGTTTTGATTTTTTTAAGTGTATTTTGTTGGTGCTTTGATCAACAGAGGGCTTGTACTGTTTAGTCTCATTATATTGGAGAGAAGGCAACTACATTTGATATCTCCAAAACTCAGATACTGGTTGGATCTGCGTATAAATTGTATTGATTTCTGTGTGAGCAGTCACTTTAAATAATATTAACTGTATTTATACAGCACTTTTCAAAACATGGGTACATTTGTAAAACACTGATTCACAAACAGGTCATACAGTTAAAAACTAGTGGAATAGTACAATTAGATAAAAAAAAAAATACATTTCCAGATGAGATTTAAACGAGGACTCAGAAGTTGCAAGCGTAATACCTTCAGGTAGTGAGGTCAATAAATGAGGGTGCATTTATGCCCTGTCACTTTTTGTGAGGGTGAAATTATGTACAGGTTCATAGGGTTCTATCATAAATCATAGACCTTGTTGTCAGCAGTTTCATGTGGGAACTACTTTCTGTTAGAAAAAAAGTAGATCAGGTAGAGTCTACTGCAGAAAGAAAGTAGTTCCTACATGAAACTGTTCACAACAAGGTCTATGGATTAAAGTTTTTCTCAATCAGTTCGGCTCATTTTTGGAAACAGTCCTAACGTCCTCTAAATTGTAAACGTAATTGTTGCAACAGTTTCCTGGTAAATCAAGACCCTACTGCATGTTTACAAAAGGTGGTAACTCGCCCAAAACATTGAATTCATGCTTCCAAAACAAGTTACTGTTTCATTAAGTTTGCCAATGCCACCAAAAATGAAAAGTAATTGTACTGGTTAACTGGTTTCACCATGACAGTCAACCCTGGAAATGTTCCTTATGTGCAAAAATGTGCAGTTTTATTCTACTTTTTTGTCGACACACTGGCTGTGTGTGTCTTATTTTTTATTTTTTTTTTAGAATCAAATTTCAATTTCTAGTACACTAAAGAAGGGATTTACATTTGTATGGTAAATTTATTTGTGTAGTAATGTGTTACAGGGGTTTAGTGGTAAATATAAAGATGGGTAAACTGTAGTTTACCCACCCTTTTTCTCCCTTATTGATTGATACAGTTGATTGGAAAATTGATGAATTCACTCTGTCTGATTTCAAAGAGGCAATATACAGAGTTTTCTTGGCTTCACTCCTGATTACACCCCTGCTCACATGAACAAAATAAATTCACCTTTCGATCTTTCATGCAAAGTTGTATACAGAAATTTTGCCACAAAAATGACCTCCATATGATTTCTAGCTCATTACTGCCACCTAGAAGGTCATTTTCCAATTCAGCAGACATCACAAACATTCTATGTCATAGATATTTATGGAATATGTACGTATGCCTGGGAGATTTTGATAACATCATGGATTATTTTGCACATGATGGTTCAAATGATAAAAGAATGTTTAGAAGTTGTGACGAGCTTGACAGCTGCGCTGAGAATAAACTCGTGAGTTAGGAAATTGTACTTAGTCCTCTGCATGCATGTGCCAAGACGTGTGCAATTTCCTTGAAAGAATGAGAAATAACAACAAGCTGATTGTTCTGAGAACTGAACTTACTGTTTTGAAAGACGTCAATCTCTTTTGAAAATTTAGCCAAACCGAATGTGAAAAACTATTTTGATTAACCAAGTCATGATTTCTGGAAAGAGATGCTGGTTTAGAATTTTTCAAACATGTTTTTTGGTGCTTGAAGTAACACAGGACTTGTGACATGTAGTCCTGCTATATTGTATAGAGAAGGCAGAAATTTCTACGGTCAGTATCTTTAAAACTTGGCAACTCACACCAAAACATTGTAGATGGATCAATAGCACTGCTGGCAAGGTGTAATATATGTAATTTTAATTTTGGGGTGAGCTGTCCCTTTAAGCGATTACATCAGCCAGAAAGCCCAGTGACATTAACAACACACACACACACACACACACACACACACACACACACACACACACACACACACTGACAACCTGGTCCAACCAAATTGTGCAATAGGAAGCCAGCCCACACTCTGCCAGGACATTGAGTAACACTCTGTCTTTTATGATGCACATTAAAGCACCTTCACACACAGGTCACATTCACACACACACGCGATTATATCTACAGTGTGACCTGGCTGCTGGCCTGACAGATCTGTAAATCTCTCCTGAGCTGGTAAAGGGTCAAATACACCACTGAGACGGACAAGAGTTGGCTTATGATCATTCAGTGGACTCAGTGTGGGTCTGTGTTAGATCCCACCAGACAAATCCACTAAGTCTAAACAGTACCCCCAGCTTACCAGCGGCATGGAGGGGTTTGAACTGATTTGGTGCAGTTTTGAGATATCCCCTACTTAGACTACTGCCTGGACTCTGATACGCCGGTCTCTTATCTGGGCACTACGGTGTCGGATCAAGTGAAGACTTGCTGGCAATGACATATTATTAAACAAAACATGAAGGTCTTCGCTGAGGTGAATCTGTCCCTGCTGTAAACACTGTGCCAGGACAGATTTAGGACAGACCTGTTTCTGGCCAGTTAGAGGGTAATAATTGTCCCTGAGCATACTGTATGTAGCCGCAAGGCTATTTAACTATATCTCATGATATCTCATGTGATACCAGTAACAATAACAATACCTTTTAAGTAATACTGAAACCAACAGAGAATACTTTTTGATACAGTGCAGCTGTCCACCCTGAAGCATTAAGCTTGATGAGTTGCTTCATCACGTTGGTTATATTCACTTTTTGTCTTGAAATAATCCTTTATGCATTTATTTTTATCAGACACCACAGGCACTGGCAGACTCAATGGGGGATAAAGTGTCCTCTAAAGAACCTTTTTAGTGGACAAAATGTGAAACAGTGCCCTCTGAGGTGCCATTTTACTGGACAACTGCATCATCTCATATGAATAGTTTAGGAAAATTAGGAAGTAGACCTGCAAACAATGTCAGACCCAAAGTGATCTTTTGGTTGTTTGTATCTATCTCGTGAAACTGATAGTTGATCATGATGTTTTTTTTTCTGTCACTTATAACTCTTGTTTTTTATGAAGTGTTTGGATGGAAGGATGTGATTGTTTCAGTGTTGCTGCCATCGAGCAACTGAAAACAAAGTGCATACTGTGTGCATCAGAAAAACAGAAAATACATCTTGTTGCATGATTTGTTGGGATTAAATATTCCAACCAAACCCTAACAGCTCTGAGAGGTTCTGTGCTTCCTGCTGTTAAGAAATTATAGACTCATATCATACAATCATACATTATTGCCAAAGCCTCCATAACACTTAACTCTGAATCATCCACTAAATCTTGCGGTTGAGATGGTCCGCAGTTTTTTTCTTCCAATTTTTGCACGACAAATCTGTTCCTTGAAGTGCTCTTGGAGGCCTGAAATGGGAACAGGATGACAGTTTGGGCATGTCGAGTAATCAGCTCTGCCAGCCTCAGTTCAGCTGACATGTAGAACTGGTTTCTGGATCAGATCGATCGCGACAGACTGGCTGTGGGAAAGAAAGATACCATCTGAAGGGTTTGGAGTCAGAGAGAGCTCTTTGGATCGCACGAATAGTAGCAAGACACTCGCGTGAATGAAGCAATGTTTTGGTTTACTCGCTGGGCATATGGAATAATTTCAGTGAACCTCTCCTCTTTGTTCAGTGCTAGCACAGCATCTTCCTGTGCTAATTTACATTGTGATGTAATGTAATGTTCTCCTGGTGTGTGTGTGCCCCTCTCAGGAGAGCGCTGAGGCAACAGATAGGAGCTTTTCTAGCCAGAAGATCACTATGACTGTGGGCAACGCTCAGTGAGTCGGCTCAGTAAGTGAACTCAACTGGACAAATTAGCTAAAGCTGGACATGCACAGAAACAATCCCTACTTTGTTCAAACCAATTTGTCTTTTTCTTCTTGGGAAGACCCAGGAAACTGTTATTCACTTTCTTTAATTATCTTATTTGTGACCAAAACCAAACCCAGGTGTGGAAAGACAGAAGGACAGACTGGGAGAGATTTCACTGATAAAGATTTATTGTACAATTCTGTCAGAAAAAAAAAAGACATGTGTTAGACATGCAAAAGGTGCAACAGCCAAATATACAGACCATAACAGTTTAATTGTTAGTAAAATACAGTGGTCATTTATTTGCAGTATTAATTTGTCGTAATATAAAAACAATGGAGAAAGAAAGGGAAGACACAGAGGCGACAAGATAAAATCTGTCATTCATTGTTTTTCACTAGTCTTTCCACATCAGATTTAAGTGTTACAATAGCACTGGTAAAAAATAAATATTGACCTTATATCAAAAATCAAACATAAAATCAAATGTAATTTACTCACACTCTACAATAAAAAGTAAAAAAAAAATCCTATGATTCTTTGCACAAGGCTGATAAAATGTTCAAAATGTTTTTATACATTCAAAGACTTTAATACTTGTGTCAATCATCTTCACATATACAGTTTGTTTGTGATTGTGTTTGAAGTGTACAGCAGTGTTTCCATCCTTGTATGTGCTTTCTAATCTGTCGGGGTAATCTCATTGTGCTTTAAAGTCATCAAAACAACGGCTCACTATTCTCCAGTGTGAGACGAACAATCGATAGATAGATAGATAGATAGATAGATAGATAGATAGATAGATAGATAGATAGATAGATAGATAGATAGATAGATGCTACAGTATCATCTTGTGTACTTATACAGCTGCCTACAAATGTATTTCATTAAGAGGAAACTACCCTAAACTAGTGCTGTTCTTAGATAAAAATACTGGCCCCAGAGGCCTGGAAACTAGGCCAACATGGCAGCGTGACTGCAGAGTGTTCACATTGTTACTTCTAGACAACTTTGACATTCATATGATCAGACATTCACTTCAAATACCAAGAAATCAACACTGTAACTAAAAGGGTAAAGTCAGCTACATGGTTTACATTTAGAGTGGAGGATATAGACTGGAGTTAACGTTTGCCTGCCAGGAGCTTCACTCAAGTAATATGCGTGGGCGCGTCTATGGTTTTGTTTAGCACAAATACCTTTATTTGTTACAGCCAGCCTAACTGCCAAGGTAGGTGGGTTTTGCTACGAGACAAATGCCAGAATGTGTCAATAATCAAGTGTAGTGTGTTACTTGGGTTTGTTTTTTGTGCAAATGATGGTGGAAATGTGTTAAACAGGTGACAGGCATGTTAGTTTAATGCTACAGCTAGTGGCTCTGTGAGGCCGTACTTAACCACTGCAGGCTTCTGGGAGAAGGGCGTCTTGAATCAGTTTAAGGAAAAAAAAAATGTTTAGGTTAAAAGAGCAAGATTTCTGCCAGAAAGGGGGGTTAACTTCTCCTATTTGTGCACTTTGGTGCTTTGAGCTTCTTGCTAACATCAGCATGCTTAGATACTCACAAATACAAATGCTAACATGCTGATGTCAAGCAGTTATAATGTTTGCCCTGTTTCACCATGTTAGTTTAGTGTGTTAGCATGCTAACGTTTCCTGATTAGCATTAAACGCAAAGTACAACCAAGGGTGATGAGAATCGTGTTACTTTTACAGATATTTGGTCACAAATCAAAATACTGGACAAATTTTGACCTGATGATGGCGCTAAATGAAAAATTAAAGGACCAGTGTGTAGGATTTAGTGGCATCTAGTGGTGAGCTTCCAGATGTAAACACTTCACCTCACCCTCCCCTCAAGACCACCTAAACCAAGACCAAGGTTTTGAAGGGCTGAGACCAAAGTCAAGACTGAGACCAGACCAGACACTTAGGATAAAACTGATCTGAAAGCACCACACTCCTATAAATACACCCACAGAAAACAAATGAAGATTCCTCCTCATTCAGCTCCTTTATCGCCATGAACGTGAATAATAAAGGAGACAGGACACTGAGACACAACTTTCAAAAAGTGGTCTTGGACACCTGATATGTATCACATGATCCCTTGTTCTACATGTGATGTCTGTGGATAAAGTACAAAGAAGTGTTGAAATGTTGCTCTTTTTAGTTTGTATAAGATTAACCCCCTGTGTGCTCCGTACCACTTAGTACAGTCCAGATCCCTCCCTCCTCTATAGAATCTTCCACTTCCTGTTTGACAGTCAGCCTAACAACAAATGAAACACATGGTACCAGGTCAGTGTATCTTTTGTTCATTGGAGTTTCCTTTTAAAAATGAGTATTAAAAACAAAATACAAGTGATTGTTTGATTTTCATTTTAAAATACAAACATTAAAATCGAATTACAAGGCATTTTTTGGTCATGGTCTATTTCGTATAGACCAACACACAATAAAATCACTAGGAAGTAAAAACGAAAAGCTGTTTTTTTCATATTCTGAGACTGGTTTTGGTCATTTATAAAACAAGGGTTGCAAATGAAGGGTTACCAGTGTGCCTGTCGGACAGTGTTCCTTTAGCTGTCATTCTGTGATAATACTGTGAAAAATTATTGCTGTAATGGAAGTCTTTTGCCCTTTTGCCTCTTTTGTCCTTTGCCCTTTTTGGCAGCTCCAAGCACCATTACCATAACAGCCCAAATAGAAGTGCATTAAAATCCAAGCACTGGCTGGCTTGACCAGGTTCACAAATGATGCTGGATGATGGGCCTTGTTTTGCCATGTCTCAAATCATATCAAAGTCAAACCCAAAGACTGTTTATCCTGGATGAAAACAACACTTCCTAGTGATTTCATTTTTTTGTTTTACCAGAAAGCATTTCTTAAATTTAACTCATTACTTTTTGACAGTGAAAAATTTATTTTAATTTTAATGTTTGTATTTTAAAAGGAAAATCAAACTAACACCAGTTTCTAAAAGGAAAATCCAATGAGCAAAAGATTCACTGGCCTGGGCTTTGTGCTCCACTATTTGCCAGTGACTAATAGTTGCACCAAACACACAAACATCCTCCTGAAAATGCATGCTAAAGCAATATAGCTTGTTGTAAAATTTCACCAGATTTTTCATCCCATAACGCCCTGCTTCTATCTCTCTAGAGAGGCAGGGGGGACATGGCTCCCTCCCTTTCCAACCAGAGCAGGACTGGCCCTCCAGGTACTGGCCACAGGCAGGATTTGAACCTGGTGCTGCAGCACCTGGCACATTTTGAGATACTGACAAACCCACCAGGCCAGCCAGTCTCCTTTCTCTTGTTCTTGTTCTCTGAGTGCTTTCAGGACTTCACTTTGAGTGCTGGACTTCAAAATTCATGAGTCTCATAAGAATCAAACCCACATCCTCTGCCCTACTAAATGGTCCTCTATCATCCTGAGCTATTAGGTCAGACAGATGAAAACTGATTCTTGGTTCTTTTCAGTTTCAGTTTTCAACACTAGCATTTATAATGTGTAGAATGGCTCAAGGCTTGAACCCACAATCTGAAGATCTCCAAGCAGTCCTCTATCATTCTGAGCTACTGGCCTGAACAATTAAACCTCCTTTCTTCAAGGTTTTGAGTCTCCCTCTGAGTGTTGCACTTGAAAACTCAACACATTGCTCAAGGATCGAACCCACAACCTTAAAAATGTGAAACAGTTCTCTTACTCCTTAAAGCATTCAACACAACACACTTTAACTCTATTTTTCAAGCCTTTTATTTATTTAATTATTTTTTAGATGACATACTTCAAACTTCACTGAGTTGCATGAAGATTGAACCCCGAACCCAAAGCTCCTGAGCAGGCAGAACTGTTTGGTCAGACACTTGAAATTTGTCTCTTATAGCTCTTGGCTCTCTCTTCTGGGTGTGGGACTTCAAAAAGCACATTATCGCCTGAGGGTTGAACCCTCAACTTTAAATCTCTACAGCAGTCCTCTTACCGACTGAACCATTCAAAGAGATAAGAGACATGCCCTTCCGTACTCTTTCCTTTGGACATCAGCCTTCAAAAGGCAACAAACAACACTGGGGATTGAACCCACAGTCTCAAAACATTCAGTCATGCTTCTAACACACTGAGCTATTTAGTCTGAAAAACTTCATCCTTTCCACTGAGCACTGGACTTCAAAATTCACCGAGATGTCTGAGGCTCAAACCCACAGCCTCCACTGTGTCCTCTGATGTCTGATCCTCTCTCTATTAAATTAGCCTTCTAAATTAATTACAGTTAATTTACCATACTTAAATGGTCTTTCCTGATACTTTAGTCGCTGCTGGACAATAATGTCTCTCATTAAAGACGGATCACAAATTGACACAAGTCTTTTGATTTCTACTGCTGTTGAGGAGAAGACCATTACAATAATACTGCATGAAGGAACAAAGCCTAGAACTAGTGACCTTCAGTGTAACAAACATCAGGTTATTTCATTAATTAATTATTTTACTCCAGTGCATTGAAAAAAAAACTGTCAAAATGCCTTATCAAATTTGCGCGAAAACATTTGCAAAATACGATTTCTTAAAATAAGACCGGATGTTCACCTTACAGAAGTCTTCAAATAAGACCAAAAACTCTCTTTTTGTTTAGTTCATTCAATTACCAGCCAATTCATACTCAATGAGACAGTTTTTACAGCAAGTCACTTAAAATAAGAGCAGTGTTATTCTTGTAGTTTCACCTAAAAAGCTATAAACTGTTTTAAAAAAGGGTCTCCTCGTATAACAACAAGCGTTCTGCATTGAGGCGAGACCAACACCTTCAAAAAGTGGTCTTGAGAGCAGTCTTGAGACCAAGAACGATCTCAAGTACTACAACACTATCTCCAGCTAGTGACTGTTTTGTCTGTTCTGGACATGGCGGTGTAACATGGCGGCCTCTGTGGAAGAGGGCCCATGCCCTCTGTAGACATTAACAACTCATTCTGAGGTGAAGAAAAGACAATGTTTCTTATTTTCAGACAATTATATAGTCATGAAAAAATAATTATCAACTGTATATGACATGTCTGGTAAGTTTTGCCAAAAAAGCCTGTAAATCTTACACACTGGACCTTTAAGGAGCCACTAAAAATACTAAAATTTATCCTGAGGGGGACAAGAATGTCTGTTGTTGAGACGTTTGACTTAAAACCACATAGCCAGCTGTGTATGTAGGTCATAAACTAAAAAAACATGACTCTGAGGGAATCAAAATGTGAAGGAGAGGCATGATGTAAATAATATAATGTCTGCAGATGCAGGTCAGCTCTGATGTGTGTGTGTGTGTGTGTGTGTGTGTGTGTGTGTGTGTGTGTGTGTGTGTGTGTGTGTGTGTGTGTGTGTGTGTGTGACAGCAAAGAGTCCAAGTGGTGGTAACCTGACCGGGTGGGAAAGGCAGTGTTATGACTGCTTGTACACAGCTGCAGGACAAACTAAGACCAAAGGAAAGGTGCTTGTCTGTCACACAAGTTAGGATTAGGACCACCTTGGGCATTTTTATAATATTCTGAGCAATCCATTTTATATACTTAACCAAAACCAAAAGGATTTGATAGCATTTGACTTGACCTGTGGGCAGACACACACCTCAGATGTGGATCCAGATAAAGATCAAAATCAGACATCACACAAAATAACTGATTGGCCACGGCTGACCGTGAATGTTTGTCTGGTTCAGGCAGTTCAGGGCTTAACTGGATCAAGACACGTTTGTCATCTGAGTCCTGGTTAGTGAGGGACTTATGTGCTCCACATATGTACTGCCACAGGCTGCGATTTTTCTGGCAGAAAGCTGTAAAGATGTAAAGACCAGACTGTTTCAGTCCGCAGAGATCGGAGAAATTTTAACAGTCAGATGCTCACTTCATGCAGTCTCACAGTTTAAACAGATCACAGAACACAGAAGCTGTCAAACTCTAACCTTTGTTTTAAGATGACAGGGATAGAGACTGATTGCTGCATATCACCTATTGTCTTTCACTGTCTAAACAAAACCTTTCACTGAATTGTCTTAAATCAGTGTGGCTGAACTGGCACAGTTTTGAAATCCACAAAGAAAAACACTAATTTAATTCAATGTTGTCTTAGAAATCTGTGGTCTAAACTCCACTGTTAGGCAACATTTGAGCTGACACTGGATTCAATTGTTGCAGACGTGGGAAAGCAAAAAATAGCCCAGTCCATACATTAGTGAGATTGCAAAAGAACAGAAATCTGACCACTGCACTAACCCTTAAGGGGGTTGCTTCATAAGTTATTTTTGTACAAGAGCAGAAACCGACATTGAATAAAATGTTTTCTTCAAACAAGCTGATCATATGTTGGAGGAAACATTCCTGATTCTTAAATAACTCAGCTTGACCTGTTACCTACTGACCTTCTAGGGAAAAAAAAGGTTCTGTTAGTGATGAAAAAACTTTAGGAATCCAAAAATACAGGATACAACATTATTTGAGAACACTGAAATACATAAATCCATATATGTACCACTTGAGAACAGTATGTATATTAAAGCAATAGTTCAAATGATAAGAGTTAGATGAGAGGATCAATACTCTTATGTCTGTATGGTAAATGAAGCTAGAAACTACCAGCTGGTTAGCTTAGCTTAGCATAAAGCCTGGAAACAGGCTTTAACAGGCGTTAAAGTGTGTTTCCACAGGATCTGTTATTTCCACACTTTCCATTCATTGCATATGTAAGCAGCCATGCAATGCATTCTGGGAACGAAGTGGGGCATTTTAAGGAATGGGGTGTTGCAAAGGCCTGTCCTCATTTTCATAAAGCACAAGTTGCCACCTCTGAAAAACCTCCCGTCCCAGAAGCGCATCTCTGGTTTGCTCCATTTTTTGATGGATGCCACATCAAGCTGCACAGAGCAGTTCGAGCAGTTTGGGCAGGAATGATTAAAAGAATCTGATCAATTTTCAGAATAAATGATGAAAGACACACAGATCAAATCCACGTTGCAGATGCATTGTGTCTAGTAATGCAATGTATCAGTAGTCACTGCGTCAGCCAAGGAAATAGTCCTGCCCCTGATCTCCCAATAAAACCTCAACATGTCATTTTATTTTTTTTAGGATTATTGAACACATTAAACAATTTAAGTTGTTGATTAGTGAACTTTGAATGTGCTGGTAGGTGAATTTTGTTACTTTTGGACAGAGCCTAACAGCCGTTTCCAGTCTTTATGCTAAGCTAACGTAACTATCGTATGACTGTAGCTTAATTTTTAGCGCACAGACATAACAGAGGTGTCAATCTTCTCATCTAAGTCTTGGCAAGTAAGTGAATAAGCGTATTTCCCAAAATGTTAAAGTATTCCGTTAAGACTACATAAAAATCTCTCCTTCTCACACTCTCTCTCTTTCTCACACACACAGACACACACACACATACATTATTGAATGCCCTTTCCATCTGCTGTCCATTAGGCTCCTCTTCTTCTTCATCCTTCCTGCTTTCAAGAGAATCTGTTCAGTCTCATTATTGCTACGTGTCTTTATGAGGTCTGTGCTTCTAAGAAGTCTTTATTGCTAAATACACTCTGGACTCAAACACATCTCAATCATCATGCATCATTGAACTTAAAGTTTCCACAGATGCTGCTGGTTTTGTTTGGTTGTGTCTGGGCTCGAGCAGAGAGAGTTGAAATCAGGTGAAGAACTTAACACGTCATGTGTAACTTCAATCTGTAACACTTTTGTACTGTAACATTCATTTATGATGGGCCACAGATGCATCAGTGAGTCAACGGTGCAACAGTTAGTACAGCTGGTCAGTCAGTCGATACTTAAAAAATGTAACCGCCTTTCATTCTGGTTGGATACGCACCATACAGTGAGTCACCACTGGTAAGACATTTTGTTTCTAAAAATACTGCATAACCAGTTTTTGGATTGTTTTCGATAGGTGCTCCATCTGGCAGTGGATGTCATGTGTATTTGTATTTTAAGTTTGCATATGTGCATGGCATGTATCACCAGTCATACAGCGCATTAGTGAACTGTGTTGCTCTCACAGGTAGGTGGTAGCCTCTCTGTTCTCCCTCTCTCTGGCCTGAGCCACGGCCACGTTGATGCACTGCAGCCACTCCTCAGCATGTTTCTCATCCTGAGCTTTCAGCACATACGTCTTGCTGTCTGTGAAGATCTCAAATGCCCGTGGCAGGCCGCGATCACGCCGCTTCTTGGCCACCACCTATGGAAAACAGGAAGAAAGTTCAGAAACAGGAGAAGACAATGACAAGCTCAGACTTCTCCTGGGGAGCACTGCTGCTGTAATTTTTGAGACTGATGTAATTCATCTGACTTTACAGTCGTAATGTCAACCTGCTCATAGTATTTGTATCTGTGATCTGCCTTCTCTAATTTTGTGAACTCTGATTGGGGAAGACCTTCCACACAGTACACTGTAACATGATCAGATGATTAAATCATTTTAAATTGACAATAACATAACCTTCTTTAAAAAGTAAAAAAAACACAACCATGTGACAAGGTACACTGCTGATAATGCAAAAACGTGACCAGTGGTGAAGGTTTTGAGAGCAGATTTTTCCCGCTCACCTTGACACTTTGCACCTTGCTTAGCTCAATAGGGATGTCATCCAGCTCGTCTTTCTGTGAGGACAGGAAAGAAGAAACAAGAGGAAAAAAAATCTGATCATTCTTTACTTTTTCTTCAGCAAGTGCACCACCTAATTCGTCGACATTTCCATATAAAGCTGAACAACCTGTGCTCACTTAGTTAGTGCAGGCTTAAGAAATGAGTGCCAAGTGTAACGTGTCAGTATCACTGAGAGGAGAAGAGCTGCACAGTGGCTCCTAGAGCTAGGAGCATTTTTTGATGGTTATTAAGGACGATCATAAAATGATCGTATCTGTAAAGGCAGTCTGGTTAGTTTGGCGACAGCAACAAAGCAGCTGTTTCTGGTTGTATCTGACTCTTTTGAGAAAAAAAAAGGTCTGTCTCTGTTGCAGTTAACTCCATAATGTTGTCAAACATTTGAAACAACAATCTGAGCCTGTCTGAGGCAAAGAGAAGCAATTTTAGTGCATGCATTTGATGGTACGCAGTTGCCCCTAAGGATCACATTGCATTGTGTTGTTACCATTAGTCACATGGACACAAAAACATGAGAAAATATGGTCCAGGTTGAAAAAATAACCCTTTGAATAAAAATATGTTGTAATATGTTATATAACTGAATGCATAAACATGCAAGAAGTATTTTAATTCTGTGGTTGGTTGTCATAGAGCAAATTGTAACTTTCATGCACTGTTGTATAGTTAATCCTGTGAAACATGTCATATTTTATAAGATGTTTTGTTCCCCTGCTAAATAAGTAGTAGCTACAGCTGTAGAATAAATACAGTGCTATAAAAAATACAATGTTTTCTTCTGAGATGGAGTTGAAGTATTAACTAATTGATTTTTGATTAAAGTGAGTCAAATAAGTGCATCAAGATATCTACCTTCAGCTATGTGAAAAAGCTCTTTGTGCATATTAAGCACATCAGTACTTCTGTTTGCCACAATGTCCTAACTTCAACTTCACAATACTGCATCATAGTGTTGTTTCCAGTACGTACAACCTCAGAAGAAACCATTCATAGGACGAACAATTACACTTTATTGTTCTGCTGCTTCTCTAGGGCAGGAAATGAACTCCTCCAGCTCCTGCTGCACATCACATCCATGTTTCACCTCAGTGCGTCGGTCTGAATGTGTGTGTTTCTAAGTGTGGGGAGGCGAGTGTGTGTGTGTGCTGCACCACAGCCATGTCTTCTTACCTCATAGTTAGTTATGTGGTTAAAACCACATAACCAGAGCTAGCTGCAAGACTCATGACAACTGCCCACATCCTTTCTGTGCTGTGTGTGAGTGTGTGTGTGTGCTGAAAAACATTCAATTGAAGTAGACATGTTCACTGTTTTACCTCCCAGCAGGCTGTGCTGAGGGTCTGTCTGCTGTTTCCCACAATGGATTCATTCATTGGATTTCTATATTGATTCAAACAGACAGTTGATTGATTTTAGCCATACGATGTAAATACTCTATTAAGATATTCTCTCATAAAATTTCAACTAAATGCACCTCATTAACTTTAGCTTGTATTTTGTACCTTTAGGGCCCTATCTTACACTGAACTAAAGCGCAAGTGGAAAGCACGAGGCACAGTGGATTTCATTTATTTAAGGTGTGTCCAAATCCACCTATGCCGTTTTGAGCCAGGGGCTGAATTTAGGCCGAACATGCAATAAACCAATCAGAAAGTCGGCTCTCATCGCCTTTAAGAAGCAGGTGCACCAGGAGCACAAACATTGGCAGCATGACAGTGGATTTACCAGGAGGGAACAAAGAAAAAAGTTTTTTAAAGTGAGGAGACAGATCATGTTTCAAGAACTTAAAGTGCAAGAGCGCACAATATGGACACCATATATAACACCTGCAAAAAGTAACAGTACATGAACTGTAAATGTCATTATTGTCAATTTATCATAAAATGACCATCACATGCCATCAGAAATTAACACACAAAGTTGAAATACTCACTTCTCTGACATCAATGCTATATCTGTGGTGATCTCCTTTGAAATCTGGACAGGAATAACTGCTTTAGTTTGCTTGTTTCACGTTAAAATAAGAGTTCAGAGTTAATGCTGAATGTCTGCTGAATGAGTTGGTGTCTGTTTATGAGTTGTAAGAAATCATTAAATATCTTTTAGAAGGAGTAGATGTGTTAATGGAGGCTGGGAGGCAGTGAGACAGACAGCCACTGAACTAAGACTGTGTATTTTCAGAGCAGCGGGCTTTTGTTTTTGGATTACAGGCTCATCTTTACATTAACAGACAACTGTCAGTTGTAAACAGCCGATTCATTTACCAGTGTAGGACTTGTCATAGAAAAATACCCTGCCAAATTATAATGTTGTGCTTGTCTTGCACTCCTGCAGTGTTTCTGCAGCCTGCCTGAGCTTCCTCATGTTAGGGAGGGAGGGAATGAGTGGAATCAACTCATAGACTGTATATTAAAAGGGGATTCAACACATTTAATACACAGTTTATGGTTTAAATTGGCAATTTGGACTGAAGCACTCAGTTTTGAATGCATAATTGCTACATACTGCTCCTGTACCTGACAAATGCTTGTTAGTGGGACCATAGTTTGATACTGTAGTTGAGTGTTGCATTGAATGTAAGCTATTAAAATGTAGAATTGACATGAATGATTCTAATATGATGCATGCATCTCCTGATAGGTCTGGAGGCTGCACAAAATATTTTTAAGGGCTGCCACTGATCCATGGACTGCACTTTTATAACCCCTGATTTAATGACTTGATGATTAGTTTCACTATAATGCTCACTATAATAAAATACCTCAGACATGCGTGCTTTAGGTGTCTTAAAAGTGAAATAAATGGAAACTAATGGCTGCCTGGAGGGTAGGACTCTCAGCGGATTTGAGCAGCAAAAACAATTTTAAAAAAAGACAAGGGCTTAATATAAAACATAATGTGCTGAACTGGATAGGGTCCAAATATCTGCAGCTACTGTATCATAAGTGCAGTGGTGACATTCAGACACACTGAATATATCATTCTCATATTATTCTTGTCTCTATTTTTTCTGTATTCTTGCATGAGGTCTTTCCAAATCAAAGTCCAGGCCCCCTGTAGTTTGGCATCACTCTTTGTCTGGTCCCAATTAAGGAGTACTCAGTGGAGGACACACAGGGCCTCAGCAACGTAGAGAAAAGGGTATTTTTCTTTTTATAGTATTTGATCCACTTGGTATAAACTCATGGAAATGAGCGCAACAACTTGAGATCCAGAATGAGATACAAAACTTGGCTACGTGTGGTTTTGGGGAATGTTTCAAACCTCTCAGTGTGTCCAAGCTGCTCGATCACTCAATGTGGAGGAAACAACACATTTTTTGCTTCTTAATCTCACTCCCCAGTTGGGAAAAGGTCTTTCACAACATACCAACCACCTCCAGAACATGCTGGCAAAGACCAACTGAGCTCCAAGAACAAAGGCAAGAAACCTTTCCAATTTGTGGCTGCTGAGAGGAATCCATTACCATCTGGATAGAAGCACAAAGACTATTGTTCAGAGTAAAGAAAAAAAGCTCAACTCTACTTCTGCATTTCAACCACAGGAGAATATCCCCGTTTCCAGATATTCCTCTGCGATGTCGTGCCTCACTTGAGTTTTTGGGAGCTGGTTGTATAAACATGGCCCCGTCTAAAGATCCAGAGGAGACCTGATCGCCTGTTGGCTGTGAAAATTATTTCAATTATATTTAATGACTTATAGATGACCGTCATACAGATGTCGCACATGTGCAAGTCACAAGCAAATCTTAACCTTCAAGTACTGTGGTGAGAATCAAGCAAGTCCTGTCGAGTCCCTGCTATAAGTCAAGCAAGTCACAAGTCTTATGGGGTATCTGACATCTGACATTTTGTGGCATCAAAAACTAACAATGGCGAGCAGGATCACCACAGTTGCAGGAGCAAAATTCATCACCACCACTAGTTACTTCTCCTATAAACAAACAAACGGAACAAATTGGACCAAATCCCAAGTATATATCAACCAAAAACACAGAAACTGTTGCTGCTGTACACTCGAGTCTCTTCAGCACAAAAGTGGATTACATCACCAACTTGGAAAACTTGATCGACCACTATTTCAGTCTAACATGCCAGCTCTGCTCTACGAAACAATGTAGAGTGAAGCCTTGAAATTATTATGTAGCTGTTTGAGATTGTTTCTAATACAAGAGTGCTCTTGATGCATTATAGGCATACACTAGAAAGTCTCACGTCCCCAAATTTGTGACTCAAGTGTGAGGGCAGTAAACATTCCAAATAAATCGGATTTTCTCATGACCTGAGCTGACTGTAAATGTTTTTCTTTCATCAGCTGCATAAAATCAAACTTGACCTTAATTTTTACCAAACATTTTCAAACCTCTGACCTCAACACATCCGCGAGCACGCTTTTTCTGCTCCATGTTTTTGATTAAGCAAACCTTTGCACAATAATTCTCTGTTCACTGACCTCAGCCTTTGTTCAACCTTAGAGTAAGTCACCAGTAAACACGGGAAAGTTGGAGGAAAAATTGTGCTGTTACAATCCAGAGGGAAATCACCTCACCTTTGTGTCCTGCCTTTCTTTTACTCGCATGTACTGTACGAGGCAGTACCTCCTCTCCTGTGCTTGCTACTTGTGCGTAATGATATCTGCTTTGAGTTATAGTGAGTGAGAGTGACTCATGTTGTTGCAGCATCACGCTTTGGCCCTGGGAGTCTCCCACGAGTCCATACCGGGGCCAAGGTTTGTTACAGTCGGATTCACCGGATGCTCCTGAGGGACAGTTGAGCTTATCACGAGATGAGATTTCCACTGTTTCATACAGAGTTTCATCATGTTTCTAATGACACGAAACAGGGAAATATTAATGAGGTTTTCTGAATTAGAGGCCAGGGACAAGGCACGTACGTATCCATGCATGAGTGCGTTTGTATGTTAAGAGATTTGTTTTCAATGGCTACGTACTGATTTGCCTCTCCGGAAGAGTAGCTGGTTTCCTGCCAAGGTGAAGTAGCGGGTTTTCCAGCGCTTGATGAACTTCCAGCGGACCTGCTTCTCCTTCAGCTTCCCCTCAATCAGAGGCTGTCCCTCCTGGTTCACAACTGGACGGCCACACAAACACAAAGAGAAGAAAGAAAGAAAGAAAGAAAGAGAAGAAAAACAATGAAAGTCAGGCAGAAAACAAGAAATTAGATTAGTGTTTTTGTCCATTTACTTTATTGCTGATCGTTAATGGATTGATCTGAAAGGTCTGGAAGGATGCATTCATGACCTTCAGGGAGGGTCTGACGTCTAAGACTTCAATCAGCCATTGAACAGCACTGTGTTCATGAGCTTTGTTGCCAGAAAATCTAGCTTGAAAAGTTAATAATAAGCAAATATGATGTGAAGGATGGTGAAATATATAATGCAGCATGTCTGGCAACCAATCAGTAATATGTGTCATAGTGATAAGTTACCCAGCTCCATCAAGTTTAAGACTCCACAAGCAATCCAGCCCATGAGACTGGAATTTATTAGAATTACAATTTATTACTACATCTGGCTAGCAAATTTCCATTTTACCCTACTTTGCTATTTCCCCAGTCTTTCATTTTACAGCAATCACTGTAATTTCCAAACAAAGCTTTAACATCAGATGGATGTGTCGGTATAACAGACCACTGCTATGAACAACAGGCTGTTGCCATGGACACATATGATTATCTCTGGAGGAGAAATAAAATTATTCTTAAATCAACAAAATCATTTTCAAAATCAATGCTTTGTCTTGAATCGCCTTCAGGGTGCTTCATGTCGGGGTCCTGCATCACCCTGTCGGGGTTTATTTCACAGTAATGGCCTACTCACTGTACATTATCCCTTACCTAAACTTTGCTGCATCTAATTTACACAAAATACACCAAAATGTCTCTTTTTGAACCAAAAAAACAGGATGATCTGTGAGAACTACTTTCTTTCTACCAAACTTACCAAAATTTGCCAACTGTTTCATCATTACTCTACTAAACTTCCACAGCAATATGACTATACTTTGGACTTATAAAGCTTACATGTAGTGTTTGGTTATCAGTGTTAAAGTAGACCCCTCTGGGAATGAGCAACCTGGCTAATGTTGTTTCTGTTTGAGATCACTGCCATGGGGAAAATGAATGGAAACTAATGGCTGCCTGCACAATATAAAGAGGCATTCCAAAACCGAACAGATTCTGACATGCTTTTGAAATGGACTGGCAGTAACATTAAGTATATATAATTGGTAGTGCATGGATAAATATACAGTACAAAAGCACAAGTATGCTATATTTAAGGCAGAAACACCATGAACACATCAATCACAAATCTTAGGTAATGCACCTAATGTGGTGAAACCTGCCGATCTGAGGTCTTCCTCATTTTTTTTTTTTTTACTGTAAAATTATTCTCACAGTAAACTTCTGTTCTGTTCTCAATTTCCTTTACTTTTATGTAGTTCTGTTTCTGTCTTAATGCTTTATAACCTAAAACCATTTGAACTGCCTTTAATGAAAATGTGTGATACAAACAAACTTGAACTTTTCCACTGCAGATAGACGAGAACTCCCACAAAGTCGAGTCTGGACTGGTCTGATTAGAAACATTCAACCTCTCTGCACTGAGCTGCATCAAGTACTGATGTGTGAGTGTACTTTTTTTTCAATGCATATAGCTATTTTGCTTGAATACAATAAGTGCTAGTACTAGTATTTTGTTGTAACCAACTGACCAATCAAAGTGATCACAGATTAATTTTTCATAACTGATTAGGTGATATATCTAACTGTTTACTTTGAGAGTGTGGGTGTGATCTTGGGGCAAAAACACAGATGTTTTGATTGGTTCAGGTTTGATGCCAGTAAGCCAGGACTTCAGATGTTCACCACCAAACAGAGGCGCTCTTTGTCTTCACGATGATGAGTAAAGCAGTCAAGAGATTACCTCAATCTGATTGCAGTGTGTGTGTGTGTGTGTGTGTGTGTGTGTGTGTGTGTTTGTGTGTGTATGTATGTGTGTTGGACAGATGATTCACAGAGGTGCCAGACGTCAAACAGAACAGACGTTCAAAGGTCATCAGGACTACAAATAGAGAAAAGAGAAGAAAGAGCCACTTTGTTGCTGCTTTTCTGTTTCACATCATTGTAAATTAAATTTGTTGTTTGAGATGATCAAACAACATTTTATAGGATTATAAAGACATTATCTTATATTACGAGAACTTTTTATGGGAATTTAAGTGATATGTTTGAATTTAAGTGGTATGTTTGGCATTTTATTAGCTGAATGATGAACTGATCAAGAATAATCAATGGTGATAATAATCCTCGACTGCAGCCATAAACAACGCAGCGTAATAGAAAACACGTGGTTCTACAGGGCTGTAACAGAAATATTGACTCCTTCATTCATTTTACAAACTCAAGAAAATTACAAACATACATACATAATACAGTTGGACAGAGATTCCTTGCTTTATAGTTAGATTTAGGCTTGATGTTTAAATGTATGTGAGTGTGGCTGGAAGAGGATAAAGTGTGATAATATTTTGTATTTGTATGTTTTCTATATTGCACTGATGATTCACTGTGATGCCAATCATCTGAGTAAAACATCTGCATTCTTTCTAAATTATCAGTCTGCGTGTGTGCGTCACACACAGGCCACATCCACTTCCTGTCAGCCTGTTTAGACAGAAACATTGTTTACTATATGCACAACTGGAAGCGCTCCCACCACTGTGGGGTGCCGGCATGTCTGAATCATCTCACAAATATTTCTCTCTTTTTTTTTGGGTGCAGAAATAAACTTGTCTGGTGCGTAAATCACTGAGCCTCATGCAGTCTCTTTGCTTTGACGCAGACACCTGGAAAGTGATCGCTGTATTTGTCGTCAGCCTCAGGCAAGTGCTGGAGTGCACAACTCCTCGTCTGAGACGCGCCGACGTCAAACCGTGAGTCAATAACACAAACAGTACATCTACTCAAGTACTTCTACTTATAAAGGCACTGTATGTAATTTCTGCCTCACATCAAAACAATAACAAAAGATGTAGTTTAATGATGTTGTGAAGTCGTGACTCAGGAAATAATATTCCATGACGAGGTAATGTATTCAGATTACATTTAGTCCTGTATGCTCACTTCCTTCCTAACTCAATGACATCTGCCATGTTTTCCCAGATGCCACTGACAGGTGACCAAATGAAACGCACTGTTACCTAAAATTACAGATTTTTCTTGGTTTGAACATTATTGGAAATATTGTAAGTACACAACTCAACAAAATATATAACATAGGTCTAGTCAGTTTTAGAAATTTTATGCGGAAATGTTACATATTATAGCTTTAAGTACAAGTTTAAGGTAATTGCACTTTACTCATAATCTTTCCATTTTGTCACTATATTTTACTACACTGGATTTTAAATGGAATACTGTACTACTGCAATACTACACTTCATTTATTTAATAACTTCAAGGGAAAATTCAGATTATGGTTGTAAAGGTTGTATGTACTTATCGATAATCAATGTATTACTACAGTAGATATACCACCGTGGACAGGGTCAGCAGAAAAATGTATTTAAGCCACCCAAAAAGTTTAATATCAGTTTAAGTTTAAGTTTAATATTTTGCCATCAGACAGCCTTTTTTACAGGAAACCACTGTTACATAAACCAGATATTGGTCTTACTCACTCAACCAGACAGATTTCTGCAAAAAGTCATTTTACCTTGCAGTAAGGAAGTAACCTTTTAAAACACTGAAGTACAATAACGCAAACAAACTACCAGTGGCAGACCAGCAACTCCCATGTTCTGAGGGGTAAAATTACTGTTTTCACCAATGAGTGAAGCAAGAGAAAGAAATATTTGGTCGATATAATGCAGCTTCTCGTTGGGAAAGGCTGTCTGAGGGCGAAGTAAAGCAGTGAAACTATTCTAAACACTGTGTAAACTTAAACCGATATTGACTTTTTTTAGTTGGACCTTTTATAAGTGCCTAAAATATATTTTGCTGCTGACCCTGACTCTGCTTCTCCAAACCGGGGGCGTGTCGACCATCTACTGTAAGTGACAACTGATTCGTACCTCATAAAACAACACTTTAAATAATCCAGCTATTCCCTTCAAATTACATGTTACTTTGCTGTTTCAGATTAGTAATACAAAAATTATCAGCAATATAATAATTAAATAACAAACAAATACTGAGGATATGTACTCAAATAATCAGAATGAGTACTGCATGCGATCAGATCCAAATGAGTCCTCAGTTTCAGTGTCAGTTTTTATTACATTCATGTTTTTTTATTTAGTCCAAGTATTACTCAAAACACATTTTATTTCTAGATCTGGCTCTGAATAACTCCTCTCTGCCAGTGGCTCTTGTGCTACATTTTGAGTCTCATGGGAGTGACAGGATTTCAAAACTGTGACAGGAGTCAAGTGTCCAACCCAAATCATTACCAGAAACAGCTGTCCCTCCAATCAAGTCTTATTACACCCTCAGGTCCAAATATGAAAGACCTCAGTGTTTGTATTGGGTTTTATAATGTACGAGTGCATTATTAATGCGTGTGGTTTGGTGTTTGTAGTTTTTGGCCCGAGGACGACAACATCAAGATGAGGTGTGAGGGGAACAGTCAGATGGATCCAGATAGAAAACTGTGGGTTTAAACCACAGTTGACAGTACATGTACTCGCCCTCGTTAAATATCTATGTAGGAAAAAATGCACTTGTAAACAAGTTATGTACCCCCTCTCCCGTGTTAAAGGAAGTTTTCGTTTTTGAATGACAGAATTTCATAAGTGGAAAAAAAAAATGCCAAGTCATTACCAAGAAAACAACTGCTTCTCGTAATGTAGCTTTGCAAAACATGTTGCAGAACAGAAAAAAAAAAAAACAGTTACAGGAAGGCAGACACACAAACACATCAGTATCAGTGAGAAACCCTCTTTGAGTATTCTGTCACCAGCATTAGGTTTCAATGGTACATTCTGTTGCTAGTAACAACAGCTGACTGTTACAACAACAACAACAACTTTCACTTTTGGATAGACAACTTTGAATTGTGGAGAAATCTAAAGTAGCCAAACCTCTTGAAAGCATTTGTCCTTTTGCTTTCCACCTGACATCCACATCTCAGCTGTCATTTTCTTTAGTCTGAGGCCCATCAGCTGAGGTGGGTCTCCAACCTCACATCAGTGAAAGTATAAAACATGCATGTTAAATGCATGACAACATGACCCTAGAAGTGAAGCCAAAAAGCTTTTGATCTCCCCCTAATGGCTAAATGCAGTATAGGTCATGAGCCCCCTCCATGTATATATTAACTGGATTAATTACTGCACTGAACTTCAATCATGTTGCTCTTACACAGGAGATAATTGCTGATATGAATGTTGCTAATTTGACAGCTAGTCTGTATGTAAGTCCAATTTCCTTATCACAAGTTTATTTTTTACAATACCTTGGGTCTAACTTCACTTCATGGAAGGTTTTTCTGATTCATAATTATATTGTAAATATCATATATGTGTTATTTCATAGTTTTGCCTCCAGTAAAAACCAAAAAGGCTAACTGCTGTCCTTCAGCTTTCTTAGAAGGGTGTTTAACTCACTGAAAAACTGCTAACCCTGACCCTGGTCCTGCTTGGACACTCAAAGCATATACAAAGTATACATATATACATATATTACCACTATGTAACTTTATGTAATCAGATAGTTCTCTTTTTCAAACTGAGTCAGACAATCACACAACAAGCACAGAACAAACAACGTCAGACAAACAACAGTCAAGTGAAAAAAAAGAGTAAATAAAAACAATTATAACAGTCATTTAAAAAACTCATATAATAAAGCTATAAAACCTCCAACTCTAGTCCTGCCAAGTGTAGCGCCAACATCTGGTTCTGTGTATCCAAAGTCCAGTAATTGCTTGATAAGATATGGCAGGTTTGATAGCAGAGTTTTACATGCAACGATTATCCCTCCCTGTCAATAAGGGACTATTAGCTAACATGTTTTTTTTATGACCGCAGCCTGGCCTGACGAGGTTACCAGAATGTCGAACAGCACCCTGGAGAAATGCTGCTTTAAATCATTTTAGCAAACATCCCTAACTCTCAAAAGTCCATCTGTGGTAATGACACTTAAATTTTGGCACAGCATAATGAACGTGTGCCTTTAACCAGGGAATCTCCTGAATTTGCAACATAATTCCTGGAGGTGAGAAATTCTGTCCAGCGTGTCTTCACTGATTGATGATGAAGTGATGGAGAACCTTGCTTGGGGTTTTCTTTTTGCAAACAGGGGATCCGTCTTCCAGACGTGAGTGAATGTGTGTGCAAACCCACATGTAGAGGCATGAGGGAGTCAGGGTATACATGCATATTTTCAAGTGTGTGTGCGTTTGTGAGTGCCAAAAGTCCACTCAAATTACATTTCTCTTTCCCCTTGTTAGCAGTCACCTCTGTGGTGAGTCTGGTGATTAGGTGATGCTGAAACCATCCAAGTAAAAATACTCAACAATGCCAGAAACACTGAAGCAGAATGAGAGGGTGCCCATGTTGAACCTGCCTACCTTATTCTGGCATGTCCACACATACAGTGCAAGCACAAACACACACACACACACACACACACATGCTCATTACCGCTCCCTTCAAAGGCATTCCAGTAGTTAAACTCAACAGTATATCATAAAGCATCATGGAGTTGCAGTAACCACTGGCTCCACTTTGGCCTTCACAATGGAAAACGCCTCACCTTTCTCTCGTTTTTCCTTTGCCATTAAAACAGGAGAGCAGCTCCCTGCTTGTATGTGCGTGTGTAACCTCTGTGGTAATCACAGCAAGCCACCCAGGCCAAGTCAGCAAGTTTTTATTATGGTAAAGCATTATAGAGCATTATAAAGTGAACGCTGGCTGGTATATATATATATGGTAAATGTATATGAAGTGTTATGTGCTGCATTTATGATGAAAATAAAAAAAAGTGGGTCACCTAAAAGTGAAAAAGTCCAAATTCAAATTGAAGTGGGTCTGACGCAAAGTTGTTACAGTTGTTTCAGTAAGATGAGATGAGTCATCCCTATCATTTACTGTAAGTTGACCTAACATATTGGATGTAGCTGGACGGTTTTCAGATGCACAAGTAAGAAAGTTTCCAGTGGACAGTTGAGGCTTGTTTCCTGGCTTTGACTGCACGTTGTGGGCTTGTTTTATGGATTTTTTTCATTTTGGTGAAAGACCTGTTCACATCCATTTGAATTTGTGGATAATTTCATCTACATAAGCCATCTGAATGTGCCAAGGGTTTTATCCAATATTAGATGGCATGGTAAGAACATTAACCCAAAATATGAAAGTGCTACATAGTATACAGTCTAAACTGAGAACAGCTTTGCTGTAAATCTATTTAGGTTGAATAGAAATTATGTCCCAATTTATTTTGATGAGTTTGTGTACTGCAAAACAAAAATGGGTTCCTCTTTTTTGCTGTGAAGCAAATTGTTACATTTTCTGCAAAGACAGCACTCATAAAACACAAAGTAAAACCTGCTGCTGGTGATATTTTTGATTCAAAGTATAGTAAGTTAAACAATATGGTTTGAAAAGGGTTGTATTGTGGCTTTGGGGTTTGGGACAAGCCAGGGCCCTTCTTTGCAACACGTCCCTTTTCTATCTCTCTGCATTTGCTCTCTGTCTCTAAACTGCATATCATCGAATAAAGGTAAAAATAGTTTGACAGTAGATGATGGGTGACATGCTCCCAGTTTGGAGAAGCAACCAGACTCCGTTGCAAAATGAGTAATTTAACCTTGCAGAGATCAGGAGTTGTTGGTCTGATTTTGCAAAAGGAATTTGGTTGAGCTGAGAAGAGAGTGTTCTTTGGGTTATATAGTGACTGTTTCTGGTCAGGAAAGGCTGGCTGATGTCAAGGTTAAGCTGTCAAAATACAATAAATATAGTGTACACTTAAAGGAGAAATACGTAAGACCCTAGCGTTCAAAAATGAGTACTAGCATAACAAGTTGGAGCCTTAGATGGTATAGATATAGCAGTGCAGTGCAAGTTTATACTGTCACAATGACAAGTGACGGTGAATCCTACACTGTTACATCGAAAATACACAGTCTGATGTTTGAGTTCAGTCACTGTCTGTCTTACTGCCGGCCAGACTCCATTAACAAATTGATTGATTTAACCATCTACACCCTGTAAACGATTATTAATTTTTTCTTATGACTCATAAACATACACTTACTTATTTGGTGAACATTTGGCATTAATCTGAACTCTAAGTAATGTGAAACAGGCAAACTAAAACAGACAGAAATGGAAATTTCAGAGGAGAACATGCTGGCTGTAGCACTACTTAATCTCTGACGACATTTCTTGGTCCTTTAATGATTTCATAATTATTATTAATACCTCATACAACAACACCTTAAATAATCTGAACTACCCTTCTAAAATCGTTCCAAAGGTTATTTTAATATTTCCAAACTTGTCCGGCACAATTAAGACCTCGTAGACATGACGTACTGTCTTCAAGTTTTGCATTATGTGTTACGAAGCTGCTTTTCCTCAAAGTTATGTAGCTGACTGATGATCAGCTGCAGATAGTTTTGTTTCAGGCCACTGAGTTCATGCGACTGACACAAACATGTCAGGCCTCAGGTAGTAAAGGTCGCACACAGGTCACTTATTTAACAGAGTGAGCTGTTTGAGTACAGTGCAGTAACGATATACAGCCACGCTGAGAGAATTTCATGTTCCAGGTAACACACACACACACATATATCAGGACTGACTGTCACGTTGTATAAAGTGTCTCCAAGTCCTTATTTCTCTGACTCTTTCTTTCTTTACAGCTGAAAACGTACCACACACACTCAAATGCACATGTGCTGGCTGCATGTAGTCACACACATACAGTGTTTGATCCTCAGTTACCCTGGAATGTGTTCATTTCCTCTTTCAATAAAAATGCTCATAATTGGCTGAAGCTCCCTGTAAACAGCTGACTGTGTTCACGTGTTTGTTAACTAACTGAACAGCTTTAATGATGGTGATTTAAGCTCTGCAGTTACAGGAGGTGCATTTGAGCCTGACTTTGGTGCAGAGGGGCTCTGCTCTGTGTGTTTTAAATCATGGATGGTGGATAGTTAATGTCTTTTAATGAGCCCAGGTTTCACATTGATGCACTAATTTGGAAAATAATTTGACAAATAGACATAGTATTGGTTTAAAGACATATTTTCACCTACACTTGGTGATATAAAGACATGCTGATTGTTTTGTTTTGATTTTTATGTCACAGTTTCTGTTTTCACAGAAACTTGTTGTTTGCTAAATGCTGAATGCAGCTCCAATAAAAAGTGTTCAGTGTTTTTTCTAATGGATTTATAATCAGTGACAGCTGGGTTAAACTGCCAATCTGCCTTCAAACATGGCTAGAAATTAACATGATCAAGGGCAAAGAATTAATAATAATTAATAAACTAAAATTGTAGATTTTCCGGGATTGTGTCAATGGGAAGCAAAATAATTGGCAAATCCCATAAGTCCAACTTGAGTCCACTTTTTATAGAACGGATGAAGAAGAAGATTTGGAGCATCCTGGCAGATAGCTCTCATCCTCTCTTCAGCCAGTTTGAACAAATGAGCTCCAGGAGGCGCTACAGAGCCCCTCTGGCAATTAAAAATGTACATAAATCCTTTGTCTCCAGTTCCATATACATTAAAAACATATCAATAACATCATGGCAGAAATCTGAAAACCAGAGTTTGGTTAGACACTATGAAGGGTGAGTAAGAAAATATTAGATGTGTTGTGATACCATTTTTTCCTTCCCAATACTGATTCTGATACTGAAAACTTGCAAACTGACTGATACCGACCACTGATCTGATACCAGTGAATAAAAACTATACATTAATTATCATTATGCTTTAACAGCTGTATACTACTATCTCTTTATGGATGTGATATCGTTGTTATATGGCTGGCTAATATTAAACCATTTATAAAACATGAACGATACAGATCTCTCATCCTCGGGGAAAAAAAATTTGTTGGAGATGCCGCAGGAACACAGCAGAGCACTTTTTTTTTAGGGTTGATAAATTATGAGGGGTCAGATTGGTGCATAGACTAACATTTTTGGCTGTATCGGAGGCATTTTCTGATACTGGTATCACTGTTGGAAGAATCTTAGAAAATACACTGAACTTTCTGGATACATTTGGTGAACTAACCCTTTTAGTTTACTGGATACAGACATGAAAAGCAGCAGGGCCATCCGAGGCCATGAGAACACAAATATTTTAGTCAATACATTCCATTCGCACAGTCCCAAAGGGAAAGTACCGCCACTCCTTCTCTGAGATTTAAGCGACTGGCATGAGTCAAAAAGGTAATCATCTGTTCCTTGCAGTCATTCAGCTGGCTAAGTGATTACAGAGCTGGAGGAACGGCTTTCATTTGGCTTTTGTACCGTTTGTATCGGGCGGTATGACGCGTCTGTGTGTGTGTTTACATCTGTGCATGTGTGCTTGAAGAAACAGGTGACGACAACGAAACAGAAAGTGAAAAGCTTAATGACAGCTTCAATATAAATAAACCAAACAGATCTTAATTCCACTTGAATGCTTGAAATCATTCATCACTCACTAAATCATCTGATATCTTGAATGCTGATGACTGCGGAAACATTTGGACAGTGTGCGGTGTTCGTCCAAGTGCTCACATTGTGCTAAAAAATGTGGGGAGGCATTTCGTCACCTACCACTCCAGACCAAACCAGGTTTCATGTTTGAGCTTTTCTCAGATGTTTTGACTGTGTAACTCCTGGTAAACATTTTCTGACTGATGGCTTAGCAGGCTTTCAAATATCCTCTACTTTCTACCTGTTTTCTAACATATCTAACACCGTTATAAAGTTTTATACTGTTGATTTCCATGCAGACTATTATTATGGGGAAAGAACGTGTTTTGTTTGGCAACAGAAATGAACACTGAAGTATGACATAAAACTTAAAAATCAGAACTGATGGCAGGATACATGTGGAAAATAGGGCAATAATCTTATTGGAATTAGCCCTAATCATACTTGAACATTTCCTCTAATGCTGGGAACAGTTTATTATTAACTCTGACATGCAGTGTGAGACTGAGCTTCTCAAACCAGTTAAAAAAAACAGTGACGCTGAACTGCTTCATTAAACTGAAGTCCTTGTAATATTGCACCGATCAACGGTCGGTCGCAGGAATGTGGCAGGAAATGTACCAATGTACGAACAAATGGAGGAAAGAAAACAAATAGCTGGCATGGATTTAAACACTGACATACAGTATATACATAGACATCTCATCAACCCCTTTGACCTACTGCTGACTCTTTGGAATCAGTCGAGAAATGTAAATTTTACACTGCTTTTTATCCAGAAAAATTGCAGCTCCCCAGTATTTGTTTACAGGCCAGTCTCGATGGGACCAATATGCCAGTAACACTGACGTACAATTCAAAGGCCAATGTGACGTCTAATGTCTTTAGTAAGAAGCTGTAAACACACTTTTGTGTGCAAGAAAACCCCACAGGGTACCTTAAATCTAAAGTGGGAGGCAGTCCTCCCCAGGAGCGGCAGTTTCAGGGGAGGCTCAGTGAATGGAAGTGAATATTACATTAAGTATTACATTAGTTATCAAAATGAGATCATATAGAGTAACTTCAATATGTGTGATTTGGTTACAGAGACAGTTAAGACATTCAGTAGTTTGGGGGGAATTTTTTCCCAGAGTCAGAAACTAATAAATGCTTTTGCACAGACCTTTTTTTATGTATTTGGTGTAATCTGACATTATGTAAAACAACTATATTAGGCTCAAAATGTCAATCTCTTGGCTCAATTTGAGTGGCTATGGGATCAAACTGATCCTAGAGGCATCCAGAAATTGAATGAAACTAAGCAGGTAAACTGAAAGGGGGTAGGAGGAAGACTTTTTCCAAGCTTTGTCTCAGGGGAGGCTCACGCACTCAGACTTTGAAAATACTTGGTTTAATCTTTATTCAGTATTCTAGTCCATTTTAATCATTTTCTAAATTTTATTTATTATTTATGTTGTGCCATTTAGGAAGTAACTGAACACTACACAATGATTATGCTGTGATTGTGACATAATTTCATGAGTAATTGATACCTTATTTCCTTGAGATCTCAAAATTACCCAAACTCACATAAACCGAGTTTCTCATTATTATCACATTATGATTAAAATCTGCTACATATTGATGTGGTAATCATCTAAAATCTGAACTTTTCTCCCTCCAAAGCGCATAAACATAAATATAACCACACACATGCTCTCACTAAACTTTAACTGCATCCGTTCTGCCTCTTTCCTTCCTGCCTCGGGTTTTCACTTTCTGGGAAACACTGGCCGCCGTCTTATTAGCTGTCATCAAAAAGCAGGTCCTGAAAACATCAGGGTGCTTGTTGGGACGGAGCTTTACAGCTACTTATTAGTGACACCACCCTTCCCCGATTTCAAGCGCACTTTCTCAGAAGCGAGTTCTTATCATTTTTTACCTCCTGCCCGCCCTCTCTCTACTGCCTCCATATTTCTTCATCAGGACACATCATCTGCCACAAACTGCCCTCTTCTGCCTCCTCTTATATAACTAATAACTGCTTCCATGTGACACATGCAGATTTAAAGCCCCCTTTCCCCAAACTCTGTTACATTTTCCCTCCTAAGGATAAACTGTCACTCTTCAGTTTATAGACTCTGTAAATTTACTGTCACACCGCTCACGTACGCACACTTTCTTCGTGCTTTCTTTGTTTGTCAGAAGAAGAAACCAGTGAGGGGCAGCAGGGAAGAGATGCTTAACGGTGTAAATCAGGGCTGAGCTGTGAGGAGTCACTGCATGTGAGAGAGGTGTATGAAAGAGTTACAGATGTTTTTCTGTGTTAGTCACATTTTACACACTTTTAAGTCTTCACAGTGTAGAGCAACAATTTTTTTTGTCCTCAGGAGAATGGACGTCCCGTTGTCCCAGGGACAATAAAAATAATGTCTGGAACAGTAGAGACTTTTATCAGAAATGAAATTATTACATTGTGGCATCATGAAGTATACATAATCTTGATTGTTAGGAGTTTAAATTGAAAAAGTGGCCACTGACACCAGGACGAACTCTCCGCTACGTCACATGCATGCTCACACACTGTCATAGTGTTCAAAATGAAGACAAATCATTTCCTGTGAGAGAAAGTGTGTACTGTAGTGTGATTTAAATTTTTATTCATACATAAATACAGAAATCGCAGAACTTCTGTGGTGAAGAAGAGTGAGTCAATGAAGTGATGCAAGTTACCAAAACAAAGTAATTAAACTATATTTATTACGTTGAACGTAAAAAAAAGAACTTAAATTTGAGACGATGGTTGTTAAGTCTGTGATGAGTGGAAGTAAAATTCAAGACAGTTATGGGACACTGGGGAAAGCAGTTCATTGTGAGACCTGGCGTAGAGCTGTGTACACACACAACAATCTAAATGTGATTTAAGGATTTGGTCACTATTCTAGGTCTGATTTCATCCGGACAAAGTGCTCATTGAAGAGGGGTCACTGGTCCAAAATAAACGACTCACAACTCAGAGTCAGTGACTGACTGATTGCAGTGACCCCTCATAATGACAGCAAAGTCCGACTGGCAGCTATTAAAGACAAGAGCTGCCCTTTGCAGTGTTTTCCCTGACTGTTCTGGGAAAAGATTATTCACCTTTTGAGTGACAGCATCCCACGGAGCTCAAGAAAGCTGGTGAAATGATTGAAAATGAAAGAAAAGCCCTTTAAAATGCCACTCTGTTCATTGCTCTGTTTAAAGAAGATGACAACAGCTTGGATCAATTCAGAGGAAACCACAGCGAAGTGTGACTGTTAATATGTGCCATCTTATTTTATTTGTGTGTTTCCTCCCTGCCTCACCTTCATTAAACTCTTCTGGTCATAAATTTATTGATTTTGTTTGGTTATATCCATCAGCATGCCATGTTAGATTCAAAGTAACTAACTGACTTTTAGCAAGAACTTTTTCATATCCAGGTCTTGTGAACTTCTGATGTTTACTGATACAATAAATAAATCCAATAAAGGATTGGGTGTTGCCTATTGGTAACTGGTATTTGGATTGCCATAGCTTTCCAAAGGAACACAAGATTTTATTGTAATTTTGAATGTGCCTGTGTAAAGAACTGTGTGCAGTGTTTTGCAAAATGTGTGATTTGTGTGAACTGAAAACTGAGTGTCTGAGCTTGTAATGTTGCATGCTTGGTTTAGGGATTCAGTTCATGAGTTTCATATTTCAGTCACTGCATTTCATCTTGTACTGCCAGTGTTTACCATTCTGCAACAGAAGTGCATCACAGTGCAAAGTGTGTCTTCGACATTAAGAATGTGTGTAGACTTTTGGAAAAAGAGTGAATTATTCGATGACTGGGTTTAGGGCAGTGAGTGTTTGGTTCAAAGAATGGGGTTTAGTGTTTAAACAATTGCGAAAAACTGTAATTACATTTTCAAATTACAGTTTTGTGAAGCTGATACAATGGAGAATGTTACTGCCAAGAAAACAATCTTTAAATCTGAAACTGAAACAGACTTGAACCCGACTTGATTAAGCATGCACACTAAACTATGTTGTACTCTAATCATGGTTAGATATAGGTGGGCTTTTGTTGAGGAGACAGAGTGTGTGTGTGTGAGAGAGAGTGTGTGTTTGTACCTGTGGCCTTCTCAGGGTTGTTGCACATGAAGCAGAGCCAGCCTCCCTCTTCCTCACTGTAGCCAAACAGGTCAAAGAAACGCACCTCCTCCAGCTGAATCTGAAGACTGTCCAGGTCCTGAGGAACAAAACAGAATATTTATTAACTGTCCTGTGCCGATGTTTAAACTTTCTGGTTGGTATGTTTTTATTAATACTGACAATAGGCCCCTTTCACACAACATATTTTGACGTGCAGGAAAAGCGCAAGTACAAATGGCTGAGTTCCACTTAGCTGCTTCAGTTACTGGACAGTTACTGTCATGACGTACTGGGACACTTGAATAAAACAGAGTCGTGGGGGGGTGTTTTGACAAGTGGATAGGAAAGTGCTCAAAGTTGACAGTATGTGACTGTTCTTACTTCTTTACACTAAGGGTCCATTAATTAACATTAGTTAAATTAAAACAGTTAATCAATAGTTAACTAATGTGTCTAGTGATCATTTAGTAATGTGTTCATGATAACTATGGTATTAATTCATGCATTAGTTTATAAAGATGCTATTAGCATTAATTAATGCCATAATAAGCATTACCTAACAGCTAATTAGAGCTATAATAATCATTATGTAACCTTAACTAATAACTCTTGTTAAAATTCATTACAGATGTTCACATTTCATTACAATCGGAGTACTAACTAATATATGGCTGATAGTTATGGCTAAGTAATGTTTATTCAGCATCCATATGCATTTATAAAGTGTGACTTCAGGGAAACATGTTTTCATCTGTCAATAAGGGTCACAAAGAGCATTAACCCGTACTTAATAATGGTTAAGTAATGCTTATTTAGCATTAATGCATAGTTAATTATAGTTAAGTAACGATTATATGTAACAATAATTAATGAATATCTACATGAAGACAAAGGAACAGCCAACATGTAGACGATGGATTGGGTCCAATGATCTCAACATTTAAGAAAAATAAGTCCTAAATTGGAGGATGGACAAGTACATGGGCAATTATTACTCTTAAATACACATTCATAAAGACTGAAATGGCTTAACTGTGAACTTGAATGACTGTATGATGAATTATATCAGCCATATACTAATATTAGTTAGTACCCCAATTAACATGTAACCTTTAATAAATGTTAACAAGAGACATTTGTTAAGGTTACTTAATGTTAATTGTAGCACTAATTAACTGTTCGCTAATGCTTATCACAGTATTAACTAATGCTAATAGAGGCTTTATAAACAATTCAATAATTTAGGCATTAATACAATGGTTAACATGGACACCATTAGTAAATGATTACTAGACACATTAATTAATATTTATTAATTTAGTTCTTCATGCTTATTACTGCATTAACTAATGTTAATTAATGGGCCATCATTGTAAAGTTTTGTGTCAAACCAGAAAGAAAAAGTGAGTGAGTGAGTGAGTGTGTGTGAAAATAAAAAGCAGTGGAAACCAAGACCCCCCTTCCAAATCCCTGAAGACCCCCTGCACATGGTAAGAGTTATGCTTCACTCTAAATACACACAAACACACTCCAGTGACACTTAAACTCTTGAGATAATACATATTTATCTCAGGCTGGTCGGGAGAAAAACGGCAACATTTAAGGAGATGATGGATTACTGTCATCAGTCTTCATGACAAAGATGCAGTTATTCTGCGTGCGTGTGTGTGGGTGTGTGTGTGTGTGTGTGTGTGTGTGTGTGTGTGTGTGTGTGTGTGTGTGTGTGTGTGTGTGTTAGAACTGCATTTGCAGAGTTTAACCAAATCTCTCCAAAATGAATTCATAGTTCAAATATCCTGACCACCAACCTGGCAGGAAACTCTGCTTCATCATTTCTCTTGAACTCTGACCCCACTGCGGTCCTCTCACATTTTCTGATGATCCATTTAAGAAGACTCACACGAAACGCCTAGAGGGAGCTGGATTTGAAGGAATGTAAGAAAAACAGGTAGCCGTAACGACCGAACTACTAGTGTGTTTGACCTTTAGACCAGTGCCCCCTCGGTCCTTGATGTTAATGAGCGAGGATATAAATGTGAAAGCTGTTTTTATGTGCATATTCCCATGAAACACACACAATTCCAACACACACACAGAGTAGCGGCCTTGAACAAATGCACATTTGATTAAAAGAGCGTCAGAGAGTTTGGATGCATCCATAAATCAGCTTTCTGTGTGTTGTTACAACTTAAATAATTGAGGTCAAAGGGCTTTGCCTGCAGATGCAGATAAACCAGGACCACGTGTGGTTGAGAGACGGGCCATCTGTGGGTTTACATGAACATTAATATTTGGACACAATTCACAGGACCATGCGGTCTTCAGGAGACACATGCTGCAACGGTGAGAAATCCTGATTATGATTACTGGGGGGGGGGGGGGGATACTGGACAGAGAAAACAAGAGAGAGAAAATAAAACATCTACAAATTGTCACAACTATGTACCTGCGTAAGTATATCTATTCAAACACTCTACTTAAGTACAATTTTGACATACTTATACTTTAATTAACTATTTCCATGCTGCACTAGTTTATACTTCCACTCTACTTCAGAGGGGAATATTGTATTATTTAGTCGTATTATTTATTTAGTTCAGCCTAGTTACTTTACAGATTAGAATTTAATGTGAAAAACATATTTTGATCTGAGCTTATAAAATACAATACATCTGTAATGATTTAACTACTAAATGGTAAGGTAGTTAAAGGAGCACTGCAACAATTTTGCACAAGAAATTCAGTTTATTCTTCACAAGGAGCAGTTCTATGAAAACAGTTCTTCATGTGGCTCTGGAGAGAGCTTTCTGAAGTCTGTGACAATAACTGCAATGATGTCATCAAGGTTGTCTTGGTTTCGGGTTTTGACTAAAAAAATTATGGTGGACAGCCTGCCTTACAAATAGAGGGTGTGGTATTTACAAGATGTTAGCATTTATCAGGCAAAAAAAGGTCTACTGAAAGACAGAGAAATGAGGGATTCAGGGTGTGTTGTCAGGAAGTGTGACTCATACTAGGGGCCAAAATTCAGGATATCTTGCCTCGAGTTTGAAAATCTGCTTCTCACAACCATTGTATAGATATAAATTGTCCACAAGGGCAATTTCTCTGCAGAATTAGTATTTTTAGTTTGATACTTTAAGCATCTTTTGCTGATTATACTCTTAATAATAATAATACTCGTAATTTTACTTGCAGTATAGTGTAATAAAAAATATTTTAGGCCACTTGGGGGCAGCAGAAACAAGTTGTGAACATAACATTTACACCTTTTAATCCGATATGGTGAACATGTTAGCAAACAGTTTTTCTTATTTACACATTGAGCAGTTACAGAGATTATCATTCAAGTCCACTATTCCCTCTCTTCTAGCTCCATTTTGGTCCCCACCAACTCTTGAGGGAAATATCTGACTCTTCAGCTGCTAAATGCTCCACTCTGTTCACCAGCCGATCGATAACAGTGTCCGTCTGCTGCTTGGTGCTGAGCAGGTAGTACAGAGTGAATGAAGACACGGATGAGAAGACGGAAACATGTATACTGTTTCATGTACGCAACAACCGGTTGCTGCGTTTCCTGGTCAGCTCGCTCTCAGCGGCTATTGTGGGTTTCTGCACAATATTCCATCACTGTTCCTTTCACACAACAGGAATTCAAGTTCTGGATTTGATACAGACTTTTATCCGGTCAGTAACATTAAGGTTATGTTGTGAATCTCTCACACTACAGGATCATTCGGGCAGATGGTTTGTTCCTAACAGTCTCAATAATAATCCACTAGTGTGGGGCCAGCATTAGTGACAAAAAGTTGAATCCAGGTTACTCATTCAGGGGAAATAATGCAACACAGATAACAGTTATTAAAGTCTAATTGCGCCTGGAAAAACAGACAATGTTGCCACTTGAGGCTGACAAAGATGAACTGTTCTTGACGTTTACTCATTGAATAACTTTGGATTTTCCACTCAACTTCATTCCAATGAGTTTTGGCTTTGAGAGACAATAAAACAAATATGGATTAGACAATCCAATTCATGCCTTTTAAGCCAAGGTCATTAAAATAACTGTAACATTGTTTACTGATTACAAAGCAAAGCTGATCTGAATCATCTATTCCCTAAAAATCTACAAGCAAAGAAAAGACTGAAGCAGAAAGATGATGAAAGACAGACTGTGAGTCAGAAGTTGAGGAACAATGTTTGAAAAAGAACTAATCAGTGAAGAAAATGTCCAAATCTGCTGGATAACTCATTTAGAAATGAATCACTAAGAGAGTTAAATGAGTAATAGTGCATACAGGTAGATTTACTTCCTGAGTCTATGAAGAGAAAACCTCAAACTACAGTCTGTGTGTGCCGGGTTCACTACATAACAACACACAGCTGACAGGCCAGAATGCACAGAACGACTGATTTGTATATGGTTTAAATGAGCTTTTAGGAAAATGTTTAGAGTGTCAAATGTGCAGCCGGGCAACAGGCTGATGTGGACAAACACAAGTCCATGTTTGACTCATCAGGATCAGAGAAGTGGATTCAATAAAGACATGAAGAAACAATGGCTGGATTATGTGATTCTGAATATAATCCGTCTATCCTCATGTAACCCCCTTTACCCTTTCAATACACTCCCTCTGTCTCTTTATGTACCTCACCCTCTTCTCCCCCTTTCACTGCATGTAGACCATCATTATAATTTGATAAAGATGCAAGACTGTAACTTCACGACTGACGACGACTGCTGGCAGACAACGGAGAGCTGTTACATATCTGCAAAATATGATATGATTATTTGCATTGTCGATTATTTTCTTGATTAATCAATTAGCTGTTTGTTTTATAAAATGTCAGAAAATGGTAAAAATGTTGATCAGTGTTTCCCAAAGCCCAACATGACATCAACTGTCTTGTTTTGTCCACAAACTAAAGATACTTGATGATTAACTTCATAACTGATTAAAAATAATCAATTAATTGTTGCAGCTCTGAGAGAAAGTAGACATAAATCCAAAAACAAGGCATAGTGAGGAAAGGAGAGGAGACGAGAAGAGACAAAGAGGACGTCTGAGGGGCTTTTTGGAAGTTTCCTGAATAAACTTACCCAGAGACAGAGAGACAGGAGGAAGAACAGTGGGAGGTGAAGGCAGGAAGTGGAGTAGCGAGGGGAGTGTAAGTCAGGAGAAAGGCGAGTGGATGAAAAGTGGGAGTGTTGGAAAAGGGGAGTGGAGGAGAGATGGATGAAGGCAATAAACAAAGCAAAGGATTTATTTCTGTCTCTCTTGACATTTATCTTCTGTCTGGGTAGAAATGTATGAGAAAAACAGGGGTCCTGACATTATAAGCCATTTCAAACAGGCACAGACGGAGGCAACAACTCTCTCATGTAAACCAGATCCTGTAAGGCCTTTCGCTCCCTCAGCTCCTGCTTTCTTCTTCACATCCTGCCTCCGTTTTGTCTTTTCCTTCTCCAAGTCTTTATCTAATCTCAGACTCAGCTCCGTCTTTAGCTTTATTTACAGTATTTATCTCTTGGTACTCAGCCTTTCTCCTTCATCCCCTTCCTGCACGAAACTTTATCTCCACCAAAGTTGTTTCAACAAACGCTTTCAGTCTGGGTACAAGAGAGACAAAAGGTGAAACAATACCTGTCAAGTATCTACACTTCCACTTTGCTCATCCTCCCATCATTTCTCAAGCCTCTTTCTCTTCCTCTTTTCTCGTCACAGCTTCTGTGAGAAATATATAATACCTCTCAAAAATCCCTCTATCAATGGCCACCTCTTCCTCCTCATTCCCACCACCCTCCCTTCATTCTGCATTTTCACATCTTCGTCAGTCTTTAGTCTTCACGATTTTTGTCTACCTTTATTTTATTTTTAGTCTTAAGTCTCGCTCTTTGGCATATTCCTGGTTAGTCCACAAGGGTTTAGGTAGCCTGAGGGCTTTCTCGCAAACATATTGAGCCCTTTATAAACTTCCTGTAAGAGTTTGCTTGAGGGAATTACACATTCTTCATAGCACTGTGATATTAAACACGTGAGATACCAGGGGAAGCCAAAATGTAAAAAAAAAAAAAAAGAAAGAAAGAAAAAGAGGTTTGTTACCATAATAATTCAGATGACCACAGGCTTAAATATCTAAATATCTATTTTAAATCATTGCCTGATATGATCTAAATTCTCTACTTAAAGTCAGTTCAGAGATTTTATTCTAAACACATTATACCTGTTAGAAAATAATAGCTGAAAAGGCAGTGAACTATGTAGAGATGAACTGTGGAGTTACACCTTGTCTAGACCGCAAACGTCATGCCAACATCACGCTCACATGACAACCTTGTTGACGCCACGATAAAGCATCTGTCTATATCGGCTCCATATTGTCTGTGTCTTTCAAAGTGTCGGCAGCCAAATTTGCTGTGCAGTTTAACTTTGGAATGTATGAATACTCCTGATCCATTTTTCCATCAACATGATGCATGAATGTGGCATAAGCACAGCAGTGTGTGTGTGTCTGTGTGTGTGTGTGTGTGTGTGTGTGTGTGTGTGTGTGTGGGTGTGTGTGTGTGTGTGGATGAGTAAAAGTGATGGTAAAAACAGATGATCAGAGCAGACGTGTTGGCAATCAGAGCAGAGGGAATTAAGTTTAGCAGTGAAGTTGTCTAGTGGCAGTAAATGTACTGTTTGCCCAAGAATAAACACTGAACAAGAAGAAGTTGCCGCGTCTTGTTTCTCAGCTGCCGAGTAAAGTAAAGGGATAGTCTGTGGGATTTCATCTGATCCCTCCATCCATCCAACTCTCACTGTCCTCTCTTCTCATTACATCCCCAGTCCCCTCTTTCTTCCTCCATTTTTCTCTCATGCTTTATGATTATGTTCATCCTAATCCCACCCATTTTTAATCCATAATGTACTTTTCCTTTATTGTTCTTTCACCACCACTTCACTTTCCTCCCTTGTACTGATTTCTCTCTGTTAAACGCAATGATGGTGCAGCTCTCCAGTTTCATGTGGCTGATTTATGTTCAATCTCAGTTTTATCTCTTAAAGTCTGACAGACCCTTCAACTCTTTTTTTTTTTACTTTTTCCGTGCTTTAAACTCATTACCTTTTTATTGTATCTTTGTAAACCTTTTGCTCCTGAGAATCTCTCATCCATCCTTTACCTCCTCCCTGCTGCCTGTTCTTGAAGCTCTTGCATCCCACCATCCTTCTCATCTTCACTCACACCAACTTTCTATTATCTCTGTGTCATAAAGCTACTAAACTGAGTTATCGCTGGTCGTACACGAGTCCCTTTAGATCTCTGAAGTCTCATTAAGTCCTATAGGCTCCCTTTAAATCTCCCTGTCAGAACAAAGACAATCGCAAACTTTTTCTGCCTCATATATGTCATCAGCTTTCCTCCCTTTTGCATCTCTTCTCTCCTCGTCTTCTAGTACATGTGTTTCTGATTGGCTGACAGTGACAGGAGTGAAGCTAATACTAATAGAGAGGCAGAGGCAGAAAATAGGAAATGCAGAGCATATGGATGAAGGGAAAGGTCGTGACCTTCTCCCCCTCTCTTGTCTTGTCTGTGGTTTATGTTGGTGCTCTCCGGAAAATGAGACTGAACCTATTTTAAAGCAAAAAGAGACGATAATAGTCCGTCCTTGAGTCTACCCTGCTTACTTAGCAGTCACTGCCAAAGCTGAACCTATAGGTTATCCACCAGATGTCACTGATACACATTAAATACAGTTCTTAAAAACAGTATCAATAATTTATTCCACATAGAGTGATGGAAATGTGCTGTCAGACACCTCATCCATGCACACCAGGGAGCAGCAGGGCAGGTGATGCTGGACAGGAGCTGCAGCTTCGGCCATAACACTGCAGATCCACTGATGTTAAAACTGAACTATAGGAGGACGCTCACTTTCAATTTCTCAAACTGTATGAAAATCAGATATTTTCTTATCTCAGATGACGAAGAAGTGCATTAAACGGCAAGTCTAACTGGTTAAATATACTCATGTAAGCTCATATTTAAATTTAGTGTGGCTTATTCATCTGATTTGACTGAATAAAATCTTAGTTAGGGGCAGCCCTAATGTTTTCTTTTAAGATTACTCCCTTCACCAAGCCCTGCTGTTCTTACTTGTTGTGCAAAGTCACAGACTAATGTTACTCAAATGTTATTACTGTACCATGCACATAATTACAATAGCTTTCATTTCTTATTATCTTTCTTATCTCTTATTTTTCAAAGTGCTGTTGATAGTTTCTCTGAAGAAATGGAAAGCCATCCGGTGTAGTACAGGTGTTGTCTTTGTGACAGCAACACAAACAATAATACCACTTGTCTGTTTCAACTTTAAATAGGAACTGCAATTGCATCAAATACTAAATACTAAATATGATGTGAAGAAACTGTTTTTTTAGTCAAAATTAACTTGTATGTGTCTGCTTGGATTTGAATGTTCAGTAAAGCCTAATTTTCTCATCTATCTCTAATCATGATGTGATGGACCGGACATCAATTTTGTATGTTTATATTTTAAATTTCAGGGTAAAGACGAAGTCAGATTAGTGCATCTGTAGTTCTTACATTTCTGTTTGTGTATATATTGAAGTAGAAAGACACAACATGTTAATTTGTGACCTTTAGAGGCGCTGGCACTATAGGTGGGTTTTTGTGTAACCTTAACTATGCCACGCTAACTACTTGCCCTTGTTTCCAGTCTTTATGCTCAGCTAAGCAAACTGACTGTGGCTTCAATTCAACCCAATGATGTACCTCTCAGGCAAGCGAACAAGTAGATTTTACAAGACTGAACTATTCCTTTAAGGTATGTACTGTCCAGCTGGGGCCAGTCGAGAACAGCAGTCACATATTTTACTGATGACTGAGCAGGTAAATCAGAGATTTTACTGGAGACTGATTCAGTGAAAACAGTAAAAGCAGGAGTTTACAACTATGTTTGAACTGGTGAGAGTCACACAGCATGAGTCTTCCTGCCAAGTGTACAGTTTGTGTGTGTGTTTATGAATGACTGGGTGTGTTCAGGCTCCATATGGCGAAGCTGGTCCTTCTCATAGCAGCCACAACACACGTTTAGAGAAAGACAAACGACAGCTGTATTTTCTTTGTGTGTCTAATTGTTTCCTATAGTGACCACTTAGCCTGTCACATTATGAAGGAGCAGCGCGGCGAACACCACCCACATCAACGCACTTACAAAAACACACTCTGACACAGGCACACATACACACAGACGAACACACACAGACATGATAACGATGAGTAGTTGGGGTGAGCAGAGGCCATGTAAACAAAAATGTCCATTTAGTGAATTCCATATTTAAACAAAGTGGACACACACACACACACACACACACACACACACACACACACACACACACACACACACACACACACACACACACACACACACACAGTGGTCCAGTACCTTCCTGTGTGGAGTGATGTGCTGTGTCATAGCCATGGGGAAGCTGTGAGCTCCTTTTAACTGCGTCTTCTCCCAAAGCGAAGCCAGTCTCTGCACACACTCGTCCCTGGAGCACAGAGGGACGCTGGACTTACTCTGGTCAAAAGAGAGAGAGAATACAAAACCGCAAACAGTTTCACAAAACACATAATATGGTTCAGATAGACAGAGGAGAAGAATGGGCATAAAGAAGAACAGAAGCATTGGGAAAACAAAGCTGTTCGTTTGGGAGGCAACCATGGTTTGTGCTCCAGGATATTCTTTAATTGTTCAGCTCTTCATAGATTCACGAATGTGACAAGGAATGATGTAGAATCAATATTCAATTTGAAACATAGTTTTGGTTTCACTGCTAAATGCAAGAAGTCAAGGTTTTCTGCTATGTAAAACTATTTAAGTGATGAAAAAATTAAATTACCATGTATATATTGTACAGCAATTAAGTCCAACAAAAGCAGATTAAGGCAGTTGTGGTAATCTGCCATCCTGTGGACATATGTTGCTGTCCTCGCAGCAATAAAAAAATTATTCTGTCTAAAGACCAGATAGATGCTTTACATTGTGGGACATTTTAATGCTCTGACATGGTGACTTTGACTGCACAGGATGTGTATAAATGTTTTAAGATACAATGAGATGTTATGTACACGGCGGCAGTGTGTTTTCAGTGCACCTGTAGATGTAGCAGCATGATGTGTATCCAAAGATGAGGCTGTCGGCTCGTCAGGTTGAAACAGGACTTGGCATACAGGCAGTAGTGGCCCTTCAGAGGACAGGAGAACGACAGCTTGGCCACACACCCTCGAGTTGAATCTGTCACAGACACACAACATAAAAATGACAAAATCATTAATATTTAACAGATGCTGAAAAGTTTCCCATCTTAAATAGAAATTGCCAAGTGAAACCAGAGTCAGGTCCTTTTCTCTGTGAGTTTCTTTCTGCCTCTTGCACACATGGACTCGTCTAACCTTGGAAGCATATTACAGAGTGATTCACAGCATGCAAGGACACTGCGACTCGTAATCATCAAAAAACGTCCTCTGATCCTTCCACGACCTTCCACTTCTCAGCCAAGGAGAAGAAACCAGAGAACAGCCAACATTGTCTGCGCCTCATGTGCAAATCATCTGGCTGATCAGAACAGTGATCAAAATGAAATAATGAGTGCATCATTTTAGTATTTCATTTTTAATTTATGCCATACAGTCAAAGTAAAATAATGACACTCTTTTAGCTGTATAAGCTGATAAACATGTAAAATTAATTTGATGCAGCACAGCTGGGTCTGATTTGGCTAGGAAAGGAGGTTTATGATTTCTTCTGTCTTTTAAAGCTATAATTATATGACAAAGTTAGATGAGAGGACTGATACGAAAGCAAAGAAGTTGGATAGTGTGCACATCCAAACCCTAACTGGGTATAGATGCAGGACAAAAAACAGAATACAAATAAAAAGGTTGTTCGCACAGCTCCTAAAACTGTGATGCAATATGTTTAAAAAAATGACAGCACCATGTACAATGGAATCTCCATTGTGCAAGACAGCTTCCAACGCAACTTTTTAAAATGTATTTATTTATTTTTTTAAGTTATCTTTATGCTTTTATTGGACAGGACAGCTGAAGAGCAGACAGGAAAAGGGGGTGGAGAGAGTGATGACACTCAGCAAAGAGCCGCAGTTGGAAGTCGAACCAGTGGTTGCTGCAGAGGACTAATAGCCTCCATACATGGAGTGAATGCTTTACCACCTGAGCTACAGGGCTGCCCCCAACTTTTATTTTTTACAGTGTACAGTCTTTGGTCAGCACTGACAAATCTTTAGAATACAACTCACATGCCTTAAAAATGCACGAAACAAATGTTATCTAAATGTAAAAAGGAGAAACTATGAAAGAAACGTTTTTGAACTACAATGTGTGTCTGTCCTGCTTCACTCATTAGCACATTTATGTTTTTATAAGAGTTTGTTGTATGCAAATGTCCTTAATGCTGTGTATTTTTTGTGTCAGCGTGCGTGTGATTGTTTGATTAAGTTTACATGTGCATGTAATCCTCCTCCCCTGAGACAGAGGGTCGGCAGCAGATGTGCAGGTCAGCCAGCAGCATGATGACATCACCCAGCTGTGACCACCTGTGACATCATATCCTCAGTGCCTTGGGGTTGATTCTCATTAAGAGGCTTAATATTAAGACAGCGATTGTAAAGCACCAATTATGTGATGAAGAACGGAGTGTGTCTGTGTGTGTGTATTTAACAATTGTATATTGACATTTCTTTTTCAGATTTAATTAATTAACCAGAGGTCAAAGGAGGAGTTTGTTATTTTATGTCTTGTTTCCTGTTTTACATGCGTATGTGTGTGTGTGTGAGAATGACTCATGGCTGTCTCTTAGTTAAAATTAAGGCCAAAGGCGGAGGAATAACATCCTCTACCGTCAATCAAAACATCATCACCTCTCATGTTGTGTTTCAGTCTGATGTAGTTTCAGCGTCTGTGAGTGTGTGTTTATGTTAGTGAGCTTTGTCTGTTCTTAATAAGTTCAAAGAAGGAAGCCGTGTCCCCGTGGCTGGGGTTTCCTGCTGCAGATGGCTCAGACAAAGGAATACAGACAGCACTGGTCAGTCAAATTACATATTTATGTGAGTAAGTGTGAAGTGATGTGATGTGTTGAATTTGTGCATGTGGATGTCTGCACATACACGTGCAACAGGTGTGTACGGTCCCAGAGTTCTTGTCTGTCTAAAATATATGTGTAAAACATATTTTCAAATGCTTTGCAGCATAAATTACCTTTTTGTTGGCTGATTTCATCTGTATTTCTGGATTTAGATCACATTAAGCATAAGGTTCATTATTTCAGGACGGGTGGGATCAAGTTAAAAAAATCTATGTGGAAAAGGTGATGACAAGCACTGCTAGGAGACGGCAAGGAAGTCTTAATTCAAGTGAAGCAAATCAAATTGAAACACGGAAAATAAGCAGAAATCATAAGACATGAATGAAAACAAAATATCAAATCCCTGAATATGAGAATGAGAGGGGAAAAGTGGACGAGGATTACAAAGTTTTAGAAAATGGATTAGATTAGTTTGGAGACGTAAGAGGTTTCCCATTTCATTGTTTTGTTTTGTTTTGTTTTTCACATGAACCGCTTGACCTCCTGTTTCTAGTCAGCACACACTGCTACGACTCCGGTATGAAAGCATGCATGCACACACATGCAGACACACACACATGCACAACACTGCACCAGTATACATGTACTTCATGTATAATACATGTGCACAACATTCATCTGTTTTTACGTCAACCTAACTGTGTTGTATAGATGTAACTGAATGTACTGACCCCGCCCACCTCAAACCAATTTTCTGCCTCTGTACCTTCATTAAATATTCCATTAACAAATTAGCTCCGTGATATTTGTCCCTATAGAGTTTGGCTCAGACGCATTCATTCACTTGAGATTATGAGTTCACTTAGGGTTGGGCAATAAGACGGTGTATACCGCGCAGCTAGAAATGTGTCATGTGTCTACCAATAAAGATTTGGCAATACGGTTTCCATTGTGGGAGCTTTTCTCACATGATCTTACCAATTATTGTGCGTTCTAGAGAGGCCAGCTGCCTCGCAAGGTAATATGATTTGGGAAGCAGGACTGCTTACCAAGTTTTCATGTAATCTCATTCACGTTCCACTGTATAAACCCTCCACCTGCCTCTGTGTGTGTACCCTTTTATTGTCCACTACACTGTGATCAAAAACAAACCCCACTTATTTATGTTTAACACAACATCCCAACTTTCTTTGGAATTTTGGTTTGTATTTCTAGTGCTGATCTCAAAGACAACATGCACTGACAAAGGTGTTTGTCTTGTCCACATTACCTTCTATCACACACTGCTCCGGTGTGGGGATCTGCTGCACCATGTCTTTACAGAACTCCCTGATTGTCTCCATATTGTCTCTTAAATGGACGAAGAGTCTGTCAGCTTCCCCCTGCTCCTCCTTCTCTCCATCCTTGTCCCTGCTTTGACCTCTCTCGGCCTCTTTGGCCCCTCTGTCCAGGACAGCAGTGTCTCCCATCAGTTTCCTCTCAGTGGGCAGTGCTTCCTGGTTTTCCGAGTGCGAATTCACTAACGTGTTGGAGAAGATGTTGTCTGGGCTCGGTTCCAACCCCTCACCGTCCTCCCCGGTGTCTGAGTTGATGGAGCGCGAGCGCACAGCGTGGAGAGCCAGGCTCTTTGACCTAAGGCAGACCATGAAATAAAAACAGTCAAAGTGCTGCAAAATTACAGAACAATTAAAATTCTGTCTGCTTCCTGTTTTTGATACCGTGCAGCAGATTGTCCAGGATTTGGTTTGATTCCAGGGTTCCGGTTGAATTTGTTTCCCTCCAATGTAACTTGTAAAATAATACTGAATCTAACACCCTAACAAAAAAACTAAAATTAGTCACGTCACCTGCTATTTTCAGTGTTTTAAAGGGTTATTTCCTTTATAATGTACAGTCAGAACCAACAAAATGAGTCAACACGCGGGTTCAAATTCATCAAGATTCACCAAATATCAAACATTTTATTCAAGAAAAATTTGTTTAGGAGGTTTTCACACCAGGGACACTGGTCTGGATCTGCGTATACTTGACCCTGAAGCACAGTTTGTTTAATTAGAACAACATTACTAATGTAATAAAAGCTGGACAGTACAGTGAAAAAGATTATGTTTTGGCTCTGCACTCCTGTGCAATGGTTTTGAATCAAAACTATGACTATGTGGTTGAGGTAATGTCTTTAAGCTTCAAGAGTGTTATGTAGATATACGGTTAAGAGTGCACATTTTCAGACAGTCTCTCCTGGAAGTCATTCATAGGGTTACAGTTGGTTGCTGTCGGTTTCAAAATTGTTCAAAATTGGTTGAATGACTGTGACCACAAGAAGTCATTGAGCATACAGTCATAAAAATATTAGGCTGATGGGTCCAGTAGTGTGTGAGATTTACCTGACAATGAGTTCCAGCCCGACTGGTGACTCACAACTGTGCACACACGACCCAATGCAATACTTTTCAAACTCGCAAAGCTACAACATGTGAGCTTATTCAACAGAACTGAGCTTCCAAGTTGTCCATGATCATTTTTAATAAACAGTATGACTGTATCTCCTCTTCAGTTTACTTCAATAAACAGACACAGAGTTTTTCTTCTTGGCTCAAAGGATCTCTTGTAAATTTGACTGGAAATCAATAAAATCCAGCCGGCCACACAGTGACAGAGATAACAGTCTATCCTTCATAAAAAAGAGATTCTTACTAAGAAGACACCAAGCAGAGACATGTAAGGTTAGAAACTAACAGACCTGCTGAATCTCATCTCTCGCCTCTCCTCCCTGACGGCTTGGCTCAGGCTGTAGCGTCGCTGGGGGGCAGGAGAGTCCTCCTCCGCCCCCTCCTCGTCCCCTTCCTCCCCCATTTTGTCCTCAAAGGCCTGGATCTTCACCTGTAGCCGGTGTTCTGACCCTCCACCTCCTCCCCCTCCTCCTCCTCCCGCTGGATGTGCACGGGGAGACGGCGGGCACGCCTCATCCACCCTGTCAAACACACACAGAGGGCAAAGGGTCAGATTGCAGGTGGTGGACACGTGAGATGAAGCTGAGCAGACACATTTGGATGGATTTCAGCCGCCTCTCTGTCCCCCTCCTTGTTCTGGCTTGCTTTCCTGTAATTCTTGCCTCCTCACGATGACTGGCTCTATTTCTGTGTGTCTCGCCCCATGTGTCCCCCTTTCTCCCCTGTTCTCTGACCACATCTCACCTTCTCCCCTCTCTCTCTATGTCTTTGTTTTTCTTTGTCTCTCACTATGGTGCCTGTCTCCTTTCTTTTGCTCTCTAACTCAAATTAATTATTCCCTCCCTACCTCCATCTCTCTCTTTTTTTTCTGTCCATATTTTTTTCCAAAAGTGTCCTTTATAAATTCATTAAAGGGAACCTATTATGCTCATTTTCAGCTCTATATTTTTATTCTGGAACTCCACCAGAGTAGTTTTGCATGATTCCCACACATCCTTACTTGTCTTGTTCTGGCCCTTTATGCAGCCCTTTATTCACCCTCAGACAACAAATGAGCCAAGAATTATTTGCTGCTGAATTATTTGATTGCTGTACACAAGTATACAACTTTACAACATTATTCACAGATTTCGGTGGAACTGGATCTCATTTTGTGAAAGAAACATTTTGTGGTTTTTCCTCTGGTGTCTTCTAGCTGCTCGGCCTCAACGTTGTGTGATTTATGAGGTTAGACAAAACTTTACTTGTTGTTAACAGTTAGCTACTTCAGCTGTTAACTGATAGTTAGCTCAGTTAGCCTACATGCAGCTACAGCAGACTGCCCGGACTGGAACCTCAAATAGCTAACCAGCAGCAGCGATTAGCTACATCAGCACACAAGTAAAGAAACCTGTCCACCAGAGACTCTATACATCGCAGAGAGTTGGACATCAGAGGGAAAACAAGAATGAAGGCAGTCTGAATGAGTGAAGGTGTAATGTGCTGTACCTGAAGTTGATGACCATAAACAGAAGTACACAACACACAACCATCAGCCAGTCACATCAAGTCATCCAATGCAGAGAAAAATGTTGCATTCATTCAATCTAAAACCTGAGCTTTTTGCTCACAGGAATTACTTCTACATAAGTTTATCTCACTATTTGAAACTTTGTCTATGTTTATCATGAAAATCCAACATTGTAACCTTATAGATACAATAGAAAATAAGGAAAACATAACAGAACCCGTTTAAACCATTTGTTTGCTGAAAGAGGACTTCCAACTACCCCGTTTTTTTGTTTTTTTTCTGTCTTCACCCCCTGCTCTTTCACTAATAAACCACCCTGCCTCTCTCATTCTCTCGTTCCCTGTATCTTTCTTCCAGAAGACCCCAAGCAAAGCCTCTGGAAGCCTCCAGACCTGCACACAATGTTCTTATTTCAGAGAAATCTGTGCGTGTCATTCCCACACTGCAGCCAGATGAATCCCAGTCAACTTATGCACATTAACAGGCGCAAGCACATGCTGTCCTCACGTTTCGTACTGAGTTTTGAAACACCTTTTATGACTGTATTGTAAATATAGCTGTTATATGAAATAAGTCACAGGCTGATGGACTTGGATATAAAGAATCACAAAGAAAAATAAAACATATATAAATAAGAGTATGTTGTTAAACCCACATTTTTTAGGTTTTAGTACCACAAATCACTTGAATGCATGGGCTCATAATCTCTTGGCTTTTAAAAAGTTTTAAAACTCCTTACTACATGTTTTACGCAAATGCCCTATGTTTGGAACAGGAATTAATACTTTATGCTGATGTTGATTTCATTGCTCCTTAATCCAGTTGTTTACAGCTGGAGCAGTCTATCATTTCCAATATCTTTTAAAGCCCCTACAAATTTTCAAATTGTGTATTTCTGTATTGCTAATAATAATGAAAGAGATAGTTCAGACTATTTGAAGTGGGGCTGTATGAAGGACTAATTCATAGCTGTATTACCTACATTAGAAGGCAGTCAGCATGCCGCCAGTTTAGAAAAGCATAAAACCAGCATGGAAGCTAAGCAATGTATTTCTGTGAACAAGGTCAGTAGCATATTAAATTTTAGCCACAATAAATAAACTTAAAAGTACAATAAACATACCTTACATCAACACAACAATGCAGCATCATGAAATACTAAGAAACTAAGTGTTACATGAGCCTGACAGCACATCGTCAGTCACCTCTGCACCACAACGACAGCAGAAACACAGCTGAGAGTGAACAGAAAGACAAGGACGCAGAAACAATATTTAAAAAGAAAGTCTCTGAATGAAAACGTCTGAACATAAAGAATACACAACATAAACAAAATATTTCGTTTCTTTCAAGGGGCGGTGTGTTTTTTAATTAGAATTATTTATAATCATTAAAAAATAGTGATGAAAGTTCACTGTTTCGGTGACCTGTAGTGTTTGATAACCACAATTAAGGCATCCTTGCAAAAACGGTATGTTTATGTCTATATTCTTCTCTACTTGAGAGAAGAAAATTGGCCAATATATCCATATTAGAATTTATTTTTAACAAACAAAAGTGAAACATATTGAGAACACATCCTGTCAGTGCCTGTAAACGTGTCTCTCTAACCTGCAGTGCATTACTGTGCTCTCCTCCAGTCTTCTTCCCAGCAGTCTGGCTATAGCAGTGAACGAGTTGCTCATCCTGTAGATGTCTTTCCCGCAGCCTCCCAGCAAAGACGGGTAACGGTCGGTCAGAGCTCTGATCTCCAGCAGCAGCGTGTGGTGAAAGCTGTGCTCCATGCTGCCCAGAAGGGACACCAGGTAGACCAACGAGCTGTGAGCATGAGCCTGGAGAAAGGAGACAACACAGAGACAAGGTGTCAAAATGATGCGAAACGCTCCAAACAGGCGTTGCTTGAGCATTCAACAACTTTCTCGGTCTTTTGTTGCTCCTGTCCAAACTTTTTTGAAAAGTCTGTTAGTTTTTGTTGCCGGCACCAAAATCAGAATGAGTGTATATTTACAAGAAACAATGAAGTTTATCAGTCTGAACATGAAATATCTTGTCTTTGTTCTGAAAACATTTAAATATCCCAATGTCGCAACTTTTTGTGATTTGCAGTTTGTACAGAAATATGCAGTTTAATGGTTATTTCTGTTGTGGGTTGTTTGCGAGTGTACTAGTGTTTATAGGAATGCTTGAAAGCAATGTTTCACTACATGTGTTTTGGTGAAAAAAAAGAGTGCATATTATCTAATTCAACACACATTAGTTTTACACTTCCAAGCAGTTTGGGGGGTTTGGTGTAACTTCTTTTGTTTCTAAATAACGACAAACAAGAATAAATACAAACACATGCAGCTGACTCTTGGCAAACCTGGAAAATATAAACTTTTCCCAAATGGCTTTGCTTTCCCCACTGGTCTTTGAAATAACACACATACATACACATTTCATCATTCTCTGCCTGCTTTTTTGTGTAAACTGTGTCCAGAGTATAATATTCAACCTGTTCACCTTTGACATGGAATAATACTTAACTACTATTTGTTGTATTCATAACAGAAGGGTCCACAAGGGTCTCTTTTCATATGTATATGTATGTATTTCTCTTCACATATATAGATACTATACTTTTCAACTCACACATGTACTTGCACTCTCACTTATATATATTGAGACTTCCACACGTACATGTATTCTTCACTCCAGCATACTTAGATTCTTACATGTATGAACATATGTCATATTATCACACAGATATTTTATATATGATCTACTATCTCTTATATTGTCACTTTCACATATGTATATGTATGTACATTTTTTGGTATCCCGTTACTTTCGCTGACACAGGAAGTTCATGCAGGAAGTCACTCAAACCAGGAAATACATGAGCGAGACTTGCTCGACACTCAAGTTGGCTTCCAATTCAACAGTTAAGGAGAAAGTTAAGGGAAAGTGGAGCCACTGCAGGGGGGTACGGAAAGCCAGGAGACACATAAAGAATGAAATGAAGCTGAATGAATATGATCTATGTGGGACATAAACAAACAAGAGTTTGGTGATACTATCCTGCTAACCTTTATTTCACTAAAATACAATATTTGAATCCTTTTATCATCAGTTCCATCCCAAATTATTGTTAATAATTGATAAAAATTGTGGGGTAAGGGCACAAACTTTTTTTGGCTTCTCAAAGGGGGGCATGCCAGAAAAAGTTTGGGAACCACTGCTCTAATCTAGTCCAGATGTCTAATTATAGCTGTTTTTGATCTGGACCTGGCCCAGTGCAGAAAAAAGCAGAACAGTCTCCCTTTTTTGCATTTTCACAAATAGAATAAAGGTTTCACAAATCTGAAAGCGGGTTTCAGGCAGTGTTAAAGGGTTTACTTAAAATGTCTCACACACTTTCATTACAGAAAGAGATGTAAAAACGGAGGATCTGCCGCTCAGCAATGTAAGTTAAAGGTAGAGTCGGTATCATTTTTCCAAGCTGTTCGTAAATGCATCAGGATATCAAATACCAGCGTTTCTGGTTGGTGAAACATCCTAATCACAGTAAAATAATGTCTCTGCAGACACAGCCTCCACAACACACTTCTAGTGGGTCATAAATGATGATTGAAAAGGATTATGTTTATATTAAGCTATGCACTGTTTTTAAGGAAAATGTTGCAGAGTATAAATTTCCCCTTAAGTGCTGCATCTGAAGCTGACTTCAGAGTTCTGCAAGTCTTGAAAAATATGTGTCATGTATACACGTATAGCCCTGTAAATGCAATATGTACTTTCATTGAATCATAGTCTGCAAGGTTTCATCCGTACCCACTTTGGATCCTAACCCATTATTTAATAAAAACCAGACATTATAAAGTGGCGCAAACCAGTCAACACAGAAATCATTGTGATAACAGATAAACCAAGGTGACAGGATTTGGTAACAGCTCTCTTGCTGTGTTTTAAAGGCGAACCAAAGCCAACAAGACCCCCATCTGTGGACAAAAACAAAACCAGGGTTTATTTTAACTGAATTCTCTATGGTTATAAAAGCTCCCAATGCCTGGACTAAAAAAAAAGACAAACTGATTGATTGATGGAGGGACAGAAAGACGGACAGAGCCAACCTGTGCTCACAGAGCTCGGGCACACCTTGTAACGAGGAGAGAGGAATGCAGTTACTGCACAGTTTGGGCATGTTTCACAAGCACTCTCTGTAGGATGCTAAATTTATATGTGGATGCTAAAACTACCAGAAAAGGTAGAACTTGACTTTATACTGTTACAACATGCCAAGCAGGTATTTAGGAGTTTGAGAAACAGAAGCGTGCCTGGAGAGCAGGCTGCAGGTACAAAGACGTGTGTGCACCACAGTTCAGACTTTTATTGTCGAGACAATTTTACTTTTTAAGGACACGCTACGATATTTCCAAACATTACAGCATAAGGAGAACTTGCATCATTTACAGTTTGCAAATGAGACATTTTACAGTAATAATATTACAAAAGCCTGCCAGGTCATTTGAAGCCCTCCTTAATCATCGAACATGACAGATCGTGTTTAATTGTGTGGAAAAAGCACTTGGCTTTGATCTGATGTCTTAAACACATCACTGGTTTAACTCATGACCAAATTCTTATGTAAAACCCTGTTAAAGAGGACAATAACAGGAAGTTTTGAAAAAAAAAGAAGAAGAAAAAGAACTGTTGTATTTAATTATAACTGTTCGTGTTCTCCAAAAAATTATGGCAGAGTAACAGATACTCCTCCATAGTAACAGGACAGATACAGATCAGGAGAGAGAAGTCAGTTCTTTCTGCCTCATGTGCGCACAAACACACAAACATAAACACATCCTCTGAGAAAGACACAACTTGGCCCATTAATTTCCATCACTGCAGTATCATAATTCCAGCAACAATGGGAGCCAATCTCCTCTGGCAGTAGCACATGTGCGTGTGTGCAAGAGATATCTGTAAGTTTAAATACTGACTGATTCAGCTAACAAAAAAAAAAAGAAAAGAAAGAAAAAACTCCATCAGTCCAGCAACAAGCCAGATCCTTTCTCCATACCTCACTAACCTGTTTTTTTTTCTTTCATTCCCTGTTTGCTGGGTCGCTTAGTTTCCCCTGATTGTCCATCAGCACACTGATCTCTCTGCTTCCTTCTGAGCTGCAGTCTGGCACACAACCACGAACCTCTCTGCCTAACAAGCCACATGGAGATACTGCTGCGTGCGTGGATGTGTGCTATCCTTCCCACAGCGCATTAATTATTTGTGAAAATGAGTACATATATCGAGGGAGAGATGATTTGAACTCTGAAATCTAGATGCACAGACTATGAGGACTTTCAGCAAAGTAATTTAAGAGCATCAAAAATGATATTCCCTCAGCACAAAAACGCCACACTCATCGAAACTTGATGTTAAAAGTTAATGAACTAATTTAATACTCCATGTTAATGAAGAAGAATAAGACCTCCACCAAAAAACTCCAAGTATGTCAGTTATTTTGACTAAACAGATACTGTATGTCCTACTGCACGCTTGTTATTGGTTTGTACAGCCAGCGTCTCTACTTTTTAAAGCAATCAGGAACAAAGTGTCATGTTCTGTCTCTGTGCCAGTCAGTGTTGTGCACGAACCCACAACAAGAGTGGCGTTCACTGAACATTCTCATATTTTTTTTTGAACAGTGAACAGATCAGTTTGCGATTAATGAAAGTGAACATGAGTGTTGTTCACTCCTGAGAGAGATAACAGCCCTCACATTGTCAGCTGATTAAAAAAAAAAAAAAAAAAAGTGTGATCACAGCAAAGAGAGAGACAAAACCTGTGAATGTGGACAGAAATGTTGGCGTGGTGTGAAAACTCTGGTTGATCATGCAGCCTGAAGCTTATGAACTACACTGAAGAGTGGAGACTGTGTTACAGTGAGAAACAGACAAGCAGATCCACGTTCACACTCTTCTCGTCTCCCTCTTCATCTGCCTGCTGTTCTCACGTAGTACGGGGCCTTCAATTTGCACTGAAGAGTCGGAAATTTCAACTTTACGTGTTGTTGTTCACGTTTGCTGACTGCTACAGTGTAAAACCTTCTCAAATGATGTGAATTGATCTTAATAACTACAGAGTGTGTGAGTAATCCACGACTTGAAATTAAAACATGAATATCATGCACCAGTTAGAATGACATCATTATAAAGACCCCAGCGTCCCTGGTAGGAGGAGGAGGAGTGTGAACTTGCACAAGTTCTTGTTCGTGTTGCTGTTGTTTTTAATTATTATTTCTACTGGGTAACTAATGGTTTATAAACACTTCATTTCTGGCAGATACTGTCTCATAAGTGATGTGTTAATGAGGGGGTGGAGGGTAGCAGGTGACAGCAGAGGTTATGATGTGCATATGTAAAGGTGTGAGTTTTATGATGTGTTTAGATGAACGTAGAGGTGAAGATAGCACACAACATACTGGGAGGAGAGGCACAAAAAAAGTGAAGGTAACCTTTATAGATTACAAATTTTGGATTTCCATTTCAATGAATTTAAAAGAAATGTTGTAATACCTCAAATGGGTGTTTGTTTAACTTTGCCCAGTAACCATGAAGTTGGGATAAACAAACCAAAACAAAAAACGTTTCATTCTCTTTTTCAAGGTTTTATAATTTTATGAGCTATGAGCAATTTTTTAAAGTTTTATGTGCCCAACGAGGTAAAACTATCCATTATTTCTCAAAATACCTGATAATAATCATGTAGCTCTATCTTTAGACCACTTGGTCTAGACCATGGGTTGAGAACCAGAGCTCCATTTTTCTTAAATAAGTACAAAATAAAAGTATTTGCTTATTAGTCGAAATTTTATTTGCTGATAGAATTTTATGTAAACTATAAATTGAGTGACTAGAAAAACAGCAACATCTGTATGATCAGTCTTACTTTAACAAAATTGTTTGACTGTTGACTCTGCTGTACATTTTAAGGGTCTATATTTTGTGGTGATGTTGTGTTGGACTGCATGATATTGAAATTAACATCGAAAGACGGGCAATATGACCACAAACTATATCCTTACAATGACGACAGAATTCAATCAGCACATTTCTGAAAAAGCACTGGCACCAAAGAAACATCATCTCAGTTTCTCACAACTAGGATTTCCAACAGGACTGTTGGGCAGCATTACAGAGAACAGAGTACGATACAGGGGGCTTCTTTCTCTCAGCGTACTGATGAACAAGGTGATATATGCTGATCTAACAAGCAGTAAGTCCAGAAACACAATATATACTAACTCCCTTCAGGAGGTAAGGGAAGCCAGAGAGACTATTGTGCAATCCTCTTACAATCAAGCACAAATGCATCCCAATGAGAGTGTGTGTATGTGTGTGTGCGTGTGTGTGTGTGTAGGGCACAAACACAAACCCACAGGAGGTACTCTCCACTGCCATCAAGGCCTCTGTGGAGGCATTTCCCAGAAAAACATGGGTTATTTTCCAAATGGTTCCAATGTGAAGAAAGACAGGACACTGAGGTCTCAACAACTGCATGGGTTCATGTGTGTGTGTGTGTGTGTATGTGTGTACGTGTGTGTGTGTTGAAGCTGGGTTGGCAGGTTCCTCCACAAAAAAAGATTGAAGAGGAAGAGAGATTTTGGAGGAAAGGTTGCCCTGGAGTAAAAGAAAACTTTATTATGGTTTCCAGCACCATAATCTCTTGTGTGCGTATATCCATTTGGGTGTGTGTGCATGAGGAGAGGAACACATCATCTGAAATCAGTCGCGCTACATTCCCCCCCTTTTTGTTAAATTTACCCAAATTGATGTTAAACTGCCTTAAATGGACCCAAAGGAGCAGAGAGAGTGGAAGCCCTCACCCTGTCCGCTGTCACCTTCGTCACTACAGACTGACTGTAATGTGTGACTTCATCCTGACCACTATTACAGAGTGTTGCGTGGATAATCATCCATCACGTACTACGTCCGCACAACACAAGTTGATACAATTATCTCACACACTATATACCCATATGTCAGGCTAGCCCATATGTGACCTCCAGACCCTATAAACTCCTTCACAGAGGCTTCTCAGTGCATCTTATTAAAAAAAACAAAACACTTTTCCTACCTGTTATCCAGTAACATTATGCATCCACAGCATCCACAGTAAAGCGGAGATAACACTTATGTCATATAATGATATCTAAAATATAAGATGATACCTAGGCTCATAATATCACGATAACGACACAATATCAATATATTGCCCAATCACTCCCACCCTCTCCAGTCCATCAGTCAGCAGTGATGCCACCTTGCAGTTTGCTTCAGCTGCTCCTGTCATCAGCAGCTCAAGTGTTTTTGCAGAGGAGCCCAGGGGGGTCCGCTATAACTTGAAGGCTGAAACACCACTTTTTACATCAGACAAAGTGCTATTAGGGGCAAATGAGCAGCCAATTCAGCCGGGCAGCCAAGTTTTCGACCCGTGGCCCAAATGAGGCTCATGGGACAAATTTAGCCAATTTTGATTTTGTATGTCTTCACAAAATATATATTATTAGTAGAATAGTTTTCATGATGAATACATTACCAGGCAGGAAGTTCTGTCACAGTTCAGTTTAGTGCAGCTGAGGAGTTACCGACCTTCCACTGCATGCCCGTGTATGTTTGTGATGTTTACATCACTCCTTCCCTCTCCAGTCCATCAGTTAGCAGCCATGCCATCTTGCAGTTTGCTCTAGTTGCTACGCTAATTAACCTGTAATCAGCAGCTCAAGTGTTTTTGCAGAGGGGCCCAGGGGTCCACAGTCAGTTAATAGCCAAAACACCATTTTTTACAGAAGAAGTGCTATTAGGGGCAAATGAGCAGCCAAACCTGCGGGGCAGCCAAGTGTTTAACCTGTGGATTGGCCCAAATGAGGCTCATGGGACAAATTTGGACTACTCTGAACCCAAGTTTGACATTGTAAGTCTTAAAAAACGTATAGATGTAGTAGAAATAGTTTTAGCAGCCATAGTCTGAGGAATTATTACTGCTCCATCAAACTGATATAAACAAATACTTCACGATATCAGGCAGGACATTCAGATGATATTGTCCCTTTTTGAAGAAAAAATTTTCTCCTCTGTAATAGAGTTGAATTTAATAATAATTCAAATTAATATTCCCTTAAATTGTGTCACGCTTGCACCATTAGGTTACAGCTAACAGAGCTGCTCCTTAACTGTTCCTTAAAATTAGATTTCTCAGGCCCACCAGGACAGCAATTTGCTGTTTCTTCATCTCTGTTTAGCTGTAGAGAGACAGATGCCTCTGAGGAGTCGCTGTCTGTTTGTTTAGGACAGACATCGACTCCAGATGAACACTGATGTAGGTGTCAGACAGCCGTCACAGCCTCCGGATCTGCCTGGCCTGTCCGGTGTGAGACCGTGTTTTATACTTGGCAGGACAACAGAGAACAAGTCATGTGAGAGTGCAGCCAATTCCTCCCCACTCATTAAAATAATCACTCCTGCATGTTTCTGTGTGTGTGTGTGTGTGTGTGTGTGTGTGTGTGTGTGTGTGTGTGAATAACAACTGCCAAGCAGACTTAAGGTGCATTAATAGTGTTATTCCCATGACATTTTTACATGAATGTGTTTTTGTAGCCTGTCTTCTATCAGTTTACCACAAACAGCCAATCCACAGACAACACAGACATTTGCGGCACACAGCAACACACACCACCTGCATGTGATTTTGTGCATTTTCTGCTAAAATGCTCAGAATAAGACTGACTGTTATTTCCTTCAAACTCTTTCTTTTTCATCTTCTCTCCTTGTGTTCCTTAAAGGGAAAATTAACCTAAGCCCTTTTAATGTGAGTGTCTAGTCAGTGTTGATGGTAAATGTAGTCAGTTGAGGTTATATATTCCTCAGTGCATAGAAAGCTAAGCTCTTCTGATGCCCATGTTTCAGTGCATCACCAGCTTAGCCTAAACCTATTACTTAGCTGACAAAAATACTCATCCAGCACACCTCCTGGCTACGCAGAGGTGGAGGCTAGAAATCCAAGCTAAATTTTGCAGGATAGCCAGGATCTCTGGGCCAAGAACTCCTTTTCGGTGTGCCATTAATTGTTTACAGTCCAATTAGCAACTTGAGATGCGAGAAAAGAGTTGGCGCCTAATATGTACAAACAGAAATCTGCACATGAATGCAGATAATGCAACTAATAAAAAGCTAAACTGTCGTCTATTTTTTTTAAAATTCAGTCTCTGCTGGTCACATAATGAATTGCTGTCTGATTTTTGAACGGATGAAACAAATTAAATTTAACTTTAACTAAAGATTAGCCTCATGTTTTGTGTGTTTTGAGTATGTGTGTTTGTACCTCACTGATGATACCCACGGCACCGTGGATTTTGGCCATGTGACCCAGGAGAGCAGGACACTGTTGTCCTACAATCCTCAGCGCTGGTAGAAAGCTGACCAATGAGGAAGGGCTGGCCTGTGACACGTCCACGAGCGCACCCAGTAGGGCCTCGGTTAGGGATTGGTCTCCCAGGTAACTGACTAGTGTGGGCACCTGAGGGCTCAACATCTGTACAGGTGAGAAGTAACACAAATAGAGAGGAAAGAGAGTTAAAGCATTATTCATTTTTCTTGATTTTGATACTGAATTGACCCTCCCTATGACACAACACCTTTGGAAACTTGGTCAACTTTGTCCTTTCCTGTTGCCTGTACTAAAGTATACTATGTGCTTGACTCCTCTAGATTAAATATTAGCAAAACTAGCTAGTTCACCTGTATCAACTGTTAGCAAGCTACCATAGCCTCTTCATTCACAATGTAAGCTTATGAGAAAAAGGCTTTTTGAGCTGCAGTGCATCATATGACATTGTCATTACACAGTTTGGCCACCATTTCAGATTCAGTTGGATTTACTTCAAAGCCTGGCACTCTTCCTGAGGGCTTCAGCTCATCAATGTATTGTACATTTTTTTTTCAACATTAGCTAATATGTGACAATATGCATATGCCACTTTTACAGGTCCCCCAGCAACACCTCATCTTCACAATTTGGTTTTCTTTTCAACATATATATGAGCGTAGCACATAGCATATCAAAACATAGGAAACGTAAAGGGAGAATGGTCAATTTTCCTCCCAGTTTGGGCACCACAGTCACTTGACTCACAAACACTACAAAACAGAGGCTTTAGGTGTGTTTAATGAAGGCCGGAGGTGAGAGGAGTGACCTTGGAGCGAGATGAACCAACTGGTGACTAATAATAAACAATAGCTTGTCTGTCTTCCTCCTCATTATCGGGACTGGTCACACTGGGCTGCACTAGACTGGACTGGATCAGACTGACAATGCCCACCATCGGCGGCCTTCCTGCTGCTATTTTATGAGTCACTTGTCTGAATAATTGTGTTAATATCAAAAATATCTCTTCGTCATTGAGAAGATGTTTGATAAAAAGAAAGGCTGAAAACCACATCACTTCCAGTAAGTGAATATTAGGATGCAGATGATTTGATGACGAATGCAGCTGCAATCACAACGGAAATATTTAGTGTGTCTCCGTGTGGGGTGGAGATTAGAATAACTCCAGATGGCTGGTTGTGTGTCTCTAGTGCCATGTACTCTGTTTGCTGGTATGTGGTACTTTCCCCTCATGTTCAGAAAAACATGCAGGATTAAGGGAATTCCTACTGACAAATGTGCTCTTCTCATGCAAAACATTATTTCTTCACTTCACTAACTATGTTCCAGTGTAATTTTTCCACATATCGACATGAGGCAAAGTCGAGCGGTAAAAGGTCTGACTAAGCTTGGCTCAAAGGCAGAGATGTGACCAAAAAAAGCCACACACGTACTTTATTGTAAGCCAAGGCCAAGTTAAATGGAAATGTATACCCCAGAGGCTTAGTTCTGATTTAGTTGGATGGTGCTTTATTTTCAGATAACCCCAAAGTCTACTATTGTAACTACTACATCATTTAAAAAAAAATAGGTGTTTTAATTAGGTGTTTGTAGGTCATGGCTTCTTGAAACTGTTCCAAGGCCGACAAAGATAGCGCTAACAAAAAGCTTTTAAAATATATGATGAAGTTTTATTTGGGAGATTAAACTTTGCTCTCATAAATCTGTGTTTTTGAAGTGTTTAATCATACATTTACCACTTAAATCTCCCAGTAATATCTCTCTCCCCAGGCTCAGTGTTTTTTTTTTTTTTTTGTTTTCTTTAAGCTAATGGTCCTAATCCGCTGCCGTAACACTGTGCTTTATTTCTAACATAAAGCTACACCTAAAACTATGCAAACACTCACGAGTGGATGTTGCTCTGCAACCATCTGGATGAGTCTGATCAGGTGCTGCTGCTCCGATGATTCCAGCTGTGACATCACTGCAGTGAGGTTACCTAGGTGACGGTGGATGGTATCTGGTTGTCTGGGATAGACTGAGGGCAACACCCGTAACAACATGTGGTTACCTACAGGGAGAGAGAGGGGAGAGACAAAGACTTTGGTGAGCCACATAGCCGAATTCAAAACTGTACGCCATACATTTTTAAATACAAACTTGTCGACCACCATTTAAATATTGAAGCTGTTCACCAAAGACAACAGCAGTTAGACAGAGAAAAAAAAATATTTTGTGTCCAGTACGAGCAGTAGAAATGGAGACATAAGTCCAATGTGTGATAAAATGCCCAAAATATGATAAATTAGACATTAAATTATCCCCAAACCAACCCCCAGATTTCCTGTGGCAAAAATGTCAGATAAATAAACAGTATTATCATGCTTTTATTTAGGACATATACTATTTGTTTATGTTTTTATCCATTTTTATCTACTGTAATTCAGTTTACAGTGTTATTTCCATGGTGCTAATTCCACACACTGTACACCAGAGATTTTTGTTTTCTTTTTACTGTACGCATTATTAACTTTACTCTACGTAGGTATGCGCAGTTGACAGTTTATTAGGTGCACCTGGCTAAAACGAATGTACACAATACAACAGCCATGTGATAAATCTTCCCTTCATGAAGATTATAACTAATGATTGTTTTGATTAAAAATTGATCTGCTGATTATTTTCTCCGATGTAATTAAATTTGGCTTTCCTCAGGCTTTAATACTTGAACAATCATCCAGCTGTTTCAAGTTTTTCTCTCCATCAGACTTCTTGTTATCTGTTGCTGCACTCCCAGATCTCAACAATTATCTCAACTCTAATTTTATTACTACCAAGAGAATCAATGACCAAAGCTTTGAAAATAAGCCAGTCGTATGAGAGCAGAACTTTCCATTAAGCTGTTTGAAATATAGCTGTACTGCAACATTATGCATATTTACTGTAACTTAATTATTTTCTGCAGAAAACATATACATGTACATGGCCCCCAGTCATGATACAACATCTGTGTTTAGTGAATGAAACTTTCTCCATTTGTTGTCAATGTTCTGTCAGTGATGCTGATGCAGGAAAAAAGAAAGTCAGTGCTGACGCATGAGTGGACATAAAGGCATTTGTAAATCACCACGCAGCCCAACAAAACCCACGCCGTTACCCAACAGCCTTTGACTCACGTATGCAACATCTTTAAATAATTCACATCCCGGAACAAAGACTCTTGTTTTCAAATGGTAGGTTCATTATTGGTGACATTTCAAGATTTCAAACAATGGCTTTTGTGTCCTACAGTGAAACAAACACCAGACAAGCAGATATTGTAAATTTAATCTTTAACCACAGTAACATTTTGAAGCTCATAATAATAAAAGTTGTGTAAAATAAAGGTTTATGTCACAGGACTGAATGTTCAGGGATTTATTCTAATACTCTTTTATTAAATTTACTGAGTGAAGAAAGACAAAAGAACAGACTGATTTTTAAAGGATGAAGTAATGAACACTTGTAATATAACAAATAAGTTTTCAGCTTGAACACATAAGGTTGCATGTTGAGTCCCATATGATGATAAATTAGATTTGTTTGGATAAACTTAATTTATTCATGGTGGACGATGATGGACGTGCTGCAAGTTGGATGGGTATCATCAGGATTTTATCGGTGCTACTACTCTTACAGATACTGCTTATCGATCTGTGCACTGCTGTCCACTGATAACACTAAAACTTTCAATTCAAGAGCAGCTCAGCCGCCTTTGACATCTTGAAAGCAGTATTTATCACATTTACAGTATTTATAGCATTTTTCATATCCGGTCCATTATACAGTGAACTTTTGTCACATTTGATCAAATCTTACAGCAGGAGCCTAAATAAATGAGTATTAATGGGATAAGCAGGTGAATCACAGCTATAAATCACTTTAACCACAGGCTGATCCTGGAACAGAATGAACAGAGAGGACGGACTGTTCTGTACTGTTCTGTACAGAGGCAGAGGAGGAGGAGAAGACTGCCCATAAATATCTAGAATATGACCATTGGCCCTTTTTATGTCCCTTTCTCTTACCTTTCATCATAGATCATACTGCATAACATCACAAACATACAGCAGCCGTCTCTACACTTATGACACAAATCACCATAAAAAGAGACAGATACAGTACATGTGCAGAAAGAGAGAGCTGGTAATAACCATAAAGTTAAGACTGTAGCATTTACAGGTCTGTTCAGAGGAATGTTAAAAGGCAGGAGGAGACGATGAGGGTCTGCACAGAAACGCACTGAGGAGGGTTTATAGAGCTTATTTGTTAGAGCACACATCTGAACACACAGGCAGTACACCTGAGACACAACCTGGCTGGACTGAATATATTCTTTTGATTTTTGATTAAATATTGACTTACTGAACCATATTTTATTTTGTGAGACTGCCTTATTTGACTCCCACTTTATCTCCCTACAGCTGTATCTGACCTTCATACCTTCATTCCAGCTTACACCCAAACCCATCATCATGGCTTACAAATGTCAATAAAATATCCTGTAATGACCTTTGTTTCCTCAGCACACAAAGACGGCATTTTTGAAAGGCTGCTCGGACGTTTTCCAAGAAAACTGAGAACAAACTGATCTGACAAACTATTGTTAACTTCATGTGAAGGGGCAGGAGAGGACATGGTGGCTTTTCTTTTGCTGTGCTGTTTCCCAAATGTCACATTAGAATTCCAAGGTGAGCCACAAAAGAAAATGACAAATTCTGCAGAGACACTTAACTTTAAATACAACAATATAGCTATTGGCCATCTTACAGTGATATTCTTTCTGTGTCCCTGGTATATTAAAATGTTAAATGTGCATAATACTTCCATAAAGCCCCTACGAGGACACTAAAACAGTCTGAGTCATGGGAAAAATGATTTTTAGTGTCTTTGCTATAGTAGATGTGGCTTTGGTAATAAGACATTACAACCCACAGCAATGACAAAACCATAAACTGGAGGTATCGCTAACAGTGCTGAGGCCAGCGCACCTAAATCAAAGTAACTTTATGAGATCCGAATTAAAGGTCTAGTGTGTAAGATTTAAGGGGATTCATATGGCAGAAATTGAATCTAATATTTATCAGTATGTTTTCATGAGTGTATAATCACCAGAAAACAAGAATGGAATGAAGGAATGGGTGCGAGTCTTCTTCCATGGAGGTCACCATGTTGCACCGCCATGTTCCTACAGTTGCCCGGAAAAGACAAACCAAACATTGGCTCTACATTTGTCCATTTATGTTTTGCATGAATTTCTCCTACATGCTTGGAAGGGGAGAGCGAGACAATGTGTTTGCAGTCAGCAAGCTCACAGCTAGATCCTTTAAAAGCAAAATGTAAGAAATGGCATCGTAAGTTTTATGTAGTCTGAAAAACAATCAACAAGATTAAAACTCTACAGCCATGCTAATTGGCACTGTGAGGGAGGCGCTATTTTTTCCCAGGATGATGAAGGAAATACCTACCCTACTGTGCCTCTGATTGGCTTAACCTGATACTTTTACTGTAACCAATTACACCCCTCATGCCTAAACTTAACCACCTCAAAAGACCAAAGCCAGTAAAAGCAAGTACAAGCAAATCAGAGACTTCACCATCCTGGGAAAAAAAATTGTGAGGGCATACTTTGAACTAAATACTAACATCAGTATGTTAACATGCTGACGTTAATCTTTATACCACATTCATGATCTTATTTTATTATATTAGCGTGCTAACATTTGCTTTTGCTAATTTGCTAATTAGCAATAACCACAAAGTATAGCTGAAGCTAGTTTTTCAGTTTTGCAGGTATTTGGTCACAGATGACAGTGTGGGGTCACAGAAGTTGTGTTGACCAGAAATCAAACTAAGACGAAGAACAACTCAGAATGTTCTGAACTCTCAGAAGAAGTTATTCAACTTCCTTGACCTTGTTATCAATATAAAAACATAAACATAAACCGGTCATCCTGGTTTCACATTAACATCACATATCTGCAAATATGGCGACATCTGTACTGATGCCTTCAAGGTGCTATCACTGTAGGAAATTCTATTCATTACAGAACCATGAAGGTCTGAAGTGCATTTCCTGGCAATCCATTTAATAGTTGTTATGATATTTCAGTCTGGCCCAAAGTGGTGGGGATACAAACAATGACATTATCACTCATAAAGCCACGGCACTAGCATGGCTAAAACTCAATCATTGATCAGTACAAATACAAAAAAAATATTTATATATATATTCCATATCCATTTATATCCAGCAAAGCACATAACCTGCCAAAAGACACTCCTCAACACTGAACACTGAGGGAGGTTATTATGCAGAGCAAAAATGCAGAGATCAGCACAAATTATATCCTGAGGGATGTCTCTGAATATCTTTATGACTTAAACATGTTCATTGTACCTTCCAACATTCATTTTGTGTAAGTATGTCCCAAAAGTCGTACATCATGCAGGCTTGAATGACCTCAGGTGGGCGAGGGCGGAGAAACTGTCAAATCAAAATGTAAAAGACAGGAGTCAAAGAGCCCATATCTCTGGGATTCTGTTCATTTTTGTTGCATGAGTGACCCTAAAGCTAACCCTAAAGTATTCAGGACCATATGAAACATGTCTGTCCAGCTGGAAGCGATCCAAAGAAAGACACGTAGGGGTTTTCATCACGTGTACACATGACTCAAAATATTTCATGCATAAAGATATTTTACATCTAGATCATAAAGTGTACACCATAACAGCCGGCCAGATGTGCACCAGGGCAATACGTAGATTTACATCCATAAACATCAGAGAAAATCTCTCCTGCAAAGCTTAAACTCGGTGACCATCCTCCTTTTTCACCTACATAACTTCACACATACAGACTGTCTTTGTCTGTGCGAGAAAGACAAAATGTCCCATTCAAACTTCCTCTTCACCCTGTATCATCACCGAAGACCTCAGAGTGACGCTTTCAGACAATGACGAATCCCAGACAGACACATTACTCAGCACCTCTTTCACTAACTGCTGAGTTATCACAGATTAAGCTCAGCTGGAGGTGCGTGCTTGATGTCATCAGATGATTTCCCCTGATGCAATGTCAATTCAATAAGACGTACTTAAACAGCAAAGTAGGCCTACACGAAATCCAAAAATGACTCAGAAACATGTTCTGACCTGATGCAGAAACGGTTCAGGCATGTTTAAAGATAAAACATACTTTCAAAATGGTAACTAATTTAAGTGGCAAAATCAAAATGGTGGAAAATCCATCATAAGAGGCGCTGTCGTAGAGCACACTGACTTGTGTGCCCAGTTTCAAGTCAGTCACATGGCCTTTCCAAAACTGCCTTTCTGGGCCTTAATTGCAGCGCCACCATCTGGTTGATTGGGCTCATATTTGGAGCATTGTGGAGCACTTGCACATCATCTCTAGTTACTGGGCCGAATTTCCACAAGAAGCCAGCAAAATAAGATTCCTAGCTGCTGTAGTGTCATTGCTGAGATATTTCTGTTTTTCAATATACAGCCTGTTACATTTATGTATCTTATCTTATTTTATCTAATCTTATCATAAATTGCTGCAGTGACAATACAAGAACAAACAAGAATGCTTCTGTTTCAACAAATGGTAATCCATACAAAATAGAGTGCATTAATTGCAATAGATACAAAATATACCAAGTATTCAAGAGTAAAATAATTCCACAAGCCGGGACACTGCATCGTCCACAGAAATGAGTCATTCACTGTTGAACATAAATTCACCATATATTCTGAAATATATGCTGTTTAGCCTTTAAAATACGCATGTGATCCTTGCTAATGGAATTATCCACTGAGTTGTGTTTGGTCTGTGAATCTTTTTCCATAACAGTGCGATACATTTTTTTGGCGTAAAGCAAGCCGAGGTCTACAAATGCTCGTTCATTTTTACCACAATTATGTTTCTCATGGATATAAGCCCAACAGACAAAGCCCGGGGTAAAGAAAGATTTGTTTTGAAAAAAAAATCCTCTTGATTATAACTCTTCTTCCCAGGACTCCTACTGTTCCTTCCAGGAAGATTTGCCAGATACAATGTTCTTCTAGTTTCTGCACATTTTGTGCAAATGTCTGGTACATTTTTGTTGTATGTATCAATTTAATCCCACTAGTGTACGCAGCATTTGCTGAGGTGTTTCTGCAGTAACGCCACTCAACAGTCACTTGTCACTCGAACTGTATTGATTAGTTTAATGTCTCTTCTTTTTTAGTGCTGTTTTCTTTGCTTGGTCAGCAAATGTTGACAGCTGATGCACATGCTAAACACCAGGGCTGGGACGATACACTTACTTCCTGATTCGATACTATCCCAATACTTGGGATCTGATTTGATATGTATTGTGATTCTACAAGTACTGCAACTCAATTTATTGCGATCTTTGTTGCTTTTTTTAACACTAGACCATAAAGACCTTATATGAATATGAATGTATGAAGCATACATATTTGAAAGATTGCATATCATGAGTCATATTTCCAAAAAACTGTAATTTACATTTCAGTCTTTGAGTTTTATTTCAGCAACATCATTGTATATAAAAGTAGTAAATCAAATACTTCTTGAAGTAAACTTAAGCTGTTCCTGTCATCAAGCTGGTGTTATAAGAAATAACAAATAAAATAAGATGTTAGTGTAACATTCTTAACATATCAAATTGAACTTGAAAATGTCCTTCTAAAACTAATGTTCATTAAGTAATGAACAATAAAGAGAATAAAAATATACATGCTGCTCTCTCCTGGCAAGCAATGACCCTTTGAGGTTGCCGTAGCTGGTCAACGTGAAAGGTTGAGGTCAGAGTAATAAAAAATTAAATTGGCAGCAGTTTGTTTTAACAGGGCAGGTGAAATATATGCCTCACTCCATGCACACATCATTTCACATGAAGCATATGAAGTAAAAGAGGTCCATTTGTTAATATTACCACGACTGCGAATCTAACTTTATTAGTGTGTCAATGGGAACTTCCATTCTGTGTTAGCATCAAGCTAACAGATCAAGCACTAGTTATTATTTATTTAGTTATTATATTAGTTATTTGGTTAAAGAGATGGTTAACATAAAAGTTTTAGGTAAGTTTATTGTTTTCCCCATGAAGAAATTAATATGTGCCTGCTTGAACAGACCTTTGTTGTATTTGGTGTAGTCTTAAGTACAAAACAGCAATATTAGACTGTCTTGGTTCAGTGGTTGAGTGTCTCTGGGATCAAATTGATCATAACAAGAAATAACAGACACTCAACAGTCATTTTGCAGGGGTGAGGTGTGTGTTTTTCTAATCTCTCTCTGAAGAAAAGTCCACAGTGTCAAACCCCTGGTCTGATGCACATCTACTAGGTGGGTGTGAAGCAGATGGAAAAGTTGCTTAAGACAGTGTTGAACTCTACTCCTTTTAGTAAATAAAACTTTGAAAGCTTTAATATCAGAAAACAAAAGCAATATTGTCTTCTTCTTGTGAGGCAGTTTTGCTACCGTTTCCTTTTTTACTCACACAACTCCCTCTCTGTCTGTGCAGCTGTCTGAATGAAACGTCTGTTCCACCCAGATAACAGATGAAGTGTGTGTTTCAGTAGGTATTTGATGGAGAGAAAACAGACACAATGAAACAGAGACAGACAGAAATATGGCGGAAGGGTGGGAGAACAGGCAAATCCTAAAATCTCATGAGGAAGTCATTATTTCCATCCCTTTGAAAATACACACACACAAACACACATGCACACACAAGAACATATACAGTCACACCATACACATGCACATACAGTGTATGCACACAAATATGCACATACACACTGGTGAGGCTGACAAATAAATAAATAAACAGAGCGAAGCAGGAGAACAATAAACCCATTTAGAAATCCCCGATGTCTGGGATCCATTCAAACTTCCCTCAATGTACACACACACACACACACACACACACACACACACACACACACACACACACACGCTCATACACCGTCTCTGCATGGGGCAAAAATCAGGAAAGTTTATGTTCTCTGCTTCCTCCCCCTTCCATTACCTCTTCCCCCCTCTCTCCTTCTCTGTGTGAGTCGCAGGAGCTCCAGTTATATCTGATTACGACATACAGGCTACCTCCAACGACGCATTACTCATCGCCTCACTCGCAGGCCGGAGCGCTACTTTTACATTTCAACACTTGTGAGAGCCAAACACTTTCACAAGGATGGAAATTTAGAGAAAATTTTCGAACTCTTTTTCTCAAAGGACATTCCTCACATGTTTGAATGTACTATTTTGTGTAATGATGGGGTTTGAGTTTAGTTTCAAATCTAAGTATGGATTAAAGATGATTTAAAGGGATAATTCAGGTTATTTGAAGTGGGATTGTATGAATTACTTATGCATGGTCAGTGAATTATCTATAAAAGATGCATGTCAGCATGTAAAGAAGAAGCACAGAAGCTAAGCAATGGACCGCTGTGGACTGGGTCATCAGAAAAAGGTTTTTAGTCGTGTAAAAAAGAGTAGCTTAAAATAATCTGTATCAGTTTAAGTGTGCACTATATTTAGAATATTTTCACTACTTTACTTTGCTGTCAGTCAGCCCTTCAGGTGGGAAAGCGCCGTTATAAAAGCCAAATATCACTCTCTCCATATCAACCAATCTCTATATGCAAAATCTGTTATTAAGAGAACACAGGAGTTGCTGGTCTACCACGGCCTCAGTCTGTTAGATTGTTGATGTTATTGTGTGACTTCAGGATAGGCTGGATTCACTGAATTCACACAATAACACAAACTAATAGACTGAAGCAGTGGTAGATCAGCAACTCCTACGTTCTGCAAGGTAAAATGGATGATTTCGCCTATGGAGTTTTGTTTGGAAAGAGCGATATTTGGCTTATATAACAGTGCTTTATATAACGGCTGTCTGAGTGTGAAGTAAAGTAGTGAAAATATAGCGTACACTTAAACTGGCGCTGATTTTTTTTAGGTGGACCTTTTTTAAGTTTGAAGAAATTCCCCCCCAAGTGTAACTTTTTGGAAATTCCCGGGATAACCTGAAAACTCACCTGCAGTCATGGCTATCACTGACGTGGAGCCATAAAAAAGTTTTTCAAGGTCTCAACTCTTAATCACCCTTCAGCATACAGTCATAAATACACACAAAAAAAACAGGCTGATTGATTGATTAGCTCCAGACAGAGACGCTGGTCTCTTGATCATGCACACACACACACGTGAAAGCAATCGCATGATCCCCTGGTGGGGATGATAAATATCTGATAAATCAGCCCAAACATTTACTGTGGAGAGTTATTATAACTGACAGAAATGATGGATCAAATATCAAAAAACAAGATCCAAGTTGTAATAAAACAGATTTATCCTCTAAGACGAAATTGCAGGGCTAAAGGTATGCATGTTTATGGATGAATACAGTAAATCAATGGGAAGTTTTCATAAGTACTGTATAGTAATACAAATGTGAATATGTGTGTGTGTGTGTGTACAGCCTAAGCAGCCCCTCTCGCTGGCTGGACTACTCCATACTGCTGGGCTTCCTGCCAAAGGATTGCTCAGCATTTAACGAGAAAGAATGAAAGAGACACACACACACACACACACAGAGGGAGGTGGGGAGTCATTGGGGGAGGAGGGACAAATACTGTATGAGGGAGTGAGGGGTTGAAAAACGGAGTGGTGGACCTGCAACGCAGCAGAAAGTGAGACAGACAGAAAGGACACAACACACACACACACACACAGAGGCGAGGAGCGGACCTGAAACTTCAGCAGACACACTCATTCATACTCTCTCTCACACTCTCAGTCAGCAGCAGCAGTATGTTTCGTTGGAGGCTCCCCCAGGCAGCGTGTGTGCTGTCAGCATGTGTGTGTCTTGTTCTCGCATACGGGGATGATGATATTGAGGTCAACTACGCTGACACCTACTACAATGAAATCACAGATGGAGACACGCCAGAACGTAAGTGTTCAACTGTGCATGTGTGTGATTAAGATCTTCAGATGGATGTGGTTGCAATTTAATTAAATCCTGGAGCGTGAAAATTGATTTCTTTTAGGATTCATGCATCACGGGGTGTATATCAGCAGAGCCCTGATAAAAACTGTACAACAGTAGTTATCACAATGATTCAAGAATGTGATTAACTTTTACCATAAGATGACAGAGAGCAGAAAAACTGAGAAATATAAATAAAGAAAAAGTTGGGGTCCAGTAGCCACTTCACAGGTTGGAGAAAAAGTTGGAGGGTAAGTGTTCTGGGTCTTTGAATACATTTTTCAAATTCAGTGAATTATTTAATAAATAAACTGGTTGGCCACTATGCTGCTGATGTTCTTGTGACAGAGTCATCATCATTGCTAAGTTTACTAAGTACTTTTTTTCATCGTCAGTTAATCTGTTCATTATTGTTTGGTCTATAAAATGTCAGAAAATTGTGCAAAATGTCACAGAAATTAAGTCATGGGAGAAAAAACTTGAAAAAAACTTTCACGTACGTTTAATTCTGATGGCTGTGTCACATAAAGACAATTATTGGTGACATCTGCCTCTTGAATCAGCACTGCAACAATGGAATTCAGAGCTTGCATAAAGTGGGGGCCACCCTGCAAACTTATATTGATTCTGCGGACAACTAGACGGTGTTTGCTGATATCACAAAGTCTGACACACTATCCAAGATACAGAGGCCATTTAAATGACAGTGTTACAGTGGTAGAGGGCTCAGTGGCCGATGAGTGTCTGCCATCACGATGCACAGTTACATTTATGACAACTCACAAAAACTAAATGATGATTTAACAGTTTTATGACTGAACTCTTCCAGGCATTTGTGATGCAAACATGCCATGGGAATTTCAAAATATAGGCAGATCTTAAGGACGATGATACAAATCAGTATTTTCACTTTGCATCGATCATATCGGATCACTGAAACAGTGAATCAATACAACAGTCTAGATTGGTGTATTGTTACACCCCATATCGATCAGCGTTTCCAAAGATTTGTCCAACAACCCGAAGATATTCAGTTTACTGTCAGAGAGAAGTAAAGAAACCAGGAAACTAAAGCAACAACTAAGGATTTTTTTCATTGTTGATTAATCTGTTGATTATTTTCCCAATTAACTGATTAGTTGTTTGGTCTATAAAATGTCCAAATATGGTGAAAAATGTCCACCAGTGTTTCCCAGAGATGATATCCTCAAATGTCTTGTTTCAACCACCACCTAATAGCAACATTTTAAGTTTGTTGTCATAAAGGAGTAAAGACACCAGAAAACTTTATCTGTAAGAAATGACTCAAGAAATTAATCAATTATCAGATTAGTGATTAATCCTGTGATTGGTGATTAATTTAACAATCAATTGACCAATTATTTGATGCAGCTCTACAGGAAATACTCACATTTAAGAAGCTGGAATCAAAGAATTTTGTTTTTTTCTCTTAGAAATGGCTCAAACAAGATCATCAAAATAGTTGAACATTAATCAAATAGTTGACTTATCAATTACTCATTGCTATAGAGATGATTTCAGTTGTTGCAGCAGCACAAGGACAGAAATAATTACAGATAAGAGAGAAAGTAACAAATAAATATGAGGTATATAAAACTAATATAAGAACAGAAGTAAAAATTGAAACCTCACAAGAGTGATTAAAAGCTTTAAATCCAGAGATAGACAGAGAGGACAGAGAACAAGCGCCGCAGTATGTACAGTGACTGTTGGCAGAGACAGAGTTTGTGTATGAGACAAGCGGCATCAAAGAATATGCTGAGCCAGAGAAGCTGAGGGCTTTTAAAGCTGCCGACCGGGACCAAAACATATTACAGCATGACTGACTGCTCACCGGTCACAGAAACACTCCAGTATATCACCATGAAGCTCTTCTCTCAGCTGTTTTGGAAAGCATCACTTTTTACGAAAGAGATTCATGTCTTCAAGTGTGTACATTAAAAGACATGAAAGAAAGTGTGAGAGCATATGAGCGTTTGTGTGCCTGCATTGGGCCCCTCACAGCTTGCATTTTGCATTTGATTGTTGTTTAAAAGTTGGCAGGAGGTGTAACTGCAGCACCAGCGGTTAACAGGCAGCAAACTTCGCTCTGGGCGCAGCCTGCCATGTGATTAAACTTGACTGAGGGCAAAAATTGAGAGTGGCTTCAACAAAAAAAAACTAAGAATAGTAAAATACAAGCACATGAATTACGTTTCTGCCTGCCAAAGCAAGAAACGGTGGGAGCAAGAAGGACAAAGAAACAAACAAAAAAATTGCAGAATTGGCCCACTGCTGGACGAGGACGAAAAAAGTCACGTGAGTTTGAGAGGTCACAGCCTGGAGGAAGACACAGACTGTTGCTCTGAATCTCTGAGTGGAATTTGAATTGAGGACAACACGAGAAAGGTCACGACATGACCTTGTTCATTTTAAAATGAATGACAGGCTAAAACATTACATGGAAGAGATAAGTAAACCCAGACTGCTGGCAAAACGAAGGTCCAGGTCAGAGTCGGACCGGGGACAAAATTCAGCCCTGGAAGTTTTCATATGGGCTGGTCCCACCTCCGTTTCTTGTAACTCAATAATCACGACTGTGGCCAAAGAATCGTTTGCAGTTTATAGCGTAATCAAGATTGACATTTTGAGGCGATTATAGGCAACAGACCTACTATTGTATTTGCGTATAGAATTGTTTTCGATATATATTTGGCATGTCTTGTCTTATATCCTTCAGCATCAGCCTCCTTTTCCACTCCTCCAGTTTTTTTGATCCTTTACCCATTACATTTGTATTCTGGATTCAACTCTGCTTCTTCTGTCTTGGTTTCATTTCATTTTTTCCCACTTGACCTCTCACATGAATGGATGGATCCACTTGATGGGGTGGGGAGTGTGGTACCACTTCCTTACTTTTTTCCAGCTTACTGCATGTAGCTCATGAACCCATGAAGACAAAGATGACTCATTAAAACCAGTTGACAAATGTAGACATATTAGTGCTTTTTATCCAGAAAAAAACACAACTCCCCTCTTTACTTGCATGGGTTAACCAGACCATAATGGCAGTGACAATGACATATGCCAAATGCCAATGCGGCATCTACATATATATGTAAGAGTATGACAGCCAGGTCTGAGCCTGGTATAGACTGTAGTTCTACTAGGGTTGAATGGTATGCGCAAAATCATATTGCATTTGTTTTGACAGATATTGTGATTTCTACAAGAGTCAAGATTTTAGTGGGAATGGTAAATTTTGCATTTCATTTTCACTGAGAAAGCTAAAAAAAATGATGATATGATTTTTGTTGGGGTCTGTACTGTCATCCTTTTGAAGAGTCACACAAATAATTCATTCATTAAAGAACAGTAGAAATACTTTTCACAAATGCACCTGTAAAATATAACAAATAAAAGTAAGAGAAATAAGATGTAACCAATTCAAAGCAAGTGCAGCAGCAGCACTGCATAAGGTGAAGGATTCAAGCTGAAGTCCAAGGTCATTTTACCTTTTATTTACTCCCAGATCCATCAATATCCTTAACAAACCCCTGACAGACCTGTGCTTTTAGTTTGGTAAGTCAGAAGGAGCAGAGTGCATGAACCTTCTGCCTAATTTACTTTGAACCCCGGGGACAGGCAGCCAAAACAAATCCTGCAGTCTTGTGATAATGCCCCTCCAGAAGGTATAAACAGACTTTAAGAGGCTCAAAAGTTAATCAGAACAGTGTGTCTGACACATATTCTCCCCCCTGAATTGTTTTACCCTTCTTTCTCAATGTTTTTCTCTACAGTTGTTATCTCCCCTCCAAACTCTCAGCACGTCTTCCCTTTCCTTTTCAGTGTAGAAGAAACCTTCCTTCCTCCTTTCTCATCATTCATGCAGGAAGCCAGATGATCCCACTGGAAAAGCAAAGTGGTTTACGGGTCAATTGTCCTGATTCTTTCTCACGTTCTTATCTCTCCCCTAAAGAACCTCACTTCCCCTATTGTCTCCACCTGTACTCTTCATTTTACATGCGGTTAAAATATCTATCTCCACTATCTCTTTGACCCAAAATACGCCATCATCCGTCAGAATTTAATCTCTTCCAGAAGACTTTAACATATTTTACATTTTCTGTCATTCTACTTACAATTATGGCCTTGACATTGCTGTCAAAGCTGGAGAGATCATAGTATGTGCAACTCAGCACATGTATTCAAAGGTAAAGGTATTTCCTGCTTACTCTCTGTGATGCAACACCTGCCACAGCATCTGGTAAAAAACAAGACTGAGTAGGTTAAACCTTTTAAAACTTTCAGACTGGAACAAATTCACTCTCCCATCACTCATTTTTGAAGAGGAGAACATGGTTACATATAACATGATTACATGTTCATATTATGTGAAGTGGGGTTGTGTTAACTACAGTAGATGCCGGTCGGCTCGTGTGATGTCAAAGATGACCAAAGTCGTGCAATAATACAATCAGTTTCACAGTTTTAGGCAGCAGTAGACCAGCAACTCCCACATTCTGCAAGATAAATGTACTGATTTAGAGTCTGGTTGGTTTGGAGAGAGCAATATTTGTCTTACATAATGGTACTTTCCCATTAGAAAAGGGGAAAAGGCTGTCTGACAGCATGGTAAAATGGTAAAAATATTCTAAATATACCATAGACTTAAATTGATTTGTGTTTTTTAGGTGGGCCTTTTTTAGGTGGCTAAAATATGTTTTGCTGTTGACCCGTACAGTACTGTACATTGCTTAGCTTCCTACACTGGTACACCTGCTGCTTCCCGTACCTGGAGGTTCATCGACCGCCGTCTACTATACATACACTAACTATCAATAAGTACCCCATATGACTGCACTTTCAATAATCTGAACTATACTATACCTTTAAGGAGTTAAAATGCTGGATGTCTGTGAGGCAGGGATACTTCATGATGGACGCTCACAGTGAAAGCCTCCTCTGCATACATGCTGTAGAAACCCCAATGATTCCATCTTCTCTGAGATATCTTAACGTTTCTCTCTCTGTTTTTACCACCTCTCTCTGTAGCCACACCAAGTTCTGCCCCCTGCAGTTCTCCAGACCTGACCAAATGGGACAAAATCTTCTCGATGCTGGAGAACAGCCAGATGAGGGAGAACATGCTGCTTCAGTACGCAGATGACATCGTCAAGGTGGAGATGGGGTCACTGCGTGGAGAAATGCTCAGGTTGGTTTGACAAATGGATCAGAAAAAAATGTAGACTCAGCAACTCAGTCGTAATATCAAGAGGTCAAGATTGAAACTCAAACTCAGGTTTTTGTTCGTCAATGAAGAAATCGCTTCCTGCCTCAAAACAGCAATGTGCCAAAAATGAGCCTGACCACACCTCATTTCAACTCCAACACACCCATGGGTGCACAGATGGGTGCAAGTACACAACGTGTGCACTGAGCGTGAAAAGTCAACTGTGTTGGTTAGAAACTTCCAATGACAGTGTCGCTGCACTGTGTGCCACTTTGCGCTGGGCGTAAGTAAGGCCTCTAAATGTCAAATCCAAATATATTCATTTTATCCTCATAAAGCCAGAGAAAAACAGAAAATGATCCTTTTTGGGGGAAAAATTTCCTTTAAAATTAGTTAAACAATTAATTCACTTCAAACTTGTTGGTAATTATATTTCTGTGGATTTCTTAATTGATTATTCAACAAAATCTTAAGTCCAGTATCCTGAATCCATCCTTTTCACTTTAATTCCTCTCGTTTTACAAGTGACTTGGGAGCCAAGACCGATTTCAGGCCCATTTCTGGTACTTAATGAATTGTGGTTGTTGAAGATTAAAGTTCTTTAGTTGAAAAGGTTTAAATCTTTCACACTGGTCCTCTTGGTCAGGTTTGTAGCCCAATATGGTGGCTCCTGTGGGGTTGCAGTGGAGACAGCAGGAAGAAGGATGGCCTTGCACCTAGAGGCCCGCCTGAGAGAAAGCCTGGAGCGTCTCAAACCCAAAGATCAGACTTCTGCTGCTGCTGCTGCTGCTGCTGCTGCTGCTGGGAATTCTGCTGGGAATTCAAACCACCTGGAGTCGATGCTACAGCAGCTCATCTCCGCAGCACGAACGCAAGCTTCCCGACTTTCCAAGCTGGAAACCAGCTGCTTCAGCAGCCCCGGGGCCGGGACGGGGATGAATTCAAAGACAGGATCCCAGCTTCCAGACGGTTGGGGGGCTGGAAATCGGGATCAAGAGGTCACATCACGAGAGGTGGCTTTAGACGGGGTGCTGACTGCGCTGCAACAGACGAAGGCCGGGCTGGAGGAGGTGTTGAGGTCATCGAGGCAAAGATTCCTACCCGCAGGTAAGAAATCCATCTTACCAGTAGCAATCTCTGTGTCAGTCTTCACCTGCAGTTTTCTGTTTCGCTGTATTTGTCTTCACCTTTCTCAGCAGTGCCACCAAAACAACCTTCCACCTTTTCATTTTCTGCTGCGTTGACACATTCAGGTCAAACTTCAAGTAAAAGAATGAGACTGTCCTCTGTCGGGCCTTGCTTCTGAACGCCCAACGACTAATCATGCAGCTCGCATTTGTCCCAAATACCTTTTCCATTTCCTCTGTCTGTCTCCAGGCGTGTTGTCCTCCTCAAGTAGAAACCTATCCTTCCCCCTCCTCTTACAAACATTAGTCTCAGTCAATACAATAAAGTCAAACATGGAAAAGACGGATTAGTGGTTCAGGTATGGGGTCAGCCATATAATGCTCACATATTTTCGTTTGTTTAATATTTATTATAAGCACATTTTGATGAGTCATCACACAAGAAAGAAAAATAAGGGTCAAGTTCAGCTCAGGCAGAGTGGGACCTCATCCATCAATCTAAATATTTGCCTTCAGCTATTTTCATTTTCATTTTATTTAACAAGACTTTTAGATGTTTAAAGATAATAACCAAAGCCAATAAATGCACTACTCAAACCACTGAAGCATGTGGTTCCAGTTAGCAGAGCTACTACACTGATTTACCCTCCATTCTTGATTTAAACACTGACTAATAACAATGTAACTTTAGAGATTTAGTGACTAGATGTGTGTAAGTAAGCTTGGATCAAGTTTAGTCCCACAAAGGCACCACTCATGTCATTAAAACAAGTTCATTTCCTTAAATTAATCAAATCAAAACTGCAAAAATAACAGGATAGGTTATATTACTCACCTAATTCACACGCACACTCATGCACACACACACACACACACACACGACATAATCCAGAAATGTAAAGCAGGCCTACATACAGAGCAGAGGGACATGTAATTGTTAGCCGGTCACCACAAAAACCACACCAAAGCACCCTGGGAAAGCAGTGACAGCTGGAAACCATCAAGAACACACACACTCGGCAGGTTCAAAATGTATTTTTTCAACATTATTTTTTGAGTGGTAGAAACCTGAGACAAATGTAACATCAATATTTGGGATCGACAGTTTTAGTAGGGATGGAGCATGTCAGCTAACAGGCAGGACAGGAGGAAGGGTGGACGGGTCGGGGTGGGGGGGGGGGGGTGGTGCAGACTGAGACCAAGGGATAGCAAGCGAGAGACTAATATGAAAAATGACGAAGAGAAAACGCAAAAGAGAGTGAAGAAGAACGCAAAATAAAGATGACACATATGTCTGCTTTTTGATATACATACTGTGATTGCGATTTGTGTCACAACTATTACCAGTAATTATCACATTTTCATTATATTAACTATTGAAAACTTGATGATGTGACATTTGTTGGGGTCTGTACCAAACAACCATGTTTTCTTTATATCTGGAGAACAAGGCTTGCAGGTCAGGACATCTCTGCAGCACTACAATACTTCATTATAATGCTGTTTCGTCCCAAAAAGTCAACATTTTTCCAACTGAGTACACAGCTTTTACCCCCAATTAGACAAACTGTCCCCAAGTAACAGGTCTTTAGTCTTAAATGTGTCCCTGAAAATAGTCATACACACACACGCACACATGCACACACTCCAGTCTACTATACCTCCGACAGAGCTCATCAGTACCAAACACGTTTACATTGCATTATGTAATGGAGAGTAAATTGGCCGGAAAGGCTTTGCTCAAAGGGATACACACAAGTACCACACACAGTTTGTCTCTCTGTGTTTTATGTACCAAAACGTGGGTTTCACAATGTAGGCCGAGTTCAGAAGGGAGTGTTTGAGAGTGGGTGAGTATGTTTGAATGATTAGAAAGAGAGAAGAAGAGGGAAAAGAATGAAATGAAGCAGAACAAACCAATGAACCAGATGACCCAGAGAGAGAGAGGTGTGTGTGTGTGTGTGTGTGTGTGTGTGTGTGTGTGTGTGTGTGTGTGTGTGTGTGTGTGTGTGTGTGTGTGTGTGTGATGGTAGGGCAGGAAAAACCTCCCATGCTTCATGATCTCATCCCCTGACCATAAACTGAACTCTGACTGTCTTATTCATCCAGAGTTCGGTAACTGCCACCTGAATGGACCTTTTAAACAAGCCTTCAGTGTGGTCATTACAGGGCTGCAACTAACCATTAATTTCATTGTCATTGCATCTGTTGATTATTTTCCTGATTAATAGATTACTTGTTTGGTCCAAAAAATGTCAGAAAATGGTAAAAAAAAAAAAATGTCATTCAGTGTCTCCCAGAGCCCAAGATGAAATCCTTAAATGTCTAGTTTGTCCACAACTTCAAGATACTGTCACAGAAAGTAAAGAAACTGGAATAAGAGAATTTCAACTTTTTTTTTCCTCTAAAAAAAATTCTAATTGATGATCAAAACTAGTTGACAACCAGCTTTAGACCGGTTGTCCTCATTCTCAAAATTGATTTCATGTGGAGTCCCCCAAAGTTCAATTCGAGGTTTTCTTCACTTACATGCTCCTACCAGGGGACATCATAACCCAAAATACTAAGTGTCTTGTCAAACCCAGCTGTGTCTCCCTTTAAAACAGAATGAAATGCAAAAATAACATTGATGACATCAAATATTGGCCAGATCAAACCTTTCTACAGTTGAATAACTTTGACACTATCATATGTTCTTGTTGTTCAGGTTGTGAGATGGCGCTCCTCTTCCCCATGCGTTCCCGTCGAATCTACTCCTCCGTCACACCAGACGTCCCTCTCTCCCTCTCTGCCTTCACTGTCTGCATGTGGGTGAAGCCGACTGTTGTCTCCAACAAAACTGTGCTGTTCTCCTACGGAAACCGCCGCAACCCATATGAGATCCAGCTGCTGCTCGGTCAGACCTCTGTGCTCTTCACCATCGGAGGCGAGGCTCACCTGGTGGAGGCGCGGGGTGTGGTGAACCCAGGAGGCACATCCGAATGGATCCACTTGTGCGGGGCTTGGTCGTCTGAGCAGGGCCTGGCGTTCCTGTGGGCAGGCGGGAAAAAGGTGGCCACCACACCCGGAGTGGCCGAGGGACACGTCTTGCCCGACGGAGGCTCACTCCAGCTGGGCCAGGAAAGGAACGGCTGCTGCCCTCAGTCTCCGAGCGGGGTGCCAGGTTTTGAAGGAGGGTTCGATCCCAAGCTGGCGTTTGCGGGGAAGATGACAGGGGTGAACATGTGGGACAGGGTGCTGTCAGAGGAGGAGATTTCCCAGCTGGCTTTGCGGGAGGGCCAGGGCTGCATGCAGAGGGGGAATGTGGTGGCGTGGGGAGTGACGGAGATGGTGCCACATGGAGGCGCTCAGTTCATCAACTAACAGATTTGTACTCTTCGTGGTGGAAGTTATCATCAGCATGAATGAATATCAGCAACATCGTCATAAGCTTTAATGCTAAAGTGAACAATTTACAACTCTGTCATCATCATCCTCATCCTCATCATCATCATCATCATCATCATCATCATCATCATCATCATCGTCATCGTTGTCCTTATGATTACATGTTTTAATTACTGTGTCATTATCAAGACTTCATCATCTCCATCGCTATCATGAACAGTAATGCTGCAATGAACTGTATGGGACATGTTCAAATGAAAGAAAGTCAATGCTGTGAGTGACTGAAGTTTATTTTTGTAACGTAACATCACACACACACACACACACACACACACACACACACACACACAAACACAAACATACACACTGACGTACATCAGTTTAGAAAACTTGTTTTGTAACGTGACAAGCATTTACCAAAGACGTAGTCAGACTGCAAGAAGAAGAACAGTCTATTGTTGAGGTGAACATGTTCTGAGCCAGAGTGATCACCAGACAGCCTCGCAGGAGAGGGAAACAGGGATGCGAAGCCACTCCCCTTCCGGTGCACACCATGGGACCTTACTTCAGAATAAATATGAACGGTAGTGAATAGCAAGAGACAATAACTTTTTGTTCCCATTTGAATTATGCCAATTTAAAAGCTAATTTTACGAGACAAAAAAGTCGCGATTTGGTAAGTTTGTCATAGTCTAGTTTTGTGTGAATCCAGGTACAAAAACAAGCAGGCATCATAGCTTCAGCAGCTAACGATAGCTTTTGGCAGGACAGAGTCACTCCATAACTGTTGAGTGTGTAGCCTTTCTAATTATGTATTTTATGTCTGATATTCAAACCGTTTTTACAAATTTATTGGCTTGTAAAATTATCTTTTAAATCGACAAAATCATATGTGTGATTCATGGTACAAGCTACTTGTCTCTCGCCATTTACAACCGTTCATAGGTCCCGTGGTGGTCCACCGGAAGGGGAGGGACTTTGCTTCACTATAAAAGGTCACAGACAATTGACCGTTTGCTAAGTCCTGCTCTCCTTAACTTCTGTTGCTATGTCTGTCAAGCTTTCCATTTTTGCACTGCACACATGCAGTTTAGAGTGATAGCAGATTTAACATCAAAATTTGCATTTCTTTGCAGTTGCAATTTGAAATTGTTGAAACATTCCTGCTTCAATTCCACAGAGAAAAAACAAACAAACAACTTTTTCATTTCAAGCTAATAGCTGTGGATGTTGTAGGCTAAAATGATGATTCTCGCTAGAAGATGTAGCTAGCTAATGGAAATGCTAATGCTTAACTCATTGAGTCAGGCAAGAAGTTCATCTCCAGTGGACTTTTTAAAATTTCCATCTGACATATTTTAAAATGAGGAGCCTGTAAAAGAATTATAAATATATAAATTTACTTAATGGCTGAATAAATGATATGTATGCACATCCCAGCAAACATTGGTCAGATAGAGAAACATGACACAAAGCACAACACAAAGGAAAACACGAAGCCCTGGTTGACAGGCCTGTGTTGCCTAGTTACATTTGTTAGTCTATGATTGGACAGTTGCTGTTCAGAGGAGGGGCTTAACAAAGGGTCACTTACAAGATATTATCTTGTAACCATAGTGTGATGTACATTTTACAGTAATAATGCATTTCTATCTAGATTTTGTCCAGAAATGGCAAGTGCAGTTAACCAATTATCAATGCAAAAAAACATGTTTAACATTAATATAACAAACTATTTGCTTTTATTGTAGGTACAATTATTAGACATTGAAGATAGACTGTCATCAGGTACTATACTAATGTCTTAATAATGTAATGTGCAGTGCAACATATGATGTAAGAAATACCTGTGTGACTGATAACTGCTGTACTTCCTTTCATTTCAAGCATGGCCAACTAGCAACTCTAGAAATAGTTTTAAACAAATTGATTTTTAGCAACTCGTTATTTTACTCCTCATATTTTTTTTCTTTAATTTGTGAACGCTCTTAAAACATTTTTAAATTTCCGAACTTGTACTCATCAAAGTGTTTACATTCATATGAGTTATATAATTCCTGTTCTGCTTTGTCAGTAGTTCTCATTTAATTTTAGGGTAATAAATGTGTCTTCCTTTTTGATACTGCATAACGTAGTAAGAGTAAAGCTGTTATATTTGTATTGTGAGACTGACATTTTTTTTGAATTTGATAAAAGAAACTGAGGACAATGTTTACATGATCTAATCTTTTATGAACTAAGTTGTCTTGTACTATACTGTAAATTGCTTTTGTTGTTCTTGTTGTTCTGTGAAAATGTGAAATTGAATGTATTTTGTACATAAATATATTTTGCATAACATAACTGTATGAATGGAGAGTGAGGTATGAATAAACGTTTCAAGTTATAGTATAATGCCTTGCTGGATAAGTAGTGTCAATATTTTCAAGATGATATCAAGACTACAACGTCTGTTACCTATTTTGGCTTCTATCTATAAGCCATAATCAAACCCCCACCCCACATTATTATCAATCATTAACAGTAACTGAGGAAGCAACAGATAAAAAAGGATTCAAGTTGAATGTTAGTGAAATAAAGGTCAACATGATAGCTTCAGCAAACTCCTGTTTATTTCCCCATAAGTCATACTAATTTATCTTTGTTTCGCTCTCTCCTGGTCATCTACACACCCTCGACATTGGTTAGCTAACTAATTTTAATGAAATTAACTGTTAAATTATGTTGTATGAGATTATTTTTTAATTGCTTTGTGTAACAGTCAAGATGTACGGAAATTATGTTTCATGCATCCTGCAACTAGTTGCGTGAAAATGTAAAACCAGCCTAACATTATATTGGTGAGCTTCAGTTGAAAAAAAGGGGCCCATTAGTGAAATATAACAGGTTTCTCCTGCAGCTGCAATCTCTGCACACAGTCTCCATGTGTTTCTGCAACTGCGACCTGTTATGAAACAGTCAGGACTCCCACTGAACCCACTGCCTTCTCATAACCTTACAAGAGTACAGTAATGTTTCACAGCAGGGGGTCCGAAAAAAAACAGACGTATAACTTTGACAGGTGACGCATTCCAAACTTCAGTGTTAACGTGAGATCAGGTTTTATTTAAAGAAGGAAGGAACTCTTGGCTCTAAAATCCCTGCGGGCCAAAGCAACGCCACATGTTTCTGTGTGCAGGTAGTGGTTACTGTAGCAGGCTGTAAAACCTCCTTTCTGTATCCTGCTGCTGATTTCCTGTAACTAGTAAACACACAAACACACACACACACACACACACACACACAAACACACACACAGAAAGCTCACTATCCAGTGAACTCACAGATACAGGATGGAATATACCACAAAGTGCTAAACACAATTCAGTTGTAGTGAAAACCCACATGTGGGAACCTCTGGCTTCAATAACATTACAGTATAAACCAGGAGTTGGTAGTATCCAGTTACAAGTAACGCAATAAAGTTGGGTGATTGGACGAATATATTGGCTATCAAATATTAAATATGCTCTGTGGCTAAATTTTGTCATTTTATTTAGCTTATAGTTATAGTTTTAATTGCTTTTTGTTTGAGAGAGTGTCACACTAATCAGACAAACTGAACTTTGGAGTCAAGTTTACTTGGATCCGGCCCGAGGTCTCTGGTGTGAAAGTCCCCTACAATGGAAAGTAACCTGTACAGTGAGTTATTTATTAACCTGGAACATTTTTACTTTTACTTGAGTAGGTTTCTCAAATAGTAATTTTCACTTTATACTGATATTTAGCGACTGTACTTTTACAATTTTTTTTTTTTTTTAAGTTTTCCGAACTCTACTCAGTGGTAATACAAACACACGCACACACGTGTAACCAACTCATAACAACCCCATCATCAACATCAACCAAACCCCATTACATCAGCTCACTTCCTGAACAGAGAGGGCTGAAGAACAGAGTCATCTGTTATTGCTTCCATGAGCAATGTGTGTGTGCGTGTACGCATGTTTCTACATGTGTGCAGTCTTGTGTTTATGTTGTGTTGTGTTTATGTTGAGGTTTTCAGAGGAGAGGAGAGAAGCGGAGGCTTGTTAAAAAGGCAACATGAGGTTGAAATGTTCAGAGTGCCGCAGTGGACGAGCCTCAGCAGAGGGTACCAGCAGGGGGTAAAAATGTGAAACTGCCTTTGCTGCATTAAAACTTGCCCAAGGAAATATGAATCTGAACCCGCTATAATAAAGCCCTCCGGCAAGTCTTGTTCACTTTCATCCTCTCTCCATTCTTTGTGTGTGTGTGTGTGTGTGTGTGTGTGTGTGTGTGTGTGTGTGTGTGTGTGTGTGTGTGTGTGTTATATTCCAGCTTATAAAACCCATCATCAGGTCATCACCCCCTGTCAAGCTGGATCACAGCCACTGGAAGCTTTACTAAGTATTTGCATATAAGTTTCCATTTCTCCCATCTTTTTCTCTACTTTCTTTCTCTTTTTCTTTTTCTCATTCTCTCTGAGCTCACAGACAAGACCCGGTTTCATTGCAAAAGAAATCTCAGGGTCACAGTATTGAAAGAAATATGCAACACTACAGTTGTTATTTTGTACAATTTATTTTTCATTTTACTTGTTATTTTATGCCTTAGGAGCCAACAGGCATACATTTGTGGATAATACAAAAAATATATACATTTGAAGCATGGCCCAAAATAATCCTTTTCAAGTTTCAGTAATTTCCTAACGTTGCCTGGGGGAGTTAACATGTAAACTAAAGTGAGGGGTTAGGACTCCTCTGGCTACAGCTGTAGACAGCATGGCATATTATGCAAACATTTAATGTCCAAAACACACTGTGTGTATCCTTGAGATAGACCAAAGATGCAAACATTAATTTCTCTGTAAAAAAAAAAAAAAAGATTTTTGATTCGTGTGAAACTGGATCATATTTTAAGGAGAAAATATTGTCATTAGATTTACTTGTTGCTAAAGTAGCTAACTGTAACTGTTAGCTGCCGTTAGCTGTCAACAGAACTCGGCTCTGCAGCCTCCAAGTGAGCACAGCCAGTCACTGGGATGAGCACAGCCTGGGAGACCGACAGGGAATAACCACACCGAGGTCGTACCGAGCTGGTGTTCGAGCCAAGTTTGGCTTTCAGCAGTTAGCAGTTAGCTAAGTTACTTTGGCTCGATTAGAGCTGTTCACTGTGAGCTTCCAGCCTGGGAACAATCAGCTAACAGGACAACTGTCCCTCCTAGCGTTACAGCGAGTGGGGGGCATAGCCACAAGTGTGACAGACTATAGTAAATGCCATGTCAATGTCTGCAACAAGTCCCTCTTTAACTGCCTGTTTTACAAGAGACATGTGAGCAACAGGCACTCTGCTGGCCATTTCTTTAAACAGTGCAACATTTAGTAGCAATCAGAGGAACTGCATCTGAAAGGAGCAATCAATTATCTTACCAATCTGTGATTGGTCAAACTCTCCCATCATAGGCTGCATTTTCTAAATTCTGAAAACGAAGAGGCGGAGTAAAGTTTTCACTCAGATCACTCGAATTACATTATGCTATTATAGAACTTTAATGCATTACTGACTTCAACATTAAGCCACGGTGACTGGCACATAATACATAAACATAGTACCCACATGAAAACCCGCTCTTCATAATATTCATGTATAGCTCCTCTAATCAGAAAACACCTGATTTCTGTTTTACTACAAGCAGGGACTTCTTACTATCTCTATTTTCAGCCACAGTTTTATGAACCAAAGGTGCAAAGTGTTTTCTAACCATTTGACGCTCTAAGCTCAAACCCTGACTAAACTTGTAAACTGAAGCAGACAGCAGAGAGCTAAGCTGTTTCATGTGCTGAGCTGCTGGCAGAAAATGTGCTCGGTGGGAGCATCAGCATGGTGGGCACCTCACTCTGGTGCTGCGTGAGGTGATTAACACCACGTGCTAGTGTGTGTGTGTGTGCGTGTGTGTGTGTGTGTGTGTGTGTAAGAGAGAGATGTTAGCTCAGCATGTTGCTATAAGCGATGAATGATTCACAGAGAAAAACACACCTGCACATGTAAATACAGCCTCACAAAATCATGTTCACATAATGTGAAATTAAGTTACTTCAAGAGAAATAAATTGTTCTCTATTAACTGAACCCATGCACAGCAACACCCTCAGATTAATGGAGTTTGTGTGTGTGTGCGTGTGTGTGTGTGTGTGTGTGTGTGTGTGTGTGTGTGTGTGTGTGTGTGTGTGTGTGTGTGTGTGTGTGTGTGTGTGTGAAGGCCTGAGGGGTAAACAGATCTCCATCAGGCAGTGCTAACTACAGCCCTTCAGACACCCACTCTACACTAATGAGCTTGAAAAGCATCTGTGTTGAAGAAAAGGGTTAAAAGGGCAGAAAAAAGGTTTCAGGGAATAGCTGCCTTTAAAACTGAACAGGGTTCAGCTCAGTTCTCCTCCCCGACCTTACCTGTTAAGATGGGAAGTTGTTGAAAATGCTGATCAGATCATTGCCTGAGGTCAACTTCATGTTACGCTCCTGGAGGATCTTTAGAGCACATTAGGTCAGGGGCCTCATTTATAAAACTGTCCTTAGATTCACACTTGAACTTAGCCTTCAGAACTTTTCCAACAGTTAATAAATTTAATTAATTAAGACGGCAAAAAAAACTGACTGCAACTGCTTTAAGGCACCAGCAGCAGCACAATTAAGGACACGTGTGAACGCAGGGGAGTGGCCATCGCCTGCCAAGGTGAATTTCACCAACCAAGGTTCACCAAAGTTAAACTGTACATGAAACAATTGTGAATAATTCAGAGGTGGATTTAGACATGAATGACTACTCAAATCAATTAATTTAATTAATTAAGCTTCTAAATAACAAAGACAAACAAACAAACAAAAAAATCACTGCCTGGTTTAGGAGCTGAACTGTACCAAAGCTGCTTTACAACGTATTTTAGCGCTGCTGCAACGGATGCACCAAGCTTGAAGAAGCAGAAGAGGAGCCGCGACTAGTTGTAGGTAAGATGATAAGATTACCTGCTGATTCCACTGAGCTCGGCACATTCCTGCCATGACTTTGATCTGTCCCCTATCACCAAAAGCAATTTGGTCCTGCCTTGATTTTTCTATTACTATCATACATACGTGGGCTGCACAGTTGAATATATTAGTTGTTGTCGGATACAGGATGGATACAGGTTTGAAAAGTAACAAGCAAATGAATCACACGAATAAAATGCATCTAGTGTGAAAAAAGTCTTTTACAATCAGTGATTTCCCCTCAAATACTGCAACAGGGCTCAGTTACAACCAACCAGGGATTCAACAAAAAGCATTATAATATGATTTTGGAAGACAAAATCATAGCGATGATTGGCAGAAGAAATTGAAGCCAGGCAACACTAAATAGTGAGTTGATAAACAAAGTGTGTCACAATTAATCACATTGCTAATAAAGTGAATGCAAAGTTCATCAGAGGCTTTATGCATATGCAACCCAAACTGCAATGGAAATAAAAGCAATAATAGCCAACAACTTAAGTCAAGCCTAGGCTATAAGAATATTTCCACATTAAAATAAAGTTTTATAAATAACTACTTATATAAGTAAGTCATACTTAGTATGTTTTATTTATGCTTTTAGAGGATACGTGCATGTCCTCACACACTTCTTATTAAAGTTCATATTATTTGGTCTTTGGAAAAACACATTTGTTTTTCTTCAAGAGTTTGAAATTGAACTCCTCATGGGATTTAAGACACACACGGTCTGTTAACTTTGTGAGTTAACAAACCAAAAACTTTTTTTGACAGAGGAAAAGTTGCATCATCTCATGAGTACAATAACATGTGTGGACAACATGAATCTGAAATGCATAGAGCAGTGGGGTAAATAAATGCAAACGTTGTTATTGTTTTATATGTTTTGATGAAAAAGTGAAGTACACAAGTTAAGAAAAACATGTTTATGTGGCACACAAAAACAAGACAACACAGCTATTACCCTTTCTGCCCACAATAACCACTTCTTGCGTATGACTTTCCATGCTGCATCAAAGAGCCATGAAGGAAATGATGATTTGAAACAGCTGTTATTTACCATCATTATTGTCCTCATTGAGCTGGCAATCATTATAACATTATTCACTATGGCTCATGATAGGATAAGACTGTGGTTTGCTACTACAACTGCTGATTACAACGGTAATCCATTTTCCACTCCAGTAAACCAGCTGATCCCTGATTCTTGCAGATCTGCCCTCACAGTAAGAGCATAGAGGAGCTATTTCAAATCCACATGTCAGCCATTAACAACTAAACAAATATAACAACACCCTTCCAATGCTCATTCTTAAGCAGAGATTTCCTGCAAAGCTTCTTCTCTGACTCTTTTTCTCTTTATAGGCTCTACAAATGGCACAAGCCCACACCCACCCACCCACACACACACACACACACACACACACACACACACACACACACACACACACACAACTCCCCCTAAGTGTGTTGTAAGATCTGTATCTATGTGGGGCAGAAGAAAGTATGAGAGTGGAGTAAGTGCAGAAAAAACTGCAACTGCAAGACCACAGGAGACCACTTAAACCAAATTTCTAGAGAATGTAAGTTAATATGTGCATCCAGATAAACTCATCCTTTCTGCGTGTGTGAACGTGTGTGTGTGTCCTCCTACCTCCCAGCACACTGAGTGTTATGGCCTCTGTATGTTCAGCCAGAAGATCAGCCTTGGCTATAGCAGCCAGCGAGAGATAACTGGACATGTTCCTGCTCAGCTCCCTGTTCCCTCTCTGCAGGAACCGCACCGCTACCGGGACAGCCAGCACCATGACAGACGGACAGCTGTAGTTCTGAGGAAACAAAAGGAGAGAGGAGGTTTAAGAAGACAGCAACACCTTTTCACATCAACAGTTACTATTCTTCAGCATTTGAAGGTACGAGCCAAATGATATAAAAACATAATAATTGTATTTGTTAAGTAATTTGTGATAAAAGGGCAAAACATGCAACCAGTGGAGATTTGTAAAATTTAGATTTTTTTTTGTCTAGTATACTGTAAGTTTTCTTATCTAGATGTTTTTGTCTTTGTGACTTTGTGTGTTTAGTCTCAAGTTTCTTTAAGATGCATAAAAAAGTGTAACGGTGTTGTAAAAGTCCTAGGTTCACATTACTGTATAAACTTACATGGGTAAAAAATAAACAGAACAGTAAGTCCACTCTTTCCACATTCTTATTTATTCTGAACATTCTGTTGTTTATTTAGAATATTACAAGCAACCAGACAGCTTTACAACAATATAATTGATATAAAAACCTACATTTTTGGAAACACAAAAACAGAAATTCTGAATAACTTACACTTAATCTGGGACCCTGCGTGTCCCAGTGGGATTTGTGGTTGTTCAGAAGGTTACTGTTTGGCACAGAGCTGATTAGAGTGCCCCCCAAAATGAACAAGAAACCACTATCATGTTCAATTTTAAAGGTTCATATCAAACCAAATTTCACGAAAATCGGTTCATAATTAAGTGAGTTACAGTCGATTTTGTAGTTTAAGTCTGGTCTCTTTGTTTACTATCGAATCTTGAACACACCAATATGGCGACCCTGCAGATGCATATTGCAGATGGCAGTGACACCAACAAAACAGGGTTTTAATCATCTTGTATTGTGGCTAATGTTAGTGGATCACACCTCGTCAGAAATGGAATTAATCTGCAGATGCTCCAGTTTAAGTTTAAAGCAAAACTTTTCTATGGATGTCAGTTTTTGAGTCACAACAAAGGCCACAATGTATCCAACAATAGACTAGGCGGGCCTTGTTTTTAGCTTAGCAGTTGCTGTTTGATGACTTGTTGCCCCTACCAGACGGTTAAGAAGAGTCAAGAGCCAGCTGTTAGTATAAAACAGAGTAGTTTTTTCAAAAATTGTGAATCACTGCAATCATGAAAGGCCCTTGAACATACAGTCCTAAATGTGCACTAAAAATGTTGGGACATTAGTATGCAAGATTAGCTGCGGACTGTAGCTCCTTATTGGTCACAAACACACATGCACAGACATGCAACACAACCTGTTGCACGATCTCCTCCAGGCTAACACCTTACAGAAACAAAAAATAGTGTGGTCTTTGGAGAATCTCTGTTCAGATTCCATATATATGCAGACAGAGGGTATTTTGCAAAGCAAGTATAATGTAGGGCTGCTACAACACAGAACAGGATGACACAGAGAGACTGCATTCACAAACTGAACACTGACGAAGGCACAGATCTGTCTGATGGAGATCCAGCTCTCTCAAGTTCTGGGTTTACTTTGGATAGTGACCACAGAGACAAGGAACACCCAGCCCTGACAGCGTTGGCTTTTATTTCTTATGATCTACACTGATGCCTCACCAGACACTGTGACCTAAAAATATCCTCACTACAGTGAACTGTGTGCCAAATAGATTTTTTTGTCATCTCAGACATAAAGCAGTAGCTGTGAGCTGTGTTTGAAGATGCAGACGCATGAGGAAGTTTGTCCCAGTGAACATTTACAGAGGGAAGAATGAGGAAGGGGATTTGAAATGCACTAGCTCCCTCAGCAGGACAGACTGAAATCAAATCTGTTTGAACATAAGAGAAGAGTGTGTGCGCGCGCGCGCGTGTGTGTGTGTGTGAAAGAAAGCCAAAGGGGACTGCTGTTGATCCAGATTTAGATTCACATTTTAAGTCCTTCGGGCAGTGATTATATAAATTATATTTTCACGTTAAGCAAAAATACTCCTTTGGATGATATCATGTTTTCACAGCATGATTATCATGGCCCTGGGGTGGGAGTGGGTATGTGTGTGTGTGTGTGTGTGTGTGTGTGTGTGGGTATGTGTGTGTGGGTGTGTGTGTGTGTGTGTGGTGTGGTGCTATCAGTCAAATTCATCCTCAACTTTTTTTGTTCTGTGTTTTGTCTCTTTTTTGACAAATGAAAGAACGAGTGCAGGAAGGTGGAGCAAGAGTCTGTAACCATGACTGTAGCTGATTTAAGATCATATAGTACGTTTAAAAGGTGCGGGATTGTTTACACAATATCATCATATGTGTATTATTACATGATATCAATATTTACTTCTTAAAATATTGTTATCATCAATACTGGTATATCATAACACCCTTACTGAGTTATGTTTCATGATGTATTAATCTGTGATGTTCACTGCACTCTTTGGACAATATAATCTATCTTGTGTTCCCACTTTCAAACTCAGCCTTCCTCTCCTTCCATCCACAGTGGTTCTCTCCCACCAGTTTGAGAACCACTGCTCCATACACACATCACATGTCATCTTACTGGTTGGTGCATCCTTTTAATAAATAAAAAATATGAATTTTAATAACTTACCTTTTAATTTTGTTTTACTAATATCTATACATATCCTCTCTTTTGGTATTGTATTGTTTTAACTTGTGTTCTTAATACTTCCTCTTCAGCTACTGTTTGGAGTTTTTTTATTATCATGTTTTCAGGTTGTACGTCCCAGTCTCGTCAATGCGCGATCTCAGGAACACCTGGAGAGAATTTTTACACCTCACAAAACAGGTTTTTGCCATATTTCAAGATTTAATACACTAATTATAACAGAATTTTGCACAAATGTCTAATATGATAGAATTATGATGGGATGACATTTTTAATCCAATAGGTCAAAGGTCAATTTAACTGTGGCATCATAATGTTCAGCTGTCAATCAACCCTCTGTGCTCCTCTTTAAAAACAGTCTCCACGTGAAGACAGCGTGTTTCTCAATGAATCACATATAGTGGCAAAAACATAAACTCTTTTATTAATTATTAGTTTGAATTAAAATCCTCTAAAGTCTTCACTACATATATTATACAGACATGAATGTAAACTGGAAGTCTGATTGGTTGATTGATCTTGCCTTGAGTAAATTTTGCAAATATATTTTTATGCTATCGCACCTCGGAGTGGACAGAAAGAAAAAAGAGGGAAAGAAGTAAATGTATTTACTGTATTGTGGTTGATGAAAACTAAATAAAAACTTAAAACAAAATAGAATAGGAATACCCAGAATGCCTTTCACGCTGATGTTCACTGTTGACATTTAGAAAGTTGGAAAATTGAGTTTTACTCTCATCATGTGTCACACCTCTGGTCTGCCACATGATGGCAGTGTCCACAAGAACTTTATTATTCCACCAATCAAGATGATCCATCAAACTTACTATCCCTACATATAAAACTAATTTGGCAGAAAATCGTTTTAAAAAATATACTTAACATTTTAGGTTATGAATGTATGTACAGATATATTCATCTCTTTCCCTTTCATCACATTTGGGAGAGTTATTTTAATGCTGGGAGCAGCACAGATCAAGCAGCCCATATTAAAAACATCAATGATGCCATCAAAAGCTAGAAATCTGTGGGGACAAACGTGTGTGTGTGTTTGTTACACACAAGCAGCGTTCCTACAGCGTGTTGCTCACTTCTCTCCTCCTCTCTGTGGGAGTTTCAGTGGAAGGTAAGAAGAGCGTTTGTGCATCAACAGATTCAAAGTGACAGGAAGACAGGGGAAGTAGAAGAGATCAGAGAGAGGATAAAGATAGTCTGAGGTTGGGAGAAGGTAAGAAAGAACAAGTGAGGCGGGGAAAAATGGGAAGAACGAAAAAATCAAGACAGAAACAGATTGAGAGAGACAGAGAAAGGAACGGCGACAGAGTGAAGAGAGAGAAGTGATCTGCTGATAACTGTAGGAATTACAGGACATCAGAGCCTGGAGCTGCTGCAGTCAGCTGTCAGAACTTTTAGTCTCACATCTATGTGTGTGTGTGTGTGTGTGTGTGTGTGTGTGTGTGTGTGTGTGTGTATGTGCCTTTCATCAAGAATCAGTCTCATTACGACGGTATTAAGCACACTCCCATTCCCACAGGATATGCAGAGAGGGAGAAGCCCTTTTGCTGTGGAGGTCTGATGGGGAAAGATTTAGATTTACATTTTAAAGACCCTCAGCAGTGATTACATGAAGTATTTGCTCTTAAAGCAAAGATCTACCTTTGGATATGTTGTGTGAAGCATGTTAGGATTTATACTTGAGGGAAAGTGGGTACAACTTCCCTTCAACTTCTCTCAAGTACTTTTACTTCAAAGCGCCTTTCAACCTAATGTTTACAGTTTTAGATACTTAGTAAAAATACCTCCAGTCAATAAAATGGATCCAGAGACTCAATATTTTTATGTGAAAATCAAGACCCCTCTGATGGGTCTTAAGATGCACCTTTAAAGTGATTTTCTATATCTGGGTACCAAAAGTACTGAATGATGCTATCGTTTGACTGGAGAAGTTTCAATACTACTTGGTATTAGGTTATTTTATTAATGATCACATGTTACATGTTAACCTAACATGCACCAACCTATTCAAAATAAATAAAAATTTCATAAAAGTTTTACCTCATCAGGCCTCTAACAGTTTTACAGATGAAACAACCTTAGAGCTTCAGAACTCAGAGATATATTCAAGCTTTGACAATATGTGGAACAAGCAGGGGTATAGAGGTGTTTTACTATCAAAACATGTGATGAGCTCATGAAATCTCAAACAATGTTACAGATTAAACTACCTACATAGTTTGTAGGTAGTACTTTGACCTCAAGCAACTACAATCGCAAAGGAGCTACTTAAACATTAATACATCAGTAATAATAATCCAACAATGTAATAAATAACATTATACAACAGAAAGTTCTATCCAGTGAGTCTGTGACAGGATGTATGTTTACTTTTCTGAATTCTCGAATGGCGTGGCTAATATTAAAAAAAAAGTTTGCTTGTCATTACTTATCCATTTAGCTAAACAGCTGGTCAGTTAAATGGTAACGTTAGTAGAGTCACTTAACCACTCTGTATTGTTTTAGTCAACCCATGTGTAAGAAATAAATCTCTCATCTTTTCTATACTGACACGTGGAAAGTGATGCCAGCCTCCCTGGTCTCTGGTCCTTTTACTAAAGCAGTTATGTGCTGCATAGCCAACAGCCATAATTGCTGGTCTTCTATCTAAGAAAAGCTGGAAACCAATGCTTTGGAGTGTATTTTTCTATCAGTGGGTGTTAATTAAATATTTTATTTCTTTGCCTGTGTGACAGATTTAACACTATAACACAGATTTAACACTATTCACAACAGTGAATGCTCTGAATATCACACTGGCTGTTGTTTTATTCGAATCTGTGCCACACTTTTTACACCATGTGAGCAGAATCGATTTCCAAAGTGTCAACAGATATGTAAAAGATACGATGTGTATGTGCAGTCTGTGCTTCAGGTTAAATAAACAGAGAAGTACTTTTCTCTGTAATACAAAACTCAAAAACAATGTCAATGTCGTTCGTGCATGTGTGGGTGTACCTGCAGGATACAGCTGGTGATGTCGGAGGCTATCTTGGCATGTGGTGTGTCCTCTGTGTTTTCACCTTGCGGCGTGAGGTTATGTTCCAGACACGACTCCCACAGCCCCACCAGTGCCGTGCTGTGCTGCTCGATGGAGCCCGTCTCCCTTATTGCCGTGGTGATGCGCGTTATGCAAATCTCCACCACAGCCTGGTCGTTGTCATTGGTCAAATAGTCCTGTCATCCAGCAGACAGTAAGAGGATGCAACATTAAGAATACAATGATAAACTGAGGACAAAAAGATGAATTATGGATGAGAATAATAATGAATAATTAATTAAACTGATGTTTGCCCTCTAAACTTTTCAAATAAATATCATCTATCTTACTGACCGGTGAGCAGGAGATGGCCTTGATCTGGTCCAGAGCCTGAGACAGACCATCTTCGATCTCTGCGTCCTCCAGAGAAAATAGATCCCCGGCTCTGGACAGATCCCTCTGTCCCAGCACCTGGCTGAACAGCTGGTGCATCCTGGTCCTGGTTTAGGACTCTTTACAGACCAGTTTGGGACTGGTGCTGCCAAGTCTGAGATCCCTCAACTGAGAATGAACATATCTCTGACATAACGGTTTCCTCTTGGTTTTAAGAGACCGTTTAGAGGGAATACAAATGTCCTCTGCATTGGGGTCCCAAAAGAGTAGAAAGTTATAACTTCTAGAGCGACATCACCTTAAATTTCAGGCTCTATTTTAGGCATCCTGGGCCCATTAAAATATAATAACTGCAACTCAATTTTGTTATGCAATGGCAATACATGCAATTATTTTCTATTCTATTCTATTCTATTCTATTCTATTCTGTGGTGGGAATTTTTGCTAAAATCCTCTTCAGTACAGCCCAGGATCAGGTAGGCTGGACAAGAGTGGACGAGTTTGGCCCAGTGTTTTTCTGGGTCTGCTGGAGGCCTGTTACCATGGAAACAAGGCATATTCTGGAGAGGCGGTCTTTTTACAACAGAGCCCTGAAGGAGAGGGAGAGAGAGAGAGAGAGAGGGGAAGATTAATTTAACTAAAGACAACTAAATGTTGAGATGTTCATTTTTTTCTGCTGACAAGATATAGATTGAGCAGCCGAGAATGAGAAAATCAATTTTGAGCCACTGAGAGAAGCTGTAGAGGCTGAATTAGGGATTTTTGGCTCAAGAAAACTTACACAAATTGGACAACCAAGAAACAGACTTACAGAAGTGGATGCCAGCCAATACTGAAGGACTAGTTCAACATTTTGGGAAATATGTGTATATTCCTTCTTCCTGGGAGTAAGATGAAAAGACTGATGCCACTTTCTTATCAGTCTGTTAAAAATGAAGCTACCACCAGGAGACAATTTTCCTCTCTGTAGTAGAGAGAGAAAGTAGTTCCAGTATATTCTGCTCCCAACAAGGTGTGTGGAGTATCTTGAATTACCGCATCATTTTGGAAAGAGACACTGGTTTTGAGTTTCTCAAATGTATTTTTTTGGTACTTTGAACACCACAAGCTGAGTGCTACTCATTATATTGGAGAGAAGGCAGATACAGCAGATATCTTCAAAAGTCTGTAACTCACAGCAAAACAATCTAGATGGATAAAAAGCTCTACAGGCCAGAGTAAAATTATGTATTTTTGATTTTAAGGTGAACTGTCCCTTTAAGCTAACCTGACACCATACGGTTTGTTACACAGAACTATCTGGAAAGTCATCTTTTGAACGATTTGGAAAAGGGCATGCACTGAAAAAAACACTTGGCAAGTGATTGGATGAACCCTCTGTCTGTCACATCTAACATGAGCTAACTCCAACCAATCAGATCAAACTCTTGCTGGGAAGAAGAAGAGCAAAAACATATTTTCCATCAAGAAAAGCCTTCAGTTCTTTGCTCTTCTTCCAATGAAGAAATGCTGATGTAACTGATCCTGATCCACTAACCTCTTCAGGGGCTGCTATTCTTTGCTCGACATGAGTCGCCTCCATGGACACTTCTTACTGTCATCAGACCTAAAACCATGCTGGTAGCCGCCAGCGGTCCCTCCTAAGATGCTAATTGGTTGCACCACCTCTGGTGCGAACACAAACAGATAACATGAAGCACTGCAAGATGGATTCTTGCGTTATCTCAAGATCTTATGAATCAAGCTGCCTCACAACGTAACCTTTACACCTCATTTGAAGCAACTAAACAACAAGATAGCAGGTTGGGTGCTTGTAAAAGTTTTTTCATGTTGCTTTTATTTGGAAGTTTATACTAAAAGGGCTAGCATTAGCGTTGTTATACAGAAGTTGCTCTGTGATCCTCGTGTTGGGGTGTGTGTGTGTGTGTGTGTGAGAGACCTGTCTTGAAGGTAACAATACTGCTCAGTGTGAACAGGAAATGGTCAAACTGCAAGACGTTAGGTAGAATTTCAGATAGGCCTGGGCAATATGAAAAACCAATTACGATAACAAAGTTTCATATCGGTCAATATCGATTTATTGATCATGTACCTTACATTGTGACTGACGACATGTTACGTACTCAAAAGTGTGGGAGCAGCTGGCCGTGTTTCAGTTCAGTGAGAGGGACTACGCATCAAAGGTAATGGTAAAGTACTGAACAATGAATGAATGAATCTGTTTTTAATGAACTGATTCTAGTGATTCAGTGCACTAAAAATAACTGCATTTTCCGTCACTCCCTAGAATTATATATCCCAAAATGTCCAGCTGTGGTGCTTTCCTGTCAAGCAGGCTCCATGCGGAAAATGTAGAATTTAGCAAGAATGTTAGGAGCTTAAAAATATTTGCTCAAGCAGCTGCTGTCGTTCTCAATCTTCCGTACTTCTCCCTTTAAAATCTTTTTCTCTCGGTCTGTTTTCCTCCCTCTACAGGCGCAGCAAGTCTAAGTTAATACGTGATGATGTGAACTAAATGGCTGCTTGGTAATGCGTGACATATCTGCTACAAAATCATACAGAAAATACACACACACACACACACACACACACACACACACACACACACACACACACACACACACACACACACACACAGTTCACTGAGGCATTTGCAGCCTACAAGTCATTTTGGGTGAAGCTTTATATTTTTTTATTTTTTTATTCTTTTTTTCTTAATATTCTACATTGTGGTGCTTTCAAATTTAACTTATGGGCCATGTTGCCTAAAAGGCCAAAACTGCGTTTACATAAAGAATCTTCAAAATGCTAAAGTTTCAAATAATGTATCATTTTTTTCTATTCTTAATACGCTTTAATTGTTTTCAAAGTGTGTTTTAAGTGCTGTAAAATACAACACAGTCACTCATAATAACAGAAATAAATCTCACAATCTGATGAGAATACACAGTCCTCTGCCACTGAGTATTATGAATGGAGTCAGAGTTGTGGGAATGCAAAAGCGCTGTGTTAACCATTATCTCTGTTTCAATGAACCTCATTAAACATTAAAACATTAACTCTACGAGGGCACCAGTGGGGTGGAGGGGAGTTTTACACACACACACACAGTTTATGTATGCTTGTTTCTAAAAGTGTGTTGTATGTCTGGCTTCACACAATGACAAGAACTTGACACTTGCGCACTCACTGTGCCTTTATGGAAGTATTCTGCAAGTATGGAAACACACAGACTCTTCAAAGCAGCCACCCAGCTTGTCTGCTGCCTCCTTTCAGAGGATGAGCAGCTAAGCATATGTATCTGTGTCATTGTCTGCTCCCTGCACTCGCTTCCCTCTACAATCAGACGTCATCTGGTCCTCACTCCACTTCTCTGAAAGTCACATTTGGAGCGGGCCCCAGCCTGACCAAAGCACGGCACAAAGCGGAGTGCTTGGGAGACCGTTATCTCTCCTGCCAAGCCAGCGAAGACCATGGAAATCCGTCCATTGCCAGGATACCACATCAGGAATTCTCATTGGTCAAAGCCAGGCTTCTGGGACCAAAACAACAAAACAACCATAAATACAGAGCAAAGAGATTTATCTGTCACACACAGACGGAGTCTCTCACATGCAGACCTATTATCCTTGTTGTTGCTGCTGTGCTATGCTGCATTATACCGAGAAGTGTTTTCCTCCCAATCAATATGTGCTCAGGCTCAGACACACTTACCTCCTGATTCAATACAATCACGATACTTGAGAACTAATTCGATATGTGTTGTGATTTTTTGCGGTATGATAGTACAGTTTATTGCAATTTTTGTTTGTTGTTTTCACATTAGATCATAGGAAAAAGCTGAATCATGAACTTACAATTACAAACACATCATGTCAGTCAGTCTTTAAGTTTTATTTCAGCAGCATCATTGCTATAATGCATATTAAACTGGAAAATAAATTTGTTTTTGAAATAAACTTCATTATCAGCTTACCAGCTTATCAAGCTGATGCCATAAGAATATAATAAATAAAATAAGAATAAATGAGTGACACTGCACACAGCACAAATATGAGCATTCATTACATATGAAACTAAACTTGAAAACCGTCCTTTCAAAAGCTTGGACTTGACTGGACAAGTGGTGAATAAAATGTACAATATTATGAATAAAAAGTATAGACTTTTTGAAGTAAAGTGCTACATTTAGCTGTTCCTGCTCATCAAGTAGTGACCAAGAAATAAAAAATAAATATACGTGCTGCTATTTCCTGGCACACAATGTCTTTTCCAAGTAGCAGCTGTGTTTTGAGCTTGTTTTGACCCTCTGAGGTTGCTGTAGCTGGTCAGTGTGCAGCGTTGAAGCCAGAGTAACAGATCGAGTATATAATGTGAAATCAGCAACTATTAGTGTGTTTCCACAGAGAAGAGGAATTACGAGCATTAACATATCAGCAAACCAGCAATTTTATGTGAAACATGTTAAGTAAAATGGATCAGTTTGTTAAGATAATATTACCAGGATTGTGATGTTTATTCCTGTTAGCGCGTCAATGGGAATTCCCATGATGTGTTTGCATCGAGCTAATGGACCAAGCACTGGTTATTTATATAAAAAAAAGATTGATTCAGCGATCAGAAAATTGATTCCGTAAACATAAAAAAAGAAGAATCACAATTAGGGCTGAAACAATTCCTCGAGTAACTTGAGTAATTCAATTACTAAAATGCTTCCATCTAACTATAAAGTGCACTGTGTTTCACACGTAGGGATGGGTACTAAAACTTGGTATTAAACTGCCTGGAGCCAAATTATTAAAGACCAGAGTATGGGTAAGCCCCGTCTCTCCTCTCTGTGCCTATATCCACAAACGCACAAATACACACACACACACACACACACACACACACACACACACACACACAGAGCAAGGTCAGTGCCTTTCTCTCCCCCTGTCTGTGTCTGATCTGAGCAGAGACGCTGCATGTGGAGGAGGTCCTGAACGACATCGACACCAACCAGGTGAACTTGTAAGATTATATAACTGTATAAGGAGGCCTATACATTAAATAGAATAATCTGTGTTTCTCTGACAGAAACTGTCAGACCTTCTTGCAGCAGAGCCAACAGGTGATGGAGGGGAGGAGGGCAGGCTGATCATTAATCAATCACGGATGCTTGACTGATTGAAAACAACAAAACAAAGATGCCAAAGTTTGTCACAAAATATACCTGGACGACCGCACAAGTAAAGTCTCTGTGTGGGAAACACTGCAGTGTAACATCATGCTGCTCACAGACAGTCTGCTGTCGTTAGTTTGACAGAGAGACAGAGAAGAGGAGCGAGTCTGGAAGGGAACCCTCGACCCACGATTGATTATTTTACCAGAAACAACGGACACAAATCTCGCAAGAGTTTTGCAAATCACTTCCCTTCTAGACACGACCGAGAGCAGTGCGTAGCTCCAAAAACCGAAAATTATGTCGTGTTGCTGATGTTTTTAATGTGGCAGGCTGCCGTAAATACATCACTGTATTTACTGAGGCACAGAGTCACTGACCTGCTGTGATGGAAAAAGTACTAGTACAAATTCTTTCCCTTCATTACAAGAATTAATACCACTATGTATAAATACTTAATTACAAGTAAAAATCTTGCATGTAATTGTTTATTTTTTTTGAAAAATCAATATTTTTATTGCTTTTAATGGTACAATGGCATTTTTTATATTACTAAATACAGAAGCAAAATCATAAGAGGAGAAAAAGGTGACATGTTCTTAAACCAATCCCCTGTAGGTGGTCTGGGGGCATCATCCTTCAGAAGAAAAATGTGATTTTAAATGTAAACAAAGCACTATGTGCACTCTGTTTCAGTTAAAAGAGTGACCTACATCTTCTGTTCATGTTTTCTGCAGACATTACTACCTTTACTTTTAAATTTGTACTTAAGTAAAAAGTACTAAGTAAGGTATTACAGTAAAAGTAAAGTACCTTCACTTAGTTGTTCATTGAAGAGAACAGTCTTATTTTCTCTTTTGTAATATTAGCAATTAAATAAAGCAAAGGTAATGTAATGGAAAAAAATCCAGAACACACAGTATTTCTTATCCAATTACTCGATTAATCAGCAGAATATTCAATAAATTACTAAAAGAATTGACAGCTACACCCCTAATCACAACACTTAAGAGAATCAGTTTTTTCTCCCACCCCTAGTATTCACCAGGAAAAACAGAAATTAAGAAAGAAAGATGATAAAGAAGCAGGGGAAAAGAGATGGAGAGGGTTGAGAGAAGAAGGCGAAGAAGAGGAGGAAAGAGAGTGGGACACACACTGAGTGAAAGGCAGAGAGCGACAGAGACAGAGAGACACAGAGAGAAAGCCAGAGGTGGATAATGTTTCGCTGTCCTGAATTCCCTGTGTAACCTGCAGACAACTCGCATACTGAGCTTCCATTATTCTACCTGAATGCCTCACCAACCCACACACACACGCACACACTCCTTCACATACAGTGTAATATATACACACACCATCCTCTCTCCCCTCACTAGTGAACTGTTTATTTACTGTATCCCTTCTTGCTCTCAGTATGTCACAGTTCGCCTCAGTGACTGAGCTCCAGCGTGTGTGTGTGTGTGTGTGTGTGTGTGTGTGTGTAAAAGTAGAGGAAAAAAGTGGGCCTGAGGAATTTCAGTTCTTAAACAATCAGCTAGTTACTATTAATCACCCAGCTACGGCTCAGCAAGCTCAGGAATGCAGCCTTTAAACACACACACACACACACACACACACACACACACACACACACACACACACACACACACACAGAGTAAAAGACAGTTGCAGTACCTTGTGTCACCTGTGTTCTGTGACACACACTTTAAACACTTCACAATTAACTGAGCATTTGAGTTTGACTCACTGCTGCAACATGAATTCCTCCAATGAAATTCAGCTGGACGTAAAATTCTCGCACCCACGTTTTGCAGGAGAGCTGCCTGCCAGTGGGCCACTGGGTGAGGGGTGACATGCAGGGGGCGTGTGCGTGCATGCTGGGGGGGCTGATGAGAGGGTTAGGGGCTATGTGAGGACAATGTGACCGAAGGGCCTCTCTCTCTCCCTTTCCTCCAGCACTGCCACTGCTGTCTTCACTCAACAGTCTGAGAGGGAAAACACTGGCTCTTTTGTATGACCTATAAGACAGACCACCCCTCCCTCCCTCCCCCCCGTCTCTCCCTCTCTCTGCTCGGTCGGCCCTATCCTTCTGTGTAATGTGCACCTGCTCGGCCCGCAAGACATCACACACACACATCCACACACACAAAAAGTTCAGAAAGGAGCTGGGTGAAAGGCAGAGACAGAAGGGGACTACAGGAGAGAAAAGCCCTGCATTCCACTCTCTACATTATCTGAGTGTGAATTAAGAAGCAGAAAGTGGAAGAATTATTTTTCTCTTTCTGTCAGAGATAGACTGTTAAAAGGACAATGCATCCCCACATAAAAAAAAAATACTACACAAACGTTTCTATTTATCTATCTAGTTTGTTTTGGAGTGAGTTGCAGAGTTTTAGAGAAAACAGCCAGTTGGCAGTTGTCTGCCTCGATGACGCTCGGCTTGTCGTGCTCAAAGTGCCAAAGTAATACTTCAAAGAAACTTTCTATGGTATAAAGAAAATAGTTCCTCATCGCATCTCTCAGAACGAGGTCTGTGCATTATCTGGAGTTACTGCGTCATAATTTCCGTAAAGAGACATTGCTATCAAGTTTCACAAATCTGTATTTCTTCTCAAGAGCACATATCTTCAAAACCCATACCAAAAAGATCTAGATGCATACACGGCACCACAGGAAAGAAGTAAAGTCATTTATTTGCTTTTTGAGTGAAGAGTACGTTTAACATTTGAAAAGTCAGTCATTATTTATGCACATAATTATTATTGTGTGGGTCTGAGAGTGGGGGAGAGTGAGGAGTTTGGAGGAAAGCTGCTTTTCCAAAAACTGTTTGAAGTTTCTCATCCCACACTATTAAGATAAAGACAAATATGCCCAACTGGCTGCCAATCTGCAGTCAGGAATAGTTTGAAAAAACATCCTCAGGACTTTCACTCATTATGTTTGCTCTTATTGGAGTGCAGCTCTATTGTCACTTTAACTACACTCCAGCTCTGGCATATGAACTTTATACTGAGTGTTTTGTTTTATTCATTTCTGATAATGTGCAGACAAGAAGCATGTGTTTATAAATGGCACTAAAATAAACTTTCTTCATGAGAGTAGTGCAGAATAATTAATTAATAATGCAGAACTGCATGCTGGAGTGTGTTTACCCAACATTTAGGGCAGAAAAGTTTGAGGGAATCCTGAGAAGTGAGGCCTACTTAGTTAATTAAAAAACACTTGAGTCAGTGTGGGCAGTTAAACTCCCAAGACTCCTCTTACAAAGTGGCTTTTATACACTATATTCTACACTTTACTACACTCTAAATGTCTTTGAATAAAAACTCACAGGAATAACTTGCTTCTTAAATAGCCACAGTGAAACATAAACATGCATTTGATCATTTGATCTGATCTAGGGCTGCAACTGAAACTTACTCACCAGGCTGCCATGTTTAAAATGGCAGTAAGAGGACTGAGAGGGACTCACATGTACTAAAATATACGCACTCTTGCCACTAGGACCGCAACTAACAATTATTTTCATGGTCAATTAATCAGGTGATTATTTTCTTGATCAAACATTAATAGTTGTTTGGTCTATAAAATCTCAGAAAATGGTGAAAAATGTGGATCAGTGTCTCCTAAAGGCCAAGATGATGTCCTCAAATGTCCTCAAATGTCTTGTTTTGTCTGCAATCCAAAGATATTCAGTTTACTGAAGCTGGAATAAGAGAATTTTCATTTTTCTCTTAAAAATTACTCAAACTGATCGATTATAAAAATCAGCCATTAATTTAATAATTGATTAATAACTGATTAATCGTTGCAGCTCTAATAGTCATATGCAGTAACATGCATGTGCAGACAACCCAAAAACAGAGGAGCTGGAATTAGAACATGCACAGTGGGATTGTGACTTCGTTCTCTGCTCATGCAAACATCTAGTGAGACTAAATGTTGTGTATTGCACCTTTAAAGTATGATTCAATGCTGGTTACGTTGGTAGTTATTCCCTATAACTGGGCCAATCAGTTATGTAACTGATGCCATGAATTTCATGAATAAGTAAGATGAAAAAGTCACACAGAAGAGATTCCCTCAAGACTTCTTGGGAAATAGATCCACACCGCTGCAGACAACTCAGTTAGACGTCGTGAAAGATAGACCCCCAAGGTATAGCTTAGCAACATATTGTAGGAGTGTACTGTATTATGTTTGTGTGTGTGTGTGTGTGTGTGTGTGTGTGTGTGTGTGTGGGAGAAAGGGAAAGTTCTTCATTATTTACGCCCTGCAGATGTGCAGCTGCGGAGCAACGATTGGGAATTACAGTATGACAGGAGCAGGAGAAAATAGCTACTGTAAAACACACTGAAGCCGCTGAGAGATAAAGACAGACAGAGTGGGAAATATGCAGAGACAAAGAGAGAGACTGAGCGTGAGGGGCAAGTGAATATCCCACTTTCTCTGTGGAGAGCGGTCACTGTGGGCTGATAAGAGAAACCAGAAGCAGACCGCAGCAACACTTACTGTCACACTTAAGGATGTCAAACTGCCTAACGCAGACGGAGCAGATATGTTACGAAGAGCAAAGAGAGAAGTTTAAACTGATATGTACATTATGTGCGTAGCCTTTTATCCTGCTGATGGACCAAACTGTTTTTTCAGTCCTAATACTATGCATTGCAGTATGAGAAACAAGCATAAAGTATAGTGACTAAAAGGCAAGGCAAGGCAATTTTATTTATATAGCGCCATTCATACACAAGGCAAATCAAGGTGCTTTACAGAACTTGAAAATGCATTAAAATAGAAACATTAAAAGAACATTAAAATTGTGTTTGAGATAATTAAAAACAAAAGCTAAAAGCAGGACAATAAATAGTTTAAAACATTACAGAAAAATTACAGACTAAAAGTAGAGATGTTTTGATACAGTGAGCTGGTTACACTACCATAGACTTTGCAATGTGATCTGATGCCGAGGTGGAGCTGCTGTTTCTGTCCTCCACTGACCGTAAACTTTGGCTTACAGGATGCTGCTGGGAAGTAGCAGGGTCTCGCTTGGGACATGATAAATTATGTGGTATCAGATCATTTTTGGTATCGCATTGGTTAAAGCTGTGACCATTAGGCTACTGCAAACTCTTGTGACGTGTGCCATGGCGTTGAGCTCATTGCTGTCATCACCAGGAATTTTATTTCTTAGGCTCAATCTCATGTGATTTAATTGCACAATGCATTTGATATTGGAGCTGTCACGCACCACAAGTCACACGCCTCCAAAAAGACAGTGCAGATTGCACTGGAGCTAACACAGACACAAAGGTAGCGTTAACATTTCCTGCTCAGCTTACTTTCGGGGCTAACCTTCATTCTTCCAGCAGATGGAAAACTTTTCTTAAGAAGCTGCAGCGTTTATTAACTGACACACTGTAACCTGTACTGTACGTTTACTGCCAGACCAACAACCTAAGTTTCTGCCCTGCTATGAGCAGCACGTCACTCTCAGCCTCCTGCTCGCTTACTTTTCCTCACTTACAGGATGCACACAAATTACACACTGTCCTATATGTTAAAGGAGCTACGCAATGCTTATGAGAGAATCCTTCAATAAAGTCTAATAATTATTTGAGCAGTTGTAGCTGCGTCCAGCAATGAGCCCATCCAGGTGTATAGGAGAACCTGCAAAACTTACAAAAAGCACAAAAGGGCGTACCTGGAGCCAGTGTTTTGTTTGTCTGTACTGGATTACTACAGAAACATGGCAGTGCCTTAGTTGACCATGTTTTCATTTATTCATTCGTTGCAGAAAAAAACAAAAAAACTCAAATTCCATTTGGGAGCTGCACTTTGCTGTTATGCCTGGGGGGGATTGTTGCAACATGGACCTGTTTTCTTCCAGCTGCTAACTGTGCTAGTTGCCATTAGCAAGTTAGCTCAGTTAGCAGCCCTGTGGGATGCAGACTCTGAGATCAATGGAGGCCAGCTGACAGGGAATACAGATTCAATGTTACAGCGTGACAGTGAGACAGTGGGATCACGTGGGGACGAGAGGTGATCAAGGAGCAAGTTTCTAACTTGTGAATTAATTTGTACTGTAAGTTCACATCTTCCACAGTATTGACAAGAGTTGTGTGAGGTTATAATGTGATTAAATAAATTAGCAATATGTTCAGTCTCCTGCTGGTTGTTCCAACACATTCTGACTCTGTTTGCCATTAGCATTTAACATGCAGCTTGCTTCCTGTCCCAAAAACGTGTGTTTTAATCATTCAATTTATATCGTAAGTATGCAATGACTAGTTGACTATTGGCCTAAACTGATGACTACTGGTCGATGAGGAAAATCTTGGGTTAGCCCTAGTATACACTAATGAAAACAAATTAATATTATATTCCATTTCTGCCATATTCCACCAATAAATCACTGTAAATATTTCACACAAGACCTTTAAGTACAAAAGTTTTTCTTTATAAACTCTCAGCTTAACCCAGATTGGTCACAGAAAAATATCTTTTGGGACCCACCGTGCTGGATTCGAAGGTGAAACTAATTTGAGTTCCAGACAGAAAAAAAGGCGGCCTCTATAGGCTGATTTGTACTGACTTCACTGTGTGTGTTTGTGTTCATATGTGTGTGTGTGTGTGTGTGTGTGTGTGTGTGTGTGTGTGTGTGTGTGTCTCTGCAGGCTGAACTGTGTCAAATGCCAGTGAGTCCATCCTAAAGTGTAGAAGAAGGGGGGTTCCTCTTTGCTCTCAAGTTTGGCTCTGCTGTGCAGTGAGACTCACAACCGCTGAGAGGATTTCCACAGCAGAGAGGAGAAGGACTGGCTGGAATAGTGTATTACCGCCACACTCCGCCAACTAACATTCACGCACATTTTCTAAACCATTCATTATTCATTACTCCCTGCTGCCTTCCGCAGCCCAAACTTAAGAGTCTCGCCCTGAGAGCTGAAAGGAAGTATGTTCTGGTTTCAGCATACAGGTCTGGCCCAGGAGTGCAGCCTTAAAGCAATAAAATCTGTGTATTAATTGTTAGGACTTAATTCTTAATAGTGAGCTGCTTTCAAATATCCTCAATAAATGTTTAATATGTTTCTAAGTTTAGAAATAGCTTGCACCCTGCATATTATCTAGGTTTCCTGCTTCCTGAGTGAGTGAGTGGGTTGAATAGGTGAATTACAGCTTTCACTTGCAAGATGTACATAATGGAAAAACACTGCTTCTACATTTGAGTTATTTCCTAAAAATACACCCAACTTCCCATACTTGGTAGCTGAAAATCACCTAAATGCCATCAGATCAAGGAAACGTGAACATGCCCAAAGCATGAACTCAGATGCCATCCTCTAAGAGAGTGAGGCTACATTTGTAAAACCATGTCATACAATAAATAAAATTTAAGACTTGTGCACAATACAATAATATTTGATTTAGGTTATCGTAATGTGGAGAGAAGGAAGAGGATTAATATGGGCTAGAGTGTGTTTCCATGTATCTATCCTGCCCAGCGACAGACTGGCAGCTTCCACCTGGAACATGATGGATTTGGAAAGAATGAGAACATGAATGAACTACAAGAGTGCAGATCTCTGCCAAGCAAAAAATATTTGTACATAATCAGTTTATATTCACCGACATCTTGATTTGTAACTGTAATTTAATTATATACTTTTTCTCAGGAACTGTATGGGATTACAATTATGTTTATTGGATAATTTTTGATTACATCTAACTGGTAGATGTAACTCTCCAGCACTGCTAGTAGGTAAGCCTTGTTTGTAGCCTAGCAGTTGTTGATGACTTGTGGCCGCTAATGGCTGGTTAAGGGGGAGGAGTCAGCAGTAGGTTACATATTTGGAGTGTAAGAAAATAGTGATACACTTGAGCAGTGGGTCCCAAACTTTCCCTTTTAGAAGACAGAAAAAGTCTATGTTTTTTTTTTCAGCTTTTCAGTGTTTCTGTGCGCCCCCTTCCCACTTTGGGAACCACTGCACTTGAGTATCATGATATTTCTCATAACACTGTATTGTGATATTGTGATACATGTTAATATTCCTGGTAGTGATACATTGCACTGTTATTATTTATTTTCACTGTTCGGATTGCATAAAAAGTTATATTTTTGAACTTATTTTATACATATGGTGATTTGTTCTTTATACTGTGAAAAGTTTTCCTAAAATTAGATTAAAAGCAGCAACATATCATCTTGATTTCAGTATCACACTATATCGCAATACATTGAATCATAACCCCTGCACACAGACACAAATGTGCACAAAAACTTGTCGGCTGATTGGCTCAGTAGTTGGCAAAATTAGCTGAACACAAGCGCCTGCCCTGCTGTTCACTCACACATGCACAGACACACTAAGGCTTGCCAATATATAAGCATTATATCAATATTGTGATATGAGACTAGATATTATCCTAGATTTTGGATATTGATATATTGTGATATGATGTAAGACATATTTTCAAATTTACTATACTGTTCTACCTGTTCTATTATTTGCCTTTACCCACAATCCACACTCCTGATTATAGTGTTCCATCTTACCCAATCCTGACAACTATGGACGAGATAAACCTCGAACATGATGGACTTGGCCTGAATAAAAACATTGGAAACAGTTTTATATATAAAATCCTGTCACACAAAGAGAATACACCACCCGTTTCCATAGAAACATGAAATAATTAAAAAAATAGTTCAAGTTCAGGACAATCCTTATCATGCCCGTCCTTTCTGGGACACCAACATCTGTCTGTCTCACAAGTCTGTGACCTTGAGGAGTCCCCCTCCTTCCTCCACCTCCTCCTCTCTGTATTAACACACACTTGTAGCGACAGTAGATTTAGACTTGGTCAGAGGAGCGTTATGAGAAGAAACGCACAGAGCAAATGTGAGTAATGCGACTGAACTTGCCTGTCAAGCTCTCAGAGCACATTCCACTGTATTTATACCGAAACACACAGAGAAACAAGGAGACAGAGGGACAGACAGAGACACAGGCAGACAGAGACAGTGAGGGGAGGACAGATTGCATGAAAGTAAAGCAGGTGTAAAATAATACTATAGCGTGTCATGTGTGCCTGTACCGCACCTCTAGAGTTTATTTAGCCTATTTTATTAAGAGGCGTAGCTTCCAGAAACACTGCCTGCATATGCAGTAATTAACAAGTATTTAATCTTATGTCACATTAACTGCTAATGGCAACAAACACACCTCTACAATCCACCTGCGCTGTGTATTGCTCTTAACATTTCTGAAGTAAGAGGTACAGGGACAGACTGGGACACATCGGTGTTATGACCGCCGATTTCACCTCATCCAGTCAACTTTCCCCGACATCAAGGAATGCGGGTGGCATTCACGCATTTAGCCCGTCAACGCGTTTTTTCTGTCTCTAATGACAGACTGCCATGCAACAAGACACACCAAAGCCTGCTTCAGTCCCTGACAGCTACAGCGGCGGACAGCTTACCTGCTCCGTGCAGGACGAGGACGCACGGACGCCGGATGTGGAGATTCGTTCAGAGCCTCCAAACCTCGGTCAAAAAAGCGGCACATAGCAACACAAATTGCCCCTGCACAGCTTCAAGTTCCCCCCACAGAGCAGAGAGCCTTACAATTATCCTCGCAGGTCGAAAACAAGTGGAAAGCGCGCCATCGCGCGGCCGACGTGAGAGCAGGACGCAACAGGTGGACAGTGGGAGGGACAGGTTAGGTGCTGCCTTCAAGTACAACCGGGGAATCTAGGAAATACGAACATGTTTGTGATCAAACAAAGTAAAATTGTTACATTTCTAACAGAATTGTTCGAGCTTTGGCTCTGCTGCCTGGTAATTAGTCAGTTAATTGATTTTAAATTCAATATTTAATCAATCATCAGTGAATGCCAGTCCATTAATTTCCATTTTGCGTTAGTTCAGAGTTGTAATCAGTGTTGGACTATAACTAAATACCTTTACATCAAGTACCCTACTTATTTTATACTTTACTCAAGTTCCATTTTATCTAATTTTATCTTTCTACACTACATTCCAGAGGCACATACTGTAGTTTTTAATCCACAAAGCGGAAAAAAAGGCTGTTTTCTGACTTCTTTCTGAGATCCATGGTTCTCACAGGACAGTGATGCAACAGACATTTGATGGTCTTACAGACCATGATGCATTACTGTAGATTAAACTAGCCAACAGTGGACTATAAAGTAGTTCAAAGGATAATTTGTCCAAAAATGAAAATTCAGTCTCACCCTCATGCCAAATGAAGAGTGGGTTTAGTTATTGGTCCACAGAAAAACAGCAGGACTTTCACAGGAAAACAGTGTTGCAGAATCTCAAACAATATAAGTTAATGGTGACCACTTTTCACATGTAAAAAAAAATCACTTACCATTCACTCACACTTTTTGGGAGATTCTGCAACAGTGTTTTAGACAAAAAAAAAAAAATTGGGGTGATTAGGGCTCAACCCTAAACATATACAGCAGTAAACAGCAGTAACATTAAAACAATAAAACTAATCCAACAACATCAGACATAATAACACTGACAGGGAACATTTTACTTCAACATGAATACCTACAAGTATATTTATCTGATAATATTTCCATACTTTTACTTCAGTAAGGTTTTGTGAATGCAGGACGTTTACTTGTAGTGGAGTATTTTTTTTTTTTTTTTTTTTTTTTTTTTACAATATTCCTATTTGTTTGTTTGTTTATTTATTTAATTAACTCAATTAAGATTGCACTAATGATCGATCGATGTGATCAGTGGGTGGCGGTATTTCCCCGAGCAACCTCCATCAAAAGTGAAGCTAAAAAATATGTGTGCAGTTTCCGGTGCGTCAAAGAAATCGAAGTAATCGAGGCAATTTTGCCTTCAAAATAAAATCATTTGATTTGACACATTTCAGTGGCTGCTGTTGTGTGGCTGGCATACATCAGGAAATGACAACCTATATTTTTTATATAGTTTTTAGACTAAACTAAATCACTTTTGTAAAACAGCTGGCATAAAGCGTAATGGCTCCAGGAATGTTTTGTTGGAAATTTCAATGCTCTGTATTGTTGACAAAACAAAAGCAACTTTAAAAGATATATTACACATTATAAATCTCTAGTTTACATATGGCAAATTTATTTTCTAATCTATTTTCTATTTTAATCTAATCTGTCTGTTTGCATCATATTCTATTTGTACAAGCAAAGCCACGTGTATATTGGCCAATGTGTGTAGAGACATATAATAAAACAATATTTACTACAATATATTATTTTAATAATAATAATATAATAATATTTATAATAGATATTATTTTGTGGTGTGAAAGATGGCTGCTGAAAAGCTCACACTACACTGAATTGCTGGCTTTAAAAGCTGAATATTACCAATAATGTATGAAAGATGTTAAATATTTTAAATTTTGTTAAAAAAAAAAAAGCAAAAAAAAGCTGATACTATACTGAATAGCCACCTTTGATTTGTAGAAGAGGCAGATGAAGGAGTGTGAACAACTGGAAAAGAGGTTGGAGATTTAAAAGTTGAATAATGCTCATAACATATGACCAATATGGAACATTTTGAGGTTTCAGTGGACTACTGGAAGTATGAGTAAGCCTTCTCTTGAAAGGATATTTTCTACCTTGTAAATCTCTGTATTATAGGTGAGGTAAAGCTGTTCACGGTGCTCCTGCATGGAAGCACATAGGGTTTGAACAGCCAATAATATATGCATCTTGGCCAATGTGTGAGACATGTAATAAAAAAATATTTATTACAAGCTGATTATGAGATATATTCCTTTTATTCATTTGCTATTCAGCATTTCCCAAGAATAGTAATTGTCTGTTGGTAAATTACTTTGAAGATTCTCACATAATTGCATCCTATATGTACAGTACAGTATTTGATTCTGAGCTAATGTGCGAATAAGACAAAATAAAATAATATATTTGGCAAAATATAGAAATAGTTGCCCGTTGGGATTTTATTTTGAAAAAATTAACAGGATGTTGTGATGTCATTCAGGATGTCTTGACGTTCGAGGAAAACAAACGATGGATGCAACCATCGGGAGCTAATCTGTAATGTTCTTTAAAGACCAAACACACTACTTCCAGAAACGTGTGAGGATGTGGGGAAAGTTTACGGAGACCCTCAAACACTTTGCAGTCTGCACCGAGTCCGTTCTGTCAGGTGAGCAGCTGCTGGAAGCTAATTTTAGCCATCTTTGTGTCTTAGCATCTCATCCTCAACACCATGCAAATCTACTTAAACAACGACAGCGCCTAAAGATGATGCAGATTAAGCTTTAATAAATCCGACGGTTCATTTGTGAGTAAATAGTGTCCAAATTAAGCACACATCACTAATGTATTGGCGTAGTTGTCAAGTGGGGGTTAAGTCTAAAGCAGTCGTAATACTTTAACAGTTTTCTTTGTTGACTTTTATTCATTTTTCTGTTGCAGACTCATCGAATCACGAAACAAGCTGTCACACATCTGTTTTAAGAGGTAGGTAGGTGTGTCAGACCCGCTTTCATCAGGTTGTTTTACTGCCAAAATAAACACACGTCTACTTACAATTTGGACGCAGCGCTAGCAGCAGGAGGTCAAACCCAGCAGCCGGCGGTCACAGCCGGATCGTCCCACCATGGCCACCGCGAGGTTCCCCGGGAAGAGCGTGGAGGCGTCGGCAGCCAACTGGACAGCTCCGGCTCTGGGCCGGCCGCTGTGTGTCAACGGGACGCCGTGGATCCTGTACCTGCTGGAGGAGTGTGTGGAGAACGTGTGGGAGTACTGCAGCGTGGTGATAGGACTCATCTCAATGTTCTGCTTCCTGCTGTCCACTTTGCCGTAAGGAGTATAACATCTGTGGTGTTTACAGTTTTTAAAGGATCAGCTCACCCCCTAAATAAAAGACAGACACTTCCCCTCTTACTTGTAGGGCTTTGCATACCTCTGCATTGTGTTAGAGTGAGTTGCAGGGTTTTGGAGACACCGGCTGTAGACTGTAGAGATGTCTGCCTTCTCTAAAAATTATTTCTGTATTTATTTGACAGGACATATTCATGTGGGCATTCTTACATATAAGGAAAGGGTAGGTAGGTCATTTATTTCTCAAAGTGTCATGCAATAAAAGGTGCCCAGCCTATAAACAACAAAACAAAACAAATTGGGAGCAAATGCCGTGACACAATGAGAGCAAAAGAAACAAAAGTACACTTCCTACACAACAAATGATCTTAAATCAAACACTGAAAACTCAGACCTCCTTAAATATTACATCCGCATACCACACAGTAAAGAAATGCAACCAATGCAATCTGCACAGAACTTATTGCTGTGCCTAATTTCCAGTCCTTTTTGGGCTTTTAAGGGGTAAAACACAACACTCTAAAACAGACATAGACAGGCAACCGTTACATACTAATAAAAACAACAAAGACTCGAAACAAACGACCGCTGTAAACATAAGACAGCAGTGACTGCGAACAATCAATCTTTACACAGCAATTGAAACAATTCCAGAATACCAACAACCACCACAAACATTACTTAAAATGACTGAACACAGCCTGACAACCACAACAAACACTGACACAACAATGGCTAAAAATGACAATTGAGAACAAAGACAAAATGCAACAGTTAAGAACAACAAAGAGAGCAAACAAACTCTATAAACACACTCACTGGTCACAAATTTGCCCATGTTCGAGCCGTAGTTTTGCCTTTGTATTTAAAAACTCTCTACTCATGGACAAGAGTTTACACCTCAGCTGAGGTGGATTCCATTAACGTTTACAACCGAAGTTGTCACAAGCATGACGCACGCTTCAGGATTGACATTAACACTTGCCTGCTTGCATGAAGCAAGTGAACTCTGTTCCTGCAAGTTGAATGCCTCATGCCGTCCTATCAGTGAAGTGAAAATAATGTAATGTTTTTTCTGTTTTCCTGTGTCTTTGTGGCAGCCTCTGGTCCCAACTGCACTGTTCAGTGGATTAATGAGCAACTGTCTTGTTTTTGGCCTACAGTGTTCCCCCTGCCACCTAAAACCGTTTCCATTATATAATGTTACACTATTTCCCACCGCTGCCTCAAAATTTGATAAAATGTCATGAAGTTGCAATTACATAACTTTGAACTCAAAGCTAGCAAGTTAGAAGCTATGAGTCATTTATTTACCATGGCGGAAAAAAAAAAAATCCTCAATAATTCAATTGTCTTTAGCCTTCTCATAGCTGCTAACTAGCTTTTCACAGTCTGGACTGTGACAACTCTGCTGTGAAGAGTACAAGAAGACACTGTGGTAATGTTACATAAACTGGTACTTATTATTTCTTTTCTGTGGTAGCAAACAACACACCGCAGTAACAATAATACTGTCTAGACAACTGTCTAGTTAGATACATATCACTATGGAACTCAGTTCTGAGTCACCAGGCTTTGTGGATATGAAATTAATTTCATCTTATCCCCATGTTCTGTCTACCCATCTATCCATCTATCTATAGGCAGGTCTATGAGGCCTATAGGAATGGTAAAGTGGAGGAGGCCATGTCTTTCGGCTTTCTTTTCTTCCTCTTCAGTGGAGACCTGACCAGCTTTGCGGGCTGCTACCTCACCAACCAGCTGCCCATTCAGGTGAACACGCGTACTCACTCAGACACGTAACTCGTTGTTAGCTGTTATGACCTTGGAGCGTGTACGTCTGTACTGCGAACTCAGAACACAGTTGTTTCTTTCCTTGTCCCAAAAGCAGCATATTTGACATTTTTGTTTTTACACTACTGTGGCTGTGTTTGAAACTGGCAGATCTGCTGCAACTTTAACAATTTAGTCACCATGTTCAGATAGAACATTTCACTCAAGTCTTGTGGAGTTTTGAATTTTAAAGAGTTTTTACCTGAAATTGTTGAGTTGAAAATTACCCTCGCCTTCATAGCAATGTGATGAGTTAAGTTTTTAAATAAAACCGTGATGTTCTTTTTCACATGTCGCTCTCAGGTGGTCACAGTGGTGTTCTACATCTTCACAGACCTGATTCTTATCTCCCAGTTCCTCTACTATAAGATCAAGAACAGCTCCAGCAGAAGTAAGCCCCGACGTTATTTCTGTGATCTTGAGCTGGCGAGTGATGCAGCTGTGTGAGTCAAACATATTATGACTCTCCAGATTAATGAAAAGCCCAACTATGAGGAAGGAAGTACTTCTAACTGTTGACTCAGGAAATGCTCAATTTGCACAGTGTGACATCAAACAGTGAAAGATTGGCCTTTCAGGCTGTTAGACACTGTGCTGCACAAGATTATTCATAATAAATACTTGATTTCAATCATATTCTGCAATCTGGTATCACTGCTGATGTATCACTAATACTCAGAAGTACAAAAATACTGATTTTCACATGTTCTCACTTGGATCATCATGCTAAACATGGTGTCTAAGCATTCCTGGACAGAGCTGTATCCCAGAGATACTGACATTATGTTGATTTCAATCTTCATTAAAGCGACAACATGTAACATTTCCACATTGAAATGTTAAAAAAAAAAAATCCTAGACCTATGGCATATATTTTGTTGAGTTGTCCTAAATGTTATCAACAATGGCCAATTTCAGAGAAATCTATTTATTTAAGGTAATGATGCGTTGTCTACTAGCTGCTAGTTGCTAAAATGTAAGGGATAAATCAGTTTTTCCTGATCTAATATCGTGTTGATGCTGACATATCACAGCAGCGGGCTAAAGAGGTCAGTGCAGCTTTTATGCATATACATCTATGGTTTTAATGTGAGGGAGACCCCTTGTGGCAGTACTTGCTTATTTCGTGTTTAATGGGTAACCTTAAAAATGGATCATACCTCCACAAAGCTGGTGTAGTCTTTTTACATTATGATGTAATGTAGCTCCATCCATGGATGAGATGAATATAACAGAAATGTAAAAATGGGAGCAGTTATGAAGTTAAAAGAGCAGCCACCTGCTGACTTCAGAGCTGACGTGGGCAGTTCCAGCTGTTCTGTACTTAAGAGTATTTCCCACCAAAGCCAAAAGTATATAACTGCCAAATGACACATAATCACACCGAGACTCATCCAAACTGCACACAGCTCTGTTAGGTTTGTTACTGGGTACATCTTGTCTGTTGCACTTGTTAAGTGTAAAACAGTGGATATAAACACCATGTTGGATCTTTAAGGGGGGGGGGGGGGGGGGGGGGGGCTTGCTTATGTGTGTCTTCACTGTCACTTCTTTGTCTTGTGTTTTTGTGTGAATGCTCTAGAAAGCCCTGTGTTGAAGTGGCTGTGCTTCATGTGGTGTGGCGCTGCTACATTAGTTCTCCTGGCTTTACCCAAACTCCTCATAGACAGTAGTGCAACTTTAGACACCCAGGTAGGTTGATTGTGTGCAGTGTGTTGTATATATTTGCAACAATGTGTGCAGATTTAAGTGTTCATGAATCAAATTTGGGCCATTTCTTGCCCTGATATTATCAGATTTTTTTGAATAAATGCTACTTCACTTTTGAGATTCTGATTGTACTCTTTCTTGTGTTGCTGCTGTATTTTGACTCTTTCACCTCGTTCCGTGTCCTTTTCTTTGCCAGAGTCCAACTACCTCTAAGTCAGTGGAAATCAGTGGCTACATATGTGGATACCTGGCATCTGTCTTCTACCTCTGCTCCCGTTTCCCCCAGCTCTATAAAAACGTAAGTGACGATTCATTTGAGACGTGGAGTTTCACTGTAATGTGGTTTGCACATGAGCAGTGCCGCGATCCTGACGGGATATCTTGCACAAAATTCTCAGAGTCCGATCCCGCGGGTTCCATGGAAAACTGCACTTATTATATGTCCATTAGTCATAACAGGGATTGTGTGTTTGAAGAGGGAGGTGGGATTTGTGTGTTTGTATTTATAGTATGTGTGTGTGTCAAAATGAGAACCAGACGTTGGAGACAATGGTGCTGTTGTGCTGGAGATACATCCTGGCTCGACTGTAGCTGTTAATCACCAGAAGGCGGATCATCTTAGTATGCTGTTTCTAGTGGCAGAGAAACTTCTTGGCACACACACACACACACACACACACTCACACACACACATTCCCTGACTATTGTAAATCGCTTAAGTCAGATTTGCCTCGTGGGAATTCCTGCAAGTTCAAACATGCTTGTTTTTCTCAGCAGAAAGCCCCAAAGATTGTCACCTTATCGTTTCAAGTGGCAAGTTACTCGTCCAGTTTTGCGAAACATTGCACAATATACATATTGATTTCTTTCAATACATAATAACAATATGTTAGACAACAACAGACACAATTATTATAGAAAGAAAAAAGGAGAGGAAAAAATAACACGTAACAGACAGCAATAAATAAAATCAGAGTCAAGCAAGCAAACAAATCAAAAGATTTAAAAACAAGTAATACCACATATAATGGTGCTAAATGGCACAAACCCTGTGGTATTCAAAGTGACAAAAAATACATTTGAAAACTTTATACCTAGTGTCTCTTTCTAAACATCTTGACCCAGTTATTCAAGATAATTCACAGACGGTGTTGTGAGCGGTTTCATGTAGGAACTACTTTTTTCTATAAGACAAAGTAGTTCCTGTAGATTCTAAAGTAGTTTTGGTAGATTCTACTGCAGAAAGACAGTTGTTCCTACATGAAACTGCACCACAGGACGTGTCTCATTATTTTAGAGAGAAAGCAGAAATCTCTACAGCTGCTATCTCCCTGAAACTCACAGTAAAAAAAATCAACATGGAAAAATAGCACTACAGTCCAGGGGAAATTATTTATTTATTTATTTTTTAAATTGAAACCTGCACAAACCCTGATTAGAGTGGTCAATCCTCATTTCCACAACCAGCTTTTATATATAATAAGGGGGGAAAAATCATTTATTCAGTATCCAAATCACAGAACCAGAACCAAATTGCAAGTTTTTGAAAAAGGAAAATGTATGAGATATAAAACACAGTACTGTAGTGCTGCAGAGATGCCCTGGCCTAAACCTCTTGTTCCTCAGATGAAAGAAAACTTGTTTGTTAGGTACAGACTGCAGCTAATCATCACACGTCATCACGATATTAATATATATTTTATTTCAGTAAAAATGAAAATTGTAATGCAAACATGTTCATTTCCACTAATCGGATCACATATTGCAATTGTAGTTTGAGTCAGAATAATCACAATATGACTTTTTCCTTGTAGTTTGTACTATGATTACCTTCAGCATTGCTATAGCAAAGACTGGCTGCTTGCCTGGTGTGTTTGGATCCAGCCCATGTAATGATCAACAGGGCTGCGTTGCCAGGCAAGTGGACGCAACAGATTATAAAAGTCCATTATTCAGTGAAGGTTAAAATGTTTCTTTGGTTTCATAATATCAGATGGACGCTCTGATTCACTCTAATGGAAGTGATGAACTCAGTTAGCCTGTGTATTTCAGTTACACTGACAAAACACACACTTACTTCCTGCTGTTCGCGCTGAATGACTTTCTTTGTCCGTTTCTGCGTTTGTAATAAGCTAACAACAGTGCAGTCGTTTCTGTTCATTGTCCCGTGCCATGCCACACACAATACAGCACTTGTTAACAGAATGAATTCGTTGTCGGGTATCATTCCTTCAGGGGTTTTGTTGATTGAGTGGAGAAATATACAGCAGGAAAGTTATTTTTTGATAGTGAAACACAAACCTGAAATAGTTTGATTTATTTAATGTGGGGTTGTATGAGGTAATTGGTAGTCAGTGTAGTTCCTACTGACATCCCCAGTTTGGAAAAGCAGAGTGGAGTATCAGCACGGACGCTAAGCAATGTCCTGCTGTGGACAGGGTCCTAAAAGGTAATTTAGCCACTTAAACTTTTAGCCACACACAACTTTTTCCAGTGGGAAACTGCTGTTACGTAATCTAAATATCGTTCTCTCCAGACCAAACTCCATGTGTGAAATCGGTAATTTTACCTTGCAGAACATCTGTTAATTTATGTTATCGTGTGACTTGGGTGAATCTGATGAACACCAAATAGCACAAATAAACTAACATGTCGAGGAAGTGGTAGACCAGCAACCGATATCAGAGATACGATTACTAATTTCATCCATGGAGTGTGGTTGGTTTGGAAATAGCAATAAGGCTGTCTGATGGCAAGATAAAGCGGTGAAAATATTGTAAATATAGTGTACATTTACAGTGATATTGTTTGTTTTTGCGTGGGTATTTTTTAAGTGGCTAAAAAACAAAGCCTTTTGTTGCTGATCCTGACACTGCTTATCTTCTGTGCTGCTTCCCCTCTCTGCTTCTCTAAAGTGTGTGGACGTGCTGACTCGCATGTCCTGTAGGTAATACAATGACTCTGGATAAGTACCCTCATACAACCCCACATTAAATAATTTGATCCATAATTGTTGTGAGTGAAACAGAAACCTAGCTTGTGGTTAAAATATAGAGCTCAACCTTTCCCCTTTTCTCTGTCTGTGGTTTTTCACAAATCTGTGTGAGGAGGAAGAAGAAATACCCATTGATAAGATTAACAATATTTACAACTCCAGTTCAGGTTCTGTGCTGTTATTTTGTCTGTTAATGACAATATCGTAAACTTTATCTATTCTAGTTCCAGCGACAGTCTACAGAGGGAACCTCCTACCTGTTGTTTGCCCTGGCCATGATGGGCAATGGGACCTATGGGTTGAGTGTCATCGTGGTCCTGCCTGCACTGAAGGGCTCCAAACAGACCTTCATCATCAAACATCTGGCCTGGCTCATCGGCAGCCTGGGAGTCCTCATACTGGATTTCTTTGTATCCTTCAGTAACGTGTAGTTCTGTTGAATACCTGTTCACATCCTTAATATCCATGCACATATGGTACACAGTATTTAAAGTGGAATTAGACAACTTTTTTTTGCTTTTAGTTATCATTATAAAGTAAATGCAGATTGCATAGAATAATGGCACCGTCCACGTTTAGATTGGTTCCCTAAAAGGCTTGCTTTTACAATGCAAATCCTGAAAAACTAAACTAAATTAATGAACAAATTCATGAAGCAATAACGTCACTGCAGTGAACAACGGATAGCTTGATACCACTTTTCAATGTCCGATACTGATATTGGCACCACAACACACATAGAACCTTTAGCAGCATTTTAGATCGGTAAAATTGCTAAATAAAAACCCAGTGATTTCAGCAAATATCGGACTGATACCAATACTGAGTGTCATATTGGCTCATTGCTACAGTGCACATCGCTTGAATAATTTATGCCTGTCCCTAAATTCAGTATAAAATTGTGAGTTTCACAGTACCTCTTTAGTGAACATGCTTCTTCCTTAGCTCTTATTTGGTGTTGATCATTTCCTCACAGAGCTAAGCGCTCAATCTGAGGAAACGGAGAGCGATCAAATCTGTTGAAGCGTGTTCCTATGTCAAGTAGTGTTTAGGGTTGCAGAGCTTCTTATTTGTGCTAAATGTTGTCTTTTCTATTTGTAGATAGTAACTTATTACACATATCACATGATCAATCACGAATTGTATTTGCGGTGTGTGACTTAATGAAGTGTGAGGCAGACACTTCAGCAAATGTACTCTGTAGTGGTAGTATAAGTGCTTTCACTAAAATTTTGAGTGGCATGTTTCAATTGTACGAGTACAAATTTGACCAATATGTATTTAAAGCTTGACATTTTGGGAAGCTTATTTATCTCATGTCTGCCTGATCAGTTATATACTGTATAATTCGTATAAGGCCAGAGCCAGCACCAGGTTAGCTTCACATAAAGACTGAAAAAAAAATACTAATTGTAATTCTTACACTTTATTTTTTGTACGAATTGAGTTCTAAACAAATGAGATATAATGTGTTAATTAGTGAGATCATAGTTGTATTTTTTGTATCTTTGGACAGAGCCAGGCTTGTTGTTTTACCCCTGCTTTAATTCTTTATGCTATATTAAGCTGATGGGTGTAGCTCAAAGTGTATTTCCCCAAATGTCACAAACCTTTGCTTAAAAAGAAAACATCAACTTTTGGCCTGTTTGAGATTGTTTTTGCTGATATGAGTTTTTCTTTTTTTTTTTTTTTTTTTTTTGAGGAAAGGATGTTGCTAAACTCTCTATGTTTCTGTATGAGCCTTAACCAAGTCAGGTGACTGCCCAGTTCATCCTGTACAGGAAGAACTACTCAGCTAAAAGCAGCAAACTGCTCAGCGTCCCTGAGGTGGAACCTCTTCTGTGTGAGGAAGTGGAACTGTCCGTGTTGTAGGACACACGGTGGACACCGACATGGATCACTTACTCAAGAATGGACCGATGAGCCTGCAGGTTGTTTTAAGTCATTATGTGTGTTGTCAGTAACCACTGATTTACTTGTGACAACTTCAGAGAGTGGAGACATTGCAGAGGCATTGCAGGAGGCAGCAGCAGGCACTCAGAGTGTACCTTTATAATCTGATCTTCTGCTGTGAGGAGAACAACACCATGATCATCTCTTCCATGATTTAATGTGGTGTTAAGGCGTGAAAAGATCTGCTCAATACACTTTTCTTAACACTGGAGATTAAGTTAAAATACCACTTTAGAAACAGTCTGTCTCTTTAGGCAGGCGAGTTAGCATGACTGAATCCTTTTCTGATTATGAGTGCTTTGGTAAATTCTTCCCTTGAGATTTCTTTAGTCTGTTTTGGATGGAATAACTGTATTTTTTTTGCCATTGGGAAACCATACACACCCTGAGCAGGATGCTTAATCCCAGATGTCTTTTTCCAAATGAGAGTGTTACAGAAGACTGAAGTGCCTGTTATATTTACACATTTTTGACAGGGTAAATAATGCCGTGGAGGATTGCAGTATTATAAAGGATATAAGTTTTAATTTCTTGCTTGATTTGATTTTTAAGTGCCATGAAGATCAGAGTTCATGTGAGCACAGTCATAGAGGAACCAAGACTGTTTGTATGTGAAGCTGGCACAGGAAATTGACAAACACTAGAACACAAGACTCATAGTTTGTATGACATTGAATAGACATAGGCATATTTAATAATGGCCTAATTTCTATTTTAAAGGCATGTCACATTTTACTGCTTTCTTGGTCCAAGCTCTCTGCTCTTGTGGAGAAATATATTTGTGCCTTTTGAAAATAAAGTCTTGAAGTAATATTTTGGATTATGTGAAGTGGGGTTGTATGAGTTACTCATCGACTGTAAGTGACCTATAGATGACAGTCGACACACCCTCAATTTTCAGCAGCAGACATGAGTACTGCTGTGGACAGGGTCAGCGGCAAAACATATTGTAGGCACTACAAGGCCCAACTAAAACATCTGTATCAGTTCAAGTGAATGCTATCTTTTGAATGTTTTCATAGATTCATCTGGCTGTCAGAGTCTCTCTGCAAAATCAGTCATTTTACCTCACTGAACACAGGAGTTGCTGGTCTACGGCTGCCTCAACTTTTTAGTTTGTTGTGGGATTGTGTGACTTTGAATCCAAACAAACCATTTAAAGCACCAAAGTCACACAATATCACAAACAAACAGATGGAGGCAGTGGTAGACCAGCAACTCCCGTGTTGAGCAAGATAAAATCACAATTTCTGCCTATGGAGTCTGGTCCAGTGGTGTTCCACCAAAAAAAACTGACGGCAAGGTAAAGCGATGGAAAATATTCTGAATATACTTACTGGTTAAGTGCCTTATACAACCTCACTTCAAATAATATGAATTATCCCTTTAATATAAATGCACTATACATCCTTTGCAGAATGAAATAATTTTTAAATTAAGTAGCATTGCTAAACTATTGACAGTGATTTATTTAAGCCACGGTTTTTCTCAGAAAATGCAGTGGGACCTTTTCTCTCTTTTGATCTGCCTCTTCAAGTGTTGTGAGTAGCATTAACAGTAATTGTGTCCTCTTTTGTAACATCTTCGTGACGTTCAAAGACATTCATTAGAGAAAACGGGCCTGGATTGATCAATTATTTCCAGATGGATCTGAGAATAGGAACATTAATGGGGTGCTACTGAAGACTTGGTGAAATAATGAGATTCAGAAGCAGTTTGCACATTTAAGATGCGTTTCTTTTATGTCTTCGGGTTGAAAGCAGAGAACTCGCTCTTGTCAAATGAAATTTATTTTTAAAACACCTTATTTGCTTCCTCCTTGTCGTTCAGAGTAATGGAGAACAAATAGATGACAACAAAGGAGAGCAAGGACGAAACAGAACAAATAATCGTCTTATTGATGAGCTAGATGAGCACTTCAAGTTCATTTATCGTTAGCAAAACTAAACGCACATCAGTGTTGTGCCAAATGTTGTTACCCAGTATGTATGTATGCGTTGCTGTCACTGTTTAACCTGATCATCTACATAACTAGAACACTGCACTTGCAGAGATCTGCGGAGTTTCTACCTCATTAATAGTGTGGGCGTGATTTATTTCTCCCAGCGTGTTTGAAGAGCTGGCTCGTAATTGGAGCGCGATGTTTCGTGTGTGGAAACACGAATCTGTCTCTACATGAAGAGAAAATTAATGAAGGACACGCAGCATTTAAAAATGTGAAATTTGATGTTGTAGCATCTGTATTATCAAGTATATGTTGGTCAATGTTACAATCACATGAACATTAGTTTTTTTCTGTTCTTAGTTTATCAGTGATGCAATAAAGTGGAATTATGCAGATGTAGCTGAATTTGTTCCGACTTTAGTTACTAAAAAGGAAATTTATTTGGAAATATATGTAAGTAGAGATTTTTTTTTTTCACCAATGAAGTTTTTACAAATTATTTTTATATTGCACGATTCCTTCTCAATTATTTCTAAATGAGTCTTTTTCAATCTAGAGCAAAAAGTACGTATTTATTATATATATATATTGCTACTGGATACTGTAGAAAATGTAGTATTTATAAGACTGTAGTTTTTACTTTAATGGTGACACTGTATTGCTAAGATTATTTATATTCTTTAAGCATAATGTTCCTTTCTATTCAGATGCGTTTAACTGTACATGGCCAGTTATATTGTTATTCTAAGCTCTGTACCAGGGTGTGTTGACTGACAATGTCTCCTGATATTACCTTTATGAAAAACACTGTATGTATGATAATAACTGTATGTATGTTGTACAAAACTTGAATAAATGACAATATGCAGTATTTTCAGTGGAAAGATTTGTTTGTGTTGTTTTGGTGAGAATGAAAACAAACATTGACACATTTCTTTAAAAATTTGTAATTTAGCAGCAAAAGACAACTTTTTTCACAGCAGCCATATTGATGTGACAGAATAAAAAACACAGGAGCCATCATTCAGGTCAAACAGAGTCAGGGTGCTGCTATTATTTATGTTACCTCACTGGAAATCCCTGTACACTGAATGGAATGGGACCTTAAACAGTGTTATTGGTCAATATGGCTCCTGTGAAACTGGTCTATTTTCCATGGATGTTAATCAAGTGGCACATTATGAATATTGGCTCTGTTCTGTCGTGGCATGAGACCAAACATTCACAGCTGAAAAGAATTTATTTTATTTAATTTACACTTTCCACATTCCATATTTTTTAATTAAAATAGGTTAATTTAACTAATAGATATTACAATTGATTGTTTTACACTTTCCTGCATTCAAACTTAGTGAGTAATTGTTCTGGGAGTTGGTACAATGTAAATACCTTAACGCTATATTGCATTGGTTCTCAAATAGGGGTTTGGGGACCCTAAGGGGTCTGTGGGACTGTGCCAGGGTGACCCCTTTACTATATACTCTATATAGACACAGTAGTATAAATAGTTCATACATCACTAATAATCTAATAATTTATATCTCTTAATAAATATATAAATCCTACTTTTATTGTACAATATCTGCATTTTAATTTCTCTCGATTTGTGTGTATGTGTTATGATTTTTCTGTGTTGGAATGTAAATATTTTAATACATGTGTAATATCTTTCTAATGCATTTCTCTTGTGTTGCTCCTTCACATAACTAAGTAAAAGTCCAAGGGACATGATGAGGGTGTCAGTATATTTTCTTATCTTATAAGGGCTGAGAAAACCTTAGAATCTGTGCTGTTCTTCACTGCCTAGCGTCATGAGCGTTAAATTTCTATATTATTTGCACAGCATGAATTACAACAAATGTACAGCTGGCTTTATATTTTACATTTGCAGGGGTTAAATTGGGGATTGGAACCACTGTAGCGTGTCTCACAGCTGTAAGGTGGCATACTTTATTTTAGAAAACTTTTTTGTGTCCAGACCTGCAGGTTTGTAAACTACTTACTGAGTGTCTTTAGATGTTATCCTAAGATTACAAGAGATCTTTGTGTGACAAGCCTCCAAACTCTCCACCCTCACATGCGCAGCTGCTTTTTGATCGAGCTCTCCGGCGACCAATTGATAAAAAGTGCCCCTGTGAGGGCGGGAATAGGGAAATTTATGATTTTTTCGGAGGAGGGACTTCCTCCAGAGTAGCAGTTGGATGGCAGGCAGCTGCTGGGTTGACACGTAACTAAAGTTAAAGGTGCTATGGAGGCCTCCTCGTCGGGAACTTGAGCTTGTACTTTTCCCATTTAAACGTCTTTGCATTGCGTCGGAAAAGTGAAAGTGTGCAGCGGGGGAAAGGAGACGCAGCGCCGCGGTGTTGAGCGTCGCTTTGACGTGCATTTCAGCGGAGCAGAGCAGGAGTTTGACGTGAAGTCAAGCGAAAATCTGAGCGGCTACTTTGAAGTCACAGGGAGAGAGTCGCGAAATCATAATGTCTACATCGGGAAAGATCCACTCTTAACTCGTGTTTTCTGCTTTGGAAATGCTCGGGGAGTGAGGAGAGTAGAGGTTTAAAAAAGAAAAAAAAAAAGAAAAAAAAAGTTGAGTCGGAAGTTTCCAGCAGCAGAGACGGGGTTTTCTCGCTCAGACAGCGGGGAGGGGTGCGGGTCCAACATGGGAAACGGGGTGTGCTCCCGGAGGCAGCGGAGGATCTTCCAGTGTCTCCTGCTGGTCACCGTGGTCTGCGGGATGATGTACGGGGGGATGATATCGTACGAGATGCACAAACAGCTCAAGAGGACCGAGGCAATGGCACTGAAGTACCAGCAGCACCAAGAGTCACTCTCGGCTCAGCTCCAAGGTAAACACAGTGACGGTGATGTGATTGAAGGCTGGGTGACAAGAGGTGAGCCCGAGAGCTCCAGACTGCACTAACGAAACTGCAATTTTATTGTTTTCATGCTTACTGCCAAACGGTAACACCCTTTGAAATCAATTTTTGAACTTAATACGATTCATAACGAACTATAGTTCAGTTCGGCGTCCTGTTGCTACCTTAAAGGGATAGTTCCTGCAACAGATGCCGGCTGACACGCCCCCACTTTGGAGAAGCACAGAGGAGTACTGAGGTAGAAGCTGAGCAATGTTGCTGACAGTCTCAGCAACAAAAGGTATTTTAGCCACTAAAAAGGTCCATCTAAAAATTCAATAACAATTCAAGTGTATGCAGGGTTTGAATTACACACTGGCCATTACAAAACATGTTGCATGCACACACATATATGGATGTGTGCAGCAGGTCAGTTTCAGGGTTACTGCAAAAAACATTCTACTGTTACTACTGTAGGCGGTTAAAACTGTCATTAACATTTCATAGAGGCTAAATAACAACAACACAAGGCCATTGTTTCAAACTCAAGTAATACATTTATTGATCGAGAGTAAAAATAAATAAGTAAATGTTCAGAAATTGTAATATAAAGACCGAAGAAACACTATTACTATTATTATTTATTGTAGGAACATCATGCATTAGAGCTCCACCTAAATTTCTCAAAACAGGCTTTTGAGGGAGCTGAAGTGACATTGAATGTTTTTAGCTAAACTTTCTTAATGTGACTAGTGTTCCATCGACATCAAATAATCTGAACTGTCCCCTTAAAACATGTAAGTCTTCTCCGAACAGCTCAGTGGGTAGTAGCTGAAACGGCATCAATACAAGCACTTATTTGGGTGTGTGCCAAATGCAAGAGTCCACTGAAGCTGTCTGTCTGCTGTCTGACCTACTAACTGGACTGTAACTACACTGCGTAGCCAAGCAGTAATTTACCAAGAGCATGTCTTTGACCTTTGACCTTAGGTGGCCTTCTAATCTTGTGATAAACCAGGTTATGGTCTGAGCAGATTTGGCTTTAAAGTTCAACGGAGAGTTCATTCTGTTGGACAGGTTTTTCTTTTGCTTTGACCTACTGTAAGACTGAAATTAGACCCCACTCTACCCGGTTTACTGCTGACTAGAGGCTATGACACACTCACTCACACACACACACACACACACACACACACACACACACACACACACACACACACACACACACACACCTGGTTGTAGTCACTGTGTCCCCAGGCTCACCTCAACAGTATACAGATTAGTATACCTTAAAGTCATGGGGTCAGCCAGAACATCTGCGTCTGCTAGACACAGCTGGAGGAACAGACAAGGAAAAGAGTGCACAGTCACCTTGGTTTCAAGCAAAGATCTGTGAAGCACACTGTTACATTTAGTACTAGCTTCTTTTAACAACAGTTTATGAAGTAGTCATAGAGCTGCAATGATTAGCCCAGTTAATAAATCGAATAGTCAATGCAAAGAAAATTAGTTGCGCACTATTTTGATAACTGATTTATCGTGTGTCATTTTCCAAGCCAAACTGTCAAACATTTTCTGGCTCCAGCTTCTGAAATGTAAAGATTTGCTGCTTATTCTGTCATTTGGGATGGTAAAATAAGAGAGTTTGGGTTTTGTGTTGTTGGTTGGACAAAAGAAGCAATGTGAAGATGTCATTTTGTACTCAGGGAAATAATGATGAGCATTTTTCACAAATCAACAGATGAATTTATAATGAAAAAACATGATTACTTGCAGCCCTAGTTCATCAGCTGGCTGCTGCTTGTGTTGTCCTGCATATTTCTATGACCCATCTGAGTGTTTACAACACTTGATTTTTAACGTGGCCATTTTGTATTTTTTGTCTGGTCTCCCTGTAAATATTGTAGACCTGAACATATAAATTCCAGGTAGGTTTGTAGCGTATTCGCCATTGACAGGTTGAGATATAAAATATGCATTTTGTTTGTTTCACATTTTTGTAGACATTACTGATGTAAATAAGCCTGTTACTATAGCATAAAACATTAATGAATAATATACAATCATTTATGTAATAAAATGGTAGAACGTTTGTTTGACTTAAATATGAGATATGATTTATGGGAATGACCATTCTTTTACATTCTCATTTTAACTGAAAAAAAAAATCTTTCAAAATCATGATATGATATTTCTTGAGGTCTGAACCAAACATGTTTTCTTCCATGTGGAGAACAAGATTTTTAGGCCTGGGCATCTCTGCAGCACTGCAGTATCTAATTATAGTGCTGTTTTCTCACGCATTTTTCCTTTTTTCAAAAAATTGTGATTTAGTTTCGGTTCTATGATTTGGATATCACACTTGGCCATACTGCGATTTCCTTTGCGATATCGTGATTAATTGTGCAGCCCTAGTTAAGGCTGTACCTAACAATTATTCTCTTTATTGATTAATGTGCTGTTTATTTTCTTGATTAACTGATTCATGAGTCGGACTGTAAAATATCAGAAAAGTCCTAAAAAGAGTGTGAACATTTTCTTTTGCATTTGTATCAGAGATTATGTTTTTACAGTCCCCCGTGGTTGCATTTCAAAATGTGATCAGATGCCTACGTTGTAAAAATCTGTTGGCACCACAGTCAGTATTTAGTCATGAAACATTATGACTCTCAGTCAGAAGTGCACCATTCACAATTGAAGATCAGTAGATTATATGCAGTAATCTATTTGCTTTATTGCCGTGTAGGGCTGTAGCTAACTCAGGACTTTGTCATTCAAATTAGATTTGGCTGTTCAGCACAAATATTTGACTATTAGTTCCTTTCCTTCAGATTATCAAGCAGCACTTACTTGAAATGCCAGCGTTTATAACAGGTTTTGTGGGACAGTCATGTAATATAGTTAAAAGCCAAAGTAGCCATCCAAGCTAATGTGTGCTAACTACGCTAATGACAGATTTTTTGCTGACGCTCAATATCAAACTAAAGCCAGAGACAATATTATATTAAGTTGTTGTGAGCTGCAAATTCAACACTTCTAAGCAGAACACAGAACTTTAGGTTGTGGCAGAGCCTTAATGGACAAGGCCTCTTTTCCTCTGGGCACCAGCCTCCATCTCAGAACTACTTGGCATCCTTGGTGTCCACAGCTGTCAGTGTTTGTGTCCGTTTGGGACTATGATCCAGGGCTCGCTCAGACTCACCCTGTGTCTTGCCGGGTCCACAGCTGCCTGTACCCATTGCAGACATCTTCATCAAGCAGATAGGATGGCTTGACATAGTGGAAGGATTTTATCCCCAGGGAGCAGCGTGAAAGTGAGGAGCGCTCGCTCTGCAGCGTCTTCTGGGGACCGAAATGTCTCCAGAAGTACACTGCGCACGGCCTGATGAAAAAACAAATGCTCCACTCGAAGAATCTCAGTCAGCTGAGGGGTCTCTGACTGGGGCAGACCTAGTGCCGTGTTAGTTACTGACACTAACATTAGTAGACCTCTAGTATGTCTCCCTGTATTACTGGAAAAATGTTCCCTAACCTAGGAGCTTCTTCCGCGTCCCACCCTCTGCAAAAGATTAAACAGTCTAAGCTGTCCTATAGTGACCTTACTGATTTACTCCCTCCGTACAAACACACTTAAACACACACTGCTGCACTGCTGACAGGATGTGAGGTTTTGTGTCACGCCATTATGCCATGAGTTTAAAATTAGCAGCTGGGTGGGGAGCCCGCTCCTCCAATGGCTTCATCTATTCAGAACAAGGTTTGCGCCCACATCAGGAGTGAAGTAGTGTGTCAGGGTTTTCAAGACTCTGAACCTGTTAATTTAATGCAGCCTTTGATCCACCTAACAAGTAGTCATTGCTCCCTATCATCCACATTTTCATCCAACACACCTGCCATGCAAACACCCGTACAGAGACCCGTGTTTGTTTTGTTGCCATGTGAAGTAATGCTGCAAAAATCCATTGATCCTTTCAGTCATTTTACAAGCAAAACTATCAAAACATTTGCTGGCTCCACCCTCTGAAATGTATGGATTTTCTGCTTTTCTTAATCATTTATGAGAGTAAATGAAGAGTCTTTGGGTTCTGGACTTTTGGTTGGACAAATGAAGTAGGGGTGTAACGGCTCATCGCTGGTCTGTAGTCCATACAGATCACCCCCCACGGTTTGGCCTACATGTGATCTGTGATCATAGTGTGAAATACAGTTTTACTCTAGCTGTTACTTTTTAAAATAATAATGCCCCTCATCTCAATGCGGAGTTGCAGCGAGACGAAACAGATGCACACTGTGTTTTCGTCTGCTGCACATCTCTGTGTAGCAGAGTCTTTAAAGAAAGGAGAGCGACTAATTTAAAAGCTGTTGCCTGTATCGAGTGAAATCCCAGCAATGACTTCGAGCATTTTCACTGGTGTGACTGGGAAACTGGGCATGTTGTCATCATAGAAATAGATCGTAAAATTCTGATGTTTATTGTAACCCACTGTGATATCTGCTGATATCTACAGTGTGTCTGTGTTGATTAGCTATTACTCGTGAATTTAACCAATCGGATAGAAATTTTGGTGGGACATTGAGGCAGACTACAGTGTAGTAGTGTACAGTGATATCATTTTGACTAATCGATTAATCATGGAAAATCATCGGAAGATTAATCGATTATGAAAGTAATTTTAGTTGCAGCCCTAATGTGAAGCATTCTGTGAAACTTTACACTTTATAGAAGAAAAGATGACTTTACAGCTTTTGTTGGTAAAGGTCAGGGTTTCCAAGTGAACAGCCGTATATGACAAATGTGTAATTCATACCTCCATTGCATTATTTTTCTTTTACTGTGTTCATTTCCAAGACAAAGGTATTTGTGTTAGGGTGGACAGCTGTCCCACATTTAACGAGACAAAAGAACAAACTACTTCAAGAAAGGCAGTGACCCCACCTCAACTAAATATCTTTTTACTTCGAGCTAAGCTGTTTCTTATAGTCCGTTTCACGTGTAGCGTTATACAAATAGCTCCCATTTCATTTTTCTCAATGCTGATGTATCCCGGAACAGAGAACTTGACAGTATAATGTGACAGTTTGAATGTTAACCCCATTTGGATCGCTTGACTTGTGCACCACACCCTTAGTTTTATTGTGAAGTGATGGATCATTCAGCCAATCACAAGGCCCGGGCCACTTGATACTCATGGCTGACTGTTGATTGCTGTTTTTTGTATCCTATTTTTAGAGGTGGGCCACAGCTTCGGGGCTGTGAGCCAACCGTATTGATTCACTGTTGCCCACCTAAACCACGGGCTGGCAGTTGTCAATCATTTAAAAAGATCAACTGGCACTTAGTGGTTATGCATGCTCTCTGACAAATGTGTCCTCGTGATTTAACACCCATTCACTCCTGCACAGAGACATCATTGTTTATATGTCATTTTCAAAACATTAATCAAATGGAATAATTACAGGCGTCTCTAAATGAGTGTTGTAATATTTTTTACATCGCACTGTCTGTACTGCCTGCTGTTTATCGTAATGATGCTCTTGTCTGAACAGATGGAATGGGTTGTTTTTGTCCACGAGACAAAAGGAAATAAACACTTTTGTTCTTTGAGTTAGAGATGTTATTTGTTCCTGGATATAACAGACCTGATTTGTTAGATTTTTTTTATTTATTTTGTTTTTGTTTTTTTATGAGAATGAATGAAAAGTTCAGACTTTGTCAGGCAAAGAATCTTCCAAGCTGTAACTTAAGAACACAACATAACACTGCTGTCAACAGTGCACATGAATATTTAAACATCACTAAAAGCATAATCACTCTTTTGATTTTTTTTTTTTGTTGTTGTTGTTGTTTAGAATTTGTTCCTGGGATTTTTCTGGGCTCTCAAATGTCCAAGTCTCTCTGCTCATTAACCAGAACACAACACTGGCACCAGCCACCAGCCAAATGCTGGTACGGTATGGAAGTGGCTTGAACATTTACTTCATTCACCAGCCAAGAAAACAATGGTTGTCTATGAACATTCACAAGCCCTTTGATGGGTCGAGAAAAGAGTTAATTTTGCGCCCTGCCTTCAACCTTCACCTTGAAGTCCATTACTTTGTTGATGAGGAACTACCTCTAGGATTGAGTGATATGTTCAACTTTTCCAATCAGCCACTACGCCTGTGAGATTCTTGGAAAAATATGAATAACAATTTTTCTCACTAAGAACTGAGCTCATGATTCACTCCCAAAATTATTGTTCAACAAAAACACCTATTGCACCCTCAGGTATTCAAGTGAAAAAGAGCCTGAGGCGCTTGCTGTCTAGACAGGGTTATAAACAGTTGTCCTTCATTCAAATTTGGCAGAAAAACAAAATTAAATTCTGCAAAACCGTCATGGTTAGTCTTTGCACTAACAATCACCCACCATGGTTTGGTCATAAAATAATGTAAAAGTATTCTGGCTCTACAGGCTGTTTTTCTTCCTGCTCAGTGGCTGTGTACTGTGCTGCATTGCTGAGTAGTGGTTGGCTAGCTGCAGACTGTTAAATTAGCAAAATGAAATGACAACCCCACCCCACCCAGAAAAGATCCAGCCAATCACCCTTGTTTCCATCTGTCTGAGGTTACAATTTCATTAAAGAAAAATCAGCTGAGCTGTGAAAAGTCACACCACCCACCCTGCATCTTCTGAGTAACTTTTTGTTTAGTTTGTAGAGTTTTTTTTTCTCATTTTCACAGTAGGAGGTAGAAAGTAAACCACAGGAATTAGCAGGTAAGGTGAAAGTTTGAAAACCACAACGTTTCAGAGGCAACTTTGCAGTAGTTTCCCCAGCCAGCTCCTACAAGAGAAATCTAAAAATAAATGTAACTGACATGAACACATAAAATTACAACAAGAAACTTAAGAACTAGGATATTGTAGTACATGAGGTGAAAGTGGCTTGTAAATTAAAATGTCTTACTGTGGGTCGGACTGCCTGTTGAAGACAGTGCACACAGCTCAGGTGTTTTGTAAACTCTTTGACCAACCAGGCAAAACAGATACAGCCTACATGAACCAGTCATACAACACCGTGTGTGAGTGCATTATTTGAATAAGGAAAGATCTGTCACTCGCTTCTAAATTGAATTGGTCTCCAGAGTTTGTGGCGTGTACATTAGAGTGGGAGTGTGAACACACATGCACAAGCACCGCTCAAACAAAGCCTTTGAGCCCAATTCCCTGTGTGATTGATAGTATTCACAGTCCACACCACTGGCCAACTCAAACCAGTCCAGTCTTCTTCACATCTTAACCAGTAGGCCAGTAAAGGTCACCACCACAGAGCTCACCCTTGTTCTCTCTCTGCCGATGCACTTTAACCACACCGTGAGGGAAATGTTTCGTTGGTCTGTGGGGAAACCCTCAAACAACAAACATCCTTTCCCATGCCCATTGAGGTTTGAACGAGATAAGGGTTGGTGTAAGGTGAATCGTGTGTGTTTGGAAGCTCTAGGGAATGTTGTTGCCTGCTTTTTGGGAATAACAGTCTGTTCTGCGTCACTGATTTTACACTGGGAACGCTCATTAATGATTGGTAAACAAGTAGGTGAAATATTTGTAGTACATTGTTTTCAAGTGTGGCAAAGAGTTTGGGAGGTTGTGGTTTGTGATGTGGTCATGATAGAATGATTTGAAATGCAAAGTAATCAAGACCTGTCCTGTTTTATAAGTGTGTTTACATGAAATGCATTGAGTTTATAACTTTGCCTTGCAGAGGTATTTGTTGGTTTTAATAATTCAAATGCGCATTCAAATTTCACACTGTAGCTTTCCTGTAGCTGTCCATGTTGTGCCCCAGAGAGAGGGTGTTAGTGTGTGTGTGTCGAGTGGCCTGAACTGAGCTGAACTAAGAGCAACATGGCCTCATCTTTGGCATGTGTCACTGCTCTAACTGCAGACAGGGTGCTGAGCCTTTCAGACCTCAACATGCATAATAAAACCTCCCTAATCTCATGTGATTGAACGTCCATCTGATCAAGCTTATAGAGGTGTGAAGAAATTCATGCAAGTTTGAAGCAAAACGTCCACTAGTTTGTCAGCAGAAATTGGAGTGAAGTGGCAGTTTAAGCAGGAAATGTTTGTGAAGGAAACAGGAGTGGAAATCTTGGACCCGATACCTTTAAAGGCTCAATATATGAGATTAAACCATTAAAATAAATAGGTTTAAAGGGCAACAATGATATTAAAGTGTTTAGTAGCAGTAATTAAATCTGTGAAATGTTCCACACTCTTAAAAAAGCTTATGTGATGTCAACAGTGTCTTCATGTGTTCACTGGGAGTCCAGTGTTTGTCCACCAACACTTCACCCCCCTGCACTGTCTCTTCTGTGCGTCTTCTATGTGACCGGTATTATTTTAAAGTCTGGCCTTTATAGGGGAAACAATATATAGAGTGAAGGTTCAGAGGAACTTTAAATCATTTATTTCGTGTATCAGTTTTAGCAGAAGTGGTTTCAGAGACCGTCACAGCTGTTTTCTCATCATGTGAGAGAGCAAGAACTGATTTGTTTTACAGTTATGGTGTGAAAGATAATACTAGAAACGATCAATTTTGTGGAGCAAATACTGTTGTTTGACACGTGCAAACACAAGAGTGTGGCCACAGCTGGACCCACAACTTGTTTCAAAAAGTCATAGAAGGCATGCGTGTGAAAACATGAGTAGTCAGACATAGATATAGGTTGGTATGAAAAACATGCTTTAAACACAACCACTAAATATCCCCTATATCCACTATGTCAGGCCTGTCTAATAAAATGTGAAGGAGGGTAAAGCTTTGACATAAACCGCCATCGCCAGGCTGTAACCAGGTCTTTTTTGAGAACATATTAAATAATAATAAATAATAAAATCCTGCAATGTGAACGACTTCTTTTAGATGTATCTCATGGTGAGAAGGCCAGACTTGTCAGACTGCCGTGCTGCTGTTTAACAAAAGCTGCAACAATTGAACCGAGCTCATTGTTTTCTGCCAGATGAAAAGAGGAAGAAAACGTTATCGAGACTAAAATAGTTCCACTGAAACACCACCAAACTATTCAGGTAATGGAACGCAATGTTTGTCTTTTATTAGTGCAAAAAGCCATTAGTTACCTTTTAAACCCTTAATACCAAGTCTGTGTGTCGTTCTCTCTCTTGCAGTGTGTTTCCTTGACTGTCTCTTTCCCTTCAGTCTCCCCTGGTTTGTGTATTTATCTTTTCCCTCCCTGTTTTTGCCTGTTACATCTGTGTGATCTTTCTGTCTCACTCGCTCCGTCTCATTTCTTTTTATTTTGAGTTTTTTGCAGATTTTGTTTCTACGTTTGTTTTTCTCTCCCACATTCTTTTACCCTTCTCCCCTTCAGTTCTATTACCCTCATTAAATTATTAACTATTAACTACTGAAAGTTTATCTTGGAACATGTTGAGTTGGCACTCAGAAGGAGGAACAGCCACATCATCAGTTTGACTGCCCAGCCCCCCCACCCAGCCAGCACAGGGCACAGCAGAGTCTGACAGAACATGTAAAAGGCATGGGTAACTCAGCACAGTCAAGTTTATTTTTATTTTTATTATTTTAACATGGGTGAGTCCAAGCCCAAGTGGCCCAAGACCATGACACAGGATTTGTGGCAGAATACAGGGTATTAAAATAGTGAGTTAAGAGTTGGTTCGTATCTTTACAGTGAAGTATTGAGGTAACACATGAACTGAGGTTAGGGACACAGAGTGTTTATTTTTAACCAAGTGCCAAAGTCAATGGGAGTTACTGTTATTTTCACTTGTCAAAACAAAGTTGAAAGAATTAAGTGACACTTCAAAATAAACCATGTGGCCACAAAAGCAACTTGGTGAAAGAGTTGCAGAAAGTACTCTTCATCAAAGGTTCATACTAGCTAACACATTTTTTTAATGTAAACATGTATTTCCAATTATGAATGTAAAGTATAACTAACTTCTTCTGTACATTTCTAACAGTGTGTCTAAGTGGAGATATATCAATGACCTGAACATTGTGCAACACCTTTGTATTTGCAATATGAGAGTTTGTGCAGTGGAAGTGGGTTCACAACAACAGAGTTGGTTCTTTCACAAGACAGAGCTCTGACATAAGCCTGAGGAGACCAGACAGCAGTATTGATTAAAATGAGGGTGTAGAGTGAAGATGTGTGCTAAACTGCTGTGTTTGAAGAGACAACTGGTCCAGAGAAAATTCTAGAGGATACAAACTCAATATGATGAAAACTGAATATAAATCTCTATGAAGTTTTGGAAAAAAAAAAAGTTGAGTCTCCTTCCCAGGTTATCAGATATTGTCAACGGTCTACTTGTGATTGGCTAAAGTCTCCAGTCTGTTTTTTTCTAAAACCAGAATTTTCTCTCAGACCACTTGAATTATATTTTGTATAGAGGTTAGTGTGGAACTTTTGCCCGATGATGCCAAAAATAATCCTGCACCCCCTGTAGATATAAATAGCTCATTCTAAGGTAACTAAAACACAATGATTCTTTATTTCCAGCTGATTATACAGCAGTGTTTTTTCCCCTTTGCTGAAAAGGTAGAAAACAATCAGAGGGCACCGTTGTCTTCCAAAGTCGGCTCCAGGCTGCTCCTATTGGATAGGCTTGACTAGTGTAAACTTCCCCAACTCTTTCAAACAGCCAGTTAGAGCCACTAACGTCAGGCTAAAATGTGATAGCACTGATGGGTAACAAACTACCCAGTGTGTAGTGCAAGGCTGCGTTTAGAGGTTGTGCGAGAGGAAAAATGTAATGTGATGGTGGAATTTTCTTCTTCTTCTTCTTCTTCTTCTTCTTCTTCTTCTTCTTCTTCTTCTTCTTCTTCTTCTTCTTCTTCTTCTTCTTCTTCTTATTATTATTATTATTATTATTATCATTATTATTATTATTATTATTATTATTATTATTGTTATTCCTACTAGGTTACTGGGCCTACTGACACATCTTCCTCTCTGTCTCCAATCAGCATCGACAACGTACTCTTATCTGTTTCTGAGTCTATGCAGATGTCAGTCTCTTTGCTCTGTATGTGTAGCTTTATTCTGCCTTCACCATGGCGACAGCCACAAACAGGCTATGCTGCTTTTTGAAGGTGTGAGTGATTGGGGCTGTGTCAACCTGGTCAGAATGTACAAGGGGTTTAAGAGTTTATGAACCCCTATTTTGACAGCCGATTAATCCATTTTAGTAATTTTTTAAGAACAAAAGTCAAAATTCTTTGATTCCAGCTTCTTAAATGTAAATATTTTGTGGTTTCTTCTCTCCTCTATGACAGTAAACTGAATATGTTTGGGTTGTGGACAAAGAAGATATTTGAGGATGTGACTTTTGGGTGCTGGGAAACACTGATCAACATTTTTTCACCATTTTCTGACAAGTGTTAATCAGTTAATCGAGAAAATAGTTGACTTATTAATCGACTATGAAAACAATCATTAGTCGCAGCCCGAGTGTTTTGGGGTTTTTTTTAATATTTTTTTTCCAATTTCCTGTTTCTCACTGCAAGATCTGTGGATTATATTTACTGTAATAACTACTGATGACTCATGATTTCTGTAAAGAGACTCACATCAACTCACACTAAAACTATCTAGATGGATAAATAGTACTACAAGTAAGAAGATAAATATGTAATTTTGATTTTGGGGTGAACTGTCTCTTTAAACAGTTAATTTGCATACTAACCAATAATAATGAATCAAAGCTGGATAAAAAAAAATGTTTCAGAAGTTTCCCTTTCAGTATGAGCAAGATGTGTTTAGGTCTCATCTCGTCTCCCCTGGTCTTCCTTCCTGTTTTGTTTCATGTGGTGGTTATTGTGTCTCCAACCTCCTTTCTGCCTCAGTATGTTCAAACACACACAGTGAGCCTCGGCAGTCTGTTCGTACAGATTGCTCACGCTCACAGATGTTTTCTAGAAGCTTCATTTAGTAGATTTGCTTATCAGCGAGGCTACATTTGAAAGTAAAAAAAACAAAGAATGAGTAGGGCAGGTGAACGGAACGTGTTGACAAAAAGGGCCCTGCAGTGTGCGAACCAGTCATTACTAACTCATTTGTTGCTGCTCGTGTGTGTAACTATCGGTTGTATCAGCTTCAGAACATTGTATTATCTCTGCTGCAGCAATGACTCTTAAGTCCCCACAGGGATTATTGCTGTTTCACTGGATTTCATCTTGAATCTGATGAAGGTGAAAAAAAATAAATAAATGGAGGGAATAAAAGAAGAATCTGTGCAAGAGTTTAGAGAAATACAGCTGCAGAGATTAGAAATGAATGTAAGCAGGATCTCAGTTCAAATAAGGAGGTATGAAGGAGCTTTGGAGACAATTTTTACTAGAAATTATGCTGAAATCATTGTGTTTTCCTCATGATCTTAGTGGCTTATGGTGGACACCACCTATCAGACACAGAAGCAACCCTAACTACACCACAGTAGTAGAAGAAGTAGTAGTAGTATTTGTAAACAACAGTTTGGACCACCAGTTTTGTGAGGATTACCACGGCTTCCTGCTGATGGAGGATCTGTCATGAACTGAGATCACAGTTTGGATGAATAAATATCACACCTGGTTCTTAGATCAACCATGAAACACACATCCTCTGTCTGCCTGCAGTACCTCTCTGAATTTTTTAAGCGTTTGTGAGTGTTTACGTTTTGTGATGTGTACATATTTATGTTTGCGGCTGTCTTTTTGTTTAGTTTACCTTCCGCCTGGCCCCGACAGAGTTCGCTAAACCTCGGTGTTTCCTCTCCCTCTCTCCCTTTCCCCTCTGTGTTTCTGCATGTCCAGTGGTGTACGAGCATCGCTCCAGGTTAGAGAAGTCTCTTCAAAAGGAGAGGTTAGAGCACAAGAAGACCAAAGAAGGTGAGAAAAATATCATATACGCTCAAGTTTGACTCTCAAGGTTCATCTCCAGTCAAAGGAGCCGTGGGAAGATCATATCTCATCCTGAAACTGCACATCATGTGGTAGAAGAACTACTAGCCAAAACATATACTATAATATTTACAAGCTTTTAAGACATGGCATCTGGTAAATAAATGTCTCGTGTAAACAAATTGTGATGTGATGTCACCCAATGAGCATTTTTCCATTGAAAAGATGTTGGTTTATGTGGTCAACGGTGAAAAGACACACAGAATAGGTTTGAAGGTGTGAAAAGTTTTTTCACTGACTATTTAAAGACATATGTGTCACCAGGGTTTGCAACAGTGACATTTGTCTTCCTCTACAATGTGCAAATAACCGTTTGTCTTCGTCACTGAGGCCTTACTGAGAAATGACAGACAAAACTCTCGGTTGAAAGCCAAAAAAAAATAAAACTTGATTTGACTCACTTCCTGGATGAAAGCCCTGTTAAACCCGTTCATCTACCACATTTTCCTGCCCATTTGGACTTAGTCGCTCTTTACTATGCAGGGCTGGATATTACATATTGATATTATATTGAATCATGATATGAGACGAGATATTGTGAAAGATGTCTTTTCCTGGTTTTAAAGGCTGTGTTACAGTAAAGTGATATAATTTTCTAAATTTACCAGACTGTTCTAGATGTCTCATTTTTGCCTTTACCCACTTAATCATTACATCCACATTACTGATGATGATTTATCAAAAAATCTCATCGGGTTAATATTTTCTGAAGACACCAGAAATCTTCCCTGCAATATTGTTGCAAAATTGATGTTGAGGTTTTGGTCAAAAATATTCTATCGCCCAGAGATAATACAACAAACTAATTTGATCACCTGAGCCGCCTCCACTTAGCCAGTCATGTGGGTTATGACATGTCATCAGCCACAACCTACATGATCAATAATTATTGATATCAACAGATATGAAACTTCACTATCTTGTTTTTCAGCTATTTTGCCCAGGGCTAATGCTGCATTACCTGACTTCCTTTCAGCTGGAAAGCCTTCTGGTACTTCTGGCAGAAATGATGGGAGACTAACTTCTTCAAACTATATACCGAAAGTTCTAGTACTTATACACATTTAGTAGTCAAAGCTGTAACCAATACGGCCACAGCAGTAAGTACAATGTCTTCTTTGACATGAATGTACAGAACTTCTCCCATTATGTTGTCCTGGAGGCTTCTCATTGGCAGTGCACAGCCTGTATAGATGGTTTTATGACATTTTATATTGTATATATGAAAGTATATCTTCATTTCACCTACTAGTGCAACATGACTTTGGAGAAATCAGTTCACAATGATCAATGATGTCTCTGTTTCAACCTACAACTGAACAAATTATCATGATTAAACACATATGTTAAATGCATTTTAGCTGTTTGAAAAGAGGGCGAAAAGACGTATTAGACATTCAGACCAAATATCAAACAGTTTTCAACTAGAATTTAACATTAAAATCCCAGTTGGTGCTCACTGATCATGTTCTACCAGTGTTCAACATCATCTGCAGCATCACGCATGTATAGTTTGTATAGATTAACAGTACGGGTATTTAATTTTTCAACAAGATAGCAATGTGCAAGAGTGCAACAGAAATGAATTTCATGTTTACAGAAGTCACAATCATCATGTCATTCTTCCTCTTCATGAAAATCAAGTTATTTCTCAACAGGTTTACATTAGACTGAACTGTGCTCTTTCTTTTTCTTAGATTATCTGGTTTATAAACTGGAAGCACAACAGTCACTCAACAAGGAGAAGGTATGTTTCCACATAATTATCGTATTACATAAGTATCTTCATTTGCAACTGTCTTGTATAAACTGTTAACACCAATCCTCCATGTTTTTGAGTTTGCTTTGCTTTGTTAAATTGTAAAGTGCTTTATAGCGTGGCATTTGTTGTGTTTTGAAAAGCACTACACAAACAATGCTGCTACCATCAGATATAATTAATCTCTTTCCTATTACAAGATGTAACAGTTGCATTAACTCTGAACTACAAAGTCACTACTTCCTTTTTTTTGTTTATGGTCAAACAGCAAGACTCCAGCAGCAGATTCAATTCTCTACAAGTGCAACATCAGATGCTGAAGGTATAGATCATTTTAACCCCCTCATGCACACACATTGTTACCCTGCTGGTTTTGTTGTGCTAACATTAATGCAGACATCCTTATATTTAAGCCTCTTTCTGCCTGTCACCTATGTGCACACACTCTCTCTTAGACCATACCACACATCCTTCCTGTCTTTGGTGTGAAGTTTATGTGTGTGGGGTTAGAGTTCACTTTTGTTTTCATGAATATACACTTCAAGGTAATGAAAAAAAACAAAACATAGACTGTTTGATGTTATTCTCCTCTGTCAGAACCAGCATGACGACCTGAAGAAACAGTATTACGAGCTGCAGGACCAGCACCAAGTCCAGGGCGAGGACCACAACCGACTGCTTGACGAACACAGAGACCGCTATGACAAACTGCAGCAAGTCAAAGAAATGGAAATCACCCAACTCAAAGGTAGTGATGGTCACATGCACACACACACACACACACACACACACACACACACACACACACACACACACAAACAAATATGTTGTTGTATGTTCTGTATGTCATATTTTGTTTTACAGGAAGAAAACATGATCAGATTTTGATATAAGAATACAAGAACTTAATCTTTGTTTGCTTTTTGGCACATTTTGTTAAACAGGTGCATAATATGATGGGGGATGTGATCTAAAAGGGTTCAAAAGGCATTTTTCATTTTGTCTCAACTGTAGCGCACTCAGTTACACACAGAGGACAAATTCAGTGTAGCTTTCTGTAGTGATGTCATCATTAAACATTCTTTGTCTCCATCTTCTGACTTTAAATAATACTGCAGGTGTAAAGCCAAGTGTAAGAGCTTTATGTGCAGACAGTGGATAGATAAAACTGTCTTCTGCTTCAAGCTTATTACTTAAAATGACTTATTTAGACACATCACTACCTGGCCAGTGCTTTCAGTAGAGATATGAACTGACAAGTGGAACCGCGGTTTGTAACATGAGTCGTAAGGACAGAAAAAAACAAAAACACACTTGTGGTTCTAATTATTCTTGCAAATGCAAACGTTTCCTGTTTAGAATCATGCTTTCTGTTAATGCCTTTGCTGTTTGTGATGGCAGATAATGTGTATAATCTGAGGGAGGAAAATAAACAGCTGAGGAAAGCCCACCATGACATTCACACACAGCTACAGGACGCACAGGTAAGACTAAATCTGTTTTATTGTTTTCTCTGTCATGTATGTCTGTCAGTTTCCCTTTTTTTTTGTGGAAGAGACATTTCATGTTTGTTATCTGCCTCTCTGAAAGTGAAGAAACAATGGGTGGGGCTAACGTGGCGTCTCTTCTCATCAAACAAATAACTTTGTCTACTTAAATGAGTTCTGACTCAGTAACAGTGCATTCAGTGATTGGTTGAAGCCTGTTTGAAATGAGTGAATTTGAAGCCTGCTGCTCTTTGTGCAAGAAAATGCTCAAATGAGGGACATTAGAGTCACATGGCAACTCAGAAAAACATAAAGACATCAACAAACGTCTGCCGTCACCAAATACTGTTCTGTATCCACATTTGGAGCAGCACCAACATTCAGTGTGGCCCACTCTGTGCTGACAATATTAATAATTCAATTATTCTTCATATTTTTTGTACTTTTGCTGCCAGTATGGATGTGAAATAGGTTTTAAATTGCATTCATAATGCTCTTAGAAAGGTCTTAAAAAGTCTTGAAATTTAACTTTGACAGCTGCAGAAACCCTGATATTGGTAAGCATCTAAAAAGAAAGATTAGAAATAAGTTTTAATTCGAATATTGCCATTTAAGTTGTTGTACGCTTTCCTGATACTGGGTTTGAACTGGCTGTGATTATGTTTAGACCTTTATTACTAATCATAATCCACGGATCGAAGCAGTGTTCTGCGAGATAAAACTAGTGATTTGGTCCTTTTTTAATCCAAAAGATACAGTCTTGAGAGGTGAATTCTGAACAGTTATGAATGTTTATTTTCACTCAGATTTTTGCGGATGCTTAACCTTGATATCATATATGCATTTTTTCTATTTCAAATTTCCAGAGGCTTTAAGTAAAAGATATTGGGCTGTAAAATTGCAGCCCTACATAAAACTAAATGATGTGTTGTGTTCAGGTGAAACATCAGGACCTGAAGGCAGCTCACGATCAGCTTGCACTGACACTGGAAGACCACAAGAGTGCACTGGCTGCAGCTCAGGTAGGACAGCAGAGTAGAGATGCAGTCTCATTGTTTACTCGTGTCAGCTGATTGATGCTGAACTGCTATGTCACAAGTATTTTGGTCACATATATTTTTTTCCCTCATCAAGTGTTGGAAATTTTATTGAATGAAAGTCATCAAAGGCTCGGGGGAAGACTTTGACATGTGGTTGGAAAGTATAGACTGGAAAGTTGCATTTTAATTTGTCATTTTAGCATGTTAGTGGAGTGAAACAGCCAGGTGATGGACAGATTCTGCTATCAGGTTTAAGTCTACTCAGACTTAGCCTTATTTTAACTTTCATTTTAACCTTCTCACTAAAGCAGAGGAAATGTGTGTTGCAGTGGACTGCATAATCCACAGCAGAGAAGAAATAAAGATGCCCGAGGTGTTGCTTGGTTTTTGGATAATTAGATCAGATGTTGCCGTTTCTCCCCGAGACTCGCTGACCTTTGAAATGCCTGAATGGTTTATTGAACATACAATACTCTGCTGCTGATTTGTTTGAAATGCTTTCCTCCCTTCCATCTGCACTGATGGATGCTTGCTCACTCCTCTCTCTCTTCCTGTCTGTCTGCATTTGCTAATTTATTTTAAAGCCTGTCCTGTTTTCCATCAGTGCTTCTGGTTGGACGGACACACACACACACACAACTCTTTCCTTCACTCCGGGGGGTTTGGTTTAGTCGGGGCTGTCAGAGCAGTGTATCTAAAATACGTTCCAGCCAATCGACCAGAAAGACATAATGGAGGGACAAAGAGAGAGGGAGGGGGGACTTCAGCAAACATTTTTAAAATGTATCACCCTGGCCTGGTGAGAAAGTGGATGTGTGTTTGTGTACGTAGAAAAAAAATGTCCTTAAATGCTGTACAGGTCTAAACCAGATGCTCAATTTGAAGAAAAAATGGTAAAATTTTCTGTTATATGAATTTAGTCTTTTCTAGATGCAGGTGAATTTTAGCCACATTTAGCAGCGTGGCTGTAGGGTAGGGACAGGAATCATCAGAGGCCTGAATATACAATATTATCACAATATGTAAATCACAATACAGCATTATTGTGATTTTAAACAAGCGATACGATGAGCATGGCGATAACATATACTGCAGTGTATTTCCTTTTTTCAACTGCAAGTCGTGTCCCCAAAGAAAAATGTTTTTCTAATAAGATGTTTTCAGTTTGTTGGTTTCACTTCAGGTATTTTTATTGCTGCACTGACCTACCACTTCCACTAATTCTGACCTCTGCTAACCTCACTAGACAAACTCAGTAAAATCATATAGTGGACTGATACTTATAATTATAATTATTATAATTAATAATTTATAGAATAAGATATACTCCGAGTCCATGTAATGATTCAGTATTGTGATACAAAATGTCCCAATACTATTCTGTATCGGACTGTAAGGTCCATAATTAAGTAAACAACAAAAATAAAACATTTAATTTCTTTTGGGTAGAAGGGGAGTCCTGCTGGTCGACATTTTAGATTGGAAGCTGGCTCCGATTGGTTGTTTTCATTCAGGTGTGGTAGATTCTTGCAAATGCCATTAGGAGCACAAAGAGGAGCCAGAGGAACTTGTTTTTTTTCACATATTATCTGTCTCATGTACCACTGTCTGGATATAGCAACAGTTTTGGCAAATATGACAAAAAGCTATTTATATAGAAGTTACCAACTGTACTCGTTATAAATCATAATTTAATCTAATCTAATCAAGGCTAAAGTTCTGTTAGACGGCTTGTGCTAAGAAAACATTGACCATTTAACAACTTAGGCTTCTTTTTAAAATGGGAAACTAAATTAGAAGGTGCCATCCAGTCTATTCTGTCACCAGTAGTAGAGGTTCACACATGATTGGACTTTTCTCTCTTGTTCCCTGTAGGTGCAGGTGGATGAATACAAGCAGCTGAGGGAGAGCCTGCACAGGGAGTCCAGTCAGAGACAGCCTCAACAAAACCCTGCCCCTCAGCAGCCGCAAGCAGCTGCCATAGCACCCAACTCCCATGTTCATGAAGCCCAGCAGGCCGCAATACTGGACCAACCACACAAAGACGAGCCCCCCCATGAGGAACATCACCAGGACCACCACGACATGGAGCCCAAGGTAATGTGTGATTCTTTGGTATTATTTTATTATCAAGACAAAAGGCATATTGTAAAAATTTCTCTGTTTCTCTTGTCACTTTGTCTTCAGTCGCACCATCAAGAGGAGGAGGTCCATGTCCAGTCCCAGAACGCTCTGTCAGACAAAGAGGAGGATGGAGAGGGAGAGGCTGAGAGGAGGAGGGAGCTGGCAGAGGAGGAGATGGCTCAAGCAGGACAGCCTCAGAAGCTGGAGGAGGACCCGGACCAACAACTGGATGAGCAGCAGGAGGAAGAGGAGGAGCAAGAGCCGGAACGGCCGGACGAGAACGCCCTGGACCGCCAGAGACGCCAGCCACAGCCGGTCAGAACTGGTTTAGACCGCTCAGTCTTCATAGATATGAACCTAAATAGGGCTTTGCAACTTTCCTAGACCCAACAAAAGTGATTTAAAAATCTCTGACGTCATTACAGTGTATGGGCTGAGCAGGAACTCGCTGTTTGGGGCAAGGTGGAGAAATGCCTCTGCTGTATATCCATATATTTGATTTACTACTGCTAGGAAAACTTGAAAATGCTTGAAAAGTGCTTGAATTTGTAAAAGGTGTAGGAACCCTGCCTTGTTATATTGGAGACATAATAGAGATTAAATTGAAGTGCTAATTATTTAGCTTTAATCCCAGAGGAACCAGAATAAATTGCAACCATCCACAGTGTTTATCTCTTTGATTAATGACAGCTTGCTCATTATGTGTTGTGCTCATTGTTTCATGCTGTCATTTTCATTTATTAAACTTCCCTAAAGTATGAATTATACCTTACCTTTATGTTAATGTCCCAAAATCAGCAGCTAATTTTTCTCTACATGTCGTTCCTTTTTGTATCCATTCGTCTTCTCAAAAGGGTCTCCATCCGGAGCCGCACCCAGAGGCCCATTTGCAGCACGAACAGCACGCCCAGGTGGAACATGAGAAGTCGGCCTACGAGCAGCAGCAGGAGCAGCAGCGCCTGGAGGCTCAAAGGGCCGAGGAGCGCAGGCAGATCCAGATGCAGCAGGAGGCCCTGCAGGTCCAGAGGGACCGCGTGCTGAAGGAGAGGGAGCAGAGGCTGAAGGAGGAGCAGGAGAGGGAACAGCAGCAGCACAGGGAGGCCGACAGACGAGAGCAGCTGCTAAGAGAGGAGCAGCAAAGGTCAGATTTCAAATCAGGGTCAGAATCACTTAAAAGGAGGAAACATTTGACTCTCTGATTAAATTTGTGCAAAATTCTTTGGGTCCTTAAATGCAGATATTTCAATTTAAGCAACAGTTGTACCACACAAATGATATGCAGTTACACACTATAGTACACATGCACATTTCTCAACATTAATAACTCTGCTTTGATTTATCCCGTGTTTCTCTGACCGCCCTCCACTGTCTTTACTGTCATTAGGAAGAGGAATGAGTATGAGAACATGGACAATGATATTGTTCAAGGAGAAGATGACCATCACACTGACGATGAAGAAGGTGGGACAGAAAGAAATGGGGGGGGGGGGGATCCAACCAGACAGATAGTTTGGATTATTTATTGATAGCCAGTGTATTACCTACAGTAGATGGTGGTCAACAGGCCCCCAGTTTGGGGAAGGAGCAGGATTCCCTTTGAAGGAAGCTAACAATGTACTGCTGTGGACAGGGTCAGCAGCAAAACTCATTTTAGCCACCTCAGTTTAAGTGTACACTATATTTAGAATATTTTCATTGCTTTACTTTGTTGTCAGACAGCCTTTTTAATGGGAAACTGCAGTTAAATGAGCCCAATATCTCTCTCTCTCCAAAGCAACCAAACTCTGCTGGAAAATATATTGTTGCTGACCATGTCCACAGCAGTGTATTTCTTAGCTTTGGTGCTAGTTCTTCTCTCCGCGTCTACAAACTGTGTCGACCGCCATCTGCTGTAGGTAATACATCCAACTGCGCTCCAAAAAAATCCAAACTCTCCCTTTAACAATGTTTATCATCACACCATATTAGCAATGTAGCATTACATATGTTTTGTGTGTTGTGTGTGTTAACAGAGAGAGATGTTCATATGTTACATGAGGAGGAGGAGAAACAAGAAGTGGATCACAGAGTGCCGTCACACCAGCAGGTGATAGTCTGCCCATCTGTTCACACACAAACACGTCATCATCATCTGTCTATCTTCTCAGCTCAGTCAGTCACTTAACATTCACACCAGTGTATCGTGTGTCATACGTCCATTCAGCCATCCATCCAGAAATCGCTTCTTTCATCCTGTCTGCCCGCTGTCCCACGCTGGCACATTCATCTTCCATTTGTCAGTCAAACTCAGTGATCTGTTAAGTCTCCTGAATACCAACAGGACGATTAACACACACTGAGTTATTAATCCTCAACACTACAGTTTTATTGCATCCATCTTGCTCTTAATCTAATGGTAATACATCATATATGTTCATTTCATGCAAACATTGTATCTCCTCCTCACTCACTGTGATCTCTTCGTCTGCAGGGTGGCGTAGACGGTGAGCTGGACCCCGAGGACGACCCCAACAACCAGGGAGAGGATGAGTTTGAGGAGGCTGAGGACGAGCGGCCACAGCACAGGGTCGGAGAAGAGGAAGAGGAGGGGGTAGAGGAGGAAGAGGAGCCGGCAGCGCCAGCTCAGCACGTAGACACACACCAGGGCCACGAACAACCCGCTGTGGAGGAGGAGCTGGTTGTGAGTAATAATAATAACCTTATTTATATAGCATCTTTTAAAAAAAAGAGTTTTAAAAAGTGCTCTGACAGGCAAAGCGAGAGAGGAAGTCAGAAATTAATATAACAACATTTATTAAACAGTAAGGGTTAAAAAGACCAAGACCTAATGAAGGTAAAGTTGAGACAAGAAGACAGAAAAGACACTATGAAGCAAGACACAGAATGTCAAAATTAATTATAATAAATAATATATATATATATATAATAAAGGTGTGGTGTGATGTTGTCTGTCAAAACCAGTAAGAAGCCTCGCTGCTGCGTTCTGAACAACTGGGAGAGGTGGGAGAGTGATTTTTGGTTTGTGCCAGAAAGGAGTGAGTTTCAGTGGTCTAGTCTAGGTCCAGGTCAGTGTGCAGTTGGTTTGTTTCTAGAAATGGTTTGTAAGTGGAGGAATCAAAGAATGATGAAGGCTATTTGTGTAGCTTCTGCATATTTTACCATTAAGTGTTGTAACTTGCGTGTGATTTGTGCGTTCAGATGGCCGGAAACCCTGATCAACAGGAAGACACTCTGGATGACCAGTACCAGGAGGAAGTAGAGGACGAGGTGTGTAAACCATTATGTTTAGTATGTCACTGACTCAAACCACGTGGAGAACACACTTGTTTTCATGTAATTCTTTTGTCTTGTTGTTTGTGTCCCGAAGGCTCAGGAGGACATAGCTGGTGGGCAGAAGAGAGAGGATGAGGTCGAGGAGGAAGGAGAGGACCCATATAATGAGGAGAACATAGAACAGGTGGGTTCTTGTGTGTGGGGCTCATACTTTCTAGTTTTTTCCTGAGGGCATTTGGAAATAGAGTTACCCAGCACTTCAGTAACCTTGGGGAAATGCCTGCATTTATTATCAATGAGTTCAACAAGTTTAAGAGGGGTCATGTTGGGTGGTGGAACTGCCAATGCTGGCGAGGGATGTGGTGATATTTTGTGCACATTATTGGGGATGCAATTAACAATTGTTTTCATTATCACTTCAAAATTGTGAAAAATGGTCATCACAATTTTCCAGAGCCAAATGATATATTCAGATTGCTTCCTTTGTCCAACCAATAAGATCCATAAGATCATCATATGTTTGTAGCGTCGCTGCCCTGTGAGAACCACGTAACCTTTGTGTTGATGCAGATTGCAGCTAATCCAAGATCAGGGTTGGCAATTTCTACCAAATTTTTACATGACAATGTCCACAGCGAAACAGAGGTATAAATAGTTGCTGGGTCTGAAAGGGTCTTTGTCTCAGCTTAGTTGTGTTTAAAGAGATAATAGCAGTGGAATGAACAGGAGCAACAGCTGCTTCTTATTTTTTTGTCTCACGCATCTCCTGCCTTACAGCAAGGCTCAGTTTCTCAACCCATAATGAGCAAATGTACTTTTTTGGATTCCACAGTTGCTAATAATTAATACAGCATAGCTCTGATATCCATTTTTATTCCGTTAATCGGTTTCTTTTCAGCTCCTGAGTAACATCACACCCTGAAACAGCCAAGCATGTGTTGTACATATTGTAAAACTGTTTCGATATCACATTTGTAAACTAATATTCATAACACTGACACGTCGGCTGTACTGTCGACACAGTGATGCGTGTGAAGCTGTGTCGGCGTGTATGTGGTTGTGTGTGCGGTGTTTGTCCCTGTAACCTGAGGCCTGCCTGTGCGAGTTCTGGTAAATGAGAGAGATCGGGTGTTGAGTCTGTTGGGATGTCGGGTTACCACCTGCAGGCTTGGTTTGTTTCATCTGTCCCAAGAGGAAATCTGTTTGAATGAAAATGAAGCTATCCAACATTTTATAACCTTAAAATAAGAGATGATATACTATATTTACTACTCTTGTTTACATAATCCTGTAACATTGGTAATGTATGGTGGTTGGTCTTGATAAAAGGTCAATTTATGAAGTGATATGATCTACAGAGTTGAGTCATATACAGACCCTCAGCTCAGTTTGCTGAAGTGTCCTTGAGCAAGACATTTGATTCCATCCTCCTCTCTGTTCTGTAACTGACCCTGACTCCTGACCTCCATGGAGAGTGACAGTAATTTATTTATAATCCCAAGGTTTTCCTGCCAGAAATGCTGTACAGTCAATTGTGTGCATATGACAATTATTGTGTAAAATAATTGTAGCTCGAGGCTCCAGTTTGCGGACGTTACAAAAGACTTGAGATGTGTTTAACATATAATGATCCTGCAGATGAAACGAGCTCATATAACCTGATATGATGGTGTATCTGTGATGTCCTTTGTCAGCCCACTTCTTTTGACTGATGTGTGTTTCATACTCAGACCCAGTCACCCAGTGAGTGAACGCACTTATGTTTCTCTGTAATCTGAGCTCAGTGGAGCTTTCACTCCATTCAGCTTCATTCATCCACTGCTGTACAGTTGTTCTGACAGAGGTGTTTCACTCAAACCTTTTTCACATGCAGCTCCACTTCAGTTTGTTTACAAAAAGAATTCAAATCTGAATTAAACGTCTGAAATGATCATCTTTAGTGGAAAAATATCCAAAGTCCGCATGTATAGGCCATTAAATAGTCTCGCTGTGTGTGCTTGTGATTTACTCCAGGATGAAGAGAAAAACCAGGAGGGACCAAGAAAGGAGGGGGATCACAGAAAAGAGGCCGAGAATAACGAGGAAGAGAATTACGAGGAAGACGAGGAGGCGGAGGAGGATACGGCCGGTCGAGATAAGGGAACCAATCGGAGGGCGGAGATGTAAGACGGACGCAGACTTTGACCAGCTGCAGTGCCTTTTCGGGCCGCCCTATCAGCCTATCAGGTCTTTCTTTCCCTTGTTTCCCAAAGGAATAAAACCAGCCATCCGTTCAGAATTCCAAGTAGGAAAATTGGGATATTACGCCTGGAAGACGGGATACTATTCCAAACACTGTGGGGATGGAACTGAGCAGCGTACACTGTGCAAATGGACAGGATTTGTTGGGCGGAAACAGGATGTATACTGTATTTTTTATTTTTTATTCATTTGCTTTTCTGTCTACTCGCACATCTGCCTGATTGCCTGATCTGTTTTTAACAGCAGACAGGCAGAGAATGTATTTTCATCATGTGCTGCCTTTGAGTGTGTGTAAAGAAAGCAAAGATAAATTATGTTATTCTGATGTCCTCATGTTCAGACCTTTATATGTATGTTTTATGCAAACAGTTGTATTCTTTGTAGATTTCAAATCTTCAATTTACATCTTGTCATTCCAATCGGTCAAGTCATTTTCTGTTATTTATTGTTGATTTTAACAAGTCTGACAATCGTAAAAAGGTGCGACATTTCTTTTTATTTCCCCTGACTCAGCCAGTTTGTGTCATAATTGCTTTTACCAACTTCTTGAAGCTGTTACACAGGAGTATTTCCACTGGATATTTCTGCCAATGCCGGACAAAAGAGACATTTCTGGTGAAGCTGTTGTGTGCTCACACTGACATGTGCCTTTCCATTCTTGGAAACCTCTTCTAGGTCTTCTTAGTCATTTCGAATTTGGAAAAGCATTTCAATAGGACAGGAGAGATAAGAGCATGCCAGTTAGCGCTGAACCTCTTACATATTGCTTTCATGTCAACTGCTGGTGTGAATTGAATTCACAAACTTAATGCAATTCACTGCAGAATCTTTAGTCTACTGTACAATGTATAGTAAAAAATAAATGCTGACAATTTGTACATTTTTCCACCAGTTATATTTGATACAAAAAAGTGGGATTTTGATTGTATTGAACCACGTTTGTCACCTGAATGGTGTGTGTGGAATAAAAAAAGGCAGAAGGATTTCAGGTCATTGGGACTGTCTCGTCTGATTCTGTACTTTCAGCTTTTTGAAGACACAGTTTAAAGGAGCAATATGTAGCGAGTGCACGTTCAAAAATGTTGAGTTTGAGCCATGGACTGTATTTAATATACTGTCTGTGGTTAAAGTGGGTTGTTCCCTCCCTGCTCCATATTGCTCAATTTAACACTTACAAACATTTACTCCCTCTGAAAGATTATTAATGATTTTTCGACTCATAAACAGACACTCATTTGTTCAGCATTCTGCATTAATTTGAATTTTAATAAATGTGAAATGGGCAAACGATAACACAAGTTACAGGCCAGAATAGAAATTTCAAAAGGACAACACAGCTGTGGCGTTGTTGTCAGAGTACCAAGTATCTCAACTTAGCATGTTTCCTTAATTTCTCATATCATGGTCATGGTGAGCTAAAGCTAAAGCCTGTAAGACTAATGCTAAAACAGCAAACTATTATGTAGTGGTAGCTCAAACCCTGAAGTTAGTTTCAGAATGTTAGCTCCCATTTACAAGTAGAGGAAGTCAAGCTATTCTCAGAGTTAAGAATAGACCTTTTTCATGGCAGCCATATTGATATGTAATAGTAGGGTAAACACAGGCGTTTCCAGTGCATGCTCAACATGCACAAAAACAGCTTCCTGACTCTGTTTGAACCTTTATTAGGACTAGTAACACCTGTTTGTACCTTACTGTTTCATGTCAAAATGGCTGCTGTGAAAAGGATCTATTGGTCCATGGTCTATCTCCCTCTGTGCATCCTTCCTGTGTTAAAACCTAAGAGGAATAAAAATCATTAAGTGTGAGCAATGATAAAAAGCAGTCTACAACCTGAGAAAAGCTCTGAAGCAGGCACTGCTACGTCCTGCACAACCACAGTTTTTAGGGAGTCTGGTTTGGAGAAGAAGACAGGAGTACCAGCTCGGATGCTAAGCAATGCTCTGCAATGGACAGGGTCAGGAGCAAAACCTACTGTAGCCACTTAAAAAAACAGTCCACCCAAAAGATTTTCCTCCATGAAACTGCTCACAGCAAGGTCTGTGGATTGTGTTGAATAACCAGGTCATGATTTCTGGAAAGAGTGAAGGCGCGTGAAAGCACTGAATCTTTAGGAGACTCAGACCAAGGCTATAATGCTACAGCAATGTTCTTATGAATGTCTTGAGCTTCAGTGTTTCCATGAATATGTATTGAAGAATGAGGCGCTCAGCAGGCTGGAGGGACCTCAGAGTACACGACTCGACTACACTGTTGATAAGAACACTGAATCTGCATTTTGCCACAGAGCAACCAGAGATCCCACGAAGCGTCTAGCGGAAGTTGTTGAGATGCTCCACTGCTGTTGTCATCCTGCCGCCTGACTTGATTAATAAAATGGACAGATGCACGTATTGTTGACTTGCAGCGAGCTCATATTCCTCTGCCAAGTCCATTTTCAAACGGTAGCAAGATGATCATAAATATGTATCAAGCAGGAGGGAAGAAAATCATAAATATTCATGTCTGAGTTTACAAATCATGGGCGCTCACTCAGTCGATCACGTCTGCACTGTGAGTCACGAATGTTCCCAAGTATAAATCCTGCCAACTCTGTTCCTCTGTTCCCTCTTTTTCTGGTTGAGAGCAGAGGGGTGAGAAGATTGTGTGTGTGAACTCACTCACATTGGAAATGAACCGACAAATCGGGATGAAATGAAAATCAAACGTGAGGAGGTTGACTGAGAAAGGCAATTATCTCTAATGAACAACATTTGTCCCCTGCACAGTCTCAATCACATCACCCCTCCTCCTCTCAGCCTCTCTTTCTGCCCTCTATGTCCCTGACATCATCAGTTGCACTTTATTTTACAGCACACTAATAAGACATAACAAACTGTACCTTGTATCAAATTAGACAAAAACTACAAACATGTTCTTTATTAGACAGTATTAGTATAAGTCCCTTTATTAGACTTTATCAGAGGTCCCTAATTACACTCTAATAGTCTAATAAGGGTGTAATAAAGGGTCTAATACTGTCTAATAAAAATCATATTATTTCTAGTTTTTCTCTGATATAAATTACAGCTTGTTGTTTTATATTAGTGAACTGTAAAATAAAGTGTGACCTCATCATCCCTGTGCTTTTTCTCTCCACCTCCACTCCCTGTCTTTTCCGCTGTCATCATCCCTCTGCTGTTGTGTGAGATAGTTGATCTCCCCAGAAGGACTGTGGGATGCTGCAGGAGTACGAGAGTAACAGGTGTCTCATTACTGTGCTAATAGCAGGCCACAGGGAGACACACACATACACACATTTTTACAGTGACAAGTAATGGCAGAGACGATAACTCCTCCACATTCCTCACATTCTTGCACTCTCTCAGTCATCATTTCATGGGTGAATTACCAGGCATGAATAATTCCAACGTGTCGATGCCTAGAGCTGGAGTCTATCTTGAGATGCATGCCCACACGACTGCCACCAATTCTCAAATCTTCCATTTAACACCAGTGCAAGATTTACTTGAAAGCTGAAGCTCCAAGCTATGAAAAGATGTTTTTTTTTTTTCCACCCACGATTATTTTTTGGGAAAATCAACTCAAAACTCCTCTCCCATTTGTACTGCCATGTTGGAAGAGATCACAGCATCAGAATGGGCTGCAGAGATAATTGATAGCATCTTGAAACCATCACTTGCAGCTTCTCTTCTTGACCTGGATCCCAGTAGCTACATGAGGATCCAGTGAGCTCATTATACTGTCTCTCTGCAGCAGTAATGATCTCTCATTCATCAGCTACAGACTTAGTTCTATCTCTAGCTCCGGACACACACATACACACACACACACACACACACACACACAACATGCAATTGCACAAACAATCTTCCACACTTAAACGAATCCCAATGAGGCATGTAACTGCTAGTTTGTGCCCGGCTGTATGCTTGTTAGAGAGATATCGGCTGCTTAAATTGTGTTTCTACGCATTACTGTGAGGGAAGAGAAGGCGAGGGCTGCTTGTGTGCCCTTACTTCATACTTGTGACGTGTGTTTATGCATGTGCAGCGGCAGTGTTCATAACTTGTGCTCTGTAGTGTCAGATAACAAAGTGTGTTTATGTTTCAGGTGCAGGCTGAAAATGAAACCACCATTAAAGAATGTATGAATATATGAACCCAGGCCAACAGGAGGGGGCAATAATCCAGGCATTTACCCAAATTGAGGGTCAATGCAAACAAACTGCAATATAAACACACTTTCACAGATTTTTTTGACCTGAATGAGAGAAAAAGTCTTATAGAAATATAGGATAGTCTAAATTCATAAAAGAGGACTCCCCACTTTACTTTTATAAAAAAAAAAAAAAAATCACCAAATTTGGAGATAAGTGCATTTCAGAGGACAGCGACATGATTTAGAATAGCTAGTCAGTTAGCTAGTTAGCTAATAATCTAACTTAAAGCTGATACAAGAAGTTTTTAACTGGTTATGAAACCACCTCAGTTTAATACTGAAGCCTATGTGAGCAAAGAGACCATGAGAAGACTGGCTGTTTCTATAGCTGTTAAAATTAAACAAGAGGAGATGGGATTTTATTTTATTTTTGATGTTATGATATTTGATATTTTATGGTTATGGCCTCTAAAATCAACAAAATATATATATAAAAAAAATATCTTGTAGTAGTTTAAGATGTGAATATATTTCGCTTTTACAGGCCCCCCAGCGACATTTTTTAATCATCTTCACAATGTGGTTTTCTTTTACACTCAGACAAGTCTAGTACACAGCATGTCTAAACAGGAAACAAGAAAGTTGACTGAGGTGCCAGCTCAGGTGCTTGATCAGCTGTTATTAGACCACAAAGTAAAAAAGGGTGGGACTTAGGAAGGGTCAATTGTGATATCACCAATTTCTGAATTTTCCAATACTCTCCTCATGCATCTTTCTTAAACTTTTGATATTTTATATTTATGGGACTAGACCAGATTCTGTAGCAATTTGTGTGGGGTCATGCTGTATAATGCCTATAATACAATGTGTGTAATCCCTACAACACTACAATGCTACTCCATGTATGACCGAATGGATGCCTTTTGCTTTATTCTTTTATCCAAAGCACTTTACTGTACCAGGAGTACACACACTTTTAGTGGGAATTAAAACCGTCCCAATGTGAGTGCTCTGCAAGCTACCAAGGATTACTCTTTGTGTTCGTGTGTGTGTGTGTGTGTGTGTGTGTGTGTGTGTGTGTGTGTGTGTATGTATGTGTGTGACCTGCTGCATGAGGCTCACGGGTCATTACCCAGTCAGTCAGAGGACACAAGGGGCCATTATCCTGGGGAGTCTGGACACTAAATGTTTGATAAGCCTCGAAAGCGGATGTCCTGTTTCTCTTCTCACATATTACAGATGCACAATAAAGACACAATGCGTGGTTGCATAAATTCCCTTAAGATTCAAAGAAATATGTCTCTAAACCAGGTACTTCTATTCAACTAGCTGCCCATGGGGAATTTTTCTATGGCCCCCAAGAGGCTGCTCACAAGTCAGGCTGGCAAGTGTGATAAATAAGGTACATATCTCTGAGCTACTTTGAGACATCTGAATTTTAGACATTATAACATTATACTGTGAGACTTCTTTGTGGCCAACAAACTCCCAGTGATTTTCCTATTTGGCCCAGTTGCTCTTAAGGTAGAACAGCGCTTCTTATATTAAGGTGATTATACATTAATGAAAACACAATTATGAATATTATATTCCATTTCTGCCATATACCGCTACTAAATACTTACAGATATTACACACTGGGACTTCAATTAATAAAGCAGTAATGCAAATTCCTAAGGAAATGCTTATGGTGGTTTTATACGTCATATTTAATCTAAGGATTCCTTAGTGAAGTAAGTGAATCCTTAGCGCAAGTAATGCAAGTGGGCACTAAGACCAATTTTTTGTTTGTATAATAACATATAAAAATGTTCTTCTATGTATGCTTGGTGCAGCTTGTAGCAGAGAGAGTGGAGTGTGAGTGTGTTGGCTCAGCAAAGTCCTGAGAGATGTGGAGCTGGTAAGAGATGAGTCATGTAGCAGTCTGATGATTAGACTTCTCCCTCTCTCCCTCCATCAAAGCCAAAGTTCATCATAATCATCTGATGTATATCTCTGTACTGCACCAAATTCAGTTAAAAAGAGTACAAACTGACGCAGAACAGCTGAAAGGCTTGGTAGTATTTCCTATTTATTATCAAAATATGTGCTTATATGTGTGTATCAAAATCTCACTAACAAAGATAATAGTCGATATCATGTCAATATGTAATTGGGACTACATATAAAAAGCATTTTACATGGCCTTGGAGCACATTACCACATTTCCTGTGACTGCACTGTCAGTGTGGTCTAAGAAGTGTTTTTCGGCAACAGCTGTGACACATTTTGTGTAAATGACTCAATAGCTGGAACGGTTCTGATGCCTGGTCACTGCTTCAAGTGCTGTAGGATTGGGAGAACTGACCCCACACACATCCATTCGTGGAAGGATGTCATAAAATGTTGCACATCCTGGTGGTTTCTGGGAACTGTAGTCTGGTGGGCAGAGAGTCTTCTGGCAGTTTGGGGATTCCATCCAGGATCTCTAGCTTTGGCAAACAGAGGAAAACACTGCACAGAGACCAAAGCAGAGAGAGAATGAGAGGAAAAGTCAAAGCAAACTCACACGTTTTCTCTAATATAAATCTTTTACTGTCTCCACCCCCTTACTGTGCACGGTAGTCCTGAGTGAAGGTCACAGGGTTGCGGGTCAGGTTGAGGGAGCGGAGCGGGCTATTCCCCAGAACTCCCAGTCCCCACAGGGATCCGATGGCGTTCTCAGACAGACAAAGGTGCTCCACTGCTGGGAGCTTTGGCAGCTGACGCAGACACACCAGGTGGTTACGCTGCAGGTTTAGCATCCTGCACCTGCCCAGCAGAAGCATAGATAAGCCTTACGGCTGGTTCACACCACATGCTTGAGCAGTGCATGTGCGTAGTATTCCCTGTTTCATTTTGGTGCCCATATTAATACGATGCATGGTTCTTGGCAAAAAATGCACATTGCAACTTATCTGTTGTCATATCGACATTGTACCAGCAGCAGGACATCTCTCACTACAGTTGTACGTCTGTGCAGTATGTCAGACATGAAAAAAATTGGGTGCAGTTTTTTCCCCCTTTCTCTCTTTTCTCTTCTCCCTCTATCCCTTCATCCCTCCCTCCTTTCCTCTCTGAACAAGGAGTAAATCACTGATTGCAATCAGAAAACATCTATTTTCTTCTCTTCAAACTCTGCAAACTCTACATAGAAAGACAGGGCTTTCAGCAGCCAACTCACAGCAGAAACACAGCCTGTGTGGACACCACAAACCACCACCAAACTGTATCACTGCACAGAGGGAAGCATGCTCATGACAGCAAGGAATGTAAACATTAATTGCATTTATTAACTTTTTGAATAAATGTTTTATATTGAAACTAGAACTTAAATCATGACCAAATGCCCTATTTCGCTATGTTGACCAAAGTGCAAAAATAATTTTTTATCCACCGTATGATTCTTCTTTGCTCCTAAATTCAACAGGTTCTCTATTGGCCCACACTACACCCTTCCACCAAGTTTCATGAAAATCGGGCAAGTAGTTTTTCCGTAATAACAAACGGACAAATGGCATCAAAAACTTAACCTCCTCAGCGAAGGTTAGGTGTTTCCCTTTTCTGTGAGATGATTTGAATAGGAGATATGGCTGTTGTGCAGGTGAAGGAGTTGTGGTGCATTCTGGGTAATGTGCTTCGTACCTTGGCAGACGTACAGAACTCAGGTTGGTGAGGGAGTTGTCAACCAGTTGTAGTTTCTCCACACGGATCAACCGACGGAGGATCCGGAGGAAATTCTCTTGCTGGAAGGGGTCGCCCAGGTCCTGGTAGGACAGATTTAACTCCTGAGAAGAGAGAGGTGGAAGAATTGTCAGGGTCCTCTACTGCCTCCCTCTCTCTCTTGTACTGTACATCTTTAAAATTACAGACATACACAATGCTTATTGACTTACCAGACAGTTTTCCCAGTTTTCTTGCAGTCTCTCCTCCCATCTCTGTCCTTCCTCCTCTCTCCTCCTCCTTCTGCTCGCTCTCTCCAGACAGATGCCACCCCCCTCCCTTTGAAACAGCTCCTCTTCTGATGGCCCTTTTGATGACATTGTCAAAACAAAACAAAAACCTATGACAATCTTAACCGTCATAACCATGCATCAAATGATAAACTGATTTCTAATCCTGCTTGCAGTCTGGATTCTTTGACACAAAAATGGAAGAGATACTACAACTTGGATGACATGTTTTTTCACTTGAGATGTTTTTTTGAAAGCTCAAATCATTTAAATTCAAGTAGAAGTTAATTTGAAATTCAGCTTTAGTACTGCAGGTCACTGCACCATGACATAAATTCCAACTTCCTGGTAACTGTTTGTAATATTTCCTGTTTATTTGTACCGAATCTTCTGAAGGAATTCTCCCAAACAAAGAAGCCATAGTGCAGCAATGCATGAAAACATTTCCCATCCCAGACTTCTACTATATTTTAGACTATCAGAGCGCAAATGTCACAGTGGTATTTTGCTCATAGAGGACCAGACCTTCTCTGACCCTGGGGCAGGTCAGCTGGTCACCTGTGACATCACACTGCTCCAGGCGATGCCAAGACACAAAGCGGAACCGACTCGATGGAAGCTGACCGAAAAAAGAAGAGAGAGAGAGAGAGAGTCGAATGAATGAAGTGAAAGCTCAGTGCATCAACCAGTGATAAATGTGATATGTGTTGTCGTATGGTTGTGGTTCTTTCCTAAAATCTGTAAAATCTGTGAAAGGAAATGTTAGATGCATCAATCTGCCCAATTTCATGAATATCTAATCATTAGGGTTGGGTTGCACCAGCAACAATTAATTTTTAAACTGGATTAAATTGTAGTTTATCCTGAAATTAAACAAGATTTAATTTAAACATCGGTTTAAACTCAAATTAAATTTATTTCTGTTGCAACAAAACTTGAAGCTACAAATTAAAATATAATCCATTATAATGGTTGACAAAACAAGAGTGGGCCTATACATTGGAGAGCAGGAAAGACACTAAAGCTTAATCTACCGTAGCATCCCATTAGTATAATATAAACTCTTCTCCATCAGCACACAGTTAGTATGTGGCCAAAATCAATGGGTCATTTTTAAGACCATTAACTAATACTGCTACATGTGTTAACAGGGTGAGAGTGTTATTACTCAGACTCCTTCAGTTGACAAGAACCACTTATGTTTATCATCAACCTCCTCCTCACCTGCATTTCAGCTCTTATTGCTTTCCTTTACATATCCCTTCATAAATATTTTTTATACATGAATACAAATCTTTCTGCCACATTACATTGTGAATGATCAAATAACAGATACATCTACCACATTAATTAAAAAAAACTGAGTGAGTAAATCTGCTCTGTGCCAGCAAGTTTCATATTCAAATATTTTATTTTTCAGTTTGTGTCTCCTGTTTCAGCAGCTCTCTCCTTTAAATGGACACCACTGTAGAGACATCCATGCTTAATAAAACTGTTGATGTAACATGCAATGAAAAATTAAGATTTTCTGTTCACTGTCTCTGTTATTTCAGTATAGGGGTTGGCTGATTATCAGCCTGGACAATTACTGGATCTGATATTGAGTATTTTTACAATTACCTGAATGTGTTTGTTATCCAATTCCAGGGGAGATAAATTAATTTTACAAAATGCAGTACTTTGGCTCTGATGCAGCCGCCTCTCTCTAGAGTTACCACTCTATGGTCTCACTTGATGTCCCACACACAACACTATTTGACTGGTTACACATTCCAAGTTTTACTAGTTTTACTTATTTTTATTTCATTCACAACATACTTTATAAAACATCAGGGAGCGTTTTTGTTTATTTATTTATTTGAATGTTCTTTTCTCTTTTTTTCAAGAAATGCTGCTGGCATCTCCCTGTACTTTTTGAAGTTAAAGTTGAAAAGTTCTATTTTAGGAGGCTTTTCACATCAGGGGCCCGGGCCTGGATCCAAGTGCACCTGAGCCCAAATTACAGTTCATTCAATTAGTGTGAACAATGTATTCTGTACCTGTGCACGAATTAACAAACCACCCACTTGAAAAGGTGATATCTGGTATGGTTCCCGTGTGATCTCATATGGTTCACATCAGGTGTCAAAACTATCTATACGTAAACAAGGATGTGGACTGCTAGTGATCCTTCCTAAGTCCCGCCCCGTTTGGAACCTCGGTCAACCTCTACTTACATATGATGAAAGAGAAATCTGACCGAGGTTCTGACAAACACCAAGCTTGCTCAACTGTTATTGGAGCACAGAGAAAAACTATGAAAGGATTTAGGAAGGGTGAGTTGGCAGGCTTTTCTACATAACAGCAACAACATAAACAGGGTGCAGAACAACATTAATAATATAAAATTTTTATTGCAAGAGTATATCAATTACAAATATCTTTTTTCAATTTGATTACTAATATTTGGTATTGTCCTATCATGTCGGTTGACCCCTGGTCCAGTGGGATGCAATTCTGGACTAAACCCTTCTCCTTACTTGATCTTTTCAGTCCCTGTACGCTCATCCTGTTCACCCCGCTTTGCCTGTGTAACTTTACACCTCCTTCAGTCACTCTGGACCCAACTCTACTTGACCCCTGCCTCCTCACTGACTGGACACTCGCAAAACAGCCCCACATGTCAACTGTTCACATCACATGCAAAGGGTTAACAAGCCAAATATGACTAACATCAGAATGGTCTGCAAATACATAGAATAGAAAACATGGATGATTCATTCATATATTTTACATTATACTCCAAACGATGTATACCTATAAATTATGAATGTAATTTCCATGCTACCTCTAGTAAAACCTAGTTTTAACATATGTTCATTTCTAAAACAGAAACATCCATCATGTACACTTGCTATTAAAATAACTAACAACAAATGTTTACTACTTAGCAATAAAAATCTTTAGAAAAGCCTTCTTTGCTGCAGGATTTTAAGCAAGGCACCTTGCAGAGTCATGAGTACAGAGAGTATTTTTAAGTAAGGGACTCTGCATGGAACATTGGGAGGATTAGGTAAGAAGCCATTTTTCATCTTTCTTTATTTAAATAGTCAAGAGGCTGAAAAATCATTCTGCGCACCAATCTAGGCGAGAGGCCAGTGGCCTGAGGGTAAAACAGAGAGCGCTGAGAACAGAGTGAAAATATGAGGTTCAGTTCAGGACAACTGAAATGGAAGGACTGGATGATGAAAAGGTGGGGAGAAAACAGGGAGGACACAGGAGTGGTGAGAGGATGGAGGAGTCAATGCAACAGAGGCGGAGGGAGGATAAAGAGCAGAAATGCCTTAAGGACAAGAGCAATGAATGATTACTGTCTTACTCTGTGTGTGTATGTGTGTGAGACACTCACAGGTGTAGATGCAAGTCCAGAATCAGGACTCTGGTCCACACAGAGAGGTGTGCGTGCAACCCCGAGGTCAGAGTACTGGGACGAGTGGGATTTGGGAAAACTGCCACTGAGAGTGTTCACACCTGATGAACTGACAGAGAGAGAAAGAGGTGGGACAGAAAAAAAGGGAAACAGAGGAAAGAGATTAGGGAGTACACTTTATTTACAATTTGCAAAGTGTAAAATTCTCTGAAAAGACCACAATTCTCTGAAAGAACAATGAATACTTATTGTGGTCATATTTAAAGATATCGAACATTGTGGATGATGTTATCAATCAGCAGCTTCAATCCTAATCTGTATCAGACTTCTATCTTAAAACAATATCAGTGGAACCCTGGTGCTAAAGCACTGCCACAAGTTTTGATTTATACATGGTTTGTAATGCAGGGGATAAATGAACCTTCTTCCTCTATACAGAAGCTTCAAGGAAACTAAAAAAGAAGGAAGGGTCATTACATCATTAACCAACATTTTATGATCTGCTTGGTTTCCGTGATTATCACCCACTTTAGTTGGTGTTGTGTGGTTAAGCCAACATTACAACACAGGAGCAGAAATATATGGAAAATTAAAAGAATTGCTAGATCTCGACAAGCTGTTCAATTCATGAAAAAATAAAATACTACATCATCGTTCAGTTCCAATGTTTTGTGCATTTGCAGGTCTACTGTGATCCATATAGTGATGAACATGTAATCACAGTAGACTGACTAAATGAGATGTTGAAATAGCACTTATTCTTCTTAAGATACCTCAGGCTGTTCATCATCTGTTTTGTAAAAAGATGGTTCATTAATTGTGAAAAAATTTGGACCTGGTATTTATGGGTTACTACATACTGGTTTTACTGGTTGGGCCCACTTCAGATCAAATTAAGCTGTATGTGGCCTGTGAACTAAAATGAGTCTGACGCTCCAGGGCAGCTATAGGGTCATCGAGTACATTATCGTGTCTCTGGTCCCTGACCCTGATGGGCTGTCTTCTTCGTAATGTAAACCCTGGTGTGTGCTGAAACCCTGACCACCGGCCGAGTGGGTAGAGTTACGGTGAACTGGGCCTGACAATGCAGATTAGCACCCGTTGCCATAGCAGCAGCAGACACCTGAGCAGGTGCCATTAGCTTATAATAGCCGCTGTATGCAGGGGATAGCTGGACACTGGTGTCTCTTTAATAGACCTCTTTCACAGCAGCCATTTCAACATGGTATAGTTGGGTAAACACAGGTGTTACCAATGATACTAATTAAGGCTCCTCCATTCAGACCAGACAGTGTCAGGGTGCTGCTATTGTGCATGTTGGCTCACTGGAAAGACTCTGCGACACTAAATGAAACAGGACATTAGTTAGTATTATTGTGTGTACTTTTCACCTGTGTTTGCTATTTCATATCAACATGGCTGCTGTGAAAAGGTCCACTGAATCAGTTCTATTTGCATATTCTCAAAATTAAACTTAATAATAAACACTATCTTTTTTCAGAACTGTGTATAATTACACACATTTAACTATTCAAAAATTGTCAACACGTAATGGTCAATCTCTGAGGTGCCATTTAATCTTTTTTTATTTTTAAACAAGGTTTCTAAATCAAGAATCATGCATTTTTGTAACACTAGTGAAACTAACAGGATGAGTTTTTAGTTAAGCAACTAGATGAAATGTAGCCACATGGCAACAATAATACCCCTTTAAAATGGTTTACTAAAACTATCTTTAAAAAAAATAATGGATAAATAACATCTAAAGATTAATTTAGGTAACAGGAACACTACTGAATGTTGGGACTGTCATTCTCAGTCACACTTACCATACGAATAAAAATAAAGAAAATAAAGTAAGAGAATTTACTTTTGGTCTTCCCATGGCCTCCAGTAAACTCAGTTGATGTTACTTTATGGTGATCATGTGAATTGTAGAATTTCCCTTTCTTTTTTTGTTGTGGGGACATGACTAAAATGTGTTTTTTAACCAACATATTATAAAGTCATTCATTATAACATTGTTAAACGTAATTTTAAAGAGTGGGAACAGACTAAAATCCTATTTATTCAGTGCTCTGGGTAGTTTTTTTTTTTTTTTTTTTATGAAGGACTCACATGATGTATCTTCAAAATGAAATTAGTACAAAGTGCAGAACACTTTGCTTGTTAATATATTACACAGATACTTTTCATGCCAATTTGCATGCATGGTTAGTTGGTATGGCCGGATGATTTGCTGTGCTGCCACACCACAGGCTTTTATAATGGCTGAATACATAATTACGTAACGTTAAACAGAATTCAAAACATTATTAGTTTTGGGGAGTATAAAGGCAAGTGGTATCCTCAGTCGTCTCTTGAGCCTGATAGCCTAATGTAGGTTAATTACATTGGCAAACAACATCACTGAACACGATATGACTGTTGCTGTTAAACTAGCTTACCTTTCTGACATGTCCCAATCGTCTTGAGAGAAATTCTCCTGGCCTTTTGAACGGCTCGGTTTATCCCTGTAAAGCTGGAGCTGTTACCCATGGAGCCCGCTGGGTTTGTTGGTTATATTCACAAAGAGAAAGTTTACCGTCCTGTTTCCAGGCCCGGTAGAGACGGAGAGACTGACACCGGAGTGGGACCCGCTGCTGCTGCTGCTGCTGCTGCAGGTGAGACACCGAGCAGAGCCCACAGGCTCCTGGTTGCCTGGCAACAGCGTTCAAGCGTAGCTATCAGACAAACAGGAAGAAACGAAACTACCCGTCAGCCTCTGTTGTGAAAACGAATATTCAGCTTTTAAATGAACTGTGAAAACTCAATTACTTTAAACAAAAGAGAACATAGATTTTCTGAAAACTTTTTTTTTTTTTTTTTGCTTTGTGTTAGCACAAAGAGATCGCTTCTATCCCAAACGGTTTGCTCCATCTATTGGTCAAAGAATAAGTAGATCTATATAGCACTGAATCGGGTACAAAAATAAATAAATAAATAAATAAAAATATTGGCATTAGGTAATTAATTTTTAGATTCAATATTTAATCAGTAACCAGTCACTGTCAGGGCAGTTGTAATCAGTGGACTGTAACTAAGAACATTTATATCAAGTATTGTACTCACTTTAAATTTTACTTCCCTTTAATTCATATTTGTGCTTGTACACTACATCCCACACTACGTTTTATTCCACAAAGATGAAAAATGGCTGTTTTCTGACTTTTGAGAGATACATGGTTCTCACTGACTCACCTTTTCGATAATTTGATAATCTGGGACAGGTCACTTTGAAATCTGGACACAGCTTTAAAAGGCCTTTGCATGTCACATGCCAAGCTCAATATCGCCAACATTTCAGAAGCATTATGAAGAAATAACAAGAAAAGAAAGCTGAATAAGAAAATGTATAAAATTCACTGAATTTTCATTTACTAGTTATCTGGAAATCAAGAAAACATCATAGTATTTCTTCATGAAGAATTTAAATAAAGCCAATATCAGACATCAAATACAAGTACTGAGAAATTATTTTGTTTGATCAGAGCTGTGGAGTATTAAATTTTTAGTTTTTGAATTAAAGTAAAACTACAGGATTTATAAACTTAATTCTAAAATATAAAGATGTGAAATCATCAGTTATCTCATTGGTATCAGCCATGTGAAGCAGGTAATTATTGCATCTGCTGAAAAAAAAAATCCATATCATGCATCCCTCCATACAGTATAACCTGTAGTTTACAGACAGCTGAGGGAAATAAGAACCAAGATGTAGAGAAAAACAAACAGCAGTAAAGTTCATCATAAAACTTCAGAAACATACTTTAGCTTTAATATAACATTCAAATAAAATGTTTTGGCTAATATACGTTGATACAAATATAGGCATGCAGTGGAAGTTTAATCTGTGTGTTAATCATACAGCTTTTGAAGAAATTAACTTGGTGAATCAGTAAAGTAAAAATCATGTATTCCAATTTTTACCTTCAAAAGCAAAAGTACAAATGTATTTGCCTCTTATACTTATAGTAGGCTACCAGAAGTAAAGGTAGGCCTGCTCATTGTGCAGGACAGCCCATTTCAGAATAATGTACATTAAATTGTTGGTTTACATTTACTGAAGCATTAAAGTGTTTGTCACTCTTATGTTGCAACTGGAGCGAATTGTAATTTTAATGGTCAGCCTGTGAGTTTTAATAAAGTTTCAAATGTAGTGGAGCAAAAAGTACAATATTTGTCTCTGAATTGTAGTGAAGTAGAAGGGGAAAGTTTGTGAAATAGTGTGGCTATGCCAGGCTAGAACACAGCAACAAAACCTGGAAATAATCAAGTACCTCAAAAACCTTGAGTAAAATTACTAAGTTACTTTCCATCTATAAAACAGTAAGTTGGATATGGAAATATACAGAAAACGGATTTATTACACAGAATTTGTGCAGTAAATGTTCCCCTTTAACTATTGCCAACCGCACTGGTGTGCAGACGGAAGTGTGCATCTATTCATGGATGAGAGGTTACAAGTCACCATTAAATTTTGCATGCCACACTGTCACAAGCAGAGTCTCTCTTCCATGATGCACTCTTTCCTCTGATTGATGATACAGTTGGCGAATGGCAGACAGAAAATAGTTCCTACATGAAACTTCATCATCTTGAATAACTGGGTCATGGCTTCTGTAAAGAGACACGGGTGTCGAGTTTTTTTAAAATGTATTTTGTTGGCAACACAAGCTAAGTGCCATTTAGTTCCATTATATTCAATTAGGCAGATATCTGTACGGCTGATTTTTCCAAAACCATCTAGACTGATACGTAGCAATACACGACCCTACGAAGCCAAAATGCATTAACTACATATTTAGTCAAATGTAGTTCAAAGACCAGAGTCTGACTTGTTGGCATTTACTTTATCATACAACATTTTTTATGAAATTCATAATTCCAAAACAGCATGATAAATGTGCAGTTAAAACAAAACAGAGATTTGGAGTAAAACTAAAAAGTTCCACAAAACTAGAATACTATTCGTTCTCAAAATTGTTGTTGTTGTTGTTGTTGTTGTTGTTGTTGTTGTTTGTCTTTCTGGCTGTTGTCATGTGGAAGAGGAGGAGGAGGAACGAGGTTGATTTAGACTGTCAATGGCACACAATGAAGACGTAAGGCACAGCTACCAGCTGGTGAAAGTAATTTAGATTATGTCTTGCGACACCCTGGGCTGCCGTTCCTCAACAATGCGGCTTGTTGTGTTTAAGATATTGCAGCAGTGAAGCACAGTGCACACTGAAGAGATGAAAAAGCTATTAGATATTTCATGGAGGTAAATGAAAACCCCTGGCACTGCAGGGGACTGACTGTGCAGATGATTCCCTCTGACTTTTGTTTCTATTGCCTTTGCTGGTTATTTGAAGACAGACTTATCATTTTACAGAAGTAAACTATAGTGTATATATATCGTCTCTGCTATTTATCATTTAAACGATTTCACTTGTTTTGTTCTTTTACGATCTGTTTCATCTTGTGCGACAATCATGTCATAGATAATTGGTGTTCCTGAGGCATCAACTGAAGGTAGGGAAGGCAGTTGTCACATCAAAGCATCTTTTTGTGTTTATCTCACTGCACAAAGCACTCATATAATGACAGGGAACATCTATTGGGGATGTAATCATCAAGATTTACTTCCTAATAATATTTTATTATCATTGCGCTGATGCCACGCAGACAGCAGTAGATGTGCTGGCTGTGATAAGACTTAAATTAATTTTGGTGTGACAGTTGTTTTCTTCATGAGATTACTCTTGTTGAATGTTGAGTATTAGCTTAAAACACAGTTCTTAAAGGAGTACGTTGTATATTGTGTAACTCAGGTTTAAACAAACAAAGAAAGAAAATATTGAATGTAAGTTTCAGTCCAAAAAGGAAGAGAGTGATAAAAAAAAAAAGTGTATCTTTAATTAAAAACCCTATTGACTTCAACTTTTTAGCTGATTTTTATGTCTGTTTCTTTGTTTCTTTAGTTAGCAGTCCTCAGAAATCAATTGCAAGAACTTACTCTGATGTAAATGATTTTGAGTTTCATTAAGTCAGTGTTTTCACCCATACTTATACCATCATCGGGTATCGGTATACTGTCCTCACGTACTGGTACTCATAAAACTAGTCCGATGCCCCCACACCTGATGCCACGTCACGAAAAATAGCCGCTCATCACAAGTAAACATCTAAAAGACCAACAGGATGCAGAGTTCAAGAAGTGTACTGATGCTTACCAACAATGATTTGTTACATTTAGAAATTGAGGAACATCTGATGAAAATAAAACATGTTTTTGAAGTTAGTGTAAGAACTGTAATAGCATCATTAAGTACTCGTGTCAGTGCTCAAATGTAAGTACTTTTACTCGTACTCAGTTTGAAAAAAAAAGTGGTATCGGTGCAACCCCAGATTTTATGCCTAAAATTATTCAGTTCTGTTAAATTATTGCAGTCAAAGGGGTGAATGAAAATTCTAAGTTGAATGTACTAAAAATATCTGATTTGGTTTACTCAATAAATTCCAAAGTCCAAATGTGTAAGTTCTGACAACTTCCGACCCCACAAAATGTGGCTACTGATTGCCTCAATTTTTTTGAGTACTGCTAACTTATTCTAGTTTACAATGTACATAATACACAATTTATAGTCTAATTTTACACTATTCATATTTAGACCCTTATGTGGAATTTTGGATCCTATTAATGTTTAGTCTACTTCTTGCTATTGTGCACCCACCAGTTGAAGCTACCTGTTCTCAAATGATGCTTTTAATTGCCTATGAGATTTATCAAGCCAGGATATTCCCTTAACAGAAAGAATATAAATGTTCATTCATCATGAACATACAAACTCTTATTTTCAGTTATCCTTTTCAACAAGTAGGTCTCATTTGTCCTGGGTCACAGTATATCCTTGCCTTGCCTAGTGATACGATCTGTTTCCTTGTGTGTGTGTGTGTGTGTGTGTGTGTGTGTGTGTGTGTGTGTGTGTGTGTGTGTGTGTGTGCTAGGTGATGCCACAGGCCTGAAACAACTCCAAGACTACTTGGCAGGACATTGTCCGCCCTGGGACATTGAGTTACGGTTGAACAGCCAACTTTTTCCCTCAGGTTGGCCGTTCAACTGTAAGAGCCAACCTTAGGGTATTATACAATGTCTCTTATGTATTCAGGCGCCAGATATAGTATAATGGGCTTTTTATTATTTCATAACCTCCAAATCCTTTATTTAAAGAATATGAAAGTTGTACTAGCTGTTAACATTCAGATTATCGGTATCCTAAATGCTGTGGATGGTCAACATAAGTTGCATAGAACTTTACCTTTACTAACAGAGCAATATGTAACAAGTGCACATCCAAAAATGAGTCCTGCAGTCCAAATTAGTGAGTTGGAGCCATAGACTGAATATTAAATAGGTTGAAATCCTATTTATATCCATTAACATATTGCTCAGTTCTACAAGATTATTAAGGATTTCTTTCGACTCATAAGCAGACACTCATTCAGGAACATTCAACATTAATTTAAACTGTAAATCAGACCAGGGCAAAATATGTCCTGGGGGCCAGATGTGGCCCACTGAAAGATTCCGTGTTATGAAAATACCAAAAATTAGAAGTCTTACAAAGACAGTCAATAGCATTTTGCTTACCATTAAACTGTCAGACCTTTATTTTGAAAGGGGGTTAGTGCTGTAGCAACTTAGAAAGGGTGACCAACAGTACAAGTGCCCTATAAAGAACACTTATGACCAATCCATTATTAGAGATTTTGCCATTGTTAGGACCTTTTATTATTTGTTTCTGGCCCATGGCAGTCTGATAAATCTCTCATGTGGCCCCTGATGAAAAATAATTGCCCACCCCTGCTCTAGATATAGCGGCAAGCAGCAATGAACGGAGTCTAAGCAATCGCTGGTATTTAGATGCTTGTAAGAAACAAGAATTGATAAGACACACAACACGCAGTCATGCAGAAGCTGTCACGTTGTTGGCAAGTGAGACTGGGTCACATGTAGATTCAAACCCTTGACCTTTGGACTTCCCAGAGACGGTGACTTACAGACTGCACCACTGAGAAGAGGGGTTTTTTTTTACACACTTTCTTACAAGGTGAGGCAATCGTATCAGATGCAATCGTATCAGATGTGCAAAACACTTTTTAAACTTAAAACACTTACAAAAGTCAAAATCTTGGTGATACAAGTTTGAACTCCTCATTCTGCTGGTTTCAGATCTTGCCAAATATTTTGGTGATGTTTCATCAACATTTGAGAGAGAAAAAAAGTTGAGCATACAGCACAAATTACAGCAAAAATATTAAATATCACTGCAGACTCACTTTTTGACCAATTTGAACACAATTTGAAATACTTGATGTCTACCATTTCAGCTCTGTAGGACGCACAGCAGATTTTTACAAGTTTGGATTGTGAAATGTCTAGAAATTTAATTTTGTGGTAAAAAGCCACACCCACTTTAATCAATCATTACCAAAATTTATGCAATGAACAAGTCGTGAGCTGAGATCATACAAACCAATTTTCATACAAATTTATACGGCCAATTATGAGATACAAACTTCAGGGGGCATTTGTAGCGTCCCCTAATGATGAAAAATGAAAATGACACAATTTTTTAATGGGAACACATTCATGTTTTTATTGAGTAAAAGACTGAATACAGCTGGTGTTACTGTTTCTCCCTGTATGTACATCCAAAACGGTGCAGCAGATCTGTTTCAGTGCGCCTGCATGCTCCAGTTTGTCTCTATAGCAACCCTCCTTAGTTACGCAGTCTCCTCTGCTCACCTGTGAGATGCCCAACTGGGGCTTAATCAACCACTCAGATGTGATAAGGCATATTAGTTCATCAGCAGATTAGCCATGTGCCTACTGTACAGTGTAAAAAATGACTAGAATACTGTCTGGAGCAGATATATATTACTAAGATTCATTGTATTGTAGAGGACAAAATGTTTGCACATGTTTATTCTGCAATAAATACTGAGCAAATATATGTATATATAGAACACAATGTCAAATGTACAGGGATATAATTAAAGTGTGAAACTTACAGTGTGCACATACTGTATCTGGAGTAAGAAAGAGTAAATATTTTCTTTCAGAAGTCGAGAGAAAAGTGTTTTTGTGCATCGTTGGTGTGGGTGCAAGTAAGTGCGAAGCTGCTGAACTTAAAGGGGTTGTGCGTGGGTTACATATCATGTGTTCTTCTTGCTCATATACAAACCATCCTTTACTAGAGAATATGTACAACTTCCTCCTTCTGCACGTCTGTATCCAAGAGTTTAAAGCTTTCAGTATCAAAACAACGTCACATTATGTTGTATGTCATATTTCAATATATAATATATTGTATAATATTCAGTTATATCTTTTTTTTTCCAAGAGTATAAAACACAGCTGAAATGGCGATAGAGGACAGGTAGCGTTTATGATGTCAGGATCTGATTGGCTGAGATTGAGCAACCTTGCATCATGGTTACATGGAGTCAAAGTCGGCATCATTGGGCTCGATGACTTCAGGGGTCATGACTCTGCCCATGAAGAGGATGGACCCTGGAGAACAGAGGGACAGATATAAAGTCAGGTCAGAACACACATACGTTATACGCAGGGTTGGGCAGTAATGGATTATGTATAAATCAGGTTTATGTAATTAGATTACACAAAATAAGTAACTACAATCAGTGCAGATTAAACTTGAATGTTTTGTGAGGTTTTGTTTTAACTGATTTTCTTTCCTTTTCCTGTTCACATTCTTGATTTTGTTCTTAATTAGGTATAAAGACTATGAAAAAAATTTTGTGGCTAGGATCACTTTTTATAAAGCTGATTTCCAAAAACTTGGAACATTGTGCATAACATAAATAAAAACAGAACGCAATAGTTTGCGAATCACATAATTTCATAAAGAACACTACATGGGTTAAGGAAAACAGTTGTTTGTCTCTGCATCTACAAATACAAGTTAATATCAATAAGAAATTCTAAGAAGTTATATATCAACAACATCCAGAGATGCTGCAGACTTCTCTGAGCCCTGAGCTCCACATTTCAGGCTATTTTCAGAAATCATGGATGCCAGATTTTTAACTTCACTAACTTCAAAAGCCAACATCTATGATGGTGTGGGGTGTGTTAGTGCCCGTAGCATCATGGGTAACTGTCAAGTCTGTGAAGGCCCCATCAATGCTGAAAGGTACGTACAAGTTTTGGAGCAACATATGCTGCCATCGAGACAGCGTCTTTTTCAGAGGTCAAAAAAGGTCAAAAAGGATTTGCAAATCATTTAGTTTTCATTTTTGTTTGATACAACATCCCGAAATGAGGTTGTAATATAAGGTGCAATATTTTCAATGTTTGGTTTGCAATACAATGTATTACAACACTAAGTAAGTACAAAAATTGCCATGTACTTTGACTACTTTTCAAAGTAATGTGACCCAACCCTGTTTATATGTATATCAGAAGTACATTTCATGCACAGACACACACACACACACACACACACACACACACACACACACACACACACACCTGTCCTCCGGTTTCTAATGACAAAGAAGAATGGGTGATCAGCCATGACCTGTGGGTACAGCACCAGAGTCCTAGTCAGGGCGATCATTCCTGACAGAGAGAGGAAGAGAGGGCAGAGAGTTATGTTCTGCCAGCAGGGGGCAGTGTTTGGTGAACTTAAAGTTAAGTTTGCCACAGACAAAAGAAAATGGTATGTATTCAGTAATGTGAACGATAATGATGAGGAATAAAAGATTAAAGCTACCTGACCCAACAGCTCCCTCCGCCCCCTCCTCAGTCACCTCCAGGTAAGCCTTCTGCACTGCTTTCCCAATGTACAGGTCCTTACCATCTGTTAGACACACACACACACAAAACAACACACACAGATCATCAGCTTCTTCAGTGTACCGATCAGTCCATCTGACATGTGGTGAGGGTGTGATGTTGAGTCTAATTTTAGAATGACACTGATGTAACCACAGATTAGTAAAAACCAGCAGTACAAATCAGAGCATGGGGTCACATCAGGCAACAGTCCCATTTGAGAAAAGAGATGACAGAAAGTCCTGATGATTTGAGTGAAAGCATTTTAAAACACCCTCTTTTCTCTACCTTGTTGCCAGAATAGATCACGCCCTCCGAGAACATGTTGAGCTGAGGATGTTTAACTTGGAACAGGATGTGCTGTACAGCCAGAGGTCCTGCACAGCCTGCAGACTGTGTAGCAAAATATAACACTAGCTGCACAAAAAGGGATGTACTATGAAGCAAGATTAATGTGTTAGTGAAGTATGAGTCTAAAGCCACGTCACAAAGGTGGCTCTCTTTTAATGTGACCAGATTGCCATGGTAACTTACGCTGAACTCATAACCTGGTTAGGAGCGTGTTATATTCAGAGTTTCAGATTAAATCTGCTGCAAAAAGTGCCACTCATCAAAGGTAATTAACTAATTCTTTTCCTGACGATGTTCTTTGTGAGCAATATAAATTATCAGCTGAGGGAATATGTTGTACACAAGTTGCTGAGTTGTACGTCAGTAATGCCACCGCACGAAGCACTGTGATGTAGTTACGGCAGCACAAACTGTTTGCATGGCGTTGCTATGGGAACCTCAGTTTTTTTTCCCCACATTTCCTTCAGGTCATGTTAACACTGCAGCATATCATCCATACAGTAACAGAGTGATGAAGCAGCTACAGACCACTTTGATGTTGTCAACCTCGATCCTGATTTCTAGCCAAGTGCACTTTGCTCACTCTGGTTAGAAAATTGATTAGTCTATCCTATGTATAATATCAAATATTTAATGGATAAAATACTTTCACTTTGATGTGAAGGGACAGTCAGTAACATGGTTAAATTTGATGTATCAAGTTTTAAGATTAATTTGCAGTTAGTCACATTAGAAATAAACAGTAGCCTTGAGAGTGAATTAAGTTCATGAGTAAATTTCTGAATTCTTCTTTTGCCTTATCTGCAGAAACAGTTTCGCTTTGTGCCGTTTAAATTGAAATATTCCTTATACCTCTACATTATAACAATCCGTTCCTCTTGACAGGCATCACACAATCGCTCTATTTTGTGCAGAAAAAAAGTCAAATGATCCACTAAATGCCCCTTTTTTTCATGTGAATGCGCACAGAGCCTGAAGAAGAAAACCTGGATTAACAAAGTTCCACTGTCGTGATATCTGTTATCTCTGACTGGGGTTTTAAAAGATGCATCATATGTCGATGTTTTGAACGAAGCTTCAATGCTTTTAACTATTTATAGCCTTAGCTTTTTTGGACTGCATGAGGATCTGTCTGTACCTGTAAGGACCTGTTTTTGTTTATGAACATGTATTTTGGCTAGATTCAATTGTTCTCTCTAAGGTTGGAGGACTCGAAACTAATATTATAGTATTTCTTGTTTTAATTAAATGTTATCTTTGTTTTTAGATGCTAGTTATGTGTGTGATTTGTTTGGTTTCAGTGGAATCAGTTTCTGTTTTTTGATTTTTGCTTTAGATAGACAATAAATTTATGTCTCTTTTTCTCTGGCTCTATACATCTGTCTCTCTCTCTCTCTGGGTCTATTTTTACCAGATGATGTGACAGCTCTGACCTGCCCACTCAGAGCCAGTTACCTTGGTTACCTTAGAAAGTACTGGAGGCTACTTCATTGCATCCAAGAAGCAGAAATATAGAATCAACTTCTCACGCTGAACCCTTCTCCGAGTTTATTTCTCTCACAATTTCTGTCTAAATCTATGAGTTTTATATAATAACATGTTGGAATATTTAGGTGTGTTGCACCGTGTGTGTGGTTTTCCTCACAGCTGACTGTTACCTGTCATGGCGGAGAGATCAGCATCGTTGGTGAAGATGTTCTTTATTCCTAGCTCCTGCAGTGTGCTTCTCAGGTCAATCTTCTGCTCCACTTTGAACCTGAACAGTGCAGTCAGAAATTACTTGAGTAAATCACATGCTCAGAAATTTGTGGGACGCAGGAGGTGCACTATAACTTAGTGACAAAAGGGTCACAGGTCCTAAATGTACGTGTTACCGTATTTTGCCAAAGGCATTAGCTAAAATTTTAAAAGGTATATTTGTTATCACATTGCATGCATGTGCACAAGGGTAGTAGATCTGCTTCTGTGTGCTTATGTCTCAGCTAGAGAGGAATGTTGCTTTGCTTTTTAAAGGAAAAATCAACTGTTTAGCAGCTATTTCAGGGTCCATCACTGTGTGGTGGTAATTCACGTTTACACATTATAACTATCAAAAAACAAACAAACAAACAAACAAACAAACAAAAAACCATGGTGTGCATTTTAACTTATTCAAATGAAACCCTTCCACACTGAGACACACTGTGACTGAACAAGTGAACAAAGTTAAGATACATTAATAACATAATTTGAAAAGAGAGGCACTCTGACACTTAGGGCTTAAATTTAGATTTCGATCTGGCAGGAAGTGGCTTTAGTTGGAATAAACAAAACATTTTTTAAGGTCATCATTGCCCACGCGTGCATCACACCGGAGCAAGTTGGGATCAAGTCAGACACAAATGTAAATAATTCTTTACACTTTAACATTCCTATAAGTGTTTTTAGAGCAGATGCCAGTGAGTTTAATGTCTGAAAGAAAGCACTCCATCTTAAATATTTTGGGTGTGTGTGTTGGGGTGCAGAACAGAGTGAGGGCGAAGATAGACTCCACTGGAATCCAGACTCATTTAAAAGTAACCCCTGACCCCAACAGAGCTGGGTTTGGAGACAGGGTCTGGAAGGGCAAGCGCCCCCCTAAGGGTCTAGTTTGAGGCAACCCAACTGAAATGACTAATTAGCAGCTGACCTCACCCCCCCCAGAGCCCTAATACCTCAGCAGTGCCATGAATGATGCCAAGTGTAGTGGTTTTATAACCCTTATCTGGGGATTTACCCCCCCCCCCCCCTTTTTTTTGTATTTATTTGCTCAGTCTTCCCTTGATTTTTTTGTGTTTTTCCACTATCAATTATAAATATACATACTCATACACATACAAACGTGTGACATACATAACCACTTTAAGCACCAATAATCGGCTGCATATTATTGTTGTGTTAATTATTAAATAGTTAACTTTATTTTTGGTTTTGTTGAGTCTATTTTCTCATGTTTCCCCTGATTTGATGTACACATCATGGTATGTGTTACATGTAAACCTTTTTCTCCATCTGTTTATTTGTGCTGTATGTCTAGGTCTCTGTTGAAGTTGAATGAAAATCACTTTTAAGAGCCGCCATTTCACATCAACATTAATAAACAAATCATGCAGGGAGATTCAGTGATGCAAAGGAGGATGCAGTTTAATGATAGGAAAAATTGATTGCCGTCTTTATGGCTCTTTCCACCTGCTTAATTGAAAACAGTAATTACTCCAGGGACATCCTCCATTAGCTTTGGTTCCTCGGAAATATTTAACCATAACTCCAAGACGTCTAGGCAATGTACAGTAGGTAATCACTAATTAATGCACAATTAACCAAGCCATGTGGAGGTAAATTGAGAACAACTTCTGAAGCACAATGGTGTCATAAACTGAAGATATTGTGGGAGCAGTTGGCTGTTTTTTTTCTGCGTGTCTGCGTGTGTCATCCCTCACCTTGGGAGGTAGACTTCCACCTTCTGTCGCTTGACATTGTTGGCCCACTCCTCCAGCAGCGGAGCTTTGATGATGGGCTCCAGGGAAGCCAGCGGCACCTCCTGCCGCGGCAGAACGATCATCATGGACATGTCCTCGCCCTCATAGGGCATCTCCAACACCTGGTACACGCCGCCAGCTTCCTGTGAGCCATCGCTGAACTCACCTGGCAGAGAGGAAACAGTAGGTGTTGAAAGAGGGGCTCCAGAGTGATTTATATTGTAGTTTTAAAAGTGTCTACTCTGTGAAAACAGGAGGCATGCCCAGGCAATTTTTAAGCATCGAGTTTCCGATAGCAAAATCCCAAAGATAACAGGAAGATACAGAGAACTGGAAAGGAATAAAAGGTTTGTAATTTATGTATTCAAAATATGCCTGGGGATGAATATGATGATTTATGCGAATGTAAAAATATAATAATATAGTAAGTACTGCAATTAACATTGAAAGAAATATTGCACCAGATAATGAACATACAATATTGTACACAATAGTAATAATTAAAAGAAATATTGCACATGATATTAAACATAATAGAAAAATAATATTGCACACAATAATGTGGGGCAGTATATAAACTGGGGCGCATTTTTGAGGAATGTTCTGCCTCTTAAATGACCTAGTTTGTCAAAAAGATCTGTTCCGGTTGTTTACCATTGTACTGCTGCTTTCTTTTATGTTTGCACTTCATACCACTATGCGTAAATGAAATCTAAAAGTCTGAGTCAGATATGCACCCATGTGTCTCCTGTAATGGGTTTGTGAACTCTGCTGAGGAGGAACATACACAGAGGTAAAGCACATCGATCGACTGTATTGATCAGAGCGTGTGGTCAGTTCCCTGATGTACTAATTAAAATCACCGACGCTTCACTGCGAAGGCTTGGTGTGAAAACGTATTACTTATGTACTGTATGTAGGAGAATGCTTTGTTGAAATGCCAAACAAAATTCAAACAGACAGGATAAATCCCCTTTTATTGATAAATGAAACTCAGCCCGAGCTGTTGTAAGTCAGTCTTTTTTCTGGTCTTGACATTCTGATAAAATCAAACATGTTTAATATTAGTGGTGTCTGTTTGCACACCGGCATGAATAGGCAGCTATTTAGCTGTTCACACCCAACCCCCTTACTTTATTTTAGCTATACAGAGCAACAGATTTACCATAACTGAAAGGTTGTGGTGGAGGAATGGGTCGTCTTGTGGGAGGATGGGCTTGAGTAGTATGAGTTTACATATCAGCAGTACTTACAGTTTCTTTCATTGTTTTAGGTTTAGGGAGAGCTCATGCTTTGGCTCTGTCATGTGGGTGTAAATAGCCACATTGGTTATTTATACCCCAGGTGCAAGTAGCATCATTGGATACGGACACCTGTGTGCTCGTCCCTGCCATGCTAGGCTGTACACACCCAGGTGCAAAAAGACACACTGGGTATTCCAACTTTGATGCAAATAACCACGCTGGGTGCAAATAGCATTGACCTTAATGTTATTGTAATGTAGCGGCGCTCTTTCCAGCACCATATGGGAAGCAACAAACCAAGTAGTTACTTTGGTAATGACCGAAATAACTCCACAAATACCGTCACACACACACACGACAGACAGTGAATTAACAGTTTTATGAGTTGGTCTTTAATTCTGCATGTCTGATACACCAACCATCACTTATTTTAGTGAGAAATTCTAAACTGTTGACATGTGATGCTCTTAATCTCGTGTTTCTAGAGTTATAAAGAAGAATTATTAATCTGTAATATGGAGTGTGGTGTAATATTTTCCCTGGAGGGTGCTGTGAGCTTTAGTTTAAGTCAAACTGCTATGTATGGTTTTTTTTTCAATATTTTGTCACCACTACAGAAATACTAGGCAACTGTATTGTAGGAAATAGCAGTTTTCTTGCACCCCCACTTTTAACCATAACTAGGCGTCTGTGTGTGTGTCAGTGCAGTGTCCTTCTTACACAACAATGCACTTGACTGTCGTCAGGCAAACCCAGTAGACCAATCTAAGATTTTGGAAAAAAAATCACATCCTTGCATGTATATACACACACATGCAAACACTCCTGCCCACACACATTCAGAGACAAATGCACATGTGATTACACACACGCAAACATCTGTAAGAGCTGAAACCTTCTAACAGATACACTACAGAGGCGTGATATCTTCGTAGCCTTGAGGTGGATCTTTCACAGCCTTGTCCCTTGAATCTAATTAAACAAAACCCTCAGATAAAAAACTCTTATCACAAGGAGCTGACGAGCATTTACTTGATTTAAGAGAGACAGTATTTCTTAGTCAGAATGAGATAATCCTTTTATACTCCAAACAAGTCCAACTAGATTTTAAATCTAAACACAAGATTATCTCACTTACTCAGGTTTTTGCAGTGTGAGATGGAGATTATAGTGCAATTAACACTGCCAGAATTTATCCCAATCTTTGCACATGATTTTTTCTTTTGAAGCTGCTTAAAAAGAGGAAAATCAGAACAACAACAACAACAAAAAAGACTCATCATCCTTCATTAGCTTACATATGGCATCCTGTGTAGCGGCTGCTGATGCAGAGTGAGGCAACATTGCAGCAGCAGGGAGCGGGGTGTGGCGTCTCAAAATCATTTTACTTAACCAATATGATTGTGCTTCAAAATGAGAAAGCAAACGCAGCTGTCTCCCCAAGGACCTGTCCCTGTTCTGCAGTTCTTAAACACACACACACACACACACACACACACACACACCAGTTCACACATACACAGATTTTCTTGATCCTGTGTGTGTGTGAGGATGAGTGTGTGCGCTGTGCGAACGTAGGTGTGTGCAATCTCGCTACACACATTCAGACTGCACCAAAATAACTCAAATGCGCCGATTTTAGCAGCAGTGCAGTAAGATTGTGTTGTAACTGTCTTCTGTTTTTGTCAGTATGTCAGGCGAAAAAAAAAGACAAGATGCAGAAAAGACTGACTGGAATCATTCAGATGTAACAACAGCATTAGAGCCAACCTGCAGGACATACTGTCTTACACCTGACAGTACCGGCAAAACGCCAAATAAATACACCAACATCTGACACGTGTAGTACTCCCAGATCACAACAGCCCCATTCGGACACCAGTAAAATGGCCTTGACCCTCTACGGTACAGTGTAGTGTGTACACTGTGTACATACCCGTGTTTGGCCCTTCACGCTCACACAATACATCCTCAGTTATGGTGCAATACCTTAAAAAAGAGGAAGGTGTTTTAATTTGTCACATGACTCTCTGGAGGTTATGTTGCGTCTCTTTTTTGCAGCTTTACTCATATGGTTCAGCTTATCATGTCTCCCTCAAAATTAATAGATAGATAGGTTAAGTTTAATTTTTAATTGTTAAACGTACTTTATTTGATAATTAAGTCATGGAAATCTCTTAAAATGTAAATGTTGCTTGTACCATTATGGATTCATGCCATGGCATTTTTGGTATTATGTATTTTGGTTTACGTACTGTTCAACCAATATAAGATTAAAATGTATAAATACACTAGACCTATGTAATATATTTTGTTGAGTTGTGCACTTACATTATCTCAAATGTTTCCAACAATGTTTAAATGCAGAGAAATCGGTAATTTATCAAAGGCAATGGCGTGTTTCTTGATAGCTGTTGCTAGTTGCTATAACTTCTGGAAAACATGGGAACCTGACTAAATGTAATGTGAATAAAACTTTAATATTACCTTATACATGAAAAATGATTTCTGCCTGAGTCATGTCAGATAGATTTTCATCAGCTAATGTGGTTATTTAATGATGAAGATGACTCCCATTCTCCGACGCTACTTCACCACGTTATCAAAGTATGTCTTTTGTTATTGGTTTAACGTGAGAGAGCCCTCGCGACAAATAAATGAAGGTGAAAACTATTGATGCACCCCCTGGCAGGGTGTCACAGATCCCTGGCCTGATTTGAGAACCACTGATGTAGACTTAACAATTACACAATAATATACAATAATGCAGTATTTTATTGTTTCGGTCATTCTAATAATAAAAATGGAAGCGCTGTTTGTGAAAATGTAATAATGAAATATTAAATTAAAAAGAAGAAAAAATTCTTTTCTGAGAGATTTGAGAATTCACGGTGACTTACTCCAAATTATTGAAAATCTGTGTAACAACTGACAAAACATGACACCCCTATAATATAATTAGAAGCAGCCGTTAATAAAACATCCCCCAGATCAGAGCAGACAGGTGTGTGAGGTAGAAAATGAGTGGAAAGACTGCTGTTTGTTCTACCTACTGTCACAGAAGATTTAGCAAAAACCTATTATAGTACTACATGACTTAACACAGACCGTCACAGCGCAGCTAATATTGTATGACGTTAACAAAATAGCCTTCAAAATATACGACTAAATCAAACAGACATACCAGAGGAGTTTGTGCAAGAGAGGAAAATATTAGCAGCAGAGATCAGTGAGCAGAAAAGAGCAGCCTTTCCTGGGAATAACACTCAAAAAATGAATATTTTAGATGTAAGATTAACATTTTAAATAACCTCAGGAAATATGAGCTGAAATTCAAGGGAAAAGAAACACAATTACACACACACACACACACACACACACACACACACACACACACACACACACACACACACACACACACACACACACACACAGAGCTCATCCTTACCGTAGTAGAAGTCTCCCTGCTGGTACATCATGAGCGTCTGGACTTCAGAGCCGTCGTCTTTGCTGAAGGAGAAGGTTCTGGTGTTCTCCGGCCTGAATTGGTTTTTCCAGGAGCCTCTGAAGTAGACGGCGTTCACCAGGGTCAGACGGGTCACACTGCTGAAGTCCTCGGCTGATAGCAGCTCCCGGATCTTACCTGGGGGGGGGGCAATTTCAGTGGCGTATTAGGATCTACATTAGCTTTCATTAGCCTGAGGACAGCTCCTGCTGTGATGCAGCTTTTGAAGTTACACACAAGAACGAAGACGGAGATCTGTGCAGCTGAGAGTTGGAAATGTTTTCTACAAATGTAGTTTCTTTACAGGGTGATATGATCAAACAAACAATGATGTAACATCACTTTACATGCGTGCTGGGATTGCAGATGTATATTCTTCTCTTTCTAACCCATCTGACTTCCAGTGAGTAAGATTTGTTTTTCACTGTGTCCACAAAATAATAATAGAGCCTTATGTGCCTTATGTTTCAGAGAGATACTGTCTGACTCTAATGTTACAGCATTTTGGAATCAGTTTGTAAATGACATAAATTTGAAGAAGGTCCTGGATGCTCATCATCATCATCAGATTAAGGAGGAGTCCTTTAAAATCATTCATAAATATTACCCCGTCAATCATATGTGCAGAAATTTAAGAGAGATGTAAACATGAACTGTTCTTTCTGTGATGAACATCCAGAAATAGTATTACACTTATTTTGGCATTGTTCTCTCATGAAGAAACTCTGGCAAGAACTTTGCAGATTTGTCATTGATCACATTTTCAAAGACTTGTTTTATTGAGTAAAATGTTGTGTTTGGTTTCTTTAAACACCCCCAAAAAAAGACGACAAATATTTTTTCAAAATAAATCTATTAATAATAATGGAAAACCTTTTTTTAAAAATATATTTTCCTTGAAGGAAATTGAACAATTTTTCTTTTCGTACAAACTGCTATTAAAACTTTTTAATTAATGTAAGTCTTTTATAATGTATGGTTCTTCTACTGTGTCTGTTTTATATACTGCCACCTGTATACTAAATGTTTGTTAATAAAGAGTTAAAAAAAAAAGATGTTATGATGTTTTCATATTCTCGTCCTCTTTTTCTTCCCACTCTCACTCACTCTCTGTGTGATTTTCCACCCAGCTGTTGATTTGCTCGGCCACGGCTGCTGATTCGCTGAAGTCCACTGTCTCCACGTCAGCCCGGAAGTACTTCCTCATCAGGTGCAGGAACTCGGGGTTAAAGGTGACGCCCTCCTGCAAGAACAGGCTGTTGGCGAATCGGATCACGTAGTGGGTGTCATCGTCCGTCAGAGCCGCCGTCAGGTTCTGGAGCAACGAGAACTCCACTCCTGAAGAACAGGCGTGGAAAATTAAATCACTTAAAGATCCATGGAGCATTTATTTTAGTAAATGGTGATACAGCAATTGAAAAGTTCAAATTCTACGCATATAAAATACAAAAAAAAAATTCTAAATATATCATCCACTTAAAGTTATATTTTTAAATGGGCCTTTTCTTAGGTGGCTAAAATACGTTTTGCTGCTGACCCTGCCCACAGCAGTAAACTGCTTTTACTTCCTGCACTGATACACCTGTGGTTTCTACAAACTGGGGGTGCGTCGACTGCCACCTAATGTCGATTATACACCGAGTGCAGATACATGCCTCATGAAATCCCACTTCAAAAAAACCAAACTATCTCTTCAAAAACAATTCATAGGATTATATTACTTTAAAGGTGTACTTCAGAATTTAACATTGCACTTCCTTAAAGTTGAGGAAGAGAAACATAACATGGTCTATGGTCAAAATTAAAGCAGGATGAGATAATATGACTTTTGTGTCAAGCTCTAATAATGCTGGATCCCACATTTCCCATAATTCATTGGATGACATACTTCATTAGACCACCCACACCATCCCAAATGCCAATTTCTTTCAAACTCCCCAACTCCAGTGTGTAATACACACCCTAAATACCCTGTGTGTGTGAACATGTCCCTCACCTGGCAGCAGGTGGCTGAAGCCGACAGTCTGTCGTATCTCCTCCAGTGAAGCCCCCCGGGCCCCCAGCTCCACCATGCCCAGGGCCACCGCCACGCTCAGCGGGGAGAAAATGATGTTGTCCTGATCCCCCGCTGCCTGCAGCCGGTGGTACAGTCTGACCGAGAACTCTGATGTAGTGTCCTCCGGAATGTCCGCCGCCCGGCAACCGTAGCTCGGCAACAGAATGGAGAGGAGGAGGAGGAGCGGGGACAAAACGTCCAGGATCAACATTGCAGCACAGACCACAGATATCTGAGTGAAAGGAAAAGAAGATAAATTGAATGTGATGATGGAGAGAGACAAAAAAAGAGAGAATGGGAAGTGAATGAGGCATAGAGGGAGGAAAAATATGTTTGGAGGAAAAGATAATGAGATGGATTGGGAGGTTAAGGAACAGGAAATGAGTGATTGGAGAGATGGGGGGGGATGGGTAGCCAAAGAGGTGTAGAAGGAAGGAAGGAAACAAGATGAGGATGGAGGGAAGAGATAAAAGAGGGGAAAATGATTTGAGGAGGGATGGAGCCAAAAGTAGAGAGATGGGGGTTGCAGAAAGGATAGAGGGGTGAAAGTAGAGAGAAGAGGATTGCAGAGAGAAAGGAGGGAGGGAGATAAAGGTAGAGAAGATTATTGCATAAGGGAGAAAAAGAGATGAAGGACAAGAGGATTTTGGAAGGGAGGGAGATGAAAGCAGAGGGAGCGGGGATGTGGGATGACGAAGAGAGAGACAGAAAACATCCGTCAGTCAATCATTCTTCCAATTTAAATTGTGAAGGCAAAAAGGAACGCATTGATAAAAAACAGATATTTTTTTCTCATTAGCAGAAGTGAAGAAGAGGATTCCTCATGAAAATGATAGAAAACCGCTTAAATGTTGCCATAAAATGAAGGAGCATGATAAAAGGGGAGAGATTAGATAAAAAACAGCTATGGACTCAAATGAATTTAGATGAAAGGGCAATGGACCAGGGAAGATATATACAACCTAAGAGATAAAAAAGCATAATGTAGGACCCTTGCTTTCCAAAATGAGTCCAAAGTTGGAGCAGACTGTATATTGTAGGATAAATCTGTAATATTTTTATAGTGTGATTTATCATGAAATGACCATGATATGCCATAACAGATTAAGGAAACATGATAAACTGAAATACTTGCTCCTCTGTCATGGCTAAGGTGTCCTCTTTCAAAACTACTTTTCTGGGTTGGAATAACTGTTTGCCTGTTTTTCCACATTAATTAGAGTTCAAATTAGTGCCGAATGATTGCTGAATGAGTTAGTGTCTGTTTATCAGTCATAAAAAAACATTAATCTTTTAGAAGGAGTAGATGTTTATGACTGTTAAACTGAGCAATATATTGACGGAGTCTGGCAGGCAGTAAGGCAGGCAGTCACTGTACTCCAATTCCAGAGTGTGTATTTTCAGAGCAGTGGGCTTTTGTTGTCAGTATAATGGGCTTATCTTTACACTGACAGACAACTGAGAATTGTTTAACTGACAGTGAAGGACTCGCCGTCGCTTGTTATTGTCAAATTTTTCCTTGCACTCCTGCAGTGTTCCTGCAGCATGCCTGAGCTTCCTTGTGCCTGGGGGCAGGGGTGTGTGTGAGGGAAATAACTCTTATCAACCATGAAGTTCAGTGACTTCCTGCCCTACTGACTCCATTAACATATTATTCAATTTATCCGTTATAATTATCTACTCCTTCTAAAAGTTTATTAATGATTTCTTACGACTCATGAACAGACACTCACTCATTCAGAAAACATTCGGCATTAATCTGAACTCTCAACATGAAACTGGCCAACAAAAACAGCTGTTCCAGAACAGAACGGACACTTTAAAGGAGAACATTCTGACTGTGGTGGTGTTGTCAGAGTTAGACTTAGTGTGTTTGTTTAATCTCTGCTCATGGTCATTTTATGACGCAGTACAGTAAATATATGACATATTTCTCCTTTAAACCAGTAGTGCACAGTTACAGAAAGAAAAACAGACAGAAAGAGATGCAGGGAGAGAATGAGAGGCGGTGAGATGGTATATAAACAACAAGAACGTGTGGTAACTACAGCTGTACTGCTGACTGCAGTCAGTATTGATGTTCAGAGCACATCTGCTTAATGAGCTCATACATATTTTATGGCCGTTTTTATCATCTCGAGTTAAATCAGCTTCTTTTCTTCAAAATCTGCCTCGCTCTGTGTGAGTGTGTGTGTGTGAGCGGACGAGTTTCTGACTGTACAGAATGACTGATTAGGAAGCGGCCTTTACCTCCCCCATCTTCCATCCTTCCACTCATCTTTCCACGCCATCACACTTCTTCTCGCCTTCTTCGTCATCTCCCTCACGTCCATATGTTATCCATCCTCACCGCTCTCCTCCTCCCTCACATCTCTCTACTTTCCTACCTTTGCTATCTCTTTAACCCTCCCTTTATACCTTTTAAAATGACAAGGAATGTACACACACACACTGCACCATCTCTCTGGTGCTGTTGTTGCCAGGCAACATTGTTTTCTGCTGCCCAAACAAATAAAAGGAGAGTGAATGATATATAGCATAGAAAGAGAAAGAGATGGAGAGTAGAGAAAGACAGAGAGATGGTGATAAAGTGTGAAATAATACATTTGTTGTTTGTGTCTCTGCTGTGCTGTTGTCATTATACAGTTTGTATAGAGGACACTATTAGCAGTCCCATGCAGGGCTGGAATCTGCTGGCTGCTGCTGTACGTGTGGGACGACAGGTGACCACGCTCACCATGTACCTGAGTGTAAACAACGACAACAATGGGCAGCAGCCGGAAAATTAGTGCCCCCATCCTGCGCTTTCCTCTGCTGTGTTTCCTCTGGCATGTGACAAACCATTTTCTCCCCAAAATAAAGCAGTCCAACCTGGGGGATGTGTTAATGACAAATCCATTAAAGGATTAGCCTGGTGATATGCTATATTTTCTCTAATTTTCGACAAATTCCACAAAAAGTCCAAAACCAACAATGAATTGATCCTTGTATTCTGTCTATGTCGCGAAAGCTCATGTGGAAAAGGCAGAGATACATTTTAATAAATGTTTAAATCTTAAATCTGAAACTTCTAAGTAATACATATGATAGTCAAACCAGATAAAAGATCATTAATACATTCGTATAATATTAAATGTCTATAATTTGGGAACTTAAAGGTACTATATATGACAGTAAATCCACATATCCTTGATAGATATGTGTGATATGTGTGTGTATCAAACTTATGTGTTGGGCAACCATCAGTGAAACTGAAATAATGTTGTATAAAAGAACTGAGCATGTAAGGTGTCAAATATGAGAAATGCACATGAAAAGACATAAAACACAACAAAAACATATAACAGTGTCTATTGATATGTAAAAAGTCTTTATAATTGAGACATGTAAATTATTTATTTTATTTATTAAAAACTACAAACATGGGGCGACCTGGCTGGTAGCTCACCTGGTAAAAAACATGCACCATATAACATATATAATATATATCAAAAAGCCACACTGTGGCACTGGGTGACATGTTCCTTTATTATCATGAACATGGGCACTGTAGTCTATTTTGACTCTATCCCACATTCACTGTCCTGCTGTTGTAAATACTCAGCAGACCTGCGGTTGAAAACAGTTCACAGTTCATCCATCTAAAACTTTATATTCATATAGTAATTTTTAACAATGTACATCTTCAAAAGGAGCAAATGAGTGTAGTTTGTTAATAACAGCAAAACAGGGCTGCACATTTAATCAAAATGTAATCAAATCATTTAATAAAAAATTGAATGTTATGTGTGTGTCAAAATAAAACAAGATGGAGGACCAAAAATGTAGACCGGAGAAAGCAAATACAGTTCAAATGTATTTAATAACAAAAGTGAGTGAACAAAGGAACAAAAACAGGAAGGTCAAAACCAGGGTCCACAAAAGGGAAAACGCAAAAACAATCTAAGAAAACAAGAGTCAGATTCAACATGAAGGCATGACAGGAGAGGGCAGGAAGATGAAGGGCAACGACGAACAGACAAACAAACAGAGAAACACAGGGACTAAACAGACAAAGAACTAATAGGACACAGGTGGACAGACAGGTGAAACCAACGGCAATCAAAAAAAACGGAAAAAGGACATGAGGGAGGACCAGCACTACAAAATAAAACAGGAAATCCCAAAAGCATGACAGAATCATGGCCAACTGTAATATCCAAGTCGTAGAAGCTGCAATTTTAAGGTAAAATGTATGACGAGTAAGTACCGCAGTGCTGCAGAGATGTCCTGGCATACAAATCTTGCTCTCCAGATGTAAGCAAACATGTTTGTTTGGTAGAGATCCCAACAAATGTCACATCATCATAATTTCAATATTTTTTCAGTAAAAATGACACATGCTGCAAAAGTGATCATTCCCACTAATTGTGCCTCATGTCGACTTCACAACTTCTGTCAATTTAATCGCAATATAACTTGTATTTTACCATATTGTGCAGCCCTAATCAAAAATATAAATTACTACTAGCCTTATCTGAATACCTCCTGATAAAAAATTGTAAAATGTAGGCAGAGCCGACGAAAACTGCCCACATTTCACAATGAACTGCATCTAGGTTATAAGAATTGAAGCCACATTCCTCATTCTCTTGCATAACACACATCGCCACACGTCACTTCCACTTTGTGTCCTTCTAAACTAACTGACAGTCAAGATCTCATTTTGTTTGTTCTCCATCTATAAGTATTCTGACAAACTGGTTTTGACAAGCATGGCTCTGACCGAACTGCCAGCCAGATTTGAATCCACTTGAGTCTGCAAATGGAAATTCATTGGAGTTTACAGAGCTTATCACATGGAGCGGAGTCACATGCCACTCGCACTTTGTTGTTCATGTAGCCAAACCTGAACAATTTGTCGAGCTTCGCTCTGCACTGTAGGGCTGCAAGCAAGAAATATTTTCCTCATCAATGAATCTGATGATTAATCATTTAGTCTAGAGTCACATCATCTGGGTAATTTGTCAAAAAATCTTAAAATTGCTCATCACAATTTCTCAGAACACAAAGTGACATCTTCAAATTTCCTTTTTTTTTGTCCAAAACCCCTAAGACTCTTCACTTACTATCATAAATGACAACAAAAAAAAAGCATATCCTCACATTTACTTAAAAATGACTGAAAGGATTCATCAATTATCAAAACAGTTGGTAATGGTTTTTTTTCTGATCATCTAATTGATTATTCAACTAATCAATGCAGCTCTACTGTACTGAATAAAACAAACAAAAAAAATCTAACAAAATGAACAAAACCAACAATGAATTAACTCAAGCCTGATATGGAAGTTCATTTTGAGTCAAAACACTGTTGCGCTGCTATAAATGTCACTTGAGCACCAAATGTGTGTTAATCCACCTCTGAAAATAGTCCCCAACAAATCTACAACTAACTCCTGTTTGAGTTATGTTTGCTTAAAAACTACAGCGCTCAACTAGATTGAAGATTTTAGTTAGTGTTTCAAAAAAAAAAAAAAAAAAAAAGAAACAATATTTGTGAGCTGTTCTAAATTTTTACAGCTTCAGCTGGAATAAATGGGCTTGGGGCTGAAGCGAGATACAGAAAGTATTGAGAGAGAGAGAGAGAGAGAGACTGATGCTTTGTTGGTTTTGATTTTTCTCATGGGGCTTGTTGACAGTAACAAAAATATAGAATAACACCAGCCTTATTGTTCAATCATCAATTCATCATAGCCATAAAGAGTAAAGAGAATCAGCGTGGGACAAATTAAATTAAGTTTGATATAAATATTTTAAGATAATATGTATGTATATATAATAATGTTTGCGGTGTAAGTAACTGTCTGTTTATGAGTTGTAAGAAATCATCAACTCACTTCAACCGTATCTTTTCTGAAATAGGATTTCAAAATATTTAATATGCTGTCTATGGCTCCAACTCACTATTTGTACGGCAGAACGCATGTGACTCATCCAGTAGCAGGACAGTCCATCAAGTTGTGGCTAAAGCAAACAGCCTTGTTGCATAAATGATGCACAACTTTAAACAGATTAAAACAGAAAAATCAATTGACAGCTGAGGCCACGAAACTGATGTACTGCGGTTAATATACTGCTCTGTCACGTGCGTTCACCTGCTCTCACATGTTGTGCTGTGAGTCAGACATTGCAGAGAGAGCTCCAGAGAGAGTAAGAAAGGCTGAGGAAGAGGGGGGGGGGGCGGCTGGCAGAGATGTAAATGGAGGTAATGTTCCTGACCTTCTGAGCTGTGGGAGCTGAACTTTTCTGAGACACGCCGCCCCGCTTTCTGTAAGGAAAGACCCAGCCATGCAGCTAAGCCAGGCAAAGTAGTGTGGAGCATCGCCGTGCGTGGACCTGTGTGTGTCTGTGTCCAAGTGTGCATGTGTGAGTGGATAATAACACCATGGGTGGCTGGCTATTACTTGTAATGCTGACACCATTCTGACCTTTTGAGTTGTGGCACGCTGTCTGCAAGAGGATCCCACACTTTGATGACAATGAGCCCAGCTTGGCTCCAGTCTACTCAGGTGGGGTTCCCAGCATGCCACACAGGTAAGCGGGGGAAACCCAGCACCCAGCTATAAAATGTTTGCTCGTGACTAAAGGAACTGAATATGTTGTAAAATCTCTCATGGTTTAAGTTGCAAGAGTTTAATCCTGACAATTTGATTAATTCCATGCAATTAAACTCACTGGCCTTTAAAAGCAGCCTCTAATCTCTCGGTGTAATCCTAATTCTCAGACAGAATAGATCGTCAGTTGACATTTCGACAATTAAAATGTGACGTCACCCAAATCCACAGCACGTACGTTAATCCGTACTGCCATTTAAACCCAACACCTTGAGACAGCATGCTTCGGAGGCCAGTGGAATTTATTAAACATGCACTCTTAGAAATAAGGGTTACAAAGGATTCTTCTTCAAGAGCCGAGATTCTACACAAAACCATTTGCTTCTGAAGAACCTTTTTTTGATTAAAGGGTTTGTCAAGGGTTCTTTGTAAGACAACAGGCTCCATTAAGAATGTTTTTTATACGATGAACCATTTTGGAAGAAAGAGCTCTTCAATATTGTTGAAAACCTTCAGGAGTTCTAGATAAAAAACCCTTGGAATATAAAAAGGTTCTTGGTAGAACCTCCTAGGTATATTCTAAATAAAACCCTTAGAATATAACAGGGTTTTCAGTAAAACCCCTAGGTATGTTCTAGATAAAACCCTTGGCATATATAAAGGTTCTTGGTAGAACCCCTGGGTGCTACCAAGAACCCACCTGGGGGTTCTTGTTAGCACACTTAAAAGGTGGAAAAGTTCTGGATAGAACCTCTCATGGGGGTTCTGGGTGAAATCTTTCACAGGTGGGTCTAGGTGTAACCCTTTATTTTAGTTCAACGTGGAAGAAGAAAGGGATAAAAGTAGAACCTTCATAAAAGGTTCTACCTTTATAAAAGGTTGTACCAGGAACCAAAAAGTGTTCTCCCTATGGGGACAAGCTGAAGAACCCTCTATGGTTCTCGTTAGCATCTTTATTTCTACGAGTGTGGACATCCTTATTCATGATTCAAATCCACAGGTACACACACACACACACACACACACACACACTCTTTGAAGTACACATTTCCACATACACTTCCAAGCCAAGGTTACCAAGGCAACTGCAAAGTGATGGACATTTTTCGTTTTGCGATGCTGACAGAGAGAATTTTTACCCTTAAAAGATATCTTCCTCCTTCAATGTAGGCAGATAAACTCTCTTTCCTTTTTTCACACACTACTCAGCGTTTTCTGTCTCACGTAACCCTGCTCTCCTCACTAGAACTCTTCACGCCAGCTCCAGTTCTGTCAGTCAGTGCACTCCCTGACATCGTCTGGTAAAAAAACACACACACACTCCCCTGACACACATGCGGTGCACTGACTGCACTCAGTAATTTTGCAAAAACAAGGCAAGCTCCTGCTCTTCTTCTTCTTCTACTTCTTTCCCCTGGATCTGATCGCTGTGGTGCTGCAGCAAAAGTCCTTCCAACAGCGTCTGTCTCTTATGCACACTTCTCTGCTTCAGCTCAAATCACAGCACGCTGGCTCGCTTAGGCTCTAAGTACACGTCCAAACTTCTGAAGCTCACGGGCGCTTTGACGAATTCTGTGAAAGTGCTAACATCCCATTTCATCAAGGCCTCTCCCTCTGGGAATAAACTGCAGAGAATGATGTCTATGATTATCTCTGGCCCTGAAAAACCTTGAATTTCTGCAATAGACGCTCTGTTAAAAATGGCAGGGCAATCTGGCACGGTTTCACCATGAATGTGTCTAACTTATAAAGGGCTTTGCAGCACAGAATCTGATTATCATTCATGAGTTTCAAGTTTTCCTTGGAGGCGCCATAGTGGGTGCATATTGTTCTGGTCTTGAGCGGAATAAAAATGCAACATAATCACACTAAAAATGATTAAACCTACATGAAACCTTACAGCATTCTTTTCAAATCACTTATGTCTCTGTGAGTGCAGAGTTGACACCCGTCTCTCACCTACAGCTCAGCTGCTGATGTGGAGACTCCCAAGGCAGAGCAGAAAATTTACACAGCGAGGCTGCAATAAAGCCTTGAACTCCAACACAGTCTGGGAGAAAAGAAGCACTAAAGCCGGACCGCGGGTGCGGACTTCCATTACTGGGCCCAATGAAGTGGATTCAATTCATCAATCAACTGTCTGTTCTGTTCATGTCCCTTACTTGCACCTAATATCGCAACCAGACAACAGCAGATAAATGGTTAAGTGGCTGGTACTTGGCTTGGGTGGTATAAAGGTATTTTAAAATATATATTTGCAATATACTTACTACAATAAATCATAAAATGACCATGATATGTCATCAGAGATAAAGAAAACATGCTAAGTGAAATTTCTATTCTAGTCTGTAGCTTGCGTTATTTTTGCCTGTTTAATGCTTATTAGAGTTTAAATTAATGTTCACCAAATGAGTGTCTGTTTATGTGTTATAGGAAATCATTAATGGGCTTTTAGAAGGAGTAGATGTTTGCAACATTTAATTTGAGCAACATGTTCATGGAGTCTGGCAGGCAGTAAGACAGACAGTCACTAAACTTAAAGCCCAGAGTGTGTATTTTCAGAACAGCGGGCTTTTGTTTTCAGGAAAACAGGCTTAGCTTTAAATTTACAGACAACTGACAGTTGTAATCAGCTGATCAACTTACACTGCAGGACTTGTTGTCACTTGATATTGTTAAATTACAACGTTGCACTCGTCTTGCACTCCTGCGTTGTTCCTGCAGCCTGCCTGAGCTTCCTTGAATCTGGGGAGGAGGGCATGGATATATTGAGGTGATGTATGGTAGTGCACAGTACACCAGAGGTCAGCCACTCTACTGGTGGAAAATACAGCACAGCTGAGCCGGGAAGCACGGTAGCTGGGAAATAAAATTACAGGACTAAAGTAAAATGCCTAAATTTTGGGTTTAGCCGAGATGATGAAGATAAGCCAGCAAACACTGCAGACTGGTCAGAGTAGTATAGTGTAGTGAGTGTGTAACTTCAGTAAGTGTGAGAGAGACTGAGTGGAAGACAAATTATTATACCTGCTATCGTGGCAAACAATGACGGTGAACAGGCACTGAGTGGAGGAAAAGGTGGGCAGTTAACTTGTCCGTCTGGCAGTAAATGTACAGTGTCAGTCTGTGTTTGATAGTGAATAAAGGCTGCAGCTTCTAAAGAAAAAAGCACAACTCCTGAGTGTGTGTTGTTTCCCAATTGTGGGGGGGGGGGGGGGGGGGGGGTGGGTAGCATTGCTATGACGATCGGCTCCGCCTATGTAGATGAAATCAAGTTGAGCTGTTTTATACCCTCATTAAATGTCAGGAAGTATGAAAGAGTAGATACCACCCCAGCCTAGCTAATACCTTGTCTCATGTAGAAGCAAATGTAGTATATTGTATGACGCTTTTGTTAGCGCTTGAGCCCAAATATTCATACAGCAACTATCTGATGTGACGTCATGTAATGTGATCAAACAAAGAGGTACAATAACATCTGCTTTAGCCTCTTAACATTGGCTCCCTGTTTGTTTTAGAACTGACTTCAGTATATTATGGATCACCATTAAAGCTCTCCACAGCCTGGCTCCAGATTATATTTGAGACCTTTTAACCTTGATTGAACCTTTGCGTAGATTGAAATCGGGCAGTGGTCTTCTGTCCCTTCCTGAGTCCAGAAAACTAAAGGGGACAGAGCTTTTGCCACCAGTGTCCCGAAGCTCTGCAATGACCTGCCCGAGGAAATAAGGCTGGCTAAGTCAGTGTCTTCTTTTAAGGTTCTTCTAAAAACATATTTTTTATCGGAAGCCATTTCCTGATTTTATCTGAGCTGCCTCTTTATTTTACTGTTGTTTTAAATTTCTTGCTATTATTTATTCTTGCCCTTCGTGTATTTTATTGGTATTTTATTTCATTTTCTCTTTGTGAAGCATCTTGTAACTTTGACTTTAATGAGTGCTATATAAATTTAGTTTATATCATTATTATGCGTGTGTGATTTACATGCACACAGGATTGAACCCTACTCTGTAGTTGCAAATTGTGGTGGGTAAGACTATTCATCCATTTAGTCAGAATTTTACTTCTCATCTACTAATAATTATTATTTGGTCTGATAGAAAATCCACCACTGTGCCCTTTTAACAGTAGGTTAACTTCCTTCAGTATGATTTTGTCGAGGTTGCAACATTTTACATTCACTGTGCATGTTAATTATTTAAACAAAATCCTCTGCAGTTTAACATCTTCAGAAGCAGCACACAACTGCTCCACCAAAGCAACAGGTATTTCTATTTTAAATGTATAAAAAGGAACGTCTCAGTGAATTACAATGAATTACTTTTTCAAGTAAACTGTACATCTTAGAACAAAAGTCAACACCAGTTTCATCATCAAATAAGTCTGAAGATCAAAACAACAGTTAACTGGGTCATCTTTGTACCTGCAGACCCAAGGCGACATTTTAATACTAGCGTCTGTAGTTCTTCTGTGCTAATCTGAGAAGTAAAGTTTTATTTTGCTGATAGTGTAGTATTGATAAGGTTCTCTTGGTGTCTAATTATAGTAAAAGCAACGTTACCAGGGGCGTTTCCAGACTTAATTGAGTGGGGTGGCCCAAGTGGTGCTCATGCAGGGGTGGCATGAAGGATGTCTGCACACACACATTAATGTACCATTTTTCGTATCTACTGTGATCACTAACACTATAGTGTCTTAGTTTTTTACGTTCCTGTGTTTAAAATTTTTATTTAAAAGATGAATAATCTTACCAATCACAAACACAACTCAGTGACACCATAAAAATATAATATACAGTAGGTAGCTATGATGAAAAATAATTATATTTTCCTGATTTATTATCTAAGCAAATAAACCTTATAATAATTAAAAAAAATAATAAAATAAATAAATAGGAAATAAATAGTAAAATACATAAAAATTAAAAGTGGGCTACACACAATAGAAAACAATGCACATGTAAAGATACTCATCAAACAGGTGGTTAAAACTGAGGTCGCACCTCTAAATGGACACATAACCAATCATACTTGAGGATAATGGGATGGCACTTGGGGTGGCCAATCAGATTTCAGGGGTCTGAGTGTGAGTGTTACAGTGAGCACTGGTGCAGGAACCTGAAACTGAATCAATTAAATGGAACTCAGCCATGATTAATGTGATTATTTACACTTGTGCTTTTCCTACTGTGACATGTCAAAACGTTGGCTGTGAAGAAAGACTAAAGCTGTGACCAGCTGTTAACAGCGCAGTTTTTACATTGGTACAGGATGTGCTAAAGAATGAAAATGTGAGGCTAAATAAAGGTAATCAGCTGTTACTGGACATCCCTATACCAGTTACTGGTTGTTAAAACTTAAAAAAAAAACTTTATTACAGCTAACATACAAATTCTTTCAGATTAGTTAAGATCCAAAAATCACAATCTCATCTTATAAAGTAGAAATTGTCTCTCCAATAGCTTTCAGATTGGCTTATTCACAACATTTAATTTATAAAGTGGCCTATTCATTTAATTCAATCTCCTCGTGCATAGGAAATCATAATCAAGTGTGAAATGTGTTAAATATTATTATTTTTCCTGTAATTGAAAAGGCAACATGACATAATACACAGACACCCAGAGCTGAATAATTACAATTCTACAGTACTACTAAAAACTATGTTTTTGTTTTATCTTTTGGGATTGTAGGCACACACACAGCAATGGCACAGTACTTGGGAGTTTGTGGTGAGTTCTGTGGATGTACCAGCACTTCACTGACACCTGTTCGACACTGTCGGAAATAAACAACCTTTGACTTGCAACAATACTTGCTAGCAAAACAGACAGCATGCTTGAGCGGCAGTTATCTTCAGTCAGGTGCATTAACAATGCCATACTGGAGCCATACTGGAGACAGGACTGATCCGATCCAGTATCAGTACTGGGCCCCAGTATTGACATATGCATTCATCGAGTACGGGACTCACAACATTGATACAAATTAAATCTGAATCTCAATTTCACAACCATGCACACTGGCCCATGTGTTTCAGCACACATGGCCAATATCTACGCCATCTCACCTATAGTGTGACAATAAACCAGCACAAAAATGACACTTACTAAAATAAACCACACATGACTAACACATTAACATTTGTAATTTGGAACATAAAATAACAAACTCACAATCTCAGCAATGCATTGAAAGAAATTATGCAAATGAAAGATGTCTCTCAGCCTGTCAGCTGCACATGTGAATGTCACAAGCCAGAATCCTACTGTGCCCTACAATGGTTGGAGGACGCCATCACACGTTACATTACACAAACTACACAAGCTTTCCAAGCTTTCTCATGTAATCTTACCACCACTGCTACTACTACTAATGATAATAATAATAATAGTCATCATTATCATCAACATCAAACACAAAGAAAAAAACACTGGTATCAGTACAGTATCTGTATCAGCAGATATCCAAATGCAGATAGGAAACAGATGGGAATCGGAAAAAGAGAGGATCAGTAAATCTCTATATCAACTATAATTTTACATTCCCATAATTTAGAAATAAGGCTGTCTTATATAAAGTTACCTTTCATTTAAATATTAATTATCTCAGGAACACATGACATTTTTACCTTGACTTTGTATATCAGACCTCCATGCAAAGTGGGGGTGTATGTCCCAGCATGCCTGGTGGAGGCTGCACAGCCATCTGCTACTATCAGAGCCAAGTTCCACAAATACAGATAGTTTGTAAAATGTCCTATTGGCACGCATCTACTTTTTAGTATCAACACAAGATGCCATATTTTTGATGTATGTAATTTAAGACTTAAAATGACTGTGTATACACTCTGAGCCCTGTCATTGCTTCATTGCTTTGTAATTTTCCATGCATGTTCACGCTGCATTGCACACTTATATCCACCAGTCCAATATGGCTGTGATTACCTCTATTCTACTTTTAAATTCTGCCCCTGCAGTTTCTATCCATTCCTGTGGCAAACTAAATTACTTCTCTTCATCCCATCCTCTGCTCAGTGCCTTAGCTCACGAAGGCCCTTGTTAGAAAATGACATAACGTGCTATGGAACCTGCCCGAAGTCCCAGGATGCTCACTGTACACTCCACAGAGGGCAAACAGAGGTTAACAACCCTTTATTAATCCCTGCTAACAGAGACACCCAGCGGGAGACACACAGTGAGACTCAGATAAAGAGGTATAAAGATAGTTTAATAGACTGAGAGAAAAACAGGGAAAAAAGACAGAGGCAGAAACTAACAAAAATGAGGAGATTGGGAAGAAAATTAGCAAAAGAGAGGATGACACAAATAAAGACAGATAGACAGAGACAGGAAGTACACTGAAGAGCTGAATAGAAGCAGCTTCCATGCAGATACCAGCTTTGATTCAGAGCCAATGATATCTAACGACCCCCTGCATAGCATGGCAAGATGGTTGACTGCTCCCCGCACTCTGCCAAGACACACTCAACAGTGTCTCTTTTCTTTCTCTATATCAGAAACACACACACACACACACACACACACACACACACACACACACACACACACACACACTAACAGCTACGACGCTGTGGGAGCGCAGTTAGGAGGTCTGAGCTGTAATTGGATCGGCCTCTATTTGGGGTCAGTGGTAAAAGTGAAAAGACTGGAGGCTTTTTCAAATGGACTAAAGACCAGGGAGACACTAGAGAACAAGAAAGGTCACTATCAACTAGTCCTGTGGGGGAAACGTGTGTGTTGGTGTGTGTGTGTGTCTGTGTGTGTCTGTGTGTGGGTGGGGGTGGGGGGTAACAGGTAAGACAGGCAGACGATGCTGAATGATAAGTGATATCCAGGTGAAGAGGCTGGGATGGAGACGGCAGGGCGATAATAATAAGGATGTCTGAATCGCTCACAAACTTAACTGTGATTCTTTTGCTTGCTTCGGGGGGTGTGAGGTTAGCCGGCAAACAGGTATAAAAATTGAGAGGACATTGAGAGAGACAACGATGGCGACAAATGAGACAATTAGGAGGATAATTCAAATTGATTTGGTATTTGAGCTGCTCACTGCAGCCGCAGAGTTTGAGTGAAGGGAAAATATGGGTATTACCCAATCATTTCAACCATTTCACTGTCCTCCTCCTCCACAGATATCTGTCTCTGTCTCTCTCAACGTCCCTCTTCTACACTCAGCCCATCCCTCAGCACCACCAATCAATCGACAGATCGATTCCAGGCTACACAACGTGTGTGTGTGTGTGTGTGTGTGTGTGTGTGACTGTGAATCAGAGAGTTGATGTGAGCTGGACAGACTGTAAAAGGTTGAAAAGATTGCTGTGAAATGGCGGCACACTTCCCTTAAATCTGTACAGACCCTTTGACAGAAGTTTAAAGGGATAGTTCAGATTATTTGATACAGGGTTGTATGAGCTACTAATCGATAGTGAGTGTATTTCCTACAGTAAACGATAGTTGGTACGCCCCTAGTCTGGAGAAGCAGAGAGGAGCACGGAAGCTAAGCAATGAAATGCTGAGGGTCAACAGCAAAGGGAATTTTATTTCACTTAAAAGAGTATAGCTAAAAAATTTATATAAGTTTAAGTGTATGCTATATTTAGAATATTTTCACTGCTTTAGTTTGCCATCAGGCAACCTTTTCCGACGGAAAGCCATAAACTAAATATTAAACCAACTTCCTGGGTGACATCAGTAATTTTACAGTGCAGAACTTGAGTGTTGCTGTTCTACTGCTGCCTTGATCCGTGTGTGTTACTGCGTGACTTTGGTGAATCCAAGCAAACCTTTTCAAACACCAAAGTCACTCAAAAACACAAACTAACTGACTAGGCCCTCCAGGAAGTTGTGATGTTGCGACTGCAACATGTAATGCAAATTCAATTAATCCCCATGAATTCTACATGACCTTGCAATTGTGTTGAATCACCGCAGCTTTTCCACAGATTTGACATATCACTGCATCACAGTGAACTCAATCTTTAATTATTTACCAAGGTTTTTTTTTTTTTTTGTCACAGGTCCTGAAAAGAACACAAGGTTTGTCATTGTCACTGATATTTATCATTGCTCTGTGAACTTTAATATATTATAATTTTGTGCTCTTTGTTTTGTTTTGAATTTGAGCTCCAAAAAGATTTAGCTTTTTTGTGAAATACTGCAGTTCTTCATTTACAAAGAAAGCATATTTTGTTAAATTTTTTTGTAATCCCTTTTTGGTGAGGTTACTTGGAACGTTCAGAACAGAGAGCGGTTTCATTTTCTGTGGACTAAGTCGCCTTTGATTTTTAATGAATTCTACAAATAAAAAAAAAAAAATTGCAACTTGGCAAGTATATTTGCTCCCACAATTTCTTTGAAAAAAAAAACATCTAAAAACATCACAACATGCCTCACAATTTTTCAGAAAAGCTGCTAACAAAGCCTGCCAAATCCTGGAGGGTAGACCAGCAACGCTGTTCTTTTCTGCCTGGTTACTGATTTCACCCATGGATTTTGGTTGATTTGGAGAGAGCAATATTTGGCTTATATTTGGCAGGTCTCCTTCAGAAAAGGTTAAATACCTTTTGTTGCTGACCCTGTCCATAGCATTACTTGACTTATATGCTGGTGCTCTCTGTATGGTAATACACTGACCATCAATGAGAACAAATCCACATCAAATAATTTCCCTTTAATATCCATAGTTTGCAAAAAAAAAAAAAGTACTGTTTCAAAATGAAAAAATTCAAATATTGAAAGGTAAATCAGTATCTTGGCTAAATTGTTCAGGTAATGTCATCTATATTTTAGAGGTTTCTTTTACTTCCAGTGTTTTTTTCCCAACATGAATGTATATAATTTTAGATCTCAACCATTTACAGTTTAGTGCATTCATTCAAATAATTTTGAATTCATTTCCATTCTTTTGGTTCCCTCTCCGAAACTCCTCTTGACCTCTTTCTCTTTGAATCGCTCTCTCTCGGCTCTCATCCTCCTATCTGGCCAGGTATAAACTAATCCCCTGTGTCTTCGCTGCAGCAGACTGACTGTACAGGGGACAAACCTGCTGCCTTTGTGTGTGTGTGTGTGTGTGTGTGTGTGTGTGTGTGTGAATGCAGGTGGTGTGCCTGCATGTGTGAGTTCATTTGGAAAGTGAAGAGGAAAATGTAGATTAAAAAACTGCTGAAATTCAGTTCATACACCTTTCTTGATGCTTTTAATTACACGCTGTAAATGCATTACATAAAATAAACTGGCCCACCATTTTTTCATTGTGTTGTCATGTGTATGAATTCCATTTGTGAAAGACAATAAGCAGGTTTTCGTGCTGATCACTGCAAGCCCTTTGTCCTACTACTGCATGTTCAGTATATTCAAATTCAGTAACCACAGGCATAAATGTATTTCAGGACAAAGAAAGATTAAATTACTTTTTTTTTTCTCACTTCATACTGCAGCACATAACAGGTTTGATTCTAGCCTGAGAGGATGAATCTGTAGTCAACTACAGCACTTAGCACAAATTTAGTCTTATTATCAAAGCAGAATATGTAACTATGATTATTTTCATTTTCAATCAATCTGTTGATCATTTTCTTCATTAATCAGTTAGTTGTTAGGTGCATAAAATGACAAAAAATGGTGGGAAAGGCCAAGGTGATGTCCTCAAATGTCCCTTGGCTTGTCCACAACCCAAAGATATTCAGTTTTCTGTCATAGAATACTAAAGAAACTAGAAAATATTCACATTTTTGAAGCTAAAATCAGAAAATTTTGATTTTTTTCTTAATAAATGACTTAAAACAATTAATCTATTATCAAAATAGTTGGTGATTAATTTAATAGTCGACAACTGATTGATTAATCGACCAATTATTGAAGCTGTATATGCTGTAACACACACACACACACACACACACACACACACACAGATACGCACAAGGTTATGGTTGGCAGTCACACACACATGCACACGCTGTGCGCAGTGTTAAGACCCAATCAGCTGCTTCTCCCTTCCCCACTCGTTTTGTTTCGCTAGGCTGATTTGAAAGACATTTAATTATTGAAATGCAATTAATGCAGCGCTCAGTGGGAATAGGCAGGACACACACACACACACACACACACTCACACTGACACAATAGGAGGGCAGAGGGAAGGAACAGCAGGCTATATATCAACAGAGATTAACCAGTGATTCACATACATGTGGGATTAATACACTGAGATTATGACTGAAAGGATACAGTATTTTATGAATGTGCAGCCGCTGGAACTATGGGACTAAATGCGGATTTAGGAGGTCATTATCTTAGTTGCAGAGATAAAGAGATCATAGGTGGATTGAGAGAATGAGACAAGGAGGAACACTGAATTGTTTAGTATTGACCATGTTTTTTTTTTTAGCCTTTTCCCTCTAAATGTCACCTCTATGAAATTCTTTACATTTAATCTGAAGTGAAATGTAATCTTTTACATATATAATTGATGTAGAACCACCTGAATCTTAGGGTTCTGTTATGAATTATAACCAAAACCATCAGGAAAAAATACACAAACACATTCACAGACCTGCAAGAAGGAATAACAGGTCGTGTGTGTGTGTATGTGAGTGTGTGTGAGTGTGTGTGTGTGTGTGTGTGTGTGTGTGTGTGTGTGTGTGTGTGTGTGTGTGTGTGAGTGGGGTGGGGATATGGGTAGGACCAGGCTACTACAATCTGCCTCGTTAATTCACACACATGCACTCACTGCGCCTTTGCCTGAATTTCAAGGACAAGAACCACCACACTGCAACGCCTGAGCCCAACGAAAAACAAACAAACAAACAACAAAAACAAGCAGAGCAATCGCATAGACCACCGGCGAAAAATTAATAGCACTGGGTGGTGGACACACGGGTTTAATCAATAAAGGCGTGAAGAAATATGTTTGGCTCCAATGTGCGTCTTCACCCGCCCCCTTATTAAAAGCCTACACATGTTGATTATAGCATCACAATCTCTTTATTCCGCAAACCCCCCATTACAACTACACATTCCTACACCTTCATAAAACATGATTATATTGGAAAACTCCGACATAGGATACTCTTATTTTATCTTGCAAAAGCTGAGCAGATAATGTTGGTTATCCTGTCATGTCATTCAGATGAATGAGTACAGGTTCTGTGACTGAACCAGTTGCAGGTTATTGCATAAAACGGCTCTTACCGATAAACGGTGTTAGGTACGGAGGATGGATGGATAGATGGACGTGTGCGGTCTCTCGCTCTGCTGCTCTCCTCCAGCGCCGCAGATCCCTGCCTGTTCATTTGCCGCAGACTCCGCCCCCTCCACGTCGATTGGTCCAATGAGCGTCGACCAAAGAGTAACGATGTGACGCGAGATAAGTCACTCTCTCCTGTTTCCGTCTTTGTTCACGCAAACAATAGGTACGTTCGAGATGAACTGCGCCTCGCCTGGAGAGCAGACGAGATCAGGCGGCCGCAGCAGGAGGTGTCCCCTGTCCCCTGTCCTCTGTCCTCTGTCCCCTGTCCTCTGGGGGTCTGGGAGCATCCTGCTCCAGAAGAAAAATGTGATTTTAACATGTTAACAAAACATTCTGGTGACTGTTTCAGTTAAAAGAGTTAGTTCCATCTTCTGTTTGTGGTTTCTGCAGACATTACTACCTTTACTTTTACCTTTGTACTTGAAAAAAAGTTTAAAAAAATTAAGTAAAAACAGTAAAAGTAAATCTACAGTAAAAGTAAAGTTACTTTACTGAGTATTTTTACTTTAGCAATTTACCAATTTACCATTGTTTTTAAATAAAGCAAAAGTAATGTAATAGAAACACAGAACATGCAGCACACGCAATATTTCTTATCTGATTACTCGATTAATCGGCAGAATAATCGATAGATTATGCTTTAATTTTACTTGAGATCAAATTGGGCTGTATGGCCCCTGAACCAAAATGAGTTTGACACCCCTGGTGTAGAGGAAGAGACACAAACATCCTGTTAGATCACCTGTAGGTTACCTGTAGTCTGCAGATCATGCTCATAGCTGAAGAAATAAATTGAACAACATCAGTTTCAGTCTCCTTTTTCTTTACAACATTCAGTTATGGCCTGGTTATTCTGAGTACTCAGATGTAATTATAATTTATTTGCCATTTCCCCCGTTTTAATACACTTCACCTTTTGGACTTTGGTCCATGTCAGTGTCTGTCTTTCTGTGGGTGTTTCTGGTCCTCTTGTGGACTGTTTGCAGAAGGATTGGTCCTAATCATATCAACACTAAAAAAAATAATAAAATTAGTATTTTGACTCATTTGACAGAGTGTGTAGATAAACTGAAAGCTTGTCACATGGAAGAATGGAAAGGAACATCTTCAATAAGAATTATAACAACAACGATGATGATGATGATGCTGGTGATGAAGGAGGACTAATGAAATCCAATTAAAAAGACAATAGGGCTCAGAGTAAAAGATAAAAATAAAAAAGCTAAAACAGAAACAAAATAAAACAAGTGTCACATAGCCAGGGCCACGTTCAGCCCCAACAAAACAGAGACGGACGTCTGTCCACAGAGCTACAGAAGGTCTGGCTCCACACAGACACATCCTGCTATGTATGACAGCAACACATCTGCCTACTTTGCTCCTGCGTCCTGCCCCGACCTCCTGCTGGGTCAAAACAACCACCCCTCTAATTTGACTGCTGGTGAAACAAATTCTGAGGCCTTTGTCAGATTAAATACATTCGATAAGAAAACTGTCGCTGTTCAGCTTTTAGGAGCTCAGATCTTCTGTTGTGTCTTTGCAGATCGACGATCAGCATCGTTCCCAGACTTGAGGAGTAATAGATTACATGCAACAGGTAACTGTATTCCATCACATTTACAGATAAAAAAAAGATGTAATCAGATTACAGATACATTTTGTAGAAAATGGGGATTATTAGTAAGATTATAATTTTAAAATAAAGGACAACATACTACCATGCTCAGTGCACACATTCATTATCATTACATCTAGAAAAGAAATGTTTCACTGGGTGGAAATTTCACGTTTTTTGTCTTTAAATCAATCAATCAATCAATAAATAAATTGTAAATGAAGGAACAGCTGGACAAACTAATACACTTAGAGCTGCAATGATTAATCTATAATTAGTAGACTTAAATTAATCTGCATCTATTTTGATAATCGATTAATTGTTTTGAGCCATTTTTTTTAAGAAGAAGTTCGAAATTCTCTGATTTCAGCTTCTTAAATGTGAATATTTTCTGTACGTCTCTCTGACAGTAAACTGAATATCTTTGAGATGTGGACAAAACAAGACATTTGAGGACGTCGTCTTCAGTGTTGATCGATATTTTTCACCATTTTCTGACATTTCTTGGACCAAACAACTAATCCATCAATTTAGAAAATAATTGTTAGCTGTTGGTGAATCTGAATCATCTGATGTAAACTGACAGGCTTGTGCTCGCTGTCTGCAATCTGCATGACACAGCCACATTTCTCTATATAAGGAAATATGTTTGCATAGTAAAGTATCACAGAGGAAGATTGTTTTTTATCTCTCTGATTTACAAACACAAAAGAAGCTTTTGTGTCAAATTACTGATTTTGTTTAGTGCATAACCATGTAACAAGCAGGATACAGGGTTGCCAACTCCTCAGTAAGGAAAGTAGCTATTGGCTGTCCTAAAAGTCACCAGAAATCACTAAATGACTAATTTGCATAATTGGTAGTTTGCATGTAATTGCAATGGAGACTGTAGGAGAGAGGAATAACATCATGGGAGAGACAAAAAGTGAGTAAAAAAAACATCCTAACTATGTTTAGAACTACAAATGAACTTTCTTCTGTTGATTCTTGATTTATACTTTTTCATTTTGTCATTGAAATAGGACATAACTTCTCAAAATAACATCATGGCTTAAATGCTTTATCTAGACCCACATTACATAAATCAAGTTTGTTCTGTATTGTTAAATGTTAGAATATCAGATTTAATTTGTTATGTGGGGTGAAACTGCTAGCTCAATGTCCAGCCCTCCTCTTTTATCCGGGCCTGGGACCGGCAAAGTGACCCAAAAGAGACACTTTGGCAGAGTTACTGTTTGTTTAGTTTTATTAAGTTTGCTTATGCTCTACAACAGTCACAACAAGTAGGGCAGTTGACCCGTCCTCAAGCAGACATGACAGATGTCAGACATGTTTATGACAACAAATGTATGTTTCTGATGGTGTGTGGGGGAACCAGAGCACCTGGAGAAAAACCCACGTAAACACTAGACAAGTGTTTTTTTTTTTTCAAAGCACTGTTTTGAATTCTTCTGGAGCCAGGCCTTGGAAGAATTACCACCACCACTTCCTCTTCTTCTTTTGTTTTTTATGGAGCTGGTTCTTGAGGTCGTCCGTCTGCGATGCCTCTGACTGCTCACCCTCCTGCTCGTTTTCTTGGGGGTCTGCTTGGGGTCCTGTGTGGCCTGAAGGATGGATGACTTGTCCTCTGGCAGCTCTGGACTGTCCAACTGCTCCTTGGTTTTCTTCAGAGCAGCTGAGACCTGGTGATTTTGGTCATCAAGCTGGGCCATGAATGAAGCCTTTGACTTTTTAATTTCCGCTAGCAGGAAGGATTTCTCCTGCCGCTATTGGAGGCGGTCAGTCAGCACCTGATCTTCAGCTTTCTTTAGAGCAACTACAAGCTTGTTGTTCTTCTGTTTGCTGTCATCAAACAAAGCCATGAACGAGTCTCTTGGTTTCTTCATCTCCTCCATCAGTGAGATTTTCTCCCGCTGCCACTGGAGACGGTAGCTCTCAAGCTGATCTTTGGCCTTCTTCACAGCATCTACAAGGCTTTTCTTCTCTTCTTTGTTTGTGCTAAGCTGAACCAGATGTGATGCTTTTGATTTCCTGATCTCCGCCTGCAGTCAGTTTTTTTCCTGCCTCCACTTGAGACGTTCAGTCGTAGCCTTATCTTCAGCCTTCTTAAGCTCAGCCACAAGTTTTTTGTTGCGTTTCTTTCCATCGGGCTGTGCCTCGTACTCCTCCAGAAGCGAAGACTTTTCCAGCTGCCATTGGAGACGGTCACTCTCTACTTGATCTTCAGCCTTCCTGAGTGCAGCCATGAGTTTGATGTTCTCCTGTCTCTCGTGGTTAAGCAGTTCCATATCTGACACTGTTGATTTCAGCGTTTCCAAGATGGTCCGTTTCTCCTCATTCCACTGTCTTCGTTCGCTCAGCAACTGATCCTCAGCCCTCGTCACAGCAGCCACAAGATCGTCGTTCTCCTGTTTCTGCTCGCGAAACTGGGCGCGAAATGATTTCCTGTCGTTCTTCATCTCCTCCAGGAGCGAGGTTTTTTTTCTGCTGCCACTGGAAATAGATGCTCTCCTTCTGACTCTTCAAAGCAGCCATGAGCTTTTTATTCTCATTTTTCTGCTCCTCAATCTGAGCCAGACAGGCAGCCTGGATGGATGCAATCTTCTCCTGGAAGTTGTGGTGCGCAGCTTCTGTCACAGATTTTGCCTGTGTCAAAGCACACACACACACACACACACACACACACACACACACACACACACACACACACACACACACACACACACACACACAATTTAAATCAAAACAGTTTCACCATTTTCTTACTATCAGAATTAATAAGTTCAAGTAAGTTTAATCTTGATTTGTTAAAACAAAAGTCACTCTTCAGTGAGACAACAACAGTTGGGATTGTAGATAACTATCTTGACCTACAGTACAAAAGTTAATTTCGTACTGTGCTGAAATTGAAGTTATTTCAAATCTAAATATATCCTCTGCGTTATGGTATGCCATTGTCGTCAATAACAAACAAACAAACAAATAAGGCTCTGAAATAAATCCTGAAATTAATAAATTAGGCCATAAATATATAAGCGAATGCAAATATAAATATATAATGCCACATCTATTTGTTTCAGGGGCCTTCTTATTTCACAATGTCACGTTTATATATTTCGAGAGACTTTCATTTCATAATGCCACATTTTGTTTTAATTTTAAGAGACTTTTATTACACTATGCCACATTAATTTATTTCATGATATTTTTATTTTAAAAAAGCATATTTATTTATTTCAGTAGACTTGTTTTCATTATGTCACATTGATGTCACTTTTGCATTGCATAATGCCACATTTGTTGATTTCAGGAAACTCCTCTTTCATAATGCCTTATTTATTTATTTCATTTGCATATTTATTTTTTTAATGTATGTATTAATTTATTTAATATCGACTAAACTGACATTCTGTACTGCGTACCTTTGCCAGAAATTGTATTTTGTGTGCCCTCTGAAGGTAGAAAAGCACTAAAATGCTCACACAGTGCTGGCTCTATCAACGAAAACGTCACAACGGTTAAAAAAAATAAACCACCTGTACCTTCCTGGGATTTGTAGTCTGCTATGGTAACCACTACAATGACGAGGCATGAAGGAGACTTACCGAAAGAACTACAACCAGCCTCTCGTGTGAAACAACTGTCACACCGCCCTCCCCGACCTTCGGCTGCAGCTTTGTCAGGCAGAAAACTTCCTGAACGAGACTCAAACCACAACAAGAGGGGGGCGAATAGTCTGTGGGAGCAGATAAAAGAAGCACTTGTCTGATAGTGTTATATTACTTTCACATTAGCGCTGTTTTTTCACTAAACAGTTAGCTAACGACATAGCGCTTGTTAGCTAAGGACGGAGTTGATCACCTGCTCTAAACTGCTAATCTCCTGTTAGCGCGTTAACGCTGCCTGTTTGTTCGCTTTTATACATCATCCATCTCTTTGTCATCGGCTCGCTGCTTCTCGTCTATTCATTGGCAGCAATATCACTGCAGGTAAGTGTCGTGTTGTAACTGCCAACCCTCTACACCTGCCATATGTTAATTAGTTCAAATGACAAACTTGTTGGGGTACAGTGGTTATGTCGCTGTAGTCTAGCATCACCTGTCAGCTGTCTGCTATCACAAATACAGGTGAATGGTGTATTTAGCCCTCACACTTAAAGGGGACCCCAAATGTAAACTACTGGCAAACTTGCAAAATGTTTCCTTATATGTTTCTTATAACATTATTAGTTATTTAATTGATATCATTTGAAAAAATCTATTATTTTAGGAAAGTTAGAGTTAATTTGCATATTGTGTGAAACGAAAAAATACCGAACACGTGAGGAAATCTGTCTGCTGTATCTATCTCTCCTTCAAAATGACCAGCGGAGAGGCCTACCACCCTGCAACCATTAATTAATTATTATTATACTAATTGCCCATTATTTTTTATAATTTATTAATCAGTTTGAGTAATTAAAGAAAACATTAAAAAGTCAAAATTCTCTGATTCCAGCTTCTTAAATGTGAGTATTTTCTTGTTTCTTTCCTCTTTTATGACAATAAGATGAATTGCTCTGGGTTGTGAACAATACAAGACATTTCTTGGGCTTAGGGGAACACTGATAGAAATTTTACACAATTTTTAAGGAATTTTTTGGTCCACACAACTTATTGATTAATTGAGAAAATAACTGACAGATTGACAGTGAAACCTGATAGTGTGTGATACTTTAAATTAGGACCCATGGCAACCCATGTGACATATGAAAAAACATATATCTCTGGGGTCTGTGAGTAACCCAGTTGGTAGAATTAAGGTTTAGGAAGGCTTATGGAGAATGAGCCACTTTGTCTGCCCCAGCTGTCAGATAGGGAACTGACCTCAGTGACCTTACACACATAGTCACCACCATAATGTGTGCCATAAAAGTGAATGAAGAAGCAAGATAATTTGGTTCAGAATTGCCACCACAGCAAAATGAAAATGTTCGACCTTTAATCTTTTCAGCATAATTTAGTTTCTGTTGATACATTGGTCATATTACACAGCTCTAAGTGCCATGGTGGCTTTAAACTCAGCTAGTTGTTATTGACAATGAGCCAGACATGCAGAATTATGGTTGCAATTATCTGCTGTTGTGGCCTTTTTTTCACATAGCCTTCTTGGTTCAGGGCAAATTGTAATAGTTTTAAGAAGTGGCTAAAAACAGTTGTCTAAAAGACCCTTGTACTGGCAGACATTTTGACATGCCATGACAGGTAAAAAACACAGATGAAAGTAATCAAATGAATTCATATTTCTATTCCTGTTTGTTATTTTTGTTTTGTTAGTGAGCCAGCATGCGCAGTACCAGAACCCTGTATTTGTTAAATCTTTTGTTTGAAATTTCCACCTGGAGAAAGGTTTATATATTTGCATTTTCGGAAATTTGAGTCCTGTGCACAGATACTACTGTTTCCCCTCCTTTCCAGTTACAGCTTGCTCCAAGTTTGCTAGAAAACTTAGTGTGTGTTTAACAGATCTTTACACTCTTTACGCATTCACTGATTGAATAAATGCTAACTGATCAATTATTATGAGGTCTCTGTCTCACTGCTGCGACTGTGAGTCTGCAGAAAACAACTGGGAAAGACAGCTCTCACTGTCTGATTGGGGCCATGCATTTTAGTGATGATCGATTTGAAGCACTTAAAAATGATTATGCAAACTGTGAATATCGCTTGGAGAAAAAAGTGGAAATCTGGTGAGCTCTGGCAGCACTACACCTATGATGAGTTCACTTCTTTGTCCTTTCCTCAACTGGATGCATAGGGCATGTGATCATATATAACAAAGTAAAAGAGTCAGTGCTAATTTAACATGCCAGAATTAAATTCTCCAACACTCCTTTCAGTACTGACAATAATACCATAGTGCCAAATGTGACAACTAAAGACATTCTTGCAAGTCCTGTTTAATCCAGCTCTATGCACAGCGTGCAGCAAACTTCAGTATTGAATAGAAAATTATCAAAAGTAATCCACTTAGATTATTTTTAAATATGCTATTTTTTATTTTAGATATTTTATATGGTATATGTGGCATATTGCCCAACAGACATTTTAGCTGTTTATATTTTCATCTGCCAGACAGCTACACAATATAGAAAAAAAGCAGACATACACCAGCTAATGTAAACTCTGCCACTTGTTTCTCCTTCCCCTTTCAAGGAGGAACTATGGTGCCTGCAAAACTCACAAAAAAACATGAAAGGCCCTATCTAGAGGCTCTGAGTGTTTGGCTTGTCTGTTCTGGGCTACTGTAGAAACATGGCAGTCCAACATGGCGATTTCCATGGAAGAGGACACTTATTCTCTAGATAGGCTATAAATTGCTCATTCTAAGGTTAAAAAAGTGGTGATTATACACTAATGAAAACATACATACATAAATATCCATGCCTGCCACATTCTGCAGATAAATCCCCGTAAATCTGACACACTGGAAACTATGTACAATTTTGTTTTGTCATTATCTCTGACATTGTACAAAATACATAAATATTAATATTTTCTCTGCCAGCCTTGAGGAGTGTGTGACCAACAGGCCTGGAGCTTGTCTGCAGCTAATCCTGCATTTTCTGGACAAATCAGCTTAAACATTTTTTTGTGCATATTTATGACTGTGTGATCAAAGACCTCTTGCGGTTGTAGTGACTGAACTTTAATAAAACCTAGACCACCTGCTGACTCGCTCCTCTGAACTGTCCAGTAGGGGACGCAAGTCATCAACAACTGTTAGGCTAAGACAAGGCATACATACCAGCACTGGTGGGGTGAAACTAGTTACATGAACATCATGTTACATGGTGATCAGTGCTTCCCAAAGCCCAACATGGTTTCATCAAATGTTTTGCCCGTACTCCAAAAATATTCAGTTTACTGTCCTAAAGCAGTAAAGACACCAAAAGAGTCTTCACATTTAAGTAGCTGGAATCAGATAATTTTGTTTTTTTTTTCTTAAAGGCTCAAACTGATTAATCAATTATCAAACTAGTTTACAGTTTACAGCTCTGTAAGTGATATATAGTTTCAGTCATTTGTCAAGCAGACGTGTCAAATATTTAATTTAATATTTAATAAATCTCTTCACTGTAAGGATTTCCTGCTTTTGTTTGTCATTTTGGATAGTATATAAGGAGTCTTTGGGTTTTGGATTGTTGGTTGGACAAAAGAAGCAATCTGAAGATGTCACTTTGGCCTTTTGGAAATTCGGATGACACTAAATGATTAATTGATTTAAGTATTTGACGTCCTGGGCATGAGACTCAACAATTATCCATCTTTTTATTGCATTTACAAATAGCCACTTACAAATCCTGCTTACTCTGCATTTAAGTGGAACGTCCGATCGTGACTACGGCTGATTGTTGTCATCTCCTGGTGGTAGTTGTTTTCAAATGTCAGTATGAAGACACTGTGACTGATTCTCCTCCCATAATCCTGGTCAGCTGAGTTTAGGAAACACTTCTTCCACTCTCAACCCATTTATAACCCTAATGCTATAATAGCGGGCATCGAAGGGCAAAGTAAAACACCTAATAAACTTAAAAACCCTCTCAGTTGCAGTCTAGGAGTATAAAGTCATGGTCATCAGGTGGAGGCTCACAGGAATCTTGAAAAGACAAGACACACGCATGAAGACATGCTCACTAATTGTCCCTCCCCTGCATTTAATGATCTGTTTGAATGATGAGAATGAAGAATGATGTCATATTTAAAGTCACACAACAAACAATGAATGAGGAAGAACTGGTCCTGGAGGTGTCAGATACAGGCGTGTGTGTGTGTGTGTGTGTGTGTGTGTGTGTGTGTGTGTGTGTTTGAAAGAGGTCAGTCAGGAGGAGGATATCATAGGCATTTCTCTCTTATTTTAACCACCATGATTCACTCCTTCATGACAAGACCGAGGGAGAAAAATCACTGTAGGTATGCCAAGGCTCTATATTTATCACAGTGATATTTTTTGCAGCAATAATATTGAAGGTCGTGTTCTTTATTCAGGTGTGACTCATGCCAGTTTTGTCACCATTGCACCCAGTGGAACAGTGAAGTGCACACCCTTTGGCAATGTGGCTGTTAGGTGATGATCATGTCTGTGACTGAAAAGCTTTCTAGGAAGTTGTACACTTGGGGTTTTATGACACGTAATGGGAAGAAATAAAAGTGGCGTATTCTTGGAATCATTATAAAATGCATTTTATGAATTTATTCTACTTGAATACACCAAATTTATGTGGTTAAACTCATTGCTGATCCGGAACTGTGGTACATTTTTTTCCTTTTGATCCCTTACTTTGTAATTTCCATCCACCGCCATCTATCTCTCCTGGCTTGTTCACCTGTCCTGCCCCTCTTCTTCCTCAGGTCCTGGTCTGCTCCCATTCTGTCAGTCTCCGTGAGTGATTAAATGCAGTGAAACTGGCATCAGTGGACAGGCACACACACAAAGGGCCATTGATTGGTCAAAGATGACCATGGAAGACATGAAGAATGAAGCTGACACTGCCTCAACGGGCTCTATGGCTCTCTATAGTGTGATGTATCCTGTCTTCAACGAGGTAAAGAATGTAGAGTTTCAGTTGAAGTTTAAAAAATGGGGAATATGTTTATATTTGTTGCATGTGAAAGAAATGTGTATGAGATTTGTGATAAATATTCAGGTCAAGTAAAAGGCTGCAATGTGTGTTTAATGAAAATGCTAATGGAGGCTGGAGCTTATGGTGGGGCGGAATACAAATAAGGAAACAGTAGATGTTGAATGTTCCCTGTTAATGTAAATATTGAGTTAACAAGGAAGAAGTGCTAACAAGGATAAGTGCTATTCTACTGTCCATATATGGTAAGTAATGATACACTTGTAGGTACACAAGTGCACTTGATATGTCATCAGAAATTAAGGAAACATGCTAAATTGAAATACTCGTCCTCTGAAATTTCCATTCTAGGCTGGAATGACTGTTTAAGTTTTCTCGATTCACATTAATTAGTTCAAATTAATGTTGAATGTTTGCCAAATGAGTCAGTGTCTGTTTATGGGTTAAAAGAAATCATTAATAATCTTTAAAAGAAGTAGATGTTGAGCAATATGTTAATGGAGTCTGGCAGGCAATAAGACAGGTGGTCTCTGAGCTCCAACTCCAGAGTGTGTGTTTTCAGAGCAGTGAGCTTTTGCTTTACAGGCTTAACGCTAACAGGCTTAACATTACATTGACAGATCGACTTACAGTGGATGACTTGGGATCACTTGTCAAATTATAATGTTGCTCTCATCTTGTGCTCCTGCACCCTGCTTGAACTTCCTTGATTCTGAGGAGGAGAAGGCAGGGGGAAACGACTCGCTTCAACCATAAGTCGTATTTTACATAGGGATTGAACCTTAATATACTGAATGTGGCTTCAACTTTATATTTGGACTGCAGTACTCAGTTGTTTCATATTGCTCCTTTAAGTGAAATGTCTCAATAACTACTGGATGGATTGTTGTGAAATTTGGTGCAGATATTCATGGTCCTCAGAGGATGAAAACTTTGATCTGTTGACCTCTCATCTAGTGCCATAATCAGATTAAAAGTTTAATTTGTCCAATACTGTTTACAACCAGTTGTAGAAAGTACATTTACTCAAGTTCTTTACTTAAGAACAAATGTGAGGCACTGGTATTTTACTGGTATTTCCATTTAATGCAGCTTTATACTTTTACTCTACAGCGTCTCATAGGCAAATTATGTTCTTCTTACTCCACAACATTTGTCTGACAGCTTTAGTTAGTTACTTTTCATATTACATTTTCCCATAACTTTCCTGTCCGGTGATTTTGAATGTTTGTGATAACTTGAAGGATTAGCTGTTCATTTACAAGTTAAGAAAACTGTCTTCCCTCTTTGGCTTAATGAAGAATTAAAACCTTTCTTGGATTAGCTGGAAAGTCGATCATCACAAAGCTGAAAACAGGGCTGTTTTTCTGAGCTCAGGAGAGTTGACTTTTCAGAGATACATGGTTCTCACAGGACAGTGAAGCTACACACTATGATGATCTTAAAGAGTATGATGCATTGCTGTAGATTAAACTACAGTAGATTAAGTGGTTAAAAGCTCAACCTTAAACACCTATAGAGGTTAAATGAAACATACACATTAATGCAGCAGAAACATTAATCCAAAAACATCATAATAAAGTAATAGAAAAACATTGACCTGTACCATTTTACTGCAGAATGAGTACTTTTACACTTTAAGTACAGTTTGCTGATAACATTTGCATACTTTTACGTGAATAACATTTTGAATGCAGGACTTTTACTTGAAGTGGACAGTGTGGTATTAGCACTTTTAATGCAGTAAAGGATCTGAATACTTTTTCCACCCCGTTTGCTATTAAATACCTGCAAAACTAATGAGATTCCCATCAGCTTCAGCTGTGCTTTGTGATAAGTGCCAATTTGCACTAATGAGTTGCACCGAGAGGAGCAAATCTTACATCAAAAGTGACAACACAAAAAAAATCAGTAGAGGATACTATATGTGGCAACAAATCCATTTGAAAGTAAAATCACTGGCCTCATTTATCAAACAAATTATATACCATTTTGTACTGCAAACATCAACTACAGAAACCTACATTTGTGCTCTTTGTGTATGGGTAACACACACACACACACACACACACACACACCACACCACACTTAAAGGACAGGACTATTTAATATTTTACCACAGAAGACAAGAGTGTTGTATTTGAAAGCTTGGCAAACACTACGAATTTGGCAAATTTGAAAAAAAAAAAATTTACTGGCACATTATGAGTTTGTGGTGCTGATCATGTAATCGCAGTGTTCCCCATTAACCTCTTTCGTTGTCTGTCCACTCTCCAATCAAGGCACGAAGTGCCAAAAAAGTTTAAATTGCAATTTCTACAAACTGCTGTATAGCCCAAGGCAGAGTTTCTCAAACTGGGGGCATAGAGTCGCTGCTGTGCGGGTGTGTGGATGACCATGTGAAAAATATGGAGTGAAACTAAGTAGATTCAATATGATTTATTTGGGGATATAAACAAACAAACAAGTTCTGGCATGAACTTTATGAACTTAATGAACTTTTTTGGCCTCAGGATTGGGCCACAACAGAAAAGGCCTTGTGTCATTTTATCTCACATCTGGTCACTGTAACATTTTCTTGTTGACTATTAAAGGTCAAGTGTGTAAGATTTATGGTGATGGTGGTCTGATTAATTTGCAGAATACGGCAGAAATTGAATATAATATTCAAAAGTATGTTTTCATTAGTGTATAATCATCTGGAAATAAGAACCAGGTTTTCAGCCATTTATATCAACAGAGGATGTGGGTCCTCTTCCACAAATGCCACCATGTTTCACTGGCTCTAGATACGGCCTTTCACATTTGTTCAAGTTTCGCTGCCTCCATAGATTCTTGTACACAGTTTGAAGGAGAGAATGAGATAAAGTGTTTGCAATCTTAAAAGACACCGTTAGATACCACAAAATCCTACACACTGCTCCTGTATTTTAAACCCACACATTTGAATGCATGGTATGCACGCACAGACAGAACTTGTAGTTTGAAGTAGTGACAAGGTTTGTAATACCAGAATATCAGCTCAGAGGAATTCTTCTGAAGTCTAGATGGAGAATACAGATGAATGGACTTTTCACAATACAATAATACAGTGTCCTCCTTTGATATTGCGGGATGTCGGGCTTGTGTGTACTTTCTGCAGAATTACATTTCAGGACAGAGAAGAGGCCATGATAAGAGCTAAGCTCTGTGTGCGTTGTGGTTTGTGCTCTTGGCTTATGTTTGTGTATTATAACTTGCAGTTGGAGAAAGTCAACTTATCAGCAGCACAGACCTTGAGAGCAGCTTTCATAAAGGTAAAAATAAGTTTCTTTTTGTTAGTTTGTTCATATTTCATGGGATGAACTGCCATCTCTCTTGAAATAACTGTGCCTATACCCTTTTACTTTTTAAATTATTTTCAGGCTTTCTGTTAAATTGTAGATTTGATGAATCTTTAGTGCCACAGAAGATCAAGGCTGACTGGGATTACTTTCAGTGCATCTGTATGTTTGTGTGTTTCAAGGCAGACAAGGAGAACCCAGGCCTGACCCAGGACATTGTGATGAAAATACTGGAGAAGAAGAACTTAAAAATCAACTATAGTGAGGTTCTACTTCGCATGGCTGCCGATGATGTGGAAGGTAGGCTGCTCTGTGACTGGTTCATTCAAGGAGAGAAGGAAGGTGGAATATGACGTGTCACATGGGACAAACATGAGATTTACAGCAGGTATAAGAAGTAAAAAGAAAGCTAAATTAAACAGGCCAACTATTTGCCACCATAATTTACATATCTTTTTGTGTTAATATATTGCTTCCTGAAAAGTAGTTTTTAATTTGCGGTCCTCTAGAGACTGTGTTGGATGATTACCAACGTAGCTTCACTTGGGTTTCTCTGGCGCTCCAGCCCATATTACAATAACCCAGTTATCCACTGGGGGGAGCTGTTTCTCCACAAATCAACTGCTCTCCTTGTTCTCAAATGTTCCTTTCTGTCTGTAATTGAATTCCTTGTGCCGTGTACAGTGATTGATGGTAGTAATGAATTCACACATGCACACACACACTTTGAATGAATTTTAAATGTACCTCCTGCATGGCGCAGCCCAAATTCTACCTTAAGCCTGCCTTCACTTAACAAACTAAACACCATCACGTTAAAGAGTATGCATACACGTACTTGAGCCCATATCAGTTTTATATATATACGCTATTGATGCTTTCTTTCACATGTGCCACTGTTATTAATTGCTTCCTTTCAGTGTCCCCTGCAGCTATTTGCATGTGTGTTGACGTGCCTGTCACAGAGGAGTTTGAAGATCTGTATTTTTTTCTTCCTCTTGATGTTTTCAGAGTTCATGATTGACAGGCGAGAGCCAGAGTTCCAGGAGCTGAACGAGAGGGCCCGAGCTCTGAAACGCATCCTCAGCACCATTCCAGATGAGATCAATGACAGAGTAGGCTTCCTACAGACCATCAAGTAAGAAAGCTCACTGTGTGATTGTGTGTGTGTTCAATATACACCAGGCTTAATTCTATAGAAGAGTTTCAGTCTAACTTATTGTGTTAAAACTATAATGTGCAATATTTCCACATTAAAATGTCTAAAGTTGCTAAAATTATGTTATATATTTTGTTGAACCTTGAATAAATTACATATTTCTCTGGGTTTGACCATTGTTGGAAACTTTTGGGATAATATAACAGTGCCTTTCCTAGTAGATGCCAGTTGCTATAACTTACAGGGAATTACAAGAACAGAAACACCAGTAAGTAAGGAAGGAAGTTTGTGAACATGACTAAACATAACAAATAAAACTTGTCTGTGAATGTGATCCTGCTGGAGTCACGTTAGATAGATTTCCAGTGGCACTTGTGGATTTTAACAGTGAAGACAACAACTCCCATGATCCTACACTAGTTCACAACATCATCAAACTACATCTTTTATTATTGTTTAAAGTGAGAGACCACTAACAGCAGAACTTGCATATTTTGTGTTTAATTGAATTCATTGCCAGATAATGTCTGAAGAAGAATTTTGTCAACCACTCCAATGGGTGATTAAAATCTTTTTCTTTTATAGTTAAAAACTAAAGCTTTAAGGCAGTGCATGTCTTTATGATGAAGACTCTTATTGCACATAAACAAAAAAAGATTTTTTTGTGAGATTAATTTTAAAGGAGGCGCAATTCAACACAAAGTCAAAGGAAAGACATGAGCTTCTGTGAAGAGATGCAAGTTTGCTTTATGCAACGTAATGAGAAAAATGAGCACAAGCTGAAAATCTCTCAATAGTTTCTGCTGAGTTTTATGGTCAGTCTGAGTCGAATCAAACACACACACACACACACACACACACACACACACACACACACACACACACACACACACACACACACACACACAAACACACACTCCACACACTTGGGTTCAGTGCATACATTACTAGCCAGAGCTAAGGTCTATATTGTTGGCTTTTTGGGTGAATCAACAGACTGCATAAAACCATTGGTCCTATTCATGTGAATAACCCAGGGCGATTTACTCCTCACTCTGTCTGAACGCACCTTAAGAGCTCCAGTCTGCAAGCAAGATATGATCACATGCTGCAGTGGTCACAGTATGTTTGCCTCACAGCAACTGTTTGGCTTCCACTGCTTCAATCTATTAGTTTGTTAGTGTTATTGTGTGACTGTTGTGTGTTTTTAAAAAGATAGATTGGATTCACAGAAGTCACCTGATAACAAACAGACTGACAGATCAAGGCAGCTGCCTTGTAACTCTTGTGTTCTGTGAGGTAAAATTACTGACTTTGCCCATGGAGTTTGGTTGGTTTGGAGAGAGTGCAAAATTTTGTTTATATATCAGTGGTTTGCTGTAAAGCGGTGAAAATACTCTAAATATAGCGTATACTTAAAGTGATGTTGACTTTTTTAGATGGGCCTTTTTTTAGGTGGATAGCTTTTGTGCTGGTCCTTCTCTCTGTTTCTCCAAACTGTTGGTAATAAAATGATGACAAAACTGTAAGGTCCCTGCATTCTGTTTTCTATCCCTGTCTGCTGTACTACACACACACACACACACACACACACACACACACACACACACACACACACACACACACACACACACACTCACACTCATGCACTAAAGAGAAAAAGTGAAAGATGTTTCATTTTCTTGGCCCACTTTGCCATTATTTTTGATCGAATCCAATACTCTTAGTGAGTCACTGCTTAAGTTACTTACCCAGCGGAGAGCTTAGAAATTAAATCAATTCAAAAGGAATGCTAAAAAATTAAAGTTATGCAACAGCAGATTTCAAGTGCATGCGAGGGGAGAAAAAGTTGAAGGTGAAAGTGTGTTTGTAAGAAGAGGGGGAAGAAAAGGGAGACAACGAGTTGGATCAAAGAACTGTAGTTTCAGGCTATCACCGCCTGATAAAAACAGGCAGATTTTAGGATATTGTTTTGTTTTTTTTAAACTTGCACTTATTTGTGTGTGTCATCCACAGAGACATCGCCAGTGCCATCAAGGAGCTGCTCGACACAGTTAATGCTGTCTTCAAGAAATACCAGTATCAGAATAGACGGGTAAGCAGATACACGCAGAAGAAAAAAATGCACATACACAAACGCAGTTTCTGTGAAATAAGTGGAGCTGAAAGACTGTCTGTATTTATTGGTTAGGCGCTGGAAAAGCAGAAGAAAGAGTTTGTGAAATACTCCAAGAGCTTCAGTGACACTCTGAAAACCTACTTCAAAGATGGAAAGTATGACACTGTTTCTAGTTTATTCTCTGTTTTTGGACTTTTTTCTGTCTGTTTTTCTTCCTTTTTCTGTCTTCTCACTCACTTGTTCAGCCTTTTTTTTCTTTCACATGCACGCACAGAGCAACCAGCACATTTAATAGATGTACACGCACATGACCAGCGCACACACACACACACACACACACACACACACACACACACACACACACACACACTGTCACCACCATGTAAATGGTTGTCGTTTGATCACAGGCCCGCTTCTATCAAATCCACCATTGCTGAATAATTCCCTTGACCCATTTCCCGTGGATTCATGCTGGCTTGTATTCTCTGAAGCCTGACATTCTCCATTCCAGCCAGATCAAAGTGTTTCCTGGATCAATCCTAATATTGTTGCCATGGTTTCTTTGCTACTATGATTGACACATGTGTCCTTGTGTCTCTGTCACGGTTGTTTCCAGAGTGATAAACGTGTTTGTCAGCGCCAATCGGCTCACCCACCAAACCAACATGATCCTGCAAGCCTTCAAGACCGTGGTGTAGCAGCATGACAGGACAAACACACACGCACAGACGGACGTTTTTATTAGAGAGCAGGTGATATGAGGCTTTGTAATTTGTAATTTTGTTATTCTTTGCTGTATAATTTATAATGCTGTGGCTTTGTGGGGGGATCAGGTAGTTTGAGGTTCAAAGCAAATCAGGTTGACAGTAATTGCCAGGGATTTTTAACTCTCTTTTATGTTGTTCTTTTATCAGATTCTTAAGTCGATATTTCTTCATTCCTTTATATATTTCTCTCTCTGTTCAGGACTGTGTAGTTTTGAAAAAAGTTTAGGGAGAAATGTGATTATTTTCCATGTCCTTAAAAGTTTGGTGATTGCACAAGTCTACAAAAGTACAAAGTGTCATTCAGTTTCCAAATACATTCCCACATTTTTGGACTCTCATTTTGTTGTCATTTTTCTTTTGTAAAGCATAATCTTCATCTATATGGTGGTGTCACATACACTGATAGTGGCACTAATATCCTGCCACTATCAGCAAGCATCATGTTTAACTTCAATCAGATCTGTTCAAATCTTGTCGAGAAATCAGGGTCTGGATAAATTTGAACTGGAGACTGTATTCATGTCTGCTGTCTTTGTCCTGTACTGTTGTAGCATGTACTGCTTCTCCCAGTGCATCATAAACCATCACCATCCAGGTGAGCAGTAACTCACCAGCTGTGCTGTCGTTTTCTTTTTACTTTAGGTACCAGAAACATATGTGGGTCTTCATATTTACTGTATACTAACAAAAGATAGTCCGATGTATAAAAGAACACATGGCTTTTTTTAATGAGGTGATCAGAGATGCAGAATCTGAAGATAATGACCTAATCTAAAGATTTTTTGGGGATGTGTGTATGTACTAGGAATCTGTATGCACCCTGTCTAACCTTTTTTTTTTTTACCTCTTTTAAAACATCTACTTGTGACTCCTCATCAAAGGTTAGGGCCTAAATGTGGACATGAGGTTTGAGCCCTTCAACCAGAGGGATTTTTCCTTCTCTGATCATTTGATTTGGTTTTTACAGACGTGATGAGGTAAAAGTATGAAGTACTTCACAAGAAAATTTGGATCCTCAGATTTGTTTGGTAAGGAAATGCTGCTGTATGCCATACAAAAGGAAAATCTAGCTTATGTTTCATATCGTTCACTTGTATTTCTTCAGTTTGGCATCAACGTCCACTTGGTCAATGATTGATGAACTGATTGGATTTTGTGAGGTCAGAGATCACTGTGAGCTCACACACATTTTAAATATCTAATAGGGCTGAATGTTTTTGAAAAGATAACTAATTGTGATTATTATGACTGATATTGTAATTAAGATATGATTTGCAATATTAGAGGTATATGATAATTATGACATCATTATTCTTACTTTGATTGAAAAATGTTAAAATGATTATGGTGTGAGAGCTTGTGTACCCGCCTCAGGCGTGAGCACGCAGATCTGGTCTGAGAGGCTACAGTTGACATTTAGGCTAAACACATGGTGTAAATGGCGTCTTTCTGGGTCAGATTTTAATGTCGCGTCTTACGGACACTTGGATTACACCACACGAGCAGTATGGAGACATTTTGTGTTTTTTTTTGTTCTTTTGTTTGCATTTTAAAATTGGTCACCATTCACTTCAGTTGTACTGGACTGGGAATGTTTTGTGAACTGGAGATCTTCACCCATCCTCACATCATCACAGGGGTGAGTAGATATTGAGTGAAATTTCCCTTTTTGGGTGAACTATCACTTTAAGTCTGTAGAATATAATGTGGAGGAGAGGACATCTCAGCCTCACAACAGTTATTTATTGACGTTTTTGACACATTTTGCCTTTAACGAATATTGCACTTCCTTCTATTTGAAAATTGCAGAGAGCCATATTGCGACTTTGATAACATTTCGATTAATTGTGCAGCCCCAGTATCTAATCGGATGAAATGATGAGGTGCTGACATTTTGTATCCCAAAGGTCAATTTCACTGTGACATCAAATGTTCAGCTCTCTATCAGTCCTCTGTAAAAATAGTCTCTGAGTGAAGACAGCATATTTCTCACTGGAAATTATTCATTGGAATGATACATGTGTAGTGATAACTTTTTTTTAAATACATTTAATACCTTTGAAATTTGACTGGTTGGTGGAGGCTTACTATCACAAGACAGACAATTCTAACTCTTTTCCCAAATGTAGCGTATAAAACCACAGGCAGGATATCACACTGAGATATTTCCAGCAAAGCTGCCACAGTGTTTGATCAGAGATTTCTTTTCTTTTCAAAATCTACCAATGTCATGCCAGATATTTAAACCTGCTATGAGGACATTTTAACTGGTTTTAACAGTCTCAGTTTAATACTTATGTCTCCATATGATCTACATAACCAAACAAGACCATCAGCAAGAAGGTTGGCTATTTTTTTATAGTTAATCTTAATTGGATTAACTTGGATTTTCCTTGAAATCAAATGAAATGAGTTTAATTGTTTAAATCGTTAGCAAGTTTAAAAGAGGCGGTTGTTATGGTTGAACACTGCCGCGTTTTTCCACGGGCCACCAAAATTAACAAAACATTAAAGTTCCTTGTAGAAGCTTTAACATCAGTGAACAAATCCTTTATTTAGCTGTAATCGTGGGCACAACTTAGTGCTCAAACACAGGTTGGCTTGTCATGAAAACCATTCAAAACTGTAGTAGCTGAAGGTTGTTACAACAATCGGCAGAAGTAGACTTGGTTCAGGCAAAGAAGGTACAGCAGAGGAACTTTGCGTAACACTTTCAGTGACGGAGGCTGGATGCTTCTAGCAAATGCTTCAGACATGAATAAATACTAATTGGTGGTTAGTGACTTGTTTGAATTTCATCCAGATTTCACAGAATTTGAAGCAACAAATAAGTTTCCACAAATTTATTTGAGCATTGATGTATCTTCCTTTCTGTCTTTGTCTTTCTTTCTGGTATTTTAGTTGCAACGTCCTTGACAACATTCATTGAAGCAAACAAATAAAATGACAGTACTTGAAATAAATTCCTCAAGAACTCCTGAACAAGAGTCAAGAAGAGTGTGTTGGGGGGGAAAAAAAACACTTTTCTTTTTATTGCGAAAGAGTTCTGTCATTTGAGAAAGATTTTCAAAAGTGGGTCTCTCTTCAGATTTGCATTGTTGTATGAAAAGTGCTTCATTTCCGCTCAGTTGCCCTTGCATTCTCTTTCTTTGCCTGCACCTCTTTCCTCCCAGTACTAAGATCCGTACCAATTTTTTCCCCATTCCAGCAACTTCATTCTTCTCCCTGTATAATAGTGGATTTTCCATGGTGGATTTGTGGTGGGCTATTTTGGGCTCTGTACTGGCGCCTACATGCACCACTGTAATCCAATTGTGATAGTGTTAATTTTTAAAGCTTTATTATTGAAATTGCTGAGACCTAATTTTCTGATCCTGTCACCGTTGACGACCGCTGTAATCAGCTAATTCAAGTTATTCCAGGCCATTAAGTCACACACAGGGATTGGTCGTGGTCACTGAAGCAGCAGGGATGCAGGCGGGGAGGGAGGGAGGGAGGGGAAGGATAATATCTGTGTTGGATGTATGGCTTTTGTGTGTATTCATGCTTGCAGTCGTACTGGCTATCTATTTGTCTCAGTTTAACAAATCCCTGAGAGACTTTTTCCCCTCTTTTGTTGCATGTGTTTGCACCTACGAGTGACCTGCAGGAAGTCAACTCAGAGGCATTTGAATGGCACTATAAAGCTCAGCCGGTGTGTGTTTTATTTTTGTTCAGGTCCAGGTTCACGTCAGTACTTTTTAAAGTCGTTTCAATGCAGGAACACTTTTATGAGTGGCAGTAGAATACTAATGTTCTCCTGAATTGTGTTGCTGTAGCTATGGTGTCTGTTTGTAGTGTGGTAATTGTACCTCACACAGATTATTTTCTCTCCGGTGCCTAATCTGTGAATAGAGGTATCACACACACACACACATTGTGTTGCATACAGACGATAGGGCCTGGACTCACAAACAGGACTCTTTTTGACTACTTGGTTGCCAGGAAACTTAGCCTGAGTCTTTGAGAGTGAAGGATAATAAAAGAAAAGAATTGTGTGTGTGTGTGTGTGTGTGTGTGTGTGTGTGTGTGTGTGTGTGTGGCCTCTGCCACTGTCTGGGCTACTGGGGGCAGTTAACTCTCTCTGGGGGGGTGTGTGCTGCAGCCAGGGCTGTTAGCGTTGATTGCCTCTCAGACATCGCTGGCTTAGACAAACCTCTGGACACAAAGCTTGGGGCTCCTGGAATCAGCTGAATCTCCCACAGACAAGAAGAACCAGCCAAGGCCAAGTGAGACCAGCCAGAGGCTGAGGATTTGTTTGAAATGTCATACATTTAAAAATGGTGTTTCAACACCTCAAAGCATAGAGGGACTGTAGGACAGTTTACTCTGGACACCCGTTGAGGACTGAGAGGATGAAATTGGTCGTCTTGGTAAGTCTGAATTTGTTATTATCCTGAGAAAGTGTGTGTTCAGCTCTACTATATGGACTTCATGATTAAAAATCTGCTTGACTGAAGTGTGTGTACACAGTGGCAGCCCTGAAAAGCTAATCTGACAGTGATGTTGCCAGGCCAAGAGCCTGTCTTTATGTAGTTACAGCCTGCTACTGAGATGGTTTTTTGGACAGTTTGACTGCAGTGGATGATACGCTGTACAACTTTAATAAACCCTAGATAGAAATCCAGCAGTGAAAGTTTCGAGAGAGACCTGAAGGGCCCATTGAGGAAGAACCCTGGTAAGTGTTTTTTTTTTTTTTGCCAACAGATATGACATTCTAAATTTTTTATTTTTCTGTTGCATTATCCTGTAAAGTTCACATGATTGAAAGCAGTTCCCTACACAGTGTAAAAATAAATTATAAATTAGTCTGCAGGCTGCACTGACATTTTAAGTCGACTGAATGTGAAAAGACAACATTTCTAGTCAAATAAACTTGATATTAAAGCTATAATAGGTCACATTTCCACGGTAAAATGTTATTTATTTTGTTGAGTTGTGTACATACGTTGTTCTAAAAGTTTGCAGCAATGTTCTTTCCAGAGAAATGCGTAACTTTTTCACAGTAACAGTGTGTTTCCTGTGAGCCATTGTGGGGAAAGCATGGGATATGTCAGTGGGGAAGTAAGCTGATGAATGTGACTAAACATAAAGTGAATAAACTTTAATATTACTATTGTCAATTAACATAATTTCTACCTGAGGCGTGTCAGATGTATTTTCATCAGCTGGTTGGTTGTTTGACAGTGAATAAAACAACGCTCATGCTCAACTCCCACGGCAACATTTCTTCAGACACATGGATGAATATTACAAACAAATTTGATTTCTTTTTTACATTTTCTCAGTTTGAAGATTCAGTTTCTTCATTTCGCACAGAGAACTTATGGCCGCAGCTGCTCCTGTTGGAGCTACTTTGTTCCAGCGTTCGCACAAAGACGATATGAAAAACTGCTCCCACTGAATTTATTAATATTTAATTTTAAGGGGGTAGTGACTCAATTCAGTACTAACCTTCATCATTGTTTGCAGTGTTTTCATTATAGTGAAAACAAGCAACCATGACTTTAAGTGTAGAAATGAGCAGCAAAGTTTAATTTTAAATGTTGTCTTCAAATTATAAAAAGAGTTTTTAACTTAATTTAATGTGCAGTGCATTAATTCAACTCTTCATTTCAAAAAATACCTCAAATTAAACGCAAAGAATTTCAAGTTAAAGTAACTTGAATGAATAAAACTTGTATATTTCCATTAAGTTCATGAGAAAAGATTAGTTGATTCCACAGAATTCCTGTGGGATTGACGGTGAGACTTAGCAGCACTGATTTGTGTTTGCTCAAACAGCAATATGTATGCATCAACTCAAAATATGGGCCTCTTGTTGTGTTCATTTTATGTGACTGTGTCTGTGTAATCTCATAAAGACCGATGCCAGCTGCTCGCCACAGAACAAGTCAGGATGTAGTTGATTAAAAGTTATCGCACTCATAAACAAAACATGATCGAATTGTCCCCGAGGTTTCGCCATTCTTTTCATTTATTACTGTAGCATAAACGTATCTGTCGCCGCCTGCTACTTGTTGTCAGGGATGTAAATAAAGAGGTGGATAAACTTTCATCAACCATCAGCATCATGTTGCAGTTAATCACCATTATAAAAAAGATAATGGCCCCAGCAAAGCATTGATTTTTTGCTTTCATTACACACCCTGTCATCTAAATCTCTGCCCAGTTTGATGCCACTTCCAATGAATTTCTCTCATAAACGTTTATGTCGGGCTAACAATGAAACACGGAGTGTTTGCCGTCCTCCGCTGCCCTTTGTAGGGTTTTGCAGAAACTTTTTCATCATCTCGCATTTCTCTTTTTGACTTCAAAAGTGCTTTTTAATCACCACACAGGCTAATTTAACAATCCCTACCTCCCATTATTCATGCTGTTCATCTACCTGAGTTCAGTATTTTACTTCACATTACCTGACATAACAGAGACCTGACATGCTTTGGCAACCTGCTGCCTCCATCATCCATTTCTCAGACATAATTTGGAGACCTATTCACCCACCTTTGAAAGCCACCGAGCTGGGGGAAATTGTCTGTTGAAAATGAAAGACCTTTGCACAGTATTCAACACAGACATGTTTGGATAGAGCGAAAAGAGCCAACAAAAGGAGTCCGCCACTGCTGCTGTGACTCTGCCGTGTGATTATGGTGACATGACAACCTGCTGTGAAACAGATATAGAAGGTTACTAAGGGATTACTCGAGCCGGGAACATCCCGTTTCGTCATGTAACACCTTGAAATGTGGGGAATCTATTATTTGACTCTGAGTCAGTGCGGACGTGCATACACATACTTTACCTTCCTGACCTTGTCTGGTCTGCTGGTGATTGATTGACAGGTCTAAGCTGTAACCATGGGAACGAGGATGGAGGTGGCACAGCTTGAGAGCAGGATGAACGCTGAGGACTACAGAAAGCTACAGGGCCTTTTCCTGGTGAGTGTCTGCTTGTTTTTTTTTTTTTGTCAGTTTATTAAAAGTTTCAATAACACTTTATTTCAAGGGGTGTGCATAAGACTGTCATTACACTGTCATAGCTATGTCATGATACCTGTCATGAATATGAAGGAGTCTTTATGAATGGTTATCACTGTTGTCATTAAGTGTTTCTTAGTCAATTATGTCACTTTTAAAGCAAAATTGACATTGTTTGAAATGTATTTGTTGCGAAACCTTGATATTAACCAAAACAAAAATGTCTTTGTTATGACAACTTGACATTATCAAACTGTTTAGACTTATATTTTTAACATTTTACATCAAAATTGTCATATGTGGTTGGTTATGACGCTGGCCATCATGAAAGTATTATGATTGTGTCATGAATGTTTTCATTGACCTCAGGTAATGTGCTACATTTTGAACTTGTCATAAAGATGTCATTAAGTTTTATTATTGTTAAATGCTGTTATTGTTATTATTGTTGTAGATAATTTCCTGGACGCTTAGTTAAGTCATTTAGACTTGTCGTAAAGATGTCATTAAATGGCTGGTTTGACAAGAGAGTACATTACCAAGGTGATTAGCATCAGCTCAGCTAGCCATGGAGCTAGTTGCTGAATAATGACTCAGCTCCAGGGCCACTGAAAGTCGCTTAATGACAACAGTCCCCTTCTTGTTCATGATAGGTGTCATGACATGGTTATGACAGTCTTTAAATAAAGTGTCAGATTCTTATGACAACACCTTTAATTTACATGGGAAACAAGTGTTACCATAGTATCACCCCTCCAGGTCTGATTTGAAATATGCACACATGCCTCTTGTTGATGTTGATACAGGACCCCTCAGGTGCATCTCACTCCTTGTCCAGAGCTGAATTCATCCATCTGGCTTCGTCATCAGTTGGCCATGGCTCCAAGGAGGAATACGGCCTCCTGTTCGACAGCGTGGTCGTCACCCAGGAGCACCGCGGCCTCCTTCTGGACATTGACGCAGTGAAGGAAGAAGGGCGCATCGACTGGGGAGGCCTGTGCTCTTTTCTGCTGCTTGAACTTTCTGATAAAGTGAGGAACACCAGAACCAGCAGCACGCCTCGCTGGAAGCCAACGCGCACTTTGACCTGTCCACATCGAGACCCGGTTCAAAAGGTAAAACGGTCACTGACCTCTTTGAGACCTCTTGGAGAGGAATAGTTTGTTTCGAGGGTCAGAACATGTTGTCCATTTCAAACATATGATCAGTTGCAGGATATTATCTGAAATACATTTTGACAATGAGCGACTGGAGAATCCAAACTCTGCTGACTGGGTGGAATTCCACATTATTAAACATTGTGTAAGAAAGAGTTTGAAGTATTAGGCTCTTGCTCATCAAAATGGCACACCTCTTCTGAGATAAATGGCTCTGGACTCCCTTAAGTTTAACATCTATCAATTAATATGTAAATGAAGTGGCCGGGAATAAAGTGCCTACTGCTGTGGTTAAAGTGATGGCTCACCACTTTAATCTTTCAATCCTGGGAATGTCAAAATGTCAGAGTGTTGTGTAAGTTGTTTTGCAAATGGCTGGAAGGTTTTGACCCCTTTAGCTTAGATCAGTCGTAAAGAGGCAGACAGACTAATTGTCGCTTAGAAGGCTCTCATTTCTGTCCGTTTAATTAAATGTGGCGTAACTTAGCCAGGGTAGACAATAGAAAATACTCTTAAAGCAGCACTAATCCATATTTCTATATAACAATAGATCAAATGACCGCAGTGTGGCAGGGGTTACTCATAGTCACAACCCAGAGAGAATTATCCATGACTGCAGTCCACCTTAGCTCTATGGGAAGATCCCTGAGCTGATTGTTTTGGTTTAACAGCATGTAATTACGCTGTTTTATAATTAATTCTCCAACTTTAACACCACTGACTTGAGACTTCACTTGGACTTGAGCCTTCTGACTTGAAAATACTTGATACCTTCACCTCTGCCCAGATATACTAAAAAAGTATGCTATTCAAAAAGTGTGAATCCAAAAATTAATCAATTTCCTGAATTAAGCACTGTTTATGCTATTCCTTCCCAGCAAGTCGACGCTTTCCTCTCTAAAACCAGTCAGACTGCATCCAATCGAGTTGCAGGACACAATGTTACCTTACTGAGCTCCAGTTAGAAGAAAATAATACCAAAGATAATTTGGTTTGTGTACAAAAACTATGCGGGCTGAAAATTACAGACAGAGATGCAACAAAGGAGAAATCTGTAATGTATTTACTGTAGTAAATCACAAAACAATCATGATATGTATTCAGAAATAAGGAAACAAATTAATGCAGAATGATCTGTAAATGAGTAAATGTCTGATTATGAGTCGTCAGAAATCATTAACAATCTTGTAGATGGAGTGGATTTTTATAACGTTATATTAAGCAAAATGTTAATGGAGTCTGGTAGGCAGTAAGACAGGCAGTCACTGAACTCAAACTCTAGAGTGTGTATTTTTGGAGCGTTGGACATTTGTTTTTAGGATAACATTGACAGCTGACTTGCACTACTGCAATGTTCGTGCCGCTTGACTGAACTTCCTCGAGTTGCTTCATTTCAACCTTTTTTCCACTCACTATTTGGACTGCAGTAGTCATTTATGGATGCACAATTGTTTCATATTGCAATTTTCAGTATATGTCAGTTTTTAAAGCAAGCAGGTTATAGATTGCCAAAAAATATCAGCTCTCCATTTGGTGCATTTGTGGAAGAAAGGCACTAGAAACTCATCCAGTATGTTACCAGTGACTCACCAGCTGTAGATGAATAGGTAATTAGAGGATAATAGAATAATTAGAGATAAATACACATTAATCTGAGGGAGCCTCCAGTTGGCTGTAGAAGTAACCCAGTCTGCAATAAATACATTGGTAGTACATTGAAGCCCTGACCTCTGTTGTATTCTGAGTAGTAATAAACCTTCATTAACAGCATTCAGTATCTCCTTCTCATCAGACACAGTCAACTGAAGTCTTTCTTCTGCAGCTCACAATGTTTTTTCTTGTAGCCTTGCCAATAAAATGGCATCATTCATTAATCCTTTTTGTTTTATTGGTTTCAGCGCAGAAGAATGTGCCCTTCTCACTTATACTCGCATCCAATAAGCGAAAGATTTTGTTAAATTACTTATTCTAGTGAAGTTTTATGACTAAAGATAATGAAGAAATGAAAGGAAATACTTTATGATGAAATATTTTCATCTTAAAGGCCGTAGCCTCCATTTTACTAATTAACTGCCCGTTAAAATGTTATAAACTACATCACAAAGAGCATTATAGCAGCTCTGAAGGCGAGTCTGTCTGTTGCACAGTCCCTGTCTAGGTTAAATGGTGTTGTTTTGTGATGTCCTCTGGTCTCCCCAGGTGTTGCACCTGCAGAGTTCAGGTCAATATCTAACCGTGAGTAAAGGAGGAACTGTGGGGCTGCGGGATGTAGAGGACATGTCCCTTCTCCACACACATCGACTGCAAAACAGCACCGTCACACCCAAAGACCTCTGGGTCACTGACATGGTGCTGCTGCACAATGTCCACAAGGTGAAGAAAGTCACATGATGAACAACTGGTCAGTCACATTATTGATTGGCATCCACAACCTGCCACATTCTGGGTCTTGTAGCTTCATTTACACCAGTGATTTTTAAACTGGGGGTTTGGGGACCAACAGGGGGTCCTTAATGGGTTCTCAGCAACAATAAGAACAGAATATTTTCATTTTTCAAATTATTTGGAAGTTGGAACATGAAGACGAGAAGTAGGATTGGCCATTTTGATTGATCATTGACTGATTATTAAAAAAAGTTTGGGAAATCCTGGTTTACACAACTGAACAAATTTCATTGTGGAAAATGATTTAGAGATGAATTATTGATCAGTAGTCTCAATTTTTAGGGGTCAGACATTGTGCTACACCGAGGTAAACAAACATTTCAGTCAGTCAATTAATTATTGATCAGTGCTTTTGGTTAATGGCATTGCAAACATGACACTGTTGCATAATGATCAGAAAATAAAAATTCATTTTCCAGTGATAAAACCATCAATTATTGATAAATACTTTCAATTAGCAATTCTTTAATCTACAGATTTGAGGGTGACAGATAGAATTCTGTTGTATAACATGAATATTTTCCAGCTGTTTATCAATTATCAGCCAGGGAAATTGTTACATAATTAAATATATCATACTGATGTGATGCATTGCAGTTTATCTGTATGTCCCTCTGTTTCTAATAAACTCATTTGCACTCATTTCCCCTTATTTTCAGATAGCTGTGTCTTTCACAAGTAAGGAGGTGTGTTTTTATGACATAATGTTGAAACAAGACTTCAGCTGCAAGTATAAACTCCAGGTAAGAGCAGTAATACTCCTCCAAAAATAACAACATATATATATTCATGTATACACTTTTTTCTCTGGCATTTTCTGTCATCATAGTCACACTGTAGCACCCCAGATATTCAGTATCCAGAGTATATATAACCTGAAAAAATAGAGTGGACATGAAACATTATACACACTCTCTCTCTCTCCAGGGTCTGAAGTTTATTCCCTGGTGTCTAGACTACTGGGCAGATCCCTCTCACCCGGACCAGGCTGTCCTCACCATAGGAGACACTGGAGGACAGGTAATACAGAGACAGAAAAAAGTAAAGGAACAATAGAAAGAGAAGAAGGAGGGAGGCAGAACATTGTCAAGAGTTTTCATTTTTCTGCATCATCTATCCATAACTCTGTGTGTGTGTGTGTGTGTGTGTGTGTGTGTGTGTGTGTGTGTGTGTGTGTGTGTGTGTGTGTGTGTGTGTGTGTGTGTGTTATCCCAGGTCAGTGCTTTATATTTCACTTCAGCTCACATCTCTCTGTTTGAGAGATTCAGTCAGAGGACGGACTCAGATTCAGCAGATATCATCCAGTGGGACGAGGTGGTCAAAGGGAAGCATCGCTCCTGTTACACTGTGATGCACCAAGCACACGCGTCTGCCTGGGTTAGAAAAGGTAAGAAATACAAGGACACACTCAAAAAGTTCTATTTTCATGTGTCACAAAACATAGATACAAGTCTCTCTTTCAGTTTCTTTGATGATAGCCCAACGAGCCTTTACAAATGCACACAGGCATGTCTTTTTATCATTTCCTTCACTCTTCATTGTCCTGTCTCAACCCAAGCTTCTCTGGTTACACATCGACCATGTCATATTGTATGCAAATAAAGGGGCCAGCATGAAGAGATTACAATAGTAGATGTGTCTCAACATGCCTAAATATCAGAAAACTGGTATTGCTGCATAAACAAATTGCTATGAGTGTTATTAATCAACCTCAAAATCCGGCTGTTTTTCATTGCAGTAGTTAAAAAGCTGGTTCTGATTATTTGAAGTGGGATTGTATGACGAACTTGTCGACAGTCAGTGCATTAACCCCAGTAGATTCTAGTCTGCAAGCCCCCAGTAGAAGAAGCAGAGAGGGGCATCGGTTTTGAAGTAATGTACCGCTGTGGACAGTGTCAGCAGCAAAAGGTAATTTAGCCACTTACAAAAGTCCCAACTAAAAAAAAAAAACAATATCACTTTAAGTGTACACCGTATTATTTTCACTGCTTCACTTTGCTGTCAGACAGCCTTTTCTGATGGGAAACTGTTGTTATATAAGTCAAATACTACCCTCTCTAAACCAACCAAATGGGGGAAATCAGTAGTTTACCATTGGACAAGGTTGTCTGAGCAAAGTAAAGTGGACAAAATATTCTAAATACAGCATAGACTTAAACGGATGTGTATTCTTTCAGTTGGATTTTTTTAAGTAGGCAACATAACTTTTTTCCTGACCCTATCCATAGCAGTACATTGCTTAGCTGGTGCCTCTCTCTGCTTTCTCGAACTGGGGATGTGCCTCTACTGTAGTTAAAACACTGACTATCAACAAGTACCTCATACAACCCCATTTGAAATAATCCGAACTATCCCTTTAACTGCACTCATCCAGGCCCTCACATCAAACATCATGTTTATTAGTTGGTCAGAGTGATATCAAGGATACAAAATCAGTGTTTCACATGACAGAGAGAAAGAAAACAGGGTGTCGGACATATCTGACGCTCACACACACACTTTCACCTTGACAGCTGAGATGAGAGCCACTGTCTGCACTTGCTTGCTCACTTTTTCAGTATCACTATAATAACGGCTTATGCAACACCATGGAAATGCTTGGGTGTGTCTCTGTCACTGATGCACGCGCACACACACGCACACACACACACACAGTGACACACATGCAACGAGTCCTGAGTCATCCACTTTATAGTCTTGCATAGCCAGACTTTTGACTATTGGCATAAAGTCACGGGCTTGAGGTCTGGCCTCTCGAGACGCCCCCACTTCAGCTCAGCCCGGGTAACAAAGAGGTCGCTTAGTTGTATCTCAGTTGCATCATTCGTGTAGAGCCCCTCTGAAGAGTCATTGGGCTGTTTGATAATGATTCAGCAGAGGCAGCGCTCAGAGACTAGACTTGGCTGAAAGGGAAGATTCTGATAAAGGGTGGAAAACAAGAATAAAGTACATATAAATAAGCACAACAAATGGGAAAACAAAGGGACAACAAAAGAGCGGGAAGCAGAGGAGACAATGCCAAAACATTAAAAGCGCTGGTTAATTGAAATTTTGCAGCCTGCGTGTGCGTGTGCATGCGAAACAACAAGCGAGGATGTGTGCTGAGGATTGCTGTGAGTGCGTGTGGTGTTTTGAGAGTGCGAGAAAGGAAATGAGGGAGCTTGTGCGACTGTATGTGTGTGTGTTTGCATACCTCTGGGGTGCTGGTGCTGTTCTTTTGAAGTTGCCCACCCTGCAGTATGAGTGGGCTGTGTACCATTAGACATGGCTGGTTATCCAGACCTCCAAACCTTCGGGCTCACGGGCCACCAGAGAGAGGAGGGGAGGAGGAGGAGGACGACGGGGGGAAGGGGTGGTGGAACAGACAGGAAAATTGAGAGGAAATTAGGAGGAAATTGGGATGGACACAGACCCGTAAGGACAAGGAAGGGGAGCTGTAGAAGCATGTCTGCGAGAGAGAATGAGCATTAACATATCCACATAATGTTGTGATCAAAGAAATGAAAAAGAACATTAAGGATGAACGTCAGCGTTCTTCCCAAAATGTGCAGCGATTTGTTGCAGAACAAAAGAGGTTTGCTTTGATGTAGATATAAAGCGACTCCTGCTGTTCCTCTTTAAATTCTCACAGCAGTAAGTGTGACATTACATACATCACTGGCTCAAGCAGATGTTACGTATCTGGGTCTGCATCACAAATAGTTTGATTTATGATTTGTCCGTGTCAGTGAAAGAGAGAAGGCCTCATTAATCAATGATGAGTCATGCGGCGCTGTCTGAAACTCCACTGATCTTTTAATTCACAGGACGGAGAAAAGATGCGGTGTATGAAATATAATCAGACGTAATTATTTGCCCCAGCCATGCAGCTGATCTTTGACCTACGACTGTCACATGCCATCTCGCAACCCCGCGCTTATTTGTGCAGTATTTGAAAGCTAAGCAGCCTCTCTAATAGAGACGTGTGGCATCCAATTTAGCTGTTCTCAATCAAAGTGTTAATTGAGATAGATGGTGATGCAAGATCCATTACTTTTTCTGTAATACCAGTGAGCAAATCAAACCGGCCTAATTCTATGCTGTGCTGAGCGCCTGTGGATTGGTTGGTTTACTATACAGCAGGGTTGCAGTCAATGCACATTTAGCACAGCCGTTTCAGAGAGTGGATGTCCTTCAGAGTTCTGGTGGTGAAAGCTTTCTGGCATCAGCAGCGTGATGTGTCTAATTTGAAGAAATGAAATAAAATGAACAGTGTGTCATCATCAAAATATGTTGCAATGTATGTTGAATTTGTTGGAGTTAAAACTAATTTATTCCCTCTGCTGGTAACTTCTGTTGCTCCACACAGACGGACTGCTTGGAAGCCGGCGGCCTTTGTTCATAATCGTTCTCGTTTCTTCTCTCAAGAAAAGTTGGCGCAGATCAAATCTGTGTGGATAAACATGTTAATGAATGAACGTTAATCGGTCATGTCACCAGTGATCCTTCTCGACCCCTATGCCTTGCTCAATTATGTTGAGGCCATTTCACTGTGCAGTTTGAAGGACGCAATTCCCAAACTAAAGCCATCATCAAGTCTTTCAGATGTTATGACCACCCGATTCATAAAGGAGAGTTCTTCTTGGTATTTTGTCCATTATAGACAGCTCTCCTTGCCACTAGCGTGTGTTTCCTTCTGCCTTAAGCACACAGTTCTTCTGAAGAAACCTTGTCTTTGTGGATTACCAAATGGGCCAACTGGGCACTGGCAAGGGGCTCAAGCTCTCAAGAGCTTCTGTGTGAAGTCTCATGTCAATCACAGAGCCCCAAACGTTCTGCTGAAAAACTGAAGGAATGGCCAAAACATTCAATTTGAAGTCACAAGAAAGTAACTGTCGAAATCAGTGTGATCTGAATCTTATTATCTCATGATCTGCACATGCTCGGCTCTTTCAAATCTTAGTCAACAGGCAGAACTTTTTCAATAGTGGTCGTGATGCCTCCTCTTCTGACCTGCGGTGTTCCACAAGGCATCGTCCTTGGATCCACGTTGTGTTGTTCTGTACATGCTGCCACTGTGACGTATCATACATAAACACACAACTAGAGACCTTTGTTGTGTGGATGACATGGAAATTTATGTCCCATGAAAAACGAAGAAGCGAAGAAGACAGAAAAGACAGAAAATTAAGTGCAATATTTGACAGTGAAACCGAATTTGAAAAACAAGCTGTTAAAGTTGTTCAGTCATGGAGGAGCATCTCAAAAATTAGGAGTTATCACTCTCAGCCTGATCTTGTGAAGGTCATAGATTACTGTAATTGTTATAATTAATTGTTATTGTTATGATTATTATGATTATTATTGTCATTGTTGTTGCTGTTGATTTTTTGTTCTATTATATTTTTCTTTTATTTCTAATTGTCTAACTTTATTTTCTAATTATATTTTTTTCTGTTTCAACCATGTAAATCACTTTGTAACTTTGTGCTTTAGGAATAAAGTTTATAAAAAAAGAAAAAAGAGACAAAAGTTAATTTAGTTAAGCCTAATTGTCTGTTTGTGTGCTGTATTCCTCACACCCAGTTTCAAATTGACTTTAAATCACTAGCAGGCTTGTTCCTTCTCAGTGTTATTCACTCTTTTCTAGTCGTAGTAAAGCTAATTACAGTATCTGTCACACCTAATTTACTTTCACTTTCTGACTCTTTCCTGCTGCAGTACATTACCTTGGCTCACTGGAAGCCTTTGTGTCGTGCAGAACCAGACCGCAGAGCAGCATGGTGATCTGCTGGAGGGAAAAGGAAAGCAGGAATCTGCGAGTCACTTCTTTCTGTACAAAGAGGGGTGTGTGGGACATGGACCACCACCATGCACTCAATCTGATAGGTGGGGACCAATGTGTACTCAGACTAGTGATGCATACTTCTGATGTTAGAGCGAATAGTAAGTGTTTATCCTCATCTTGCCTTCTAAAGTTTTATTTATATAGCCTAAAATCACAAATTTATCTCAGAGAGCCTTACAATCCGTACAACATATAGCACCCTAGGGCAGGGGAGTAAAATCAATATCACAGTTAATTGCTACATTTACCTTGGAAACGATTAATAAACAATATCTTAAGTAGATCTGTGCACCTGATACTCTGTCCACAATGTGGAGCTCTTATTCTTTCTACGTGAAATAAGGAGAAAATAATGGATTATGATGATCATATCAATAAAATAACACTTAAGTATTTGTTTGTTAAAAGAATCAAACTAAAATACATCACATTTCACTTTCCACTACTCTGCTATTTTACATTCACATTTACATACATTTACATTTAGCTTCATTTTGTCCTGTCTTATCTTGAAACTGACTGAAACCAAAGCATGCCCACATGACGTCATCTTTTTTTTGTGTACCTCAGCTACACCCGCCCTTAGCTGCATTTCTCTAACGTGAGTTGTTTTATCTGTCCGAGTTAGCCAGGACACACATCGTTAAATTCATTGCTCGCAACTGCTGGTGGAACAATGCTGATTGCTTTAAAATTGATCTGACAAAGCTTAAGCCTAATTCATTTGCGTGTTACTAGTTGACTCTTCCTGATCCCTGCCCTTTTTAGCTATGTGCACCACAGCTGGGCAAGCTTGGTACCTGGCAGAACCCAGGCCAGTGTTCTCCTTTCCTGTTTCATGTGCTTAAATACAGGTATGCTATGTGCTATGCTTCAAAGAAAATCAAATTTCAAAGATGGCTATAAGATGTTGCAGGGGGACCTGTAAAAGTGCCAAATGTAATCAAATCTTAGGTTAGCTAATATAGCAAAATGGCTAGCTGGCTAGCTACTGATTCATGTAGATTAGCTAGCATTTTGCTGGCATTAACCATCAGTTGTAACTAGTTAGCTAACTGAACCATTTTCATAATTAGGTTTACTTTTCAACATAGGCAAGCCAGCACATAGCGTACCATACAGGAAATGTTGGCTGAGGTACGAAAAGGGGCAGGATGTAGAAAGGATCAATTGGAGAATGAAGTAGGTCCAACAATTCTGTGTTTTCACTGCAAACCAAGTGCCTAAAAACACTTTTCTATGTAGTTAACATAGTATGTATGTAATTAACTGTGGTTAATGCCTCTGCTAATTTGGACATTCTGATTGGTTGCAGCCACTGCAGGTGTGGATCATCAGGTTCTGTTGTGGAACCCTTACGTGACCTCAGAGCCAGTTTATGCGCTCAGGGGTCACACGAGCCCCGTCACTGCAGTCCGCTTCATAAAGACCAATCATCAACTGCTCAGCTACTCCAAAGATAAGGTAGGACTGTTAAAAAGGATAATATCATGATAAAGAGCTCTGTTGTTGTAGATTTTATCTGTTGCCCATACATCAAAAGGAGAAAGTACACAGGAGTCCAGTGTGTCTTACACTGAAACTGATTTAATGAAACTTGGTCAAGGAGAATAAAAGAATAATCAGCACATGCTTTGTCCAGACGTTCCCTTCAATTCTGAAGTTTTGGTCCTTTGGGATAGTATTTAAACATTCTCAGATAATGCCATAAATAATCTTTGCCAAACAGTCAAACCCAACACATCTGCAGCACATAGAATTAGCCTGTTGGCCTGCAAATCCAAAACAAGTGAAGCATGAATGTGCAAGATCTGAGACCACAGCTCAGCACCCTTTCCTCCTATTCCTCGCAGGGTCAGTGATATGATAAGAGTTAACATCTGCTCCTTTGAGAGACACAAGGCAAACACATCTCCGACCTTAGCCGCCATAGTAATATTATCAGGTTGTTTCCTTGTTTATCTCAAAGGACCAGACAGCTGCATCTACTGTCTCAAGGGGAAATTAAGTTCAGGCCTCCCAGTGAGCTCAGTTCCTCAGTACGATACCTGAATTCAGAAAATTCCCTATTAATTGTTATACCTTGCTGTAATTACTGCAGAGGAAGGAGGCCGTGGTGCAGATGATTGGTCGCCTGTTTCACACTGTTGCCATTATAAGAGCCAGCGTTTCTCAAAATTAGGACCGCATTTCCTTTAAAGCCCTCTTCTTTCAGATGCAGAGAGGATGTTGCTGCTTGAGCTGTTTTTCCTCTCCTCGTTGTAGCACTGTGCATGTTTGTCTTCTCTTTGGCTTTTCTGAAGATAATGAATATTTTAGGAGTGATTTATGTTCCATCTGCCTTCTGCTCAAACACCATCTGCCATTGCAAGAAACTCTGAAAGCTTTACTTCAGTTTCTTGTGGAAGAACTCCTGGAACAGCGGCAGTCTTCTTGTCTTGTGCCGTAAATGAATATGACTAAGTGGCGATAAAACTGTGTAGAGGCTGCTACTCTCTTTGATAAACATTGTATTTGTTCTGTAATTATGATAATGTCTTTTGATAATAATTGTTTTTAAAATACGTACTTAACTTTTTTCAGTGCATATGGTGATTCATATAACTTCTATGTCTACATAAACTTTTCAGGTTCTGTGTCTATGGGATGTATCGAGTCAGCGGTGTGTTCACCGTCTGGCCAGTGTCTTCCCAAAGACGCAAGAGGACGCACGCACGCTCCTGTTCCTCCATGAGGAGCGTCAACTCCTCCTGCTTTCCTTCAACAGGAGATGTGTCGATGTGATATAAACTGACTATGAAGCACAATGTTACTCAAACAGCTAGATCTGCGTTATATATGCTTGTCTCCTTTATGACATGTTCATTGTGCTGATGTTCACTGTGCTCTCTCTGTCTATGGAAACCCATTACCACCAACGTGATGAAAAAAAAAGATTCTGTAAGCCATTTTAATGGGAAAGGTTTTCACAATGATGCATTAGTATCTAAAAATAATGAGAAACCTTCTCAAAATAATGAGAAACCTATTTCAAGAAAGTTTGTCATTATTTTTAGATACTAACTCAGAATATTTCTCACACAATTTTTTATGACATTGTTTTATAGACTGACCTGACTGACTGCCAGTGTCTCTGCACTGATTGCTACATTAACTGAATTAAAAAGTTCATCCTTGACATTGGAAGCAGCAGTTGACAAAACAATGAGGTCAAAGTTGATTCAGTAGCTTTCAATCATATAACATGCTCTTAATAAGTACAGCAGATGGAGTTTGTCTACTTGGACAGAAAATATAGATGTTAAAATTTCCTACTTTAATAAAATCTAAGCTACATTCACTAAATTAACATCGAGTGAGGTGAGAGTGTTTTGTCACTTCTACAATAGTTTCTTCAGACAATGAAATGCAAAAATCTTAATAAACCTGTAGGCTGTATCAGGTGTTTATATGTCTGTAGACAGATTTTGTCAATACAACACAGAAAATTAAGGCGAGGACGGGTGTGGTCCCACACATGAGTACTGACTACTTATGAAGCTGGAGACCATCCGGCGTTGTTAAATTAGACATATTAATGCCTGGCAGAGTTTTCAAAATCACTTCTGTGGTAGTTCCCTCTACAGGAGGCATCTGCAGGACCACATGTAGCCATGATGACACACAGACTCACAAGGTGAAAACATTATGAACCGCACGCTGTCACAGCTGGTAACGGTGTAGTAATGACTACTGAGTACTTCAACATGTTGAGTGTTGCCGTTGGTGTGATCCCGTCACAAGATGGTCTCTAGTGTCTGAGCTAAAATTTGTATGTTTTAATAATATTTACAGTTACAGTTTGATATAACTCACACATCAAATTCAGCAGAGGTTTCACAGAGGAATAATGCTTTTCTATTTATGTGTCATTATTATATTTCATTGCATGTTTTGTTCCTGTTGCCCCACTCCATGACAGATTTTCTCAGCTGGTATTAGTTTCCAACACAGCACCACCACACAAATAATAAAATAGCTAATGCATCCAGTATGAACTGCTCTCGTTTTAAAAAGTGCATCCACTCTTGATTTTTTCCCCCTCTGCTTTTATTCCCACTTGACAGCAGCATTAGTTGCATATTTCCTTCAGTGGTGGCTTAGCACTAAAATAAAGTGTAACGAAGCGTGGAGAATGGTTTGGCTGTGTGAGTCATTAAAGAATATATCAGCGGAAGCTGCCTGTCTCGCAGCATAAAAAGGATCAGACTCTTTTTGATGATTGATATCCCCTCTCTTCCTCTCTGCAGGTAGTCAGCAGTGACTCTGCCTCCTCTGTGATCTGCTGGCTTGCTGACACGGGCCAAAAGGTCAAGCAGTTCCACCGTTGTCATGGCAACGCCGAGATCTCCACCATGGCCCTGGATGGTACGCAGACCCGGCTGTTTACTGCGGGCACTGACGGGGAGGTTAAAGTAGGTGGACAGGCACACACTCGCACGCTCGTTCAGCTGTGAACCATACAGCTCCAGGTCAGTCCTCACAGAGATGCAAACTCAGGAGGAAAATGGGAGGAAATAGAGTTTGTTGAAATGATGTCAAGAGGAAGGTGAAGTGGATGAAATTCTTAGAATTTTTTTTTTTAAAGGATTTGTAATTACTACTAAAAAAAAAGAACATTTCACTGACTTAAGTAATTTCCAAAATTAAACAGCGATGTCATCAGAAACAAATGGGTTTTTTGCTCTGCTGTTTAACCTTAACCCACTGACATTGTTCTATGCACACTCTCCTTCATCACAATAAACTGCATCAGTGAGAGTGAGTGTGTTGGAACTGTGTAAATCATTTGCATATATACAGCACTTGTACCCACTTTTGCCTCTCATTCACTGATTTGCACACCGATGGCAGCAGACTTTGACATGCAAGGTGCTGACCAACTATCAGGAGAAGTTTGGGATTCAGTGTCTTTCCTAAGCTTGGGATCAAACCACAAACCAGAGTCCTGCGCAGGTCCGGTTTTGCAAACCCATCCCTGCCTGCACCCACAAAGTGAGACCTGTTACGAAAGTTTTATCTGTAAGTCAGTCAGCCTGCCTGGAATGTGAATATCTGCCCTGTGACCTGAAGCCACAATTAAACACATACACAGTCAGTGCCTGTACTTCTGCAGCTGTGGATGTGTTTCTATAGTGATGACAAACCTAGCTTGCGGCTATCAAAAGCTAATAATTTTTGTAACTTTTTACGAGCAGCAAAACCCATGACAATGTTATTCACACAGACTCTGATGACACCAAATTTCTCCCAAATGGTTTGTGTTGAGGTTTGTGAAAGTATAAGTCAGTTTTTAAAAAAAATATTTTTTTCAGTTTTCAGTCACAGTTTAGTTCAGTTTAGGCAAGAAAACTACTTGGTTAGGTTTAGGAAAAGATCATGATTTTCTCTGCCATGTAGGTGTGAATAGTCACACTGGGTTTTCTATCTTGGGTACAAACAATATTGTTAACTACGGGCACACAGGTGCCTGTCTCTGCTATGGTAGGCTGCGTACACATGTGTGTAAATAGCCACGTTTGATATTCTATTCTAGTGTTGCTGGCTAGTGACATCTGGGTGCAAATAACATCTGACGTCAAAATGTTTTTTTTCTAAAACACAAAATGTGACAAACATTCATTATTCAAGTCAACAGGTATAACCACATTTCTGAGCAGCTCAGGGGCTTTGGAGGTGGAGCAGGTTACCCACCCAAACAGCTGGCAGTAGAGCACTTCAGCGGTTACAGACATGGACGGAGCCTTCTGTCCATAGTCTATGTCCATACTTCTGAATGTTTTCTGAAAGCTTAAGGATACAGATGAAACGGAGCAGTACTTTTTGGTAATCATGGGGGCATACTGGCACAGCCAGTACAAGCAAGGCACAACCACAGGACACAACAAGAACGATTTAAAAATCCAATTGCATTTTAAATAATAAAAATAAAAATCTCTGTCCACATTTCGTGATGTGTTTAATGGCTGCACAGACCAACTCCATCAACAACACTGCCTCTGCTTTTGTCTCTTTTCAAGAGGTACATTATTACAACCTCCCCCTGGATTTGTCAGTGTTGTTGTCAGAAACTTTTGACTCTTCTTCTTTGGGGTTGACTCAGCTTGGTGCCCATAGTGGATATATTTCTTAACATACATGCCAACATAAAGGATGCATGGAAGTATTTGGGCTATAATGGTTATATTGTTTAAAACATACAAATCTATATTTGTATGTAAATGGAGCATAAATGAGCCTTCAGGGGAGAGTCCTGTGTTTAACCAGTTCATCCACCACAACCTCCTCTCTACAGTTGTTGCTCTTCATAGCCAAATTAGGGTCTTTGTGTAATAGCTGAATAGGTGCTGTGTGACTATTCTCGTCCGCATGCAAATAGACTCTCCGAAAAATGTTATAATTCTCTCTATTCTTCCCTCTCTAATTATGTGTGTGCACATACAAGCATGTGTGTCTTCTCTGGACAGAATTGTCTCTTGCACAGCTTTTTATTTTCCTTTGAGTTTCAAATTTCAAAACATGTGGTGCTCTGTGACTGTATTTGCACTCTGCATTCAAGCACTGCACTGCATAATGACTCCGAGCCTAGTGCAATTATTGCTCTCAACAGATTAAGAAAATAATGAAATAATAATTATAATTATGCTTATTACAATCAATATAATCAACCACATCAGCTCTCTGACCACATGAGCCCTTGTAAGAATGCAGCCATGTGTATCCTGTGCATGTGCAAGCAGTGTCAGGTATACACTCACGTGCCATTTGAAACAGCTACACACTTTAACCTCAGCAGGCCAATTAGTAACAAGATGCATCATCTCTCCAATTTTCATCAACACTGAACCTGTTGTGTAGCAGTTAGGGCCATTCAGAATTTGAAATTTTGACCTTTTAATTACAGCATTCCCATTGGGCCAATCAGTGTTTCTTTGTTAAATGCCAGAAGACAGATCCAAACTGCAGTATCATGCAACATGGGACAGACTGTGTGAGATATAACCTGAGGTATCAAGTGGGTGGTCAATTTTTTTTCTTATTTCAAAACATCTTGACTTAGAATAAGCAGTTGTAGTGCCTTTGAACAGTGAATACGACTGTTACCATTTCTGGCACGTCTTTCTTTTCCAGGCAAGAAAAAAAAATGTGAAGGCTGATAAAACACGTACAGTTTAGTGGCATAATGTTTTGCTAAATGTCCTAATAAACATGATGGTGACATGTTTACTGGCATTTGGGGGCGCTTTGAAACAAAGCACATTTGACGTGATGATGGCAGTTTAATTATGCCATCTTTTGCAGGTGTGGGACTTCAATGGCCACTGCCTCCACAGGATGAATGCCGGCCTGGGTCGGGCTGTGGACATCTCACAGATTCTTCTTCTGAGGAGTAGTATCCTGGTGATGGGCTGGGAAAGGTACAGTAAATGTGTGTTTTTAAAGGTGAAATGTGGATTACTTATTGATAGTCAGTGTATTGCCTACAGTAGATGGTGGATGACACACCCCCAGGTCGGAGAAGCAGAGGAGTACCTGCACAAAGCTAAGCAGTATACTGCTGTGGACAGGGTCAGCAGCAAAAATGTATTTAAAAAAATAAAAAAAAAAGGCAGATCTAAAAAAAGATCAAATTTGAGTAATACATTATATTTGCAATATTTTCACCACTTCAGTCTTTTCTGATGGGAAACCTCTGTTATATGAGCCAAATATTGTTCTCTCTCACTCAACCCCATTCCATTGGCAAATTTAGGTAATTGGTAATTTTACCTTGCAGAACAGAACAGCTTCTGTTCTACTTCTGCCTTCATCTATTAATTCATTTTTGTTATTGTGTGACTTTGGTGAATCTGAAGTAATGTTAAAACACAAAAGTCGCACGATAACACAGAGGCAGTCGTAGCCCAGCAACTCCCAACTTTTCTGTGAGATAAAATCGCTGTTTTTCCAATGGAGTTTGGTTGGTTTGGAGAAAGTGATATTTAACATGTAACTTATATAACAACAGCTTCCCATCAGAGAAGGCTGACATTGTTTTTCTTGGGTGGGACATTTCTTTTAGGTGTCTAAAATACGTTTTACTGTTGACCCTGTCCACACCAGTACATTGCTTAGCTTCCATGACTGGGACTCCTACTGCTTATCCAATCTTATCTAAATATGGATAAGTACCTCATACAACTTTGCTTAAAAAAATATAATAAAATCTGAACTATCCCATGACTGTGATTATTATTTTTTTTCTTGCTCATTATGCATCTTCTGTTTTGCTTGTTAAGATACAAAATGTGCAAAACTGGCAAACTAAAAATGTGTGCAAATTCAAATATAAGACCCAGATGAATTTCTAGTGTTTTGATGCAGTAGCACCCTCACAGACTGTGTGTTTGCACACTTTGTATGAAAGAGACTGCACCTGTCAAATAGTCAGTGAGTATTTGAGAAATACTCTGTGTGTGTGTATGTGTGTGTGTATGTGTGTGTGTGTGTGTGTGTGTGTGTGTGTGTGTGTGTGTTTGTGTTTCTGTCCTCTTCTGCTCCCTGTGCTTGCCAACGACTCAGAGCCAACCAGACATCTGGACTCTAACGAGTATCGCTGCCTCATATTTGTGCGTGCGCATGTGTGTGTGTTTGTAGGTTTGTGTATGTGTTTCTTTGTACACCCACATCACATCCACTCTTCATCTTCATCATCATCATTTCACACCCAGTGAGCTGAACTCAGCAGTGTGCTATCATCAAGTTTTATGACTCTCTCTCTTTCAGTCTTTCTCTCTTTTCTGCACACACACACGCGCACACACACACACCCATGCACTGTCTTGCTCTCTGGGGTGTCACAGCGGTAAAGAGAACATTGACGACAGATCAGCAGCAGTAAAAGAAAATACTGCTGTTATGACTTTCATCACTCATATCATTTCCTGTTTCTTCACATCCAACTAGACCACAGTTTAATCCATACGGTGCTCTGTCGCATGGCATCCAATTCCTAAATCCTACTGCCTTCTGCCGCTGGTACGACCTAAAGCAGCCTGAAACATACACATCCCACTGACACACGTATTCCTCAGTTTGAAACGACAGTGCATCAACAATATAAAGCAATAAAAGCGCTGTAATGACATAAAGTAAGAGGTCAAAGGAGTAGGTGTGCTGAAAACCTGAGATGAGATGAATATGATGAATATGCATGAGGTCCACTGCTGCACTGTAGTGGAAAGAAACAGCTTCCGTGTTCTTTACACTGTAGGTTAACACTGCCCTGACGCAAACCCTGTGCAAAGAAGAATTTGAATCTGATCATTTAAATTGAAATAATCTTACACATTTTTCCAATGGAGCGTGATAAATTTTATTAAAGTCAAATATAGGCTCTACCTGAAATAAGATGTCTCATTCAAAAATGGTCCAGAATGCAGCTTTTCTTTAGGGTGAAAAATCTAAAAGTAATTTGCTCAGACTCAGACTGCAGTCTCCTTTTTAACCTTTCCATACGCACATTGTACAACTACTATACTACTAATACCACTACTACTACAACTCCTTCTGCCACTAATGTTACTGCTACAAATATTAGCTTTATTAGTACTTCTACTTCTGGTACTGGTGCTTCTCTTTCTATTACTACTACTACTATTACTGTCACTGCTATTGTTTCTGTTGGTAATAATCTGCTCATTTAGAATTAGTTTTTCTTTCAGATGGAAAATCTGAAAGTAATTAGCCCGGTTTCAAACTTAAACGTCCATTTTGAATCTTACCATACATCCACATTGTACTAATAATATTACTTCTGTAACTTCTTCTGCCATTTTTACTGCTGAATATTGCTTCTGCAACGACCACTGCTATTAATATTAATGCCACTCCTATTATTTCTAATACTATTACAGCTGTTACTGTTACTGCTGTACCGCTACTACAGTATATGTAGTTCTAAGATCTCTACTATACTGCGCTATCACTACTTCTACTATCAGTCCTACTACAGTACTCCTACTATTACTTCTATTATGACTGTTTCTCCTACTGCTAGAGCTATAACTATTACTTCTACTGCTATACTATTACTGTTGCTGCTTCCTCTACTGCTAGTACTGTTACTGCAACTGCTGCTATTACAGGTACATTTACTACATATTATGCTTCTTCTGATACTTCTACTAGAGCTGCTACAGCTACTACTAAGATGACTATAACTGCTATTACCGCTGCTGCTCCTGCTACTATTACTGTTACTATTAGAACCACTTTAACTACATTAGCCTACTGTCATTGTTACTACAACTGCTAGGGCTACTATTACTACCACGATTGCTATTATCCCTGCTACTACTGCTATAGCCACCGATACTACTATTACTACTACTTCTTTTACAACTACCATCTAATACCATCTGTAATATTATTACTACTGCCACTGCCATCCCTGCTGCTGTCATTGCTGCTACTGCAACTGGTTTTTGATGACTTTAGACTCGACTTGACAAAATCAGACTTACTACTTGACTTGGACTTCACTTGTGCCTTCACTTGGACTTGAGCCTTTTGACTTGAAAATACTCGATACCTTCCCCCAAGCCTGCAGATTAAAAAATCAGTTATTTAAAAAGTGTGAATGCACAAATCAATTAATTTCCGCTCATTTCCTGAATCAGCTCATGTTAACACTATTAATTCCCATCAAGTCGACACTTAATTCCCCAGATCAGCTTTGTTTGAACAAATCCCACACCATCCGGAAAGTTGCATGAGAAAACCATGAAGAACTTGACATTACTTTACCGCGCACAGTTCGTCGATAGTTTCATTCATGAACAAAAACTACAAAATGGCTGACAAAAAATGACATGCGAGACACATAGGTCAGAAATTACAGATGGAGATGCAGCAACCTCCAACTTTGACATTTTAAGTTGTACACAGAACATTAAGTCAAGGCTCGTTGTTAAAATGACTGGCAAAGAACTCATTATGACTTGTTTAGGACTTGCAAACTCAAAGTTTAGGACATGGAGCTACTACTACTGATACCCTACTGCTAATATCACTACTACTATTACTGCTACCACTGTTGCTGCCATCAACAACTAATTATAATGATAATTTACAAAATGAACAGATTCCTGATTAGCAAATGTACCATGAACTGCATGGAGTGAGTGAGTGTGTCTTGATGGACCAGGTTGTTTTGTAGAGAAAGTCTAGGATGTGTGTCACATACCTTTACACCTCTCTCACGTCTCATCGTCACCTTCTCTCTGTGTCTCTGCAGGATGTTAACAGTTTTCCGTCTGCATTCCTTCTCGCAGTCCTTTGTTGAACCGTCAGAGTGGAAGGGAGGCGTTCAGCATCGCAGCGATGTGCTCTGTGCTGCATTTCAGCCCCCACAGACTCTGGTCACAGGTGTGTGGGTGTGTTGTCTGTGTATTTGTGTGTGTGTGTGTGTAGGTGTACAAGCACCTTTGATATTGACAAGAAAACTGACAAGAGACGCTGTAAATGAAAAGATGACAGTAATTTCACCTACACACACTGTTCACCTACACACTTTAATAAGTAACTGACTTATTGTGCGAACTTTTATTTGAAGAGGTGTGCACTCAGTGTCATGAGAGTGCGTGTGCGTGTGCGTGTGCGTGTGCGGTCCTGTATTTCTGTGTGTTCTCTAACACTTTTGTGGCTTAAATTAAGAATGAGGGCTCATGCAGAGGAAAGAGAACGATGGAAAGAAGGAAAAAAAACATGCTGTGAGATGAAAATGAAACTTTGAAAAAACAAAGAAGTGGGAGCAGTTATCTGCTGATTAAAGTAAATGGTGTTGTTATCAAAGGACTCATGCTCCACATGTCTCTCTCTGCTGGAAATAGCTCCATGTTTTTATGTGTGTTGGCACACATGTGTAGGCAAAGAGAGACTTAACATATTTCAGAATTCACAATCAAAAAAACAACTGCACTTGTACTACAACTCAATCTAGCAAATACTAACTACTAAGAATTTAGCATTTTATTAGCAATTAGCAATATTAGCAATATTCATAGTATCTATACAATAAAATTGCACAATACAAAAATCAGGCATAAGTGAAGTGAAAATGATTAATTAGAAACTCCCTGTGTGCTTTTAACATGCAACATGCAAACCACACTGCTGAAGCATATAGAAGTGTAGATGTTTTCTTTTTGGCATTTTCCCCCAATAAATCAGTATCTTATTCCTCAGAGGAACAGCAGTTTCTTATTTCTCTACTCTGAGCTGACATTTGCCTCCACCGCAGGCCGAAACCTTTGCATGTTAGAAAGCCTATTAATTGGCAAGTTCCATCCTAATTAAATTCTTAATTAGAGCTGTATTAAAAGCAGGTGAAGTGGAAAGGTCAGGCAGTATATATGATTTCTTTTAAAAACCACACACACTGCTTCTGCTCAGTGTTAGCACTCGTCTAAGAGAGAGATCAAGATGTATTTCCAATAAAAAGATATTACAAAGTTGTTTCACATATTCCTAGTATTTACTTATGGACTAGTCTTTGCCTGTATTTTTTTCTGTCTTGAGAAATAATTGACTCGACTCTTGTCTCTTGACTTGAGATATTTTCAGGGGAACATTTTAGACTCAAGACCAGTGAACTGGGGACAGCTGGTGCAACTGGGGACAAAAGCTGATTTTGGGTAAATGGTTAAAGGGATATTTAGGATAATTTGTACGAAAGGGACAGCAACAAATTGTATTTCAACCAATTTTAAAAGGTCTGCCTAAAAAAAAAAAAAAACAATATCAGTTTAATTGTACATGTTATAATTAGAATACTTTCACTACTTTAACATCAGAGATGGGAATCTGCTGTTATATAAACCAAATATTTTTCTCTAACTCCACAGACAAAATCAGTAATTTTACCTTGCAGAAGACTTCTGTAGCTCATTGCTGCCTTTAGTCTGTGCTATTACGCAACTTCAGTGTTTTAAAAGGATAGTTTGGATTCACAATAGTCGCACAATATCACAAATCAACGATCAGATAGAGGCAGTGATAGACACGCAACTCCCATGCTCTGCAAGGTAAAATTACTCATTTCATCTATGGAGTTTGGCTGATTTGGAGAAAACAATATTTTTGTCTTATAACAACTGTTTCCTGTCAGAAGAGACAATCTTGTTGCTGACCCTGTCCTTAGCAGTACTCTTCTCTGCTTCTCCAAACTGGGGACGTGCCAGCCGATATCATCTTTAGCAAACACACATCAATAAGTACCTCATACAGTTCCACTTCAAATAATCTGAACTATCTCTTGAAGGTTACAGTTAGAATTGGGCGAGTAGTGGTTATGGGTAGGGCCTCCAGGAAATCAATGTAAGTCTGTGTAATGTCCCCAAAAATGAGATAAGTAAACGCTTGTGTGTGTGTGTGTGTGTGTGTGTGTGTGTGTGTGTGTGTGTGTGTGTGTGTGTGTGTGTGTGTGTGTGTGTGTGTGTGTGTGTGTGATGTAATATAACCATAACTAAGCACCACCCACAGAGAGCTTGGAGGTACAATTACTCAGTCTGACAAATTTCCTCTTCTGTTTTTGTCTTGTTATTTTTCTTTATTTTGTTTGTCTCCACAAGTAGTTGGTTTGACCAGCAGGGGAGGCATTTTTGTGTCTGTATTTATTACCTCTCTATTATTCTTCTGCAGTAGTGTTGTTGCACATAAAAAAAAAAGAAAAAAAAGAAAGTGAAATTAAACAATGCAGGAAATTATCCAGAATTACCATCAAAATGATCTGGCAACTGATCAGTGCATTAATTCAGTGGTATGAAATGGAAATTACTCACACATGTGATGTCCTACAATCACACCAGTATTTATTAAAATGCAGAAACACTGGGCACCTCTGGCTAACGGAAGAGCAGACAAGGAGATTTTTCTCTTCTTTCTATCACTCGAATTATTTTTTTTCTTCCACGCCTGTAAGTTCATGCAATCTTCGAAACTCTTCTCCAAGGTTTTGTGCACATGACTTTACAGAGTTTTGTTTTTGTGATATTGTGGACCCTGGAGTTCACCCCTGTGGCACTTGATCCCATCTGCCAAGCTGTCACATCAAGCAACTCAAGATGGACAACCACCACCAACCATAGAAACAAAGAACTCACCCCTTACATGAATAAATCAACACCCTAACAGAAGATAATCTGGGTGACCTGGTCTGTTAAGGTCTTTAGATGTGAAGACAGCATACTTTGAAATACCAGCGAGGCACCTTCATCACATTCTTAGGTTTTTCTGCCTGAGGGATTGAACTGGCAATCCTCCAGTCACTGGTCCACTTCTATAACCATCAAACTACAAACACCCTGCACCCAATTTTCCCCCAGTATGCTCTTCAGTTTGTAAAGTTGGTATCACTTTGCTCCACATATTGAAAGTTCAGTTTCAGTTTACCAGTCTGTGCGAGCCGCGCGGACTTTTCTCTGGCCTTCCGAGACGCTTCAACCCCACAGATAAGTATAGAGAGCGATAAAGTGAGGGATGGAGGTGGAAAGGTAGATAAGAGTGGGTGCTCTCAAAGCTGGAGGGAGAAATGGTTTGGAAGGAAATGAATAGTTGGAGCTGGAACAAAAGCGCAATTCAGGAGCAACTCTGTGAACTTGGAAACTTCTTCAAAGTTCGTTCCCCAATTTCTTTGTCGGTGTGTTCGGCTCCTCTCTCCGCCTGTTTCCTCTCTCTTTTTTCTCCAGTCTCTAACTGACATTCCCTGTTCATTTCTGTTTATTTATTTATTTTTTTTTACCTCATCTCCCTAGTTAGCCTGCTGCATTTCTTACTTCTTACCCTGCCCACATATATGCACACACATACACATACACTGTACCCTCCACCTCCAATTTAATCCAAATGCCCAATTTAAATTATGTTTATTAGAGCTCTCTCAGTGGGAGTGAAAGGAAATGAGACATAGTGCCTTCTATCTTTCAAGCATGAGAGTGTGTGCCTGTGTGTTGTGTGGCTGAAAGGATTGGGGGTCTGTATATGCTAAAAAGAGAGAATAAAATTATGTATGTCGGTGTTTGAAGGTGTGTTTATTCGCCTAGCTCTCTGAAATGTGACAGTTTGGTTGCATTTTCAGGCTCAAGCCAAATCACTGAATGCTTTTGTTAATAGTTGATGCAAGAAATTGACAAAACAAAAGCCATGATTGAATATTTTGCAGTTCGCCAGCAGAGTGTTTGCAAGAAAATACCCTTTATCTGTCATTTCTATTCTGTCACACAGCTAATCGGTTCACAATATTGATGCCTTTCGAGGTCTTGGTAGCCTGTCTGATGAATACAAATGATTCACCTTATAAATAGCATTTTATATTATAGGCTAAAATGCAGCGCTCTACCTGTTAATGTTTGGTATAGAATTGATCATTTCTAATGATAAAAGATTAAGATCTGTCTTGTTCATAAACACTTTTTGGGTGTCTGACCTGTGACCTTTCCCAGGGTTTGAACAGGTGCTGGAAATTGGATAAAGTGCTTGAAACTGCTTGAAATTGTATTTGATCCTTTGCTAAGATACGCCCTCTTTAGTTACTGTTACTACGCCTGTCAAGCTTTTCATTTTTGCACTACATGTATGCAGTTTATAGTGATAATGGAGGCAGATTTAACTCTGAAATTGGGAATATTAGTTGAAACACAAGGCCTTCGATTTCACAATTCCAAATCCAAATCTAACTGCTGGTAAAAAGCAAGCAAAGAAATTTGGCTGAAGGTAATGTTACTGCAGCTACGATACTAGCATTAGTTTGCTGGACACGTTAACATTCACAGCTTCACATGGCACAGTTTAGCACAGATAAAGATAAAGTTTAATCCATTCCTCACACATTTTGCACTTGTGTTTTAGGTTTTTGAAAGATGTCACCGGCCAGACTCATGCAACACTGAGTAGGAAGTAAGCAGTAGAAATACAAAGCCTGACAGGCCTGCATTGCCCTAAGTTGCATTTCTTTCATAATAAATCGCTATTAGACTGAATAGTTTTCTTTTTAGACAAAGAAATCAACGAAATGGTTGAAACAAGGACCAATTCCGCAATTTGCAGCTTCCTGCAGAAAGGACATGCAGCTTTTCACGATGAGAGAGTCTGCGCTCTGTAAGCCATAGTAGGGAATTTTTTAATTAGGTTCATGTTGGCTATACGTTTGTTTAGCTGGCAAATTTGCAGAGTAAATTTCAGGAGAGACTGAGGATGATTCAGACAGTTGACACACTTTGTTTTGTTATCCTATGTAATGTAGAAGTGAGATGATCATTTTGAAAAATGCTTGAACTTGACTTTGGAAAAGGTGTTGGAACCCTGCTTTACATTTTTGGAGTGCTTTTCTGTCGTCAGAGGTACTGGTATATCCAGATAAACTAATGTCTTGTCCAAAAAAGCTAAAATGATGAAATTCATTCATAAATTCCTCCTGCTCTTTAATATTCCTTGTGTTGCTCTCTCTCTCTCTCTGGCCTTTGGGCGAATGTGAAAAAAGGATGAATCACAGTCACGTCCCGATTTCCTGCATTTCCACACTTATCTTGGCAAAAGGTGGATGTGAACCATCACTGTTATTTTCTACATTTACTATTTTTGCTAATTCTTTCTTCCCCAAATCCGCCGACACAAAGACGGCGTCTAAAAGCGATGACGCATTGATTTAAGTTGCCAGCACATTTCTTCGGGGTTGCAGTGATACTGTTTCACATCAAAGCTTGCATGTTGGCAAATTATGTGCTAGTGCTGCCAAGTGAAAGCAGTGGTGGCATCATGGCCACCAGTGACAAAAGTCAATTTAAAGTTCTGTTGGATGCACACATTTTGAGACTGCCTGTGTGTGTGTGTGTGTCTGTGTGTGTATTTTTTTGTACTTGCATCTGTTTGTTTGCGTCTCAAGTTGAATCAAGTTGCAGCAGGAACATTTGGCTGATGTGGGATTGAAGCCTCCTCATTTATATTCAGAGTCTTCGCTAGGTTCCGCTTGGCTTCTCACACACAGACACTGTCAAACACACACACACACACACACACACACACACACACACACACACACACACACACACACACACACACACACACACACACACAGCAGGGTACATGTACACAGGGGTCCTGTGTACCTCCTTCAGTCACAACCTCTCCCCTTTCCACTCTTCCTTCTTTCCTCGGATCCCTTAATCCTCCATGGCTGAACACCTTCCAAGCGACCAAGGACCAACTCATCTGAACTTTGATTGGCGGCCAAAATGTTTTAGAAATGGAAATGAAAGCATAGAAATCAGAATGCTGAGTGACAGCGGTGACATCTTTTTCAATGGGACTATGCTTTATACATACTGTATATTTCATTTTTTGTTGACAAGTTTGTGAGTTAAAGGGGAACTCTAACCATTTTACACATCAAAGCATTTTTAAAGGTCTCTCATGCTGCACTGCCTACCTCTATCTGTGCATGACGGCTACCTCACTGAGCTGCTACAGCTCACCCCGGTGTGGTGTCCACACAGACAGCATTGCTGCTGCACTGCTACTGCCAGCCATTTGTTTCTGCACTGAGTTTTCAGAACAGTTGTGAAGAGAAGTGGAGGTTTGTAACAAGTGTCCCAATACAGGTGCCAGTATCAGAAAATGAATCTGATACTGCCTATAATGTCACATCAGGTAGTAGCGAGTGTGCCAGTGATTCGCCCTTCCAATATCCTGTAATGTAGTATCCACCAAACAGGACCCTGCTACTTCCCAGCGTTGTGTTGTACCTGATATTTCATGGTCAGTGGAGCGGAGAAATGCCAGCTTTCCCTCAGCTTGAGATCAAGACTGTCTTATTCTAGCCACCCTGTGGTAAGTAGAAGGTCTCTGGAGTCAGTGTTGGGGGAGGGCAATTATACAGTGGGTTGTGTATCCCAGTCTGAATTTCTCCAGGAGTTGCTGCTGCTTTAACAGACACGAGTTGTCTTTCTTTTGTGATTGTGAACTGGATTGAACTGTTTTGGGTTTATCAGGAAAACAAAGCAAACTCTTGACAGAGTGGACTGAACTCTGAGATCTGATATCGGATTGGTATTTGGTATCAGCTGATATAGACAATTCATGTACTGGAATTGATATTGGGAAAGAAAAAAATGTATTGAAGCATCTCTAGTTGTAACCAGAAAGCAGTGTTGTTCAGAGAGAGAGAGAGGAAGCGAGTGAGTGTGCGCACCAGAAAAATATTGCCCTTCACCTGATTTTTTTCATGTCATGGACGTGCTTTACAGATAAAGACATTTTAACTGTATTTAAAGGTGTAATGTTGTTGGTATAATGTCAAAATGACCGCTAAGAGATAATTTTCTTTTTCTTGCTGAAAACTGTGCGCTTACCTGCCAACTTGGGCACCAAAACGAAAAGCAAAATATTCCACAAAGAGCAGTGCATGAGTACAAGTTGTGGGCATTAGGGATTAAGACGACGTGAAATGTAGTGCTATTAGTTTAAGAAGAGGAAGAAGGCAAACTTTATTAATCCCTGAGGGAAATTACTTTTTTTTCCACTCTGTTGTAATATGTACATATGGTCAGTGCCCAGGAAGTGAACTGGCACCTCTCCAGCTACCAGTCCAGTTACAGGAGCGCACCTCAAACGCCCACATGCACATCATGCTTAAAGTATCATTTAACCTGACTGTTCTTCTAGCGGCAAGTATGCATACAGTACATTATCAACTATAATTGACCTCATGATCAAAGACTTACTTTATGAATAGTGTCATCACGTTGGGATGTCACATGACCGCTCTCTCTCTCTCTCTCTCTCCCTCAACCTTTGTCTGTCTCTCTGCTGCACTAAGAGTCTCATCTCTCACTGCAAACACTGCACTCTGTCTGATCAGGGTTATACGCCTTAGAGATGATTCGATCTCCAAGCACTTAAAAAACAGATTATGCAAATTTTATATTCTATATTTCCTCACATGGAGAAAAAAGTGGCAGACCATTGTCCGGTGTGCTACGGCCGCACTATGCCTGTGAAGGTAGGCTATTTGGCTTTTGTGGCTCCAGAGGGAAGTCTGATAAATGTCAACTAGTGGTGTCACCTGACTTGAGCCAGAATCCGCTGAGGCTGTACAAATTTTAATATGAAAAAAAACAGTGTTAAGTTTACCAGCCCTCTGAAGCCACTATATGAAACACCAACAACATGACTGTAGCTAGTTAAAAACATTAGATTTCAGTACGTCAAAGGATTATTTTAGTCTGCTTGAGAGGGCTTGGTTTATCTTACTTTTCCTTGAGAAATTATTCCACTGAATGGCCAGTGAAATACTTTGATATTTACAACTATATGATCAAGCCACCAGGTAAGATCATCATTTGTCTTAACAAAGATCAAAACCAGGTCGATTCCTCACTCTGTCTCTTTAGCAGCTAGTAGCATAATACACCAGAGTCTCTGACCAAGCTGTCTGTGGTTTGGAGTTGCATTGTGTGGAATGTAGATGCCAGGTTGTGACAAGGAAGAGAAATGCATTGCGTGAGAGAAGATATCTGTTTTCTGTTCTTTGCTATTTTAAACTTCCATTTTAAGTCCAGCGATGTTACAAGAGTGGACCTCTGAATTGGCAGAGTGCTCTTTTAAAGAAACAGAGGTGACAGTTTGTTAACATGCTCTTGTCCGCACTTTAATGTATTTCTTCGTCATGAGCATGACATAGCCCTGCGCTTATAGGCCTGTGTGCTGTGGTGTGTGCAGTGTATTAGAGCACTTTTAAAAGTTAATGAAGGTGATGTTTATCCGGCTCCATTTTAAAGCTTAACATTGTTGATGATGCAGATAATCTATACTCCCTCACCTTATCCCTCCTCCTTATCCTTCTCCTGCACACACACACTCACACACACTCATACACCGCTTGATAAAAGTCACTTGAAATACAGAAGCTGGCCCTGGGCTGCATGAATAATGCAGGCGACCCACACTCTCATAAACTTTATACCTCCTATTGCTCACACACACACTCCCATCGCGAACACACTCCTCACATATCTCATTAACTCCTGCTGTTCAACTGTGGAGCCACCTGATGAGATCCCTGCCTTATATGATAAACACACACACACACACTCTCTCTCTCTCTCTTTCTTATATATAATGTAGATTATTTGAAAAGCACTTTCTCTTGAGGTGAATGTTAAGGTTTGAGTGGTGGAACAGATGGTAGCTGGGGACAGATGTTGAGCTTTATCATCTTTAAAGTGGTTTTAGTGGCTGGTTTGCATGATTCAGCAGCACAAGTTAAGTAAAAGTGTGCGTGTTGAGAGAAAGTTTGCGTTGTTAATATTTCTTTTGAAAATATTGCATTTTCTTTCTGTTCTAATGGCTAATATGAAAGCCTTAGTTTTTGCAATGTGTTTAAAATGCCGAAAAGCAACATGCAATTTTAAGAGGTTCTTTTGCTTTGTTTTGTCTCGATTCTGATGTGTGCAGGAGGCTATGATGGAGAGATCATAGTGTGGAACAACAGCACGGAAAAAGCTCTGAGGAAACTGCGGCCATGTGCTGAAAACAGAGAAGGCAAGAAGCAGCTCGGTCTCACTTTCACACACAGATGCAAACAAATTCAACAAACAGCACTTTAAAGTACATGCATCTTGCTCCTCTGTCTGTGATCTGTCACCATTTTCTTATTTTTTATTCATCTCTCAATGCTTTGCTCAACTCTGATTTTCTAGGTCATTTCCCAGATACCCACCTTGTCGGGAATGGCAGAGAAGACTCTGATAACTCCATTGCCATCACTAGATTGTTCTTTATACCAGGACGCACGTCTATGGCTTCAGCTACAGGTGAAAGACTGAAGTAAAATGAAACCTCAGAGCGTGGGTGATTTGTTTAAATAGGCTCTGTAAGATATGGGACACTTCATCATGTTCGAGTAACAACGTTAGGCAGCACTGCCTCAGGAGCTGTCCCAAAATAAAAGCAGTGATTACAAAGCTAATTCTTTTTATCCTAAAAGAATTTTGACTTGAGTCACACTGTTGCTCAAAGTCAAGGTATAGTTTGGACTATTTGAAGTGGGGTTGTATGAGGTGCCTATTGATTGACTGAGTATTTGCTACAGTAGGTGGCAGTCGGCACAAAGCAATGTACAGCAGCAACAAAACAAAAATGTTAGCGACTAAAAAAAGGTCCACCTAAAAAAATCAGTATCATTTTAAGTATACACTATATTTTGAATATTTTCACCACTTTCCCAGGAGTCTTTCTTGATAAGAGATCTGTGTTAAATAAGCCAAATACCACTCTCTACAAACCAACCAAATTCGCCTCACAGAACATGAGAGTTGCCAGTCATCCACCGCCTCAATCGGTTGGTTTGTTTGTGTTATTGTGTAACTTCAGTGAATCCGACCTATTCTTTTGAAATACAGAAGTCACCAGAAGTCACACAATAGCACAAACAAACTAACAGATGAAGGCAGCGATAGACCAGTAGCTCCTGTGCTCTATGAGGTAAAATTACTGATTACACCTATGGAGTTTTTGTGGTTTGAAGAGAGTGACATTCGGTTTAGATAATGGCAGTTTCCTGTGAGAAAAGGCTGTCTGAGGGAAGGTAAAGTGATGAAAATATTGTAATTTTAGCGTACACTTAAACTGATACTGATTTTATTCAGATGGCTAAAATACCTTTTACAGATAACCATGTCCAGCAGCAGGTCATTGCTTAGCTTCTGTGCTGGTGCCCCTCTCTGCTTCCGCTTACTGGGGGGGGATGCCGACGGCCGTCTACAGAGGCTAATGCCCTGACTGTCTGTGAACACCTCACACAACCCCACGTCAGATAATCCAAATTATCCTGCCGCCAGTTTTATTACAGCTATTAAACCCTCTCAACTCAGAGAACAGGTGGTTTTGCCTTTTTGTTTTGAGTCCAAAGCCTTTTTAAACATATATTCTGCCTGTGTGTGTGTGTGTGTGTGTGTGTGTGTGTGTGTGTGTGTGTGTGTGTGTGTATATATATATATATATATACATATATACACACTGTAGTTGTGTAGTTGTGTGACAGCCTGGTATTTGAAGAGTTATAGTTGATGCAAACACAGTGAAGTTACTTTAGAGAGTTGAAAGAGTTCTACAATCAAAAGCCTTTTTTAAATGTCACATACACTGCTTATTCAGTCTGGTTTTTGTTGTTGAAATACACAGATGCACACTTGCACATTACTCTGTGTTTATTCTGTTTACACATCACAAAGACGGTAAGGATTTAGGTATCTTGTGCTAAGTTACTGTACAGTAGCTACACATCAATGATTGTTTGATGTAGTGACTTTGCTTCAAGTTTTCCAATTTTTAACTACTTTTCATATGCAGCAACTTAAGCTCTGAAGTTTTCTTTTCTTTTTTTATTTTAACTATACATGTGGCTGCTTGGGTTTTCATTCCAGTTTGATTTAATTCTCAGTTCGCAGCTCACTCCTATACATGAGCTGCTGCTTCTGATAGCTGTCGTTGTGTAGCTGCTTGGTGGAAAAAAAAAAAAAAAAAACAGGATCAGCCTTTGGACCCTGGCCTTGATGTCTGCTGCTCACACTGACTGAGTGTGTGTGCTGTTGTTGAAACTGAGCCCTTGCTGTGCAGTACATGTTGTCAATAGAGCAGTGTATCTGTGAGCTTCTTAGGTCTCAGATTCAACTCGTTTTCTAGCCAAAACTTTGCCAAACACCTGTGATGAGGAAAGCAATGCGGCCTCTGCCACTTTTTGATTCTGCATCTGAGAATCCACTCTTCGACTGAGCAGAGGCTTTGTTGTAGGAGCGGTTGACATAATTTTGGCAAAGGCACTGTCTATTTTTGCCAATGCACAATCTCTGCCTCTGGCTGGGAGATTGTCCCCTTGCTGGTCTGTGGGCGGCCAGACCTACTTCTTCCACTGATACTGTATCTACTCCTGACTTTAAGTTCGCTACCCTGCTGTCTAACATCTGTACATTATCAGTGATTGTCCAGATGTTGAGATTGTAGTAGTTTACTTCAGCAACAATAAAGGCCTTCTTTTCCTCACAATCTTAAAGCTGTGTTTCTATCGCAGGAATTTTCCCCAAAGACCAGAAACCTTTGTACTTTCCACTGCAGGGACCAGGGACTAAATTAAGTTCTGAGGGCGTTATTTTACCCTCCAAAAAGTCCGTCTGTAAGGATAGTATTCTAAAAGTACAAGAACTTTTGGGGTGGGGCTTATTTCAGTCACCATTTTTATTTTATTTCGTTGTTTGTTTATTGTACTTTGACAGATCAACATGGAGTTACAGATGAAAAATGGATTTATGTGACATTGTACAAAAATAGAATAGTAGCACGCAAAAATGGTGTGTAAAAAAAAGTCATTGTTCAAGCGTCAGGGCAACAAAATTTGCTAATCTTTGCTGGTCTTTAGACCACAGTAGAAACACAGACTACAGCAGCTTAAGGAACCTTTTAGTTCCTTGAAAGGTAAGTCCTGTGACTAAAAGTCCTTGGTATTTTTGGTGAAAGCACAGCATAAGATTTACATACACAGGAAAAAAAACATTTTAGACCTTATATCTGACCTACCATACCTCTTAAAGGCATTCTGTCTTTTTCATGTTTTTGCTATTGATTCTACAAATCTGCTTAGCAAACTTACCAAACACACACTTCTGCAAAAGTCATGCAGGGACTGTTCCCGAGATGTATAATATATTCTTTCATTTCCATCAGGTGGTGCAGACTTGGTGTCCTGTGGAGGTTCAGGTGTGGTAAGGTTCTGGAACACCGTCCACAGTCGTCTGGTGGGACAGTTCACAGTTCACAGCGGAGACCTGGGGTCTATTGTTATGGCTGTCAGCCCCTGTGGACAATATTTAGTCACAGCTGACAGTGAGGGAACTCTCAAGACTTGGGACATACAGGTGAGTGTTTGTCGCACACACATGCACAGACCCCAATTCCAAAAAAGCTGGCATAGGGGCATGTTTACCAATAGGGGTTTGTACTATATGTTGCATATCAGCTGCAGTGGCCCACACTAATGCACACTGAAACTCCATGCCTCTGTGACATTTGTGTACGCTGTAAGACGAACGAGAGAGAGAGTGACAAAGACAGAGAGTGATGGAGAGTGGTAAGCACAGAGCCAGAGGCAGGGACAAAGATCAAGAGACAGACTGTAGTAGACAGTGAGGAGAGAGTGAAGCTCGATACTTCCATTAGATCAGGCATGTTGTTCACGCTAAAATTGACAGCACTGTCTGTCACGTTGAAGCCCCGGCAGCTTGCCAGAGTACAACCAGACCAGTCAATCATTTAGAAAATCTCTACTGATATATAAGCAGATGGAGGCAGTGTCCCCATCCTCTTTGGTCTTTTATTTTAAGCTGAATGAATGAATGAGAGGAGTATTGTTTGCATTGTGCGATGCATTTTAAGAGAAGTACGCACTGAAATGGGTGGAAAATCAAAAATCAAAACACTGATTTATTATGACATTTTTTGGCAAACCACCTCCACAGTAAAATGATAAAATCATCAAAGACTAAATTAAATTCTCACTCATTTTACAAAGTTTGCTGATTATTGATTTACTTCAGCACGTGTTCGGTAGCTGAAGAGTTTCTGATACCTCAGAGAGGCCTTTTGACTTTCTGACTCTGATTATGACTTAGACTCAGATCGCGTCATCGGTATAAAGCGTATAGCTGCATCACTGTCATGCTCATAATCGCAGTAAAAGAACACCCTCTCGGGTATTATTGCCACAATATTCACAGCTGAAGTCTCTGTCACAGTTTATAAGAGGGGATGAATTCAAATGGGTGCGTCTCATTTGGCTTCCAGTTTAATTTATGGAAATTTATGGATATATGTAGCAGAGTTGAAGAAGTTGGACAAGCTCAGCGCTCTGGTGAGAAATCCTGTCCTTCGGCAAGTTTGGAGCACGCTTTGGAATCAGCTGGATGACTAACATGATTGCACAGTGTAGTGTTGTGCTCTCAGACACAGGACTGTGCAGTTCAGTAGCAGGTCCCAACATGATGCAGTAGTTATTTAACATATTACACAACACGGCAAATCTTTGTGTAAATCACATAAGCTGCAATGTAAATGTTATATTTCTTACAGCTAAACAGATATTGTCAAAGGTCACATTTTAATATTCTTCATCTAGATGTACTGATTGATAACGTAACTCCTCCCCGAAACCATGATTGTCCAAACAAAGTGCAGCAACTGTAAGCAGACCTGTCAAACTTTGAATTTCTACACATTTTGAAGCGCTGTGCAGGAGGCTTTCTAATCTAAAGAGTTGGGAGGGTGGTGTCTTCTTGTAAAGTTCACACTTTACAAGAGCTAGCTCAAACTTGAGTTTACAGAGATTAAAATTAACTACTTCGTGTTCATAGTTCACAATTTATAATTTTGAAGTTCACAATCCCAAAAAAAACATGTTCATAACTTCTGTTACTTTGATTTTTAAATTTAGTTGTCAAAGAAAGCCAGAGATGTGTTATACATTTTGTTGAGTTATGAACTTGAATTATCCCAAATTTTTCTAACAATGTTCTAATGTAGAGAAACTGGTAATTTCCTCAAGGTAACGGTACCTTTCCTGCTAACCATTGCTAGCAAGTTGTTAGTTGCACTAACTTTTGGGAAAACATGAGATATGTCGGAACGTGACTAAATGCAGTGTGAATAAAAAGTTAATATTACCTTGTCTATTTTTATGATTTCTGCTGAGTCATGTCAGATATATTTTCATCAGCTGTGGTGGTTGTTTAATAATGAACTCCTATGATCCACTTAACGACATCTTTCATATATTGTTTTAATGTGACCCCTAGTGGCAGAATTACACATTGTGTATTTAAATATAAGTCAGCTGGTGGTGCTAAGAGAGGTTTGATATCTATATTGATGTAATGGTGTGAGATATTCATATTTTTGTATAATTTTGTATGACCAGGATAACTTGTATCTATTAATTTTCAACAATTTGAAAATATTTTACATTATAGATAGAAAACTTTTCTCAAAGCAGCTACAGTAACTACACAGTCAACAACAGAAAGTTGTATTATTTCTGAGGCCAAGAAGAACCAAGCCCCCAGGAAGTGGGCTGGGCTTTGAAGCCAGTTTGGCATATTAGCCAAAATGTGTGATTATGATTCATGTGATGCACTGCAGCCCAAAAATACTTTTTCCAATATACTTACATTGTAAAAAAAAAATGCTGGACAACAGTGGGTAAATTCTTATGAGCATTTTGAAGTAGAAGAGCCTCAAGTTAGCCAGCTTGGCCGGAGGAAGCTTTTATAGGAATGGACGGAGCCTCGCCTCCAATATCATATCTAGTTCTCTTCAATACGTCTATGAAAAGAAACCACTATTGGTCATTTAGGATTGGAATGGCCACTGTTGTATTTCTCCACTGTGTTGCCAGATGGTATTAATAGTTTAGGGTAACATCAGCAGCTCTGTCCCGCTCCTTATTGGAATAAATGATGTTTACACTCCAACAACCACGGCTAAACCTATTGTTAGTTCTAATCCTCAAAGCCTTTTATCTTGGGGAAATAAAAATACAAATTATAAAGCATAAATCCAACATCTGCTCCTTGCCCATTATCTTATAGTTAGCTATCTAGTCTGATCTTATGCTCCACATCGTACTGCACTATAATACTAGAGCAACAGTGACTCTTTGGAGAGGCAGTAACTCAGTCCATAAGGACTTGGCTTGGGAACATAAGAGTTGCTGGTTCAAGTCCACGATGGACCAAAGTACAGAGTGTGGACTACTCGCTGGAGAGGCGCCAGTTCACCTCCTTGGGCAAGGCACCTAACCCCTAACTGCTCAGGTGACTATATGTATGTGTGCAGCCCCCTTGTTCTCTCTGATGCATGTCCATAGGTCCTGTTTGGGCGTGTGTGTATTTTCAGGCCTGTGTGAATATATATAAAAAAAAACAGGGTGAAAAATGTAATTTCCCTTAGGAGATTAATAAAGTATGCCTTCTTCTTCTATTTATACTCCCGTGTACAAGAACAATATGTTACTACTTCAGTCTCCTACAATGATCAGCAGCTGGTGAGGAAGCTGATTTTTTTTCTTCATACTTTGGAGAAACCAGCTTAATCTTTTATAATATCAAGTATGTAGACATTTGAATACCATTTTATGTTAACTTTGCTAGAGCTAATAAAATCTGCTGGTGACAGTTAAGAATCTATGATCATTACAGAGATATTTCAGGCTTTTTATGGAGCAGTGTTATAATATTTTCCTTGTTATTGGTAACAAGGTAATGAAGGCCTTGTGCCATTTTTTTTTATTTTAACTATCGAGGGAATCCTGAAAATATTGCTGGAAAAAGACATATGGTATTTTGCTTTTGCTAATTTTGAACCCTCATGGGCTACAGTGTATTTGGACACAGAAATAATGGTAGAATAAAATCCCTTTTAATGAATCGTCATAAATAATGGTGTCAAATTCATGGATTTGTGAAATAGTCTGGAGCCCTAAAAAACTTCTACAACCCATAGAGTATAGTTTCTCTTCAGTGTGCAGTGCCTAAGTTTGAACCAAACTGGTCCCTGTGTGTTTTTCTTGAATTTCCTCAAAGAGATTTTGAACTTCAAGGAATAAATACTGAGGACTTTTAGCCAATCTGAAGGTTTTTTTTTTCCAACAGCAGCCTGATAGCCAGCTCCTGATTGGTCACTGCAGCATGACATCAAGTTGCGTTTCTCCAAAAGTTCACCCTGCTTCAATTTCTCCACCACATGCCACTGCACTTTTTCTCATCATCCCCTGCAGTTCCCACCTTTGCCTCCAAAATGCCCTACCCCCATTCAAAATTAATGACATAACTGGCACTTACATAACTTGGCAGTATCGCCCAGTTCTGTCTGAATGTGGCCTTCTATGGAGGCCACCATGTTTCTACAGTAGCCCAGAATGGACAAACCAAATACTGGCTACAGAGAGGGCCTTTGGCATTTTTTGCAAGTTTCGCAGCCACCATTAATAGGTTCTCCTGCTCGCTTGGAAGGGGAGGGTGAGGCGAGCTGTATTTAGTTGGTTGCAGTCTATAACCTCACTGCTAGATACCACTAAATCCTACACACTGGTCCTTTAAAAATGCATATTTAAATGAGGTAATCAGAGGTCCTACTTTGTACATTCTCCTTATGTGTCCTTGTGCTTCTGTAATCACTTTATTACACACAAAAAAGAAGAAGATTAAATAATTGACTGCTTTGCTCCTTTGTCCCTCAGCATTATTGTCTTGAACCAAGTGACAGAATAACCAAAGAACCTCCAAAACTAGTGTGCAGTTTCCACCCACACCGGGATCGTGTGACTCACCTGGAGATGTGTTTCCAAGGCGATAGTCTCCTCCTTCTCTCTGCATCATCAGACTGCAGTGTGGCTCTGAGCTACCTGCCTGGAGATACTGTTGGTCTGTTTGGACAGGTACTACACACACAAACACACACATACAAGGTCATTTAAGTATACTGCAGTAGCTCGAATTACATAACATAACCTTCATGTTTGAAACAAATTGTTTTGGATGGCAGAGATATTGTTCAGCACCACACTGTCAAGGTAACGGCATCAGATCCTCGTGGTTCAAACGTACAGCGGTGCAGGCTGCCTCTGATAAAGCCTAACCTCCCACTCCGCAGCGTGCTGGTGGGTGGTAGCATCCAGTTGACGAAATGGATGTGAAACTCAGCATCAAGCCACAGTTGGGCGTGTGTGTGTGTGTTTGTGTCAAAGGAGGCCCATATTAAGTTAGCCTGGGGCGGTGTCTGCTGAGTGTTGCTTCATTTCAGTTCGCCTCAGGCCCACACACACACACACACACACACACACACACACACACACACACACACACACACACACACACACACACACACACACACTGACACACACATTCAGCCACACAAACACACCACATCCAAAAGAAAAGCATGCAGGAATAATAGCAAGCATGCATGTACAAATACATAATATACTGTAAACAATACAAAGAAATGTTTTCATGTTGCAATGTTCTCATGTGTTGCAACACTCATGCACACAGCTGGCTGACAAAAAAGCTGCCTGTTTAAATGTAGTCTGTGCTATTTTGAATGTATTACACTATGATTCTGTTTCATTATATATTACTGGATTCATAAAAGATCTGTGCAATGTTTATCAGTGGGAAATTCTGCAAACAAAAGACTAAATCCATATTCAGCATATCAGGTTATGATAGGATACGCTGTTAATTATGAATACTCTTTTGAGCAAGGAGAAAACACAAAGACAGTGACTCATATTAAAAATCTTCCCCCTGCAGTTTGATGGGAGTTTTAAAGGGTAAAATCAGTAGGTTTGTACCTGGACCCTATTTTTCCTTGTTTTTGTTTCTAAGTGACTAATGGAGACACAGATTTTTGAAATTGGTCCAGTACTGAGCAAGTGTGCTGTAGCCAGCAGAAGCTAAACAAGCTATAACACAATCCCTCTGGGCAACTGCACACTGCCAAAGTAAGTCCACTAAAAGAAGCATTGGGCAGTAATATATTATGCAGTAATATATTACTGTAATATTATTCCTTTACCCAGTAACAAGTAGTATAAGGGATTACAATCTCCAAAACAATAATTATATTACAGTTACTAATCCACTAAGTTGTTTTTCGACCTAAGTAAGCTATCTGTGGCAGGTCACGACAATTTCTGGCTAAAAAGCTAAATGAAAGTGGGAGGATGAGGGAGAAGGAGAGAGGCATACTTTCTGCAGGTGGAGGTGTTGTGAGTTTGTCTGGCTCCTCTAGAGAGTAAATATGTTGTAATGGAATGAAAACCACACACTGATAGGCCAACTTTGTTTCCACCACAGCCAACATCTGGACAGCTAACGACAAAAGCTTTCTGGGTGTAACAGTTCACTAGATCAGCAGTTGCTCTTTGGAGCGCAACAAGGCCATCAACAAGGTACAAAAGTAATACAGTGATATAACGAGTGGCATTACTGTTTTATTGCTTGTCACACTAACCAAACTCCCTTTGCAAAACTGTAGTTTTAACATAATCACTGCTTCAAACGTAACATAAATAAAACAAAACTCACAGAAAAGCATCTTGGCTTGTCTTTCCACTGCTCCAACAATCACCTAGGCTGGTTTGGTTGAAATAAACCTTTCATTCATGGTGTTACATGCAAAAATATTGGGTGAGGAGCAAGAGGGAGGACAGACATCAGAGAAGCATCGGGGGAGAAACAGCCAGAATATTTTCACATCTACCTCAGTAATTAAAGTGTTCATTTTGACCAAACCATAGTTGGTGATTGTTGGAACAGTGGAAAGATGAGCCAAGATGTTTTTGGTGAGTTTTATTTTGTTTCTGTCAAATTTGATTGAAGATGACCATGATGATGTTACATTTATAGCTTTGCAAGAGGAGTCTGGTGAGTTTGGTGAGAGTTATAAATCAGCTGTTTCTGGTTAAACAGTTGTGTTACTTGTGTTAAATTTTAAAAATAGTTCAGTCTCTGTAGAGACCCTCTCCATAATGTTGTTAGACACTTTTAATATCAGTCTAATGACGAAAACAAACACATTACTGTACTTACTTTGACCGTACACAGTTGCTTAGTGGGATTACGTTGTAGCTCCAGCACTCTCCCTCAATATTGGACTAATTAAAAAAATTGTTGTCCGAATTAGTCACATAGGCACAAAAATGTGGGAAAATATGACTGAAATGAATAGGTTCAAAAAGTCCAAAAGTCCATATGAACCTAGCAATCATGTGGTCACAAGGTCACCTCGCAAGCCAGCAAAATTTACGCTGATCCAAATTTTTCTTACTGTTTTGTCGTCACTGCTGTAGGAGGAACAGTGGTGCTTGGAGAGACCCGGACCTCCGCACCCACAGCAGGAACCAGAGCGGGACCGGGGAGACCACGAAGGGCAAGAAGACACCAGACAGGGAGGGAAGGGGTCGCCTCCAGCTCCCAGTGAGACACCCCCTGACCCATGACCCGACACCTCTGCAGAGGGTAGGGATAAAAGGCGAGGGAGAGGTACTGTGGGAAGTGAGCAGGACCAGACCTTTATCCAGGTGAAGGATTGAGTCTGTTTATAGTGCCTTGTTCCCTAAATGTACAGCTCCCTTTTCCCTGCTCTGTTTCACTGTCTGCAGTATTTTTGAATTTTCCTGTGGGTATTTAAGATGTTATAAATTAAAGGGATAGGGTTATTTGAAATGGGGTTTTATGAGGTACTTATCCATTATTGGTGTATTAAATATAGTAGATGCCTGTCGATAAACCCCCAATTTGAAGAAGCAGAGAGTAGCAGCACAGAAACTGATCTACATTAGTTTAAGGTGCTCTCTCTCCAAAGTCACCAAAGTCTTTTGGCAAAAACAGTCGTTTTACCTCACTGGAGCTGCTGGTCAAACAGATCTAGGTTGCGATAGTTCAGCAATGCACATGTTCTTCAAAGTTAAAATTACTGTTTTTCCTTATTGAGATTGGTTGGTTTGAATAGAGCAACATAAATCGGTGGTTTCTTGTCGGGAAAGGCTGTCCATTGACACAATAAAGTGGTTAAAATATTTTAAATATAGCATACACTTAAAATCATATTGATATTTTTGGAGTGGATATTTTTTAAGTGGGTAACTTTGTTCACAGCAGTCAATAGCTTAGCTTCAATGCTGGCACGGCCATCAAGTGCAGGCAATACCCCGACTATCAATAAGCACCTCCTATAACCCCACTTTCAATATTCTGAACTGTCCCTTTATAACGCCATGATTTCAAGTGGGGTTTCAGAGGAACTACTGAAACATTTAATTTTGTTGTTGCAAGTAAAAAGTATTATTTGGCAAGTTTTTCTTGATATTATTTTACTCTAAATTATATATAAAAGCACTCATAACAGTTGCATGAAGGGATCTAGGCCATTGTCTGCAATGTAGTCATAAAAACTTGAGTCAGAAAAACACCAGTAAATTGGAGCTCTTTCACATTTTATTTCTGTGCCTCAGGACAGTGTGGAGCGCAGCAGTGTATAGTCATGACTGCCTTTCACAACCGCAAAGAATGAAATGGCATTTGTGATGCTCCCAGATTTTTGCTCTGATGCTTAGAGAACAGAACAAGATCAGATTTAACATTATTTTTCTGGGAATTAGAGTGTGCCTCATGGTTGGAAAGTGATTGCATTGTTGTAAGGAAAAGTTGAGAGTCTTCACTGGAGTTCTCAAAGTTGGTCTCCCATTCACCGCCATTGGAGTGGCTTCAGGCTCGTACATCGTTTTGACACCAGACTTTAGAGGTTTTGATTCTCTCGTTTTCTAGACTTGTGAGATAGATTTTCATGTCACAACAGCTGATGGGCTCATCCTGGTGTGAATGCATTATGTGAACTCGAAATTTTATAGTCATTAAACTGAGACTTAAACATGTGTTGAGTGGATTCTACTTATTTAACTGTATTTGTAACTGTATTGTCTAACACAGTGACTCCAATTACAAACAAGTTTTCCTTCCTTTTGAGGTATGAAAGTTACTTTTTGGATGTACACTATTTTTCTCCTGCTGTCTAAAGTTTAGATACTCTTTTGTAGTCTTTTGACAGACACTTTACTTTTATTTGATATATTTATTGTCCAAATGGGATGTGAAATGATGGAGTATTTTGTACTTTATTTTTTAGCATTTTCAAGGGTATCAAAGCTTCACTAAGAGATTCTGGAGAAAGGTAGTCTTGTTCCCAGGTCGGCAAATTACCAAACACTTTTGATTCGTGGCTTGAAGATTGTTGATTGTTGAGTCTCATTCCCAGGTTGTAAAATACTTTGGCCGTGAGACTCAACAATCAACCATCTTACCAACCTGGCCAAAGTCTCCTGTCAAGGGCTAGATTTTCTAAAGCCTGAAAACAGAGCCAGAAGAACATAATAATAGATTAAAATTCAATGTACCGTCGTTGCAGAGTGCAAGAACTAACTGCAAAGAAAAGATTATTGCAGCTGCCTCAGCTTTGGAATGTGTTTGTAAGAAAATAAATGTAGGTATTTTTCATGTCAGTTAAATAAGTCTGTAGTACAGGATGGAAAATACAAGATCAAATAGGGCACTTTTTCCAGTTGAGACTTTTTCATTTTCAACTCCCTTATTTATGTGTGGAAAAACAAGGGCCCCACTTTTTTACTCAAATGAAGACAGACAGCAAAGTGATCCCAGCTCTACTGCATCTGCTTTGTGGATCACACACGCACACAAATCTGTGCAACACATCAGACATCAGACTTGACGAGGCCTATCCAGAGTCCAGCTGGTGAAGCTATAACATAATGAGTTTGTAAAATGTGCACATTGAAGAAATGTGCATACAAATCTCACAAGGCTTTCACAAATCTAGGGTTCCATTCTAGAGACCAAATAGTTTGAATGGTAGTTCAGAGTTTTTTAAGTGAGATTGTATGAGGCACGGTCCATGGTCTGAATCACCTGCAACTTGCTCAGATTCTATTAATTTGGTTCTCTTTCCTTACCTTTTGTGCTTCTACCATGATAGGTAAGCTGTGTAGTTAAATAGTTATATTTTCTGTCTGTCTTTATGACTGCAAGTCTGGACAGGGGCTTTTATTTTGAAAATTGACTAGATTCTCTTTGCTGTTTCTGTGTCTGACTTCCTGAGCTGCTTCTGGGAGGCGAGGTGCTGTAGCGATCAGCTTCAGCTGACATGGCACAACTGTAACACAACATAATCGCATTTGGTGGAATCAAGCTGTTAGTTTGCTTGTGATATTATGTGACTAACTAACCAATCAAGGCAGTGGTAGACTGGCAGCTCTTGTGTTCTGTAAGGTAAAGTTACTGGACTGAGCCTGGTGGCTTCCACAGCAGAGATCAGCAGCAGCACAGCAGTACATTGCTTAGCTTCCATGCCAGTACTCCTATCTGCTATAAGTACCACATACAACCCCACATCAAAAAACCCACACTTTTCCTTTAAGCAGGTGTAACATTTACTATGTTCATCATCATATTATAATGTGGTGACATCATCAATTACAGCTTCTGGAATGAATACCAACCTGATATCATGTAAAGATTATTATTGTTTAGTTGTACTGCCATTTAAACCAACACTACATCTTTTCTTTTCTTCAGAAGCAGACATTTAAGTGCCTGGGCTGGTGCAAAGACATTTTTACACACACATCATAAAGACAGGGGGAGAGCTATAAAAAAAAAAAAACACTTACAAGTTGCTCTTATGAAACTCAAAAATGATGTCAAAATAGAAACTGCCACCTCAGTCTAGCAAGGTACGTTCAGACATGTGTTTTGCAGTTATAGTGATGGATGTCCTCTTTGAGTCAGGAAAAAGGTGTTTTCCATCTCAGGTCAGCAGTAATGCTGTGCCCGTCCTGCCGTATAAAAGCTCTGTAGGGGTCGTGGTTACAGTCACTACACTTAGTCCTTACTGATGGTGTCTGAGAGAGACAATGAATGATGTCAGGCAATTAGTAAAGGTCAATCAAACATGTTTCCCTCAAAGCTCTCATCTCTATTGACTGACTGAGGCAGTTAGATACAATCATATGAAATAGTTAGTATCATTACACAGCTTTCTACTGATTGGTGAATTACAGCATCCTAATGTCTGGATGCAGTTCTGATCATAAACTCTCTCTATATATAGCATCTATATAACTATAGCAATAAAATCATTTTTAAATTAATAAAATAAAATAAAATGTAAGATCATCCTGTCAGGGTTTATTTCACAATAACGACCCACTCGCTGTACATTATCCCTTTCATAATGAGATGCAAAACCAAAGCTACAGCATGGAGTTAGACTGTAGGGAATGAGAAGACAACTTTTATTTAATCCTTAAAAGCCCACAAGTCATCATTACAGGACCATAAAACTGTAAGCAATCAAAAGAATGATGTAATATTAATCTATAGTGTGATAGTTTCAGGAGGATAATGAAAACTGTAGAGAGAATTTAAGTGTCTAAGTGAGCCCAAAGCCCAAGGGCAGGTCAAATGACAGAGGACTCCGTTTTAAAAGAATAGCAAACTTTTGAAACACCTTAAAACTGTGAACTGGAGAGAAAGTGCTCAGCAGGACTCTACAGGAGGAATCAATACTGACTCTGTGAATCTGTGTGTGTGTGTGTGTGTGTGTGTGTGTGTGTGTGTACTGTACTGAGCTCATCAGAAAAGTTTGTGTGGTTGATTTGGTGGAAGGGCCAATTGGCAAGTCTACACTGGGCTGCCAGCCAGCTACTGGGCATGAGGTGAGGATAGGGAATGGCCTCACTCCATCACCAGCTGAGTGTGTGTGAGTGTGAGAGAGAGTGTGTGTGTGCGTGTGTCTAAATAGCCTCAGTCCATCAGAGCAGCCATTTACCGGTGAGTGAGAGCGTCAGGTCTGTTCCGCTCACTCCATCACCGTGTGTGTGTGTGTGTGTGTGTGTGTGTGTGTGTGTGTGTGTGTGTGTGTGTGTGTGTGTGTGTGTGTGGGTGTGGGTGTGTGTGTTTGCGAGCAATACAGGAGTCATGGATATTGATGGGTCTGGGCGCTCAGTCTAATCTCTGCGGCAACACAAAGTACTCTGGTATCCACAGGAGAAATAAGACACTCTGCCCTGTGACACATACACACACCCGCGGAGAAAAAGTGCAGGATTTAATCTGCACGGTTTTACACAGCCATAAAAATCACTCCAAATTATAACAAACTAGATTAAAAGAGTGAATATTGGAAACACATCTAATAACCAAACGAGTCAGTGGAATTTAGACGCCGTTAAATTTAGCATCGGCTTCACACACACACATAATGTGGAGGTGGAAAAGCAATTACAAGCAGGCAGGTTGATTTTGATTTTAATTGGAGCTCTTGCTGTGAGCTCCACCTGTTATCGTCGACAGCCAACAAACATAAATGTGGAGTTGTCAGTCCTGCAAAACTCTTGCGCTCAGTTTAATCGAAATTCCTGCGGCCTAATCACCAGTTCCGACTCCAACTTCTTGTAATTAATTGGTTGAACAGTTTTAGTGTGAGTTTGGTGATTGGCAGTATTTAGTAAAATGTGTTTTATGAATATGATTTTTTTGGAGATCTTATACTCCACTTTTTGAAGAGACTTATGATGGAATCGGATTTCCATTCAGTGCTGTACAGTGTCGAGCTTTCCTCAACCTCCTTTTCATTGTGCCTGAGCCAGCCTCCGGGTTTATCCCATCCCTGTTTTCATGGAAATTGTCTTTTGCACTTGAGCTTCATATACACTTATAAATGAAAGCATTTATCAACAAAGTTTCGTTTCATAAAAACAATTCAGATTCATGCTTCTTTTGGTTCGTAAACTTTTAGGGTTTTGCGTGCTTCTCTGGTTTTCTGTTGAAAGTCCTGCAATGTGGTTTTTGAAACATTCTGAAGGTTTTTCACTGTCCATGTCAATAATGACAGTTGTTTTAAAGGGATGGTTCGGGTTATTTGAAATGCAGCTGTACAAGGAATCCCTAGTCAGTATATTACCTACAGTAGATGGTGGCTGACATGCCCCCAGTTCGGGGAAGCAACAGAAGTACCAATTTAGGTGTATGATATATTAAGAATGATATCACAGCTCTATTTTACTGTCAAAAAGTATTTTCTGTTGGGATCAAAACCAACACAAAAAACTAGACCTGTGTTGTATATGTTGTTGAGATATGTACTTAATTATCATCTCAAATGTTTCCAACAATTTTCCGAGAGAAGTCTAATTTATTCAAAGGTGTGTTTCCTACTAGCCGCTAGTTGCTGTACCTTGTGGGAAAACATGGAACACGCTGGGTACATCAGAGAGACATAAAGCAAGATGGTGACTAAATGTAACATGAATAAAACTTTAATAAATTACTTTGTCCATGAATGTGGTTTCTACCTGAGTCATGTCACCAGCAATAGTGTTTTTGTAACTTTTTTACAGCATCATCAAACTGTCTTTTGTTGTTGTTTTAATGTGAGAGAGACTTGTAGAGGCAGAATTTACATATTGTGCGTTACCTGCGTGTATCCTATTTCATGACAAACTGGCTGCTGTGAAAAAGGTCCACTGTTTGGACGAGCTGTACTTCAACATTTCCTAACATGCAAAAGCAGTGGGAAGTCACAAAGCACTTGTTTTTAATGTACAATCCTACCAAAATGTATAAAATCTTTCTTACATTATCCATACATCCATTATCTATAACTGCTTATCCTTTGCCGTGTAGATTTCAATGCAACAGTTATGACATTACAGTGTGATTTCCACCAAAATGTCTTCTTTTTTCCACAGTGGACTTTTTTCACAGCAGCCATATCGATATGAAATAATAATGATACAAATAGAGGTTCCCTTTTGTTTAGTGTAACACAACCTTTACAGTGAGCCAACATACACAATAGCAGCACTCTGACTTTTAATTGGTATCATTGGTAGCACCTGTGTTTACTCTATTATTTCATGTCAAAATGGCTGCGGGAAAAAAGGTCTATTCTTTAGTAACTTGATAGTCAAACTTTGACCTTAGTACTGCATATATGGTGTTTTTCTGTACACACACCTGCTGATAAAAATATCTTTGCATGTAATTGTGTTTTTCCACAGTAAAAATGGAGACTTCCTGCTTCATTATATGTGCAATGTGCATATTTACATACATTTCCTCTCCCTCGCACCCCTCCCTCCAAACCCAACACATGTGTTACTGATGCTGGATTGTAAAGGTGGAATTAGAGGTCATTATTATCAACATACAAACACGGTCACACACTTAAATATGCTGCTGGTACATTACATTACATCCTTCTTCTTCTTCTTCTTTTTCATCATCTGCAATTCAAAGTAGGTCCAACATGCAAATGATGTGTGCCCAAAAACGCCCAATTAATTTTATTCACTGTGTGTAAAATATGGGGCCACTGCACGACTGCAGTGTGTTGAAAGAGTGGAGTTAAATTGCTGGGAAGTGGGCTGATGATGCTAGCCTGCCGCTGCATGCCCCTGAGCCTGTGGCAGTGTTAGCATTTCAAATTGAGTTACACGCTAAACAAGCAAAGCAGCGTGCGAGCGCTAACTCATCTGTTTATAGCAGGGCCTGCCTTGTTTGTTCTCTTGATGTGTGTGTTTGGGTATAGATTTGTGTGTGTGTGAGTGTGTATGTGTGTGTATATCTGCTTCTAATTCTTTGTCTTAGTAATACGAAAACAAATTACATTCCTCCTTGTGTATCTTTGTGTGTGTGTGTGTGTGTGTGTGTGTGTGTGTGTGTGTGTGAAGGTATTTTCTCCTGTCCCCTTTCCCAGGAGTTTGTCTATGGGGCTAAACACTCATCATGTAAATCAGTGAGCTATTAGGAGCTGGCTCCTCTTCCTCGGCTTTCTTATGAAGATGAATAAGAACCAAGCCAGTGATAAAGGAGAGGGGAGAGGAAATGAAATGAACTCTGTGATTAAAGTGCACTGCTATATGGGCCTCTCGCTGCAGTATACTTATCTTGTGTGTGTTCACATAATTTGCATGCCTTTCAGCCTCAGTTTATTTTAATTTAGCAGTCATTTTGCACAGTTTTTAAGGTGACATTCAAGTTGTGTGAAGCTCTGTCTGTATACAAAGTGTGTGGATGTATCTTTATCATAATACGTGTGCAACTATACTGTACATTATACACATGTTCATGTAATTTGTGATACCATTAAATTGCAATTCCACATTAGGAGCTTTCACGCATCGTGCCTGTGGAGAATTAGGTCCATTCATTGGTGATTTCAACTCATAATTGAGGTTATGGTAATTGCAAATATACAGTATGTATACATGTGCATGTCCCACACATTAATTTGCCTGAAAGCTCAGGCTTGCAATATTGTCTTATCTGTTTGAATGGTGCATAAATCTACTGTATTTTTAAGATAACTTCATTTGTATGTATGAGTTTGGTGGCAGGTGGAATAGTTTGAGTCTGCATGCAGGCTGCAGCTCCGGCTGCCTTATTGCAGCATAATTACCATAAATCAAATTTACATTTGTCATGTAATTTAGTTCTGATCTTGGTATTGCCTGGTTAATTTTAGCGTCCACCGCAAATAAGATTTATTGTCATACAGATTAATAACTGGAACACACACACACACACACACACTCACACTCTCACACACGTACCTCCCACGCATGTCTCGAGGGAGCTATCATAATACCACGACTGCATGTGAACATCTGACACTTCAGATACAGTATTTCTCCCCTCAGCTTTCACTCTTGCAGCCCCACACTCTTTTACTCATTTTCTCTTGTGTGATTACCAGCCAATTTACTGAGAGCGGGTGCTGTGACTCAGATATGTAGATGGTCGGGAAGCAAAGCAAGAACTCATTCACATGACGGGACAAATGTCACAACACAACTTTCAAACTGAACGTGTTCCCAAGTTTGTGTTTGTGAAACGTTTTTAGACATATGTCTAGAATTATAAAACTGTGAATTTTTATGACAGAATCTAGAGACTCTAGATTGATAGATCTATGTAGGGGAGATCGGGGAGTGTTGTAACACTGGGTTTGTTGTAACACTGTCTGATGAGAAAAGTTTAGTAACTTAAAAGTTTGATCAGAAAAGTGCTACAGTGATGTCTTTGATTTTGGGCACTGCCACTTACTTATTGAGCTCACAGGAGAAGTGGCATGTCTCTGTGAGCAACTTTGTAGCTTCAGTGACTAAAAGACAGATTTTCAATAAAGAATATTTTAAAGATATTTTTGGTTTATCTTACATAGCTTAAAGTAGCAGTAGACGCTTTGCATTTACCTAACCTCAAGCTAACATCCTAAAGCAGTTAGCTATGTAATGCATGCTTGGCATGGGAATAGCTGTAATATTTCATTGAGAATTTCTGCATTGTGTGCATCAAATATTTTACAAACTCAAGGCAAAAAGAAGTGTGCATCAACTGTGTATGCAGTCAGTTCAGAGGCCTCAAACCTGGCAGCCATCTACATTTGCCACAGCTGTGTCAGTGATCGAACTCTTATGTGACACACACACATTCCGGAATTCAGTACACACACGCACACATTAAGTGTCACTTTAAATTTATTCAGATATGTTCTTTCAAAAAAGTTCTTTCATAAATTGGATAGTGTGGATCCTAAATCTCCAAATTAGCTGCCATTGTTACATCTGTTCCCAGCAACTCACCCCCAGTAGTGGGGTAGGTTGTAACAACTGAGATATTTGTATTTAACATTTACTTACATAATCTGTGATTGTGTAGGAGACATCCACGGGAGCTTTATTTGTTCTACACAAATATGGATATCATGTATCACAGTTTGAGAAGTCTATCACATACAAACACTGAGTTTGTGATGGTCAAACAAAAATTGTTACTCATATCCCCAGTCTTCCCTACTGTAAATGGTCCTGTCCTGTCACAGTAAGACATGCACTCAAAGCCAAACTAAGACTAGAAGTGAAGTGGAGCCAAAAATAAAGCCAGTGGGAGCCAGGTGGACAAATCCATAAATAAACACCATCTTTAAATAACCTTGTCAAATAAATAAAACAACAAACTAAAAGAAGGCACTTTCTGATTATTTCTTTCCCAATGTTTGCTGTGATTGACTTATTCTAGGTACATAAAGAGCAAGTCTTTTTGGGCAGTGTGGCCTGTCAGTGATACAAACACTTGATGTGGCTTTTGTAGTGCAGAGAATGGAGCTAAAGTTAGGTATTTCTCTGACTAAAATTTATATTAAGAAAGCAGTAACAAATGTCCTTTTTAACTTTAAACTCAAAATTCTTAAAAAAAAAAAGGTCCACAATGAAAGTGATACTAACAGTGTCTAATTTAGTTCTACTTAGCTGGGAAGGAGGGCCACCCACTCAGGAATATTATATAAAAATCTTATCCCTCTGTAGTCGACTGAAACAGTCTGTGTGAACTCTGTCAAGTCATGTACGGTGTGGTCACAGTATACTGTGAGGTAAACACTCAGCATGATGAAATGTATTATATTTAATAAGAAATAATTTCAGACACATTAGCATATATTTTTTTGTGCAATGAGCAACCAAGCCAACTTGTATGTGCATTACATTCATGACTAGGACTGCATATATTGTTCAGTATTTTTCAGTTTGTTTTTAATTTCAAATCTCAGCTTTTTCGGTGTTTTCCTTCCTCGCAAATAAGCGCATGGTGCCATTTTGGCTTTTCAGCTGGCTCCTCATTAAGACCTCTGTGTAATTTCATCATCTATCTTCAATATATTATTTCATGGCAATGATTTTGTTGTTTTTAACGTAAAAAGAAACAATTATCTGAACTTATCACAAAAACAAAGTGCCCATTAATAAAGAAGGCAGTAAGGCGATTAAATCAGAGGTGCTGATGGAAAAGATCCAGCTACAGATGCAAACTGACATCCTACCAGCTGTGAAATTATACAGAAAGACAAGGCACCACTAATTTGAATACGCCTGTTGGGGAACGGCCAATAACACTAAAGAGTTGAATCCAAAATGTGTTGGCTATAGTGCAGAAGTAGCAGCAGGTGACCACGACATGCTGTGGTCATTTTTAAAACTCCTCATCAATAAAGTAATAGTTTTGAGCAAATTAAAAATAGCAAAACAAGCTCACAGTCTTTTCTTGTACTTTATTATTATTATTATTATTATTATTATTATTATTATTATTATTATTATTATTATTATATGAAAACAATAAAGTTGACTCTTACCTTTACCCTTAACTTTACAAGTAGGTGCAAAACACTGGATAAAACACAGTAAGAAAATAGAAGGCACCTACAGACCACTGTAGCCGACACCACAAGGCTTCATTAATAACCCCATCCTATCTTTAAGAATTGGAAAACCACTATATTTCCCTTAATTTGTGGCCTGTTCATCCACCAGTAAACCTGTCTCTCCAGTGGCAGACTCAGGTTGTCTGAGGTACAGGGGCTAAAAGAATAAAAAGGGCACCCGCTCTATGCTGTGAGTCACCAGTGCACCCAATGTCGTGATGCATTCATGGTGAAAAACTTCCAGTCCCTGGTTTAGATTAATATTTTTGTTATTATTTGACTTAAAGTACAACGACTACAACACCTCTGACATTTTTTCACCATCTAGAACTAACTATAGAGTTGTTTTTTTTTTTTTTAAATCATGTTTTGTCCACTGGAAGGGCACCCTGCACTTTGTTGCTTTAACATGTTTTTTTCCATTCGAGGGGCACCCTAGTGAGTATTTCACCATGTTTTCTCCACTGGAAAGGCACCCTAGTGGTCACTTTGTCCACTGGCAAGGCATCTGAGAGGGCACTCCATCATTTCCCCCCTGAAAGAGCACCCTATAGGGCACTTAATCATGATTTCACCACTGGAAGGGCACCCTAGTGGGCACTTAATCATGATTTCTCATCTGGAAGGGCACCATAGAGGGCAGTTTATCACACTGTCTTCAACACAGAGGTTACTTTATTATATTTTATCTACCATAGGGGCATCCAAGAGGGAACTTTTCTGGCTTTTCTTTGACCATGAGGACACCAATGCTCCCCCTGTCCTGAGTCCAACAATGTGTGTCTCTGCCTGCCTGCTCATTTCTCTTTCTATCAACTCTATTTATGTATTCCTCAGAGCATCGGATTCGACGTGGATGCTGTCTGAATGAGTTTTTAATTGCATTATGATTACTGTTGCGCTTGTAAAGATGGAAATGGCTGGATGTTATATTTTTATGAGAAGGAGTAATAGCAGGGAATGGAGAGAGAGGGTGCATTTTCACCATGTTACAGGCTATTCAACCCATTCTAGCATGTTATTTACAGGAAAAGTGACAATCACTCAAATCAGGCTTATGTGCTCTGTTATTGCCCCCCTGAGAAAAGCAGCATGCGAGTGGGTGGATGAGTGTGTCCATTCACACACCGTGTCAAGTACAGTAAGTTAAAGCAGGACAGCATTTAAAAGACATTACCCAAAACACAAGATTTAGATGAAAACCATTCATCAGTGTGCTTATAAAACTGTACCTACCCGATGTGTGTGCGCACAGGAGTGCGACTATATGCACTTGAGAGTTTTCAGTGCGTGTGTTTGTGTGTATATCTGGATTGAATCAGCACAGGAGGGGAAATTTGACTTAGAGCAGGAAGATGCATGCTATCAGAATGCTAAGTAGCACTTTTAAACAGTCTTAATATTGAGAAGATGTAGGGCAATAAATTCCCTTTGACATTGCGCGATGCTTCCTTGGGGTAAGGCTGCTACTGATCAGCAGGTACACACACTCTTTGGTTGTAAATACCGATGCCCTCACTAGTCAAAACAGGTTTCTTTTCCACTTTATCTACCCTACTCTGTCCGACTGTGGGGGAGGGAGGGGGAAGGAGAGGGCAGAGGAAAAGGATATGTGTGAGATGAAGGGAAGTGTGAAGAGGACGGGTGCAGACTGAGCAAAAAGGACTGGGGGTGATGGAACATAGAAATGGAGAGAAACAAGTGAAGGAATAGCCAATGAGAGAGGAAACAAGAGGGCAAAGATGATAGGAGCGGAGAGAAGATGAAAAGAAGAGAGGGCGGAATCGGTAGATGGCAAGAGGCGAGGTGACTGGCGGATAGAAATCGGAGGAAATGGAGAGGTAAAGGAGATGAGGTGAGAGTGTAGAGGTTAGACAGAAAGGGGCAAAAGAGAAATTGTAGATAACAGCAAGAAAGATAAAGGGAGTGAGGTGAGGAAAGGACGAGAAGACCATTAGAGAGATGAAGAGACAACAAAGGATACGAATAGAAGAGTAAAGGTGATCAAGAGACGTGCTTCGTGTCCACCTGAAATTCATTAGCGAAGGCCTCACAACTTTGCATGTGTGTTTTCGTAAGACACACCGTGTTTAGTTAAAGTTTTAAGAAATAAATGTGGAATGAAAGTCGCAGAATATTGAATGAAAATCTGAAAATATGTGATAAAGGTCTAAGAATATGCAGTGAAAGTATGGGAAAGAATATGGGAGAAAAAGTCAAATTATTCTATCACCTCCATCCCATTTTCCTAAACTTTCATACCATATTATCTGACCCCCATTCCAAGTTGTCATACTTAAATCCATATTCTATGTCTTTTCAGACTTTCATACTATATGCTGTGACCTTTAATCCATATTTTTTAGATCTTTATGCCATATTCTATCACTTTGATTCTTTATTCTATGACTTTTATTTCCTATTGCATTACTTCTATTTTACATTCTAAGTTTCATTCCACATTCTGACTTTCATCTCATATTCTGACTTTTATTCTAGATTTCATTACATTTATCCCATGTTCTATGACTTTCCTTCCATATCATATGGCTTTCATTTCATACTCTAGTGTTTTATTCCATATTGTATGACTTTCAGTCCACATTCTGTGACTCCCATATTCTATTACTTTTATTTCATATGTTGTGACTTTTGTTCAGCATTTTTAGACTTTTATGCCATGGTCTATCATTTTTTTCTTTATTCTATGGTTTGTATTTCCTACTGTATTATGACTTTTATTTTATATTCTAACTTTTATTCATATTCTGTGACTCCTTTATTCTCTGACTTTCATTTCACACTGTATGATTTTTACTATATGACTTTCATTCCATATTGTGACATTTAAGACCAAAACTCACTAAAAGCCTCACTGCATGCTTCAAATTTAAAATTCCAACACCACAGATCCAGCAGCATTTTAGGAAAGGGCTTATTTTTATGCATATATGTATTTCTTTTCTTTGATAAAATATTGTCCTCTGAGGGGAAAAATCATTTTTTTCAGGTCAGTCCATATAATGACTTAACAGAGCATGATATTCATGTTTTTGTATTAAAACACCCCAGATAATTTACATCAGTTGCAGTCTGACAGTTTACATGGATGAGGACATTTTAGTCAACAGCAGACAGCAAACTGAACACTGACATACACTGAGGACATGAGGAGGGAGAGAGTGTCTGGATACTTCATCATGACTTACATTAATGCAGCACAGTGACTGAAGTTTCATGGAGGAGAAGAGCGTCTGTCTGTTTGTTACTGAGCCAGATATTTTAGTCTGCTGTGTATAAACCACAGAACCACGCAGGAACATCAGGAGTCATGATCAAAAAGTTTTTTATATCGGTCATCATTTCACACACACTTTCTCTCTCCCTCCCTCCCTGCTGCAGGTCAGCTTTTTTTTTCTTTTACCTGGTTTCAGGTGGAGCTGCCTGTTTTATTCCATGTAGCTCTCTTCAAACATGTATTGTAGGTGCAGGAAAAAAATATTCTGGTCCTCATTTGACACTCCAGAATTGAAGAGGGAACATCAAAGCAGTTTGACGCATGTCAAAATGCCATTTAGAACAATAGATATAGTTCAAGATGTGAGCGCCAGATACCTTTAGTGCGTTTTGGTCTTTATTCTATATTCTATGATGTTAATTAAAAAAATGACTTTGATTCCATATTCTATGATTTTCATTTCATATTCTTTATTGCCATCCATATAATAACTTGAAATTGATATAAGAGCATAAAATAGTTTAATTTGGCTATTGCAGGCAACTATTGAGAAACAAAACAACAAAAGTTAGATTGTTATGAGCCTAAAAATTTGTTATTTTCCTGTTTTACACCAACAAAGTGTCAGCTGTACCATGTCAGTGCCCTTTCCATTTGATTCCTGCTGTCCTGGTATTACATGAAAAGTGGGTTTATTGGTTGTTTTTCACCACTTGTGTGGACATCAATTTAAGCCTCCAAACAAACCTTGACCTTGGCAAAATCAAAAAATTTTAACTAAACACCATTAGAGTCCTAAAAAATCAGATTACCAAAAAATGGCTTTCTGGGAACCTATTTCTCCAAGTAGATTAATATAATTTCCTTGCCTAAATGAAAAGATTTGAACGTGTCATAATTAATTTCAGGCTTAATATTATCTAGACAAGCTATATCTACGTAAACTAATGACCACATGATCTGCATGTGTAAGATTTTCTCTCTTTTTTCACTCTGTTTCACTTGTTATGAGGTATTTTATTTTTGCCAGACTTTTCGTCTTTATTTCTGTCTCCACTCCACAGGAGACCATGTTGAACCTCTTATCTAACACACAGAAACATTTTCAAACATGGTTCCGTTTGGTGCGATCACTCAATTGGCCCCAACAGTTGCAGGAGATCCAAAATATAAAAGATTCAAAGTTACAAAAACTCAACAGTAAGATAGCCTGGAAGCTATAACGTTTGATGTTGCTGTCTATCCTCATATCACTGAAATATCTGTGTAACATTAACTCCGTCAGCTCTCAGAATGCACAGGTGGGGCTTGCATGTGCAGTTCTATGGCATCCATATTCTGTGCACAATCCTACTCTACACACATAAGTAGTCTGCTCTCAAACAGTAAAGGTCCCGTGCCATCTATAGGCAGTTCAGATTGGAGAATGTGGCATAAATATTCATATATTATTACTATTCTGGTACCATAGCTAGCTACTGCACCGTTCTCCTTAAGGCCACAGTGAGCTCTTCAAAGGAAATGGATTTCTGAGTACTTTAACATATATTATAAAGCCCTGCATTTTAAAAAGCCTGTTATGTATACTCTCTCTGTGTGTGTGTGTGTGTGTGTGTGTGTGTGTGTGCACTTGCATAGACCACATTGTCTTTTCTGAATGCTACAAACCCTTCGACTGAACCACTTTAGTGTGCAAATCTATAGAATATTCCATGTGAAAATGGAGAAATGCTCCACACACACACACACACACACACACACACACACACACACACACACACCCTTTAACTGCTCCAGGCTGGTGGCTTAACTCCTTTCATTTGCTATAGGCTCTCCACACACGCCGGCTCAGAACGTGGGGTGACAGTTTGGCCCCGTGGTCACATCCCCGTGGCTGATATCCCCTAATAATCTCCCTCCCCTTTCCATTCAAGCGCTAACTGGAAGCATGTGTGTGTCATGAAAGCTTTATGGGGTGTGTGCATGTGTGTGTAGAGATGGAGATAAGAGCAGAAAGCATGTTGTGTGACGGAACATAAGACAAATCACAAATACGTAGAATTCACAGATTTTAGCTGGTATTTAAATATTTTATGCGACTGAAATATTGAAGCCCTGCACCTGCCTGCAGCGTATATCTTTTCCACCCTCTCCTCACCTCCTGTTGGAGGTTTTTTAAATTCTGGACAAGCCTTCAGATCTCTCTCTTTATATCTTTCTTTTTTTTTCTTATCTCCTTCCTCCTGCGCCCTTACACTCCTCCATGCCCCCCTCCCCCGTATCCTGTCCATCATTGCTGCCTTCCTCAACTCAAGTAATCTCCCTCTTTACAGTGTCTCACCCGTTCTCTCTCATCTTCCATCCATCCATCCTTTCAGTCAACTCTCTAGCTGCTGCTTGTTTCATTCCCTCTGTTCCTACCATTCCCCCATGCTCCCTCTTTCTCTGCCCCCTCCTGTCTGTGCATCTGTAGCCCCCTCTCACACCTTCTCTCTCTCCGTCGCTCCCTCTCTCGCTGTCTGTTCTTCCATGAAATTAAAGCGCTCTAAGCTGCTGTTTAATCAGAGCCTGTTTGGAAAAGTGCTGCGATGACAGAAACTGTCCATCCCGGGTGCTGTGTCTATGTATGCATGTATGTACTGTTTATGTGTGTATGTGTGTGTCTTCATCATTATGATTCTATAGGCCTATATGATAAAGAGAAAATGCAGGAAGATGCATGTGTGTTTTTGTATGTGTGTGTGTTTAGATGGCCATTAATCCACAGATAATCAGTAGGCTATTAGCAGGTGGTGTGGCCTGATATTGTGATGATTAACTAAAAATCTGGATTGTTTACTGTTGGGAGCTGGATAAATGAACACAAATCAACGAAGCTAATTAAATACCATTTGCCGCCACAAAACAGTAGTTAATGCCTCAGTGTTTGAAATGACGGAGGTGGTGAAAGAGATGATTTTACTGACTAAAATGCATTCTTTCGCGTGTCTTTCCCTTATGACGTGGGTTTTGTTGGCGTTGAAAGGAATAATTTGACATTTTTCAGAAATACACTACACACTGTTGACAAGAGCTGCATGAAAACATTGATACCACCCTCATGTCTGTGCATTTAGTATGGAGCTGCAGCCGGGAGGTGATTAGCTTAGCTTAGCAAAGAGATTGGAAGCAGGGGGAAACAGCTAGCCAGAGTGTCCCAAAGTTAAAGAAATCTACTGTACAGCATCACTGAAGGTGACTAATTTTGCTCGGGTGTCTGTCGAAAAATCAAAATATGAAAAGAGGTTTTCAGTTTTAGGCGACTAGAAATCTCTAGTCGGCTAAAACTTGGTGAACGAGACTGTGGGAGTTATTTTACTGTGTTTGCCTTATCCACTTTTTTTTTTTATTATAGATGTGCTTCAAAATACTATACTGTGAAACCAGGTAGACTGGAAAGTTTGACGTGTGTCTTGATTTATTAGGGCTTATTGATGTCTGTACAATCAGCATGATATTCAATTCATAGTAATCATTCAAGGAAAGTAAAGTTTTTATTTTTCCATGTAGGAGCATTGCAGATGGTAATGGTGTTCTAGATAGAGAGCACGTTTGCTTTTTCTCCTTTGGGTGCACATTAGCTCACATGTCAGTTTCACCTGAGGAGTGCAGAGACCATTATAACCAAAGAATCATCACTATCTTGGGCCTTTAACTACCAGTCACCAGCAGGCAAAGTGGGGAAGAGGAAAGATAAAATTTGCTAGGAGAGTTTTTGGTTGCATAAAATAGCAAGATTAAAGAATTTAACTCTGACATGGCACATCGTTAGCATCTGCAAAATAGTAGGTACTTGGAACATCTATATGGGCAGAAATAGGTGAAATAGAAGTTTAAGGAGGGCCCTTAATTTGGGGCTCCACAAGAGGAAGATATATGGAATTGTATAACCATGAGTGTTTTGTGATTTTAGCTCAGTTTACTCCATGGAACAGCTCAGTTTACACATACTTCTTTTGAAACTGCAGTAAACCTATTTTGTATTGAGCTTTCTTTGACTTGTTTGAATTATTTGAGTGTAGTATCTGAGTTAATTTTGAATAAGCTGAACAGCTGGCAGACAGATAAACAGCTGTTTATCAAGAAATACATACAATATAGTGTAACTTTCCTTAACATTGCAAATCAGTTTTCACATTTCTTTTTGTGTATGAGTTTAACATTGGGTTAGTAAGTCAGCTTTAGAGGCACTTGTGTGTTGATTTTGCAATTTGGACAAAGTCTAGCTATTTCCCGCCATTCTTTATGCTAAGCTAAGCTAAGCTAAGCTAATTGCCCTATAAGTGATCTTGGTCTTGAGCTGCAACCTCTGGGGCTTCAGCTGCAGCTGGAGTTTCTCAAATGGCCACTTGAAACTGGCTCCAAAACCCAGTCAGTCCCTGTAAACTTTACAGCAGACATGTTTATAGTGTGGTACAAAATATGGTGTTGATCTCTATGGATAATTTCGCCCTTCATGAAAACTGCAGGGGGTTTGAATATTTAAATTCACACATTTAAATTATAGTTAAAGGTGTGCCTTCTTGGAGTGACAATGGTAGCCACTAGGTTGCTGCTTTATTTGGCTGCCTCAGCTTCACTGACGCTCCACCTCTTTGCCTAGTTTAGGATTAGGTGTGAGTTCACTGAGTCAAGTACTGCCAGGATAGCGATGGCTGAAGCCAACACACTTAGGCCTTTTCCACTCACATATTCCGATTCAAAGAACTAACTTTGAACCTCTCTAAGCATTTCGACCAAAAATAAATTGGTTCAGAACCTGAAATGTTGGTTCCCAGCTGGAACCGAAAAAAAAGAAGGTTTTCCTTGGGAACCAAAGTGGGCATGTCATATTTTACAGGCTGCTGTGCATTGTGAATTGATCCAATCCCTGATAACTACAGTTCCACTCAAAACTGGAGGAAATGCAGGTTCATAAGATTCCAAGAATCTTGAGTGGAACCAGTTCAAGACCCAGAGCTTATTTGGTAGAAAAGAGCCCACTGCGAGCTTCAAAACATTTCTTCAGAAAACTGTGTGTAACGTCATGGACGCCCCGTCCACTCATTATTACACTTCAAAGAGCTATAAGTGTGTTCTAAAAATATGAACTATTCCTTCAATAGAATACATTTGGCTTGCAGAGGAATTCAGATGGAGTTGACTGAGATAAAAGACAGAACTAATGCCAATGCTAACCTGGTGCTATTTTGAAACAGAAGGTGCTGCTGCTGGTGGTGATGCTGGTTCCAGCTTGAGTTTTGAGCTGTGTCCTTGGCACAGATATGGATATTTCAGTCTGAATATCTCTGTCTACAGTATATACTGTTGTATATTTACAACAGCTCCTATTTACAAAACCTTCATCCATTCCAGCTTTTACCAGTTATAAAAAAAACACAGCAGTGAATTGTGCAAACTGTTATATCCACACAGAAAACAAACAAGTACAAACAGTCATATCAGATACAATTATACAAACAAAGGCATTAGTCACACACTGTTGCTGTGTACGTAGAGCTCGATCTCACACAAGTTTCATGCAGGTATGCACACACATAGTTATAGAGAAAACAGAAACAGACATGATTGATTTGAAGTGGTTTCTTTCTCTTCATGCATGCATTTTTTGTAATAAGTATGCATATTTTAAATATGTTTGCCTATATTTTAAATATGTTTGTGCAGGCAGGAGTGGGAAACAAATGACATGTCATGTGTGATATATTGAACAGATCACATTCCCAGAAGTGTCTGAGCATTTCCTGAGCGCTGACCACTCCCCTCCCCAACCCGAGCGCAGAAAATCACAATGATAGCTTTAACGGCAACAGTCATTCTTCAGTCCGTAGCTCTCATCACTGTGGTGCAATCAATCCAGGATATTTTAACAGAGAACCTCTAGATGGCAGTAGAGGTGCAGCTCACTCACAAACTACTGTGATAGTGTGTCTGTGTGCAGGTGTGTGCGTGCACCTGCAAAAATCTGTTTGTGTTTGTGTGAGCGGGAGAGAAAGGGAGAGAGGGGTGTGCAAGAGTGATCAAGCAGAAAAAAAAAATCCAGCAGTGAAAGGTATTGGAGTTTTATTTTACCTGTGCTCCCACGCACATTGTTTTACAGACATTGGAGGGAAAATTGTCTACTCTAAATCTTGTTCGTGGCACCATTTGTCTCTATAATCCATGGCAGAACAATAGGCTGATGTGATCAAACAGTATCAGCTTGTTCCCTGGTTATTAAACATCATGTCTGACCCAGATTCCTACGCAGCAGTTACTGTCACACTCACTACCTTTCCTAGAGTTGGATATAATAGAATGGGGTAAAATAGAAAAAAAGAGGAATGACACATAATTTTATTTCGACGCAGCTTTAACAAGGCAGTCAGTGTTGCTGTCAAACCTTCCACCCCGAGCCAAAATTAGCAATTTATCATCGTCCAGCGGGAGGTGTATCCTCCGACTGTACATTTTCTAGTCCTTCTACACTCCTTCCTTTCTCTTAGTCACTTTTTGCCCAACTGTTCTGATCTAAAGTTTTGGTAGTCTTTAACAGTCATTACCTCTTTTTCTATTTCTTTCTTTCTTTCTTTCTTTTTTTTTTCTTTCTTTCTTTCTTTCTTTCTTTCTTTCTTTCTTTCTTTCTTTCTTTCTTTCTTTCTTTCTTTCTTTCTACCTTGTTGCTTTAAAGGATAAATATGCAATATATTTACTGCAGTGAATGAAAAGGACCATATGTCATCAACAAATAAAGAAACATGCATGGAAATGCTGTCTTCTCAGACAACAACAGCTAACACATTCTCCCTTAAAATTTCCATTCTGGTGCAGAATATCTGTTTTTGTTTGCCCGTTTCACATTTATTAGAGTCCAAATGAATGCTAAATGTTCTCCGATTGACTTGTGTCTGTTTATGAGTTGTAAAAAATCATTAATAATCTTTTGGATGGTGTAGATGTTTGTAACTGTTAAATTGAACAATATGCCAATGGGGTGAGGTGACAATGGGACTGAGTTGTGAAAGCAGCGGGACTTAGAAAGGTTTAATTGGCAGCTGTAAAAAGCTGATCAACTGACAGCTGACATTTTTGGGGGGAATCCCACAGGACATGGGATTCCCATGGAATCCCACAGGGATCAATTTCACTGGACAGAAGAGAAATGTCAATATGAACAGGCAGGAGCAGGAATCATAATAACAATGGGTCAGTTTTTTGCAGACACTTGACTGTGGATTGATGGGAATGGGATGGTATGGGAGCCATTCTTCTGAGACTGGGACAGGACACAATTTTTTTTTACTCTGTCATGGGATTGGAATTGAACAGGAGTGAAAATCCGCTCCTTTGTCATGCTCTAGTCAAGGGAGGAGATATACTTAATATACTGTTTGTGGCTCCAACCTGCTATTTGGACTGCAGTATTCATTTCTGAACACTATAGGGACTTAAATATTGCTCCTTTACCTTCACCATCCCCGTGTCCATCTATCTTTTATTTGATCAGCTGATCATTGGGGTCATTGTATAGAATCACTGCCTGCCATCAACCATCTCTTAAGCCCGTCTATCTGTCAGATACTCATCTGAGCGTCGACTGATCTGAGCGATGTGTGTGTGTGTGCTTTGTCTGTGTGATGTCAGAGGGTGTAGCACAGAGCCATCACCTTAAGCTACTCCACATGATGAAGGGTCACTCACGTGCTTTTCCCCAGCACCCGCCCTCTTCCTCCTTCACCTCTCACACTCATCCATCTCTCCCTCCTTTGCTCCTTTCCTCCCTGCTTCCCTCCCCCCCGTTAGTCAACCTCTCAATTTCTCATTTGGCCTTTGCGTTCAGCCCTCTGGCCTCTCTCCCCTCCAACAGAGCTCTCATTACCTCTCTTTCTCTGTGACATCCAATGACGGGCTGGCCATCACTTCCTGACACCTCGATATTCTCCTCTCTTTGTCTCTGTCGCTCTCTTTTTTCCTTTCACTCATGCTGCAACTCTCTTTGTCACCTACTCACTCCACTTTTGCTTGTCCTCTCTAATTTCCTATCTACCTTTCAATCCAGGCACCTCCTTACTGTCTGTTGGTAGTTTTTCCTTCCATCTCTGCTGCTGGACTGTGCTTTATGTTTTATTCCTGTTTCTGTCACTCATATATCCAAAGTCAATGTCAGTCCTATTTATGGGTTTAGATATATGCAGCACATTAGTAAGTCTACAGCAAATGTCGCATATTTTACCATATTGCTATTTCTGAAAAGTAGCATCCATTTATTTATTGCTCTTTTTATTTATTAAGTTTCAGTTTATTTGTTTCTTTTATTTCATGTTTTATTCCATCCAAATGCACACACACACACACACACACACACACACACACACACACACACACACACACACACACACACACAGAAATTTGTGTTACTATATTCATGGGGACGTGTCTGACTTAATGCATTCCCTAGCCACTTACCCAAACTCTACCCAACACAGCTGAGTGCCTAACCCTAACCCTTAACCTCACCCTTAACCTAAAACCAAGTCCCTCAAACAACCCTTTAAATGGATAGTTCAGATTACTTGAAGTGGGGCTGTACGAGGTACTTATTGTTAGTAAGTGTGTTACCTACAGTAGATGGAGTCCGGGTGTAGGAAACAGTCATTATTGATTTTTAAAAAGGTCGACTTAAAAAAATCAATATGAGTTTAAGTGTATGCTATATTTAGGTTATTTTCACTGACAGAAAAATGCCAAATATGAAAGCCGAATAGCTCTCTCTCTCCAAAGGAACCAAACTCCATGGGTGAAATCAATAATTTTTCCTTGCAGAACAGGGTAGCTGCTGGTCTAGCACTGCCTCGATCTGTTGGTTTATTTGTATGATTGTGTGACTTTGGTGAATCGAAACTCTCTTTTTAACACACAGAGGTCACAAAGTAACATAAACAAAGAAGTAGATCAAGGCAGTGCTAGACCGGCAAGGTAAAATTACTAATTTCGCCCATGGAGTTTGGTTGGTTAGGATAGAAAGCGATATTTGGCTTATATAACAGTGGTTATCTGTTGGCAAAGTGCTGAAAATATTCTAAATATAAATATAAACTAGAAATAACCCAAACAATCTTGTTAAACTTTTGTGGTCCAGCATTTTGCGTCCCACGATGCTCACAAGTACAGTGGGCTCTTGATGGACCCCATGAATAAAGGTGAACAAGCCAACACACACGCACACACACACACAATATCAGCCCACAGCATACACACCCTGTGGGACCCTGAGTGGAAAGTGAGAGGAGAATAAAGACATCGTTAGAAGACTCAGTATGCTGGACTCTCTTCATGATGTCAAGGACTTCCTGTCCATGTTCTCATCCCACTGTGGCCCATAGTGATGGCGCTGATCATCATTCTCTGCTCTCGCCTCTCTACCTCCTCATCATGTAAGTCACATCCTTTAGACTGGCATGTCCACTGAGTACGTCTCTTCACAGTCATGGCCTGAGAGAGGCTTTTCAGCGATGAGAACCTCGGCGAGAAGGAATCTCATTATTTTCAGTGGATGGGATCTGCTGCTGGATGTTCCACACAGACGTGAGGGTAAATTACGGTTGTAGCTCTTGAAACGTCTTTTGCCAGAAGTTAACAATATCTCAGATTTTAATGAAGGAGCGCTGCAGTGGTTGCAGGCTGTGGGTTGTGGGCAGAGTTTTATCATAAAAACAGACGTTCCAGTGCCTGTTTTTGATTAGTTAGGTCATGTTGAAAATTGTTGTACAATTTCAAAATGAACACTTAAATTTGACCATAGATGTGTCACTGCACAGTAATTAAGTCTAATTTACTTCCACTTACTAAAATGAAACCCGCATATACTGTAGCTGTGGAACTTAACTCACAGAAATACTCATTGGCCTGGCTTGGTGGGACAATAGCACTTATTCACAGCAGACATTTTGGCATGTCAGTGCTGGAAAAGGGATAATTAACAACATAAATAACGGGTGTATTCCATTTAGGTGAGCCAGTTCCAGACTCCTGGTATTGTGTGTGCTGGCTCAGTGGAATTGCTTACTGGCACACTTTGCAGAATATGGCAGAAATTGGAATTAAAGTACCTTTTCATTAGTGAATAATCACCTGAAAATAAGAATCTTGTGTTTTTGTTACCTTAGAATGAGCCAGTTATATTTACAGAACCCAGAACCAAACACTGGTTTTAGATACAGCACACATTTCTGTAGGTTCTCCTACATGCTTGGAAGTGGAGAACATGACAAGGTGTACAAGCTCACAATTAGATGCCACTAAATCCTACACAACAGGTGGGAAAAAGTTTTTTAAAACTATTTTATCACATTTGATGAGCGGCAACGTGCAGCAGCGTTTATAAACTGTAGCTCAGAGAAGATAACTGCGTTGTGCGTGAACATGATCTTGATGTGTGCATGCACACTTTACTTCAGCAGCCTCTGTGGAGACCGGTCTGACTGTCCAGACAATATATGGATATGAGTATTCAGATTCTTTATTGATGCAAAAGTACTAATAACACACTGTAAAAATACTTACTGAAGTAAACGTATGGAAATATTATCAGATAAGTGTACTTAAAAGGTATTCATGTTGAAGTAAACTGTTCCCTGTCAGTGTTATTATGCCTGATGTTGTTGGATTAGTTTTATTGTTTTAATGTTACTGCTGTATATGTTTAAGGTTGAGCTAATTTTAAAGGGATAGTTCATCCAAAAGTTAAAATTCAGTCATTATCTCCTCACCCTCATGCCGATTGAAGGTCGGGTTTAGTTTGTTAGTCCACAAAATGCTGCTGAAGCTTCACAGGAAAACAGTGTTGCAGAATCTCCCAAACAGTGTGAGTGAACTGTGACCAGTTTTCAAACATAAAAAACACCTGGAAAAAAAACATAAGATGCCTCCATACTGCTTGTCTGGTCTCATCCAAGTCTCCTAAAGTCTCGACATGTCATTCACACACCATCACGACATGCACATCCAGATCAGGCAGTGTGTGTGTGAACATGGTTCTGAGTTAAAGATCTACGCTGAGGAATCAGACTGAAAACATAAATAACATTTTTCAAGTCAGCTTGGCATGTTGGGGTTTTAGGAGACTTACACCAGACAAGTAGACTGGAGGCATTTTATATTTTTTTCTGTTTCTTTTTTTTTTTTTTAACATGTGAAAACTGTTCACCTTTCACTTCTGTTGTTTGGGAGATTCTGCAACGTTTTCCTGTGAAACTCCAGCAGTTTTTTGGACTAAAAAACTAAACCTGGTCTTCATTTGGCATGAGGGTGAGACTGAAGTTTCATTTTTGGACCATCGAATGTCTGTTGCATCACTGTCCTGTGAGAACCATGTATCTCTAAAAAGTCAGAAAACAGCCTTTTTTCAGCTTTGTGGATTAAAAAGTACAGTATGTGCCTCTGGGATGTAGTGTAGAAGCATAAATTTGGATGAAATGGTACTCGAGTAAAGTATAAAATAAGTACAGTACTTGATGTACATGTACTTAGTTAAAGTCCACCACTGATTACAACTCTGCACTAATGCAAGATGGAAATTAATGGACTGACATTCACTGATGATTGATTAAATATTGAATTTAAAATCAATTAACTGACTAATTACCAGGCAGCAGAGCCAAAGCTCAGTGTTACTTTATATGTATCGGTTTTTCTATATTTTATATATTCTAAGATTTCTTGTTCATATTAATGTCAATATTCACTTATCTGAAGATTCTTCACAAAATATTCTATTCAATAAATATTGTTTTTGTTGTACCTCATTCTGTTCTATATTGATCTTATTCTTAGATCTTATTCTTCAACTGACAGATGGAGCAAACTGGGGAGGGAGGACTGTAGTGGAAGCACTTGGGTGTAACTGTGTGGCAAACGGTTTACATGGCTCTACGGTCAGTTAGCAGGGCCCCTTAGCAGAATTTGCTTAGGGCCCAAAGGAGGTCTGGACCAGCTCTGGACAACAGTTAAATCAGAATCCTGTGTGTGTGCTTGCCTGTATGCGTGTGTGTGTGTTGGTGCGCTAGCTTGCTCCATTTAACTGTGTGTGACAATATATCTCTGTGTGTGTGTGACTTGTTTTTTCTCTTGTTAGCGGCTGTGAGGCCTGAGGACCAAGTGCTGAAGCGGGTCAGGTCACCACAGACCCAGATGGTAAGACAATACAAACTCTCACATCAATGGCCGACTTTCTCTGAGCGACAGTGCAGCTTTCTTTTTTTTTTTTTTGGACCAATTGATCGATTTTTATGGTGATGCCTAGAAGAGAAGCCCAGAACTGCGAAAAAGCTCAAACCTTAAAGGCATAGTTCACCCAAATGTCAAAATTGAGTCATTATCTAGACACTCTCATGCTGATTGAAGGTCAGGTTTAGTTCTTATTTCCATTTCCTGAGTTTCACAGGAAAACAGCATTGCAGAAAGTGTTTGTAAGTGTTTTATGAACTGGTAAAGTAAACCCAACTCTATATTGGCATGAGGATGGATAGATAATGATGGAACTTTAATTTTTGGGTGAACTATGCCTTTAACAATGATCTGTCGCAAATCCAGGGTTCCCTTCTGGACATGTATAGGACAGGCTCGCTGCAGCAGAGGGAGGTCAGTTGTAGTGAGTTTCTGTGGTTACAGCGACACTCTCACTTTGAACCTTTCTGTTGGTTGAATCTTCTCAAAGAGTGAGTGAGCTTCTCTCACTCTTTCTGTCCAGATCTCCTGATCGAGACGTTCATGTCGTCTCTCACTCTCCCTCCTGATCTCTGGCTCAGTGTGTTCATATACAGATCTAACAGAGACTAAGTTGTCAACTTTAGCGTTGACACAGCAGAGTGTGGGGATCAGCTTCACTAATACAAGGGGAGACGATGCCATCCACAGCAGTGCAGGGGCATCCACAGAGGCGAAAATCCAGTCCCGATTAGAGGGGAGCGCAGCGGCCTTCAACAGCAAACCACTACAGCCTCCTGGTGAGCGCATGCCTAGGAGACTTGACGTTTTCCTTATTAGGAGTGGGAGGAATCAAATCATTGATCTTTGTTCTCTACATCTTGGCCCTTATTTCCAAGTTCAAGTTCGAGTTAAAGTTTATTTAATTACTCCAGACCACACAACGTGGTATGGAACGCAAACATGAAATAAAGCAAAAACACAGTGGTAAACGACAAGAATGGACCAATATGACAAACTAGATCATTTAAATAAAGGCAGGACATTGCTCAGAAAGGTACCTAATTTACCTACTACTCTAGGTTTATGTGTCTGCAGTAATAATATGAGTTTAAACATAGACAGATGGAGGAACAGCTCTAATCCTCCATCTTGCAAGCCAGAAAAAGGTAAATATGACTATTGTAAGATAAAACTGTGCAAGTCACTTTGAATTTAGACAGTTTAAAAAGCTGTTTTAGTTTGGAACTAGTTATGGGCCTTTGAATGTTTATTCATTGTGTTTGATATGTTATTATTAATGCTTGTTTTTTAACTGGCCCCTGGCCTCCTGTCAATTTACAGAAGTGGCCTTCAGGCAAAACAAGTTGAGTGTCTCTGGTTTATATAAATGTTAAGACTGTTTCAAAAAATAAGCCAAAGCGATTGAGAAAAGCTGGAAAACTGTGTTTAAAGCTGTGTCAGGAAGTGACCTGTCCCAGATTATCAAATTCAGGCAGATTTATTTAATTAATTTAATTCATTCTTAATTTTGACATTGATTTTAGGTTGCCAACTTTACACCTGACCAATAAAAACTAGCCTTTTGGCTAATTCTGGCATATTTACAGTAATGTTTATTAATATACGCTTTTCCCGGGAAAATAACTAATTAATTAATTTTAATTAATTAACCTCACACCCCTGTCACCTGTCCATCCTGACAGCCAATCACTCACTGGTTTTCGAGTAGGCGGCCCACGTAGCTTCCTTTTAAATGAGAGGTAAAAGTCGTGATGACGTCTGAACGCCGGGGAGTGAAGAAGACCCAGTCAGTCCTCCGAAAAGAACCAGCTGATCAATAAACTCCCTCCATGGCAAGGTGAGTCTGCGGAAGCCAGGTCTTTGTTCTTCCCTTTCTTGCCATTTATTTTCTTCTTTCACAAACTTTTGGGGTCTGATTCTTCTGTTTGAGAGAAAACTGAACTGAACTGTTGTCAAGTCTAGAAGGGAAGCCTTGATTTGTGGAACTCTCATGAGATTTGTGCGTCTGTTTCTTCATTGTGCACCTTGTACAACCCAATTTAGTTTTAAGTGTGGGAACGCTATGGTTAAATAAATATGGTAGGTTTAAGGACATAAAACACTTGGTCAGTCCCAACTTTTTACAGAATCATTGTCCCCATTACTCTGGATTACCCTTAGACCTGCTGCCATCAGTTTCTCAGGTACTATGTCTTCAGTAGAAGGTTGCAATGAAAACTGCTCAAAGTGAGGTCTCTGGGACATGGGAATGTAATTCTTCTTCTGGCTGTGAGCACGACAAAAACAATGCTGTTCACCTCCAGAGGCCATTTTCGCAGAAGACATTTTGACATGGCATAAAAAGCATAGATGAAACTTACTGTTGATGATGGCGCTGTTCCATTTCAGTATACCAATAAGCAAGTGAGTTTGCACAATACTTGGACCTGCACCTGACACATAGAAATGGATACCACAAAATCATACACAAGTACACTACTCAAGTAAATACACTCAGTTACTTTCCACCATTTGTACATTGGTACATGGGTCCTTTATGAGGTCACATTAAGCCTTAATGGTTATTTCTTTCTAATCTCTTCTCATCTCCATCAGGTATTGAAACATATGTCTTTTTAAAGCAGTTGCAAATGACACATTTCCTATAGCCTTTATTGCAACGAGAGCTGTGGCTGTCCAGAGATTTCTCAGCTGCTGATGAAGTAGTTGGCCATTTAGTTGTCTTAAAACATGAAACCGGATTAGTACTATTTTTTGTTTTGTTGTTTTGATCTTTCTGCATCACATTCCACACATCTTTTCTTCCTTCTCTGCCTCTGCCTTTTCTTCTCCTCAATTTACTTGGCATAATGATAATGACTTGCCTGGATTATTGATTGATTTCAAGTTATTCATTAATTATCTCTTTGTGTGTGTTTGGGGGGGGGGGGGGGGGGGGGAGGGGTATTTGAGATGAACTCATATAACATATGATTAAATGACCAAGTGAGTTTTATTTGTTGTAGACAAATATGGGAACGATGTACCAGGGTTTGAGGAATCACTCATTTACTATGCTTTAACAAAAAAGTGTTACTCTCATCCCCAGTCTCCTGTTAGTTTTGTTATACCTGTTAGGGTGGGATAAATCACAGACTTATCAGTTTTATCAGTAGATGAGATTTATGAGTGTAATCAGCCAGCATAACAGAAAACACCCGTGTAGGTGTATGGAGGCTTTAAAACATTAAGTTGAACCAACATCTCTTCAGTTGAACATTACAAATAGATTTACATTTTCTCTGTTTTAAAAGTCAGTTTTTCATTTCAAACAAAGAAATAGCTGATCTTGTATCTTCAGGACATGGACAAACAAAATCAACCAAAAAAATCCCAAAGCATATAATTTACACAACACTGACAAAAGACTACCCGTGAATCTTTGTGCAAGCAGCCTTCTAAGCTACTCAGTTACTGTGTGACACCTATCCATAATGGCAAACTATCTACGATAACAATGTTGTTATTGAAAAATATTAGCAATAAGCTGTATTATTACCCCAAGTGTACAGACATTCTTGTGAACCACAATGGATCATTTGTAACTTCACGAGGAGAAGACCCTGACGTACCCTCTAACTCAGAAACCAAAGGCAAAAGTGCAGAGGGTGATGCTAACATGGCTAAAGTTAGCCACGATGCTGTCCCAGCAGCTACAGGTAAACCTAAAGGAGCGAAGCCCAAAAAATATTGAATGCAGTATTTGTATAATGGGGTCCCTGCTCCATCTCTCTATCAGCTGGGGTCCATAGCCAGAAAAAAAACAAAAAAGTTGATCATACTCTTTTCAGTCTGTTCATGGAACTCATCATTTCAAGTCATAACAAATTAGAAGAACTCGTGTTTACAAGTTCTGAAGTGTTCTGAAAATAAATACTAGAAATTTTAAGTCTAATCTGTGTGACTAAATAAAATTTGTATATTTATGCTAAGTTAATGAGAAAAGATTAGTTGACTCCACTAAACTCCTATATGATTTTTTACACTGTGGTGGTTCGTGCTGCTGCCTTGACAGTCAAAGCAAGAAGTTCCTGAATCATCGGCCAGCTGTTTCTCCTTGCATGTCTTTTCTGCTGCTTACTCTGTGTTTTTCCCCCCACAGTCCAAACACATGCAGATCAGGTGAACCAGCAGATTAAAATTGCCCATACACAGCGTTTGCCTGGTGTTAATCCGATGATGGACTGGTGACCTGTCTCCTTGCCATTTGTGCATGCAGGGATAGTCTCCACCCCCCCGTGACTCTGAGCAGGAATAAGTAGGTATAGGAGATGGATGTGCAAAAGCTCCCGACCACCTTTTTCAAGGTTATTTAACAATTTCCCCATTATTTCGTCAGTAGACTCCCAGGATTATCTACAACCCCCCTGTGCATACCAGCAGTCACAAAAACGGTGTTGATTCTGGCTGGCTGACTACTTTCTCTTTCCATCCTTTCTCTCTCTGTCCCTGTTGCTGCAGCTCTGTCATTGCTAAAAGGTTTCCAAGCATTGCCAAACAGTCAATATATATCCAGCATGAGGCCGCCGAGGAAGGTTTAACCCGGCAGATGACATTCAGTACAGCGCCATAATCATTGCCTCCTAATGAATTAAATAGCCTTGACATTTCACAGCACGCTTGTCCTTTTCCTGCAACTGCTCAGCTGTTGTATCCCTCCTTTCATGCATTCTGTCGCTCTCTTGTTCTTGTTCTTTCTCTTGCATTGCTTTTCCATGAGCCTTCTGGCCTCTTGCTATCCCCCCACCTTCCCTCCCTACCTCATTTCTATCCCTCTCTTACTCCTTCCCTCGCTTCTTCTCACTCGTCTGCTCATCGGTATGCCGCTGCACGCCCAGCTGTCTATGCAGGCAGAGCTGAGAGAAGGAGGGAAAGAGGGAGAAGGAGGGAGGGATGGAGGGAGAGAGTCACTGTTTAGCAGCAGAGACAGAATCCAGCTGGAGGGTCATGACCCTAAATGACCATCCACGCTCACACGCACATGGGCACGCTCAATAAGTCATACACCCACACTTCCCTGATGGCAGGAGCAATAGGTCATACGCCAACAATGTAGGGAGAGACAAAAGTAGAAGAAGGGAGAGAGTGAAAAAGCAGGATTTAGGGATGAGGTGGAGGTGTGTTCACTGCTTGCTGAGCTATAATTGTCCTGTGGTCTGGTGGGGTGGCTGGCGAGGAGGGATAGAGACGTAGAAAAAAGAGGTGATGGAAGGGGCATGGCCTGCACTGGAGGAGTGCTTTTGCTACAGTGTCAGAAAGTTTCTTTTGTCCTGGAATACAAATGAGGACTGGATGGATGACTGCCTGGCTGCACTGTTACGGGACAGACAGACTCATGTATGCACAAGCACAGCCTCCGGGTCTGTTCCAGTTTCCTCCATTAGGCACATAGACGTGTGGGGCTGGGTATCGGTTAAAAATTTAGAACACCAGTACCAATACCATCGGAGTACCTGATACCAACGGAGTACTTCATTTGATAACTTTTTCTGCTTAATTTGATACCCATATATGAACAGAAACCGTTCCTGAAATAATTCGGCCTTCTACATTTTGTGCATTTTTGTCACACACGTGCATTATAGTGGTATATATATATACATATATATAACTACTACACAGAGTTTGCCTCTATATGACCTACATATACAAACAAGACCATCAGTAAGAAGATCCACCAGGTTGGATGTTTATTGAATTCTGATGAAATGAGCCCATGTTTTCCCAGCAAATGTTAGCCAGATAAAAAGAAATAAGAGGAGATTTTTATGCAGATGATTTTGTTTTTTACTTTATTTATTGTGGTTATTATGGTGGAAAAATGACCAGTCAACAAAATATGACAGTTCCTTGAAGTAGATTTAAGGTTCCATTCCATTTAGTGATGCAGAGCCTCTCCATGCACAATAGCAGACAGAACTCTGACTTTGTTTGACCTGAATGGAACAAACTTTAAATGTACGATTTATAAATTCTGCCACCAGGAGTCTCTCCCACATTAAAACGATAACAAAATACATGACTTGACGTTGTGAAGTGACATAGGATCACGGGATCACTTTCAAATCTCCACCATTGCTTATGAACATCGAACCAATGTGACCGAGGCAGAAATCATGTCATAAACATTGTAATATTACAGTTTTATTCACATTACTCTTAGACACATTTGCTGACTGTTGCTGGTCTGTTGGACTACTTGAATTTCTTTATATATTTAGGAGAAACTAATGAGAGAAAAAAACAATGCCTTCAAAGACAACCTGAAACATTTGCTTGGATGATTTGTGATAAAACTGCATTATAAACTAGATCAAGGAAGTTTCATATAAAATATAGAAACAAAAAATTGATCTTGTGAATAATGCACTCAGAGTAAAAAATGATTTGGATTGCAGGTGTAATTTTTGTGGAATGGTCAAGGAAAGCATCTGCCATTGAATCTTTCAGTATATTTACACTAGAATATTCTATGTCTTGACACTAATACTTGGTACTGCTGAAGCTGAACTTTTTCCATGTTTTGTTTTATTTATATGACGCATAAAAAATGTTATTTTGTAATTCAGATGTTTGGTTTACTTGAGAAATATCATATTCATACAGCAAAATGGTCAAATTCCATGCTAAATTAATATTTTTCCCCTGAATGTTTAATGTTACAGCAATAGCTTACTCTATGTAAAATTAAAAAACCCTGGCAGTGTAAATAGTTAACCATCTTGTCAAGTTTTTTTTTTTTACTCTCTGTGGCCTTTTGACTTTTTAATAATTGAGATTTCTCTTCGTTTGTAAGTACACTGTAGACTTTTACATAATGAACAGCTCCATGGTGGCTCAGTTTTCCTGTAGACAAACAAAAATAAGCACTGTGGACACACATGCACACTGTGCTGGTCTTATCAAATTCATTCTAGCACATTTATCTTGCGGGGCGAATGGGAAATTATTTTGCTTCTGATCTCTAATGATTGTCAACATGAAAGATCTAAACAACATCATCTTGGAGGAGTAAAGACAACTCTGAAGTCTGCTGAAAAAAATAACAAGGGTTCAAAGCTCCAATCAGAGCTATAACATTTATCTTGATGCTGGGAGGATTTTAATTAGATGGGAATTCCCGCTGCCCGTGATTACTGAGGCAATAGGGGACTTGATGTCTTTGAATCCGATTCCCTGAACAAACAAAAGCATACGATGATAATTCTTTTAAAAAGTTGAAGATTAGTCAACAAATTCAGGCGGGGAAAAGTTCACAACAACATACACACCAGGGGAAACTAGAGACGCAGCCTGTTTAAACTCACGAGCTGCGGGGTTATCGCGAGAGGGAGAGGCGTTGGTTGCTTAGCAACGACTGCTCAACACAAACGACAGAGGCAGGAGCATGGCGCTGGCGACAACCTGAAATATTGAGCAACAAATCGTAAATTTTTAAAAGCTCATTTTAATTTTCATGACAATAAAGCATGCAGGTGAACGACTGACTGTGCACACGTTGGTAAACTAAGAGGAGTCACGTAAGGTAAGTTCATAAGTATTTTTTTTTTCTTAGCAGTGTTTAAAGTTAATGTAGCTTACCTTAAGTTAACGTCTCGTGTCTGTCACTTGTAACTTTCGCTTTACATTGACTCTTTCCTGTTAAAATGCTGTAGAAAAACGTTTACATCGACATTAGTGTTAGGCCTGTCTAATGGCAGCTAACGCTGACGGTGTATTTCTCATTAGGGGCAGCTAAATTTAGCCATACTTAGCATACGTAGCTCATTGTCATTATCTTGATCAAATAACAATATTAGTTAGAATGGACTATAAGTCTGAACACACTCTGTTTGAGCCAGTGATCGCAGAAATACCCATATCTTTTACTTCTCTGTTAGAGTATACTTAAGCAGAGGTACAAAACTATGAGCATCAAAATGTACTAAAAATACAAAAGGTAAAAGTACTCATAGTTCATTCCAGTTTAGTTTCACTGAATCATTAAATTATTGGATTAGAATTATTGATGCCCAAGATGATGTTATCAAATGTTCTGTCCGCAGCCCAAAGATACTCACGTTACTTTAATAAAGAACTTATGAAACCAGAAAAAAAAATCACATTTAAGAAGCTGTTATTAGAGAATTCTCACTTAAAAAAAATACTCAAACTGATGGTTGACAAGTAATCAATTATTCAATTGACCGAGAGTGTTAGTAAATTGTACCCATTAATGTTAAATGCATTTGCAGTAGCCAGAATTCAATTAAAAGGGGTTTCTGTTTCTCCACATAATTGGCCTCTAAATGTTATGGTTGGTGGTCAGCTCTCCAAGCCTCTGCCTGCTGCAGGATTTTTCTTTTTCTTCTATATGATTTTAAAAGTAACAGAGTAGATTACACTGTCTAATGCATACTTAAGACCAAGTAAAATTACAGGCTTGAAAAAATACTGCATTCAAAATTTTATTTCAGAAGAAGTGCAAATTCAGTTCATTTCAGTTCAGCTAGTGAAGGCGCGGCTATACTTTTTTTTAAATTATTAATCCAAATGTGTTTAATAACTAAAACTGTTAAATAAATGTAGTGGAGTAAAACGTACCATATTTAGCTCTGACATAGAATGCAAGTGGAAAGTAGCATGAAATGGAATTTCTCAAGTAAAGTACTCCAAAATTGTAGTTCCATAAAGTACTTGAATAAATGTACTTAGTTATTCCATCACTGATTTTAGTGAAGATATACACGTTTTTCATGACAGTCATTTTGACATGTAACAGTAGCATTAGCTCAGGTGTTACAAGTGACACTAATTAAGTTCCTGTTCCATTCAGTCACACTTTGGCTTGAAAAAGGTCTATTTTTGTTTTCAGCCAAGACAACTGACTACAGAAGTGAGTTCATGATGCCATTGTTGTCAAAAAACCAAGGATGTCCACCGTGCTTGCCAAGGGGTTTGTTCCCTCGACTGAAGTCAGTGTGTTGAACGTGTAGCTTTGAGAAAGCTGCTGCCCTAATGTGTCTGTCACCAGAATTCCTACAACAGACGCTTTCTTATCATAGCAAGAAAAGCACGGGTGTAAAACAGGTGTTAATTTTATTAATCAACACTATGTCCTTCACTTTTGCCCTGATATTGTGTATAATGGTCTGCTGATATAGCTTCAAGGAGCACTTAATGTAAATGCAGCAGAGCCACCATTGATATTATTACATACACCTATACCTAAGTTTCATATAGGTCACTAGAAGGTGAAATTTCAGGGTCTTTTTAAAGAGGCTACCCACCTTGAATGAAACTTAGCTAACCATCTCCACCTAATGCCATTTTTAGGAGTTTAACAAAACACTGATACACTTCAGTAGCACAACATTATCTTTTGTGATACTTCATTCTTAAAAACACTATCGAGATACTGTGATACATTCAGTGATTGGTCACAGTGGTTCATTTTGTGTCGTATTTGAACCCTCAGCTGCTAGAAAACAGTGTTTTCATCTATCATCACTGTTATGATAACTTAAAAAAGTAAACTTTTAACACAGATTCTATGTATATGGTGGTGTGTTCCTTATGCTATGACAGTTTTCCTAAAATTAATAATTCGAGTGGTCTGAGAGAAAACAAGACTTCTGCTCCTCCTCTTGACTCTGTTTGCAGGCTTTAGAAAATGTAGCCTGTGACTTTGGCCGGTCACAGTTTGGTAAGATGAGTTGTTGAGCCTCATTCCCAAAAATGTCAGTATTTGATGACCTGGGAATGATACTCCACAATCACCTATCTTTCTCCAGAATCACTAACTGCACCTTACTGCTTTTACTCGTTGAAAGAGTTGCCAGCCATTTGTCAAGCATAGAAGTCTGCCAGATACAATTTAAACACACAGCATTGCTTGTTTTAACTACCTCTCATACAATTCTGTCCCTGCTACTTTGCTCATTTCATTGCAGCAGTTTCCTTTATGGCAGTGCGTGATTTAGCTTGGTCCCAGCATGATAGTCAGTTTTATTCCATTACTGTTGGTCTTTATTGCAGAAAAGAATCTTTGTAAAGAGCATAGCGGAAGACGCAGGAGGAATACCTGAGCCACCAGAAAGAAGAGGCATGAATTTAAATAACTTTGTGGTGCTTCCTAAAAACAAGGCCAGATCCGTCAAGCTCAATGCCAGGTAAGATGAGATAAGATCAGTGATGTGATTTAAGGCATTAGGTAGAAGCCCATTATGGTTACTTGGCTGCCATACTATTGTCATCTGTTCCCATTCAAATTCTGCCAGAGAATGAGTGTTTGACAAAATGGACTTTGAGGCAAGTTAACCATGTGACCTGGATTCTGATTCAGTGCGGCATTTTGGTTTTTTTCATATTGCCCGATGCAAATTGAGTCCAGTCTCCTGCGTAGTTTCTCATTTTCTAACAGGTAATTGACTTAATTGATGTCTGCCTTGGTGGTACCCTGATCCAGTGACTAATTGATTAAAGTATTGATCAGTCATGGTAACAGGGATCTGCTGGTGCAGCAGATGAATTGAACATATTGATGAAAGCCCGGCTGTCCAATCTGACGGAGTAGGTCATTTGTATGATAGATTGCTGTCGATTGATTGCATATGTGTGAGTGAGTGTGTGTGTGTGTGTGTGTGTGTGTTGTCATAGGAACCTGCAAGAGCTGCACATGGAGACGGTAACTCTGGCCCAGGAGAGCAAAGAGATGGAGGAGAAACTACAACAGCTGAAAGAGAGCATGAGTAAAGAGAAGGAGGAGAGGGGGTGAGTATCAGTGTTGCGGTTAGTGTACCAGAATAAGAGGAGAAAGGACGGGGAGGCAGTGAGGGGGAGAGAGGGGCAGACCCAAGTTGGAAGGTGAGAATGAAAGTACAGTAAAGAGCAGCAGGCAGAAAGAGGAGACAGGGTGTGAAAAAAGGGGAAGAGAGACTGTAGCAAATAAGTATGTGCAAGATGGGCAGCTGTAACAGAGATCACATATCCCTCAATCAAGTTCAGTTTAGTGCAGAAATAAGTTTATTGCTCCTTGTGTTGTCTGCACTCCATCACGTGGAATATTTTTTTAGCCTGCCTTCTGTCAGATCTTTTGTTCTAAACCCCACCAGCAACGGGTCTCTAGGGATTAAATTGTCCATCTGTTAGTCTGTCTGACTGTCCAACACTCCAATCCAGAGCGAGAAATCTCAACAACTACATGCCTAATTCCCTTCTAATTAGGGCTGCACAGTTATGGCCAAATTGATGATCACGATTCATTTGATTGACACCATTATTTAATCATGATAATGCATGTCTTTTATGGACAAAATATACACAGAGTTACAGTGTACTTATCTGTGCATCAAAGAAAGACCAGTCCTTATTCACAGTGCATCTCATTGAAGCAAAACATCAGAAGTAAAAAAAAAAAAGTAAAATTGTACTAAAACATTTTACCCCATATGAAATTAACAGAGCTGTGCTTTCACTTTCATGTTGTGCTACATTCATATGATGATGTCCTGTCTAGATTCACTGTTATGGATTTCTGAACTGACACTAGACAAGGACAGGGGTTCAGTGAGGTAACGTTAGTGGTATATTTCTTGGCTGTCATGCATTCATCATACTGCAGTTTATGGTGTTTTTTCAGGTTGTTGACACTAAGTAGTGTTGCTTTGCAGTGCAGACACAAGTCTCATGCACCCTTATATGATTTGTTCCTGCTTTAAAGCAAACAATGCATGATTTTCCCCCAAAACAATGCAAAGACGCATGCAAATAGAATATCCTCTCAATCATCACCCACAAGCCACCAAAAGTGTGAGATTCAACAATCAACTATCTTTCTGGTGCATTTACAAACAGCAACTGACAAATCCTACTTATTGTACCTTAAACATCATTTGATCTCAATCCAAAATACTTTAAAACAGTGGTACATTTTGAGGTCTAGCTCTTCACCTTCTACTCCAGATGTTTGATTTTCGCTTCACCCATCTGCTTTCTCTTGTATTTTACTGGTTTACTCTGGACTGTGGCTGCAATATCCCAGAAATTTTGCACAGGCTGTGGCTGCAGGGGATCTGGCTGTTAGTTAGGAAAGTACTTGATCTGGTATGCAGTTTAAACATCAATGTCACAGTCAGTCATTTTACTTTAATCGTGGGAGGCCAAAATTATTGATTAATATTCGTTTAATTGTACGTCTAATTGAGTACTGGAATACATACAGTATTTGGTTTGGCATTTGCTAATATTAAAATTGTACCACTTTCTTAGTTATAGTAACTCCCAGTGTCATCTTGAAAATGAAAGATTAACCTCCTCAGACAGGTAGGCAGAAAAGAGACAGAAGGAGGCCAGAAATTACAGCAGGTAAAGACAGGGATCAGAGATGACAGAGGAGAGAAGTAGACCTAAAAGAAAAAGGGGACTGCTGAGAGGAAGTCTATACCAACAAGAGGGACTGAGGAATGAATACAGTGATTTGGGAGATAAGAGGCTTAATGTATAGATGCTGAAGAAAATCAAGACCAGACTGTCACAGCTAAACACAAAGGGAACGGAGCAGGTGACTAATGGAGAGAGAAGAATCAGTGAGGGGTGTAGGAAGGTGGAAAAAGACTACAACAGCTGTAAAAGAGCAAGTGACAAGAAAGTGGAGACACTGACTAATAAAGATAGATGGAGGAGGAGACTAAATAAGAGAGAGGGGAAGGTCGATGACTTCTCTGCCTACAAAGGTCAAGAAAAGGTCGTCATGGAAGGAAAAAAGGACCAGTCAGAATTGAAAAAGCCACTCATAAATGAAGTAGGCTCATGTCCACATAGTGGACTACTCTAAAGGTCAGTGGAGCCCTACAGACTCTTCGTCCTAACAACTTGTACGCGACTATACTCACTTATATTATCCCCTTACTGGAATTGATGGCCAACAATCTTCCGCACATGTGAAAGACATTAATAGGCAGGCGTGATAAGCACAGACAGGGGACATAAGAATTTCCCTCAGAGTAATTGCAAGGCGTTTTCAGACGCTCACAGGTTTTCTGGTGTAACATGTGCAGTGTTGCACAGCAAATGCTTGTATTTATTTCTGTAAATAACTCTTCTATATTTAATCCAGTTTGAGAGGTGAAGGCAGCAGCCATTTTGACAGGAAATAGTGGGGTAAACACAGGTGTTACAGTGATACTAATTAAGGCCCCATTCCATTCAGGTCAAATAGAGTCAAAGTGGTGGTACACTAAATGGAACTGGACCTTAACTAGTATCAATGTGATCGCCTGTACTTAACCTACTACAGAATGCTTTAGGTATGACATGTTTTTGTAGGACAACACAGAAGTTAGCGTTTCTCTGCTTCCCCTCAGCAAAAAGCCAATGGGATTTTTCCATTGGATTTTGGATTAATGCAGAAAATAAACTCTCTAGCAAACAAACGTTTAAGATACTTGAACATGTTAGCATTTCAACAAGATAACCTTCACAAATGAACACCGCTTTTGTGATTTTTGAAGCGTAAATTCAGTCACTAGAAGTAAAAAGCTTCAGGTTATAAATGAACCACACCATGGTTGCGTGACTCAACGTCGTCCCCACTGAGTGACTGGTGTTAGATGTGATGACATTTGATGTTCACGACAACCTCTGGACTCTCATTTAGCAACTTGTTAACAAACCTTTTAAGACATATAAAAGCTTCAAAGTTCGTGAACTGGACATTAACAATGTTTACTGTATGACGCTGAACAAAATGTGAAAGTCTCTTAAGCTTGTGTGAACCAAAGACCTTATCTCAGGCAAATATGGAAGTGCTAATATGCTAACTAATTTCTGTGTTTTACAACTTATTCCTGTTTCATATCAATATCAATATCAAAAAGGCCTTTTACACAAATCAGTGATAAAGGTGGGAAGTAACTTTCAATATCTAAAAGTTCTGGACAGTTGAGCACAGTTATTTGTGTGTAAAAATCACACTTCAAAACAGATGAAACACCTTATTCTCATGATACTCTTCAGTAAGAATTCAGATCACAAGCAGCTATCCTTCAATTATGAATTGAGCTGAGTCTCTCATCTGAAAAAACAAGGTGCTCTTGAGATCAAGAATACAGTATTAACTTAATAGATTAAAACTTAATGCAGTTTCTTTGACGTTTTGCACCTAGGTGGATAAACCTAACAAACAGCAGGCCTTCATCAATACAGAGTACCGTGAGATTTGCATTTGGAGATGGAATTTGGCAAGTTCAACTTGGGAGTCCAAACTTGTGAGGACGGGAGTACGCAGTGTGATCAATTTTCAGCTGTCATTTGGACTGTGCTTGGCTAGATGTGGACTTCGAATTGATATAGTACTTGAGCTGTGACTGATGATGTTTCACAAGTCTATGAGAACACAAGTACAGACGAGAACTCAGATTGAGAACTTTTTGTCTCCCAAATCCATACATCATATTCACACAAGTCTTGGCTTAACTTGCCTAAGAACACATTGTGATTGTGTTCTCTTGGAGGTAGATTTGTTTTCCTCTTGTAAAGGCCAGGCCTGCACATAATGGAATTGAATCACTGTGCAAACTGATCATAGGCTGCACAGGCACAGGCACTATTCTCCAACACTTATATTTCCAAATTCTTACTTCTCAAATGACAAATGACAGGTTTCATTATGACAAAAGGCATTATGGTTTGTCTGCGATTCTTTTTTGATTATCAACAGTGGGCAGAGTAAAGCAGGCATGTTTTCAGTGGTAAACACCGTCTTTCAAGAGGCTATGAATATACGTTAATGTATTGGCTGTCATAGAGCCAGGTCTCCTATAGCTGAGTCATTGACATCACACATAAGTGAATTATATAGAAAGGCTGTCATGCTAACACATACCAAGGTATGCCAACAATATCTTAAGTACTTCATACAAGGCCAATTCAAATCCATACTGTCCTGAACAGGCTGTCTGGTGGCAAGGTAAAGGGGTGGAAATATTCTGAATACAGTGTACACTCAAACCGATATTGATTCTCAGCCGCTGATTCCACCAGGCATGTCCTGTCTGGGGCGTAGTTTTAATCCATCCTGCAACACAGCTGCATCCACACCAGCAGCATTTCAGAAGCAGAGCATTTTGTCCACCTGGTTATGTTGACTTGTTCAACTTTTGTTGATTTGCTCCTCTTTCCTTGAATTTTGTGCCACAGGGTAAGCAGGCCACGTGGTTAAATAATTTCTTTCTCGTCTGGAGTGTTGTATTTTAAAAACTGACTGGATTATCTCTCCTGTTACTGCGTCTGACTTCCTGCCGACTCGATCTGCTCTGTGCAGCTGGACAAGACATCTGTCAAAAATGGACTCAGTACATATCCTCCACAGAGAGCTGCTTCTGGAACGAGTTGTAACTCTGCTGATGGAATCACAAACATTGTGTAAAATGGCTGTGATCAGCTAAATTCAAATTCTTTATTCTAAATTCTGAATTCTAGTTTCTAAATCTAAATTTGAATTATAAATTCCAATTAGAAATTCTAATTACAAATTGTTGTTCTAAATTCTAATTCTAAATTCTAAATAAATTCTTATTTTTAACTTTTAATTCCAAATTCTAAATCCTAGTTATAAATTCTAATCCTAAATTCTAGATTTGAATTCTTTTGGGTGGACCTTTTTTTAAGTGGCTAAAATCCAGAATTATACTATTAAACTAGTTTGATTATCATTAAAGTAATTTTTCATGCAAAATGGCAGCAAATGTTGTTTTCAGCCTCTCATATGTGGAGATGTTCTGTTTTTGTCTGTTTATATAATATTAAACTGAATATCTTTGATTATGGAAAAAGTGGAGGTTTAAAGACATTGTCTTGGACATTTTTCAGTTTTTTCTGATATTTTATAAACATTGCAGACCTAGATTAAACATGATAACTAACTTTACTAACTAACTAGTCTTTGTTGTGTTTGATAACCACTAATAAATAGGCCAGTTTGTGCTGGGGCAAGTAAACACTGAGTTTTTGTAAGGAGATTTCTGACCCACTTTCCCGACCAGTCAAGTGAAAAACACAAGGGAAAACCCTTATTGTTCTTGACTCCCCAAAAATACATCTGTTTCTTGTTTTAATGACTACAGACCTGTTGCTTTAAGTGTAGTAATAATAAAATTCTAGTTAAGACAAGCATTCTGGCCAACGTTGTTCTGCTATAGTTTGCTTATCTGTCAAATAAAAGGGAAAAGATGCCATGTCAGAGTGTAATTTATTGACCATAGCTGTGTATTTAATACCACTGTACCATCTATGTTTACGTAAAAGTGTAGGGACCTTGGACTTTGTAATTCCATCTGCAAATGCTTATTTGACTCTCTGACAGGCAGACCTCAGACAGAAAGCAGATATCAGCAACTCATCCACCATTTTTCTCAACACAGGAGCTCCACAGGTTGTTACTTTAGTCCCTTACTCTGCAGTCTGTTCACACATGGCTGTTTTGCCAAATACCATAATACCATTGTGAAATTCACAGACAGCACCACAGTGATTGGACTGATACATGATAACAATGAGGATGCCTACAGGACGGAGGTGAGGGACCTATCTATATGGTGTCAAGACATCAGCATCTCCCTAAATGTTAAGAAAACAAAGCAGGTAACTGTTGATTGGAAGAAATCCAAAATGGTCCATAAACTAGTTTCCATCAGTAGTGTTCCTGTGTGTTTGAAATTGCAAAGAACCTCAGATTTTTTAGGCCTTCAGATGTCAGACTCACCCTTCTGTTTTCTAAACACCAGTTTTGTCGTTAGGAAGGCACAACAGAGAGAACAATTCTTAAAAAGCCTGGAATGTCCACAGAAACCTTTGTCAGTTTCTGCCAGGCTACCACAGAGAACATCCTCCCAGGAGCCCCACTGGTGCTGTTTAGGAACCTGACTGAACAAAACCACAAACAACTTAGAGGTACAGTAAAGATGGCTTTAAAAATCATAGGAACATAACTGCCACAGCTTCAGGACATTTATACCACCCGCTGTAGAATGAAGGCCCACCCAGCACATGGTCTGTTCTCACTCCTCCCCTCAGGAGAAGGCTTACAGAGCATCAAAGATCGGACAGCTGGCCTTAAAGCCCGTTTTGTACCCCCAGGCGGTCAGAATAATGAACAGTAGGCACCTTACATAACTCAGTGACTTGTTGCAGACTTTGTGCAGTGTCTTATCTATTGTTTGTATTCTTTCTTTATTTCTTTCTTTATATATTCTTTTAAGGGCCAGGAGAGCCAGGGCACATCCATTTCACTGCCTTGAAATGTGCATGGTACCTCTAAAGTTTATCATGACAAACCCAAACTATGACAGTTTACACTTAGTGAGCAGGCGCATGCACAGAGAGACACACAAATGTATGCTACCACAAAATTCCCATTACTATTTTGTGTGTGTGTACAAGACTATTAAAATGTAAATCTTATGTACGCATCTTCACATTAATTGGAAATGGATTGGGTAGCACACAGACTAACACACAAAATAGCATTTATTACCTGGCCCATTACTGTGAGTATTATCAAATAAACTCAGATTGAGGGGCATCCCAGCCGGTGTGGCAGGGAATTAATTTGCAGAATGAAAACAAACACTGGTTATTAATGTGATTGTTTTATTCTGTGCTCACCTAACTTCACTGATAACTCTGAGATGTGTTACCCAATGTGAAGTTATGGAGAACAGCTTAATAGAGGCGTACATCAAAATATATGAGCACATAAGTCAGGGACAGCTTTTAGGGAGAGGCAGAGTATGTATATTGCACACTGACTCCTCAAATAGTAGCAGCCAGACAAAGGTTACACACACGCACACACACACACACACACACACACACACACACACACACACACACACACACACACACACACACAGATTTACAGGCAGCACAGCTAATTACCATATCAGTGATTTAGAGCTGAGGTATGATGGGAGCCACTCATTTCACATGATATATTTCTACAGGTTTACGTTCTTATAACATAACCAAACAAAGAAATGCATACCATAGATTATAATTGTAGGTTAATGAATAATTGTTTCAGGAGATGAATTTTGTGTGTGTTTATTTGTATACAAGGACACTTTGTTTCTCAGCGGAGGCCCGGCTCTAATTAAAGAGCTATACATCAGTATGGGGAGAGGGCCATCTTGTCCAGGCTGCACAAACGATAAGCACATAAACACAGTGTTTCCTGTCACATTGAAATACTGCAACATTTACCGCTCCACCAGCCCCAAGATACGACAAGGTGCGTGCGTGGTTGCCTGTGTGTATCATTTGATACCAGTCCTCCATAAATAATGCCACTTTGTTGTTTGTCTGTTTTTCTTAGTGGGTACTACACTTTTTTTTTTGTCTCTGTCTGTCTTTTGCTCCTTAATCAGTCAAGACACACTCAACTCTGCTACAGGACAGGAATCCTGCTTGAGCCCTACAGTATGTCTTTGAAATATTACCAGCTTGAGAAAGATTTTGCTTTGTGTGAGAGCCAGATTGAAAGAGGTGGAAAGATTCAGCGAGAGTTTGTGTTTGAGTCAGCTGGCTAAACTACAAAGTGCAAATAGATGAAATAGTGTTCTCTGGATATGATGTGGCAGAGAGGTAACTGAAAAGTCGTATTATTATATTTAGAATTGTCCTTTTTTCTAATTTTTACTTTCCCTTTTACAATAGAAAATTAGTCAGACAGGCCATTGTTGATTTAATACTGCTCTGATGATTTGTTTTCGTGTGCAATGGTGTCACAAATCAGTCTTCACTATGCAGAGCTGTTGTCAAGGAGATCATAGTGGAACATTTTAACACCTTTTTCCATTTCTAGCACTACTGATGAGAACAGAGGGAGAGGGGAAATAGGGAGTCTTAGCAAGTCCTTTGTGTCAGTTGAGATGGCTCAGAAGATTAGTTGTGCTACCTTTTATATTTAACCACTGCCTTTCAGATTTAACAGACTGCCATACTTCCAAACCCAGTTTGTGTGTCATATTTGCTGTCTGTTGGTTGATTTTCTTGAATATAGAGTGAAAAAACAGAAAGCAGAAGAGGATGCAAGATAGATGAAACCTTTGTAGGTGCAGTGCTTGAAAGTAGAGATGTCCTGTTGTCCTGGGGACAACAAAAATAGCACCTGGGACACAAAGATATGGCTACTGGGACAACTGTCCCTTCTTTAGTCTTGCCCCTTTTTGTGTGGTACATTGGTCAGCTTTCTCCTTTCCTCTTTACTGTACTCAAGTGTTAGGTGCTTCTGTGTTGGAGAGAAAATGTCATTTTGAAGACGGTTAAAAGACTTTGCTGAGGGGGCGACCTGGTTGCTTTTATGAGGCAAAGAGAGACTTGACCAAGGTACAAAGTTTGCTTAATTGTCAATGGAGGAAGAGGAAGAGTCAACTCTGGGACAGTAGAGAAACTTATCATTACAAAAATATTGGTGCTGATTTCCAAGCAAAAAAGGTTATTTTGAGCCTTGTGTAGAGGATGGGATGAAGCTGACAACATATGTGGTCAGATTGAGGAGGAGTTGTCATGGAGTAAATTACATTATTAGGCACTAAAATAAAGCAGAAGCGCATGTCCTGTCAGGCTTTTACAATTGAACTTCACATTAATGGAGCTGCAGTTCCCCTCCTACCTTTTATCTGAGAGCTGTGTGTAGCGATGCAGCAGTCTCTTAGATGTGAAACTCAGCTTAACAGTTTGAATCAATTAATTGGTACACCTCTAATGAAAAAGAGGAAACAGATTCTCATCAGTTCCTCTTTGACTGACATGGGAGAAAGCAGGAAGGATGGGGTGGATGTTGGTGGTTAATCAGGTGTTCTGATGCGAGGGTTACCTGGATTTTCTCTAAGCTTCCTCTCCTCACCTGTCTTTTCCTCACAGAACATGCGAGTGTATCTTTGACAAGTCTTTACTGGAGATCTTCAAGCTGTGATTTATGCTCAGGCTTTGCAGTGTTACTCTGTGTCTGTGTTATGCACCACTCTGTTTTTCTCTCTCTGCCTTTCTCTCAGATCGCAGAGCTCCCGGAGTAGATGAATTGTTCATCTTTGTCTTAGAGTCGGGTTACACACACACACACACACACACACACACACACACACACACACACACACACACACACACACACACACTCTCACTTACCCAGCCAAAGAATAGGCGTACAAATTCAGTTTGCTGAGAGGAGGTGCGGTATAATCAGTTTGTGAAGAGTACACAGGCGATAATAAAGCCAGACCGGCGGCTTGGGGCAAACGCAGTACATCATTCTCTGCTTTGGCCGGCCCGAATCACAGATTTAATGTAGCTTTGTCTTTAGGCCTACATGGCTTACAGACACTAGCTCTCGTCTTATCTAAAAGTACAGTTGAGGATCCCCTTTTTCTGCTTTCTCCACTGTCTCTTTGCTGTGCTTTTCTTTTTATTGGCTTTTTTGCCCCCTCTGTTCGTCTTTCTTTTTCCAGCCTTTGTTTATTTAAAGTTTTTTGCCAGTATGTGTAGTTGTTTGGTTTGTTTCCTTTGCTCCTCCTAGCATCTGTTTCAGTCTCTGAGTGTGGATACATACATGTGGACCCTGCGACCTGAAACTGCTCATGCTGGACTGAAATGTGTTAAAGGGTTAGTTCAGATTATTTGATGTGGGGTTGTATGAGGTACTTATCAACAATCAGCATATTACCCATATTAGATGCTGGTTGACATGCCCCAGTTTGGAGAGGCAGAGATGAGTACCAGCATGGAAGCTAAGCAACTGCTGTAAATAGGGTGAACAACAAAAAGTATTTTAGCCATTTAAAAATGGTCTGTCGGTTTTAGTGGACACTATGTTTAGAATATTTTCACCATTTCATTTTGTTGTTAGACAGCCTTTTGTGAAGGGAAGCCACTGTTAAATAAGTCAAGTATTGCTCTTTCCAAACCATCCAAACCATCCATCTCAATTGAGAAAATCAGTAATTTTACCTCGCAGAATACAGGACCTGCTTGACCTGACTGTTGCTTTGTATGAGTTATTGTGTTTACTCAGGTGAACCTGAACTATCCTTTTAAAACACAGAAGTCACACAATAACACAAACAAAGTAATTGATTGAGGCAGCAGTAACCGAGGAACTCTCACCGATCTCTGAGGTAAAATTACTGATTTTTCCTATGGAGTTTGGTTGGTTTGGAGAGAACAGTATTTAACTCATGTAAGGACAGTTTGCTGTCAGAAAAGGTTGTGTGATGACAAAGTGGTGAGAATATTCTAACTATAGTGTATATTTAAAATTATACTAAAATTATCTAAAACCGCTTGTTGCTGATCCTGTCAGCAGCATTTTATTGCTTAACTTCTGTGCTGGTGCACGTCTCTGCTTCTCCTACCTGGGGCTGTGCCGACAGGTATCTACTATAGGCAATACATTGACTATGAATAAATACCTCATATAACCCCACTTCAAATTATCCCAACTATCCCTTTAACATTTGTATTTATAGGATTCTGTGTCTAAATAGTTCTAGCCTCTGGTAAGTTTCTCTCCTGTTTTTCCCTATTCTCTCAACTTGCAGTAGGAGAGAAGGAATCGAGAGAGTACATGATTACTTTGGCATTAGACTTCAAAGTGTGTGTGCATTTGCATGTGTGTGTACGTGTGGGACGCAGATGTTGTCAGTTCTCCCTTTAGGTGATATGATTCAGTTAAAGGTGATGGCCATGTGTATGTTTGGGTGTATGTCCTTGTGTCAGACATGAGCGTGTCCAGGTAAGACAGGTGGTGTTTGCCTTGGGTTATCATTGGATCTTCTGACGTTTCTTCGCCTTTCATCGCAGTATATCTTTTTATCATTTAAAAATATGAGCTGGTCTAACCTGATGTGGAACTGTACTCTCTACTCTCTACTCAGTGTGTTTCTTCCGCTTAGACTTTGATGAAGAAATGTTTTTTGACGAGGTGGCATTAGGTGTCGCGTTTGATGTTTGTTTCCAATATGCAAGCTGTGACTCGGAGGTTGTCATCTGCTATCCACCCACTAGACAGTGAAAGGTGCACTGCGATATGTGTGATAGCAGTGTGTGTGTCTTGAGTGTGTGTTTTTCTTCTTTTGGGTAACAGGTGTAGTCAGGTCACTGACTGCGATATCCCTCTGCGTCTTTCTCTCTCTTTCTCACACACGCACACACTCCTGCACACACACTGTATTATGTTAAAAGTGTTGAAAAGTACTGTTGTTGTGCTGATTAAACTTTACAATTTGGAACAGTCTCTCAGCATCACTGACATTCCATGCAGTAGTATATTTGTGTGTCTGACTCTGTATCTGTATATTTCTAAAAACAACTTTAAGCCATTATAATCTTGGAGTGTGTTTACTCATACGCGTGTGTGTGTGTGTGTGTGTGTGTGTGGGTGTAATTGAGTGTGTGGATTAGATAATGAGATCTTTGCTAATGCAAAGTCCACAGAGATACACACACACACACACACACACACACACACACACACACACACACACACACACACACACAGACACACACTTTATCTCTCCAGGCTGCCTGTCCTGAGGGGACACCCTGTCATCCTGCACTGACAGGGGTGTGCCTCAACTGTCTCCCCTAGCGACAGTCCAGTTGCCAAGGTGATGTCGCCAGGGTGATTACCTGACGCCCACCCTCAGTGTCAGCACAACACAGCAACAGCGTCAGGGGTGTTGGCAACTCTTGCCATCACACACACACACACACACACACACACACACACACACACACACACACACACACACACACACACTCTCTCTCTCAAACACACACAAATAGAGTCAGACTTCCTGTGCCTTGACAGGCTGCCAGCTCAATCCAAAATAAACTTCTTTCAAAGACAGCCAGACATCACAATAGCATAAATAGCATAAATAATTCAACAACATGAGCATGAATAACTCCAATCTAAATGAGGATCCCTCTCCATTTCTTCACTTTCTGCAACCGACAGGAGCATCCTGCATGAGTGTGTGTGTGTATGTGTGCGTTTGCATATTTGCATTCATGTTCTTGTATTTGCGTCTGCAGCTATGCTTGTGTGTAATAATGCCTGAGTGGGTATTAGAGCCTGAACGATACATTGGTTGACCGATATTATCTGCCCAATATCGGCCTATCACAGCAAAGTCGGTATGTATGGGTGTGAGTACATGTTGTTCAATATGTGCCTATATGAAAACTTTATACTAAACAACAGCTTCTTTTTATTTTCTCTCCCACATGTCAAAAATAGAACCTGGACAACAACTCTATCGCACCTCTAAAGGAACACACCGCCTCAAATACAGATAGCTTTTAAATCATGATGTTATGATAGTAGAGGGTTCAGTTGTTGATGACTGTCAGCAATCTTGATGGACGGTCCATTGGCCCAAACTTAATATCGTGCACGGCCTGCATGAGTTTCCCTCGAGTGCTTCCGTTTTCTTCACCATCAAAAACATGTATATTAGGTACATTTTCCAGTCAGTGCCCGTGACCAAGATGCTAGCTTAGAGATGGACAGTGGTTGTGGTTGCCTACTGCTCCTGATAAAATGGATTAAATGCAGAGAATCAGTATGACTGTATAACTATAAACTGTACTGTCTATGATCACAGTAAAGTTACCTTTAAAATATCCTGCCTTCATTACATATCAAATTTTGAAGGGTCACTGCAAAAATGTTTTTATATTCAGTCTGCTGTATAAAGAATACCAGCTGATGTTGGATTTTTTTTACTCCCTAATATTGGTGTTGGCATCAGCCCCAGAAATCCAAAATCGGTCAGGCCTTTGTAGGTACAGTTCCTGTAAACGTTCATGTTCTATTTTAATGTGTGAAGTTCGATACACCTCTGTGACCTACAGCAAAATGGAAAGGATCTTTTTGGTCTTATACTGACTCACTCAGTTTGAAATTTTAGGCCCCTATGACATTGTACATGTGCAGAATTTATGTTGGCAAAGCCAAATCCTTGTGTGTGGGTGTGTGTGTGTGTAAAGGTGTGTGGCAAAGTGCTTTTTCTTTGCTGTTCCTCTTAACAACACAAGGACTAGGTTAAGATAAATTAAACAGTATTTTCTGTCTAATGGAACAAAGTGATTTCCTAAATTTCTTTTTTATTTTTTTTTCATGGATTTAGTCTGAGGGACTTAGGATTTAGTTACGTGGTGCTGTTACGCCTTTTTCATGCTGATACTATTTTCTTTTTTCTCAACATCGGTTCCTTCTCCTCTGCTTAAGCCTGACACTGTTATTAAAATGCTTCAGTCTCTTTAAGTACTTCAATGGATTAAACTGCATTAATTCTGAGTTTTGTTACATCTATCCTGTCTTCACTTTCACCTCTGGAAATACAGGAATAGCAAGGTGTTTGCATTGCAGCATTTGCTAAATCCTCCAAGTCTAATACAGTTGAAGAATAGTTTTGTTCTGTTTTCATACAGTTAATGCAGATGCAAAAAGTCTATATCCACCACTCACTATGCTTTATATGTGAACAGTTAATGTCAAAGCCCTTAAATATAATAGGAATTTGTCATAGAAAACTGAAAAAAAGCATCTTCTTTATGTGTTTCGATGTGTGTGTGCCTGTGTTGCACTTTGTTGTTAATGAAGGATCTCAATTGTTATATTTTCAGCTCCAATATCCACATCTTTTAATGCAGAATGAGTGAGTGACTTTTACATTTTGTGGATATGGAAAAAAAGAAGCATAAACAAATCTAATGAAGATGTAGTAATCACTGTTCCTGCTTACATTTTTTTTTTTAGAAATCACAGCTAAGATACTGTATATGAGCTATGACTGTCAAATTCAAAGGGATTTTATTTCGAGATTATTGATTTACAACTGCCAAAGAAAAACCCTTTATCTCCCTTTGTCTCTTTGTTTAGGCAATCTGGAGGATTTAGATGGAAGTCTGGACAATGTGGTTCTTTAAACAGTAATGCTGTAACAAACAGCAACAAGATGGACAAGGAGAACAGATTCCAAAAGGTACAAGAGAAATATATTCATACATCTGTCTGTGTGCCAGTCCGTCAGTTCTCTGAGCACAGCAGACTTGAGATCACCCTTTGCACCCTGGACCTTGATTTGAGAAGTTTGTGCCCTGGATCTCAGCGGAGAAACCCTAATGTCTTTGAATTTACACTAAAAAAGCTAAACTAAAAACTTTTCAAACTTGTAAAAGGTTATGACTACCTGAGGGTAAAAAAAGAACGATTGAATTTTCAGCATTTCCATTTCAGCAGAGAACAGCCACTACTTTTAAATGTCCTCTTGTAAAAAAAGTGGTTGCAGAATGGTTGTAAAAATGTAGATTCTTCTTGAGAGGCAATAATAATCTACAAAATATAATCAAGAATAAATTAAGTAATGTTATGAGACGAAATGAAAATATATTGAAAAACTCAGTTTTTATTTATTTGTTTCCATGTTAAAAAATGCAGCGATGAGCAAAATTTGCCAAATTGATACCAAATGTCGATCCTGACTGTGATTTCTGTGGAATAATGTCATCCACTATATCACATATGTTTTGGGTCTCCTCCAAAATTGGTGATCTGTATATCTATATTCAAATTTCTCTCTGACAAACTAGGAAGACCCATACAACCTCATGTCATAATAGCAGTATTTGGCATGGTACAGCAGGATCTCCATCTCAACCAATGTTATGAAAACATATAGCCTAAAAAATGGCCTTTGCTACGCTTTTGGCCAGGAGACTAATTTTAATTAAATGGAAAGAAAGATGGCTTCCAATTTTCAGTCTGTGGATTAGAGATTTATGCATTAGCCTTAGAAAAAAATGGTTACGCTACAGGAGACTATGCCCTCAACTTTTACATCATTTGGCGACCAGGGTTTGTAAATCATTTATCACACTTACCATTCAACTTTTTGTTTAACATGTATAAATTTGTAATGGAGCAGTAGGGTAGAGCTACTTGTGGAATGGGATTTTGTTAACGTATATCAAACAATAGGCCCCACTTCAAATTTTATTTTGTATAACCTGAAAAACTATTAAAAAGTACCAAAAAATTCAGTAAAGGTAAAGGTGATAATATGAACACAGAGTAATTCAGAAATACAAACATAACTACGCTTACATATACATTTTTTAACAGAAAAGGCCTGTGCAGGAGTGTTAGGCAGCTGAGAACTTACACGAACTGTCACCACTGGTTTGTCACTCCCTGTCTCCTCCACAGCTGTCAGCAGGCAAGGTGAAGATCCGAGTGCTGAAGGATGAACCGCTGACAGGTGAGTAGGTTACATACACAACCTGAGCTTCAGCTGTGGTGTGTTATCTGCACCAGGTCGACTCGACACTCATGTTGGTGGTTTGATACGCTGCCTTGTGCTGAAATTCTTTCAACCCACGGAACAGAGGTTAGCATCAAAGAGCGGCTACAGCACAGAGCAGCGTCCTGCGAACTGGAAAAGGTTCAATGTCTCGCGCCCGGTTACTTCAGGGAGGTGGATACTCGCCTCATGGGCCACACTGTGGGGTTCACCTGTTCAGAGATTGATCTCTGTAACCAGTACACAACCTTGGCAGAATTATTAATGTTTTGAACATGCCTGAGGCACAAAATCCCACCTTGAACCAGGATCTTTCAAAATGATATGTGTTAAATGGAGCGACTGTATAATCTTATGTCTTTGTTGGATACAGTTATTCATAATTGTAATGGGTGATGAATCTTTGTGCTTTGTTTTTTTATTTACTATTTAGTACATTTGACATCATGTCTCAGAATTCCAACTTGCTGTATGTTAAAATTTTTTGAAGAAAAAACAAGCACTTCTGACTGTTGCAGAATCTATCTTTGTAAACTGAAGAGTACTTTTGGCACTCTCAGTTTATCTCTATGTTGTTGTTGGACTAGGCCAGTACCATAAATATAATTTAAATGTCAAAAGTATTAAATGAATTCCCCTTGCCAGGTATTAACAGCAGTACACTTGTTCTGTTTAGTCCCACCTCAGCCTCCACCTCAACCTCCACCCCTTCCTGTTGGACTTCGGACAACAAGAAAAAACAGGCTCAAGGGAACATACTGTGGACAATGCGAAGTCAAGACTGCTGGACTAGTATGCACACAAACACACACATAGACACACACAAGACACAAGATTTTGTATGGCTGAAAATGTTGTAACTCCAGCGTTGGACAGTTGAGTTTCCTCTCTGGTCACCATTTGACATGTCAACTCTTTGTAGGCTGAGCTTACACTGATAGTTACAGACACACAATTACCCATTGTTAATAAAAATCAGTGGCCAGATGTGTATAATATATCTGTGCACAAAAACTACACATTCCCCACACATACATACCTTTATAAAAGAAGATTGTGTGGTGAGAATGTGTGTACCTCACTCAAGCTTCAGACCAGATGTACACAGTTTTGACAGCTGTGGGTGATATGATGAGGTGGATATGAAATATAAGGTAAGAGAAGTAACCTTACTGTCAAACACTGTCTGTTTAGGTTGTTTGGCTGTCTCACTGATTGTGTTTAGGGCCCGACTGAAACTGGATTTTTGGAGCCAATGCCGTTATAGATGTTAGGGAGTATAAAAAACACAAAATAACCCAGTTTTTATGCATCTGGCTCCATGAGTCAAATAACTTGACCTACACTCATAGCTAAAATGCTCTTTCCCTCCTTCCCTCTTTGTTTCTTCCTGTCCATCACCCTCCACCTGTCTATCTGTTTGTTTCTGATGCTTTGCCATCCCTTCTGCACTGTGTCTCTTTCCATTTTGGGCAGTGGTGGCCTAAAGGTTAGAGAAGGGAGCTTGTGACCCCTCAGCTGGCAGGATAGGTCTGGGTGGGGAAAGTGAAAAGCACCATTTGCTCCTCCCTCACTATGACCACTGGTGGAGCTGCTCAGTGGCTGGCAGATAAAGCTTGTTGTACAGGGCAGCCTCCAGTTGCGAATCTCATCAGGGCATTCCTGCAGAAAAGAGCATCACTCTCAGAGAACCTATACTGAATAAATAAAGGTTAAAGTTCTGTTCTTTCTCCTTTTCCCACATCAACTGTTATCTCCCTCTGACATCATGATGCCTGCTGTCTCCTGTGAGATAGTGGGCATTACCTCTTCACATGATGTTTTCACTCCTCTTTCTTTCTTTCCTTCACACATTTCTACCTCTCTCCTCCTCCTCCTGCTTTTTCCCCTCTGTCATATTCCTTTCACCACTCTGACCGTCATGTTTATCCGTCTTCCTCTCTCCTCACCCTGCTTCTCTGTCTTGCTGTTCCTCTTCTGTCCTATCTGTTGGTCTATCTATGTGTTTGTGTTTGCACTGATAACAGTTTAGCTGGATCCGTTCATCGATACTCGAGACCTCTGAGGGCACCATTGTTTATTCTTTCTCGCTCTTCATCCACTGATGCTCGGGAGGAGGGACCGCGGCCCGCAACTGTATGTGTATACAAGAGGCAGAGGGAGAGAAATGAATGAAAAGCCACGCTGTGGGTGTGTGTATGTGTGTGGACTGAGCTGAGTAATACATGCTTGAAGACCAGTCGCTCCCACATTCCCGCCCTCTAGATCCTCGGCTGCTCATGTGTAATTTGTGTGTCTGACCGTGAAACCAGGAGAGTTTAGTTTTGAGTAACGGATGCTGCTGACTGAGAGAGAGAACGGGAGCAATGAGGGACAGAGAGAGATTGATGGAGGGATGAAAGAGAGGGAGGGGTTGAACTGATTGAGCTGACAGCCACCATTTTTCTGCCCCTTTTGTTGTGGAATAAGTTATTTTAAGTGCAGCACACACATTGCGTTAAAATGTAATGTGGTAATTTGCTTGATAGTGCGTTTGATGATGATGGTGCTGAATTGTCCAATGAAGGGCCCAATGCCCCCAGTGCCCCATAGTGATGGGCTTAATGGCAATGCTTATAGTAGTCTGGGCAAGCACAAATACACACAATCCACTCACACGTACACACTCACGCACACACACGTTTTGGATAGCCCTTGTGCCCTATAATGATGGCAATAATGGAGAGCGTTACGAGTCTGTCTCTGCCATTCTGTCTGGAACTGCACTTAAGCACACAAATGCACACACACTCACATGCACACACACAATCATATAGACATCTGGGCTTGTTTTAAACTATGACTCACACATACTGGCACAGACTACTAAAATCACATGTGCACACACACACACGCGCGCACACACACACTGCACGCCTAGCCTTGTGCTGTATTCCAGAGTCATCCAGGCAAAAAAAGGACCTAATTTCCTTCTGCGTAGCACAGGGGAGTGCAGTGATATGCCGCTTGGAGCCTGATAGGGATGCCTGGTCCCTGGGGAGTAGCTGTAAGTTATCCTCAAGCCTGAGAGGGAAAATGAGGCCCTGCTTTATGGGACCATTAAAGGGCAATGTCGCAGCTGTAGGCTTGCATGTGTATGCACACGCACAGTCACATGTGAGAAGGAAATAAGAGCTGTAAAAGAATGGACACAATGTTACAAATAAATGCATTAATTAAGACGTAATAAAGAACTAAATTGATGTATGAGTAAAATGAACTGGGACTAATTGGTGAATGTGCTGGTTTGCACTGTAAGACCTCAGTTGATCCACAATAAATTTTACATAGTTTTTAGGGATGCACCGATTGACCAGCCAGAGACTGGAACCGGCCAGTTTTCAGCATGACCGGCCCTGACCGATGACCGGCCAACGCATCCGATTCTGTGCCCGTTACACACGTGTTCTGCACAATGGTTACGTCATACGCGCAGCAGACTAGGACTGACCATGATATTACACCCACCACAGCGCTGATCACAGCTACACACACTCAGACACATGCTTGCATGAAGCTGGTGTCAGCGACAGATTCCAAGAACACGATAAAGAAAAGACAGACAGTCTACAACGAGACAGAGCAGCTAACAATGTTGCAAAACAGCCATAAACTTTGTAGCTCTTCAGGCTAATGTTAGCCAGCAGCAGACTGCTGTTCCCGGGGAAACAGTTAAAATCTCACCTCCTGTTCTGACTGAAGAATAAACAACCTGTGTTGAGGTGTCTCCTCAAACATTTTCTCATCCAGACTCATTTAACTTCTGCATCTGTGTTTGTCATGGCAAAGTTTTACTGCAGTAAACTGTTGCACCGCATCAGTCTTCAGTTTGTTTACATCTGCTTCCACAGGAGATTACGTGAAATCATGTCCTGCGAAATCCCATGAGATTCTATGATCTCGCAAGAGATCTTGCATCTTTACAAGAAAAGTTGAAAAAATGTTTATGAATGCTGTCAATTATAGTTCTTAAAGACTAAAAATTGGAATTGGCCAAAATCGGAATCGGCAGGTCAGATCCTTAAAAAAAAATCAGAAATCGGAATCAGCCAATCATCATATCAACCACTATATTGGCTGATATTCTTTATTCACATATATATTGCAGCATTATCAGTCTATATTGGTCAACAGATATTTTCCGATATACGCCTACATGAAAACATTTTTACTTTTAACAGGACAGAATGCAGTTTGTTTTTATTTGCTAGCTTTATAGACAGCATTTTATGTAAATTTGATCCCTTTTCTTAATTCAGGTATAATGTTTACATACATACATTTGTATTTTTTATTCATAGTTAAATATAAAAATAATGGTTTACTGTAAGTGGTCTGATATCATTTTGAACAATAATGTTTATCCTGCCTCCATTACATATTTTTGTCACAAGTGTTAACCACTTTTGAGGGATTATTGCAAAAAAGTGTGTAAAGTGTGTTTTGTATAAAGAATATGGGCTGATATATTGGACAATAAACACACCAGTACCTATATAGACCAGTATAGGTGTGGAAGGCCAATATTGGGATGATGATAACAGCCGACAGTTATATCTGTCTGTCTCTAGAATAAACTAATGCAGAAGTAAGGAAGAAAGGGAATAAATGGGAGGTTATAAGTCATTAGATTCAGAAATCATATCACACTGTCACCAAAAAAAAAGCAGTTAAAGCCCAACTGCAGATAAGTAGGATGCTCCTTCAAAGAGCGCACTTAACTTACTTTCTGAACTTGACATGGCATTGATGATGAAACCATGGGCCATAACGAAAAGTAAACCTGCATGTCAAATGAAGGTAACCAAATGAACACTGGCTGTTTGTTTACTGGTTGTTGTTTCTTGAATTTTAAGAAGCCTCGGCCCTTTTCTCCCTCCCGCCTTACCTTACGCAAATCCTCCCTTCTCATTGGCTTTCTCCACTCCTCCTGTCCTCGCCTGTGTGTGCTCCGTCCACCCGGTCCAGGCCTATCTCCCCAAACTGCTGATGCAAGGACTTTTCCCCACTAATAAGACCGGATTCTCACAGATAGATATGATAATGACCTCCCTTAAGATGCACACACACACACGTACACGACACACACACACACGCACGCACAGTTGGCACAAATGCATACATGTACACACAGGCAATCCCTCTGATGCACCCTTCTCTCTTACACACACACACACACACACACACACACACACACACACACACACACACACACACACACACACACACACACACACCTTGCAGCATCCAGCCAGAGAATCCATTTCAATATTCATCCCTCCTGTCAAAGTTTGTTTGGCAAGGTTGAGGTTAGAGGAAAGGGAAAGATATCCGGCTTTAGGTTTAAATCTTTAACAAACATTACTTAAGCTCCTGCTTGTCACTGCAGATAGTTACATGCATGCACATGTGCACATACTGCACATGCACAAACATGATCGCTCTTTTAATTTTCTGTTTCTCTAAGACACACAAATGTTCACGTCCATCTTTCACATACACACACACGCACACTGACTTCACTGTGTATCTCTGTATTGTAGATGTGTGCTGATTGCACAGAGGACTACTGCATTGGCTGCTTCACCAAGTTTCACCAGAAGGGGGCACTGAAGCTCCACAGAATGATCCCCATTCAGGTGAGCATGGTCCCACACGCACCTAGTCCATCTCCTCTCCTCTGTGCCTGTGTCTCTCTCTCTGTTTCTCCCCATCTCTCTTTCTCTTTCACAGATACTTTCAATAATATCTGTCCTGGTCCCATTCTCCTCCTGCTTCACTCATTCTTTGCTTTCTTTATTCTTTCTTGTCTCCTCAACCTCTTGTCTTTTTTTCCTTTTTTTTTTCCCTTTTTGCACCCTCACTTTTGTGCACGCACACACAAACAATATTAACTGGAGGGCAAGGCTGCACTGTCCATGTATGTGTGTGTGTGTCTGTGTGTGTACAGGTTTGCTGTGTCCTGGAACAGGATAACAAAATGGATGTTCCTCAGCTGCAAATGCCTTGATCACAAAAGCTCACTTACATGCGCGCACTTTCTCACACACTCAGGCACACACGCATACTAAGATCCATTCACACACTCACACTGAGACAAAAAAACAGACAACAGGCCTCAGGCAGCAGTCAACTCAAGACCAGCATCAGCAGTCTTCAGTCAAAGATAAAACAGAGAGGCAAGACAGCAGGTCAATGGCAGAGAGTTTAATTAAGCCAACACACTGGACAAACATTCTGCAGTGCCTCTGCCTTGAATATATCTAGTACTGTAATAACTAATGGTCACATCCTACACCTATTTGTTAATATTAAAGAAATAAAGAAAAGGAAAAGAAGAAAAGTAAGTTGATTCATCTGTTAGGACTTGATATCAGTATGATATTCGAACTGTTTGGAACAACATATTGTTGCTGGTTATTTCGAAAGAAACATACTATAATATTGTAATGTATTATAGTAATGTTTGTGTACAAAACACGTATGTCAATTGTGACAGATTTGCAGACACACATCTGTACAAAGTGTTACTTGTATCTATGTTGAAAAGTTTCACATGAACCCCCGCTGATCTATATGCTGAGAATGCACACTGCACTGGGAACAAAATACGGGAACAGAAGCAGCTGTAACCACACATGTACAACACACACACACGCACACACACAAATAAACAATGGGTTGTATTTATCAAGCAATGGCCCATTAAACCAAATTTGTATGGAAAGCATTTTTATTAAGGGAACCTCATTTTTCCAAAGCTGTAACAAACAGGATCTGTGTTGATAAACCACCCTATAAGCCTATGGATTTTTACTATGTAAATATTGATATTTATCAATACCATATTGATAAATCAAATTTAAATCATGTCAGATTTATACTAGGCAATATGCGATGTTAAGCAGATGTTGCTCTTTTTTATTCCTCAGTTTTAAAGGAGAAATATGTAATATATTTTAGGTATGCACAATAAATATCTGGGATGGTAAATTATCATCTGATTTTTGCCTATCCAGCTATATAGGTCTGTATTTTTAATTAGTGTATATTAGCTGATAAATATTGGCTATTTGACAGATTGCTAGATCATTTAATTTAAATCTGTAGGCAAATGTTCTACAAGTATGAAAGCCAAGGTATATTTGGGAAGCTTTTTGATGAACTTCACCAGAAACAAGAAAACAAAAAACGCCATTTGTCAAGTGAGAACTGTTCTTTGCTTTTATTGTAATAATGATGCCAGTTAGATTTGGTTCTGTCAGAACTATGGAATATTAAATTGTGGTTTTTCACTACATCTTGGCCTTTTTTTTTAACCCCCAGTGTGCATTAATTGAAGGTTATAGGAAATTCTTTTTGAAAACAAAATCTGCCACGAGGAGCAGGTAATTCTCACTTATCAGTATCAGCTGGAAAAAATCCATATTGTGCATCCCTAATATATTTCATGTACTGAATCATGAAACGTCATCAGAGATTTAGGAAACATGCTAAGTTGAAATATTTGCTTCTCTGACAACAACGTAACAGGCAGTTTGTTTTCTTTTGACATTTTCATTCCGGTGTGGATCATCTTAGTTAGCTCATTTCAGTTTACCAGAGTTCAAATTGTGCTAAATGTTTACCGAATGAGCAAGTGTCTGTTTATGAGTCATAAGAAACCATTAATAATCTTTTAGAAGGTGTCGATGTTTATAACAGTTTTGCAATTGTGCAATATGTAAGCATCGTCTGGCAAACGGCTGATCAACTTGCAGTGTAGGACTCGTCGCTTGTTGTTGCTGTGCTCGTCTCTCGCTCGTGTGGGTTCAGTCTTCCTGCAGGCTGCAGGCAGCCGAGTCTTGGATGAAGGAGCAGGGGGAAACAATTCACGTTAACCATAGTTAGTATATTAAATACAGATTCAATCTATTTATTCTACCATTTATGGTTCTGACTTGCTATTTGGATTGTACTAATCATTTTTTAATGCAAGGGTCTTACATGTTGCTTGTTGAACAACGTTTTTCCCCCACCAGTAAACATATTGTTGCCTCGTTGCATCAAACACACTGATTTGCTGTCCTATCTAGGCTTTGCTTAAATCAACTGCTTCAAATGATCAACAACTCAAGGTAGAGGTGAGTCCACTAGTGCTTGTTTGTGCTTTACGGGGCTTTAGAAGCACTGTGTCATGCCAACCTGTTATCAGGTCCACTGCTGCATATAACTGCGGCGACCCATGATATTATGGTCCTATTTTCTTGCAAGACAAAGCTATTATCGTCTCCACTACTAACCAAGCTGAATTGATTGGCTGTGGTCATGACACACAGGTGACTAGAAAGCTGTTTTTCTTGCCATATTCAGTTCTGTAACTAGTTTGTTTTTTCTAGTGTGTCTGCTGGTATCTGTGTTTTACGTAGTTACTCTGTGTTCCTTTGGCTTATATGAATCCTCTGCTGTGCTGTTTTTTTCAGCTCCCAGGATGTGTGTGATTTTGCTGGCCTCTTTTCATGTTATTTTTTTCTCAGGTGCTATTATTTTCATCTAGAAGTACTCACATAGAGATTGACTGCGCTATGATGTAGGCTGTGTGAGTGCTTTGTGAGTGTGTGAATATGCATCCTGTGATTTGTCTAAAGGTGTGTGTTTGTGTTCATGTCTATATGTGTCTATAAATGTGTTTGTGAAACTATAGAAGCTTATAGCGCACAGCGGACTTTTAACTAGCCTGTTTGCAGTGTAGCTCAGCTCCTGGTACGGAGGCATCTCTTTGTTCAGCGTTCATGTGCTACCTGACTGCTGGTTGGGTCAACACACCAGTATGTTGCTGGATAGCTTCCATGGTGGAACAAAGCCATACACACTGACAGAGACAAAAAGTGCACACAGTGAAACAGCTCTGTGAAACCACATAGGACAACCCTCCCTCTCTGTACATCTCTTCAGCGTTCATCTCTGTTTCTCTCCTCACTTCAGTCGCTCAGTGATGCAGGGCGGAAGCTCACTCACAGTTTCCAACGCGTACACATGCATACTCCTATACAATCGCACATGCAAAACTGTGTATTTTGGCAGGACATAAAGATCTGGGATTATAGACATGCAGCTGATGCAGGCATCTCTCTCTCTCTCTCTCTCTCTCCCCTCTGCTAATCCTGTTTCATTTGCCCTGGAAAGAATGAGGGAGGGAGAGATGGTGAATGAGAATTGGAGAGAGGAAAAAGAATATTAATTTCATCAGTACGCTGTGTTAGGGCTTCCGTCAGTGCCTCATCAGCTCATGTTTCCAGCCTCACACAGACCCACACACACACCCAGTTAAATTAATGTTTTCAAAGCAGTTTTGGTATTTGATTTAGTCTGACCTGTATGAAGTATCAGATGGATGTGGTCGTCTCTATCAAAATATTTCTGATGTCAGGTAGTTTTTATTCAAACAGTAATATTTAAAATGTAAATTAACAAACTTAATTGAGCTAATTTAAATATTATGAAATAGTTTTATTGGCTTGTCTCCTCTTGCAAACCTATTAATTTTTCTCTCTGAGTACATTAGAAGCACAAAGCCTGCATTGCTTGAATGCTGTGGAGCCCAACATGGGAAATTTTACTTTCTCTTGCCCCTTAATAAATCCAGTGAAAAGAGCTAGTTTAACTGCTGAACAGTATCCAAGAGCTGGTGTAGTAGGAGTTGCTCCAGATGTGGTGGAGTGTCTGGTGATACAATATGATAAAGGCATTATGATTCACTATATTGCTATATATTGTGAAACTGTAAGCAAGGAATGCAAAGCTCTGTCTTACAAAATTGTTACAAGCAATTATAATGTAGAGAACTGTGGTATCAATTTCTGATTTTTGACATTTCTTCATCATTTCAGAGAATCACAGTACATATATGAATAGATTTTTTTTCCCACCCTGTGCACAATACTTATATTCTGTCTCAAAAGAAGACAAATCCAAAGCACTGCTTTAACACAGACTGATTATTATTGTGAATGCCACACAGCGGTGTCTTCCTGGAGGGTAATTTTTGTGTTGCAATTAGTTGTACACACAAAAGTGACAGAAGTTGTCTGAAGAATGAAAAAGAAAGCTTGAGAGAGTAGTTCAAAGCCATTCCTACTCTTACATCTCAGCACACCTGGTATTTTAGTGAAGTTGGTATGATTTTCAGAATTGTATGTTTGGGAAACTTGAAAAATCAGATTCAACCTCCTCTAAATACACTGCCAGAAAGGAGGTTTCAGACGCTGTTAGATGGTCTGACAAGCTCTTACTTTGAAGCATAGTGAGGCCTTAAGTATCCATTGATGTGTACCTGTAAGCGTAATTGGCTGGTGACCAAAAGAGAAAATAGGAACAGCATGAAGGGTGACTTCAGAAGTTGCTCTATTTGAAACTTCTTGCAATGCAAGGATTTTCCTTCAGAGGGTGTTAAGATGAGCAAAGTAATGTCCCTAGGCTTGTTGGATTGTTTGCAGACAAAGATTTGATTTTTAAAGATTTCATGGCCATGGGCAAGTTCCCTCCCAGGAGGTACTGAATGAACTAATTCAACATATGGATAGAGTGTCACTGAATGAGCTGCGCTCAGCTTTCATCACTGATGAGACCAGAGATATTTCAGACCGAGGAACAAGTCCCTGTCTCTGCCAGATTGGGCGTTCACTGATTCATCCATCCATAATGACATTATTACTGTCTGCAACTGTTCAAGACCAGATGCAGAATCTATCACAGCCATAAACAAAGAGCTCCTGACCAGGAGACATTAAACATATGATTGTGCTTCTGGCCTGCAGGGGAAAATGGCTAATGTTGCCAAAAGAAGTGATCTTGTGCCACATGCGGCATCCCTTAATGTGACCAGAATGATAATTTAAAGATGACGTTTCTGTATGTACAAATAAGTCTTGAGAAGAGCATTAGCTTAAAATGTTACTTCTGGATGTGCAAATAAATTGCTCTTATGGGAGCTACAGTGGACAGACCTTCTGTTATGTTCATTATTATGTTTATTATGTGCATATGAATATTTTTTAGACGATGCAGATAACTGGTTATTACATGTTTTCATGGCTGGATAGGACAGGATACCCAATAATTTATCACTTTTGTATTTTAAAAAGCTGGTGCTGCAGCCCCAGCGGACAGAAGCCCCTCTCACCCAGCATGAATGTCCCAATGGCCTCGATGTTGTTATCAGCAAAGTGAGACAGATGACAGCTAGTAAACAGTGCGGTTTGTAATTTGTAACTTTATTCAACACAGACCAGACATTAACCTGCAGGCAGAGCACGCTGCTGCTGCTAGCACTGCTCACGTTAGCCACACTGTGTGGCAGGCTGGCAGCCTGCATCAGCTCCGGGTGAACCATGTTTTTTTAACTCACAGACACTGTGATCCTGTCTGAAAAGGTGAAGCATTTCAGGAGCTGTTGTCATGTTTTGAAGGATGATGTGCAATGTTCATAATGCCACAGCACACATTTCAGGAGCATTTAAAATATGTTTTGGTTATTGAAGAATTAAATTGTAACAGTTTTCTGAGTGTTTTTCCACACTGTTAGAATAGTCCACCAGTCAAAATTAAAATTTACATTTAATCAACAGGGAAAGTAGCTGCCAGGAACATCCCTAATATTGTTATGGACTGATACAGTGAGATAGGCCAATATTGGCTGATAATTTATTGACCCTGATATTAATCATGCATCCTTATATCCATTGCTGTATTGGTTCAGACTTGCCTTAATGGTATTTGGATGTGTGTGACTTAGTTTGCTGACTTCAGGGCTGATTTCAATGCCTCGAGAATTGAAAACCAGCAACAAAATGTATCATAAAATGACCACAAATATACTATATCTCCCTGGCCTTGCTTGAATGCTGCATTCGACTTTCTCAGTTTCACTTCCTCCACATTTCCTTGACTTTGTTTGTGTGTTACTGTTGGACACCTTCAAGGACAGGATAACAGTCTACAGACGGGTTAACCTCAGCGACCCCACTGGTCTGCGGTGATTAATGGAACAGAGTAATGAATTCAGCCTGTGGTATAGAGGACAGCAATCAGCTCCTATGCAGTGTGGTTCCCATTTTTCTCTTGTCCATAAGTATGGAGATATCTGATCACACTCTATGTAAATGAATTTTTTTCCAGGGTAAAAAAGGAGGACTGGTGTTGATGTGTTATTGAGTGGAGTTTGTCAATGGATCCTTATTGCTTTGTGGTTAAAATGGGATGTAATGTAAAGCCAATATAGACCAAGCACGACCAGCTTGATCATGTGATGTACATTACCAGTGACACTCTGCAAAGGCTCTTTTCATTTACATAAAATAAAGGTGCATATGTTAACTCTATAAAATGGAGTTCATCGTCGTGACTTTGAAGGTTATGACAGCGATGTAGGTAGGAGCACTTAAAATGATTAGATTGTATCCTCTAAGTGGAGTTCATGGCAGCTATCTTTAGTGGGTTCATCTTATTGCCTTCATGTCATTAGTGCACGTGAAGGAGATCTTGCTTGGTAATATACTTAATTGTATGAAAATTTGTGGAAAAGTTGTGATTGATTCATGTCATCTCTCTTTTTTTGTCAATTCAGGTGCTTTGTTGTTGTTGTTGAGCTTACGTTGTAGGCAACAGCAACACTCCTGATGAAGAGTCTACCTCATCTGTTCTGTGGCTTTATTTTTCTGTAACAGAAAGCCCAGTACTGCCTTTTCAAAACTAAAAAAGTAATAATATTTTTACTGCTGGATGGACAGAACAGGATCTCATTCTAGCATTGTAAACATTCAACAGGGGATTGAGTAATCCTCTAAGTGTCTGATGGATATGATGAAACACTTTAGCTGAATCATTTCAGTCTCTTAAACTTAAAACACAAAAACTTTTTTATACGATTGCCTCATTTAGCCTCTGCATTTACTTGGATTTATAACTGACTCATGACTAACTCTTGTTTTTATGTGATATGTGCAAATTATTTATTTATTTATTTTTCTCATTTGCCCCTGATTCTGTTAATTTCTCTGCTTTTTTAATTTGGTGTATTTTATATAAAATGTATCACTTCTTTCTCAAGTGCCAGCTGCTGCCATTTTGTTGTTTTACAGACAGACTTACAGACCCATGTGAGCGCTCGAGATGTTGCCAGTTGCTTCCAGAAACAGAGTAACCCTACCTCCCATCCCGCTACCTTTACAAGTCCCAATTCTAAACCCAGTCCCAATCACACCATCACTTCAGTTACCAGACATGAAGATCAGAGACCAGAAAAAGGAACAGAGGCTTTGGCAAAACCTGTGCAACTGCACCCTGGTCCCATCCAGGTAGGTCCTAATCTTTACTGTCACTTATTTAGTAATACATACTACAGTATTTCACGTACTGTATACTGCATGTGATCAAGGGCTGAGAAAAAAAATACATTTTGTGGAGTTAAAGAGTCACTAAATTTAAACAGTACTTAAACAGTCTGTTCTTTAACTTATAAGCACATAAAAGCACAAAGCACATCCGTTGTTTTAAGCTTTTGGTGAAACAAAAAAGAAAGCTTTAGTATTTTTTTTTCTTTCCAACTTCAGGTCCTTTAAACTAAAACTTTTACTTTCCCAATCTGCTGTTTGTGCTTCTGTTCATCCAAGTGATTATTCAACAGTGCAGAATCTTTAATTACAATTGCTACTGTATTGTCATATTTTTCCAAATATATTTTGAAAACTTTTTCTTCAAAATCTTTAATAGAATCCATAAAAGGGAGGTGTACTTTAACCAACAATTATTTTGTAAAAAATAGTTTGTTTTTCTCTTTTTCAAATGGTTATCGACCCGTGAATGAAATTTCTCTCCTTATATAGTTCACTTGCTGTGACAATGCAGCAGGAACATGTCAAACAAGCCTCTGCGCTGTGTGTGTCTTACCTCCGCACCCTGTGAGTCAATTGAAAAGACTTCAAACAAACCCTAATTGACGCTATATCCACAGGCTGTATCTACAGGCAGGTTTGTGAACTGCATGTACCTTTGGACTAAAAAATACCCCCCCACCAACAGTCTAAGTCTGGCAAAAACAGTGAGATTGACATTTCAGACTCTTTACACCACAGAGCTCAGTTGACCTTATTCACACAGCAGTCATTTTGAACAGCTGGGGTCAGACGGTACTGAGAAGCCTGGTATACTGTACATATCAATCTAGCGTGTATTTTATATGTTCAGACCGTAAATAGAGCCAAGACCTGTCACAATGCCACCAGCCTGAAAAGCAACAAGTACAGCAATAGCCTGATAGGATATGTACATGAATATGTAGAAATATGAACCCAGTTTACAGTATACTGTTCCAGATGCTTGACATCTTCTCTTTGTTATATTTATTAAAACACACACACACACACACACACACACACACACACACACACACACACACACACACACATATATATTTATATATACACACATACATATATAGGGGTGCACATTGCACACAATTTTCATATCTGAAGGTTTCAAGAATGCTTCTAATATACTGTAAAGAAGAGCCCAGTAGGAGAAACCATCTCTCTGGATTTTCATACTTAATATTCTTAGCTTGGGGCTATCCTTACCTCTGAGCTAAGAGTTGACCCTGACATAATTTAGCCCCTTTTCACACACATATTGTTAACTCAGAATTAACTTAAGCCCAGGACGATGCCATTCACACTGCACTTAGCCCTGGGTTAAATAGCCGTTGGAACAATGACTAGTGTTTACTTTACAAAGTGACTACTCATAAATTGTGTTTTGAAGAGACTGTGTTAATCTTTTCACCGTGATTTCCAGAAGCTTGAGATTAGAAAATCAAAAACTAATTAAAAAAACACTGCCAAGTTCCAACTGATCTATTACTTATTCAGTGTGAATATAATGTATTTAAAGCTATCATGGTAACATTTCATCATTAAAATGTCAAAAAAAAATGCTAGACATGTGTTTTGCATATTTTGTTAAGTTGCATACTTAGATTATCCCAAAAGTTTCCAACAATGCTCAGCCGCAGAGAAATCTGTAATTTATTCAAGGTAATATGTGCTCACTGTTGGTAGCCAGTTGCTTTGGGAAGGCAAATATTGTACTTTCTACTCTGATAAACATTACTCTGAATAATTAATATACATCATTAGGAATTATATACACCATTTGGTATGTTTATATAGTGTAAATACTGTATACAGTGGTGGCATCTAACTAAGTGCATTTATTCAAGTACTGTACTGTAAATTCAAATTCGAAGTACAGTACTTGTATTTTACTTTCAAGCGAATGTTTCCGATAGTTTTCTGTCACTGTGAAAATCAGTCCTGACTTGTCAGTCTTTGTTGGGTGCTTCTGACTAACCTGACAGTACATCTGCGCTGTGTGTATTGAATGATCATTCTCAAACCAGTTGTTTATTTTTTTGCCTTTCAACCTTGCAAAGAAATATATTGAAAATTTTTAAATGAAACCTTTTTTTTTACTTGCTGGGAAACTAGCTCATTGAATTTCTTGGCCTGACTTAACTCACTGGCCCTGGGCCATTGCGCAATCCTTGTTGCTGACCCTGTCACATTCATCCCAACCAAGCTACTTTTTGGGGCCTAATATGAAGATAAATATTTTTAGGCATTTTCCCCATTACCTTTAATGGTGTCTTAACAAAGGTATAGCTAAGGTCACAGCCAAAGTTGCATGTGTACAAACTTTAGAGCCATGTTTTTTTCTTGCCCTTGCCTGTAGAATCAGCGGACACTAGTGTGCCAGCGGCAGTGAAAATCTCATTAACTGTCCCCACCGTTATTTTGCACTCATCAACAAATGAATAATTGGTAATTTAAAGGTAAAGTACATGGGCATACAAATTAGATTTTTCTCTGTTAGCAGAGAACAGGATTTTTGTGGCCTGTATTTGATTTATGGTAGTGCTAACCTTTAGTAATGATAGGAAAGCTTCTTAGTCTTACATCAAATCTTGGCAATCCATTACTGTAACTAGAATGAGGAGATATTTGTTTTGTTGCAGGTGTTGGCTGTGAATAATGGAGAGGAGGAAAAGGTGGAAATGATTGAAGAGAGGCCAATAAGGAAAGATGAGAGGGGATTTCCCTCCACTCTGCTTGGAGGAGAATACAATGAGGAGGAGTCTGCGAGATCTTTCCAGGACGCCCTCAGACAGTGGAGAGGAGAGAAGAGTGATGGAGCAGGGGAACCCATGAGTGAGAATGCAATGTGGACACCTGTCCAACCAGGTGAACTGCATAGACATGGCAAGAACACAGACATACACATGCATGCATGCATGCATGCATACCTGTTCTCCTTCTCTAGTGTCCTATACTCATTCTACCTTCTTGTCAGTCTCCCACCAGGCTGGAATGTTCTGTGGAGTTGGGTGGAAACTTTGTGTTGGTTTGTGTCTGTGGGTGAACCCTTTCAAATTACACATAGTCATTTCATTAATTAATAGGACAGAATTATTGATAAGTGAAAGTTAATGTAAAAATAACAAACCTGACTACATTAAGAAGCCAAAGTCTTGTATTTAGAAAGGAAATTACAGTACTTGCTGGGAAGAGTGGCCCTAGTAAGATTTGTACAAGACTGGGATTGCTAGGGTGCCTCATGATTTAGAACCCCCCCCCCCCCCCTTTGTGGTTTGTGTGGCACATTTACATGGTATAAGAAAAGTCTGTATTTTACTCCACGGCTGTGCTGTATGAGTAAGTTCACACCAAGATCTAGATCATTAAGGACGTTGGTGTGGTCCTCAGTGGTGTCTTTACAAAAGTGGATAAGTAGCCCAAGAGGACTGGTGTTGTTGAGGTCCGGGCCAGTCAGGAGGGCCTGATTCAGTGAGACTCCCTTGTGTTGAGCATTTGAATCAAAGACCAATCTGGCTCACTTTCTTTGGGTGGTAAACCCCAGAACAAGGGAGGTACCAACATTCTTACTTTTTTCCAAGGGGAGCCACTACCTCTGCATGGCCACTTTGAAATATCTTTTCCTCAGATAAGATGAAATGACCCTTCATCTCCAGCTTCTTATCAAAGGAGCAGCACAGTGAAGACAGGTGGTTTGCTGCATGTGACCTGTTGTTGGGAAGATGAGGTTGTGGCTTTTGGAATGGTAGGCGAGCGACCCAGCTATTGTCCTCATCTTTATAGACTCTCCATTCCATAGTCTTCAGAAAGAGCATATTCTCAACTGAAGGGACCATCTTGTCAGCATCTTTTGTCTGTTGAAAGATGCCACATCTCAGCTGCTCTCCGTAGCAAGCACATGCGCAGACTAGTGTTGGAAGACCTGGAGCCTTGCAGCTGTGCTACTTGTCCTTTACTCCATAGCGATTAGGGCATGATTTGAAGACAGAGTGGTGGCCATGTTCGAGAGTGTTGGTATAGTAGGTGGTCACAATGGCTGGCTTGTGAACTTTTCCAACAATTACCCATCCCAATTCCATTTTTTTGTGGATTCTCATGATGTCTCTGCCAAGCAGGATCAAGATAGGGGCCTGAGGGTCAAGCTTTGGGATCTTTTGCACCAGTGGATTCAGATGGCATGTTGCAGTGCTGCCTCTGGTGTAGGGATTGCTCTCATAACTTTCTGCTGTCTTTGTTAGAGATCTTAGGGAAACTATCCATACCAGCAAATACCCAGCGATTTCTCAGTTACCTCCAGTGACCCATAAGAATTGTCAAGTCTGTCCAAAACCATTCTGATGGACATGCATAGCTCTTATTGTTCTCACTTGTTCAGCTGACTCAGCACCTAGGCACTTCACCAAGAGGTCCATCTCTTCACTGTCTGTGAGGTGTAGACCTCTTATGGCATTCAAGAGCTCCCTGTAACTCTCAGGACCATTGTTGAACTGCAGAAGCCCTGAAGACACAACTTTGTGTTTTGCGAAAACTTGACAAAGTCTGAACTTACTCTGGCTGTCAGCAAGATTGGCCTGTTTAGCCTCTGCATACTGGTGAGCTTGAGGATGAGGATAGTTCCTGTCATTAAACACTTTACTGTATTTACTGTAATAAATCATAAAATGAACATATGTCATCAGAAATTAAGGAAGCATGCTAAGTTAAAATACACAGTACTCTGACAACAACGCTATAGCCACAGTGCTCTCCTTTGAAATTTAATTTTGGGCCAGAATAATTGTTTTTTATTGCCCATTTCACATTAAGTAGAGTTATTAATGCTGAATGTTCACCAAACAAGTTACTGTCTGTTTATGAGTCATAAGAAATCTTTCATAATAATTCAGAAGGAGGAGATGTTAAATAGTTAATGTTAAAATGTTAATGGAGTCTGGCAAGCAGAAGACAGTCACAGAATTCCAAGTCCAGAGTGTGTATCTTAAGAGCAGTGGGCATTTGTTTTCTGGATAACAGGCTTAGATTTACATGGACAGACAACTGACAGTTGTAAACAGCTGATCAACTTACAGTGTTGGACTTGTCATGGCTTGTTTTTGTCAAATTATAATGTTGCACTCGTCTTGAACTCTGGCAGTGCTTTTGCAGCCTGCCTGAGCTTCCTCGACTCTCGGGAGGAGCTCACTTCAACCACACATCATATATTAAATAGGATTTTAACCATAAATAAACAGAACTCCCTCTGCACAGCCAGTCTCAGGGAGAAGGTGCTGGTTGGTCGCAGGAACATCTCAGATATAATCATCAACATAAACCACCGTACTGAACTGAGTCACCGTGATTTTATTAGGTGCGAACAATGCATTTAACCCATGGCTTCTTCAGTTTCAGAGATCAGTTTTGCTTTATTTTAAAGAAAAAGCAGTTTAAAAATTGTAGTAACTAACTACCAATTAAGGCCAGCACAAACATGACATTTTCCTTAGTTTTACCCTTTGCATAGTTATTGCAGTCAGGCTTTGTAGAGCAGTATATCTCCCAAAAAAACATTCAAGTTAAATGCAGGTACTTCAAAATTCTATGTATACAATAGCACTTGAGTAAATGTTTTTATATTATTTTACACATTTGCCCACTGCATCCTTCTCTTCTTGGCTCTTCGTCTGTGCTATTTTCCCCTACTCCTCAGCTTTTGAGCTGCCCCTCTCCCTGTGCTCTGATCTGTTAGGGCCTTATAGAAAGTGCTTACCACTGCAGTAGGAGGGTAAATCCATGGCTGTTGCATATTGAGATAATGAGAGGAGTGTTAGGGGTGGCCCTACTCCACACCACATCACTAATCGCCTCAGCTGTGTGCATGCATATGTGTACAAGCTCCACTGCGTCAGGCAATTTTTATGCCTTTTCACACATACTGTGTTTCTACAGTACACGTGCGCATGTGCGAGAGTGTTTGTGTGCCCAGGTTTTTGTGGGTGTGCATTATTAGCGCTATTATTCCAGGTTCTGTGTGTTTGTGTCGAGGTGTTTGTGCTTTTTATTAGGCCTCCTATTTTCTCTGCTTTGCTGCTTGGACAGACTCTGCTCCTCTCTCCCTCCGCTCTGCTCTGCAAATTGCTGCTAGCCCCTCCAGCCCTAATTATTTCTGTCAGGCCAGTGGCACCCAGGCCCAATTTAAAGCCGCCACAGTGGACTGCCAAAGTGTCTGGAGTACAATCATAACATTTCTCTTTCTTACCTCTATCTTTCCCTGTCTCTCATGCGCTTACTTTGTTCCTTTTGTATTGTGTACATCTTTTTCTTATTCCCAGGGGGCTCTCTCCTGTCTGTTTGTGTTTTGGCACTCTTGGCGTGGTGACAAGGTGTTTTCTCACTTCTTGAGGGGAGGTGTTTTGAGGAAGGTGTTGAGAAGCTGGCGAATGATGTTTTCCTTCTCCTTCTTTTCTACCTTTGCTTGACTCTTTCTTTCCTTTTGGCTATGTTTTCCTCCTCCTCTCTCTTTTACCTTAACTTTATTTGATCTCTCCCTCCGCATATTTCTCCAGTAGTGTCAGCGATGGCGACCCAGGCTGACCTTGGTCCAGACAGAGAATCTGAAGGACGAGGAAGAGGAGCTGAAAAAGGGAGAGTACCTGTCAGGGTGGAGTTCACAGAAAACAGCCTTACCTACATGGACAGATTGCTTCTCAAGAAGCACCGCAGGTACACAAACAGACAGACAGACAGACAGACAGACAGACAGACAATGATGTGTATGCACCACACATACATATACACATACAATAAATATATTTTATACAAAATCCTTTTTTTCTTGAGAAAATAGCGTTGACTTGCATTTACACCAAAAATATGTGGTTGCTAAGTGAGGCAGTTATGTTCAGTGACTGTTATGTACTTATTTCTTCCTCATATGGGCGCCGATCTCTGGCAGTAAAAATAAAAACTGTTATCATCATAATTGTGAGGTAAAAAGTCATAATTATTAGCTAAAAATTGAAAAAACTGGGATAAGAAATTATAATTGCATGATAAAGTTAAACATTATGAGATAAGTAACACATTTTATTGTTGTATCTCATGATTTTGATTTTCTTTTACTGGTGGAACTGGGCATCCATATTATAAGGCATTTTACAACAGCTTTTAATGTGACAAAACTAACTGACTAATTTACATTTAAAATATTCCACTTCTGCTGTGGTGTTGTAGGCTTGATATTTGTCATTGTTGTGTCAAACTTTTTAGAACTGTTTACATATTTTTACAACATAACAGCTCCACAAAAGTGAAGCCAAAATATTTTAATGTGTCCCCTGGCGACTGGCTGCAGTGAAGGTCATAAATCCCACAGCCTCCATGTTAAGGGATGGGACTTGGGCTAAATTAAAATATGAAAGTACACGTTAAATGCATTTTTCTTTCATTTTAGGTAGTTCTTAAGACATCAAGTTATCAAGTCTTCATTTTTTTTTGATAAGATTTTAATTAGTTATTTGATACTTTTGATTGAAAGCAGGGTTCACGTCATGACTGACAGCTGAGCTCAAGTGACATCACTAGTGTAAGGTAACTGTGCCCAAATCCAGGATATTTTGGCTAATTTTCAAACATTGGGAGGAGTGGAGATGTGTTGTACATCTTCATATGCAGTCAGTGGTATATAATTAGTGCTCAGTATGCAGTATGTAAAGGGTAATATACAGTAAACTGGTCATTACCCTTGCAGTCACTCTGTCAGGATTTATTTCATAAAAATGTTCTGCTCACTGTACATTATGACACAATTACATGGCTATTAACACAAACATCGATCATTTGATACAAAATAATGATTTAAAATATTTTTTTAGCTTCTGCTACATTATTTACTTCTTCAGCAGAGTCTATGATCAGAACTGTATCCATAGCAACAGTCTGCTGCTATTCAGAAATAACAGACCTTAGAATGCTGTAATTGTCCAGTCAGACCAATGAGAGTGTTCAGAAAAGCCATGTGATAAACAACTATGCTGGGTTTATTCAGACGGTGTCTACTCATAACACAATTTTAGGAGAACTTGAAAGTCAGAAGTTAGGTGCGCTAGTGGCCTTTTTTTTTTTTTAATCATCGAGAAATGTCACAATCGACTCCTCAGTGTCTCCCTGCATCCTTCTATTACTTTGATATCATCCTGTTCCCTCCCTGGTGTGAACTGATGTTTGTAAGCAGTTGTAATTCCTTCTTCACAAACCAGGATGATTTCCACGTATTCTAGTATGGACTTTTTCTTAGAGGGATTAGAGGAAATTAACTTAGTGTATTCGTGAATTTGGGTTCAGGTTTGGCAAATTCCAACTGTGATGTGATGTAGTGTTGTAGTATTATTTATTTTAAACTTTTTTTTTTTACAATCCTGTGTACATGTGCCCATGGCCCTCAGACGAATGACCTTTCCTAAGTCCCGCCCCTTTGAGATACTTTGTCAACTTTCATCTTTCCTGTTTCCTGTAATTGAATATGCTATGTGATAGGCTTGAAAACAACATTCTGAAGATGGTTAAAGTGACATATAACCACACCTTAAGTTAGCTTGTGTTAGCAGAACACTAGCTAACTAGCTAGTTAATTTTCATGAATGATTACCTTGCTACATTTGATAGCTAATATTAGCAACATGCTAGCTAACTGCCAAGTTAACCTACATCAAACATTAGCTAGCTAGCCATCCATTTTCTACAGAGTAAAACACTAAAGCTAGCTAACTACCTAGCTAATCTTCATCATTATGTCAACATTAACTGACCTAAGACAATATGTCCCAGCAACATCTTTCAGTTATCTTCAAAATGTGTTTTTCTTTTCAGCATAGATGAGCCTAGTGCATAGCATATATGAGTACGGGAAAGAGGAAAGGAGGAAGTTGACCAAGGCTTGGCAGGGTAGCAAGCTTGTGATTGGAGCACAGAGCAAAAAGGGGCAGGACTACAGGAAGTATAGTATACATGACAACACTTAAATAAACACATTCAGAGGTCACTTAGTGACAGCTGGTTCAGGTCAACACTTGTTTAACTGCGAACGCTTTCTCTTTCTTCTTCTTCCATTACTGGATACACAAATGACACCCACATATACGCTCGCAGTTTACACATCACACACATCTTCTCCTGCCACCATGTATGCCCGTCCTGCCTCTCTGAAGTCAGCCTACATAAGCCACCAGTGTACAAAGCAGTTTCTCGGCACTTATTGTGCAGTAGACTGCCTGAGGGCCTGGCTTCAGCAGGTCCCATTATTACAGCCCTTTATTTAAGCGGCTCCTTTTGGGCTGAGTAGCCCACTGGAGAGCAGGCCAGAGGAGAGGAGAGCAGAGTGCAGTTTTAGGCCCGCTGACTGCCGGAGCTGGAATGCTCTAAGTCCCCAGCTGTAGCAGCCTTTAACTGTGGAATAGACTAGAGAGCCAATCTAGAGTGCAATAAGCCTGCAGCGGTGATGGTGGCAGAGCTTAATGGAGAGACAGAGAGACTGGCTGGCTTGCAGAAAGAAAGAGTGGGAGGCTGAATTTTAACAAGCTTCTATAATAATGGGAAAGAGAATGAGGGAAGGAGGGAGCGTGGAGGAGGAAGGAGTTTTAAAGAATTTGCTAAAAGTGCTCAGCTATATTAGAGTCATAAACTCCATCACCTTGTTAGATTTGTGGGTGGCCTGCAGGTTACAGAAAGCAAGCTCGCAACCAGGGGGGGCATCAATCTGATTTCCTGAGCCGGCTGGGCAGTGTAGGTGGGGAAAGTGAACGCTCGCCTTTCCATCAACTGTCAGAGTCAAAGTATCTGTGATCAAGGCACTGAACCCTGAAATAAAAGTCTGCACAAGCATAGACCTGAGAACTGAACTGGCCCCTACCCACATCTGAAAGACCTGACCTGACTGTGTCTTGTACTGCCAGATTTAAAACCCAAATCTGGCCTGATGTGATGTTCTATTTTAGTTATGTCTTGTCTAAGGAAAAAGTCAGAGTTACTTTTTTAAACACTTAAGAGTCTAGATCACTTTCAAGACATATATGCTTACATCAGACAAATTTAACAGGCTTTCCCAAAGAAAAACTAACTGATCTGGGGCCACTATGGTAGACCTACACTCTTGAAAATAAAGGTGCTTACTAGAACCTTATAGGATTGTCCCCATAGGAGAATCCTTTCTGGTTCCAGGTAAAAACTTTTTTAAAAGTTCTACCTGGAAGCCTTTTAGAGAGTTCTACCTAGAAACTCAACCTAAAAAGTTATATCTAGAAGCACCTGTAAATGGTTCCACCCAGAATCCCCTATCCCATATAGGTTTAATTCACAACTCGCCCAGGGAGTTCTACTGAGAACCCTTTTTAATTCCAAGGGTTTCATCTAGAACCCACCGAGGGGGTTCTACTGAGAACATTTTTATGTCCCAAAGGTTTCAATTATAACCCACCCTGGGGATTCTATGGAAAACCCATTTATATCTCAGTGGTATCAGTAGAATCTACCCAGGGGGATAAAAAAATAACTTTTCTAGAGGGGCAACAATGATAACTGTGGTAGAACACAAGTATAATTCATTACTGAAGGAGATTCCAGATACATAGACACACCATTTGAAACACAGCTGAACATTTGTGTATTTGAGGGTCTTTTAACTCTCATGATTTCAACAATCCTTGAGGATATTTTTTCCAAAAAGGTATTCTTTGCCTGAAAATAGTTATTAATGGAGCCCTTAGTCTTACAAAGAGCCCCTGAAGAACCATTTCTTTATAGAGGGGTTATTCAGAAGCAAATGGCCTGTCACACGTTACAATAGCCATAAAGCCATTATTGGCTTATTTAACACAACTCTATTGGGTGATAATGTCGCTCCATGTCCATGTGAGAAAGTACAAAAATAAAGGCAGAGCCATTTCAATAGGCTGTTAGTTTGAAGTAGAGGAAAACTCTAATTTTTAAATAGAGATAATGTCGTGCTTGAGAATACAAAGATACCTCTAAACAACTCTATCAACTAAAATGTCCACTAGATTGTTTCCATCTCATTTATCTGTCATACCAAATAATTATACATTGTTTCCTCGGTAAGACTGAAGATCCTTACACTTATTTCTGAGCTATTTATTTTTTCAAATAATAAACTGTCAATTGTGACAGCTCTGCCTGGTCTGAAGCAACTAATTTGACCTGTGCCACAGAGTTACTCAGAGCCAAAGTTTTAGCTTCAATTACAGAAATAGAAGCTTGACTAGTTGGAGTAATGGCCAAAATATCACCTCTGATAGATGTGGTGACTTCCATAAAGCACTTTTGGCACAAATGTCAGTTTTGATTGAGCGAACCCGCTGTCCGCAGGGCAAATATAGCAGCAGTAATGGTCCTATTCAAGGGTTCATCTCTGTCAAATCGCTCTTGGTTTTACTCTGCTTTATTGCAGAGGGCATCAAACAAGGGTATTTCCATTAATTTAAGATATGTTTAAATGATGCTTGATTCGAATATTATTTCTGATGAAGTTTCATAAAAAAACTGACAAACTGAGAGAGCATGTCTTATACATCACTTAGCAATGCAGCAACCCCCCTATTTGCTACACTTCCATAATTTTTCTCGAATGGTAGTAGTTGCACTGTATGTCACATTCTCCATTTTAGAGGGGTTTGATACATTTACTGTAGGGAAACTCTTCTCTGGCCCTTATAGGGTGTTGGGTAATTCGCAAAGAATTCACAATCCTCCACAGTTGGTTTTTAGCACTGTGGATGCTTAAACCAGGTGGTTGAAGGTCTCTTCGTTCTGCGCTCTCGTTTTTGATTAATCTAAATATGATGGATTCAGACATGTATCACCAAAGGAGGGCTACAGTGTAATACCAGAGGAAGCCAGAAGGGCAATATGATTCTTTTTTTCTGCCAAAAGCCTAAATGCAAACAGCCTAAGGCTAGTGAGGCTACTGCATGTGAAGAGCTGTATGTAAGGAGAAAAAGAGACAGATGGATGGAGCATAGAAAATAGGAAAATTGATAGAAAATGGGATGTGAGGGACGGGATTAAATATAACCCTCTGTGTACATTAAATAGACAGAGAGAAGATAAACACTGCCAGGTCCGAGGATGTCGAATAAGTAAGAGGAAATTATATAAACTATAAGAAACTTCATCAGTCATCCCTCATGGGCAGCGTGGAGCTTCTCTCAGAGTTTCTCTCACTGGCCTTGCGCTTTGGCCACATTAGACTGGGCAGGAGGGAATACAGGTGAGGGGGGAAATAAAGAGGGCCAACATAAAGGACACAGGTGTGTGGTGTTTAGGTGGGGCTACAGTAGAGTGATTTGACAAGCAAACAAAATAAGAAAGTATATGTGTATCCATCAGCACGTCCCTTTATCCAAAAGGGAATAAAAGAAAGGGAGCATAAATTAACATAATAAGACAAGATAAAACTTTATTAATCCCAAAGGAAATTCTTGTGCTAAGTTGCCCCAAAATTACATTAACATAATAATAATAACAGCAATAAAATAACATCAAATATGAGTGCAATAAAAAAATTAAAGTGTGTAAGAAGTAAATGAAAAGAAACAGTGTCTAATGAAATAATAGAAGTAAGATAAGTTAAGTACAAAAGTAAGCTAAATAGAAAAAGCAGCAATGGCAACTACATTGAAAGTGATACTGGCATCGATTTTGAGAGGTAATAAAAAAGTTATATTGCACCAGATAATGAATGTAAAAATAGCACCTGATGTTAAACATAATTGTACATTATAATAATGAAAAGTAATATTTCACATTATATTAAAACATCAACATTAAATGTAATAGCAACCTATTAATGAAAAAATAAGACAGCTGTATTATTTTTTCGTCCTCAAATCTTTTTTTTCAATTTAGCATTTATTTGTTGATTTGTGCATGCTTTTTTTGTTTCCAGAACACCAATCGAACCTTATCATTCATCGTTGACCTTTGGTGCAGATTTAACCTCATTACCTAACAGACACACCGAAGAGGAGACTGCAAGCAGCCTAACAGGTAATACTCATACATTCACTCACACATGCAAAGACACACACCTCTGTGTGTGGCAGTCACACCCACTGAGTGGCAAAAAGATTACTTAGTGGCAGCGCTAGCACTCAGCTTGAATACAAAATCGGAACTACTTTTTTTAAAGGCTGCCAAAAGCTAAAGAACAGAGAAGCAAATAAATTGCTGCAATTCACATGGAATTCGGGCACTGAACCATGGATTTGCAGTTGCCATTTTGTATCAGGAATGTTGCCGTCTTGTAGTGATCTTTCTCGTACCACAAGTGAACAGTCACCGAAGACTTTTTAAGGGAGAAATATGGGATCAGAATCTTGATTCATGTTTGATCAGCACTATCTTTTACAGTTTGATCTGGGTGTCAGGAGGCCCTGTTGGAAAGCAGAAAAAGACAGTGTCTGAATGCAAAAACAACACGTTCAAAATCTTGGCTTCCCTTCCAGACATGAGCCAGCCGCCTGGTTGCTTTCTCATATTAAAGCTAAACAGTCATTAAATTATGTTTTTAAAACCTTTGTAAGTAAGAAACAGGCAATCTAGTAACAGAATATTGATCAGCACTGTCTGGTCTGACAGTTTGAGCCGGGTTTCGTGAATTTATATGTGGCACTGGACGGACTCATGAAAATGACCTTTAAATCACAGGGTAGCCTCACTCACCCTGCTTTATCTTCTATTTTACTCTAAATAAGACTATAATGTACAAAATGCAATTGAGACCATAAACTCATGAGGAAACTGTTTACTGAAGTCATAAATTAAGTGAGAAGTAGGGTCATTTTCCCCCACGACTCCCCTGTGAAGTAAAATTAAAATATCTGCATAAACCTGTCCAGAACTGGTTTACTTTTAGTGTTCTCATCACTTCATTTTCACCATCAAATCACGCCTTGAAGTAACTTCACAACCAGCATCCAGGCTTTTGGATGCCTTCTTTGCCTTGTGCATTTCTCCCATGTTGAAATCAGGTACATATAAATGTCAGGAAGCCTGATTCCATGCCAGATGTCAATGTCCATCTATCTTTGGTAAATTGTAAGGCTCACTGTTGAGTCCAACTACCTTCAATTTAAGCAGATAATGATTTGTTTTACTCTGAGAATTGTGTGGTTTCCCCTGCTAAAGGCAGCCGTGTTGTAGGATGTTTTGCCACTCATTCTGACTGCGGGGTGTGTGCTCTGGAGGGAAAGTGATGTTGGTGCATATCATCTACATCCCTGAGCACATTTGGACACTAAAATATGATGTTGACATACTGTCAGTATGACAGTTGTGTGCTCCTGCTTTACACACCACCTTTCTGACGCAGTGTCCATACTCAAACAGGCTCTCACACCAAACAAAGAAAACAGCTAAGGAGAGTAGTAAGAGTAGTTTGACAGATGATACACACACACGCACACACACATCAGACACGCATTTAGAAACACACGATAGCAAAAGTAAAAAACCTCTCCCTCTCAGCGGGTCAGACGTATCAGTGCCTGCCCATCCATCCGTGGCGGTGTGACGGGTAATCACTGCCTGTGATTGTGTGGGCAGAGGGCCGTTAGAGGCGGCTCATGCCTGACAGGTTGCACTCTGCCTGGGTAAGGAATGGGGCAGGGAGAGGGGGTGGGGTGGGGTCTTTGCCCTGCGAGTCTGAAGCCCAGGGCCTGGAGCTCATCAGTCAGGGGAGTGTCCTGGCTGTCTGGCCCCCAGCCGAGGCTGTCAGGAGATGGGTAGACCACGGTTATCTCTCCCCTTCCAAACCTCTGGACCCTGGGGCTGTCAACCGCCTCTCATCACATCAATCAAGATTCACTCCAATCTCGACCTTGTTAGGATCTGCAAGTCCTTGCTTGCCCCCTTCCCCATAGCTGTCCATCTCAAATAGTCGCTTCTTTGAAAATCTTCGAGGTCAAATTGTTCCTGTGCTCCCTGAAGACACGTTTAATATGTGGCAAGACAACCACACAAATTTAATGCAGTAAATTGGAGTTCTGACTAACATTTCATCCTAACTGGAGTGTCCTTAAAGGACTAAGGTGCGTATTATAAATAAGCAATATATTTTGCAGCTCTCCATCATGCCTGATCTAATAAATCAGAGATACTTTAACAATAGTCTAAAAAGTAACACTATACAGCTTTAAACAACTTTGTGTCTCTTAAGTATTACAACTTTTATACATAGGCAGCTTTGTACTTTTCTCACTTCTTGCTCTTCTTGCCTCAGCGTCTTTATTAATGCCTGCCTTTCAGTCGGGGATTGCACTTTTATAAATCCCATTCCAAACATACAAATAACACTCTTCCCACTTTGTGGTTGATTGTTCAAAAAAGCTTTTAGCCCCCAGTATGACCAGCAGCACTGAAGAAGGACTTAAATATACAACACTGAACTTTAGGTGGATTTCTTGTTTGTTGTTTGACACACAGAAAAACAGACATGAAATTTAAGAATAACCTCTGGATACTTTATAATGGTGGGAGCGCTACTAGGGGACCAGACTGTTTTGGTCAGATGTCGGTTGTTATGAGGCTGAAGGCTCAAAGTTCAGTCAGAGTCATTTACTTCAGAAGATTGGACATTTGTTACAAGTCGTTATATGCTGAAGTTATGTTTAGTGGAAAATGCTCTGCTCTTGAGAAAACCCCCCGAAGGAGGTTTTCTCAACCTCCTCTGTCCCACGACCCAGTTTTGTAGTCACAAAATTCTCATTAACCCCACACTGACCCTGAAAATTGACAATTTGTTATGAAAGTATGGTACACTTTAGTCATATGGTTTTCAAGGATGTTTCAAAAGATGTATTAAGCAAACAGAAGTATGAAGTGAAAGCCTTCCTGAAGCCGAGGTTGGGTTATTTTGCCCTATAGTGTGTAAGGAAGGCTCATTCATTAGGTGGCCAATGGGCCGAATCCGGACCTTTAATGACCTCAGTCCAGCCCTTTGATCACTCCGAAATATGAAAAAAGTATAAATTATTGTGTTATTATTATTTATTTAAACAACCCTCTAACAAGTTTACAGAAGACCATAATTTTACTAGTAAGCTAATTAGCTGCTTGATTGGTTATGCTTGTTGTTAACAGGGTGGGAAATTCTCTTTTTGAAATTAAAAAGTTTGTAGATAAATGTTCCAGTTCAGTAGGTATTCATTAGCACTCATTATTTTAAGTCTGAAATCTACCAGTATTTGTACCAGTATTTGGCTGGTGTCAGGAGCTCATTTCCCATCAGAAACAAAGATTACTATTGTAAAACTTTTTAAATCAGACTGTTTATACAGGGGGGATTTAGCAGAGTGACACAGAATGAAAAAAGATGTTAAATGAAACATTGTGTTTATTAAAAAAAAAAAACTCTACTTCTAATCTAGGATTACAAATTAACAAATAACTTTTTTATTAAATGGTTTTCTTCCAAATGTGAAAACTTATTAATTGGAGAAAAAAATAAAAATGTGAATTGATTTATACATTCATATTCCTAACCGACAGGTCAGACAAGGAATGTAAATGTCCGGCACCTTGGCACTTTTTTTTTTAAATCTAGCCTTTCTATTCATTGAATAGGCCTGGTGTAAGGATTTCTACAGGAAGCGCTGGACTTTTCTACAGTAAGTTACATTATGTTACAGGTTAGTGAACATACAGACGGTGCAAGACTGCGAGAAAAACCTGCTGCACTACACACACTTTTTCGCGTGTATTTCTTATTACACATACAGTTTGACATAGCATAAGATAAAAATGCAAGACCAGAGGACACAAAAAGTGAAATATGATTTTTCTTTCCTTCCTAAAGCCTAAATGCAAACAGCCTAAGGCTAGTGAGGCTGCTGCATGTAAAGAGCAGTATGTAAGGAGAAAAAGAGATGGATGGATGGATGGAGCAAAGGGATAGGAAATGGGATGTGAGGGACGGGATTAAACATAACCTTCTGAGTACATTAAATAGACAAAGAGAAGATAAACACTGCTGGGTTTGAGGATGTGGACTAAGTAAGAGGAAAAATATGAACTTCCCCAGTCACCCCTCACAGGCAGCCTGGAGCTTCTCACAAAGACTCTCTCACTGGCCTTGCACTGCACAGGTTAGACTGGGAAGGAGGACGCAGAGGTAAGCTCTGAAATCAAGAGGGACAGTGTGAAGGAGACGCGTGTGTGCTGTTTAGGTGGTGCTGCAGTGAATGGGGTGATCTGACAAGAGGACCAAATCAGAACGTATACATGTATCCATCAATACTTCCATTTATCCATTCAGACATCTAGGGTTCAAGATAGGAAGGGAAATAAAAAGGGACAGTGTGAAGGACACAGATGTGTGCTGGGAGAATTAAACACACACACAAACCTGCTGCACTACCCATGCACATTCTTTACATACTGTACACATAAAATTTGACGGTACACAGACTTTAATTACCATTAATTTTGTTTTGCATGTTCAGTGCTTCCCATAAAGTCAGACAGGCAATTATATTTTAAAGACTCTGGAAATGTGGCTAAAAGATGGTAAAAATGCACATATGATATCACAGTTGAGTGTCTAATTAAGCTTCCACTAAAATCAGAGAAACATTCGTAACTTTAACTGTAAAACTTAGTTCAAAAAACAGCTAATTTTGCTGTTTAGACTATTTCTCTTTGCCGTAGCAGATCACATTTTAATTGACATTTCTCTCTTGAGTCCTGGCATGAAAACTAAGCAATGTACTGCTGTGGACAGGGGCAGCAGCAAAAAAAATATTTTAGCCACCTAAAAAAAATCAATTTTGTTAAAGTTAATGCTATATTTAGAATATTTTCACCACGTTACTTGGCTGTCTATTGAAGCAGCCATCTACGCTCTCTTCAAATGCACCAGACATCTTTGACAAAAACACAAAAACAGTCATTTTACCTCACAGAACACAGAAGTTGCTGGACCTTTGCCTTGCTTGGCTAGTTTATTAATGATTTTTGTGTTTGAACATGTTAGTTTCAAGCCGAACTAAAGTTATTTGCTGTGGATCGAGTCAGCGATGGATCAACAACTACCGTGTTCAGCGAGGTGAATTTAGCCCACTGCATTTGTCAAAAGAATCTGAAGTTATATAACAGCTTCTGTTCCACACAGTTGAGTTAGCTCAGACTCAAAGAGCAAGTTTTAGTGGGAGCACAGATGTTTTGGTCGATCCATTTTGTGTGACAGCTGATGGAATTAATTGCATAATTTTTGCATAATCATGCCCAGTTCAAACCCAATACCAGGAAAGTGTACAAACCTAAAATGACAGTATTTCAACTTTGGATTAAAACTAGATTTTTACTACTTTTTAGATGCTTACTATTATGTACATAAGACCCTAAATTACACAGTTAGCAGGCTGTTGAGGATTTTAATTTCCAGTGGCTTTAAAAAAATAACTTTACTCACAGCTCTTACTATATGCTTGACACAAGATAGAGCGTCACACAAGTTATTGTTCCCTCACACCTCTGAAGCTTTCTCAAACTATTCATCGTAAAAGTGGTTATTTCACTTCCGCTCTTCAATATACCCATCCTTTCCTACTAAAAACAGTTATTCACATCATGAATTTCATTTCTCTTTGCTCACAGCTTAATAATTGATATTCTATTGTTTCAGTGATATGCAGATGTGAGGAAGACAGCAGTGTCTTTGGGAAATGTAGAGCTGCTCAGCAGCTGATAAACTATTCCTTCCACCTGCTTCAAACTTTTCTAACGCATGCCAATTACAACAGGTTGCACAGTTTCTCCTCCTCTATTGTCTTTGAATATGAAAGAGTGGCATACGTGTGTGCCCATGAATAATAAAAGCTGTTTTCCGGAATCATGGGGGGAGCTCTCCCTCGTTTTAAATTCTCATTTTCCTGAGCTGTCAGACCCATGTGGTGACATGATCAAATGATTGTTAGTATGAGAGAGAGAGAGAGAGGGATAGGGAGGTGGCACAGACAGGTAACTTACAATGATACTAAGACATATACTGGAAACAAATCAAGGGAAAGAAAATGAAATTTTGACATACAGTGTTATTATTGTTACTGTCAGGAAGTAATAACCATGATAAGGTCAGAACTTTATTGTCCAGAATGAAGAAAATTGTCTTTTGCTTCACCACAATAAACATGGGTTACAAATAAGACAGTAGTACAAAACAGGACAGTTGCACAATATTAAAATATAATGAATTATCCATGATGTGGAAAGTATTTAGCTTCATCACAGTTACCATAGATTGCAGATACGACAATGATAAAAAACAGTACATTGCGAAAGCTTAGAATTCACTCATAGATAATTCAAATGCAGTTCATCAGTTCTCTTACAAAGAGTGTGAAATTCTGCAAAAAAAAAAAAAAAGTTAACAGTTAAATTACACTTGGGACAAATGATTTATTATAGACATTTTCAAGGACTCAAGGTCCTTTACTGTCATTATACAACACAGGGTTGTACAACAAAATTAGAATTGTAGTTCCTTCATGCTACACACAAGTACAACATACAGAGTATACAGATAATTCATTAAATTATATACATATGTATATGTGAACTAAATAATAAACCAGTATAATCCGTTATTTACATATGAACATATACACCCAGTAAATAATTCTGTACTGCATTTTTTGAATTAGCATCAAGTTGAATGTATGAATGGATTTGTGCACAAAGCATCATCAGCGTCCTCCTCCCCTCATCCTATCAGATTCTTGTGTGTCGGGTCCTCTCAGCTTGGTGCATCATCCACCCGTCAAGTGCAGCACGCCTTGATCGAAGTTGTTGTAGAGCAGGTCTCTCTGTGGTACAGTAGTCTCTGGTTTCCTGTTGTTTGGCCAGCCTGGGTCCAATTAGCGAGGAGCAGCCTTGAGTGCCAGCTGAACCATGGCTCTTATCCCCCCTCTCCTCCTGAGGTAGTCCTCGGCGGTGCGTCTAGCTGATCCGACTGCATGTTGAAAAGATGCCAACTCCATCGATGATCGTCTCAGGGTCCCCTGCGCTGTAATCCATACCCCATGCTTCCTTTTCCAATGCCTGTGATTGTATTTCTGTCATAGGTGATATTTGTTTCTGCAATTAAGTAAAAAAAAAGGAGCTACTGTTGCCATAGCAAAAATTGTGAGAGCTTACAGTTCAATCACATACAATTCAAGTGCAGTTAATTAGCCTATTACAAAGAGTACAAAATGCTGAAATTCTCCAAAAAACAAACAACAAATGTACAAATTCAGCAAGGTACAGTATGAGGTAAGGACAAATGATTTCTTATAGACATTTTTGGTGGCTTATGGCAGCCTGAAGCGCCTTCCTGAGGTTAATGGTTAAAATTCTGGGTACGAAGGATGGAACTTGTTGTGTTGTTATGTCAAGTGCCTTCATTTTGACATGTAGTACATGTCTGCTGCTTCACACCTCAGACTTCAGACAATTTTTATTATCCCAAGCGGGAAGCTTGTCTTGCAGTGAAGGCAACTTGGGTTAGTGATAAAAAAAAATATCTGCTTATTTGATTCTTTGGTTTCCCTGTGATTTTACTGACCGTGTTAATCACTCTTAACAGTTTTCCTTTTGCACTTAACATCCAAATGTCCCTATCATGCGACCATGTTAACGGGCAAGATGCTTTCCACCAAATTCTTGTACACCATTTCAAGAATATTCTGGCTCAATCTTATCTGTAGATTTGCTTGATATCAACACATGCAAACAACAGATAATCACACAGACTTACAGGTACTGTAGATCACCACATGTGTCTGCTGTCCTTTGAGCAGCAGGGTGGTGTAAATATCTGTTCACCCCCTGCTGTGTCGGCAGCATCTTTCAACTGAAACAACATATCGGATTAAAGCAGACCCGAGTGTGTGGCTCTCTGTGATCCCTGGAGAAGGAGGGTACAAGAGAAGAAAATGTCCCCCATTAGTATCAGGTTTCCAGGCATTTTCAGTGGAATCTTTCACATCTTTCATATTTTTAATTTTTTTTTTTACTTTTTTTACGCTATTGTAAACATTCACATTAACTGGTTCTAATTGCCTGGTCGTTTCTTAATTAAAAGTGACAGTGCGGTACCTCCCTTGAAGCTTGGAGGTGGATCCCTGAGGTGAAGAATACACACACACAAATACAAAAGAAAAAAAACCCTAATTTTATAAAAGTTTAATTCAAATGCGAGATTTTAATTAAATGATCTATTTAATTAAAACAAATTTGATTTGATTCTTCTGTTTATCTTTCATCACGGTTTCATCACTTGTCATTCAAGTTTGCATTTCAGTCACCTTCATTGCTGTCAATGCAAGTATTGAATTTCATCATTAAAGGACAAATTAATTCATGCTTTTTAATTATTTCATTTATGTGACTGTTTTTCTCACAGTAGCTAAAAAAAACAACCTGAAAAATGTAACCGTGGGACAAAATGGCCACAAAAAAGAAACAAACAAAATTAATGCCCCAAGTCCCTCACATTGCAACACATTACATTGCTCTGTTTCCCTCATGCCCTGTCTTGATTTGTGTGTGCATGTGTGTGTGCGTTTACAGCTCAGGAGGAGGATTTCCAGCGCTACTGTGCATCATTGTTTGCTGTCCCTGTCAGCAGGGGCAGGACTGAGCCTCAGATTACTCCACCTGAGTCGTGCTTCACCATAGAAGTCCTGGATGAGGTAAGAATGACTGGAGCATTTTTTACAAAAGTATTTTACCTTCATGAACACACGCAGTGAGTCTAGACAGGACAAATGGGGGAGCTGACACCCATGCACTTACACCTGCAGACAAGGCTTCACAGATACCAGCATATTCTTTCTCTCGCTCTCTGTCTCATTCACGTGTGTGATGTTGCTGCTCTCTTTGGTTTTCTTCAGAGAGACATAGATGGGGAGTTTGTTGCTGATCAGAGGATGGACAACAACAGAAAGTAAGCATCAGTTTTGGAAAAAAGTATCCACTGTGACATCACAGGTGGCTGCTAGATTCACCCTACAAGTGTGAGAAAGGTTTACCTGACTAGATGTGTCAAGACTGTAGGACAGAACAAGGCATTTCATTTAGGGACTTGTAAACTGTTCGTTTACTAAAGGTTGAAAGCGTGTCTAATTATTAGCAACCAGGTGTTTTTCATCAGTTTTTCAACATGTAGTCAAGAGATTACAGTCAAACACACAGATTTTATAAAAGATGTCTATCAGGAGGGAAATGTATGAAGAAATTTTGAGCACCTGTGTAGCAGTTTAGTAGATGAAACTGATGAGGTGACAAACAAAAATTTATGTGAGGTGTGATTACAGAACATTCTCAAGCAGCTGGTAAACATTCAAGTGAACTGTGGACGTCCACAGTGAATTCAGTGAATTGTTCCTTTTGAGACAAAAGAAAATACTTTGTTTTGTTTTCCCGTCCAGTCACCGATTTGTCTTAGCATGAACATCTTAACACAATAGAAAGAGCAGGATTTGAAGACATTGTTTTCAATAGTCAGTGGGTGCAGGATAAACCTCACATTACTGTAACATAATAAGTACATATTAAAGAATCCCATTGTTCAAAACGTCTGTTTAATCTTTCACAAGCTTGTTAAGAATAGCAATGTGAAGTTTTAGGGAGGTGTGTAGCCCTTAACAGGTGCATAAAGTCTTCTATTTCCCACACAGAGTTCCCTCTGTTCAGGAGGCCCTCAGTAAAGAAAGAACACTGGTGTCCCAAACATCCTTAACCAGTGATGGATCCTCCAGAGTCAGCCGCTTTTCTTCCAGTCCAGCACAACAGCCCAGGCTGTCTAGTGCACCAGCACAACCCAAAGCAGCTCAGGAGCTCCGTCTAGCTAAGCCTCAGACTTCACAAACAGAACACTTAAGAAAATGTAAGCTGTATGTGGTTTGTGTGTGGTGGTGTGGTTTTTGTGCTGTGAGTAAAACTAAGAAAGTACTCTTAACTATTGAAAAACTGGCTGTTATGATAAGTTAAACTGTATTGTATGAAATGCGAAGATCCACTGGAGGTGTGTTGTCCTTTATACATGTAAGTCATTTGTGAAAGTTGATTTGATCACATGTATTGAATATTGGCCATGCTGGAAAATATAATGAAATATTGGATTGTAAATCAGTGTTGTGCACATAGCTCTAGTCAAGGACAAACATTTCAAACATTCACTATGCTGGTGAAAAACTCTGTTGTGTGTTTTTCTTTAATGAAAAAATAACATGTCCACATGCCTGCAAAAGCAGCTACTGTCCTTATTGTTATTTGTGTTGTCTTTTGCACAGCATTGCCCTCTAAAAGTAAGCCATCAGCCAGCCCCACTGCTGAGACTCCAAGGACTTCAAAGAAATCAATCAAGACACCGACCTCAGCGTCACAAAAGCCCAATTGTTCCCCCGCCGTCCATAAATCAAAACCTCGACTTTCATCGTCTCCCTCATTAACACATCCTCAAACTGAGATCCCTAAATCTTTACGTACTCCTGTCTCATTTCCACCTGATGGTTCTCCTTTGGCTAGTGCCAGAACACCAATCCCAGAAGAGCATCTCTCCCCGTCTCCATCTGTGTCCTTCTCCGTTAGATCTACATTCACGGTCTCACCATCAGGTTCCACCGAGTCGAGCTTATTGCCCAAAGTTTACCAATCAACCCCACTTCAAAAAGGCTCAGACTTATCTCTGTTATCAGAACAACCCCAATCTTCCCAGTTATGCCCAGAACCAATCTCATCACTGAAGCTTTCCCAATCCACTGCAAGCAATCTGGAATCTTCAAGCCAATCCCGACATTCCCTCTGTGACCTGGAATCGCTCATATCAGATAATCAACTCCAGTCGCCTCCGTCACCTGTGTCCTCCAGTCCACATCCACCACTGAAACATCTGGAGCCAAGTCCGCCTGTAAAAACCCTATCCAGTGCATCCCTATTTAATGAGTCCCCCCAGCATTCAGATTCTAGACACAGGTCAACACCAACAAATGAGGATGCTGCAGTTTTTATATCCTCTTCCCTCATCTCTGGTGACAACAAGTCGGCCCTGTCACTTCAGGATGCACAGTGTATCCCGATACTCCCATCACATCTGTTAGATGTCATCCAGAATCCCCCTTTAGCTGTGAAAATGGAAGAGGAAGAGGAGCTATCAGTAGGTAAGTGGATTGTAATAATGACATACCTTATGACATCAATTAGACCTTTGGTTCCCAACCTGAGGTCCAAGCCCGGCTGAGGGGGGGGCGGCAAAAATCACATGGGATTCCTAAGGCTTTGCCAGCTCTGAAGTTGTCAAAATTAGATTTGAACAGTTTTAACTTAAACTACAATTTAAACAAAAGTATATACATGTTTGTCCTCTACTAAATAAGGCCGTACCTCTGAGACCTCTTAAGCTCTGTGATAATGAATTATTATTATTCTTCTGGCAAGGATAAATGTGTAAGCCTACTCTGTTGGGTTGTTAAAAGAAGAAATATGAAGCTTACACTAGAAAGGAGACCTTACCAAACATAAAGGTTATTAGAAAGGGAACAGTTAGAATTGATGTTACTTTCTGAAAATGAAGTTTTTGAATGAACCACTTATTTATTTATTTATTTTATTTTATTTATTTTTTATACTTATTTTTTATACAAATGGGAGGGCTTCAAGCAAAAAAGGTTGGGAACCACTGAATTAGACACACAAAGTTTACTTTTTAAGCCTCCGTGCTGGGGACAGCTGTGGCAGCATTATGTTCTTGGGTTTGTCCAATTGTCCCACTGTTGTGAACGCGATCTCTCAAGAACTCCTTGAGGTAATTCCTCCAAACATGACATAAACATCCACTTGGACTCAAGAATGACTTGATTAAATTTTGGTGCACAAAGATGAAGTTCACTCATGCCTGTCCGATTCTTGTGAATGCAATCTCTGAGGTGCGCCTTGACGGAATTTCATTATATCTGGCACAAAAGTCCACATGGACTCAAAGATGAACTGATCACACTTATCATAACTCAAGAATTCATACACTAAAAATATGCTATTTAAATGGGTGCTAAGATTATTAAGTTTACTATTTATAGGAGATGGCCTGTGTCAGAAATTCTGAGATTTCTTAGAGGTGAAAGGCAGGGACACAAATTACAACTGTTAATATGATTTGGGTATGACAACTGTTAGGACCAAGCTGGACCAGGTCTGTTCCAGTCTGGGTCAGTTGGTACGGACAGACGGCAGATAAAGTCGTATGGTGTATGTAAAGATTATAATCTTTAGTCTTCAGATCCAATCACTAACAGTCAATCTCATAACAATTTTTCATATCATCTTTTATATTAGCATCTGACACTTGTTTCAGAAAATTCACTCAATTCCAATTCCCACTGTAGACTATAAAACTATACCGTCTGTGTGGCTCATAAGTCTCCATCCAGGATCTCAGCCAAAGCTGCTGGTTGCTGTCTGTGCCTCTTTTGATACAAGGATATTTGACAGTTGGCATTCTTGCAGGGTTATCTACTGCCAGACGTTACTGCCCAGTTATTCGGTGTAGGGAACTGACCATTCTGATTATTAGCCTGGTCAATTATAATAATAATATTGGATCCGTTATTCAGCATTTTCACATCTAGAATCAATTCTTTTTTTTTAAATCTGATTGCTGGTAAGACAAATCAATTTAGAAATGTGCTACCATTCTGTGATGTCACTTAATATCCTGCTGACAACACTATATGATTGGTTGATTGATTGATGTGAAAAGTTGTATTTCAATTAAACGTGTAGTTAGAGGAATTTCAATGACGTTTTGCTGTGGAAGTGGTGTTATTCTTGATGTTGACACCAAGATCATTTATTTTTACTGCAAATGTTCGGTTCCAGATATTTCTTATTGGTCTTGTTGATTTCTAGTAATCTGTCGGCCCTGAGAAAAACAATATCGGTTGACCCCTATTTCAGTTTGTTGTCTTGTGTATTTACTCGGTCGCAGGTTTTATGCTCCTTCCTGACTTTCAAAGACTGAAAAAAATGAGAAAGTTAGTGGAAACAATTGTTATGTGTGGTTTGTCCAGTCTTTAGGTTATGGTTAGGGTCTGTCTTGCATGCAGTCTGCTTTTTGTTCTTGTCATGATTGTATCAGTTGTATCAGTGCACTTAAGCAACATGCAAGCTATGATGCACCACTACTTTGTGATGGGAGTTTGATTTGGACTTCAGATCTCAGAATGTGTGTCTAATTGGGGGCAGAGACTACAACTGGAACATCAGGTGCCACGCCTACTCCCTGTTACCAAGACTTCATACACAGCTCTTTGCTATTTACATAAATAACAACACATACAATCAGAAATAAGCCCTCCTACATTCATATGTATGCCAATGATACAGTTCTTCTTCTCTGTTGGTCCCTCATGAGATTCAGCTCTCCGCAGAAGATTCCTCATTATTCAAAAAGCATTTGCCAATTTAAACCTCATATAATTAACAGCTCTAACTAAGATCACGTGATTTGGAAAGAACATTTCCACCTCTACTCAGCATTTTATAAAAAGTTCTCATGGCATAGATCTTGAAGTTGTCAAAGTGGGGTTCTGGTTTAATTCACCCACGAGCAAAGGAAAAAGGAAATGTGAAAACTTCAGGCCTTCTGTTTTGCTGTGCTTTATCGTTTTTTTTTTTTTTATAAAAGCAAAGAAATAGATGAATTGTTCAAATGAAGTTGTTGACTACCTAATGAAGGCCACTGGTGTAATAAGGATAAACACAACTTGGAGCCAAAGGCAGACAAGCAGCATGTCAGAAGACTGAAATGTGTTGTATTTCAGAGTCAAGTTGCTCCTCTGTAGTATTACAAGTGCTGCAACAATTTTGACCTTCATCACTGTTGTTGTCACATCTTACAAACATCTGATTCAACAGCCACCCACACCATACTCGAAAGTTTAACAGTGACTCAGCTTTATTGAATTTATTCTCATGTCTGTTTTTTTGTCTTTTTTTAATCTCTTAGGCTCTTACCAGAGTGATCTCTAAAGAGGCATGCATGAAATTCCAAGTAGACAAGTTAAATTAGGCTCTGCATAATTTTGAAAAATGCTAATAGGTGGCAAGGATCGAGGAGGGTTTTGAAGTGGGGATGCACAAGAAAACCACTGTAGGGGGTGTGCTTTTGTGGCTGCGTTGTGTAGCCACAGCTAGTAGTCAGAGCTGACCAACCATGGGCAGCCGCTTTCAGACTCTGTGTCTGTGGAGCAACACTGAGATAAAGAGAGTCCGAGAATTACTAGAAGCACCGTGACTCTTTTTGAAAACATGCCTGTGTTGTTCCTGTGTTGTGGCTAATCAAGCCAATGCTAGCAGCTCAGAGAGGCTTCGATGCTCTCCAGTGTGTGTTTCTGCGGGGGAGTGTCACTAACTAGAATGCTGGTGCTTCTACAGTCATCAAAAGTGCCAAAACTGAAAAAATACTGAGCAGAAGGTTAGAAAAACCGTGAAGTCCTTTCATATGATGAGTCTCGAGAAGGATGCATTTGAAAATTAGTGCCATTTAACAGACTCCCAGTCAAGACAGTTGTTGCTGTTCTTTTTTAATAATATAAGTCTCATGACGTGGAGGAGTCCTAAACTGTCAACTCTATCTCAGCTATCCTGCTGTGCAAGGTTCAGGATGATTTGATGATTAGTTTTTTTTTTTTTTAGAAATTTCTTTAGAAATGTCAAAACTAACACCAGCATTGATGTGTTTTATCACAGCACAGTAAAATCATTTAGTTTAGAGCTCAAAAAACATGTCTAAGTGCACATTACCTCTTTGATAAAATTTTAAGTCAGTAGAGGTAGATGACATCAGAGGTAGATGTAGGTTTTCATGGCACTCTTACTATTTTTACATACAGCATATCTTTATCCTGCAGTCTGTTTTTGCTAGAATCTCATATATTGATTTGACACATTTTGCTTTTCAAAGACAGTATTATTTGTGAGATTTCCAGAGACCGAACAAAATGTCTGCGGGCCAAGGTTTAGGTGACAAAAAAAGGAAGAAAGAATTCATATTTATGGCTGGGGAGGCACAGGTCTTGCAGTAAAGTGATTCCTGATAGAACACTTTAGTGCCAGGCTACATTTTGCCTGAACACAATTCTCAATGGCCAGGCAGTTTATATGAATAAAACGCTTCTGGATCTCAGCAGTAATGGCTTCCCTTTATTCCACCGGGCTGTCAGAGCCAATTTAGATGCGACCATAAAAAGTGTTCTTTATTTTTTTAATATCGATTAGGGTTTTAAGTAAATACCTGACATAATGCTAGAACAGACAGGAAGGTAATTACACTATAAAGAATGGCCCTGAATTCCCTTAGTATACAGCACACACACACACACACACACACACACACACACACACACACACACACACACACACACTAGAATTCACTGATGCAAATACACACTTTCTTTCTCATACACACACCCAGATATCCACACAAGAGTACTTTAGATACACATGTTGGAGAAATTTATTTGTGCATAGTGCTTTTTGCACATAAAGAGAAGAGTACTCAGAAATACTCTGAATGTTTGCGTGTGTGTCTGTGTGTGCGTGTATTTACAGTATAAAATATTAATGTGAGTTTACTGTATAGGGTATGATTTTCTGTCTCTTTAGAATTGCTTTTTCTTCACTTAGTCCCATGTCCTGATTTCACACTTCTACTTCTCGTCCTCTATTCATCCATCATGTCTGTGTTTTCCTTCATCTTTGGATCTCCCTCACTCCCTCCTACAGCTCTTTGACCACTCTGACACTGAACGCCTGCTTTATCAGCTTATTAGAGCTTGACGCGTGTGTGGCACTGTCAAGGACACTTGCATCATATTTTTTTAAAAATTCATTTGATGTTACAGATGAAAATGTACCTATGGTGAAAGTAAAGTAAAATGCGTCTGTATGTGTGTGTATTTTTCATGAAGATAGTGGAGACGAAATGTCCAGCGATAGCCTGGGTCTGGCTCTACATGAAGAAGACTCCTCAGACGAGGAACCACAGATACACGGGCGTTTAACCAGAGGGAGATCCAGAGAAGAAGAGCGAGGGAATCCTGCCATATCTCATCTCGAAGATTCCTTTGTTGCTGCAGATGCAGAAAGAGAAAAAGATTTGCTGACGGATGAGCAAGAACAGCTGTCAGAACCATCCATGGTAACATGTTTCCATATTCCCATGTGCTTTTTGTTTCTTGGAGGGAAGACCTTGGGCTGGAGAGCTGTAATAGCACCATTTTAATTTAGGCAGCACAGGTCTGTTGTCAGTAAAGGAATATTATGCATTCACAGGGTTCAGCTGTAAGAATGTTTTATAAGAGGTTGCCAAGCTGACAATCAGTAATCAATACAAAAGAGATTTCTCTTCAGATCAGTGTAAATAACATTAGCTTGTGAGATTCAATCCATAATTTTGTCCACTTGCAACCAATGGTAATCACTTTCAAAAGAAAACACCAAAATTTAATAGCACTCAGGTAAAGGCGTGAAGTCATTGTTCCTGTGTGACCAGCAATGCGATACCAACTCATTACTTTTGTTGAGACATTTCTCTCTCACAGCCACCCTGTTGAAGCCAGCATACCCCTTTGTTTATATGCAGTGGTACACATCACCGTTATATCACAATTTATAGGCATACACAATTTTTGACTGCATAAAATTGCAGTGGTGGAACGTAACTAAGTATATTTGTTCAAGTACTGTTCTTGAATTTGAATGTTTGTAATCTAGGTTGAGAAAATTCTCCTACTTCTCAAGGTAAATAAACTAAAAAAAATCCTATGGATTAGTTGGAAACTGCATTTTCACAAAGCTGAAAGCAGGGCTCTTTTGGTCACAAAAAATTTACTTTTTAGAGATTCATGGTTCTCAGAGGATAGCGATGCTACAAGCATATGATGATCTTACAGAATATGATGCACTGCTGTAGATTAAACCACCCGAAAGTTAAAAGTTAAGCTATATAAAGCAGTGAAAATTAGCTCAGTCTTAAACATCTACAGCAATAAAATGCAGCATACACATTAATGCAACAGTAAGATTCATCCAAAAACAACATATATAATATTGAAACACAAGGATCTGAATCAAAGAATACCGACTGCAGCTTCTGTACCTGATGATGATGAGATGAGTTAAAATATTTGATTGCTGACAAATGAGTGAAAGCTTTTCCAAAGTGGCTGTGATAATAATATGCTAAAGTTTGTCTTTGAAGTATCTCAGACTGGATAATAAAATTAATAAATGGGCAAGTTTTAGAAAGCCACATCATTACACCAGACATAATCGCTCCATAGAATGAAAAGTCTTAAGTGACATACAGTTAGAGGTTCTTATTGTAGCTGACCTGATCTATTAGATAACATTTGTATCACACTAATTACTTTACATTATTCATCTATAGCTCAGGGACACCTAAGGCAGTCGTGTTAAAGGTGCGCACCATTGAGGGAAGAAAAGAGAAACAGAGTGGATTAAAAAGACACTGCTTGAATGGTCCCAAATGACCTATCAGCCACTTAATGGTATGAATCCTTTATAGTGTGACAGAGGAATGAAAAAAATAAGGTGTGCGTGGGGGGGTAGTGCTTTATTAAAAAGCTGGAGCAAAATGAGGTTCATGATTGTGAAGATGGTGGTTATCTGTGGCCTCTGGACCTGAATCAAACTGCTCCTAAAATGATTAGATAGTATTTTTTTTTTAGCTCTTTTTCTTTCTCTGCTTGGACCTAATCTCTTCTCTCCTCTCCTGTCTTCTATATATTTCTTATACCTTTCTCTTCCTGTCTTTGCTTTGGTCATCTATCTACCCTGCCCTACAAAGGCAATGTGCACTTGCTTGTTGACATTTTGCCATGAAACGTTTTTTATGCTGTCGTAAGGTGTAATTCCAAAGAAAACTGCATGTTAAATGTGCAGTTGAAACAACAACCAAGTCCTGCTAAAGCTAGCTAGAGCTAGCCACAACTAGCCTTGACTAAATATCCCTATGTGTTAAATAATAATTGAATATATATTGCGAACATTAGCTAACTTAGAATGTGAGTAAATGTCATTTGTACAGGTCAGCCTGCAATATCTTTTAACCGTCTACCAAATTTGGTTTTCTTTTCAGATCGCATATCTGAATACAGGAAACAGGGAAAGAGAAAACTGACCAGGCTTGTTCAACTGTCGGAGCAGAGATCGAAAAAGGGCGGGACTGACCTACTTTCAAATCACTTATTTAAACATATTAAATGTGTGACATTAATTTTAGCTCAAAGAACAAGTTTTGTTTGCTGGTATTTTGCTTTCCATTGGATCATATTTCCTGAAAAATTTCCAAAGGTTTACGTCAGTTATGTTTTTGTGGTGATATAATCAGTACAAAAAGACATAACATGAAGGAATTAAATCCTAAGTGTCCATTACAGTTTACTCAGCTTGAAAACTTTAAACCCTTTTTTCCCCAACTTCCAGTTTTCTGGAGTTACTGCTTTCTGCCATTGTAGGGCAGTATTCTCCGTCCTCTTGTCCTCTTGTCTTCTGCCCCTTGCTCCTTTTTGTTTTAGCTTTAGTTTAGGCCAAAGCAACATCCTTTTTGATATGGGAAGCCATTGGTCTGCACAAAGACAACTCCAATTTTTGCTGCTACACAGTATCATTGTGTTTGGTCTCTTGCCATTTCATTGTTATGCCTCTCTTTCTCTCTTTCTTTTTGCCCTGTCTTCCTCTTGTCATTCCCCATCCTCGCTCTTTCCTCGCTCTTAGCAGCACTATTCCCTCATGCCTTCCCTCCTATTTTCTCCCGGCCCATCTGCAGTGTCTTGCGGTGCTATGGCTAGCATGTTAATGCATCAGATCTAATCTTAACTAAACAGAGCTTCCTCATTTCACCCCCCCCTCGTCTCACAGGAGGACACTTGCGCGGAAAGAACAGCTAACCCACCACGCCGTTGTGAGATGCTCTCACCAGCTCCAGGGGTTAATTAAAAATCAATTCATCAAGTGGAAACAAAGGAAACAGGGAGAGAAGGGAATAATCTCTAGTGAAAGATGTTGGATTATTAATATGCATTTACACAGTAGAAAATGGAAAAATACAGTTTTTCACACACTTACCTATCTTAATAAAAGTTAAATTGATATTGAATTTCAGTTTGTCCTTTGAACTGATTTAGTTAAAATAGAAATGGAACTCAAACTGTGAGACCAAACTATTAATTCCGTATTATCCTGGACTCTCTTCACTTAATTCCATGCCCCCCAAATACACCCTATTTCTTCTTTCCATTTCTTCCTTCTATCCTTATGCTTTTGTGTATCATTTCTCCATCTCATAATAACTTGATCTCTTTTCCTTCCCTTTTACTCCACCTACCCCTTTCCTCCATCCATCCCTCCTTCTCCTGGATCCCTCCATCTGTCTCCATATCCCTGTAGGTGATGCACAAACAGGGTGCTGGGTCTGGATCAGAGCAGCTCTGTGATCTGGACGGGTTTCCGCCTCTGGGTTTGGACGTGAATTCTGGTCACTCCGGCACACCAGAGCACACACACTGTGACTCGCCGCACACAAGCAAAACTTCGCTGTATGATTCAGACCCAACAGGTAGGTTAAAAGAGAGAGCGTGCGTGTGTCTGAATTTTCATGCTCCTATTTCATTAAGGGATTTTTTTCCTTTTTAAACTGGTTCATGTCTTCCTATAAACTACATCAGAAAGTGCCGTTGCTGTTTTTGTGCTTCAAGAGATTAGATTGTGAAGATTACCTCTGTGTCCAACATTTGCCTGGAGATACTTTCCAATTTGCAAGCGTTATTCATATCACAAAGGCCTCATAATAGGATTTAGAACAAATATGTAAAAACGTAGAGCTTACAAGAGAGATGAAAATGAGTTTTAAACCCAGAGGAGCGCTGGCTGCTTGGTGGAAAACGAGAGATGGGGGACAAACACCAATAATTTACTACTGGTGGGTCCAAGGGAAGCTTTCCTGAGACACCTTTTTTTTTTTTTTGCCTACATATACGTCTGTCTACGTCTGCACGCTTCTTTTTTACTGATATTTCTTGAAGGGATAGTTCTGAGTATTTAATGTGGGGTTGTATGAGGTACTTATCAACAGTGTATTGCCTATAATAGATCGTAGTCAGCATGCCTCTGGTTTGGAGAGGCAGAGAGTATCAGCATAGAAGCTTAGCAGTGTACAACGACAAAAGGTACTGTAACCACTTTAAAAAGAGTCTGCCTAAAAGTTAGGCTATATTTTGAATATTTTCACCACTTTGCCTTGCCATGAAATAGCCTTTCCAAACCAACCAAACTCCATGGGGAAATCTGTAATGTTACCTTACAGAACACAGGATTTGCTGGTCTACCAGTGGATCGATCTATTAGTTTGTTTCTGTCAGTGTGTGACTTTGGTGAAACTGTCATTTTAAAATGCCAAAGTCACACAGTAACACAAAAGATCAACAAACCAGCAACTCCCATGTTCTGCAAGATAAAGTCACTGATTTCACTTATGATGTTTGGTTGCTTCATATAATGGTTGTTTCCCATCAGAAAAGGCTGTCTAATAGCAGAAGTGAAAATATTCTAAAATATAGCATATACTTAAACTGATATTGATTCTTTTTAGGTGGAGCTTTTATAAGTGGCTAAAAGACCATTGGTTGCTGACCCTTTCCACAGCGTTACATTGCTCGGCTTCTGTGCTGGTGCTCCTCTCTGCATCTCCAAACTGAGGGCACGCCAAGCGCCATCCACTGTAGGCAAGCCAGTATGCTGACTATTGATAAGTACTTCATACAACCTCACATTAAATAGTCTGAACTATCCCTTTGAACTGTAGGTGAACACAGGCACACACACAGACCTACACAGACCCCCTGTCAGAAGCTTGTGAATATCCATATTTCATCAAAATGGCACACTCACAGACAATACAGCCTTTTCTTCTTGTTTTTTTTTCACAGCTGAAACGTGTAGATAATAATGCATGTCCTTCACATGGCACACAAAGTTTACTTTGACTTTACCTTTGAGAGGGATGTTGAAAGGCATATGTTGTCAGTGCAATGTCATCTTTCTTATACAACACCCCTGAAAACAAATTGTTAACATCAGTCATTGCTGTCTAGAAAACGCTGGAAAAATGCAGTTTACAATATATACAAAGCTTTGTGCAGCACAACCTTGTGGGTTTTTTGTATTTTAGGTATTTACGTTGATTTTGTTTTATTGTACTTATAGTTTATTACCAATCACTACCTTTGCTAGGGAGAGAATACATAGACATTTAATTCTACGTCTTTGGATTGTTTTTTTTTCCTCCTGCTCTTTTCTTTCATTGCTTCTTTCACCTTGAACCACACCAGACAAATACTGCTGTAAGAAGATGATTTTAGGAACTTCTTCTGACATTAACTGAGTCTGGGTTTTGAAAATGATTTTCTGTTTTCTTACACTAATGATTTGTAAATGAGTCATGTCTGTGAAGTGCTAAGACTGTCCGGCAAGGCTGTTGGAAGTCTAGCCTGCACCTCCAAATTGCATCAGAGTTAAAGTAATAATATTTGGATTGAATCAGACGGAATAATTTATCGTGGTGCTCATTATACCTTCTACTTTTGTCCAAGGCTGTTGAATTACATGTATTTCAAACAGCACTTACTGTTTTGATTTCTAATTCATACTTTGTTTGCTTAAGTAAACTGCTGTGGGCCAAAGTGATGCCATCAACCTTTTCCTTCAGCTGGTCTGAAAGCCCAGCTTTTCAGTATTTCATCGTCAGGCCTGCGGTAAATGAATAAGGTTGACAGTGAGAGACTCACACAAGGGCACCACCACCCTCCTCACGCCGTGCAGCCAGCCGCTCGTCAAACCCCGCACTGTCTCTGCCACCATCGTTAAAGCTCCAAAGTTAATGAGAGAGAAAGGTTAGAGAGGAGGAATATCACCTTGACAACACTCCACACTCATTTATGTCCCTCCATCCCTCCATCTGTCTCCTGTATTTTTTTTTCTCCAGGCAGGGCTGAGATCCAACAGGTTTTATATGTCTCCTGCTCTACCTTTCCACCTCTCTCTCCATTCTGCTCTTACTCCCTGTCACCCGGTCAGTCAGAAAATGAGGTTGTTAGTGTGCAGTTTCTGTCTCATGTGCATCCAGTCGAACAGAAAGGAAGAGAGACAGACAGATAGACAGTCAGACAGGCAGGACAATGGCCAAACCTCTATAGAGAGAAAGAGAGAAGAGATAGAGGCAGGCGGCTCAAATCAAAGCAGACAAATGGATGAAGAAACAGGCAGAAAAACAGACTTCAAAAGTGGTATCTTTGTCAGCATTTCTAAGTAATTTTTGCATTTTCTTTTTTTCCAAAGAGCTTCAACCCTCTCCATTTTCTGTGTGAGTTTTGAAGCTCCCTGTCTCACTCCTTTTCCTTCCTTCCTCTTTTCATTTGCAGCTGATTTGGACTGGTTAGTAGATCCACCATCCAGTCAGTGGTATTAATTGATTGGCTAACCACTGGAGAGAAAGATGAAAACTCCGGTAATTGCATTGCAGTTGTCAGGATTGGCTGAACAGGCTTGTTAAGCAATAATGGTCTGGTACAGATGCTGCTGCTCAATGCACACATGGATTATTGTATCAAATGTAATGGATGCGTCGTGATTTTATAAAAGCTTCTGTGTGTAGGATTTATACATCTAACTTTTGCTCTTAATTCCAAAAAGAGACGGCTGATAGCGCACACTATAAGGGTGAAAAGATTTAATTATCTCATCTATTTGTAACCATGTTGTAGATAAGCCACAGTGCCAGCAACTGTTGTGGTCATCCACCATCTGTATGTCCAATTCCTATGAGCGCAATATCTCAAGAAGTTCAGATAATTTCTTCAAAATTGGCACAAATGTCCACTTGGACTCGGTGATGAACTGATTAGATTTTGGTGGTCAAATCTCAAGGTCACTGTGACCTCTAGTCCATCCCATTCTTGTGGACAGGATACCTCAGGAACACCTTGAGGGGATTCATAACATCACGCAAAACATCAACTGGGACTGAAGAATGAACTGATTAGATTTTGGTGATCAAAGGTTAAGGTCACTGCCCTGCGATGAACTGGCGACTTATACAGGGTGTACCCTGCCTCTTGCCAAATGTCAGCTGGGATAGGCTGCAGCCCCCACGATCCTTCAAGGATAAGCGATTACGGACAATGAATGATGATGGTTTAGGTCACTATATGTATATATAAACTACACTGTGACCTCTCAAAACATGTTTTTGGCCATAACTGAAGGACTTCTTCACAAATTATGACATTTTACACAAATGTCTAATAAGATAAAATGATATAAATTGCTGACATTTAATATCTGTAGGTCAAAAGTTGACTTCACTGTTGCATCATAATGTTCTGCAAAAACACTTGAAGCTCTCTCAGTCCTTCATATACTAAAAAATGACACTTAATACCTTTTATTAAATTTGTTCAATCATCACATGTATTATATAAGAGTGTGGGCAGACTTTTTAAATATATAAACCATGAAAATGAATAACCGGATTCTATAACTTACACAGCAGCTTTGTATTCTTTGGAGCACTGATGCACTGTCATAGCCAAAAACTTATTCCATGCATCAGATCAATACAAAATCACACACTGTTGGAGTCAGATAGCAAAGCAAATGCATTGCTATTTCCATCTGCTAGCCATACGTCCAACTGATAGCAGTGTGACATTACATGATCTGTCTTTGTATTTCATTTATCTTGTATCCAGATATTCAAAATGTTTCTTAGAGCATGTAAATGACAGTCAGAGCTTGTGATTGTGGATACAGTGGTGGGATGATTTTGTAACAGGGTAAGCAGAGGCGTTTATGGAATATAAAACAGTATTGGGACACTGGGGCCCTGTGTAAAACATAAATAAAACAGAATGTGATCATTTGCTAATCCTTTTTCATATATAGTCAATTTAAAACTGTACAAAGACATGTTGTACATCATCCACTTCATTGATTTTTGTACGTAAGCTGGGACAGGGACAATAAAAGATTTTTGATTGATTGCATTTATTTATGGCTGTTTTTGTGTTTGTGTATTTTTGGGGCTTTTGTTGTCTGTATGACGACAGGACAGTTGAAGATGTGGCAGGAAAGTGGGAGAGAGACAAGAGATGACATGCAGCAGAGGGCTGCAGGCTGGAATCAAACCCACGGTCGCTGCTGAGGACTAATGGCCTTAGCACATGGGGCATATATTCTGCCAACTGAATTACTGAGTTTTTGGTATGCCCCCTGTAACTTTTACTCTCAATCTTTTAGGGCTGGGGGGTTATTGGCTAAGCAGCAGTCTCACTACCCACACTGAGGAACACCTGATTTTCAAAATGATGAAGGACAACCACACACAGCCAACTGGAATTCAAATTCACTCAGCCACACCCACCAGGAGAGGAGAAATATCAGCAAATCAATCCAGAACATCTGGTAAGTACATGTGTGTGTGTGTGTGTGTGTGTGTGTGTGTGTGTGTGTGTGTGTGTGTGTGTGTGTTTTGTCCACGTGCACGCTATCAAGCTCGCTGAGCTCTACCTATTTCTTATTTTTCTCTTCATTTCATACGCAATTAATACACCCCATTTCTGAATATAGCCACACTTTCTTGGCAATGATTTTGCAGTTTCCCTGAAGAGATTATACTGTATCACTCTCAAACACAAACAGGCACACACTCCGTACACACACACACATACAGGATTGGGAGTCAGTCCAGGAATCTGTCCGCTCATCACTTCACTCGCTCAGATCCCAGAAACACTGCAGTGATCTGTTTATGCTGATACGCACACACACGTTTGCATTTACACACACACACCTGAAAGACAAGATAATAATCTGTTCTACTCAGTGATATATCTAATACCCTCCCGCTGCTGATCAGTTCACAGGATTCCCTTCGTCTTTCCTTCCTCCCTCATTTTACTGTAAACAACTGTGTTTAAATATGATAATTTCATTCCTCCACTCGTTTCTTCCTTTACTGCCAGGCCATAATGCCTGCTGTGTGTTTTCTTCATTGATCTTGCCTATTCTGTCCTGCCATGCCCTCAAAATTTTCACATTTATTGAATTCTTGTTTTTTTTATGTTATTTTCCTCTCCTTGCTTTATTCATTTGCAGTTTGACCTCTACAGCAAATCATCTGAGGGACTGAGGTCCACACTTTGCTCACTTGCCCTAAGGTGGAGTTAAGTTGAATACTTTTGTAGCAGGTCTGCAGACAACTAACAAGCTCAAACCCTTTTCAACATGTTTAATTATAGCATCAGAAGCACTCTTGAGTGCTCAACATGTTTTCAGTATTTTTAATTCCACAAGGGGACTAAAAGCACAGACGTTTCGGCAAGTCGCCTCACTCTGTGTGCCTCACTGTGCCGTCTTGTCAGTGTGACGCTCCAGTGTGCTGTCTGACAGCACTCTGAGGAGGGCTTCTCACCGAAACATCTGTGTTTTGGTTCCCTAGTGCCATTAATGGAAGTCTTGAAATAGCTTCGTGCTCCCGAGCATCTTTGTGAGTGGGGAAGTCATTTTCAAGTTCACAGCTTTTGGTTTACCATTTTGTTTTCTGCAAGCTTCATTTTAGACATATGTATGTTATACCGATGTTTGAATTATGTAAAAATCATGCGGAAAAAAATGCATGTTAATATAATCGGAATCAGTGTGTCTTTTCTGATGGCTGTTCTGTCTGACACTACAGAGCCACTGTGGTTTAAAGGTCTACTTGTCGCTGTGCTAGCAGACCTGTGTTGCTGTTAAACTATTAACTATTACACCAATATACTTCACTGTTTACTATTAAACATTTTAAAAAGCACCACAGTGAAAGCCCAAAATAATCTGCACTTCATACAGTGTCTCAGGCAACATTGCATTAAGCACAAACTGAAAATATTCAACTTGAGCGAGGAGTTTGCGTGTATTGCTTTGCAGACTGTGTGGGGAGGAGTGGGTGGAGCAGTAGGACAGAGCCACCGCTCACCGACAGACAGCTGATGAGCTGCGGGAGCTTTGGAGGAGAGAGCCAGCAGCAGAGCGGAGCTTCTCGAGGAATAGACAGCCCGCGTTACATCGGATTCTCTTCTGGTCCGAGTACTTTACTTCGTGAACGTACAAATGTACAGAAAGGAGAGGGAAATAGACGGCCATAACCAAAAGCAGTGGAGTGTCTGCTGAGATCCAAGTGATGGTTCAAATGTGATTCTTAACCACATACATACAAAGCAACATAAATTACCACCAATTCTTATAAATGTTGACACCGATTAACATAAATTTAAAACAAAAAAAAATTAAATTTAACAAGTTTGATATGTTATAAATGACATATTTTTTTAGACTAGAACAGTTGAAATAGTTTCTGTTTCAATTTGTGTGAGGTCATGTATTATAAGCCTGTACTAAGCTTGTCACCTGCTATTAAAGTGAGTGGGGTTAGTCCTGAAGTTACCAACAACTTTGGTCCAGGTTCACTTAAACTGGACTGATCTTGAAAGTGGTTAAGCTATTTTTATTTTAGTGACAAGCTGCTCCTCTAAGTTTTTCTCTACACACATATATGTACATTGCATGCAAAATAAGAAAGACTTAAATTTTCCTATGAAACTCTTGAATTAGGTAATTTAGAGAGATCAGATTTTAATCTCACTCTCAGTTTACACTCATTACATTTTAAATTGAGCACAGAGTTTTATCAGTAACTGCAATCTGGATATGTCCTATCTGCTTTGAAACGAAATGGAAGTAAATTGAGTCTACTGGTATGTGTGAGCGCACGTGTTAGCAGCGGCACTGTACTGCGTGCATCATTCCTCCCATGCTGCTTGGTTTGACAGTGCAGGTGGTTGTGAAGCACTAAGTGGAGGTTGTGCGCCAGTTGAAAGACAGAGCGAGGCACTGTCGGGGGGGAGAAGGTAGGGACAGAGGTGGGGGGGCGGTAAGGAGACAATGGAAGATTGAAAGAATGAAAGACTTAACACTGGAGCTGGTTAGACAGCACGCAGCATGAGAAATCACACACATGCACACACACACACACCATCATAGCTTCTCAATGGGGGCCTCGATGTAATTTACAGTGAGCAGGTGGGGATGGGTGTTCAATCTGATTCAATTTGATGTGGCTCGCAGTGGAGTGGGATGAGACACCACTCATTCCACTGACTGTTGTGATCGTTTCTCTGTCTCTCACCCTCTTTCCCTGAGTCCCGAGCTGCGTGTCCGTCCCCTTCTTCCTCGTACTTTCTCCCGTCTTCCTCTACGTCTCCTCTTATCTCTTTCTAGCACTCACATTTTCTGTGGCTGTTTTTGTTAGATACCCTGTCCGTATGTCCTCATATCCATTGCTACATCCATTCATCGTTCCTTCTGTTCATTTATCACATTATCTCTAAACTGTTCCTTCCTTTCTTATCCAGGGCCTAACCGGTCTGGCCAGTCCGTGCCAGCTCTGTCTCAGGTGACTGCTACACACCACCCGTCCTGTCCTGCGCAGGGATCAGAATTTCATCCGTTGTCCCGTGCAGCCCAGGAGATAATGGAGATCTGTTATGTGGACCAGACGGGCTGTGAGGACCCTGACCTGGACACTGATACAACTGCACACACACTCCAAGAACTTGAGCAGGAGCTCAGACTCATGGCCAAGGGTATAGACACACACACACACACACACACACACAGTAGATTCACAAGTTGTGTGCAAACACACCATCATGATATGGCCTCCTATGATCAACATATTACTCTGTATTTGATGCTTTGATAACAATAACCAAATATAGGTGTATTGATTTGATGTTAATTATAATTAGAGCTGCACGATTAATCTGATTGCAATCGCGATGTCAGTCTGTGCGATTACATGATGGGAAAAAGCTGCGATTTAATTAAATAAACATGCGTGAGAGAACGTGACAACCTATTCTCTGCTTGTGTGCAGTCTGCTCATTGTCTGTGCCCACCTTAAAGAAATGGCCAGTCAGTTTCTGAGGGGCGAATGAAGCAAGTGTTGTGTGTGGTCGCGTGACTATCTAGTGCACATGCCAGGTGGAAAATGGATGCCAATGAGCAGCCAGATGGCAATGAACTGGTGGCCAAAGATGTGACCTGTGTTAGATGTTTTTTTTTTGTTGTTGTTTTTTGTGGGAATGATAGGACAGTTGAAGTCAAGACAAGAAGAGGGGAGTTGAGTGATGACATGCAGCATAGGGCCACAGGCAGGAGTCAAAACGATGGCCGCTTCAGAGGACTCATAGCCTCAGTACACAGGGCGCAGGCACTATCAACTGAATCATCGGTCCCCCATGTGGCATTATTTTGGGTTTGGCTTAGCAACACAGAGCAGAAAGAGGTGCTGTGCAAAACATGCAAAATGAAAGTTGCTACATCGTGCAGCAACGTGACAAATTTCTATCAGCACCTGAGGCAGCACAGAGGAAAGTACAACAAATGCTTTAAAGTGAAAGCCAAGACTACACAAAACACAATTACTGACAATTACCGTGTTTTCGGGTGTCTCAGGTGCTCACTTAGACATAAAGAAATCACAGACTCTGTAATTTACAACTTGGCAAGAGACATGATGACAGTGATTGGCATCCTGGATAAGAGGTGCCAGCTACCCTTAGGGAAACATTTCCTCCAAGTTGCTATCCCTGTTCTTTACAATAAATGCTGCTTTGAAGTTCAAGTGGAAATGCTGTGATGAAGTTTTTTTTTTCTTTAAAGTTTTGTACTGCAGACCTGTAGACAAGCAGGATGACTCAACTGTATATCAGCCTGACTGTAAACTTTGTGGACGATAACTTTGAACTGAAACGCCGCTGCTTTGCGAACCTTGTATTTTCCCAAGGATCACACCGAAGAGAAGATAGCCTTGAGCATGAAAGAGGCATTGGCTGCATAGGACCTGTCTGAGGAGCACCAAGTCACTATCACACACAACCAACAACGGCAGAAGCATCATTAAAGTGGTGTCAAAGCCTTTTTTTTTTTTTTTAAAGAGGTATTATTCAACCATGACAAAATGGTTAATTAAAAATAAATATTTATTAATATTTAAGCTTACTCTAAGCTTGCTTCGGATATTAGCATATTTATTCCAATCTGTAAGAGAAGATAAAAGTTAGAAAAACAGCAGCTTAAAAACACACAACAAAACAGTACAAACCTTTTTCACCCTCTTCTCATTCATAGAAAATACTCTAAAAATGATGCTCAGCACATTAACAGGGCTACTGGGATATGCAGGATGATTGTGGGCCACTTCTTCCACAGCTAGAAAAAAAAGAGTTGCCTTGAGGGAGTGACAGAGAGAGCTCAACCTTCCAGAGCACGTCATGGTGACAGGCGCTGCGGTTCCACACAGAGGATCATAGGAAAGGTCCTGGAACATGAAAGTGCTTTGTCCAAGGTTTTCTCTACAGACCGCAATGTGTGACACCTGCTGCCCCCTTGGCAGGATCTGGAGATCCTGGAAACTTTGAACAGGCCACTCAGCCCAGTCCAGGACTTCACAGATGCCCTCTCAGGTGAATGTTATGTGAGCATATCTTGCCTGAAGTGTGTTCTGCATCGTCTGAACACCTCAGTGCTGGCTTAGGGGGAGAGGACCCTGCCCTGACCAAAACACTGAAAAATTTCTGATCTACCTCAGCAAGAAAATATGAAGACACACAGGACCTGCTGAACGTGACAGACTCCCTGGACCCAAGGAACCCAACACAATACACTGATGCAGAGGAGATCGAGAACATAATCAGCCTCAGCATCCACCGCATGTGATCCTGGTTAGAGAGGCAGTGGCTGCTGAACACTTAGATCTATATGCTCTGTGTGGACCATGGAGAAGAAAATACTGAAAACTGAAAATAAAAATAAACTTCCCCAGGCTGTGAAGTCGAGCACAGAAATATCTGTGTATACAAGCAGCAAGCTCTGCATCAGAGTGAGGTTTCAACATGAGTGGTAATGTTGTGTCCGCCCATCGCTCCTGTCTGAAAGCTGACGAGGTGGATGTGCTGCGTTTTTTTCAGCAGAGAACCTGTGAAGAGACAGGAGTTTTAATGTTTTGGGTATGATTTAATGAACCTGAAGCATCACTTTATTTTATTTCTGGTTTAATTTTTAAAGGTTGCATGAACTTTTTTTGTGTTTTGTAACTTAGACACTAATTTTTAAGTTACACTCTGCTGCTTAAATGGCCTTTTTTGTTTGGCCATTCAAAATGTGTTATTTTGAAATTTTGAATTCTCTTTTTTTTTCTACTACTTTGTACTACTTTGAGTAGCAGTAGTGCCTTCATTAGATATTTAGATAAGATTTTTTTTGTTACTATTTATTTAATTTTGTAAAATATGAAGTAATTTTGAAAACAGCACTGTAGAAGGAGTTTAGTTTTTGTATTTTTCTGTGCAAGTTTAACTTTGTATGTTTGATTTCAGCAATACATATTTCAATATTATCAGTAACGTGTGCATTTTCCTTAATAACCAGGCAAGTAACCAAGCAGGTAGACACATGATTATTGATTATTGCGCACAATAACCGCATTATGACTTTTTCACCAAATTGTGCAGCCCTAATGAATTACAGTGGTGATGATGGTTTTAAAATAAGGCCATAAGCATTAACTTCTCTTAATATCTACCTCAGAAACAGGGTGGCAGTCTTCAGGATTTGGTCAGACAAGAGACAGTGGAAGTCAAGATCAGCCATGAAGTCATCATCTCACATGGTGGGTTATACACACACACACACACACACACACACACACACACACACACACACACACACACACACACAAACTAATGCAAACTTGGTGCTAAGAAAGCGAGAATGTGCTAAAAATGAGTTCAGCTCCACTACCTGCCTATCCAGAGCAGATGAACAGCTCAGTGCACATTTGCTCCACAATATTTTGTTGACTTTATCTGATAAAGAAACAGCACAGAAACTTTTTTATTTATGTTTTTTCTTTATAATACCCAGTTTCACAAATTACATTTAAAAAAAGGCAAGGCAGAATAAAGATGAATGATTTTCACCAGCTCTGTAATCCACGACAGTTAGTAGGCCTTGAAGGCCTTTCCTGTGCCTGACTCTCTTTACAGCCATCTGAAGGCGGCAGGTGTCTGTTCCATCTGCATTCTCTAATTGGAGTGGTGTTGTTACCGTCAAGTGACAATAAACATGGCAGATCTGCTGCTTAATTTTTGTGCAACAAGCGCCAGATATTTGTAGAATAACCACAAAAACTTCTGTGCTTATGTTCATGTAAAATTTATCATTTATAATCATGCTACATTTCTTCTGCTGTCTGCATCCAAACAACAAACATCACGTGTGACTGTGAAACTCAAACTTGTTGTTTTTACAGTATCTGTTTATGTGTGGATCATTAACAGGACTGCAATTGAGTTGCAACATGAAGTTTAAAGGTACAGTGAGCTGATTAGTTGATTGTTGAGTCTCACTCCCAGGTTGTCAAATACTGATGTTTTTGGAGTGAGACTCAGCAATCGACTATCTTACTAACCTGTGATCGGCCAAAGTCTCCCGTCATGAGCTATATTTTCTAAAGCCTGAAAAATCAAGAGCAGGATTCCCAGTGACTCCTAAAATAAACTGCCTACCTATACATAAAATACTTATGAAACTACAGTGGTATTGAAATGGATCATTGTAATGACAAGTAAAACTGTGCACTATTACACACAAAAACATGAGAAAACCGAGAAAAACTCTCCACTTTATTGCCAAACTATCACACTCTGTGTTCAAGTGTGGAAAATGTTTGGCTTTGACTGTCACAGCCTCCAACGCAACCACCTATAATATATGATGATGTTTTCCCTCTGATTCCACCCTGTATCCAGCTGGCCATGAAATGACCAAAGCTGTGTTTGGCCACTCCAATGGATACACTGGAAAATAGAGCCCCATATGTTATTGTCACTGAACCTAAAAAAAGTTAATGCATCCATTACTGCCCATTTAGGACATTTGCATGCCTTTTAGAACTTAAAAGTAGTAACCGAAGCTTTGGTAGCTGTTAAAATGTCCATTCCCATTTGATATCCTGAAAGCTAAATGTGCTTTTCTCCCATGTGAGAATCTGAGGATAGCCTCGTAGCTTTCTGTTTTCATACTGTTGTCTGTATCGTTTCACCATGATCGGCATGTAATCCATTGCTTTTCTCGCCCCCTACACTTCCCTACACTCCACCATTCCAGTGGTCACAATGGGGGGTAATCCCTCTTTTTTTCTGTGCTCTGTCAATCCCCCTCTCTGTTGGATATATGGAGTGTGTAATGCATCGTTAGCCAGCAGAACAACTTTGACAGCATGTTGGGTATCGGCCCTTAATGTGCTGCTTAATGTGTGCATGTGTGTGAGACAGAGAGCCAGAGTGTCAGTGTATTTTTCTTGTATTCCTGAAACTGAGCGTGTGGGTGTGTGTGTCTGTGCGTTGTTGATGTTTCGTGTGTGTGTGTGTGTGTGTGTGTGTGTATGTGTGTGTAGTGGGCATAATCAGCGCTAGAGGCCTTGTGCTGAGCAGAGCACTGTGAATATCACATTGAGACGTGTAATAACCGGATTAACACATACTACACAGAGGGCTCCCAAAACAGCTCCTTACTTCCTTCAAACATGCACACACACACACACACACACACACACTCAGACATGCACACATGTATACACATATGGACTTAGTTTGTCATAACTGTACAGGTATTGTCTTTTGTGGCTTCTGTCATTACCGTCACGATTTCTCCCATCACGCAGTTTTTGGTTAGTCTGACAATATTCAGTTCATAGAATACTTAAAACATTTGGTTCTTAAACTGTATTATAGCTTCAACATTATTCAGTTTGTGTGGATTTAATGCTTTTCACTTTTCCTTACTAAATGCAGTTTGTACAGTAAGATTGCAAATGCTTAACTACAAAACTGCACCTTTAAATAGACAGTTCATATTATCTGTATTGAGCTTATATGAGGTACTTATTGGTAGTCAGTGTATTAGCTACAGTAGATGGTGGCCAAAATGCTGAGGTAAACTATCACAGAGGTTAAGCAAGGTACTGTTGTGGACAAAAAAAAAAATCTTAAAAAACCCATCTAAAAAAATCAATATCAGTTTAAGTGCATGCCTTATATAGAATATTTTCACCACTTTGCCTTCAGACAGCTGCTTTCTCCAAGTCAACCAAACTTCATAGGGGAAATCAATAATTTTACCTCACAGATCACAGGAGTTTCTGGGCTACTGCTGCTTTGATCTGTTTGTATGTTGTGTTGTTGTGTGACTTTGGTGCTCTAAAAGGGTAGCTCGGATTCACCAAAGTCACACAATAACACAAACGAACGAACAGATCGGGGCGGTGGTAGACCAGCAACTCTCGTGCTCTGTGAGGTAAAATGACTGATTTTGGCAATGGAGTTTGGTTTGTTTGAAGAGAACAATCCCATTAATGCAGGTTTATGGTACCATTCCCACAGGACCCGTCAGTTTAATGCTTCAATCAGCCACCAGCTACTCATAGGAGCTGTTATTTTTCAAGATAGCTGCTCTTTTAGACCATGTTGAGTGGTGGCTGCAGTTGCATTGCAGTGTAGTTGTGCATGTTAATGGGGTTCTTCTGTCGAATGGTCTCCGCTGCCCACCATTCATCAGAATAACAGTGTAATCAGGAAAATATGAGTGGTTCTATTATTGTATCTTGTATAGAACATAAAATATAGATTTCTTTTAGTGAGTGTTCCAGTAATCCAACATGCACACTCTAAAGTGAATACTGTGCCACTGTATTATGTTCAGTATGTGAGCATTCATTGATGTGTGTGTCTGCTATGACCTAGACTATGTTTGCCTCATATCCGGACAACTATTCATCATCTTTCTTTGCTCTGACTCAACCGCTTCCAGCTGCCTGGCTGTACTTTCGTGTTGCCTCAGTCTGTTGGCTGTCTTTAATCTAACCTTCAGCCAGTGCGTGTTTGCACAGCAATCAAAATCAAATAGATGTATTTTAAATTTTTAGATTTTCAGTTTATGCTTTAACTTAGCTATATATTAGCTTTATACTTAGCTTTAAAGTGGTTAGGCATCTGAGATTCACCATTTTTGAGAGACAGAGGTATATTTACACCTTAATTTGTGTTTGCTTATGTGATAGTGATATATTCTGAATGTAATTTAATGCTTGTAAATATTGACATTTAGCCTCAGACCTCACCTGAACTGTGCTTTTACTTTAAATATGTTTAAACTGTGAAAAGCATGCATGATAATTGTCCCTTCATGAATATTTTGACTTCTTGTAAAATCTGAATATCAGGTCCTGCTGTCTAGTTAGCATTTACACTCAGGGCTGGAAGTCCATACATAAATCTTGCAACATTTGAAGCCTGCTGGGGGTGTTTTAGTGTGTACAAAATCGGCATGAATTTGATTATTTACAAAAGCTGCAGGCTATGATAAAAACAATGAGTGGGAATTCATGTTTACTCGTGGGAATTTGCAAGTAAAGTAGACTGTAAAAGACACAGGTCAGTTGAGGACTTTATCAAAGATGCAGCTGTCAACAAGCTCAGAAAGAAAAGGAAAGGAAAATGTAGTGATGCTTCAAAAGAGATACTTATTACTGAATTTTTAAGAGCAAGCAACACATCTAAGTGACAAAACCTGTTTGGGCATCCAACACTATAATGAATTGAGTGTCATCAAATACCTGAGGAAAATGAGAGGATGCTTGATGAGACAAAAAGAAAGAGAAAAGGTTTTATAATAAAACCCAGGCGACTACATTTGTTGTTGAATAACTTCAGGCTGAGATGACACTTCACTGACACAAGTGACAGATCAGGTGGGCGGCGTGGATGGCATTGATATGCCTGCCATCTTTATAGAATCTGAAGTTAATTTGGCCTTGTCATAGTCGAATGCAAACTGGGAGAGGCTTCTCCTAAATGTCTCAATACAAAAAGTATGCAGGCCCATCGGTGCAGTTAATTGTGCCTCCTCCTATGCAAGTGTTTTATTGGCAAGAACCTTCTTATTTACAATTGTCTACTTTTGTCTTCTGTTCTTTTGAGGCAGAGAAAGTTCCCTCAAAAATCAAAGTATGGAAAAACTTGACTTTGTTGGTAAATTTGATTCTGAATTCAGATTTGATGAAGGGCTCAGCAGTGGTTGCGTCAGACTTTCTCATTGTCCATCATCTTGACAGACAAGGTCAGAAAAGTCCTGCCATCTATCACTATAATACCCAACATTTTCACTTTCATTTTTTAATAATAATGAGACATAGCCTATTGAATAGCATTTAATTTTCAAAAAAAAAAAAAACTATCACAATAGCATTCACAGTACAGAATAAACTTACAGATGCCTTTATATGCATATTTTTTATATTTATTTTTTGTTTTTAGATTTTGGAGGGGGGCATTTTTGCCTTCACTTGATAGAGTCAGCTGAAGATATGATAAGAAAAGGGGTAGAGAGAAGGGATGACACGTAGTAAATGGACCGCAGGTGGGATTCAAACCGGTGGCCGCTGCAAAGGACTGATAGCCTCAGTACATGGGGCACACGCTCTACCAGCTGAGCTACAGGGGCACCTCAGGGTGAAACAAAGTTAAATGAATGTGATTTATGTTGAGGAAATAAAACAAGAGTTTGCAGATGCTATCATGCTTACCTTTATTTCATTAAATTTAATCTTGAATCTTTTTTTTTTTATCAGTTACTTCCTCATTTATTGCCAATGACTGATGATAATTGGGCAGTGAGGAGGCATGAAATTTTTTCAGCTTTTGAAGAAGGGCATGCCAGAAAAAGTTTGGGAACGACTGATGCAGAGAAAAGATGAACAGAGACACTGACAGCGTGAAGCACTTTTCATGTCGACACCACACAAAGCAGATGAATGATTTTTTTTTTTCCCACAGTGACAGTGGAGGTCATTAAAGCCTGTTTTACACTGGACAAAAAAAAATCCACTAACACCCACCAACATCTGGCTTTTGTCTTCAATGGGAAAGGATTCAATCAGCATTAAATTGTGGGTCAAATGACGTTGGAGTAGTCACTGTTATCTGCTCCAGCTCTGATCGGCAGTGATGGAAACATGACACACCAGTGGACATGTTAATTTTGTCCCCTTTTCGACGGAGGCGACAAGCGTTCATTGCCTCCATCGTTAACTACTGACACCCTTTGGTCCTTTTTCATACACGTGCTGGTGAGCATCACTCAGCACAGCAGAGTTTGCAGCCTCTTGAGTGTGTGTATTAACTGAGACATGTTTGTCTTTATTCAAGTGGCTGAACAGAGGATAATTTTACTTCTTATGAATTCCTCACAATAAAAGTCCCTTGCTATTTTGTATTTAAAAGCTTTTATTATGAACCAGCGAAATGAAGAAAAGTTAGGTTTTCATCAGCAGTAACTTAACTCCTGTCCAGCTGAAAGTGGACATGAAACAGTAAAATAAAGCAAACATCTGAATGTACAAACAAACCTCCTCATCCTCAAAGGCAAACTTGTCTACTGGCAGTGGGAAAAGGGTCAATTGCCTAATTTTAGCAGGTTTAAAAACCTGCAGATACACACTAATTTTGGTGGGTTTTTTATTTGATAGATATAGTTACCTCTGTGATATACTCTGTTTGACAGTGTAGTGTCTGAATTACTTAATGTTATTGTAGATAGCAGTGTTTCAATCTGTGAAAATGCCTTTAGATTTGGTTTAAAAAGTTCACTCAGCCACAGAAAAAATCTAGTTAACGTGACCCCTGGTGCTGTGAACCCACAACCCTGGTGATGACCAATACAAACATATCACAAATGTTTCTGGAGCAAAATCCGTGATGTCTGATGTACGTCTGTCCTTTAATCTTAGGCTTGTATTTGAGTTGTGTGTATGTATGATGTTCTGCCTTTGACTGGTGGATTTGGTCTCTGCAGGGGCAAAGTCAGCGAGGAACAAAAGGAGGAAGAGGCGGCTGCACAGAGAGACCTGCAGAGTGTCCTCTTACTACACTGAGATAATAAACACACGTGCTTGTTAAACAAGAAAACATGCCGTCATAGATGCATGTTTATGCAACAATAAGCACACAATGGATGTAAATTAAATTGTTTTCACGTGGCGTAAAGGCTGGTACAGATGCCCTGAAGACCTCTAAGACTGAATCTGCAGGCAACTGATAGATGTGATGTGACAAATAGATGAAAATAAAAATGTAATGCTTTGAAAAGACATGGCTGGACCTTGATTAAATTTGGTTTTGATTTGTTCTTTCTTTTTTTTTTTAAATGCCTCCATGATTTCTGTGAGCAGTGTTTACGTTGTTATGTGTGCTGTGAGATACATGATTGTTGAAGGTATTAAAACAAACAAACGGACAGGCAAAGGATGAGAGGGGGTCGGAAAGACAATTCTCAGCTGGAGTCTGCTTGTGTGTGTGTGTGTGTGTGTGTGTGTGTGTGTGTGTGTGTGTGTGTGTGTGTGTGTGTGTGTGTGTGTGTGTGTTAAGTGACAGGCGTTGAGGGCACAGTTGGCTGCAGTGCCAGTTTTACCTACAGGGGTAGATGGCACAGCATTTTTCTCTGTTGTGATCAGTTTGTTTCTTAATAATGTTTGGGGTGGCACTGGATCAGGTCAGACTGTCTACACAAGTACACACACACACACACACACACACACACTAAAGAGGCTGCTGCAGGTGATAAATTATGTTTGCAAGGGAGGGAATGAGGAACTGTGCCAATGGCCGCTGCTGCCATCTGTCTGTATGTGTGTGCAGGAGTGGAGGGAAGATAAACACCAGGCACTGGAACTGGTTTGTCGTCTCTGTGGTGAACGTGTACATGTCCTGTGGATGTTTGAGTGAGTGAGTGTTTTTTTTTTCTCTCTCTCCCAGTTGTGCTGTTTTGCTTTACTCCCCACAGCCAGTCCTAATCATTCATGGCTGTCACTGTTCTCACCTGACTTCACAACATCCACTACTTTACAGTGGTGGGAAGTAACAAAGTATAAATACTTTCTTACTGTACTTAAGTCTTGAGTCTTCGAGTGTCTATACTTTTTACTTACATCCTCACCAACTGAGCTACAGGGGCGCCCACCCCCTACATTTGAACACAAATATCTGTACTTTCTAGTCCTTACATTGTCAAAACAGGCTTGTTATTTAAGTTGTAATACTTTAAGGGGAATTATTGATTATTTATATTTTGTGTCACTGAGCACAGATGCCTTCCCAACATCAAGATCGATTTCAGCCTAACTAGATGGCACAGTAACACACAGAAAGGCCAGTTTCATGGGTGTGTCCATCAGCGCATATCATGCACAGCAGACATAGCAGTATGAAAACAACGTAACAAGACAATAATGACAGAACAAGATGAAAACATAAAAGATGCAACAAGACAAAAACAACGTAACAGGATGAAAATGATGTAACAAGATATGAACATGAAACATGAAAACAATATAACAAGGTGTAATAAGACGAAAACATGACAACATAAAAGATGCAACAAGACGTAAACAACATAAAAGACGTAACAAGACAAAAATGACTAAATCAGGTGCAACGAGACAAAAATGTAACGAGACCTAAGAGGACGAAACAAACAGACCTGTGCTTTCACACTTTTACTGCAGTAAAGAAGTTGAATCAAACTCTGAAACCTTCACCAGTCCTTTGTTTTAACACAAATATCTCTACTTCTACTTCAGTAAAGAATGTGTGTACTTTTGCCACCTCTGCTATGTTATTTCTAGCTGACGAGAATGTGAAAATCAAACAAAGACAAACAGGAGGACTGATCATGCATGTCTGCCTCAACCAAACACAGACAGAGAAACTTTGTGATAAAGACATTTTCTTTGATGTAACAAGATGAATTGAGACAAAAACAATGTAACACATAACAATTTGTAAAAAACATAACAACAAAATTACATAACAAGAGGATAACAATGTAACAAGCTGTAACAAGATGAAAAAGATGGAACCAGACAAGAAAGACAGACTTGACTGAGAAGAAAAGGTTCAGTTAGCTTTGCACAGAAAACGGCTGAAATTTTCTCCAGAGGGTGATTTTTTACATTTATACTCTGAGTAATTTCAGAGCCTGCACTTTTTCACTTTTATTAGAGTAAAGAAGTTGAATCATTTCTTCTGTTTTTACACAAGCAAAGAATGTGTACTTACCTCGGCTTCTTTATCTCTAGCTGATGTGTGTATGTGAGGATCAAGCAAAAACAAACAGGAAGAAATCACACCTGTATTACACAACCAAACACACATTTCAGGTAGAATAGATGTCAAAGATGCCAACTTTGTGATTGCATTTAATATTTAGGTTCATTTTGTGCACTACATGTGGTTATGTGAGTGAATATGAGCGTGGGTGCATGTGGCCCTGCTCTTTACTTCAGTCACCGTGGAGGGATATAAGGGTATTTTATTTGTCCTGACGTTAATCGCTGGAAGCGGACAGCAAAAGCCCTGTAATCCAACGGCAATCACCGCAAGACTGATTGATGGCACGGAGATGGAGAGAGAAAGACCGAGAGACCAAGAGGAAGACAAGGAGAGAGAAAGGTGAAAAGGTAGATCTCTGTTATTGTGTCCTTCACTGAGTTTATCACTTACTGTTTAGGAGAGGAAAATAACAGAGACATAAATCTGATGGATATTGAACCACTAGGCTGGGTTTAAACAACTCTGAGATCCGCACTCACTTTCCGGCTCTCGCTCTTCCTCACTCTTTCTCACATTCACACACTCATGCATACAAACAGGGACAGTGAGTGGAGAAGAGAGCTGACCTTTGATAGATTTGGAGCTGTCTGTGATGTTGTTGATGCTGTCAGAAAGACAGTGAAACCGGAGGAGTTGACATTTAACTTCACTATATTAACTGACCCTTCTCCGGAATTGCAGTTCAGACTGGGTGTGTTGCAAAAGAAGCAGACGGACAAATACGCCGCGTTATGAAACTAACTTTTTCTTCTTTGCTGTCGTCAGTTGCAGATTTTTGGAAACTTTTTCTCACAGTGAATTTTGATAGAAATCTTGTACCTTTTTCATTTTTAAACACAACACATTGCACATTGGAAAATCTAACAGAAGAATGCGGTTCCCTTTTTTCTTCTTTCTGTCCCCTCCAGAGTTGCTGTGATTTTTACCATATTACTTATTGTGGTATTCGTGGGTTTTGGCATTTTCCTCGACAGAAAGTCTCACGGTGGAAACATTTTGTTCTGCCTCCGGCTTCTTGTCCACTTGTTTCTGATGAAAACCCATTCGATTTTCCTCACCCACAATGCCCTGAAAGGCCTCTCTTGTTCACAGAGACTCACAAGTCACCTGCAGTGAGCTGCAAAGGACAGCAGCTGCATCCATGTGTTACAATTTAAGTCCACAAATAAACTGTGAATTGGGTAAAATGGAAGAAAAGGCACCCCTAATGTAGAAAGGGGTCGTTTCTACTCCTTGGTCTTTACTTCACCTTTTTATTGACTCTTAATGGATCCCGCTGTAATACTGTAGCTTTGTAATTCAAAGCATATTCTGTAACCACGTTACAGAAAAATTATTTACTACTAAGTGTATACTGAGTACTGAGTATAATTTGACTTAATATCCAAACCATCCATCTGCATTTTTGTAGCCAATAGGGCAGAAGAAAAAAAAAAAAACTGAAGTAAATTAAATTAAGATCAATTAATCAATCAATCACCATTGAAAATTTAACCATTTAAAAATGTATTCATGGCTATTTAATCAGTTGTCCAGAAATGGCAGTTATTGCACCTCATTGGACATTGTTTTGTCTGGCATAGCCATCTGATAAATAAGTAAACAAACTTAAAATGAGAAACAACAAAACAGAGAAAAATTGGAAATTTTTTGTATCTGATAAAAAGTAAACATTTCTGTGACCCCTTCGATTGAATACCATAACTGATAATGCATCAAACATCAACAGATAAAAAAAAAAGTTAACTAAAACTCTGAGTAGTTTTTGAGATCAATGCTTTGGACATTTACTTGAGTATTCTTCTAACACTGTTACCTTTACTTGTAACTGAGTATTGAGTATGTTAGTACTTGATTTTCAGCACTCTTTCCACCACCAATTACAGAATATCAATTGCAATAGCAAATTATTGGTGTACAAACAAAATAGTATAAATATATTAATATATAATGTGACTATACATGAACATTTTATAGTCCATCTTAAATCACATTTTGTCATCCTTTCTATGCAATTTAAATGCAATAAAATTTTAAATCTGTTTTTTTTTTACAAAATAACAAAAGGAAGGGGAAAATATCTTTAGCAAAATGACAGAAATGCTCCTTTTCCCCCTCAGCTGGCTGGAGGGGCGGGTCCCTGAAATCAAAAGGTTTGATTGACAGTAGTTGGCAGGCTGACCGTGAACGCAACGTGAAAGAAGTTGTCATGGGGACGCTGGAGGATATAAACGTATAATCACTAATCTCACTTCGTAGTACAACCGCCAGGTAAGTTTACATGCTGTTTAATGGGCTGCAGGTGTGTGGCTAAATAAATCAGCTAACAAGTTAGGAAACCAGCTTTTTGCAGCTGAATGTTTGTTTTCATGCTGTTCAACAAGCTAACATGGAGGACGAGACGCGCTTTCATGTTGGTAAGTTAGCTAGGCAAGAGGGAGGCTTTAGCAGGAAGGCTAATGTGAGTTGTTCAGTCTGTGGCTCTTGTGTAGCAGCTTGCTAATTCTGTTAGCTCTGCCTATGGCTGCTGTTTCTGCTTCGTGTGAGACTTGTTGGCTGTATGGAAACAAGCGCTTCACCTGTGTACTTGGTCCCCCATGAAACAAAAAAAAAAGAGGGAAAAGAAACTCTGGGTAAAATGCAAAACTGTCCAGCTTCACCAATATTTGGCCAAAAGAGGATCTGTAAAAAGCGAAGCAGTTGTCAGTCCAGTCTACACTAGAAAGTTGATTTGAAGTTGATTTAAAGTCCTTGTATAAACTATAAAGATAAAATGTTACACACATTTCACTCTGGCGTTAGGACATTTGTAGTGATTAATTCGGGCCAATACATTTTCACAAAATGTATTTGGAAAAATATTCTTTAACTCAACCAGTTACTGTCCCTTTGCATCCCAGTCATCTTATAAAAGTTCTATTTGCAACCATGAAAAGCAAGCAATAACCGAAGTATGTTATTATTATTATTATTATTATTATTATTATTATTATTGTTATTATTAATATGTGTGTGGTTCTGCCTGTGAGACTGTCTGCCTATGAACTTCGCTCTGTGTCAGAGCACCTTCTTCAGTTAGGATGGTTCTGATAGCTAAATTCCCATCTTAAGATACAGTAGCATATTTTCCTTAATGCAGTTTGAGCCATGTTTCTGTACTACCAAAGTTCCTAAATGTCATCTTAAACTGAAACAAGATAGGATGTCAGACTTACGAAGTTTCTGAGGCCCCAAGGCTGCAGCTGGTGATTATTTTCATAATCAATTATTCTGCCAATTATTTTCTCAGTTTTATAAACCAATTGATTGTCTGTAAAATGACAAAGAATTGTGAAAAATGCACATCATGCATAACAATTTCCATCTTCCATCAAGTGCATCTTTTGTCCAACCAAAAGTCTAAAACCCAATGAATGACAATCCTCACTTTTTAGAAGCTGGAACCAGCAAATGTTTCACATTGTTGCTTGAAAAAAATTACTGAAATGATTAAACGATTATCAAAATAGTTTGCAACAAATTTTTTTTCAACTTTAATTGACTAATTGCTGCAGCTGTAGTAGCACCAGTGTGTGGAAATGATAGTGGACAATATTGAGTCTCTCACTACACTGCAGTGTGCTGATGGATCTCTCAGGTCTGGTATTATGTCTGTGTATGTGTAGGTGCAGGGACCCCTGACCCTGACAACACACCAGGACTGAAGCAAACACCATCAGTCTTTTTGTATTGTACCTGTACGCCTCTTCGAGTACACTATTTGCACGGCTATATGAATGACTGGCTGCTTTCCCTCTGTGGTTGTCAGGTTGGAGGCATACTTGCCATGGATGTGCCATCTAATCACGTCCCATGTTGTCTATTTGGGCCCTGCTGGCTCATTACAGGAGACAGAGAATACGTGTTGTCTGTCATCTGTGAAACATAAAAAGCCTCGTAGCTACTTAGTTTGTGCGGGCTGCCGTATGTGTCTACCCTATTATTCCCCGGCTCTGAATAGACGCAGCAGCAAAGTGTAACACAGGTGTGGGATGACTTTGGCAAATAGCAAAAGATATTAATGGGATATCTTGTTTGTGCATGCATGAACTCCACACATAAAAAAACACCGCAAGCATGAGCTCAGTTGTTATAAAGTATAGATGGGTGGATAGATTAAATTGTTTCAAGCCGGCTATACCGTTTTATTACACTAGAGCCCACAGGATTCTATATTTCTCTCATTTTAATAAACACAAATCCCCATTTCATGGACATACAGTATTATTATGTCTCACTCAATGTCTCTCTGAGGCGTCCTCACATGTTGCAGCCCTCCTGGCTTTAACCAAGTTGCGGCTGGGTATTACTTTCAAGGTTATAGCCCCGTCTACACCTAAATGACCCCCATACGCCAGAGATGGAAGTACAGTACGCCCTGGACAGAAAGTTCAGGCGGAGAGAGTTATAATGGAGGGGAGGAGAGAGGGAGATGAAGTGAGAAAATACAAAGAACAGAGAGGTTGAGGAGGTGGGGGATAGAAATTAAAGAAAGGGTGAACAGAGGACATGAAAGAAATGGGGCAGCACTATGAGGGAGAATGCTATCTAGTTTGATAAGGAAATGTATTTTCCACCCTTGTCTGTCTGTCTGGATTTTTCTTCTTAGACTTCTTTCATTGTTCTTCCTTCAACCATTTCTTCCTAACTCCACCTCTTAAAGTCCTACCTGCTTTCTCCTCTGCTGTGGCCCTCTGCATGTTCCCTTCCTCATCAACACTCCCTTCCTAATTTCATCTCTCCTTTCCTCATGTCTTCCTCCACTTCCATTCCTCTCTCCTTGTAATCCCTCCATTTGTCCCTTGCTCCCTCCTGTTCAGCGGCAGGTCCCCGGTCCCCCGGCTGAGCCGCTGGGACCCGCTGACAAATCGATACATCACTGTAATTGATTCTGTCGGGGTTCAAAGTGTTTAATGAGAGCCCCCCCCCCCCCCCCTCTCTTCTTCCTCATCCTCATCCTCTTTGCACATGGGCTGTGGCGCAGGCCGGTTTAATGGTTAATGGACTGGAGGCGCCCATGTGGTGTAGTGCTGCAGGTGGTGGGTGAGGGAAGGGGGCTGGGGGGTGAGACAGGTGAGGTGGGTGAAGGGGTTCGTGGGAAGTAAGGCAACTTTTAGACGTTCAGGGTTAATCAGAGCAGTTCCCAAGGTGATGGATTGGTCCAGCTGGTTAATTAGGACAGGTAAAGGCAAGATGTAAAACGTCTGGCTCTGGGAGAGAAGCACCATGTGCCAGGTAGGATGTGTGTGTGTGAGAGAGATCATTTGTGCTTTTAGTTCAGGGCTGCGCCTCACTTTTTTTTATTTGATTAGTTGACTAATCTAACAACTAATTTACTGATTATTCCAAAGACTGTTTTATTTCTCATTAGTAAAACAATTATGCTAATTTATTCAAAACAAATATCAAAAACTTGTCTCCTTAATGTTTAAATATTTTATTCAATCATAATTCTGCAGAAGAATCACATAAAGCACATCAAAATAAAGACAATGGTGGTATATTTTAAAATTAGTCTAATTTCTGCCCTCTTTAATGGACCCCATTTGTTGGATGTCTGATAAGACAAATATACAGGACCCCAAAAGGGGCTGTTATGCATATTAATTTATTCACTGTGTCAACCCTGGACTGGACAATGAAGATTTTTACTGAAATACTTGACTTAAGACTTATAATTGTTAGGACATGGAGTTATTCCATCATTAATTGGTGTGTTGTTTGGTCAATAACATGCCAGAAAATGGTGAAAAATGTTTCCCAAAGCCCAGGGTGACGTCCTCAAATGTCTTGATTTGTCATCAACCAAAAACATTCATCTTACTGTTGTAGAGGAGTAAAGAAAGCAGAAAATATTTCCATTTAAGAGGCTAAAATCAGATAATTTGAACTTAAAATTACTCAAGGCAATTGATTGATTATCAAAATAGTTGGTGATTAACTCTAGTCCTAATATGCTAAACGGTATGCTGCTGTCTTGCTGCTGCTGCTGCTGCTTGACAAAGAGCTTCGGTTGTTTCACTTCCTCCTGCAGAGCTGTTGTACTGAGATTATAGAAAACTATATGCTTGTGTTCCTGTCTAAAATGCTCCCACACTTGTGATGGTCACAGGTGAGTAATGCATGATCTCCAGCAGCTTTTTTTTAATTGTGAATGCATGCTTTCACACTGGAGTTCATAGCTGGCGTTCATAGACACGCCGACGCATGTTATGCAAATTGCCATATTTCCATAATCAATTACATGAATTACGCTGACAAATCGCCTCGATCATTCCTTAGTTCGGAGAAACCCAATCATGCTACTTCTCTTTGACAACATAATTGTGTTAACCTATTGGATGCAGCTTCACCGAGTATAGTCTGTTCTATCTTTGACCCACACCTGCACTGGATAACCATAGGCACACACTCGCACACAGATGGCAGGAATAACATTAAGCAAGAGTGAACCGTAAATGAGAGGCGGCAGCAGAATTTCAGGAAAAATATGAGGCAAAATTAGAAAAAACAAGAAGCAGAGGCAGTCAAGATTAAAAGACAAATCCGTTTTTCAGCTGAAGGAGTGCATGAGGCCATAGAGCAGACAGGAGAGGGAGAGATAGAGGGTGATACAGTGTGTTTGCGAGCTTGTTTTCTGTGTGTGTGTGTGTGTGTGTGTGTGTGTGTGTGTGTGTGTGTGTGTATATGGGGTGCGGATGTGGAATCTTATGGACAGTGAATCATTAATATCAGCAGCCTGTAAGACACTAATGAATAACACGGGAATATATCAGCTCATCGTTTGCTTCTCTCCTCTTCACTCTTCACACTCTGCTCTCTCTCTCCCTCTCTCTGCACGAGATATTCGTTTCTTCCAGCTTTAATGAGAAACACCTGTTACAGCTCCTCGTTAGACATCCCTTGTTCAGCTCCCACTAGACATCCAGTCCCTCTCCTCTGTACAGTGTGGTATCTTTGATTCAATTATAAAAATATGCACCTATGCGGATGGCATTTTGTAATCTTCAAAACACAGAGGTTGAGGTTTTGGTTTGTCACATTACTATAAGGTGAGATCAAAATTAGTGCGTGGAGAACACATGTTTTTGGGCCACTGAAGAAGCATGGTCATGCAGAATTGAGCTTTGCAATGCAGTAAATTTTATATACATACATTGTTGCTGATTTAGAAATGGTTACGCCTATCTGGATTATATGTGGGGTTAACACTCCCCAACCAGCAATAATTACAGTCACAAATACCTCTTGTTTTTTTTTTTCTTTTGGCAAACTTGCTGAACCTACTGTAATTTAAATCCTGTCTGGGGTGACATTCTTGTATTTTAAAGTGGAAAAAGTCAGAGGAGCTGCTTCTGTGAAATTTGACTTGTGTGTGAAAATGGAATAAAGTGAAAAAAGTTTTTGCAAACCTGATAGATGGAAATATACAAACACCAACATATAGGCCTATTTAGTAACCAATCCACATTTTTGTGAAGTGTCTTTTTTTCCTATGATTTTCAAGTGGATTTATTCAAATTTCATTGTAACTGACCAGCTGCAGACTGGTCACCTTGGCCTCTTTGGTGAAACCCAACTTGGCCAGATCACAGAGACACCTGCAGCTGATGCCATGTCTGTTGCCTAGCTACTAAAAATATTTTTCTTCATATTGCAGAGCTTAAAAAAACTTTGTAACCATTGTTTTTACTGAAACATACATTGAGACGCACAAACAATGGAGCAAAAACAACTATGGGCACTTAACTTAAAGACAGAAGAGTTAGACTTTTTGATAACATCTGTTGAGAAATCCAAGGATGTTCTTTTGGGAATATTACAACAGTGCTAACTTGGGAGATAGTTAAAACAAAGAGAGTGGGTTATGGTAGCAGACTCAGTCTCAGCTGTATCTGACACTCATTGTGTAAAAGCAATTGAAGAGCAGCCATACAGATGAAGTTGGTGAATACTACCATTAGCTACAACTGGCAAACATTAACATTAGCTACTGTTAGATGACACTAATGTTAGCTACTGTTAGATAATATTGTTGAATAACACTACTGTTAGCGAACATTACTGTTAGCCATTTAGTAAGTTAGAAACTATTACAGGTGGAAAAGTGAAAATTGACTTAGGAACTGTTCATTTGTAAATCAGGTCCTAGCCCTAATTACCATGGTTACCAAACAGTTAAGACAGGATCTGCAAGTTGGGAAGTTTGTGTAATATGGTGCCTGGTTTTGTTCAGAGTCAGAGTATGTGAACTCTGCAGCTTCATTGTGAAGATGAAGCATTTGTAGTGCTGTGTGCGGTCACTAAGCTAACATTAAGCTAGCTGTTGATGGTCAGTAATACCCCCTAAATGTTGGCTGGCTGCTTTTTAATCACAAGGTCTTGTAAATTACTTGTACACGCTTTAAATAGAGAATTAGATGGGCGAGTGTACTTGCATGAAAGTGTATTTCATTTTGAGTGTGCAAGATAGAAAGACAGAAACAGAGTTACAGTATGTGTGAGTGAGTGTTACACTGAATATAATATTCCATTTGCACAGATATGGATCCTCCTAAGCCAATGGGGTTCATTAACTTTCTCATGATAATGACGAATGTTGGCCTATATAACACACGAGCGAATGTCGCAGCATGATACCAAACTGGATCAACTTCTCCTTTTTCACATCTTCCATTAAGTCGCTTATATATTTCTCTATTTCCCAGCCCTTCTTCAATTTTCCTCCCACTTTTGTTCATTATGTTATCCACCCTCCCTCTCACTATCTCTTTCTGTCTTTTCTTCGCTTCTCTGTCATTCTAACACTCGGCCATTTACCGTCCGTCTCATTATCCATCTCTTGTTCTTGGCCTCTTTAAATGTGTTCTCTTTCTATCATTTAACCGTCTTTATCAAGGTCACTCTCACTTTGCTCTTTTTGTCTCTCTGACTGTTGCTCTCACTTTCTGAATTCGTCCTCACACACACCGACGCACCTCGTGTGCCTCTTAAAAATATGTGTCTGAGACTGCCAATGAGGTGATTAATGGCTTGTTTGTTTGTCTGTGTGACTGTGCCCATACCCCTCATCCTAATTAAAGATATTTCTGCTGATTTGGCGGGGCCCCGCCCGTGTAGCGCTGTTTATACAGCTGATTCTTACAATACAGTTCTTGCTGAGGGCTGTTAAGCCGATGCTCTACAGTAGTTTGATGAATGTCTCTAAACTAACTTTTTGATGGGGACGGGATGATTATTTTTGTGAAGTGTGGACATGCCCAGAGTGTTAATGAAGCTCCCTGTGAATGTGTTTGTGTGTGTGTGTGTGTGTGTGTGTGTGTGTGTGTGTATAAAAATGCAAGCGTTTGCCAGTTCACGTGAGTGTTTATATATAAATTTTGTTTGTCGTCCCAATTATCTTTCCCAGAACTGCTTACAGATTTTATTTTTTCTTTACAGTTAGATGTTTTTCTTTTTCACTTTACCTAGACTGAGGGGGGGACACTTTTAAGAAACTCAACAGAAGGTAGGGCAATTGATCAATGTGCCACACAGCAGAACAAGTATGTGTAGTCTAGAAGATTTAGGATATATCTGGGATATAATGGAAATATTGTTGATTTAGTATATTTCGTCTTTTAAAAATCACTGCACAGCATTTATTCAATTTTTTACATTTTTGCCGTGCAGCATTACATAAAAGCTTCTTTCTCATATCAAATCCACAATGAGCTGACTGAAATGTTTTTTATTTCCCCTAACCACTTTTAAACCACTTATGATGCGGCTCGAGCCTATCTCAGTATTTACCTCCACTGAGAATAGTTTTTGAGACTGGCTCTTATTTGAGTATGACCTGTATGTTTCATATTTTATTCATAATGTTGTTTGTTGTGTTTTATCATATTTCAGCCTATTTAACTGTTTCCTGGTATGTTCCTGTTTGCTGTGTGAGTGTGTTTGTGATTAATGCAAACTTAACACTCTCTTCATGTTGTCATGCTGTATCTCTGTGTTTCCATTTCAGCATGAGCATGCTATGAGTGAAAATACATATTGTGGTGATTCCAATAAATTGAACTTGTTGTGACATGCTAGTGTAACCCAGGCCAGTATCTATAGGACTTACATCAATCTTGGATGACTTCACAATCATCTTCCCACCAGTGTGGGAAATAATGGGGAAAGGGGGGTTGGGGAAATTCCAAAGCCCCAGTTCCAAAGAAAAGTTGTGACACCCCGTAAATCGTAAATGAAAATAGAATTTCTCTGGGCCTGAGCCCATCTGAGATGGAGTGACACAAAGTGTAAATGTACGCTGTGGTCTGACGAGTCCACGTTTCCATTTGTTTCTGGATGTCGGATCCGATGAGGAGGAAATGGACCATCCACATGGCTACAAATGCATAGTTCAAAAACCATTATTTGTGATTGTATGGGCTTGTTTTAGTGGCCATGGTAATTTACACAACATATGCTGCTATCCAGATGTCTTTTCCAGGGACATCCCTGCTTATTTCAGCAAGACAATACCACAACAGTTTCTGCACATCTTAACAGTGTGACTTCCTAGGAGTCTGGGTACTAGTCCACACCTGTCTCTCGTTGAAAATGTGTATGGTGCATTATGAGGCGTAAAATATGACAACAAAGACCCTGGACTGTTGAGCATTTGAGTTTGTATATCAAGCAAGATTGAGAAAGGATTTCATTTTAAAAGCGTCCTTAAAAAGTTCCCAAACTTACTGAGAGTTGTTAAAAGACAATGTGATGTATTACAGTGAGTGTACAAGTTGATCACTCTGAACATCATCATTTCAACTGAATGCAGGTGGAAAACTTTGCAAATAATTTCATTCTGCAACATCCCAACTTTTTTGGAATTGGGTGGTCAACCAAACTTCTTGCTAGCTTCAAAAAGTAACTCAGCTAAGCATCCAAATTACAATCCAGGAAATTATCACAGTCTGGGTCTGGAATCTCATATTGTTGCATGAAGGTACAACTGAACTGATGCTGAGTGTAGTCCAGGTGCTTTTGATTTAGGAGCCAGGGCAGGCCAATCCTCACTTACACAGCCTGAGAATGTATACTCTGACTGTGATGTCACACTTTACAAGACCACACCTGTATATCCCTCACTCTCACTATATTGTCTTTTGATTCCAGTGAATATTTTCCAGTGAAAAATGTGCTGTCTTTTTTTTCCCACAGAGAATTGATAGAGAGCTTTAAGAGTTTTTGCTTAACATTATATTACAGTGAATTTGATTTGTCTCCTTTTGGATATAAAATGTCATCATTACATAATTTTATGTTATGAAATATGTGTGTGAAATTTTGTCAAAACTAGTGCATGAACTCTTGGGTTATGACGCCTTGAGTGTAAGTGGACATTGATGCCAAATTTGAAGATATTCTGTTAAGGTGTTCCCAAAATATCACATCACAAGAATGGCATGGATGTATGGCAACCCATGCATAAAGAATAATAAAAATATCTTTTTAAAAAGTTTACCAATAGAGATCCATTGATTTCAATTTTCTTGGCTGATTTAAATTTCAAATTTTTTAAGGGTCTGACCTCCTGATTCTGATTTTGGCCGATTCCGATTTTCAGTCTCACTAAGAACTATAATTGACAGAATTCACAAACATTTTTGCAACTTTTCTTGTAAAAATTAAATTGGATTTTCATAATAAAATACTGACTGTTAAATATTCTTTAAATACTATTTTACATTTTCCCCGAAGTCCTCCAGGTTACAGCCAAGCCTTATTATTGTTTTATATTAAGATTATGAATAGGGGCAAGGCAATCTCGCGAGATCATGGAATCTCACAGGATTTCGCAGGACGTGATTTCACGTGGTCTCATGTGGAAGCAGATGAAAACAAACCGGAGACAGATGCAATGCAACAGTTTGCTGCAGTAAAACCTTGCCATGAGAAAAACAGACATAGAAGTTAAACGAGTCTGGATGAGAAAATGTGGAGACATAATGAGGAGGAGACACATCAACACAGGTTGTTTATTCTCCAGCCAGAACAGGAGGTGAGATTTTAACTGTCGCTCTGTGAACTCTGCTGCTGGTTTACATTAGCATGAAGAGCTACAAAGTTTGCGGCTGTTTTTTTGACATTATCCGCTCCTCTGTCTCATTGTAGACTGTCTGTCTTCTCTTTATCCTGTTCTTGGAATCTGTCGCTGACACCAACTTCATGCAAGCATGTGTCTGAGTGTGTGTAGCTGTGATCAGCGCTGTGGTGGGTGTGATACCACGGTCAGTTTGTCTGCTGTGTGAATGACATGACCATCGTGTAGAACGCGTGTGTGACGATGACGGGCACAGAATCGGATATGTGAAGCTGACCGGCCGGTCACCGGTCATGGCCAGTCACGCTGAAAACCGTCAGGTCTCTGGCTGGTCGATCGGTGCATCCCTGTTTATCAAGTGTAATGTTGCCTCCTCGTTGAACGTATTCTGGGTTTTGCACAATTATCAAATGTTTGTGATTGGTTGTAAGGCAAGCCCTCTCACTAACACAAAAAAACATTCACATCTCTGGTTAATTTACATTGTACAATTTACTTAAACTCCATTTTTGTTGCATTTGCAAAGAAATCCAGAAAAACACATGAAAAACATGCTGGCAAGGTTAAAACACAATAGTTAGAATACATCTAAAGGCCTTTACACAGCTTTGAATTAAACCAAGCACTATTTCTCTGGCTCCTTGACTGAATTCTAGTTAAACATGAAAAGACTTTTAGTGTTTCACTCTGTGTGTGAAAGCATGTATAAAAGCTGCCATGTCCCCATGTGGGACAGCCCTGCAGAATACGGTATGTGTGTCTGCGAGAGCTCGTATACAACTGTGTTTGGTGCAGCGCTGTGTTAAGGCTAAACACACTTAAGGCTAAGCAATCAGCGAGTAAAGTTTCCTCGCTGCTGTCATTAAAGCTCCACATAAAAGCTTAAGCTGCTTTTATCCTTCTAAGGAAGAAAGGGAGAATGTCAGCACATAATTAAATTAGATGAAAGGAGGGGAATTAGAGGCTTCCTCCTCTTTAAACACAAACGACTTAATCAGAACCTTGGGCTAAATGAGAGACAGACGGCTACATGATCATGGGGAGGATAAACATCCCTCTCCTTGCCTCCATCCTTTTTGCTGTCTCACTTTTCCTCATGTCTTTATTATCTCTCGAACCTGCTGTATATCTCTTGCCGTCTGTCCGTCTGCCTCTCTGGATCCTGCGTTCTCTTAGCCCTTTGTCTACCTCCCATCCATATGTTTGTACAACCTGAGAACGTCTTATATTGTTCATTTAAAATTATGCACAAGCCTCCTGCTCTCCGCCTTCTTTTTCCATGTCCCATCCCCAGTTATCCCTCCTACTTCCATGTCTTTGACTGCATTTTAAATTTCACCTCTCACTTACATCACTTCCCTTTCACCTAACATGGCCCCGTTCTCTTCTTTGAAAAAAATAAAATAAATATCAAGACCTTAAATGCACCACCTGCAGTATACAGAGTTACAAGTGTTAGAAGCCGTTGAGGCCTGATGTATAAGCCCATATTGATTGGGAATATGAATCCCATCACACCTGACAATGATTTGTTTCATCATGTAGGCCCTCAGAGAATGGCAGTTTATTTTTATATGATCCTTATAAACACTGGTTTGAAGGATGATGCAAGGGAGTGCATCAGAGGGAAAAAAGCCTCTGAGATCCTGTTTGTTAGATTGAGCGCTGCCTTTAATGTCGGCGAAGGGGTTCGTTCTGAAATGAGATCCACTGCTGCTTCAAATGGACGCTAATAGATGCTAATGAAGGTATTACTTATCAGAGGAAGGTGTTACATATTTTAGAACGTGATCGTCTGTAGATACTTAAAGCCCTCAGCAGACTTTATTTGATGTATTGTTGTAGATATTATGTGTTCCCATGTTGAAGGAATAGCTGTATGAGTTGCAGAGGGACTTGGTGGAACATTGGTATTTGATGACTTGGGAATGAGAACGGTCTGTTATATAAAACTGAGAATATTATGGCAGTCAGCCAAACATCATGCTAAGCAGTGATACCATGGATGTAGTACGTAGTGATTAGTAGTAGGCAAATGAACACAAGTAGTTTGTGCTTTGAACAGTTGAATTTATTTTCATGTGCAGAGGAAATGAAGCCTCATTTGAAACATCCGTTTTGTGGAAAAGTTGCTGTGCAGGCAGAGGTCAGACTCATCTAATAGGTTTCTTTGCAAATGCATCACAAATAAAGAAACCATCTGCTGAGTGAAGGATAAATGAGATCTTTTTCTGCCTTTTCATCCTTACCAGTTGAACTAGCTATAGATTAGAGAAAAATAATTGAATTCAACGTGCCAGTCAAAGGCTGCTGGCAACTTTTCAGGTAGATTGTTTTCTTGTACGCTGCTCAGTGCATGAGTTGATGTGAATAAATCAACACATGACAATTTTCACCATTACTTTTGTTTGTTTTTGTTCTCTTGCATGATATACACTCTAGTGATGACTGGATTCCTACCTCGTAAAAAATGTAGGCAATATGAATTTCAACCGGATTAGGCACACCCTGAATATTAGATTTCCGCCTGGGATAATACAAGTTGAGGAGTGTTGTTCCAACAGACACCTCATCTTAGCCTCAAGTTGCAAGAGCCAGTGTATGGTTGTTTAGTTAGTTTGTTCTGGGCTACTGTAGAAACATGGCCATGCAACAGGGCGGCCTCAGTGGAGGACCCGCACCATCAGTAGGTATAAATGCTTCATTCTTATGTAACAAAAACATAATTCTTATTTTCAGGCAAATATTATGTTCATTTTCTGCCATTTTCTGCCAGTAAATACCTGTGAATAAACTGTATTCTGTTCTGTAAACTGTTTCCTTAATTTTTCTACTTGTTTGTTATGTTCCTTACAATCCCTAGTGTTTACACACGTGTGTGTATTGATTTTATACCTTGGCCTCAGCGCAACATTCACACATGGCCGCATCATACAGATATTTCCCATTGCTTATTAATGTTACCTACACACACTGCAGAGTTTTGTGCCACCAGAGTAGTGTAAGTATGATTTAATTTAGCTCATGGTAGCATGAGAGGTGAAACAGAGAAACTCCAGGGTTAAAGCTATTTACCTATTCATTCCTCAGTTGGATACAAAAAGAAGCGGAGTAGAGAAGAAGCAGCAAGGAGCAGAACGGGGAGTTGTAGAGAGAAAGTGAGCTACATGGGGAAGACAAAGCAGGATGCAGCTATCACAGAGAGAAACAACAGAGTAAATTATGTTACGGAGTGTGAGTTTAATTTTCCAGATTTTTATTATTTTGTGACATTCAGTCTCCATTCATTTGCAACAGGAGTTGACTGCCTTCTTGCTATTTTTCTCTGTTTTGTTGTTTATTATTACATCCCTAAGTAAGGCAGAGATGGGGGGTGGAAATGATGACACACAAACTGAGAAAAACACCACACACAAACTTCCGAGAGGAGGAGGGAGACAGTTGTGTTCAAGTTGAACTCAATAAAAGTAGAGAAGTGTAGTCGTCCCGCTGACTACACCACATGCACATGCCGGCACCACACTGGAGAAGAATGTGTGTTTTTAACATATTTATATATTTTGCGTGCATGGTTTCTTTCTGTGTGTGTGTGTGTGTGTGTGTGTGTGTGTGTGTGTGTGTGTGTGTGTTTCAGTATGAAAGCCCGTTGTCCCACCAACACTACAGACCTGAGGGAAGCCATGAGACTGCTAATTAGCAGCACAGAGGGAAGCAGCCCCAGCGACAAATCAAATCTGCTTTTGAAACCAGTTCCCCCTGAGACTCCATGGAAACGGGGCGACTGAGTAACCAAGGAGATGAGATGTGATGTCATCTATTTAGGGGTCCAGCATTACAGTAATTTTTTTAAATCTAAAATGAGATGAAAGATTTTTTTTCTTGTATTCAAATGTGAACATAATCTCTCTTGTGCCACTTTTTTTTCCTGATATTTCTTGTCCCTGCAGTCATCTCATTTTCCCATTTAGTGTTTTCAAAGGGGGGGAATGTTTGTGCTAAGAGAGAGACAGGTTCATTCAGAGTGCATGTTGTAGATGAATTGTTATTTTTTTCCCATTGACATGTTATGAGTCACCCAGCATAGGCAGCAGCAGAAAAAAACATGCAATAGTGTGTACATTTGAAGTATGTACTTCACTGCAGAAGCCCACAGTACCTACCTTGTTTGCGGGTTTGGTAACACACAAAAAGAGCACTGCTGGAATTCTTGATATAAATTTACAAGGAGATGAATTGCAGAACCCATTTGGGGGATTAGAGCAGGAGGAGACATAGTGGTACATCTGCCTCACAGAGATGATAGAATATTACTAAACAAATAAAAATATTGGAGTAATTGAAACTGATACACTGGGAATTAGTGTGGACAAAGAGGGCAGACAAAGAAAGAAAGCAAGATGATGATGTAGTGAAAAAGAAGGCAATCACATCCTCTTCATCCGAATATTGAATGAGTGGTCTCGTGTGTGACGAGTCAGGCAGTAGATCATTTCTGAACGCGGGATTGGTACCACATCTTCAATTTGCTCTCTATCTATTATTCATCTGCTCGTCCATCCATCCCCCGCCACAATTACAAAGGTCAAACTGTCCTCATATGTACTGTATGCACAGACACACACGCACAAAGCCCATCAATAAGGATTAATGCATTGCTAAATAGAGTGTGTGTTCAAAATGGTGTGCTCTGCAGGCTTCATTTTCACACTGGCCAAATTGGGAAGGTAAAATGTCCTCACACGCTGAGGCAGAAAGCTGACAGAACAGGAAATAATGTTGCAGCAGCTACAGTATGGACAGGAGGCTAATGACAACATTCCACATGTGGAGAAGTGTCATTGCCCTCAATGTCCTGTAGGATCACTGCCAACAATATACACCTATATGTGGTTATTTGCACTTTTTGAATGAGAATGAATCCAAACTCAGTTCAAATTGGCTGGACATTTCACAGGTCAAAGTTCAGTTAGCTTGAACTGTATTGAGACAAATGAGGACGGATGATTTTTTACATCATATTACTAAGTGAGACATGGGGATCTATGATTTGCTATCACTTCAAAGGCTGACAACTCTTTTCTATAGCTTATACTTCTGAAATAAGTGTGCACAGTGTAAAGACTATAGAATAATGACTGAATATAAAATTGTGGAAAAGACGTGGTCTGGATGGCAGCATATGTTGCTCCAAAACCTGTCTGTGCCTTTCAGCATTAATAGGGCCTTCACAGATGTTACAGTTAGCCATGTCATGGGCACTAACATGCCGCCATACCATCATAGATGCTGGCTTTTGAAGTTAGCGCTGGTAACAATCTAGATTGTCCCTCTCCTCTTTAGCCTGCAGGTCACGACACCCAAAACCAATCTGAAATGGGGAATCATCAGGCCACAGCACACTTTTCCACTCAGTGGATGATGAGCTCAGGACCCAGAGAAGTCTGCAGCGTTTCTTGATGTTGATGGTATGTGCTTTTCACTTTGCATGGTAGAATTTTAACAAGAAGCAGTGACAAACTGTGTCACCCAACAGCAGTCTTCCAAAGCATTCCCAGCAAGCCCATGCAGTATCTTTTATACAATTATGTGACTTTTTAATGCAGTGCTGTCTGAGGGTCAAAGGTCACAGACATTCAGTGTTGTCTTTTTTTGGCCTTGCCCCTTGCATGCAGAGATTTGTCTGGATTCTCTGTATCTTTTAATGATGGTGTGGATTGTAGATGGTGTAGTCCTCAAATTTCTTGTAGTTTTGTGCTGAAAAACATTCTTTACCTGGTGGACTACTAGGCCAATCATGATACTGTCACCTAATTTTTAAAAAACACCAAACAGGTGTTTTCTGAGCATTCCACAAACTTCTCCGTCTTTCATTGCTCCTGTCCCAACTTTTTAGAAATGTCTTGCAGGCATCAAATTCAGAATGAGTGTATATCAGTTTGAACATTGAATCTATTGTCTTTGTACCATATTAAATTGAATATTTACATTTTACACAGCTCCCAACTTTTTCACAATTGGGGTTGTAGTTGTGGTGAGTTAGAAGAATTTTTTAAACAATATATTTACAGGAATTGTTCATATTGTTCTTGGTGTAGACGGCCCTTTAAGGAGGCTGCAGCGGAAGTAATTAAAGAAAGCTCTGATAACATTATAAGAGCAAATTCATGAGGCTCATCCACCTACTCAGCATGGAGACCCATTTAGAGAAAGAGCAAACTCAAATCCAGAGAAAATGCAAACGATAATGAGATGGATGACATGCATGGCAGCATGTGATAAGGAACATTTATTCTTTGAACACGCTCAACCCAGATTTCTTGGGGATCCTACTATATTATGCTACATTTCAATCATATATGGAGTAACATTTCTTTTCATCTGGTGTGAGTGCACTGCGTTAATCACAGAGATGGAGAGTAAATTTCTACATTAAAAAAAGTCACCATGTGATACAAGTCATGGTGCGAGTTAAATTATTTATTGCGCCAGTCCACACTGAAGTAAGATTGCTGTAGCAAGACTGTGGCCCAGTTCGTCACAAATACTTCGGTCCTGATCAAGCAGGTGAGGAACTGTCAATAACATTGAAAGTGCTTAGAAGTGGAAAAGGATCTGAATAAAAGACAAGCTGCTCAATTTCAGTTGGCAAACAGAGAAGTGTTTTGAAGAAAAAAGAATGAACAAGATGGAAATATTGGAGAATTATGTTATCAGACTGATTCAGTTTAAGTTGATGGAACCACATGAATGGATTGATTTTTAGAAATGGAGTTTGTGTTGTCAAAAACACTGCACATCTGGTACTATTGAAGGTGCATTTTTTGAGCTAGACGTAAACAAAACCTTTATTGATTGATAGTTGAATGGCTGAGGTTTGTTTACATCGGCAAAGTTTGAAAAACAGGAATAAAACAACCATACATCATTAATTATGATCAAACAATATGTCTATAAACATAACATTACATAACAACAATAAAGTTGTGGGCTAGGACTAAAACGAGCTGAATCACGCTAAAACGCTCCATGTAGATAAGGGGTACTGCGGTGTTGGGTTGATATTTGTGGTAATTTTCTATGAGTTTGCCACTATGAGCAACCCATTTTGCATTACACATAATCATTTGATCATTTGATTCGTAATTGCCAGCATTTGTCAGTTCAAACCGTTAGTCGACTAGTCATTGTCCATTCATGATTTTAATTCAGTTAGATAAGTGTACATTACTATGAACAAAAAAAAAATGTAATGATTGTGTCGGAACAACCAGAAGGAGGCTTTACATGTTGTACATTTAAATTTATTTTTATCAACACAATGGCTGATGTATACTTACAAATTAACTTGTTAAGGTGCAGACTTGTACTGTACTGTACATCATCTCGTTAACGTTACCAAAAATCCAATTATCAAACCGGCCTCCGTCGGTCTCAGAGGCTGTGTCCCAGTCTAATACGACTGCTAGCTGAGCTAATTGGCTAATGGTAGCTACAGCACAGTTTGCAGCAGTGGACCAGTGACTTCTGTGTAACCAGAGAAAAGGTCAGTGTTGCAACAGTCCCTTGGCCCTAATGGCAGGGTGCAGCTCCTGAAAAGAATTTGTGTTACTAAGAATGAACCACCGTTACATGTTACCTCCAGAGGCAGCTAGTGTACCCCACTTTGGAAAATGTTGCCTTAAGGTGAAATAAATGAATAAGATATTTGTGGACACTTGCACAAGGTAGCAAGATAAATATATTGTGTACATGCACATCTTTTCCATTATGAGGCTGCAGCAATGAGTAACTTCCTTCCTGAGACACAGTTTGCTGTCAGGCCTGACCACTGATAAAGTGCAGTGATCGCTGCAGCTGCAATGCTGGCTAAATGCCCAGATGGGGGTGGAGGGTGGGTGGGTGGGGAGGACGTAATCAATGTGCAAAATTTTCAGAAGCCTTTCCCTAATACTGACTTGTGCACAATCCATGTCTTTGTAGCTTTAATCCTTATTTATCCTGTCTCCTCTACTTTACCCACATCTCTGCTTGATTATCAAAGTGGAATTAAGGTTAAAGCAGAAAGGGATCCACCTGGATTCACCTGGTCAGTCTGTTCTATAATAAGAAGTGTTGCTGGTAGTAGCTGGCACTGTCAGTGTATGAGGTCATGATCAAACAGCCGGGGGCTTCTACTTAATAAGGCAAGTTGAGACATCTGGTTTGTGAAAAGGCGTGCTGGATTGTGTAAGGAGAGAGACACTTTAATTTTCACATTGAAGAGTTTTATGTTGTGCCTGTGTGTGTGTGTGAAGCAATCTTTTGTTTTGCAGTTTCAAGTTCAAGCCTTTATGTTCAAGGTGTTATTACTTTTCATAACTTCCAAGGTTTGTTGAGTTTTGCTCTATCCCCCTGTGCTTGTCTCTGAAGTGGTGGGGGTGTGCGTTTATAATGTTTTGTTTTTGTTTGTGTGCATGTACAAGCATGTGTGCAAGTACTGTCTGTTTACATTTCATTACTTACATGTTCAAGTGGCTTGGTGTCAAACTGCTGTGTTAATTATCTCAAAACTAATTGTGCAATATGTTCAGGATAAGTACACTCTAAAGACTTGACTGCATGTTAATATGGATGGTAATGTGTGAATAGGGAATTTTATTTTCTTCCAAAAACACTGGAGAAAAATAGAAACATCAGTGTGTTGTTATTGCCAAGATCGATAGATGTCATAAAGGTAGCTAAGCTAAAGAGCTAAATCATTGCTAGTCGTTATTCTTTCCAGCCTTCTTATTGATAATTGCCTTCTAATTATGGACTAAATTAACTACACCCACCTATTCCGTTAATAACTGTCTGTACTTTCAGTCTGACAGTATAGCGTAGGCTACCTGAGAGGAACTCAGTGGTATTATTCCTCCAGCCAATGATAATTTAATGCTGCTGTGATCGTGTCACAACAATCAAATCAGTGAAAATGAAAGTGCGTTAACCTGAAAGCACATCCTGACATTGACTCAAGTAAGGCATAAACACGGTGCAGGTGTCTGTATAACAGCATTAACATCACTGTATGCATCTGTCATATTTAATGTAACCTGATCATCATCCACATCGAAACCACATGCTGCGACTGGACGACTCATGCTGTAACATCTGCCACTGCCACGATCCACTTATTGTCTAACAGCTATGAATCAAAGCCTCTAAACAAGAGTCACTGTAGTGTCTTGGAAATATGGCACTATTCCTCTTCCTCTGGCATCTTTCTTAACACCACTTAAATATGCAAGATTTTGCCCACAATTTAGGCATTTCATAAAAAATGCAACACATTTTGACCAAAGATTATTCTACAAGGTTTTATGTAGATGCAAAAATAAAAAGCTCAGGTGGAACATAGCATCACTGCATCTGGGATGGATGGTACAGACAGGAAAGACTACCACTCCAACTTGCTAACATCATCGGACAACACAAGACAGTTGTAATACTGTAGAGTTGTTTATATGGGTTAAAAATACTTTGAACTGACTTTGAATGACACAAGACTTCCATATCCATATGCTTTTTTAAGTAGCCTGATTCCAGAGCTCTGAAATACCACCCACATCTGATTTGTTCAGTGATCCAGTATAGTCTGGTGGTGTGGTCCAGAGGCTGTACATATAGAAATCTGACAATAAAGTGAAGCCAAAGCATCTCGATCATCCCCTGGTGGCAAGCTGCAGTATAGGCCATAAATCCTGCCTCCCCAATGTGGGACATGGACCAAACTAAAATATCAAAGTACCCTTCAAATACATTTTTCCCAGAGATGGTTACTGTCATTTTAGGTAGTTCTTATGACACATCAGGTTCCCTGTTGGTGGAAACGAGCCAGGAATGGAAGTGGAGAGGGGGGACTCATATAGGTACCATGGGGTCCAAATCAATTAAAAAAAAAAACTGGACTGGACACAAAACACTGATGCCCTCTTCAACACTGGACAGAACATACTGTTCTTTGTGCAACAGGCTCTTGCATTAGTAGCCGGCGCTCTGTGCTATGCAGTGGTGTGCTGAGGTGGTGGCGTCAGTGCTGGAGAGGCCAACAAACTGAACAAGATTGTATGGAAGGTCGGCTCTGGGGTTGCGCTGGAACCAGACAGTTTAGAGTCAGTGGCGGAGAGGAAGATGAAGGAAAAGATCATAGCCGCCCTGGAAAGCCCTTCACCCTGTTCATGATGAGCTGTGGCAGATGGGTAGTTCTTCAGCCAGTCACTCATTGGTGACAGACTGTCATCACACTGATCAGCCAGTTGTGCATCCACCCATAAGAAGCACCAGATAAATGCAATTCTTAAAATGAATAAACCGACACCAGTTTGATTGATATTCCCTTGAGTTCACAATATAAAAACATGATTTAGGAAAATAGATAAAAACTGAGACATTTGTTTTTGCAAATGAACCCTTCATTTCTGTGCATATTCTGTCCTTGTGTTGCTGGAACACCCAAATTCCCCCTCTGGGAGATCAATAAAGGATTATCTTATCTTAAAAGCCTCACTGTTTACTGTATCAGAGCTGTATTAAGTTACTTACTGCTAATGCAAACGCAGCTGTGTCACATTAAAAACGTTCAACTGGTGAAGCATGGGGCGGCTTTTATCATGCAGCTTCTACAAACAACAACATGGAGAGTTGCAGGCAACAATCTGCACATCGCCAACTTGTCAGTAAGATAACCAGCTTTTTACTGTGTCCTGGTGTTTTGAGGCTGCCATTATTATTGACTGACTTCATTAAAACAACATTGGTTTGCTTGGTTTCTCTACAGATACACCAGTTGTTATTCAGTTGTATCTCTGACTGTACATCTGACGAAGTTGAGATTAAAGATTCAATCATTTATTACCATCGCAATGAAACATTGATTGGAATTTGTCTTGGTGTGTGCTCAAACAACCATCCAAAGACACATCAGCAATACAAAACAAATACACATACAGCCGCTGCTCAAGGAGTGTTTGCTGCAAATCACACTTCCTGTTACCGCAGTGAACATAGTTTGCATGAGGCTGGCAAAGCTGTACACTTTGTAAGTTAACTTACAGGAAAGAACAGCTCGTAAAGTAATATTTGTCTTTGATCAATCTGAAAAACGTTAAGTTAATTCCTCGTAGTAACAGCGGTTTCTGTGTCAGTGTAAATGTAAAACGAAATATTCACCCTCTCATCTAAAAAGTCTTTCATTCATTTATTTTATTTGTTGTTATTTCCATAAGTGCTAAATTGGATAGCTTTCTGGAAAACCAAGCATGATGTTGGCAGTATTTTTATTAGCTGCTTTTGTACCTGTAGTATATGGTGGCTTTTTTTTTTTTTTATTATGCAAGCATGTGAGACTAATCAAAATGTATTTCAGCTACTACAAGGTAATACGTATTAAACTGATGACTGATGACTACAGTTCTCCTTCTGAGATCAGAGGCCGGTGAGAAAGAATCACTCCTTGACATAGAAACCTACTTACCGTTATATTATGTCCAAGCCACTGAACATAATTTCTGTCATTATTCGTCCTTCCTGTTGTAAAATTTCTAGCCTGGAAAATGTCTGAGCTTTCTGCCTGAATTCATTTCCGATCCTGTTTGTCCCTGACTGGAGCTGATTGTCTCTTGCTAACACTCTGTTCTGGAATGCTCTTTAATGTTCCGCTTGCATTCTTCCATTCCGTTCGTCTGAATCTCTTCCAATATGTTTTGATTTTCTACATCCAGCCACAGCCATGAACGCTCCACTGAGTTTCCAAGTGCCGCGGAATGGCACCCCTCCTGCTAATGAATACGCCTTCGTGGGTGCGTGTTGTGCTGCAGACCAGTCGAGTGGTTACATGCATATGTCTCATACAAAAACCCTCCGATACACACATGCACACACAAAAATGTGCACAGTTGGTGTCCTTTTAGGAGCGACATCCTAACTAATGAAGCCTCTTTCTTTAATGGCAAGTCAATGAGCCATCCAAGCTTAAGTCTGTGAGAGATTCATGAGTGTGAGTTTGAATGTGTGTGTGTGTGTGTGTGTGTACATGTGTTTGCTGTCAGTGAAAGTTATGGTAACAGACAGTTGCCCAGCGCTCAGTGTAAGTACTATGAATGAAAGGTTTATGGTGATTAACATACAGTACAGTACCATAAGGTCAATGTCCATCTATCAGACTAACCAAGCATCACATGTCTTATATTAGACCCAAACAATGACAGTTTATCATACGCCTCACCACTAGAATACTGTATTAGTTTGATTACTGTGTAAATAAAACTGTAACACGTTTACTTTTTAAAATACAGAAAAACACAGACCACTGCCAAACTGAGTGCTGGACTGAAGATATTGTCAGCCGGTGTAAGGAACACTTAGTGGAACTGCTGAAAAGGGTTGAAACGATAATGAGTTTCAAAATAAACTTCTTGTAATAACCAAGGTTGATCAGCACGCTTTGAAAAACTCACACTAAATATTGTCCAGCATCAACCAAAGTTAGCAACAGTCTTCCAGACGCAGGCAACGAAGCAACGTGGTTTTGTTTTTTGCGTAAGTGACAACTTTGACATTGCAGATGCCATTTCAAATCATTTGTGAAGTGATTTCAGTTTGCGTATCTTTGCTTTTTTAAATGATTTCAGTATATTTTAACAATACTGTGATAATAACAGAGATAATTTCAATGGTCACTATAATCGTGATATGATTTTTTTTTATACTATTTTATCTCTACTGATGCACCCTTATCCATAGAGGAGACAGAGCGTAGAGTCGATTTTTCCTGTGAAGGTCGCTGAGGTAGATATAAAGCTTTGCCGAGGCAAGGCACCCGAGGAGGAGGAGGATATTCACCCCGAGATGGTGAAGACTGTGGATATTGTGGGGCTTGTCCTTAATATTAAGTGGAGGTGCCTACGGACTGACAGGTTGTTGTTGTTTGTTGTTGTTGGGGTCTGAGCGTGTTCTCCAGCTCGTGGGCCATAACATTGCTCAGCCTCTCTGAGAAAGGTTATGCCAAGGGGCTGGAAAGGAGACTAAAGCCAACTGTGGAACCTTGGATTCAGAGGGAGCAATTCAGATTCTGCCCTGGTTGTGGAACAGTGGTCAGTGCTTATAGGATTTCTGGAGGGGCTGTGGGAGTTCGCCCATCCAGTCTTCAAGTGATTTGTATACTTGGAGAAGGCTTCTGACCATGTCCTACGGGCTGACTTGTGGAGTTGTAATGTGGGCGTATGGGGACCTTTACTTTGACCCATTCAGTCACGGGAGTCAGAGCTGTGTCTGCATTCTTGGCAGTGCATCCTCAGTGAGCACTGGGCTACGTCAGGGATGTGCCTTGTTGCCGTTTCTGTCTGTGATTTTTACAAACGAAATGACAAGGCACAGCCAGCGGTACACAAAGGGTCTGGTGAGCTGTTCACGATCTGTTCAGTGCAAGATTTACTTCACGTAACGGCATTATTCAATGTTATGCATTATGCATTGTAGGAAAAGTAAGAAAAGTTGATTTACTGGCTATATTTTATTTATAGACTTGCACCGATTTCAACTTTCTTAGCCGATTCCGATTTCCGATTTGTGAGGGGTCTGACCTACCGATTCCGATTTTGGCCGGTTCCGATTTTCAGTCTTTCTAAGAACTGTAATTGACAGCATTCACAAACATTTTTGCAACTTTTCTTGTAAATGTGTTCATAATAAGACACTGACTATTAAATATTCATTTAATACTTTCTCCAAAATCATCCAGATTACAACCAGGCCTTATTATAATTTTATATTAAGATTATGAATTGGGTGAACGTGATCTCGCGACATCATCTCGCGGGATTTCGCAGGACGCGATTTCACGTGATCTTTTGTGGAAGCGGATGTAAACAAACCGGAGACTAACGCGGTGCAACAGTTTGAAGTAAAACTTTGCCGTGAGAAAAACAGACACAGAAGTTAAAGGAGTCTGGATGAGAAAATGTTTGAGGAGACGCATCAACACAGGTTGTTTATTCTTCAGCCAGAACAGGAGGTGAGATTTTAACTGTCCCTCTGTGAACAGCAGTCTGCTGCTAGCTTGCTAGCATTAGCCTGAAGTGCCAGAGAGTTTACGGCTGTTTTGCGACATTGTCAGCTGCTCTGTCTCGTTGTAGACTGTCTGTCTTCTCTTTATCTTGTTCTTGGAATCTGTCTCTGACACCAGCTTCATGTGCCAGCAGACATGTGTCAGAGTGTGTAGCTGTTATCAGCGCTGTGTTGACGTCACGGTCAGTTTGTCTGCTGCGCGCATGACGTGACCATCGTGCAGAACATGTGTGTGACAATGACGGGCACAGAACCGGATTTGTGACGCTGACCGGCCGGTCACCGGTCAAGGCCAGTCACGTGAAAACCGGCCCGATTCCGAGCATTGCCGATTAATCGGTGCAAGTCTATTTATTTAGAAACCTTTAACCTGGTGGCTCAGTTGTTAGCACCATCACCTCACTGTGAGCAGTTTCTGTTTTTGAACCCCACCGAAGCCAACACTCTAGGTCCTGTGTGTCTGATAATACAAGCCCTTGTTCTTTAAGTTGTGCTGACCAGGTGCAAACCTACAGTGTTGATGAGCTTGTTTTCTGCCTCGTTGGCCACCTTACAGGCGGCTGTTGTGTTGGACAAACATGCAGTGATTCACAAATATATTTCATCATTTCTCATCTTGTCTTTATTCCAGAGAATAGGGCAGTCAGTGCCATGTGAACTCAACTGAATGGACTGCTGCACAACACTGAGCAAATATTGCATCCCAGTCGTAGTCTTTGAATCCAGATAAGTCTCTGATGCAACAATCCCCTTGTACCCCCTCTCAAATGAGCCCTGCCTGTCAGTCTTAATGTGGGCTATAACCTACTGTGCCATGATCATTCTGGATCGCAGCTTATAACCTCATCGACTGCCATGACACACAATTACAAGCCATTCAATTTACCGACTGCGACTATGGAAAAGACTGAGAGAGCACTAATGATATCCATGGACACTCTAATTGACACTTTCAACTTTAACACAGAAATTAAAACCACTGAATTGGCAAACTGGATAAGAGACACCACAGTCCTGAGTACTGTATAGATTTTTTCTTCTGCAAAAGCTTTAGAGAGCTCAGCTTCCCTGTCAACTTTAATAAACAACACCAAAATTTTTATGTTCACTGGGTTGGCAGACAGGTTGGACTCTGGGATGAAGTTAGTGGGGTGGACTGTGAAGCCAGTCTGACTTATTAAAAAATGAAGCCTGGGACTGCATGCGGCATCCAACATGAAATAGCCACAAGTCAGATTGAAAGAAACAAAAGTTCTTCTGTCTTCTAGCAAAGGTTTTCAAAGAGAAATATCAACTCAGCTGTCTGCAGACTAGCAGCTAAACTAAAACTTCAAAATAAAAGGTGAGGACACTTGAGAGAAGATCATGATAACTTATTTAGAAGAAAAAAAGAAAACTCCAAACCTGGCTACATTGTTCTTGGGGCAGATATCTTTCTTAAGTATGTGTCATACAGGTAGACACTAAGATGTGTAAGCTCTTTCAGAATATACATTATCCCTTCATTTGATTTTTTTTCTTTCCATAATTTATATTATGTTGTATTATCTCTACCCTTTTTTAATTCTGTGCCTAATTTGTTAAACTGATACAGAGATGCTATATTGAGGCAATTTATTATTGTGCACAACAATCGCCAAATGAGGACAGTGTCTATAGGCTTTGGGTGATGTCAACCAAACTGGCACATAACAACGTCCTCATCAGCTTACTGTTGTCGTCACCATGGTTTCCTACTGTCGCTCTGATGACAACATCCAGCCGAGAAAAATGTGGCTCTGATCACCAGCCATATCAACTTTCACATCGCTGTTTGGCAGGTTTCTGGCACACATCTTTGTGCCGAGTTGCGTTCATCCTCTGAAGCATGAAACAAAGTTAGTCGGCTAGCTATACTGAGAAAACTAAGCTAAGAAAACAATAGCGTAAGCAATGTTGCGATTGAAGAAACATACCAACAGTGGTCTGCAGAAAAGAAACACCGCTGCAACCAGTGTTACTGAGCATCTTGGATTTGCCGAACTGCACAGGTTTAATAACAAAGTAATAAATGGGACATGGAGATACAACATGAGTGCGATGACCAGTAGCAATGGCTTCTTTTTATTTTTTCTCCCACATGTTAACGACGTAGCTTCACCAACAACTGCTCACAGCAGCTCTAAGGAACATGCTACCTCAGATACAGAGGGCTTTTTAAATGCCATTCTTTTAAATTTTTAAACGGAAATATCATCACCATACATCACCATGCTCAAGCGTAATCGCAGGTGACAAAAGGTATAGTAAAGTAACTATTTCAGAGTCATTGATGATCAGTGGTTTATTGCTCATCTGTGCTGTCTGGTTTGGCCAAACGGCAAAACAGTTTGTAGTCACAGAGGACTGTGCCATAAAAAGACACCCTGGCTATCACTTCACAGAAAATCAGCTACAATAGCTTATAACAAACACAATAACTTTTGGGCACTGTATGAAAGAAACAATAAAGTAACAGGCTGTTTCAACAAATAGCTGTTGTCCGGCAAAATTTCTCCTGAATTAGACTGCAACTTGTGTATTGAATGTAGGACTCAGCATGATGTGTCCAACTTAAGACTACTGCAATCAAAACAGCCAATTAACAGGCTGTAAGATGGTGTGTGAATGAGTGTGTGTGGGTGTGTGATGAATATTTGATGTTTAGAGTCTCACTACATGCTCCTCTCTCAGATCATGACATCATGTTGGGACCAGAGATAATTTCTGCATAATACATGAGGTCATTCGCTCATCAAATCAAACTACCACTGATTGAAACCCTTGTCCGTGTTACTTTTTCCCTCTGCCTCTAGATTTTCCTCCTCTTTCTTTGCTCCGTATTCTATTTTTTCTATATTTTTTTTTAGTGTACCATACACTGGGGGCATTGCATCAAATATTGAGTGGCTGAAAAAAAGTTTGAAACTTGTGGGGAGTGCACAGGGAAAAAGTAGGCCCAAATAAATGGCCCCATATAAGATATTTTTACCAGATTATCACTGAAAAAAAACATAATTTCTCTGTCTAGTATAATTCACTAACTATCCTTTATCTTGAGGATGCTACTATTTATAATGCAAGGAATAATTCTTAACCAAAGTGAATCACATTTTTGAGGGGCTAAACATCCTTGAAAACTTGTGAAACTTGGCACACGTGTCAGAAGTGGTGAAAAATTATACAGGCTGTTTTAAGGGCCTTGTGAATGGGTGTGGCAAAATGGCTGGATAGCGCCTCCCTACAAAACTTTAACAAAGTAGCCCTTGCAGTATGTTTCACAGATGTACAAAATTTGGTGAGCACATGTATCTTGTTCTGAGTTACAAAATAGTCTCTAGGAACCATAGCCTAAATCATAGGAAGTCAGCCAGAATTTACTGTACACTTTTTGAGCTGTTTTTGTTATTTTCATGCATTGTTTTTTAAGAATCTCCTCCTAGAGAATTAATAAGATTGACCTCAGAAATGGTGTGCACAGTCTTGATACTTTCACGATATAAATGTCCTCAAAGCGTGAGTTTTTGTTGGATAGTGTGTTTGTAGCATTGTGTCAAATATTTAGGTGTTTCACCTTGATAAAGGTAGTTGTTAGAACTTGAACGTACATGTTAAAACCTACTCCAAACTTCACATTTGATGACAGTCCTCGCTTGAAAGCATGAACTGGTCAATAGTCAGCCATAGTCATAGCGGCAACTACTGGCAGGACACAGGAAATTACATGCTTACCCATTGGTGTCCTCCTAGCATGGTGACCAGATGCAACTCTTACCTGATCAGAAAAACCCTAAGACCTTGATGATGCGTCATTGTGAAGACTGTGACTTTTAATCAGATGGTGTTGCCCTGGTGACAAGGTTAATTTTGAAGTTTTGTAATTTGAGTGCACATTGTCCAATCTACCCCAAATTTCACATGCTTGATCAGAGTCACACCTCAAGGATATCTACATACTAATCAGGAGTCATAGTCATTTCACCACCTACAGGAAGCCAGCCTTGTGTGACGATTGTTTGATTTACATGATATTTTAATGGTGTTTTAACTTGATGAACTGGACTATAATGTGCACTAAGTGGCTCTTCTCAGGCACCACATAGTGGACACAGGAAGTGATATTGAACTCCTTCCTGCAGTGTCCAAAACACATGAAAATTCAGAGCCGTGTCAACCGGTCACCGTCCAGTCTCAAGGCCACGGTTGTTGCACACCCTGACATTTTGGGGGATGTGAGAGCCTGTTTGTCGCTGCTTGCAGCTTTAATTGAGTTTATTTCCCTATATTCTATATTTGGTAATTTAGACTATTAATGTAAAATCAAATAATAGCATCCTGCCTAACGTCATTACCAAGGGGTAAACCAGTTGACTTTGACTTGTATTAATTCACCCATTTTTAGACTTCCTTGTTTAATTAGGATGAAGCACATGCCACAGCCTCTCTAAAAACCTCTTTATTCTTAACTTCAGCTATTTTGAAATACTTTTTAAATTAAAGGTAATGGCATTCTTTGTGTGTTTAAACAAGTTTTATGACCCTGGGCCCGCAAACACTTGAAAAATGGGCTGTATAATTTGAAAACATTTATGAATATCAATGAGGAAAAAACACCTTTTTTTCTCCTCTCAAACATGGAGTTTTTGGAGATGAAAGAGGCACACTTGCCACCAGTCGTCTTGTGGGTTCAAGTCCAGTTCATGCCCTCTTTCTTCCCTCAATCTATCATACCACTCTCAACTCTGAACTGCAAGAAAAGCAGCAAAACTACAAATTGCATGGAGTCAAGTTAAGCCAAGACACCTAAATGCAAAATAGAAAGAGGCAGGGAATAGTAATTATGGCGTGTTTGTATGCGTGTGTGGGGTGCAGACTGGTTGCACAGACCCCCGACCGAGAGGCAGAGAGGAGTTTTTCGAAGTCATCCTCCCCCCTTCCTCTTCACATTTCACTCTCAACAACACGCAGGATTCAAGCTGTGCAACAGTGTGAGAAGAAGGGAGAGAAAGAAATGGGAGAGAGGATAGAGATAAAGCCAGAGACAGAGAGATAGAGCATCAAACACTGTAATAACTGGCCCTAATTAAGACCAGAGGGAATAGGGGAGTTATTAGCTGTCATAAGCAAGTTTATCAGACCCAGAGAGAGCAAATACAAGAGTGTGTGTATGTGTGAGAGAGAGGGAAAGTACTGACTTGGCTGTGTTTATGCATCCTAATAGGTGGATGCATGCATGTGTGAAAGAGAGACATTGAGATAAAAAAAAAAAAAGAAGAAATACTCAAGTCTGTGTTCAGCCCCATATGTGTGTGTGTGTGCATGCTTGTGTGTGTGTGCATTCATGCATGCGTGCTGTAATAGCAGTAGTATTCCCTCCAAACACCCCAACTGTTATTAATATGTATGCAGCTGAGAGTGAGAGAGATACCCTCTCATCTCCTAGCTCATCAAAAAACACTCACAAATGCATTATTATCAATCCCCATTAAACCGCCACTCTACACACATGCACGCACGCACGCACACACACACACACACACACACACACACACACACACACACACACACACACACACACACACACACACAGCCATCTATCAGCAAACAAATAATAAGTGTTTAATGCAGTCTGAGACACTTAAGTTCATTTCCATAAAGGGGAAGCTCTTTAACTTTGGTGACTTATTATTGTGTTGTTTTATTTCTGACGGTTTATCTTCTGCCAATTGTGTGAGTTTTCTGCAGGCGAGTGCACACGCAAACTGGTGTTGGGTGATTGGACGAATATATCGCCTGTCCACGTTGGGCTGCATCCATCCCAGGTTGGATTTTTTTGGGGAGGCAATTTTTTTTGTCAATGGGCTGATGATGGCTTGTTGGAAAATTTTAATGTACCGGCAAACCCTCACACAAACACACAGTGGTGGAACGTAAATGATTACACTTTTCTAGAGGACTGTTCTAGTACAGCTTTGCGGTGCTTTAAGTTTCTGACGTATGTAACTTCAACTCCACTACATTTTAGGAAATTTAGTTTTTACTCCTCTACATTTATCTGACAGCTCTAGTTACTAATTAATTTGGAAATTCACAACAACATATGATCACTGGTGCTGTCAATCGATTAAAATATTTAATCGTGATTAATCGCTTAACTGTCTGTTGTTAATTGCGATTAATCACAAATTAATCGCAGATTTTATTTGTTCAAAATGTACCTTAAAGGGATATTTTTCAAGCATTTTTCTAGAGTAATTCAAATATAACTTTATTAAATAAAATACATTCACCATCATCAGTCCATCTCAAATTATTCAGGCTCAAAAAAGTCAGCAGTATTTCTGGATGTTGCTGATTTACGGCTTTTGCTTTGCATGGTAAAGTCTTAACTTGCATTTTTAGACTGTGTTTACTGACAACAGTTTCAGAGATATCCTGAGGCCATGTAGTAAAACTCTTCATATAAACATTTCAGTTTTTAATGCAGTTTTTAAAGCAGAGGCACCTGATAGAAGGCCACAGGCATTCAGTGTTGGTTGTCGGCCTTGCCCCTTCTCTGAATCTTTTAATGATATTATGGATTGTAGATGATGAAATCCCTAAATTGCTTGAAATCGTGCATTGAGAAATGCTGTTCTTAAACTGTTGCACTATTTGCCCACACATACAAGTGGTGAACCTCACCCCATCCTTGCTGCACTACTGAGCCTTTCTAGGATGCCTTTTTCCAGCCAGTTTTTATATCATCACCAACCGATTAACCTGTTTATCTGTGGAATGTTCCAAACAGATGTTTTCTGAGCATTCCACAACTTTTCCAGTCTTTTGTTGCTCCTGTCTCAACTTTTTTTGAAACGTGTTGTGTGTTGTTGTCTTGTCTCTGTACTCAAGGATTTGCAAATTGTTGCATTCTGTTTTTATTTACATTTTACAGTGTCCCAACTTTTTTGGAATTGGGTTTTACATTTGTTCACAATGCTAATGTACTTTTCCATAAACCTGCATTAATTGACAACACAAGCTGTAAACACAACAATAACATTTTATCGCCTTCACATGTTAGCTAAGGTGTTGCTTATTTACACATCCAGCAAACACAGCAACATTAGCATTCATTTGAGTCGTTAAGTCCTTTTGTCCAACGTTTTTTAATCCATCAACACCTGAGGAAATATCTGTCTCATTAGCTTCTTTTGCTCCACCAGGTTTACCAGCAAGTTGGTAACTTGTCTGCTTTTTGGTGCTGGGCATATACAGAAGGCTCCAATGAGTTTAGCTACAACTATCTTCACAGTGTACCTCGGCAGTTTACCATAATATGTCACAGATGTTTGGCATTTACATTAGCCAATAGTGCTGAATGTGTGCTACACCTCCCTCACATGGATGGAGGGCAGTGGTCCTATTAGCTGACCCTTGCCAGACTGGGAGCTCCGTGGTTTAGCTCCTGGCACCCCGGGGCTGAGCTAGCTAGCTTAGCTGCGCAGCTAACCGAGCTAGCGGCAGTTAGTGGTTAGCTATTTCAGCAGCAAGTGAAACCATCCTTAATATCTATCTTCCATCATGTTTTAGCTGGCAACAAGTTATTTAACCCTAACTGATGCAGTGAGTAGCATGTCAGAAGACATATCCTGTTTTAGTGTAAAAGATGTTACTCTGTTTCATAAGGGTCAAAATATTGGCCTGCATCAAGCAAAGAAAACAACTAACCTGGAAGGATAGTGGTGAACCATCATGTTCAAGGAAGAAATGTAGTTGGAAGAAATCTTGAATGATCGTGATCAGAGATCACTTAAAAGTTTGGTGAAATCAAATCTTAAAATATCAACAGTAGAACTCACAGCTATGTTTAAGAGTGAAAGTAAGAGCATTTCCACAAGCACAATGTGAAGAGAACTCAAGGGATTAAGACTAAACAGCCATATAGTCTTAAAAAAAACATTTATCAGTTAGGTTAATCAGGAAAATAGGCTTCAATTTGTTAGGGAGCATACAGGTTGGACTGTGGAGCAATGGAAAAAAAAGGTCATGTGGTCTGATGAGTTCAGATTTACCCTGTTCCAGAGTGATGAGCACATCAGGGTAAGAAAAGAGGCGGATGAAGTGATGCACCCATCATGCCTAGTGCCTGTGAGGGCAGTGTTATGATCTGGGGTTGCTTCAGTTGATCAGGTCGAGGTTCAGCAACGTTATGTCCCGGGAAAATGAGGTCAGCTCACTACCTGAATATACTGAATGAGCAGGTTTTTCCATCAATGGATTTTTTCTTCCCTGATGGCACAGGCATATTTCAAGATGACAATGGCAGGATTCATTGGGCTAAAATTGTGAAAGAGTAGTTCAGGGAGCATGAAGCAGTATTTTCACACATGGATTGGCCACCATTGAGTTCAGACCTTAACCCCATTGAGAATCTTTAGGATGTGCTGAATGCAGCGGTCGGACTCTCCCATCATCAATACAAGATCTTGATGAAAAATTAATGCAACTCCGGACAGAAATAAATGTTGTGACATTGCATAAGCTTATCAAAATAATGCCATGGTGAATGCGTGCCGTAATTAAAACTAAGGGCGGTCCAACCAAATATTAGTGTGTGGCTTTTTTTTTTTTTTTTTGGCTATGAAGTGTATTTTCCAGTATCCGAGGCTTTGTTCGGTCTCCATTCGGCTGTTTTCACAGGGGGGCTGCAGAGCCTGCTAACAACAGCAAAACAGTTACAGTTAGCGGTTAGTTACTTGAGCAACAGGACACTTTGTAAGTCACCAAGAGTTGAAGCAGATATAGGACATCATTAGGAAAACTAGAAAGTATTTTCTACATTAAATATGACCAATTTTCACTCATATTACATATATATGTATATATATGTGTGTATACGCACACACATACATGAGTTAAAAGATCTGCATAGTTCTTCCATCACTGCATACGTAAACACACTGCATGCCAGCTAAGCTCTTTTCTGTCTTTTCTGTGATTTGACATGTTTTTGTCCAGCTGGTTACGATGTCAGACACATTTAGCCAGTAAAGTGAGAAAGTGATTTTGAGTGGCAGGAAGGTTTTCTGTAACCGTACTTTAGTGAGCAACACTGAGCACTACGACATAATCTGCACTTACTCAACGTCTCCAAACTATCAGTGCCTGTCACTTTGCTTTTGCCACATTTGTGTTGTAAGAGGGGTTTTGGTGACTGTACCTGTATTTATCTACAAAGTGTTTTGAAGAGCACACACAATGGGATTTTTAAGAGCCAGTTCCATACAATTAAACTGAAGAACACAACTTGGCTGTTAGAGTGCTCTGGTGTTTAAGTTGAAATACAGTTGTTCCACTGCTGTTATAATAGTGAAGCTGCCATTAAAGTCCCAGTGGACATAAAGGCAGTGTCTATTGGAGTTCACCAGACCCCAAATAAACTCCAATAATTGAGAGGGCAGGAGTCATGTCTGCACCATATTGCTGTCAGCTGCGTTCACAGGTCAGGTAAGCAAAGAGGAAGGATAAAAAGTACTTGAAAGTGAGGATGCATTCACACAAATGCCCACACGCATGCAGTTTTTTACTCTTTCATTTTTATGCAAATAATCACAGACGCACAAAAGACTCCACCTGCTTTCCATGCTGTTTTCTTTCTTTGACTTTTCTCTTTTTTTGTCTCTCTTTATCGTTAATTTTTCTCTCATTGGAGCCAATTTCTCTGTATTGCTTTTCTTAAGCCTCATAGGGGGTTTGAACAAGCTTGCTAAGGCAGCACAATTATGCAGGAATCTGCCTATGCTGATAAATGCTTTTTTTTTTCTACATCACACCTAAATTTACTCTTGCCTTCCTCTTACCTGCCACCATGAACTCATATTCCTCTATTTTCTGTTGTGTTTTTTCCTCTATAATTCAGTTATTGTATTTTTATCCTCTCATTCTTTTTTTTTCACATTTCCTCACCTCTCCTTAGTCTTTCTTGGCCCACGTTCACATCTTTTTGTGTTTGCTCTCTATCTCTCCGCTCACCCATCCAGTCTCTCTTGACCATGGATTCCATTACAGTGCAGCCTCCATTGATTTGCTCTCTGGCTGAAGTGCTATTGATTACAATACATGCTCCAGTGCTACTGAGTTAAGGCGCTACCGCTGTGCAAAAATCCTACATATAAACACACACACATGAGCACACACTGATCTCTCAAGCACACCTTTTTTCTCTCCTCATCCTGCCTTTTTTCCTCCATTTCATATCACTTCAAAACATTCGGCAATACACTAGATCCTTTCTTTATCTCCTCCTCATCTCCATCGACACTGCATCTCGGTATTCATCGGCATATTGATTGCCTCTGTGCTTGCAAAAGACATGTCTTCATGTGCAATTCCTCAACCAGTGTTTTGGAACTGATTGTTGGAAAGAGAGCGAGCTGGAAGGACTTGACATCGAGAAAAAAAAGTCTTTTTCCAAGGAAGGAAGGCATCAGAATAAACCTTTGAGATGTGTAAGCACATGCAAGTGTGTGTGTGTGTGTGTGTTTAGAAGAGAAGCAATATGTTGAGAGCGTCTCATCTAGCGAGCCATGAATTTATGTATTTATGCTAACGTGCTGAGTCCAAGTGCTTTTTAATGAGAGAGGGAGAGTGATGGAGAGAGGACGGGGCCTGATGAGGCAGGAAATGTCCAGGCCGTGGTGTCGCTGGAAGTGACGTATTCACATGCTATGAAGCAGGAGAGGGAATTAGCCGATGTGGGAAAACTGCTGACAGGCTCACTGCCACATGGACAAATCCATACATCTGCACTTATAAATGCTTTTCAACAGCCTCTCTCTCTCTGTCAGACACACACACCCTGTTCTTTCCAGTCATTTTAACCTGTTTGTTTTATATGTTCACCTTATTATTAGTTATGTATGGTTCCCTCCCTACTGCAATACTAAACCTATGTGTTATAATCCCTCAGATCATCCCTAGAGAAGTGGTGTCACTCAGGTTCATCCCAAAATACATCAGAATTATAAGAAAAAATATAAGACTATACAGTGCATGTATCTACTTGTTATCATATTACATTTTGACAGTGCATTAAATAATTACTGGTTTAAGTAATAACTTAATAACTAGCAATGGAGGCAGAAGGCTGAGAAAAATGTATAACAATACAATTTATATTTAGAACTGAAATACAAATTAGTATAATTAAAATCAAAACAACAGCAATGGCTGTTTTAGTTTGGGCAGTGAATTTTGCTCAAAAATCAAAATAGCAGCATGTTGCTAGGCTACTACTGTTAACATGACTAACTACAGCCACTTGTGCAACTGCTGGAAATGGATATATGATATTGAGACACTATAATTTATACTGAAACCGGATGGTTTGATGCCTTAAGTGTGTGGATAACAAAATTAGGACACATTCTGTAGTTTATGGACACTGTCTTTCTGTAATATATCATAGAATGGTATTACGCAAATGATATTCTTTCCAAGCTCTTGCAGGCCACATAAAATGAGGTCCTGGGTCATATTTGGCCCACGGGCCTTTACTTTGATGCATGTAACTGTAAAAAACCATGAAAAGAAAAATTAAGCAAGCTATAAAGACATTATGGTTGTGGTATAGTTTGTCATATAATGTAGATAATCTTGTCTTGGGCACTTTCTAAGAGCTTACTGGCTCCACATCATAGCTTATTTTCCATTGGGGCATATGGAAGTCATGCACTGTCAACAAGAGAGCCTGCCTAATTGGATAGTTGGACCTGATTCATCAATGTTTTTTGCATGTCTCATGGGCAAGAGTGAATGTATTCTGTGTCTGTGTTTACTGTATATGTTAATGCATTCAACCAAAATAAAAGAATATCAGCATGTATTCCAGTAACACACAGTAAAGCAACTTAACTTCCACCACAGGGCAACCGAGAGGCTTTGGCTTCACTTTTGGGGAGCTGTGATCCTGCCCGCTTCTAATTTTATTGTCGCTGTTGGACAGACAAAAACCTGGTATGTCCAAAACTTTTTAGGAAATGAGAAAAAAAAGTTTTTAAACCAACTGAATGCTTCCTAGTTAATTTAGTAGCTCTTCTGAATACTTTTCAACAGTATATTATTTAATATTTGTAAAACCGGCAAATAGGCATAAAGGATGACCAATAACATTAACTTATAAAAAATAAAAATGTCAAAATATGGAGGTACGAGATTTGCGCCTGACAACAACAATATGTTGCTGGTCCTGTTACTGGCCAAGCTAAGCTAACAAACTAACTGTTAATTTGCTAAGTGACCATTAGCAAGGGTGTTAGCTCTGAAGGCATTATTTTCCTTTTTCGACAGTGTAGAGTGGTGGCTGCCAAATAAAGAAAAGGGTGAAAGGCCCCATTTAGAGCCAGAGTTTGGTTTGTCCATTCTGGGCTACTGTAGAATCATGGTGGTGCAACATGACAGCCTCTGGGGAGGAAGACCTGTGGCCTCTACAGGGCTCATTCTAAGATAATGGAAAGCCAACAATTCCTATTTTCAAGTTACTATCCTTTTGTGAAAACACACTCATAAATATTGTATACCATTTCTGCCATATTCTGATAATAAATCCCAACAATGCTTACACACTATAACTTTAAGGATGGATCAGCTGTCCCAGCAGGATCCTTGTTGCTGCCTGGACTCTTTGACAGCCCTCTCAAAGAGCAGAGCCTTTTCCATCAAATTTAACTGTACACTTCTTGCTCTAAATGGTCAGCTTCTTGCCCTACGTGTTTCTGGCTGAGTTTAGATGGTTTGATTTTGTCTGTATGACAGACAAAAACAAAACCACAGCAAAAAGATAAAAGTTTAGGAGCAACTTTAAATCTTAGCTTGCAGAAACAGGCTGAATTAATGAAATGCTGAAGCTCCCATTTGATATGTGCAGAACATCTTAGGGCAGATCAACTCAATTCACTGTTGGCACATGAAATTTCCATAGCTAAATGCTCTGAGGTGAAGTATGCTGAGTAATTGTTCTACAACAAAGAAGAGATGTTAGGCACTTAGGTAACTTCTTCATTAGTGTCTGATGGGCAATTGGGATCCCGGACCTTCATAACAATAGGTGATCAATAACCGGTAAATGAGCTGCAACCTCTAGTGTGGCAAGCAATATGAAATCTATCAGATACAATATAATAATGTGCAGGGCAGCGTGACAGTGGACTGATCGGTAAGAGGAGATTAGTGGGCGCACAGGAAGGGCAGTCTGTACCGCCACACTTGGCTCTGATTTTCAAAACTGAGGGACGAAGCTGAAGAGAAATGCTGCATTGAAGATGTGCAGCTATCAGATATGGAGAAAGCAGGAATGATGTGGAAGAAGCAGATCAGCCTTCAGTGGAATTTAACATTTAACATCCATGTGTTATTCAGACCTGAGAATTGACTAATGAAACCTACATGTAAACATCTGAGTGACTGTAAACATGACAGAGGAAATACAGGGATAGATGCTGATATAAGTCCCCAAATTTGGTAGCCAAAGTACATTTCTCATGGCCCAAATGAAAGTGTATGTAAAAACAAGACAGAAAGCATTTCTGTTTCCGATGAGAAAAGACCTAACTCTTGGCTAGCTGAGGAAACTGGTGACACATACAGCAGTACCAGGGGTTGCGTTAACCGAATATTTTCCGTCGTTGACCGTTTTTTTAAAACGGTGACGGAAAAATCTGAAAGTCATCTGTCATTTTGACAGGTTGCAATTCACATCCCTGACCAATTGGTGGCGAGTGAGCATATTAATTAGCTATTAGGTACGTTCGAGATGAACTGCGCCTCGCCTGGAGAGTAGACAAGTTCAGGCAGCCACAGCAGGAGGTGGAGACAAAAAGCTGCAGTCAAGTCGGACAGTTTTCAGTAGACTTAGGAGAGAGTAGAGGAAGAGACACGAACATCCTGTCAGATCACCTGTAGGTTACCTGTAGTCTGCAGATCATGATCATAGCTGAAGAAATACAGTGTGTTCTTGATCATTGATTGAAGTTAAAATAGAAGAGATTCTCCTTTTGACACTTGTAACATCTGTTCTTTTATCAGCCTTGTAAAGCACTAAACTGTTCTTTTGATAAATCATATATATAACCCTTATTATTATCAGACACAAAATATCTGCTTGCTGACAGATTAAAACTTCATTGCACAACAGAAGACTGATATGTCCAGCATTAAATATTACAATTACACAGAAAATTAGTATACAACACGTGGTGTTTGTTGTCAAAATTAGGAGCCAATCAGAGCCTGTCAGCTTGTCAATCAGGTGACAGCCAGGCGTTTGCAGTTGGTGGAGAGCAGCTGCGGCATCTGGCTCTACAAACTGTGGCCGCCTCGATCTCGTGAGGTTATCGTTGCCCACGTGTGCAAGTCGGGATCAAGTCGGACACAAATCTAACCGGCTTGCACTATGCGGCGATCACCGCTGATCAATTCTGGGCAGGCCTGGCTCATCTCGAACGCAACAAAGTGTCATGGCAGCTGAGTGTCAGCAGCTGAAGTTTCTTCAAAAAGCCCAATAACGATGATGGTGTTGATAAAAGAGGTACGGTGTGGATTCTCTGTTCAGCTTGTTTGGACTGAATATTAATTAAAAATGAATGAAAAGTAAATGCTTTTGAATATGTAATTATTATCATTTTAAAAATTAAAGTGACGGTTAAAAATAGATTATGACAGGATTTTTATGACCCTGTCAGTCAAAATGACAGACAACGAAAAAGTCTAGTGCAACCTCTGAGCAGTACACTGCGTATTTCCTAACTCCTGCTTCCATTCGCTCCTAAATTTTTGTTGCAGTTTAATTTTTTCATAATCCACCTTTCTGGTTCTTTGTAAGCATCACATTAGCAGTTTAAGTCGGCTTAGTAAACCCAAATATCAAGAGCTCCTACATATTGGTAGATAGCTGCCGATGACTCCTGTTTGCTGTTTTTGTAGAATGTTGAACTAAAAGGTGTGGAAAAAATCAGGATGTTTGTGGAACTGCAACGTTGCCATTACATTACCAGTCATTGCATATTTATGATATCAATTCAATTATTTAAATATATATTTTTGGGACACAGTACAAGATGTCTATTACAGAGAAATAAGTCTGAATGTGTCAGAGTCCGGTCAGAGCCGCTGTAACCTTAAATCACTTCACATTCTGGCCTCTGCAGTCTCAGAGGCTGCATCCCAGTCTAAAAAGACTGCTAACTGAGCTAACTAGCTAATGGTGGCTACAGCACAGTTAACAAAAGTTCACTGGTGATTACAGATTTACAAGAGCATAGGTCTGTGATGAAACAACCCCTTTGGCCAAACAGCAAGGTGCAGCTCCAGGACATTTTTTTTAGTGGAGTTTTTTTTTGTACGACTAATGAATAAGTGAAAACATCGTTGACTAAAGGCTCATTTATGCTCTATGTTAGATGTGCGTACGGATACAGATGGGGCCCTCTGTCTGTACCAAACGCTGCAGTGCCTTCTATAGTTGCAGGGACAGTGTTGCAGTGTAGCCAGTATTTCAAGCAAGACGGGGCCACAGAATATGACAAAGAAGTCGTAAAAATCCCATAGTATTGTAAATGATGTATGATGATGATGTATGTATGCACAGATGACCTCTGTCTCTAGTGCCTCTGCTATTGCCTTTTTCTCAAGAGGTACATTATTACAGCCTCCTCCAGTGTCGTTGTTTGCCGTTATTAGAAACCTTTGACTCTTCTTTTGGGTTGACTCTGAGGAGCACCCTCTAGTGGATGTATTGCTTAATATCCACGGCAACATAAAGGGCATGTGGAAGTATGTGGGCAGTGACGGTTACTGTTTCAAATGGACGTGCCTATTTTCGTACATAAAGGGAGGATAAATGAGCCTGAAGACTCTTTCGTTCTTGTCGTCTATTAGGAGGCAGCCCTGATACATGCTACTGGATACTGGGAGTTATTTGCAACCTGAGTCAGAATTGAAAGAGAATAATACCAAAAACTGTGGCTGCCATCAAAGCTGGGTCACTGCAGGTAAATCATAGAGGATATTGTTCAATTTAGATGTTTATTTGCACTGATAAAACTGAATGATGTCCCATGGAAAGATAAATTACAAATAAGCATCAGATAGATAAAAAAAAATCAACCTTGAATTAATTTATTGGGGCAGTGAAGGGAGGGGAGCAATCACATAAAATCAAGATGACAACCACAGACCCAACTGAATTGGATTACAGAAATTAAAAACACAAGCAGGTCACTCACTACAATGGCAGGCACTGGCCGTCTGACTCAAATCTAATTGTGCTGTTTCACTGCCTTCATTTTGCCAAATTTGCTTTCGTTTAGCCTTCTTTTTTCTCTTTTACTTTTGCTTAAGTTTGGGCAGGAACCATTTGTGCCTTTCAAGTTGAATTATGGTGCCCACTAAAGCAGCACAACCCCTCACTGCCTCCAACAGCATGCACGCCCCATCACACATATTTTAACACACATACATGCCCTCATACACACACGCGCGCGACATACACACTTATCGTAGGGCAATCAATAGCAGTGGTGATGGATGCTGCATGCTGATGTACGCGCTGCCCTCTGACCTGTAATTGAATGTGCAGGGTTCACACACTTTATCATGATAGGGCCATTCGCTACACAGGTCATCGGCTGCTAAATGGTTGATAAGCCGGCACACTCTGCGTCTGCTGCTCATATGTCTGCTGTCAAAGCTATGGGCTTCGCTGACTGATTGCTGCAGAGTGTGAGAAAGCAAGAGTTTGTGCAGGAGGTTTCGACGAGAGCGGGTGCGCCTGAAAGAGTGTGTATGAATCGATTCCTAATGCCTCTCTGCCTCCGTCATTTCTCATTGGAGAAGACTCTGATGGTTCTGGAAACAAACGAGTTGGAATATTGCATCAGGATCACTATCAGCATCCTGCCCGGTCCATGAACCATTCAATGGCCTTGAAGTTTTAGCACCGATCATCATGGCAGCAGGCCTTTAACTCTTTATCATGACACAGGTCCTGTCTGGCTCAACAACTGTTTTTATCTCCAGTTTCATCACCTGTTCGCCCAAAATGATTTTGTACTGAATGCTCTGAAGTGAACATCCTCTGAAATCTTCAAACAGACCTATACAATAAATTTATTCAGTATGGGATGCAAATCATAATCTCGGCAGAATTGAAATCATTAAAGTCCAATTTCATGTTTACAGACACATTTCCTGCTTTGGTTGAGGAAGCCCATTCAGGAAACTCACAAAGCTGCAATAACTTGGATAATTGGTAATGAGTCCGCTGTATTAGAACCATTTCAAGTAATCATTTCAAAATCACTCAGCAGGAAGATCAGATAATGCAAACAGTAGGTGCAATATAAACAGGTAAATTGAAAAGGAAATTAGAAACCAAGGAAAGAAATTTATGTTCACAAACTGGGTTTTTCTTACATTTGCATCAGCAGCTAAATGTTATGCTTTTGATTATTGGAGTCAGCTTTATTGTTAGCTTTTTCCTCTGAGGAATCCAACATTTATCAGCTAATAGCCACACATTTATATTAATGAGGCGCAGTAGTGATGAAGTATGTATTCAATTTCTTCACTCTGGGTCGCTGATGATTGTTGTAGGTGGATAATTGTAACTTGCCATTTTACAAGCATGGGAAAAATTAGGTTTTTTTTCTTTTTTTTAAAAACTATTTTTAGTAATGCTAGCAGCCTTTGTACAATCATGTCCACCTCAGGGTTAATTTGAATCACTGATGATTCTCTGACTTGTTATCTAGCACCATCAAAAGGGCAAAGTCTGCCCAATGTTTTGTTTAATGAAACAAATGCCTCACATTTTCATTCACCTATATTTTGAGTTCAGTGCTAGTTAGCAATTGCTCGCATGCTAAAATGCAAAACTAAGATGGTGAACATAGTGAACATTATTATGAACTTAGAGTAGACCTTTTTCACAGCAACCATATTGTAGGGTAAACGCAAGTGTTACCAATGATACTAAAGCCTATTTTACTCTGGATGAAAAACAACTAACACTCAACAATGGAAAAGGGTATGATTGGCTTTCACTCCCAGGTTAAATGACTGCACTTTTCAGTGGTATTTATCAGCTTCAGCTCCAGTCAACAGTGATTAACACTTGCTAATTTTTGCCCCTTTTGGCAGAGGCAAAGAAAGCTTGTTGCCTCTGTCGGTAACCCCTGCAGTGCTTTTGCCCATTTTTCATATGTTTGCTGCTTGCCTTGACTCTGTTTGATTCTGTGCATCAGCACAGCATAGTTTGCACCCACTTGAAGGTGTGTATTTAACTGATGATGAGTTTGTCTAGTTGAGCCCCTGTAAAATGGTGGCTAAACATTTTATTTCTTCTAAATTATTTACAGTAAAAGTCCCCTGTTATTTTGTTATCTAAAAGCTTTTATTATGTGGCAGCAAAATCAAGAAATGTTCATTGGCAGTAACTTAACACAACTCCTATCAGATGAGAGCAAACATGAAACACTAAAATAAAGCAGATACCTGAAAGTACAAACAGTGACACAGGAGAGAAACTAAACTTCAAACCACAGAGATTCAGCTAGAAGCTACAAAAGTACTGAGGGCTGAACACAGAAACTTTAATAACCTCACTCTCTCTGCTCTCTTGCACAGACATGATTTGTGTTTCAGCTTTCCAGTGCACAGCAGAAAAAACAGAAAAGGCAATCTTGTCTACTGGCACTTGGAAAAGTTTCAATTAAGTATCGTTAGTGAGTTATTCCATGTTTAAAAAAAACTGCATATACGCATTAATTTTGTTGTAAAAACTGTATTATTACGGGCGTGTTGCAGTTAGCGTATGAGACACTTTCCAGTCAGCCAACATGCACAATAGCAACACCCTGACTCTGTTTGATCTGAATGGAACAGAGCCATAATTAGTATCACTGGTATCACAGTATGATAGTAGGGTCGCTCCTGTCGTGTTCTGTGTATTGGTCTGCCGCAAGCTCTACTGGATGTCAACACACTTAGTTTGCCAACACTGACAACTCCTTTCGGCAAGTTGTTAGCTGATATTCAAGACAGTACTCTTACTCCTTTAGGACTGCTGCATCTTCAGACAGTGTTTGGAAAAAAGAAAGCTGAGCTCAGCTCTTAATCACCATCTATTTTAGGTTTGGCTTAAACTGCCAAGAGTGTCATTATCAATTTAGCAAATCACTTATGTGGTTTCTGGCCTTTTCCTCTCTTGGTTAGGCCTCTAATTGATGCAAGCTCATAAACTCAAATGTGTCCTCAGACATCAGGAAATAGTATTATTTAATGTTATAACTACCAATCAAAGGTGCTCATTTGATTTTGTGATATAACAAGCTCCAGTATAGGGCTTTCTTATGTATAGATCAGCAATAAGAACTAATAATTAGACTCGAGTCACAGTCCCAGCATGAGACCCAATTTCTGAAATTTGCATCTTAGGCCGACTCCCTGATGTATTCATGTCCCTTCAATCACATTGATTACCTCTTTTAGATTGTCTGCAGGGCTGGTTTGCGGGATAATCTGATTGGCTCCACCGTAAAAGATAAGATAAATTAATCAGAGAAAACTTATACTACAGTTAGGCTACAGTTTTAAAAGTGGTAGCCTTTACAGAACAGCTGCTATAACTTTCTTTTCCAGTCATATATAGATGAATTGCAGTTGGCGTAAAATGAATGGTGTGTTTCACAAAAGACATATTGGTAGACTTTTACGCCTTTCATGTTCAAAGGGAATTTTACAAAAAGCTTTCTGATTTGGATTGGACCTGATGTGCTTGGCAAGAGAGCTATACTTGAAGGAGATGGTATCCTTGATGCATTATTCTGGAATAACATGAAATATCAGTCAAGCCTGGGTTTCAATGAGGCTGCGCGTCCTTGGTTTTATATTTACAGGGGAAACAGCCAATAGCATGGAAGATCATATTAATCATGTTATGGTCTCCCCTCCGTGTGTGTTTGTTTTGTGTTTGTGTATGGGTTAGTCTAAATGTTGTTCTGCCCTGGGTAGCGGCCTTCACTACGTTGTGTTATTTCAGGATCCACTTTCTACACACAAACACACACGCAGGATTTAGCAGGACATTTGGAGGAGAGTAAACAGAGAATATTTCATCAGCTGTGTGAGCTGGCAATATTTGGGCCTGCGGTAACAGCATTACAGTCTATTTGTTTGAGGTAGTGAGTCTGTGAGTGTGTGTGTGTGTGTGTGTGTGTGTGTGTGTGTGTGTGTGTGTGTGTGTGTGTGCATCAGCAGTGCCAGAGCCTGTGGTGGTGTGGGATACAAGCTCACCTGAGTTGGTTTGTTTGGAATAATAAGCCTGCATACTGCATCTCAGATGCTGAAAAATACACAGCGGGTGCAAGAAAAATAGTGATGTAGGAACACCTGTTTTCCATGAAGTAGACTGGCCAGTTGAATTCAGGTGAAGGGCTGGTAAGTGTTACGGACCTCACTTACTAAATCCAGCGGAGGAGATGTGTAAAGACTTTAAACTTTGAAGTGATTAACTATAATGCCAAAGGAGGGAAATACTGGCAGGTTATTTTCAGTCCTGATAGCATGTAAATACATTCACACTGACTGCTGATGCAGCTATTTATTGATAGTAATTTCCCACTGGGCCACAACATACTATGTGTTGTGTGAAGAACTGCATGAACACAAAAGGCAACACATCCAGCCTGAAAATTAATAATGTTTTTTCCTATAAACACACACAATCACACCTCTGTGATCATGCTATAAATGATGAGGTTGCATGTGGGTGCTATTTTTTGGCATGAGTATTGGACAGTAACCTGTTACATGGTTTCATGATTCAAATATGATTACAAGTTTAGGCCTAGAATCTGAAATTCCCACTACAGCCAGGATTTCCCCCCTTGATTCCACTCGACTTGTTGTGTCTTCAACACAGTTTTGATCTGTCTTTCACAAGGCTTCATGCCCGACCAGCGATGTTTAAGAAGCGGAGAGTTTCATCCACCTGATTACTTTGAGTTGCTTTATTTGGTCTTCTTTCCTTTTTTGCGCCTTTACCATGGGTACGTATAGTTAAATCGTACTTTGTAGTTTCTTTTTTGTCTGTTTGTATGGTCGTGAGTCTGCACATGGTCTTTTATTTTAAAAACTAACTAGATTCTCTATCCTGTTTCTGTCTCTGACTCCCTGTCTGCTCGATTTGCTCTGTGCAGCCTTACACGGCATCTGTCAGAAATATACTCTATGTAGATTTGAATTGGAGCAGATTAGAGTGCTGCTTGTGGGACGCACTTTAGTGTGTCTGGTGGAATTAAGCATTGTGCAGAACGACCGCAATCAGCTGTACTGGCCTCGGCACAGCCATAATGCAATGCAGCCATGCCCAGTGGATTCAAGCTATAAGTTGACCACCCATCAAGTGTAAGAATTGTTTTTATTTATTTATTATTTCCGAGCGATATGTTTCTATGATGTTTTTTAAATTTCTGAACAAATATTGGGCTCACAGTTTCAATATTATATAGGGGTGTCCCAATCCGATTTTGATATCGGATATCGGCCTGATATCAGCCGAAAAAACAGTATCGGATTTTATCGGACTCCATCTAAAATCTCCGATATAAGCGCTCCGATAAGCAGTCCATTTTCCGCTCCAGCACTTCTATCCATAGGTGACTCTGGTTGCTAACTATTGTTCTCTGTTTGAGTAACATCACTTGATCAAGCCTTTTCTAGCATTCCACACTACAAAATAAGTAATAAAAGTATGTATGATTCGTGCTGATATCGTATCGGTATCGGCCAATACTCAAGACTGCAATATCGGCATTGTATCGGAAGTGAAAAAGTTCTATCAGGACATCCCTAATATTAAATTGACACCCGATCGAAATGAGCTTTCAATTTCAAAAATCAAAGGCAGAAATGGCGAGTCTCCCAGTATTTGTTTTTGTTTCAACCCCGTCTACTTGCAGCATGTATCCAGTGCACGTCAAAAGAAAAAACAACTCAAAACAACAACAACAAAAAAGACACTTGCTCACTGCCCTCTGTTAAAAGATCCTTACCACTGGGCCTAAAAACTTTGCTTGGGGAAACCTTTACATCTCTTAATTAGCTAATTAGCTTTTTTTGGAGTCATACTGAGAGGTTGATGGAGGATTGAGATACATTTGGTCTCTTTGTGTTCAGTAGATACTACTACACTGATACTGTAGCAAGTCATTTTACAGGAGTTGTAACGGTCAAAAAAATACACAATTTTACAGCCGCTTTTTTCACAGTGTGAAGTCTTTGGAAGTATTTTGGGGGCACCTCCGTAGGCTATATGATAATGGATAACATAAGAGGTCCCTAAAAGTCCAGGGCATCTCTGTCGCCCCCTGATGGTGGGCTGCAGTACAGATCATAAATCCTGCCTCCCCTATATAAACTAAAACATCACAGTACACATCAAATAAATTTCTCCCAAAGATGATTTCTGGTATTTCAAGTAGTTCTTGTCTCACTTATGTTTGCTCGAGTGTTAATTTATCTGATCACTTTGGTTTTGATTAGTTTTTGATAATACTTAAAGGACGCATCATGCCGTGGTTGACAGCGGAGCTCTGGTCACCGGTGAGTCAGTCGGCTATGTGGGTGGTGTGCAAGATGGCATTGTATTCCAGATATTTTGGCTTCAGTTTTGTATGGTGGAAGAAAGGAAAGACGTGTCGTCCATCTTTTATTTATCTCAGTGACCAGCGTAACATAGGGCCCTGTGGCTCCTGTATGGCTTCCGCAGTGCTGTGTGTCACATGGAGTAAATGTAGACTAATGAGCATGTCTTATATACTACATACTACTATAGAATACAGAATATATTATGTCTGTGGATGTAGAAGTAAGAAAGTAAGAATTTATTTTTCAGTGAGTAATACATATAATGAGTAATTTGATTGCAGTTCTCAAATAACTTGCCCAACACATTAGCAGGGACAGGGCTGTTGCGTCATATACATGTATTTCCCCTATTATACTGCTGTATCCGTCTTTACAGCAGACACTGGCTCCCCGGTTAACCTACCTAATGGGTGATGTTGTGTGTAGACATCCTATTAAAATGAACAGTTGGTGAGTTAAGAAGTTTTAAATGACATCTCTTCTGAGGAGCACTTCCTTTGTATTCATCCTTTGACTTCATCAACTTCTGTGCTGTCCCTTCCCTCACCCTCATGTTACACCTCATACTCTCCCTCATTCCTGTTCGTAATTAGGTCCCCTGACACTTTCTGCACTGTCCAGCTGTGAGGGTGTGTGTGTGTGTGTGTGTGTGTGTGTGTGTGTGTGTATCCTTGTGCTTGTGACGTTGATGAGGAACACATACTTCCCATTTATCATATCAGAGGTATGTGTCCCTGCTGACTTGAGAGTTTAAGTGTGTTTGTGTCTCCTTTTGTGTCTGGGTGTGTGTGCTTGTGTGAAGTATTGTTTCGAGCATGACTGTGTGTTGCACAGTAATTTAGCCTGTGTGTGTGTGTGTGCGTGTGGGTATGTGCATGCATCTTATGGGCATGTGTTTGAGACGCAGGCAGTGAGAGACACAGCAAAGAGAGAGTTGAAGGACAGTCCATGCTCTTGAAAAAATACCTCTATATCATACCCAAAAGGTTCAAAAAGAAGCTCCCTCTTCTCCAGTCTGCCATGTGTAGCTTCATCCCCAGCCTGTGGGGGGCAGTGTGACCCCAGTAATCCTGATGACACCCAGGGATTATCAAAAAATCCAAAATAGATAGTACAGAATGTTTTGGTTAAAGCTGTATGAAATCCTTAAAAGTGAATTTTGCTCAAACAAAAGTAGTCATATTTTTGTTTTTGCCATTCTCTTTAATGCTTATTACCTCTTATTAGTAAGGTATGGCACAAGACTTCAGATGATCCTCACAGCACAGATGGACTGAGATGGGGGACACTGCTTTAGTGTCTTTTTTCCAGGTGAAGTTGCAGGACAGAAGGCTCAGTGGATTAAGTCCCCTTTCCTCGCACTGCCACTAAAATCCCAGACAATTTTTTAATTGTTTTCCAAATGTTTTCTGCTGAATGCACTCTTTCACTGATCCTCTCCCTCTTCTCTCTCGCTTAAAATATCTACTAAGTGGAGTGGTATCTGTGGTGACATGATATTGCCACCACATTTCATCAGTAGCACATGTCAGGAGTCATGCTTTTAACAAGGAGACTCTTCAAAGTTGGTCAATTTAAGGATCAAGTGCTTCCTCTACACACAAGTGATAGGTCTGCTGGGTTAGGTTGTACCTTTCGAGGTGACAGACTATTTATGTGGTGCACACCTGCCTTTGACAAAATAAATCCTGACTCCTCTCCAGTGCTTCTACAATGTGCAGGGGTAACTAAGCTCTACTTCTTATTTGACAAAATATTCTCTTATATTTCTAACTTTAGCCTCTATGTTTCTGTTGCACACAGGCTACAAACAAAACCACTTCTCTTATCTTGCATCCCTGAAACACAGAGCACAAAAAGCAATCGGCTAAACCAAACCTTAAAATCTCTTGATGTACTTAGGAGTAAAGGATGCCTGAGGTCAACCGTAGACTGACCCGCTATCCCTCATCAGGATTGAGCCTGAAAAGGCTGCTCCAGGCCTGTCTTTGCTCTCGCTGTGCTCTTAACCTGCGACAGCACTCTTTGACAGTTGGGGGTTTGCCCCGAGGATGCAAATCACTGCATCAACTCTCCACGGTGGATTTGTTAGGTGATAGAACAACAGTGGATGTCTCGCCTTGAGGCAAACAGAGCCACTTCCACCTTTTTGAATCGAGTCCAGATTTGACTCACCCTGATGGGATACTTAATGTCTGCTTGCAGCCTCCCCCTGGACATGATGTCAACCCCTGTGCTTTGTAGCAGCTTAATGTCAGTCACTTTTTTTCTGGGGCAGAGTAGGCCTGGTCGATACATCATTATCGTATCGCTAATTATTTTTCATGTACGTCATGATTGAAGACATATTGCGTACTCCAAAGGGTGGAAACAGCTAAGCTGATAAAATAAATTTGTTGTATTACCAGTCTTGGTCAGGACAGGGTTCGTACACAGTTTCCACGCAGCTGTGGTCTGATGGTTGTCTGTCCATCTGTTGGTCCATCCATACATTTCCTTTTGCTTATCTGGAGCAGGGATGTGGTGGCAGCGGGCTAAGCAGAGGTCCCTCCTCCCTAGCAATGTTTTCCAGCTCCTCTTTAGGGATCCTGAGGCGCTGCCAGCAGTGGTTCTATTCCAGTCTTCCTCTAGATGTCTGAACCCCTTACCCTCTGGTAGTTGTTGGAATTAAAAAAAAACTGCCATTCTGGCGAGCTGACCTGTCCTTTTTTATTCACAGTTTACTTTCTGCCTGCACTTATTTTATCAGTCCACTTTCTAGGTCGTGTCTAGAGGCAAACCAAAGATTTACGAAACCCTCACAAGATCTGGGTCGGGGCAGGGACTGAAAACTCTGGATTAGGGTTAGTAAAGATCATAGTTGGGTTAAAGTGATCACTCTCCCCAGATCTTTTGTGGGTCCTCTAGACATGACCCTGTTTCTGTCATGTTTTGATGGTGCAACTGAACAACACACCTGTTAAATGATTGGCTCTTTGCATGTAAGTTTAGGCACGCTCCATTATCATGTAGTATAACAGAGCCAGGACATATTTGTTACGTGCTTTAATGGTGGTTTGCAAAACTACCTATCAAATAATATTCTAGTTTATCACAGATACATATTGTTATTATTTCATTGCCCAGGCCCTCACAGAGACTCTTCATGGCAACACCATGTTTTTTCTGCAGTCCTCAACAGTGGCTCGGGTCAAGAGATACTTATTTTATAAGCTGCAACTGCTGACGCCAAGACATCCCATAAGACTGTGCAGTAAGACTAGCAGCAGAGCATTTCAGTTTCTTATAACCTGCAGGAAGTTCTGCCTCACCCACAACCAGAACAGGACAGAAGAATAATAATAAGAAAAAAGCTGACATAGATTAATAAATTACAAAGCCTCCTGGTCCCTGCACAGCAACATGTCTTCCTCATCATCATCATCATCAGTGGAAGTAAGAAGCATTGGCCTTGACTGTTGGCAGACACAATGATCAAGCCAATGTTCACGGGGTATAGTCTGACGGCGTCTCAAGGTAAAGCTCCTCTGTGTTTCTGTTGTGTTTCTTTGCTGGGGAAAAGTGGATGAAGTGTAGGATTAGTAGCACAGCCCATACAGGACCTGTACATATAGAGATAAATGAGCTCATCCTGATTGACTGAGAATGTAAATGCAAATTTCATTGTTTGGAGGTTCAAAGTTGAGTGCTCAAGACTTAACAGCTCTGCTAGGGAGCAAAGCCTGCGTAAAAGTATAACATAAATTGTCTTTTGGAGATAGGAGGCTTTCACTGACCAGAAAAAAAAAAAAAAAAAACAGGAACAAAGGCGAGGAAAAACAAGAAAAGGAAGAAATCACTTCACAGTATTTTGATATGCCCCCATATTATCCTTAGTGCCCCATGGGGGAGAACCTTTGTGATTGCTCCATTGCTCTTTTAAATCCCCTCGATTACTGTGTCTGCATTTCAAATGCAGCTCTGCAAAGTACACTACTTCTCCAAGCCCTAAAGCCTTAGGGCTAGAACTATTGCGCACTAACTGGGGATTATAGGCTTGTATTTGCCATTTTCTCCTTGTTTATGGTCTTCAGTGAATAGCTCCATTTCCCATGTATGAGAGCTCTCCGACTGTACAGTACTGAGCAGAAATATCTCTATGCATGGTGATGCATTGGGCAGCATGCTGAATTATTGATCGGTTCCCATGGATGATGATGATGATGAGACTTTGTAGTGTGCTGGGTTAGCTCTGGGGCAGTCGCTTTGATTAAGAAGAGTACCCCTCTTCTCCTGCTGAGAGAGAGAAACGGAGACAGAGAGAGGGAGGGACGGGGATAGGCGAAATCTAATACATTTATCAGCGGACAACAACTCTCCAAAACATTTAGACAGAGAGAGGAAGAAAAGGCGAAGTCAAGAAAGATAGTAAGTGGAGAAGGCACATGTAGGGGATGCATAAAAAGTGAGAAAAAGGCTGGTGAAAGAAGAAAGAGGAGGGGAATAAAGGAGGAAATATGAAGCATACAAATGGGAAAACCCCACTGTCAGGACAGTAAATGTTTTACAGTCTATGGGAAACTACTCTGGGCGTTCAGCCCAGCACTGCCTGGGCTGACTATAAGAGGGCTGAGTCAATTTTTTTTTTTTTTTTTTACAGAAGTAACCTCACTAGGTTGATGTAGCACCAACACTGTAGAATCCTGTTCAATTTTCATATCATGCTTTCTCTTCCTGCTGTGTGACTCTGAATTGAACCACTTTGTCTGGTCTCAGAAATCCCAGTGATGGTTCCTCAGGTGATGTCTTCATTGTGTAGCAGCACGCTCTGCACTCTGGTGTGTTCGATGTCTCCAGGTAAAGTTCTCCAAGGAAAAATGAAAGAAAACAGTAAGGCTTCCCCCTGAAAGTTAAAGATTAGATTAGTTGCAGACCCCTCAATTGACTGAGATTCTTACATTAGATTCATTTCTTTTCTTTTGCCAGTCAGTGTGCATTATAGTAACATGATGAAACAGATTGAGGCTTAAAAAATGTGCAGAGAGAGCATTTCAACAAAGAATTAAGAGGAATCATAAATATATTAATAGTTAGTTGGCACACTTACTGAAAAAATCCTTGACAACATGCGTGGGCAGTTAACTAATGGGAAAAGGTGAAACGAGTGGCAGTTTCAGCTCTTTTTTTTTTTTTTAGCATCATTGTACACAGCGCAATGAAACAGCATGGCAGGCTGTAAACTTTACAAAATAAGACTCTAAATTATCACAAACCACAAAGGTGATGCACAATCAGCTGACAGTGTGCTTGTTTTTGCCTCTGAATGGCTCAGATTGTTATTATAAGTGTATGTCAGCATTATGGAAAGGACTGCGACAGTGAGAGACTCTTTTTAAAGAGTAAGATACGTTTTGTTTAATGTGAAACAGCTGTTTTATTGCCCTCACCAGACTCTGTTTGAAAAGCTGTAATATTAACATCGTCATTGTCAGCTTCATTCAAACTCGACAGAAAACCTGCCAGAAATGTCTTGGCTCATCTTTTCGGTCAAAATGAATCCTTAAATCACAGCACAGTCACAGTACAGGACAGGTGATGCTAGACAGCCACGGTGCGCCGCAGGTCTGCTGACTGTATAACTGAATAGTAGGTGGATGCACACTTTTACTTTGTCTGATTGTGATGCTTTCACATCTCAGATGATGATGAAAAGATGAGTCTTACTGGTAAAATATACTTATGTTGGCTGATATAAGAATTTAGTCTGGTGCATTGAACTGAAGAATGATTTGTTGAAAATTTGTTTTACACGACCAAATCTGATTCAATTGATGAAGGGCAGCCCTAGAAAATACATAAATGGCATAATGAATGCGGTGCTTCCACATGTGTTTAGTTTTTCATGCTCTGGTTTTCGTGAGGGATCGTTGGCTCAATTCAAAAAATTACCCAAAAAACCATTTAAGCTAAAACTTGGAAACACCATCAGCAGCAAATGTGATGAGATCTTTAGATTGTTTTCAGTTTTATTAAACTCTGAATGATTCATGGTTTAATTTGTTGTATATCTTTTGACCTTTTTAATATAAATGCCTCCCATCTCTGCAAGTACAATTCAGCAGCTGCATAACTTACTTTATTGTACTAGATTTGGTAGTGAATTCAATCTCCTAATAAAATTTAAACAAAATGAAAGCATCATTAACTCCTTGTTCTTCCTCTTCTTTCTCATCTATCACTTTCTTCCATCTCTCCCTCCTTTCTTCTCTGCAGCTGTACACCCTCTCTTCCTGTTTCAGTTGTCTCATTCTCTCTGCTTCACACTCTCTTTTACCTCAAGTTGTTTAAAAGACACTGGGGGTTTCTGTCTAAATTAGAGCCAGTCAATAGAGAGAGTGTGCCCTAAGGCAAGAAAGGCTCGTGCTGTGCTAATATATCTTAGCACTGATTATAGAGAGCAAGTGAATGTGTGCATGAGTGTGTGTGTGCCTGTTTCTGTCTATGTGCTGCATCCACAAGTATGTAAGAAGAAACTAGATGCAAGTGCTGCTGTGTGCACAGGCTTGAGTTGGAAGCTTAGTGAGTGTGACCAACCAGTTTTTGCAATTTTGATAATCAGAGGTTCAAGCTTCAACCTGGCACAATGTTGCACAAACAGGAAAGAAGCTGAAACATGGCAGTTGTACAGCATTGTTAAAAAGAAGCATATAGCAAGGGCAGGTGGAGCCGGGGTGGCTTCAAAAATGCCATTAGACAAGCTCCTCTCATCCCCCTTTAAATGCAGCAGACAGATTACCAGGCAGGAAGTCGAGGAGGAGTGAGGTACTCCACCTGTAGAGGCAAAATATTTTCCCATTTAACAGAGTGAATTAAAGATTTATGTAGACCAGACCAGAGTTGGTGATTGTTGGAACAGTGGAAAGACTAAACAAGATAATTTTGGTGAGTTATTTTTTATTTTTCTTCTGTTGAGTTTGAATGAAGTGTGTTTTCTGCTGAGTTAATGAGGCAAATAAGCTCATTTTACCTCAGCAACAGGGAGAAACTCTGGGTTCAGAAGGTTTTTCTCAAATTTTCTCTTTAATAAGGAAAATAGGTGTGAGAACAGTTCCTTCCTTAAGATTTTTTGAGTTTATTTTGTTTATTTATTAGACAGAAGAAATGCACATTGCATACTTAACATTATCATTGGTGGCCAGTTGGAAAATTTTAACACACTGCTTAACCATAGTACAGTTATCACTCAGGGGAGATCTAATCAACATCCTACTGAGTTGCATTATGGAAAATGTGGGATGCAGTGTGTCTGAAACTTGAGTAATGACTAAAAGTCAGTAAATCTTTGTTTTTGTTTTTTTTGTTTTTTTCTTTGTGGAAGTGCAAATCAAACCCCCCTTCAGTTGTCACGACCTGGCTTAAGAGTGTACCAAAGGAGGGAGAGCACACATAAACCAAAATGAATGCTAAACAAAGTATTTTAATTAAAGAAACTGAATCCAAAACAGCAAATGAGGTGTGGCTAAAGGCAAGTCATTATTGGGAGCCGTGTCTGTGCGAGTGGAATGAAGTTTGTGATTGTTTTGTGGATGTGAAACAAAGGAACAGTAAAGAGCAAACAATGTCAATTGGCACATAAGAAGAAAGTGCAGGTAGTGTCCTGTGCCCAGCCTGAGCTTACTGAGCTGAACAGCATCATTAACAAGCTCTCAGTTCCACCCTCTGACTTCTTGGAAGGAGCAACCAAAATAAACAACAAGCAAGGACACAGCCAACCTGGTACTGGCACATATTGTCGAAGACAATGATGTCTGTGCCAGTAGACACGTCCTCTCCTATTTGAGTAAAACTTTAAATGAGAAATCTTTAATATATTTACTGTAATAACTGTAATTCTGCTGTGTTCCTACAGCCTGCCTGAGCTTCAAGTCTGAGGAGGAGTGGAAATGACTATGTTCAACCATGGATCATATATTAAATAACATTTCAACCTGTTTAATATACTCCAGCTCCAACTGGCCACTTGGACATAGTCTTTACTGGATGTGCAACTGTGTCACAGCTCCTTAAAATATCGCTCTTTACATATGTGTTGATTAGACTGCAGTGAAACAGCCACAAAAGCGTGGACACGCACTGACTGACATGTAACCTGAACCATCACGTCCTCACATACATCTCTCCTTAATGTGACATGAGGTTTGGCCTTTGCATGTGTGTGATGTGGCAGATGTAATCCACCTGGAATGATGCATGTGTGTGTGTATAAGCCATGATGAATGGTGGCTTACATGTGACTTTGATTAACTGCCACTGAGGTCAGATTGCAATGGTCAGCCGAAAAGCCCAGAAGCTGCTCGAGCTGTCAAGAAACACCACACACACACACACATACAGGGAGAGAGAGAGATATCTTATTTTTCTTTGCTGCAGGATTTCCCTTATTTGTCTACACTATACGTGTGGGCAGGACGTACTGTATAACCATGATCATTACATTAGTCATAGATCACATGCCTCTTTGCATTAAACAGCAAATACCACCTCTGAAAAATGACTGGGCTGATGAGGTAATACTCACTTCTTCTGTCTCACACACACCAGTTGCCCTTTTTGACACATCTATCTCTTCTGCTTTTTCTCTACAAAATAAATTGCTTATTAAACAATTTATTTTATTTTATATCTGAGTAACTAAAATAATGGATATAATTAGGATTGGTCTCAATTGTGTTTATTGTCATGAACAAATAATCTATAAATATAAAAGGGCAGCAATTTTCAGTGTTGAATACAAACCAACCTGTGGAAATTCAGACCGATTAAAAAATATCAATAATGGAGTTAGTAATAAGGAATAATAACAAGGATTTGTGTGTAGGTTTACAGATGCTCCAGGCCGCCTTGTTTTTACCTGCAAGCATTTTTAAAATAAAAAATTTTTTTTTTTTAAATCTTCAAAGGATTTCTCATGTATTTGTATAGGAAGTTCAAACTGACCGTTCACTAAGCCCCTCCTGCGACCAGCAACTGTCCAATCATAGAGGTGCAACTGTAACTAGGTGACATGTTGGAGCTGTGTGCACTGGGCTCTGAGATATGTGATATTCAGTGTGTCATGTGTCATGAGTTTGGAGTAAGGTATCTTTTTTATTGTCTTTCAGAAGCAGGAAATAACACTCAGCTTTTCATGACCGCTGTCTAACTGATTTAAATGTGGGAACTCCGGGAAATATCAGAATATCATATAACTTGACTTGTGACCTGTACATGAGCATTAACTCATTGCAGGGACTCGACTTGACTTGCTTGTTTTTAACTGATACAATCTGATACGATCAATTAGCCTTAACTCTCATGTTAATGCTTAACTACACATGCTGTTAAAATTTAGTGCTGTCATCATCTCAGCTGTCTGAGTTATTTTGGACGCAAGGAAGAAAAAAGGAGAAAAAAAATCATTGTGAATGTTTGAATGGTGTTGACAGTCAAAATTGCTGCTAAAATCTCTGAGCGTAAAAAAGTTAAAATTAAAAAAAGCAGCAATATTAAATATGTTATGATTACCATCTTATATGGGAGCAGAATATTTGTTCCTCAGTTTCAGCATGATGTTTTTTAGATAGCGAGGTTAAACAAAGTGTGCCTATTATTAACAGCTTAGCTGTTTAAAAGAGGTGAAAAGACAGTATCTGACTGGTATCTGTGTCAGCAGATACTCAAGGTTGCAGTATTGGTTAGTTTTAGACAAAAAAAAAGTAAAAAAAAAAATAGTATTGAACCATCCCTAGTTCGACTCCTGTCCTGTTCCTACATGTGTTTATGAATGAATTCCCTTGTCTCTCAGTACACTGTTGGGAAAGACAGACAGGAAAAAAGCAGCACGACTGGAAACCATCTTATTGCAAAGGAGCCAAGACAGAGAGAGACAGAGAGAGACAGAGAGCCAGGACCATGAAATGAGGGGGAGAAGATTAAAAAGAGTAACCTCTATCTCTCTGCACTTATCTCCCCGCTCAGTCCATTTCATTCTTTCTTTCAACGCTCGTCTGTCTTACTTCTGATGGCTTAGCCCCCCCGCCTGAATAATAAGAATAGAGAGTGTTCCTCTTTACCCCCCATTTACTGGCAGGACGGTAACTTATATTTCACATCTGGGTAGTCCTCAATGATTCATCATCATGTCCGTCTTATCATGCAGAGAGAACATGAATTCACATTATAACTTAATCACAATAATGGCTGAATGAGAAGAATGGACAGGTTCAAATCAAATTGAAAAGGTTCAGGTAGTTTACTTTCCTTACTGCTGATATTAAAATTGCTCATTTAACAGTCAGAATATTTTAGATGAGAACTGAAAGTGTGGTTGGGATTTGAATGGCAGCACCTGTTGTGATAACACAACACGCCATGTCTGCAAGACAGTATATGGAGACGAGTGACATTCATCGGCAACACAAAGGAACTCATACGCTATTAAAAAAGTCATGCAGGATTGTAGTGGAACAAACTAATCTTTTTTCTTTAATATGTAAATAGACAACTTTTGATCATGTTAAACTTAAACTTAAACTAACAGTAGATTATTGAGTTTTGAGACCAACACAAGTTTTGAAATTTTGCTGACCTTTAAGCTTTGGTTGAGATAATTTGCTTTTCTTCTTTAGATAAACTTGAATCTTTGAGTTTTAGAAATAATAATAATAAAAAAAAAAACTATTCCAAAAATTTGTCACAGTGAGCTGTGAACTTTATTTATAAGTATTTGGACGCCTGAAAATGAAATGGTTTTGATTTAAAATTCTAACCAAAATATATCCATTATTCACTTTCATTTCAGTAATTTCTGAAATACAATGTTTTGGGATTTCTAACTCTTATCTCGTAAATTATCTCAACAAAAGAGTTGTAGTTGGTAAAACTTTATTAAAACTTGTTTGGGCTCAAAAATCAATTCTAATTTATTGTTAAGCTGTCTTGAAATGTTGCATTTTCTCAACTTTTTTCATTTTTACAATTTAACTTGAAGTCTTTTGACTTGAAATGATGAGTGGAAAGAATGTAGCATACATAGTTTAATCAACTCATTGAATGAAGCTTCTGAGGAAACACTAACATGTCATCAGACTTCCCAGCAAGCATTGACTGAGAGATAAAACTCCTCTGAGACCCTTGTTTTTTTCATCATTCGAAGAAACCAAATAGAATGAAAACTTGCTGTGTCATGGTTGCTTGCTTTTACAATAATGAACATTTTTGTGCAAACCATGATTAAGGTTAGTATTGAATACAGTCTCTGTCCCCTTCATTTAATAAATTCACTGGGAGAGATTTCACATATTGTCTTCGTGCCGACGCTGGAACAAAAGAGCTCCAACAGGAGCAGCGGAAGCTGTTAGTTCTCTGTGTGAAATGAAGGACTGACTTTTCGAACTGAGAAAATGTAAAAGGAAATCAAATTTATGGGTAATTTTCCTCAGTGTGACTGAAGAGTTGCTTGCTGAACTGCATATCTTAAAGTTACTGAACATCTTTTATCAGGTACAACTGAAGTCATATAAAGTTAAAACAAGTGGTTTAGTTTTACAGTGTATAATCAGACAAAGAGACAATACACAAACTTTTACAGCCCACCTGTGGTCAGTGAAACAGCTCTTAACCCTGAACTGAATCTAAACTCAACACAAGTTCTAACCCAACATAGTCCCTTATGGCGTCGGGGCTGACAAACTGTTCTTGCTCTTGTGTATTTCCTTCATCTTTCTATGCTTGTGAGGACATTTGTGTCCGTATAATACACACCCCTTTTACAGCCCTTATTGTCTTTCTCCTCATCGCTCTGTCTCCTCTCGTATTTTCTCATCTCACTCTATCTACTTCTTTATGATACCCTTTCTATCAAACTCTGTCACTTTCTTCCTCTCTCCGTCAGTTTCCATCCGTTTTCATTCCCTCGCTTCTTTCTTATCTGGCTCTTCACAGCTGTCTGCAGTGTCATTCACACTTTACTGACGACTGTGCCGCTAGTCGGCCTGTCTCCCTCTCCCTCTTTTTCTCCCCCACCTCCCCACCCCTCTCTATCCATCAGCCTAACATACCTCCCTTAGGGCTAGCATTTTCTATCCCATAATTCTTTGCTGTGGCCCTCTTATGATTGCCAATTCCTTCATGCAGGTCTGAATGTGACATCCACTTTCGTAAGGTGACCTTGTGTCGGTGCGTTTCTGTGAGTGACCCGTGTGAACCTTCCTATTCACCTGTTTGTTTGCATGAATGCATGTACTGTATGTGTCTGTGTGGAAGAAGTGCAGCCACTGCCTCTACACTTCTCCATCTCAACACACATGTGCATGATGTGTGTAGGTGGTTTATGGCTCCATAAATAAAAATCTGGGCCCAGCAGTCCGCGAGGAGCGTGGTGTTGGCGCACTGGCTACGTCATCTGGTGAATTTACACTGTGTGTTTGACAGATATGCCAGCCTCCCTTCCTCGAAGCTTATGTAATACCTGACTTTTTTTTTTTTTTTGTCACAAATTTGGCAGTTTTCATATGGATGTGCAGACCAGTAAATCTAGTCAACTGAAGCAATAAATTACTCAGTGTGTTACTCAGTGTGTGCGCATTGTGTGTGAACCTCTAAGGCCTACACCCATGATCACCATGTATCGGCTCACTAGCCTGTGTGGCTATTACTTTGTTGGCCAGAACAAAGCGTCAGGTGACAAAAGAACTGATCTAGAACACCCCCTGGCAAAGTAGAGGCAGAGACTAGAAATCCAAGCTGAAATATTCTGTAGTTCTTCCTGCATCCAGTGACATCACTGGATTGAGAAAGAAGAGATTTTACAGCATTAGAACTAAGCTTTCATTATAGAAAACACAGTAGAATTTCAACTGACTACATTTACCTTCAACCTTCAAAGTCCATATGAAAAGTGCTGAATTTTCTCTTTAAGTATCCATTACTACGTTGTAACGTGCTGACTTGTTCTCCTTCTGCTCACATATCTGAGCCCTTTCTGTTTTCTGAACTTGATAGCAGCCCCTTCTCCTTCACTTTTCAAATGTTGGATTGGGTCTGATATCACCTTCAGATGTCTGACTGCACAGTTTCATCATCCCTGCATCTGTAGTTAGCATTCAAATTAAAGTGTATATCACATTTCACAATATAGTGAAACACTGCTGTAACACTGCTGTCATTGATACAATCCACAAATATTGATATTTAACAGATTTAGCTCGACATGAACTTTTCCCCATCCTGTAAAATTGCCGTATAATGCCTATTTGAGGCATACCAAAAGTAAATTGAAAGCTTTTGGCCTTATAGTGCCAAGTTCAAATGCGATAATACCACAGAAAATGAATTATTTGCAAGTTTTTTTCTAAGGGTATGTCTTGGCATATTTGAAGACCCCCCCACCCCCCCCAAAAAAACCTGCTTCAGAGAAACTGAAGCATAAACACATTATAGTGCTTTTCCCCCTCTTAATACTTTACTTTGAGCCAGTAAAAGAGTCAAAACAAATCTAATGGTGGGAAAGCAATTTAGATAAAAAAGAGGCTCACAGCAAAATATTTAAACCGACATAATCTTAGCTTTATATTACCTTTTAAAACTGCATATGGTCATTTTGGAGATTTGATTGGCCATACAAAGAACCAATCATCAGTCTGTTCAAATTGGCTCAATTTGTTTTCAACACAGACGCTTGTTGGAAATTGTAGACTTTAAACAGCACTTGGAAGCTCCTACCGGGTTAAATGAGGTGTCAAGGTTCAAGGAAGAGCGCAGCCGCCATTATGATCCCAAGATATTGTCAGTATTTACTAAGGGTGTCAGAAAATATCAATACATTTGACTGACTTCTCATACTTTATCACAATATTGTGATAATTGCAGAGATCTTTGGCAGTGGTTCATTATGTGTTGTATTTAAACTCCCAAATGCTACATAGCAGTGTTGCTATCTTAAAAAACTACTATCTCTGCTATCTATAAAACAACAATATAGCACCTTGTTTACACTATCACAATATAATGAAATATATCTGTAACCTCTGTATTGTGATACGTACCATTTACAAGATTCTTGTCAAAACACAGCCCTTATATTTATATGCTAACTTGAGTTATGGTAGAAAACGTGGAAGATTAGGACATCTAATGTGAAATGATGTAAAGGCAGTTTTTAGTTGTAACTGTGTGTTTTGGACTAAATATTTCACTGGTTTGGATCGACTGGATCTTTGCCAATGTAATAAGAAAGCTTTTGTCAGACTTTGATTGATTACTGGAGTAAGACGAGGCTTCACATGTGAGTTAACTGAATTTTGTAATTGTTTGTTGGTAGTGGGGTTTAGATATCTAAGTCTTTTTTTTGTTAACGTTTTATTGATAATTTGAATTAACATAAAGATTTCTAGCAAGCCTTACCTAAAATGAAACTATTAGTATCCTTTTGTGGTTATTTCTTAGCTTGCAAATTAGTAAGATGGTCATTCCATGATAATGCAGTTTGACCTGCTTTTGCAGATATGATCAACCCAAAAACACGTCCTTTCTGTTTGTCCCCTAACCAGTTAAACCATGAAGTGGCAATGGCTGCATGTGCTTCCTTCCTACAAATTCAAAGACTTTGAACAGACATAAGCAGGACTACAGAGCAGCAAGTGGGTGGATGCTTTGTATAAAACTTCATTGTTTCTGCTGGTAACGACATCAAGCTATGTTTCTGTATATAAATAGAGCAGAGAGTTGTAAGGTAAGAAAGTGAGGAGAGATGTTGAAATTCTACAGCTTGCCTCATATTTCAAAACCAGTAAAAGTGAGTTGTAGAATTATTTCCTTAAAAATCAGTTGGTAACAAATATTATATTCTATGTGCGCAGCTAGTTTTGTTCTCTTTATCAGATTGAAATGTCATTTCCACTCAGTTGTAAAGACTCATATCTTTTTTTGTGTGTTGTAGCTTATTGCTGTTCTGATGTATAAACTGTTTATCATTTCTTAGTAACTGGCACATTGTTGCATTTTGTGCTTCACAATGCATCACACATTTTCAATGGGAGAGCGGTCTGGGCTGCAGGAACGCCAGTTTAGTACCTAAACCCTTTCACTGTGAAGCCACGCTGTTCTAACACACGCAGAATGTGTCTTGGCGTTGTCTTGTGTAATAAGCAGGGACGTCTCTGAAAAAGACATCATCTGGACGGCAGCATATGTTGCTCCAAAACCTGTATGTGCCTTTCAGCATAACTGGGGCCTTCACAGATGTGACGGTTCGCCATGATGTCTTTGGCACTAACACACCCCCATACCATCATACCTCACCCCATCCACACTTGTGAACGACTGAGCTTTTTGAGAATGCCCCTTTAATACCCAATCATGTTACTGTCACCTGTTAAATTTACCTGTTTTCCCCAGGAATGTTTCAAACTTGTTGCCACTTTTGTTACCACTGTCCCAATGTTTTTGACATGTGTTGCAGGCATCAAATTCAGAATGAGAGTATATTTTGCAGAAAAAGTTTTATCAGTTTGAACATTAAATATCTTGTCTTTGTACTGTGTTCAATTGAATACAACTCAAAAGGACTTGCAAATCATTGCGTTGTGTTTTTATTTATGTTTTGGAATGGACTTGGGATTGTAATTTCATATTCAGGTTTTGAAAGTCTTGTGATGATTCATTGACATGATTTGTAGGCTAGTGTTGTTTTTCATTTATATGCTTGTTCAACAGAAATGCATGTATTCTTCTCCACATTTTCAGTCTGTGTTGCAATGTGAGGCTGTCATATATTTTGATGCGATTTGAACAAGTTGGTGTTTATGCTGTCTCTTCTCAGAACGTTGCTGTGATTGTTCATGTCATGTCTTGTGAGGTGAATGAACACACAGCTTTTGTTTTAATCAAGGAAATGATTTATGCCATCTTTCAAAATGACCTTAACTGAGTTTTTCTGTGGTGGTGGAAAAGTGGGAGGATACCTGGGAGCCAGCAGCTATTTTACTAAGCAGGATAAGATTTCAGAACAAGCTCTGCTCATGCATAAAACACAAGCAACACACACACAATTGCTTAATAAAATATTGAATTGTTTTTCACTGGAGTACATGACTTTATTTCTTATCCCTGCAGTCATATACTGTACATACCAACTACCATCCACAGCAGTGAACAGGTAATTAAAGATATATTTAACTATATTAATGATACAATTATGAGAGGATATGATGTGATTTAACAGTACGAACTGACTTCCTTCTTCTCTTGTTCCAGTTTATACATGGTCATTCTCTGTAGAGTTTGCATGCTCTCCCCACGCCTTTGTGAGTTTCTTCTGGGCTCCCCCTCCATCAAAAACATGCTCGGTCAATTCTCCTGTCCATACCCCTGACTAAGACACTAGCTTTGATCTGGTCCCTGGGTGCTGCACAGTGGCTATCTACTGCTCCCAGAGCTGGTATGGATTAAATGCAAACTGCAAAGTTGACCTTTACCTGTAATAACATTCATTTAGATATATTTTTTTGCCCCTCTGATGCTGTAAACTAAAGTTACTTACTCTCCCATTACCAGATTATGTGCAGTTAGGTAGATGTTGCATATGTCCCACTCACAGTGCATTCAGGAGGCTCTGGGATCAGTTTCATTTCTTTCACATTTGGGCTCACTACCTAATTTTTAGTAGCAAAGTCACATAATGTATCATGAAAGCTGCAAATTCATATCCAGATTTGTAAAATGATGTCAAATGTCAGCAAATGTTGACTCACATTTTCAGTGATTGATTTACGTGTACTGGGAGCCAGTTTGCTTTGGTGCTGTACCAGTCTGCTGCCCTGCCAAGAAAGAGAAAAAGTGCCACTCTGCTTTTGCATGTCAGCAGATGTCGGGATGGAGTTTCAGTGAACAGGAGTGAGATATATTGTATATGGGTAGACAATAAATGAAGTGATGACTATACCATAACTTTTATGAAATGTCATATAGCCTAAAGCTTCAAGACCATTGGCTGGTTAGTTTGCAATCTAGTTTTTATATTTCGGTAACATTTCACCATTTAACAGTATATACTTCTTTTTTTCCTAAAAAAAACCCTGAAGAATAGACCAGAATATTTATTGGCCACACATAGCAACTTCCTCATGAAGTCACTGCACTGATTTTTATACATTCAGTGCAGTGCGACATGTGAGCGCGCATTTCCAATCAAAATTTGTTCATTGTTCACATCTGTGTTGTTGTTTAAGCCATCGTTTCCCCTGTGTAGTGAAATCTTGAGTTCTTAAAAACAGGTGGTAATTTGTTTCATGATAGGCATTCAAAAAGATGACAGACCAAAAGTTGTTCTGTGCCTCGGAACCATTGTACTACTCTTGTCATGACTCATTTTGTTGTTATATTTTTTTGATCAGTTGAAAGATAATAAGCAGGGCAAGGCAATTTATAAATATATAAATATTAATATTGTTTTATTGATGAGAACTTAATCAAACTGCCAGAACTTTTATCAGTCTGTGATCCATTACCTGTTAAGTTTGCTTGTATAATAACCTTATCTGCTTCATTACTGTGGGAGGCCTGGCCCTTCCTTTCAGTCAGTATTAACTGTAAATCTGTTAACATTTTTAACACAGTTGTCCTGCAGTCACAAAGAAACAGTGACCAGTTTCCCTGATGAGGAGTTTCTGCTGACACATAAATAGGCTTGTCGTCTGTATACATGTGGCACTGAATCTTTTTGGTCTTATTTACATGCATGTAGATACTTTGAAGAAACTGATTGATTTGGCTTTGATGGAAGTGGTATTTTCTGACCATGAGACTTTTGTTTAGCAAAATACTTCTGAACAATTTCAGAGCTGGTTGGTGACAAAGTCTACATCAACCAAGGACAGTAGTAACTTAAAAACACAAACATTAAAATTATTTATTTACTCATATTTCTTCACCTTAATTTATTTATCACCTTTCTGGCACAGGCCTAGCAGTGCTAACATGAACAAACCAGTAGTTGTTGCATATTTCAAAAGATCAAATGATGCGATTGTTTCCCAAATGTTCTGCTTCACACATGGACACACAGAAACTGGAGATTTGAAAAAGTCTGCACTTTAGAAGGCGGTTAAAAAAACAAAAACAGTGTTATAGTAACCTGAAATGCTGTTTGCAAGTTGATGAGAAGCCAAAATGTAGAGGAAAATGGAAAATATCTGTGGACGCAGCAACAGCTTTCAGGCAGATGATTTGTGGTGTATATAAAGCAGAGGAGCAAAGGGCCTGATATTGAACCTGATAGTACACTTTGAAGTAGTGATTTCACACGGTTACTTTTAACCCACCGCTGTCTACATTCCAACTTTGTTGTAAACCAGCTTTAGCTGGTTGGAAAAAAAGTTGTTTTAGTGTATTCAAGTATTTCATGGTTCACAGTGTCATAAGTCTAAAAATACTGCCCCCGCTACTTTCAATTCACGTCTTTTCCAGAACAGCTCCTTAGGTAACAGTCAGTGAATTTGTTTTGTGGTTATACATTGGTGCTGAAATAAGGATACACATGAAAAAAAAAAAAGGGCTCATCACTTTCTTCATCACTTATTTGGGGCAGCTGTGGCTCAGGTGGTGGAGTAGGTTGTAAATTGTTTGGTTGTTACTGTAGTTCGATCCACATGTCAGAGTGTCCTTGAGCAAGACACAGAGCCTCGAATTGTTCTCGATGAGCAGGGCAACACCTTCGTGGCAGCTCTGCCATCATCGCTGTGAGTGTGCGAGTGATGAGTTTTGTGAAGTCCTCTGTCCTGTTCAGATTAGAAACCGGTGTATAAATGCAGTTCATTTACCGTTTGCTGCTATATTGATATGAAATGGGAACTTGTCAAACTTTGTTGCACTTTCCTGACTCAAACTAGAGCATGATTGGCAGAGAGAGAGAGACACACGCACGCCGCATTCATATGCAGTAATGTGGACGAGCCCCCTGACCACGGTCGCTCTCCGTCTTGGATTGTGGTCCAGCCAGGCATGATTAATTTGTGTCGGCCGTTCAGTTGGCTTACGCAAACCCCAGTCCACCAATCGGAGGGCTGCCTCCACTTCCTTTGGAATGTTAATGTGGCGTGTTGGCACTGTGGAGAACAAAGGTGAGAGAGTCACGTCTGCCCAGGTAATCCTGTCGGTGTCAAACAGGCTCAGCTTTTATTTTCTAAAGGCAAGAGAAGGTAAGAGGGAGACAGACTGACAGACAGACAGACACCCTGAGTCGGAGCAAAGACAGGTAGATAGTTAGTCTCATCGTCAGAGAGGCATGCAGACAGTCAGACAGAGGCACAGACCGAACGAGATGAGTGGAATATTAAAATCTTCGCAACAAGACAGACAGTAATATGTAAGAGTGCAGAGATAGGTGAGGGCAGATGACAGAGAAATATGAGTGACGACACAAAACAAAAATATGTAAATGAGAAAGTTAAAAAAAGAAGGTAAAAAACAGAGTATGTAGCAAAGAATGGACTATAATTACATCTATTGCTCAGCTCAGAAAGATCTAATTCATGTTTCTAACATCAGCTACATTAATTAGAAGCAATATCTGAGCTATTGTGCCCTTCCCCAGTGTCATTCAGCCTTCATTACAGCCACTTTGATACTGAAATGAAACAGCCTTCAGCCGGATTGTGGCCATTATACCATAGAGGCTTGCTGCTATTCAGCCAAAATTACATAGTCAAGTTCCTTTTGGGTTTAGCTCGCTCTGTTTGGGTGGGTGATTTGTAATTTTGGATGTATAAGTGTCGGCATGTGTTTGGGCATGGGAACGTGCACATGTGAGGTTCCATGCTGATGTGTGATTGCTAATTTGTTTATGTTTTAGTGCCTTCGTGCAGATTTGATTATTCAGTCAGTGTGAGCTATCCTTACATGTACGTGTGTGAGATTGTGTGCAAGTGTGTTTGTTTAAAGGGACACAAAGTGAGGCATTAAATGGCCAGAAAGACAGCCATTTAAAGCAGACAGAGAGGGTCCTCAGGCTGCGACAAATTAAAACACATTAGCAATGACAAAGTCTGTGCAAATACACACACAAGCGCACACACCACAGAGGCTTACAAATCTACATGCACATTTCTACTTACTGACAATTACAAGGAGATAAACATGCACTAATGCACTTGTTTCTGAGGAAAACACGTAGACATTAGCCTCCGCTTCATTGAACTCAGTGTTCTAGACAGTTTAAGGCGGTAGACCAGCTTACAGTGATACTTAGAGGTAGAGCTAAAGAATGAATCCTGTAGTGAAATCCTAATCTCTCCATCCCATAACATCAACTCGTGTGCTTTAGATGGCTGGCAACCAGCCGGTGCAAGTACAATAAGTGAGTGCAGTTTAGATTAGGTGTTCTGTTCAGTAAATACACGTATATCCTGTCCTAAATTGGTGTTAAGTAAGGAAGTGCAAATACTTTGTTACTGTTCTTAAGTTGTAAAATTTCAGCTGTCTGTTAGTACTTTTAATATCACTACTGATATTCTTTATAAAGAACATCATACACTGAATATGAATATACACAGTTATATACACAGTTTTTGCAATGGTTCTGCAAAACACTATTGTGACAAAGACATGTAATACAGGCAGGATATTTACAGCTTAACAAAAAAACTTTACTCTCCAAAATAACACTGAAACAGAAAATGTCACTGGTATTTTAAATCATTATAAATACTACAGATAAAAAACACAAGTAGAGTAAAGTATTTGTATATATTAAACCTGAATTAAGAAAAAACATCAAATATACATGGAATGCTGCCTATAGAGCTAACAAATAAAAATAATCAACATTTTGTTCTGTTAAAAAAAAAGTTATATAGTCATATGTATACATACAACATGTATGCTGATACTGAACATAACTGTGATAGGTCAATATCTTACCGATAATATCGGCCAACCAATTTATCGATCAGGCTCAAATATCTGTACTTTACTTGAGTTTTGTTTTTTTATTTTTACTTCTTATCCCCATGTTTTAACCCTAATATCTATAGTTTCTTACTTTTGTTTTGCATTTGAGGGAAATTACTGATATATATTTATATATTTATATTTATATTTATTTTGCATTGTTGTGCGCTGCATCCCCAAATAGAAAGACCAATTTCAATTTAAATGTACGAGACAACAACACATAGAAAAGAAGATTCCTTGATGTATCCATCAGTGCACCATCAAATTATGCACGACAGACAACAAGATGACAAACAACGTAAAATTCATAACAAGATAAATGGACAAGAGAGAGAGACTCGACCGCCAAACAGAGGATGAGGTTGCGTTAGTTTTGAACAGAAACAGCTGTTGAAATGTACAGAGTCTGTACGTATTCATTTTTAGTTGATGAAAGAATTTGAATCAGTACTTTTATTTTTATCAGTCTTTCATAAGTATCTGCACTTTGTCTTGAGTAAAGAATGTGTCCTTTTTCTACCTCTGATTAACAATGCTTTCCTATATAAACGTGGTAATCACAAAATTTGCACAAACCATTTTGAAGGTTGTAGGTTGATGGTTAGAGCTGTGTGAAGCATATTGGTGTTTTTCTCCAGTTGATTTTTACGTTTGGTGTTTCAACATGCACACGCTGCTAATTTCTGGTTAGTATTTTGCTCATGTTTACTCTCGTCTAAATCAGTAAAAGATTCAATACAGCATCTGGGCTTTTATGTAATACTGGCTGTAATAGGTCTGTTAAGTGATTTCAAATTTCTGATAGTGAAACAAGACCGGAGATCAGCAGCAATTTAGGTTGGGCTTTTGTTTTATGGTTATTCACCATAATAGAAATAAATGTGTGCAGTGCAGTGAGACTAATATGCAGTTCTTTTGAATTGGAGTCGTAACAGTCAGCCTCAGTGCATGTGAATTATTTATGGAGGCTGGAATTTCCACAGACGTTGTAAAATGCTGCATAAAAAAAGTCTGTTTTTTATTTGACAAAGCAGCTTGAATTTGATTGGAAAATCTTCCCGTCAACTGTTTGAGTACCAAGAAAAGCACTGCTGATTTCATAATTGATGGGACACGTTAACCTCGGTGCCACTGCCTGATATGTTGAGTTCACACACACACGCACACACACACACACACACACACACACACGCACACACACACACACACACACACACACACACACACACACACACATACACACATACTTCTTATTCCTCTCCTTTTACAATCTGTTCCAATGAGTGACACTGTTAATCCACTTTTCTTTGCACACTACCCCTCATCTCCTCCACTCCTTTCCTCTTTTATCCTCCTTTTCACTTTATTAATATCTCTACGTACCAATCTCCTGTTCACAAAGAAAGAATTTAATTTCATTATCGCTGAATAAACCATCTTCCTGAAGTGTCTAAGTCTTATATTCAGAGTTGGGAATTTTTTTTAATTAAAAAAGTTCCCAATGCACTTCAGATTTTCTAAAAAAATACATTTATGCATAGCTGCCAACGTTAGCAATATTTACTTTGTTAAATATTTACTGTCTTGCATTGATAAATGGTAAGATGTGTGTATCCTTCAAGGATAAGCTGAAAAGAGAGTCTTAGTTAAAATTTACAATCCTTATACATCTTAAGCTTGTATGTTTATTTCCAATTTGAAGACAGGGAATACAGTACCAAGGTGGTTTTCTTGCCGTGGCTGAGTCAGCTAATAAGACAGCTAGCTCCACAGCTAACTGAGCTAACTAGCTAACGCCAGCTACAGATAAAAGCAGGCAGCGGTTAGCCTACTTTAGCAGTAAGTAATTGCCATCTGTCCATCAGATAACCCTGTAAACTAAATCACCTTGGTACTGTACTCTCATCAAACTTACTACGATTGGTGCAAATGGCACCTCTTTACTTGAGGTTCGGGAAATTATTCATGACAGACTATTATGGTCTCACGATGGCCAGTGTCGAAATCAACCACATATGACTGTTTAATGTAAAATGTTATAACATAAAGTTAAACAGTTTCAAGTTTGTTAATGTCATGACAAAGACGTCCCAAACAGTGTCAACTTTTGCATTAAAAAAATGGCATAATTGACTAAATGACACTTAATGATGACTTAATTCATGACATTGTTATGGCAGTGTAAAGACTGGAGCTGCCCCCTGATATCAAAGATTCAAATGATTAATCAGAGCCCTCTCAGTCGACTGAGATTCTTACAGTTTTTCTTTGTCAGTCAGTGTGTGTTGCTGTTATTAGAGGATAAAACAGACAGAAACTTACAAAAATACACTGGGAGGACATTTCAATGAGGAATTGAGGAATCATAAATATAGTTTTATATTAGCTGGCGCAATAAAAAGAGATGTGAGATGAATGGTTGGTAAAATTTCAGCTCTTGCTTTTTAGCTGCATGTGCTGCAGCCTGGGAAGAAACTGTCGACAGGTACACTGATCAGAAGGACAAACAGTTTTAATTTCTGTGTTTCAGTGTGTGAAAATCTTATGTTTTCACTTCACAGATGACAATGAAAAAACTAAGTCAAGGAAAGCCAAGACACACATTGTGTATCCCTACCAATGATAGCAATATTTTCTTTGTTAAATACTAATTGCCTTGTATTAATATATGAAAAAATGTCTGTATACTTATAGGACATATGCTGCACCAGAGCTGCATCACTTAGCCGCCCGGCACACAAATACACGCAATCCTCTTGTCCGACCTTTCTCCTGTGAGGATGTCACGCCACTCACTAACCAATATTCATACACCCAGGCTGAAAAGAGAGCTTCGGTTAAAATTTACAACCCCATGCGTCTTAAGCTTGTATGTTTATTGCCTGAAATGGCAGGATGAAATCAAATTCATTACAAGGCCCTACATCATTCTGAGCTGCCTGCCAAGGGCTTTATGTTCACGCTGCAGTTAGCTCAGCTTCCCACCATGGAAATAATAAGCAGGAAGTAACATGGGGCGTGTGTGTTTGTGTGTGTGTGTGTGTGTGTGTTTGCTTACCATGTTAATTTTGAGGCCTCCATGTAATACAAGTGTCAGGCGAGGGCTGTTAGCAAGGGTTCGTATATGTATTTTCAGCCTGGGACTCTGAGAAATTTAGTCTCTCTCTGTGGTACCCGGGCTCATTAAAACATATTGCTTTTCTTGCCTGTTTCCCATTTTGGATCTAGACCTGGAGCAGCAGAAGCGGCAGCAGCCAGGCCCCGCTCTGATACTGGCTGAATGTGTGTAGCGCATTATGAGTTATGAGATGCAGCACAGTTTGGGATTAAATTCGCTGTGTTATCTTTTTTTTACACGATGCAGGCTTGGTCTCGCCTGTGATGAGGAGCTGCAGCTACAAGATGGCCAGGGCGAAAAAATCTGTGTGTATCGCGCGCTCTCGCTTTCTCTCCCTCCCATTCCTCCCCCGTCTCAGTCCATATCACCCTCCATTCAGTGTTTTCACCTCCCTCACCTTCCCCCTCTCCTCCTTCCATATCATCTCTCCCTCCTTCCTCCTCTCTCTGCTCCAGTACTCCAGATTTTCACTCTGAACTGTGTAGAATGGGATTACGGCTCCTGACGTATACTTAAAAAACTCCTCTTCATTTCCTCCACCTTCCGTCTTTCTCTGCTCCATCTCTCCTGTTGTCCTGTTCCCATCTTTCTCCTCTCGCAGCACACCTTTCTCACACTTCTCCCTCTTTTCCTCCTCTGTCAGCCCCCCTCTCCTTTTCCCCTTCCTCCTCTCCCCATCTCTGCAATAAGACTGACAAGATAAGAGATTGCATTTCTCCGCTCAGCAGTCCGAGCTTGAAGAGGGTGTCATGTTTAAGGAGGGGAGTACCTGACATCACACATCAAACCGTTGTAACATTTCAATGGGCTTCCTATTTCTCTCCACCACATCTTGTCAGACGTCAACCCATTATTGACAGATTGTGGATTAGAGAGGTAGAAGGGGAACCCAGGGCTTTCAGCAGATTGCTGCTATCTGTGTTTGCTCCTATCTACAGTACGGAGCGCTGTGGGACAAACGCTTGAGGAGGCAATAGGATTTTCTCTGCTTGGATGAGTGTGTATAAGCGATGTCAGGATGTTGTACAATGTGGGCGCTACAGTAGGTACATGTTGAGAGGTTGTGCTAAAGGAAAAAACAAGAGGAGGAGACAGGATGGAAAGAATCAAAGCAGCAACAGATGAAAGAATACAGATGTGAGGGAGATGAAAAGAAAGTAAGTGATACAAAGGATGGAGGTAACAGACTTCTCTCCAAACCATCAATTTAAAGTTACTGGTAAACTGCTCTTGCAACAGCAGACAATTGGAGATCTCGCTGCCTAGTGATCTTCTGGGAATTTGTAAATGCAAAGTAGACACAGCAGCAAACAAACATTTTTTCAAGGACACCTTACCGAACACAAAGTTCTCTCGCCATCATCCTCAGTATTAAGCACAAGATGTCACTGCCTTAATATGAAGGGCGCCCCTGAAGACTTTGGATTGGTTCGGCAGTGCAGTTTTTTTTTATCGACTCAGAAGTCTGTAAACTTGTGAGCTTTACTCAGGAGAGACTGAGGACAGTCTTACAACTTTTACCGTTAAAGCTGAGTGGAAACAATAAAAGAGTTTAAAAAAGAACAAAAAAAGTTTTTAGGGTGGTCCCTCATATTGGTGATAGCTTTATTTCCAGCTGATGTAAGTTTGTTAACAGCCGTTCTTTGCGCTGTTTAAGCAACTAGTTTGCATTTAGGAATCCCCAGACGATCAGTTGCTGAGGGGATCTCCGATTGTCTGGTATGCATGAGAGCAACCATCCAGGTACTGTGCTCCTGTGTCATGCCCACACCCCTTTTTGGTTGAGAATAACCACTTTTATTTGGCTGGTGGTATATACAAATTCTGAGGGCTTTGCCAGTTTAAATGCCTAAAAGGAGCCCAAATCCTCTAGCCAGCCAGGTGAGCAATCATACTATGTCTTGCTGATCAAGGATTGGCGTTGTTACTTAGCAAAAAAATAAGAAACGGGCTCATTTCAGTCTGTCTCCATCAAAGTGGATGGACCACTACACATATACCTACCTTACTCACTCCTCAGGGAATGTGTTTTGGGCGTCTGTCACTTTTTATGTGGTTAAGGCACTTTATTTTGCTGTTTTGGCACTGTTGAACCAAACTCTGTTCTAAAAGCAGGTGTTTTATGGTAGGGCCATATTTTTTCATGGTAAAAACTTTAGTCCCACCATCACTAAGACTCGTTTTTATTTCACTTTGATCCACAGGCACAATCGGCACACACGTAATTTCCCCAGTAACGTCATAACTACCCTTTACAGAGACACATGTAATGAACGCCTCTTTTACAGTGCTTTTACAGTTTTCATCCAAAAGGGCCTGTGGTCGTGGGACGTGATGGATGGCTGCTCTAATCCATTGCAAAATTTTATTTTATTTTATTTTTTTTTTTACTCTCTTAATAGTTTCCACCAAGTTTTAGCAACTAAATGAATGTCCTCAGTATCTGTCGAGCAAAGTGTTTAGAGACTTGTGAGTGATTGATAAAACAACTCAAGTTCCATTAACTCACTTGTTCTTGGGCTTCCAACCATATCAAATGGTCCTCCTCAGTTGATTGAGTTTGCTCAGTTGCCATAGAGATGGAAATGTTCTAACCTAGGACTTCTCATCCATGTTGACGGTTCATTCAACATTTAAGTACATTAATACCTGAAGTATCTGTAATATTGATGCAAAGTCGTGTTTTGATTATCAACACCATGCTGTCAATATATCTGATGACAAATAAAGGGATCCAGTTCACATTAGATCACATTCTATGTGCACAAATACTTTTCTCAATACTTTTCTTTTCCTGCTTGTCTGTATTTACTGTATGCAAAGTTTCACACAGCGTTTGTTCAGAGGATTCAGACACTAAGAGACAAAAGTGAAAAGAAATGCTTAATTCTTTGCAAATTATTGTGGTGACTGTATTCACTGCAGAACTTTTACCACCAGCGAGGTGAGTGAGGATTTTCTGCTGTTTTTGACATTAATCCTTAATGTGACTGCAGAGTCTTGTTCAGCTCAAAACTTTCTGAAAACTGTCTGAGGGGCTCAGTGGGACAGAGACTGAGCGGACTGGTTGTAGTGGGACGGACGGCTTGAGCGGACTGGTCGCAGTGGGACAGGAGAGGTTGAGTAGACTGGTTAGATTATGCATGAAGCGTGAATGAGCAGGGAAGTTGAAGTTAAATCGGATTGTGGAGGACTTCAGAGTATTACACGCAGAGCGACGATCTGACACGTCAGTACAAGAAGAACTCACTCTTTCTCCACATCACAACATCAACAACCATTGTTGCCTAGCATGTAATGAACATGTAATTATTAGATTAATTTCTAATTAATTTATTTTAGGGGATCATGCAATCACCTCTTTGTGTGTGTGTGTGTGTGTGTGTGTGTGTGTGTGTGTGTGTGTTCATGCATGCAAATCTTGCATACTGGTGGACCGATGGGCCTGATGTTTTTGTGCACTTTCATGCCTACATGCTGTATGATCCAGAATGTTTGAAAAACCTTGAACCTTCAGGTCATACCTTTCTTATGAACATGACATCTCAAGAATGCCTTGAGGGGAGTTGATGAAAAACTTGGTACAAATGCTACTTGGACTCAAGTGAACTGATTAGATTTTGATGGTCAAAAGTGAACCACAGTGTCAGCCACAGTGACATTTTTGGAAATAACTCAAGAATTTTATTCACTAATTATGGACAAAGTTACACACAAATATCTAATAGGATAAAATGATGAGGTGATGGCATTTTTTATCCAAAAGATCAAAGGTCAACCTCACTGTGACATCATAATGGTCAGCTCTCTATCAGTCCTCTGTACTCCTCTGTGAAACAGTGGTGGCCTAAAGGAAAAAAATAGGAAAAAGGCCATTTACTGTAAGTGTGATCATCTGTGTTCATTGTTAATGCAGTTAATTTGTAAAGTAATATTGTCCAATGAACCATAGATCATATAACAACCTTTAACAATCCTCTCCACCATTTTATATAAAAAAAAACAAAACAAACCCAAGTAACAGCTAGAAGTACTGTTGTTGTTTTTTCTCATACTCTTTCCACTTTCTCTCTCCTGGAGTCAGCTGCACTCAGATGTCCCCAGATGGCCTGAGTGCATCAATATTACATTTGCCTCAACTGCAATTTAGGGACAAGTTGTGCAACTTGTTTCTACCTCCGTTCATCTGCAGCCACAGTTGCATTCATACTAGAGTGAGTCTGTGACAACTGAGATCATGACAAATGTTATGCCTTGTGCCCATATGTGTTCTTGCTCTTTTACTCATATCCTCAGAACCAGTTGAACTCACTTCATTTCTTTGTTTTTTTGCTAACTTCTCCTTCATGCTGTCCATCAAAGTCCTTTCATCCATTAGTTCTTTCCTGTATCCCCTCAATCTTTCCTCATTTCCTTGCTTCCTTCTTTCCTGATTTCATATTTACTTCCTTTTTTCTATCCATCTCCCATCTCTACTTTGCTCCACACCTTCCTCTCTGCTTTACACCCCACCACATGTCCCCCACTCCTCACCCCAGTCTAGCTGTTTACCAAGCGTCCACTCTGTCATCTGTGTTGTGACTGATGCTGTACCGGCGCCATCCCTCTCCACAGTGTCACCACTCTGCCTTCAAAATTCAATCATTTAGTGAAACTGCAGTCGTGCACCATCTCTCATCTCCGCCATTCTGGCTCTGACTGAGAGGCGCCATTGGCATGGCCTACTGACGCCCTGGCTGGATATTAAACAGTTTGGACACTTGAAGCATTTTAACTCTGATCTGTTTTGATGGGTTTCACTGGTCTCTTGGGGAAGATAGCAGTCACAGTCCTATTTTGGGACGTGGATAGTTTCTACTGAGCCAAGCTTAAGCTGAACTAAGCTGGGCTGTGACACCTAAGACTGGATATTTATTACTTCCCGAGCTGCTGGGTGTAAAGCAATATGAGTAGATCACAATGCATGTCGATTGAAAATGAATTTGGCGAATGACGGGCTTACATAAGACAGAGACGTGAGGTTTAGTATTGACTGTGAATGTGTGTCATGATGCATCTTGGTCATGTCATCTGACTTGTAGAAAACCATTAATGTCATGGAAATGACCGGCCTCACGACTGCAGTAAAACTGTCAAAACTGTCTCCAGGTTGTATATCAGCAAAGCAATAATTGGAGGGGAAATGTCCCTCCTGTCCTCTCCATCCATATTCCTCTAAAGATTCCAAGTTCTTAAAGAGGTGACTTAGGTAAAGGCTCTCTACATGACTAAACATTACTGTCGATGCATTTTAATCTCAATCTGTCCCTCTGAAGTGCCTTTCCCACTGGATGATGATGTAAAGGACATTTGTAATGGTGGAGTTGCACCTGCATGAAGGTGTGTATTCAACCGATGGCAATGTCTTAAGTTGAGTGGCTGTAACATGGAAGATGAACGCAATCATTTCCAACAAATTCTTCACAATAAAAATGTCCACATAATTTGTTATCTAAAAACTTTAACTATGAAACAAATCAAGAAACTTTGGGTTTTCACTGACGGTCACTTAACACGACTCCTACCAGCTGAAAACAAACACGAAACAGTAAAATAAAGCAGATACTCGAAAGTAGGAACAGTGGTGCAGGAGAGAAACTAAACTTCAAACCACAGAGATTCAGTTAGACTCTGCAATAGTTCTGAGAGCTGAACAGAGTCACTTTTAAAAAACACCTTCCTCTCTGCTCTCCTGCACACACGAGTTTACTCTCAGCTTTCCAACAACACAGAAAAAAAACAAAAAAAAAAAAACAGAAAAGCAGCTCATCTACTGTCAATCGGAATTAAGTCAAATGCCTATTTATAGCGAGTTTACCTACATTTTTTAAAATTGGCTAACTTTGGTAAAAAAAAAAAAAAATGGTATTTGTCATCTCAGCCACAAATTCCATCCATCTCTGTTTAAGCAGCACTTGAAGATTGTTCGAAATTACTCTGTGTTGAGTTAGAAAGGGAGACTGAAGTTAAAGATATTAAAAGTAACTCCTGTAATCCTCCATGCTGTTTTTTACTGTTTACTAAAACTTTTTGCAACAAATCAGAAAAAGAACAGAAAGGCACACTGGTCTAATGGTGATGGAAAAATGGGTTCACATTAAAAACCCCACTGCATATACATGCTAATTTTAGTGTAGAACTGGTATATGTGAAGCTGAAATTTATGTTTTTTTTTTTTATTTATGGCTGCTCCTTCTTCCTCTAGTGTGATCTGTGACTCCTCCCTCTCTTTCCTGACTCTTTCCCCTTCTCTTTTTCTTATTTCTCTTCCAGGTAAATGTCTATTTTTATTTTATTCCCCTCACTGTGATTCTCAGTTTTTTTATTTTTATTTTAAACAGACCTGCCCAGCAGGCTCTCTCTCTCATTTTCTTCCCTCAATCTTTACCCTCTGCTTCATTTTTCTCTCTCTGGGGCACAGGTCTGTGTTGCACTTGCATTTTCTGAGTGAGCTTTTATGCCAGGACACATTAACTTAACTTCCAACTGGACTCTGTGATTGGATCTGGCTCACATAGAGATCCAATGACATGTCTCATTCCAGACATCTTGGATCTGGATCTTTGTCCTCCAGGAGTTACTTGTCTCCTCTCTGCCTCTGTACCAATGGTGTCCTTGAGTTGCCTCTTATGTGTCTGTTTTATTTCTCCAGTTTTTCTCCACATTGTAACTTCACTTCTGTCTGTTCTGAACACACAACACTGCATGTTTTTGTCATTAAAAGGTGATCCCTCCTCCCTTCTTCTTTATGAAGTTTCTTCCTTGTTTTGTCCATGACGTTTAGAACAACACATAGAAGTGTTTTTTGACAATATGATTTGTCTATGTCCTCCAAACCTGTTATAAATCACTGCTGATGAATCTGTTTTATGATTTTGTAACACTTTGGATAAGTTTTAATATGCTACACACAAAAAAACACTTGATTAGGTTGAGACAAAGATCATGATTTGAGTTAAACTAAGTGTTTAGTCAAGGTTAGGAGGCAATACATTAATAACCACACTTAAGGTTTTGAAAGGATCATCGTCGTGCTTTGAAAAACAACATTTTCTGTTGGCTTGAAAGAGCTGCCTCCTGTGTTAAAATCTTTTTTGTTGACTCATCCATCCTCACCAACCTACTTTCTTCGTGAACTTTGTCGCCCTGTATTGACATCCTCCTTTCCTGTCAGAACTGCTAGAGCCACTAAAGGGCTTTATCACCTGAACGTAACTGTCGCCCACATGCAGAAATAACTGATGCTGTCGTATAGGAGGATAGGAGGTGCTGTTTGCTGTACAGATTGTAAAACCCTTTGAGGCAAGTCTCCAGCAAACTCCAACATGCATGCAGCTGCTGAGTGCTGTAGGTCCCCTGATGTAAAATAACATTAAGAGTAACAAAAGATCGTCTTGGACATGTAAGATGGATCAGATCACAGATCAAAACAAGACTGTCCTCACCACTTTAGGGTAGTTGGATGGTGCCCAAAGTGTGGGACTGAAGCACTTGAGACTGCAGTTTGCTTTCTGTCTTCTACCAGTGTTTGTTTATTTTAATTTAAGGGGATCTTTTAGTACTTTTTAGTTGCATAACCAAACTGACAACAATCTAGCCTTTGAACCAAACACTGATGATTGCTGTGAAAGCTGACACCTCTTTTTATGAGAATATTTTATTCTTGTTTCATTGAGTTTGTTTTACCCTTTGCCGGTTTGGGTCACTTGCCTTGAAAAAAGGAACAGGTTTGAAAGAATCTTCAGAATGTGCAGTAAAATTGCAGGCACAAATTTGAACGATCTCTCCCGTGTGTACAAAGTCACCAGGAAGGCCCAGTTAAGGCCTGCCGACCCTCGTCACCCTTTGTTCGGTGAGGTCCGGTCGCTTCCATCATGGCAGAAGTAATCTGCCACGGCACAGGACCAGCAAGTTTAAGAACTCACTGTCCCTGCTGCTCTTGGCCTTTTGAATACCGTTATATAATTTTATGTGTGAATTATTGAGTGTTGATTGGTAGCTGTGCTGCTAGCTGTGCAACAGTCCCCCCTTGGGGACAATAAAGATTACTTTGAACTTGAAATGGTGGCCTAACCATAGAGCAGATCAAAAACTGGTAAGTAATTTTGATTGGCCTGTTTTTCTTTTCATGTGATTATGTGTGGACACATCGCTATGATCAGAAGTGTTTTCCCCTTTGATTCTGAATATAAAACTCTGAATAACTATAAACTAAACTTCGGTCTACTCTTGAGGCAGAAATGGCCTTATTGTCTTTATTTTACAGACAAGTGTGATGAGTAGTTGGCGATAAACTAAAAGCTAAATGAAACTGAAGGGGAACAACTGAGGTTGAAAGTGTCGGCAGCTCTCTCCAATGCCAAGCCCCCCCCTTCCAACCTCACTTTCGAGGAAAGAAGAGCTGTGGCATCGCTGAGCAAGGATGAGAACATCACCATCCTGCCAGCTGATAAGGGGAGATGCACGGTAATTCTCAATACAACTAACTACCATGACAAAATCCTCTTGCTTCTCAGTGATACTCACACATACGAGAGCCTAAAACGTGACCCAACCAGTGGTTACAAGAGGAAAATCATACACTACCTACAGGAATTACAAAAAGAAGGAACTATTGACCGTCTACAATATCACCGGTTATATCCTCAGGAAACCATTCCCGGCATTTATGGGCTCCCGAAAATACACAAAGAAGGGGCTCCACTCAGACCCATTGTCAGCAGCATTAACTCAGTGACATACAACATTGCTAAGTATGTTGCCAACATCTTAGCACCCCTTGTGGGCAAAACCCCACATCACATCAAAAACTCTATGGACTTCGTAGATAGAGTCAGAGGCCTGAAACTGGATCACAATGAAACAATGGTTTCCTTCGACGTCACATCCTTGTTCACCTGCATTCCAACTCAGGATGCAGTAGAAACTGTGAGAAAACGGCTCTTACATGACACAACACTCCAAAACAGATCCTCTCTCAACGCGGATCAGATCTGTCGCCTACTGGAACGCTGCCTAAACACCACTTATTTTCAATTTAAGGGGAAGTTTTATAGGCAAAAACATGGCTGTGCTATGGGTTCACCAGTGTCCCCCATTGTGGCCAATCTGTACATGGAAGACATGGAAGCAAAGGCTTTAAACTCCTTTGAGGGAACAACACCAAGTCACTGGTACAGATATGTGGATGACACATGGGTCAAAATCCAAAGACAAGAAGTGCAGGCCTTCACCGAGCACATTAACTCAGTGGATGAATACATCAAGTTCACTCGGGAAGATGTCAAAGACAACAGGTTGCCCTTCTTGGATTGTGACGTCCACATTGGAGACAACAGAAGCCTCCACATTGGGGTATACAGAAAACCCACACACACAGACCAGTACCTACTTTTTGACTCACACCATCCACTGGAGCATAAACTGGGGGTTATCAGAACTCTACAACACAGAGCTGATAATGTTCCCACCAGCCGACAGGCCAGAGAAAAAGAACATAAACACCTAAGGGAGGCCCTAAAAACCTGTGGTTATCCCAGCTGGTCCTTTGCAAAAAGCGCGGCTAATTCCAGGAGGAAAAATGACATTTTGGTGGAGAAAGAAAAGAAGGACAGACGAAACAACATTGTCATTCCATATGTCTCAGGTTTATCTGAGAAACTCAGAAGGGTTTTCAGCAAACACAACATCCCAGTACATTTCAAGCCTGGTAACACCCTCAGACAAAGGTTGGTACACCCTAAAGACCGCACGCCTCATACCCAGAAGAACAATCTGGTGTATGCGGTCCAGTGCGGCGAGGAATGCTCCAGCCTTTATATTGGGGAAACTAAACAAAAACTAAGTATGCGCATGGCACAACACAGACGGGCTAACGCTTCAGGCCAAGACTCTGCTGTTTACTTACACCTCAAAGAGACAACACACTCTTTTGAGGACGAAGATGTACATATTCTTGACAGAGAAGACAGATGGTTTGAAAGAGGAGTAAGGGAAGCCATCTATGTCAAGGTTGAGAAGCCATCCCTGAACAGAGGGGGAGGCCTAAGACACCACCTATCCCCAACTTACAATGCTGTCCTTTCATCCCTTCCCAAAAGATTCAATAATTTAGCCTCTAGAAACCAACAACACAGTCCAGCCACACCTGGCTCCAGGTGCCCCTAACGACCATCGTTAGAACAGAATGGAACACTAACGAGTGAGACCCCCCCAACGACGGTTGTTGGCTCACTGGGGTTTCACCCCACTCAACCCAAACGACTGTCGTTAGGCCTCACAATAGGGAGTGAAACCATTCTTGGTCTGGAGGCGGCCTCTCCTAGAGGATAAATAACTGAATTCCAACTACTGTTCATCAGACTAGAGCTGTCCTATCTAGTCTGATGAGCATGAACTGATGAAGCCTGCTCGGATGAGAGGCGAAACGTCTTCTAAGACAATTTTACCAGTCCAGTTGCGATCGATTTAATCCCTTAAGATAAGAATGTAAAAAGAGATACACTTTGATAATGGTGGTCCTGAAACTGAGTGTGTTATGAGTGAGTGTTTGGAAAATGTACTGTATATGTTGTTTGCGTGGCTCAGTGCAGACGAGTGGAGGTGAGAGCTGTGCGTGGTTGTCCTCCTTCATCCTCCTCCCTTAATATTCCCCGTTATTTAAGGACACAACACAGTCTCCTTCCTCCTGCTCCGACTTCTCTTCTAACACCTTTCCTTCATAACTACATCTGTAATAGTTACATCTGCAGAGCCAGAAATAACAGTGAAGGTAGAGGTGTTAACAGGAGGCAGAGCAACTCAGTAAACCTGCTCTTCAAACATGGATTTATTCTGTATGAAGATATTGCCACTGTCATCATCATATTCAGATCTTTTACTGCGGCTTAGTTTTACTCTTTTTTTTTTTTCTTTTTTCCCCACTCATGCAGGTCATATCCCCAGGTACATTTTTAAGACATCGTATGAAATTAGCCCATAACATTGTAACGATTAGTAGACGTGTGCCTGAATTTAGACGCATTAAATTTTTAAGACTGACAAGCTCTTAGAGTGAAATTAAGTGAAATAATATTTTATCTTCCTGAAATACCCAGACCAGCTTTTGTCCTTTAAAGTCTAAGCGTAGGTCTGGGGGACGCTAGAAATCACTGCTGGGCCTTCTGGAGGTGTCATGGGTCTAATTCAACGAAACATCTGTGAAGGGAGGTGCCAGCTTGATAACCCCGGCATGCAAGAGCTCGAGTGTGTGACTCGCACACTCAACACTGTAACATTCAGATAAGGCGTCTGGTGAATGGTGCTGCCTTTCTGGTGGTCCTTTGGATTTAATATTGTTTTGCGCGATGTCCTCTGTAGAGCATTATTCCTTGGACGTCTGATTTGGGATTCGCTGTGTGAGCGCTGTCCTTGGATGATTGCACAAAGGATTGCAACATTAAATCCTGTGTATCCTATATATTAAGGCTTTTCTGTCTTGTCTACTCTCAGATGAAGGACAAAGTAAAATGTTTGACATTTTCAGATGATTTTCTCATCGTAATAATTTTAGGATACCTCCAGTGTGTAAAGGGATAGTTTGAATTATTTGATACAGGGTTTTATCAGGTACTTATTGATAGTCAATGTGTTAGTTTAGTTCAGTTTTATTATACACTACATGTAGTATATTTTTGCTGCTTTACTTTGATGTCAGACAACCTTTTCTGATGGGAAAACCCAGTTATATCAGCCAAAAATGCTTTCTTCAACCCATCTAAACAACAGGTAAAATCAGTCATTTTTAAATTTTTAAATCAATAATTTATTGTGTGATTTGGTAAATCGAACTATCCTTTTAAAACACAGATTTCATACAATAACACAAACAAACTAACAGATCAAGGCAGCGGCAGACCAACAACGCCCATGTTCTGTCAAGTAAATTTGCTGATTTTGCCTATGGAGAGCGATATTTGGCCTTCATTACACTGTTTTCCCGTCAGTAAAGGCTGTCTGACTGCAAAGTAAAGTGGTGAAAATATTCTACATATTGCATACACTTAAAGTAATACTGATTTTTAATGCTGGATCTTTTTTTAAGTGGCTAAAATACCATTTTTGCTGGATCCCCCCACAGCAGTACATTGTTTAGCTTCTGTGCTGGTGCCCCTCTCTGCTTCTCCAAACTGGGTCGATAAGTATCTCATACAACCCCACTTCAAGTCCAAACAGACTCTCCAAAGTTTTGGACAGTCTGCGCAACACAAAGTATCTGAGCTGCTCAGAAAATCAGACACAACTCTGTCTTTCACAACATTTTTAACAACAACACAGGGGAAATTTAGTAGGTGCTCATATCCAGAAATATACAATATGAGGAGCAACAGAGGAGCATCAGTTTGGATTTATTCAAATGCAAACAGGCAGCATAAAGAGAGGCGCAACAATCCCTGTGAGGCTGTGGAATAACTAAAAACCTACAGACAATGTACAACTCCGTGCTTAAATCTTGCAGACGCATGAAGAGTTTTGAAACTTCAGTCGACATCTTTGATTTTTCAGCAAGAAGTTTACATTCACAGTCTTGTCATTTCCAAATCCTAGCTTTATAACTCATCCTATTGTTACAGTCATAGAAACCACAATCACGACTGTTTATATAAACAGTTAATTCGACAATGGCGGGGACAATGACGGAACTGGATTTATGGTGTAATTCCAAGTGTGAGACACGGTCATAATTGCAACTGTAACACATGAGAGCGTGATCTACTCGCAACTCAGTCTGCGCAGGAGGATCCATGACATTATTTCAAAATAGCTAGTTTGGCATTTCAATTTGCACCATCTTCTGGTGGGCATAGGAAATACATTTTCATTATTCAGTCTGACAAGAACCAGGGGTAACATGTGTTCCCCAGTGACTGTGATATGTCGTCAGAGATTAAGGAAACATGCTATGCTCAAATAATCGCTACTCTGACAGCAACTCTCCAGCAGCAGCGTCCTCATTTGAAATATCCATTCTAGTCCAGAACGTCTGTTTTTGTTTGCCCGTTTCACGGTTATTAGAGTTAAAAATTAATGTTTGCAGAATGAGTAAGTGTCTGTTTATGAGTCGTAATAAATCTTTAATGATCTTTTAGAAGAAGAAGATGTTTACAAAGGTTAAACTGAGCAATATTTTAATGGAGTCTGGCAGGCAGTCCCTGACCTCCAACTCCAGCGTATTTTCAGAGCAGTGCGCTTTTGTTTTTGGGATAAGAGGCTTAGCTTCACACTGACAGGCAAATGGCAGTTATAAACAGCTGATCAACTTACAGTGTACTTGATGTCTTTAATGATAAATTGATTTTTGATTGTTACAGGGTTCAACTGTCGGTCGACTATTAAAGCAGGAATAACCTTAAAAATAATGTCAACACCTGAAAATACTCTTCAAAATTGCTGTCTTTACTTTTCTCCATCATTCATATTTTCTTAGATTCCAGCAAAGATCTTCTTCCTTTCCTATTTTTCCATCCTCCAGGCCTCTACCCCACTCCGAGGTGGTAATATGAGTCACTGAGGGAATGCCTAAGAGCACAGTCAGAATCAGAAACAGATTAGAAGAAAAACTGCGGTATAAGCCAGGTGTCGAAAGTGACCTATGATTGCCAGGTTCGAAAATAGCCCGAAACCACAACATGTGGTGCATGTATGTGACAAGACACACACACACGCACACACACACGGATCTTGTGTTTCTTTGATAACGGACACAGGAGTGCCTCCTGTATCCCGCTGGCTGTAACAGATGGCTTTAAACATGACATCCTGCTGTGTGTGTGTAGCATGTTTCCTCTCTGCTGGTGTTTTTTTTTTCACTCCTTGCCGTGGTGTGAGTTCGCTGCAGGCCTGTCACCTTCAACATGACTCACGCAGAGATGCGGAAGTAAGGGCCTAATAAAAATGACTTGGTCCGATTCTAATCAGATGTGTGGCCTGGTTCAAAAGTTGATGGGTTAAAGGTCAAAGATTACGGTGTGAGGGTCATAGAGTGACAGGTTGTGTTATGTTACATGTAAGACACCATTAGGGAGAACGTGGATGATGTCTCTGTGTGTGTGTGTGTGTGTGTGTGTGCATGGGTGTGTGTGTGTGTTTGCTGTATTTAAAAAGGAGCCATAAATTCTGTTTGTTTCCAGAGTGACTGAAATCTTTAGTGAGTGTATTTAGTGTGAGGCTCAGTATGAGTTTAGTTGAGCATCAATCTTATTTCTGAAAAGACTTTACCGGTGACACTGTTCATTTGTGTTTGTGTTTGTGTGTGTGTGTGTGTGTGTGTGTGTGTGTGTGTGTGTGTGTGTGTGTGTGTTGGCAAGCTGGGCACGTTAGTAGATAAACAAATCAGGGGAGACTCAGGTCTCTCCTTTGTCGTAAATCAGATTGAAAGTGCTTAGTCACTCACATGCACACACACACACACACACACACACACACACACACACACACACACACACAGTCACACTCATCAGCTGCTCAGTGAATCAGATGGCAACAAGCTGTTGGGGACCTAAATCAACAGTGATTGGAGGAAACACAACATTTTAAAATCATACTGTGTGTCGGTGGGTGTGTTTGCGTTTGTGTAATTGTGAAAGTGAAAGTAAAAGAACTCTCAATAATCATACGAGTCTTTCGGTGTCACTAAAAAATTTTTTAATTTTTTATTTTAAAAGATGAAATAAGTAGCTCAACATCTGTTGCTCACACCTTGTATCATCTCTCATCAATCTTTGTCGGTGTCTCCTCACCTCACTCAGTCTACAGGATGCACACAGAAATATGGCCAGCGACTGCAGCGCTGTTGTCAAGGTCCTTGTCATCCTTCACTTTTTCTTATTTTCACTTTTTAACATGACTTCCGAGTTGGACAAACTTTTAAACTGGATCATTCAGTTGGCCTAGAAAACCCTTCTTTTTTTCCATGAGGGCACATTTGTACACATACACGCAGTTAGGCTAACACAAGCACAAAGGTTTGTATAAGCTCTGTTTTATACCTGTCTAAAAACTTTAATCAAATCAATGATGAAACACAACCGCAAGATTGAACTGACAGGGTGGAAGGTATCATGCGGACAGTGGAGAGGTAATAAAAAGGGCAAGAGAAGACAGGATATAGAACTTGTGAGATGAGCAGATGAGAATGAACAGAAGAAAATGTTTGAATGCTTAACAACCTCCCGCCTCTACATTTTGGACCAGCATTTCCTCTTGAAGTATATTGGTTACATTCAGAATATACAATCCTACTGTCAATATTTACTTACAAAAGCTCTTAAAACCTCACTGTGCTTTCATTGCAAATGTGTCAGCTTTTAGATAAAAGTCCTGCGTTCTGGAACATTTTATTTTAGTAGTTTGCTGATGTGGAGCTGTCCATGGTGCTGATGTGCCTTTACACTGCACAGCATTTGTGGCTTTGATGTGAGAACTGCAGTGGAGTAGAGTAGGGCATAACTTCACCTACTTCCAAGGTGCATGAAGGGGAAAAGGGCTCGAGAGCAAAAACTCCAATAAGCCTTGTAGTATAGTATATAGAGAAACTATATTCTTGGACCAGTGTGCTGTGGTCTTAAATAAGGTCATCTTGAAACACATTACAAACAACATTTAAAGAGGGTAGGTGTAAAGCAGAAGAACATATAAAAAGCTAAAGATAGCCAATCCAACATATATAAGCCAATCTGGCATAATTTTTCAATTTCTCTGTCTTGAAAACATGCTTTGGGTAGAGTCTGTGTATCAACAGATCAATACACTGATCTTAACATGAAACTGACCCTCAAAAATAAATTTTGTGGTAATTATGGTGATGGTCTCAACCCATTTCAGGCATCACGTTATTGCTGTATTGCAAGAATGTGGTTATTGTCACAGCCCTGCTGAACACCCGTGGTGTGATAAAAATGAATGCATTAAGGATTATTTCAGGAATACTTCCATTCACATAATATGTATCGAGTGAAGAAAAAAAAATTAAGCACTCTATTGGTATTGGTATCACTTTAAGGGTACTGGTATCATACCCATGCCCAGTCCTAATGAAGATGGGTTGGGCATACAGTCATGTGGCTCCTGTCCAATCACTGTCAATCACTGACTTTTTTAAATTTGTGTATAATGTGACGACACTGATGAAGGCCACAAGCCAAAACACACTGGTGTGAGGATAAAGTGTTCTGTACACTACAAGTGTTACTGGAGTTTTACCTCTTTAGATGTGAATACTCAACACTGTTCAACACACAAAGGCAGACGCTACAAGTCACATGAAAGTCTGAGATCTGCAGATGAAGAGCATTCTCATTGAATATTTATGATAATTCAGCAACTCAGAGCTATTTCCCCTACCTTTGGGGTTACTGCAGCGGAGGGAAACACAGTTACAAAGTTCAGCCAGAGTTCAAACAGGTTTTTGACTTCTCGCTCTGAGCGAAATCCGTGTCAAAAAGAGCCAGAGGTTTCTTCAGGGGGTTCAGACAAGAGCGATGCTGTTAAAATCCCGGCTCTGTTTAGTTACGTTCTTAGCAGCTGCAGTCTCGCCTCTTTAGTCTGAGGTGGCGTGCCCTAATAGAGTCGGTGGAAGACCGAGGCAGCATGGCTTCCCAGACGTATGTGCGTTTGTTTGAGCAAGTGAGATTCCACTCATGCAGGCATTTATGTGTGTGTATACCTTCCCTCCTCCTCAGCTCTGCTTGGTGTCACTGCTGTGAAAATGAGACCCCGCTTCCCATTCAGCCATGCCCAGTTAAATAAAGGGGTAGGCAACTAGTTATCAACTGCTTGCATGACTGAGTGTCACAAATAATGCCAACACGCTGTCACTCAACCCTGCAGCTTTGAATTGCACCACCGAGGCCTCTACAATTCTCAGCTTACCCATCATTTGTTGCAATGATGAATAGATGATAGAGGGAACATTCAAAAGGAACAGCGGGGTTGTGAACCTGGCGTAGGAAGAAGTGCACAGAGGGGAGGGTAAAAGAGGGAAGGGGAGTAAGAGCATGAATGAGAGTAAATGAAAGCAGTCACATAACAAAAGGCTATGAATAACAGACGGTTGAGAGAAAAGTGAGGGGAAAAAACGTCGCACGAGGTGAAAAAGTTCATTGTTTGTTTGATGAAAAGCGGGAGAGTGGTCTATGTAGGAAGAAAAGGTGCTTTGGCTTGTTCTGTCTTGAGGCTGTGTGTAAATTAAAGCATATGTGCCATTCATCCCGCCCACACTTCTCATCTATGAGTTAAAAAAAAACGAAGCACTGAATTTCAACTTAAGTTCCCGTGCTCCTTTAAAAATGTGAGTTATTTACACGTTGGTTGAATAATCAGTTCAAAGTCGTCTTATGAGGATTTGAAAGTGTAAAACCAATGGAGTAAAATTACACTGTAATTTCAAGGCAACCATCATCCATTTTTTGTTTCTCTAAAGTTTTGAAATGAACTAAAAACAGGTTCCCAAAGAAACAAAAAAAGCATTTCAAAAGCTGTTCATTAAGAAAGTGAAAGTGAATGATGGTTTATAATTACAAACATTAAACATTTTCAATTGCAACAATTTAATTTTCAAACACCTAAATAATGACTAATTGGGTTCACAGCTCACTGAACAATTTTTAAAAAAATACAGAGCATTTTTGGCTTTTAAAACTCAATGATTGAAGTTTATCTAAAGAAGAAAAGTAAATTATCTTAATGAAAGATTACTGTCACATTGTACAAAGGAATTTGCTGTGCATCGTTTCCTTTACTTTCCACACATGCACACACACACACACGCTGCACTTCAGTAAACATTGAAGCTCAAAGCTCAAGATATGAAGTTGAATCAACAACATCAAGTGTACAGGGAATTAATTTGTTTCTAACCTTAATCATGGTTGGCATTGTTTTCATTACTATGAAAAGAATTTTTAAATTGGTTTAACTTGAGAGTATTAAAACGTAGATATTTACATGAAATGAATGAGAAAAAAATAATTTATTCTACTAGATTCCTGTATGATGTTTTTTAAGAGAAATGGGAGGTTGAGAGAAGGAAGCAGTGGAGGTGGTGAGAAAAACTTTAAGAACAAGTAAGAGCGACCGAAGCAGGGAAGGAGGGCAAACAAATGAGAAAGAAAGAAGGAATTTATAGTAGATAGAGAAAGAGGTGTGTATTTGTCTGTGAATGCTCTTAAAAGTAGATTTAAGCTGCATCTCTGTGAGATTAAATCTCTGTCCAGGGAAACATTTTCAACATTTTCTCTGTCTGTACATTAGTGTGTGTGCGTGTGTGTATGTGTGTGTGTGTGTGTGTGTGTATGTGGTGTGTGTGCTTTATAGGGCCGGAGTGACCAGTTAGAGACCCTTCATGAAATTGTTTGGAGAGTTCAGGATGAGGCAAACTTTTAACACTTGCACTGATCTGTACACATACCTACATATGTTAGGGGTGTAAACAAGTCTTTTGTTTGTTTGTTTGTTTGTTTGTGTCTCTCTCTGCTCGCATATTGGCACTGTTGTTATAATCTAAGTACTGGGCTCTGTTAAAGTACATACCTGTGATATTCACAGACATAATTTATACATGATATACCACATTAAAAGCTATTGTTTGGGTGGAGGAAAAACCCGACTTATTTCCATTCCTTTAGTAACTGTGTCTGCATGATGCAGCACTACATTGTTGTTCATTATGATGCTATATTGGTATAAGCTAGAAAGCTAATGAATCCTTGGTGTGAGGGTGTGTATACAAATTGACTTGGCTAACAGGTTAGTTGGCAAGCTACTTAGCCTTATGAAGCTGTAATTTTAAACTGGATAATTATGGTGGAATGTAGAGACCGGGCAGGGATGAAAAAAAGCCATTGTGTGTGTGTGTGTGTGTGTGTGTGTGTGTGTGTGTGTGTGTGTAAAAGAGTTTGACAGACGCAGTATGATTAGGCTGCAGTTTCTGCTAGCTGTTTATCCCCATTACTGCTGCCAAGGAGCTTACCAGCTAAATTGGGCAAATTCTGGTCCCCTAAACAAATTACTCGCTCTATTTGAGGAGGGAAATCAAATTAAGAAATTAGCACAGATCCAGCACTGTACCCCAGCCAGTAATACTATTAGTTCTTAGTTTAGATTTCATCGTTATTCCATCAACTAAGCTGAGGGGATGCTGACACATATGGATCACCTTTAACTCCCCAGCTGTAAGCATTCTCTCAAGTTTTGGGTGAAATACCAAAATGCATTTGTACCTACAGATTCTTGTGAGACATAAAGTTGGCCAGACTGTTCTCTCCTGCTTCACCTCAAAGGCTAATTGTTTGGGAAATCCTGCATCACTAATACGGGAGAGATGCAGGGTGGCTGAATCCCTACAATGCCTCTGCAAGTCTGCGAGTTTCAAGCAGCGACTGTAATTTCAAAGAAACTCTTCAAGACACATTTAATGGTTATAATAATGAGTTTAAAGCGCACAAATTGAAAACGGTCCTTAAAAAAGATCAGATAAACCATAAATACTTGTCTTTGATTCAAGCGTTCCTCATTACATGGGATCCTCATTTTGTCACTATTAAAGGGCAACTTCAGTATTTTCCAACCTAGACAATATTTTCCAATGTTTTCTTTGTGTCTAAATAATTAACAGAAACAAGAATTATTTGAACTAGTCCAGTACTGAGGGAGAGAGCTGCAGCCAGCAGAAGCAAAAGCGAGCTACAGTGTTATCCTTCCAAGAAACTAAGTCCACTAAAAATGCTTGTTTTTGCCTCTGAGAGGCTCTAGTTATTCTAACAGTCTGACAGCATTATGGAAAGTATCCTGACAGACTCTTTTTTTTTTTTTTTTTTTAAGGAGAGTTAGATCCATTTTTAAACCAGAAACAGCTGCCATTGTTCTTGCCAAACTAACTAGACTCCCCTTACAAAACTCTACTTTTAACATTGTTATTTCCATTCAGACTCAACAGACACAAATCAAAACTCACAATAAACTTGCTGGCTTGTCTTTCTACTGTTCAAGCAATCGACTGCTCCGGTTTGGTTGAAATAAACCCTGAGATGTGAAAACATCAGGAGAGAGGGAGGTCAGACTTCAGAGGCTTCAGGACAGAATAACTCAAATTTTTAAGTCTTGAGCTGATCTGAAAATAAAAAGTAGAATTTTTAAAATTGATTTAACTTGAGAATATCAAATGCATATGTTTACTTTAACTTAATGAGAAAAGACCAACTCTGGTTTGGTTGAAATAAACACTTTATTCACAGCACGTGAATAAAGATTTGAAAATATTGGGAGAGGAGCAAGAGGCAGGTTGGACATCAGATGAGCAGCATAATGTCTGAAATATTTTCTCATTTATCTCTGTGAATAAAAGCTTTATTTCAACCAAACCACAATCTGTGATCGCTGGAACAGTGGACAGACATTTTCTGCTGAGTTTTACTTACTTACTGTTTCTGTTTTCTGTTTGAATGAAGAAAATGATTACGATGTTAAAATCCACAGTTTTGCAAAAGTAGTTTGGTTAGTTTGGTGAGAGTAATAACACAGCTCTGTCTGGTTGAACAAAACACAACTTACTCTTTAATAAAAGGTGTTCTTCTGGATCAGTCCTTTTATGATAACAGTTTGAGCCTGCCAGAGGCAAAAACAAGCACTTTAAGTGGACTTAGTGGTTTTTATTTCAAGGACCTGGGCCTGGATCTCAGGACATTTAACCCTAAAGTCCAGTTGCATTAAAAAATAAACTTTAAACTCATATTTTATGCATGTGGTGGCATGTTCTGTATACTATGACAGTTTGTTAGAATAAAAAACAGCAATGCATCTCCTTGCTTATAGCAGTGCAATATTTTGCAAGATATTGAATCATGACCCCTGTGTTGTGATATATATTGTACTGCCAGATTCTCGCCAAAACACAGCCCTAGTGTGCAGTTGCCCAGAAGTACGATGCTGTATCTTGTATCCTGTATCTGTTGGCTGCAGCACTCTCCAGTTTTAAATAATACTGTTTCTACCAGTCACTAAGTCAAAACATGGGAAAATATGCTCCAGGTTGAAAAATGTCAAAGTTACCATTTAAGCCCATTACAAACCCTGATGGAAACAGTTTGTAGATCTCTAAAGTGTAGGTTTAAATAAAGTGTGATGACATATGCATGTGCAGTATTTGCTCAAGCCCCCATGTGGTCAGACTGCAGGTCCTGCAGGTGAAATGACTCTGGCTCTGGCATTTGGTTGTTCCACAAATTACTGCAGACCTTTGAACAAGAGAAGAGAGAAAGTAATAGGGGCAAAAAAAAAAGGATTCAGGGAGGGGGAGAATAGAGACTGCGGGAAAGAGGAAAACATTAAAAAGAAGAGGGAGCAGGAAACAAAAAAAGGGTGATGCAACAAATGAAATGATTCGATCAGAGTGCGAAAAAAGAGGAGTTCGCTTATGAAGAAAGATAGAGGCGGGAGAGAGTGAGAGAAGAGAAATCGCCGGCCATACGTCATCTGCTTCTCCCTCTTCCCGTTCATTTCTTTTCTTTCCTCCACTTACATTTAAACTACCGTCTCTACCCATCTCTCTTCTTCCTGTCGCCCTCCCTGTTTCTCCCAATGCACTCTCACCTGAGCAAGATTAATCGTTCCAGTCGAATCACATTACCTCCCAGCCCAACTCTACACACACACACACACACACACACACACACACACACACACACACACACACACACACACAGATGCAGGAAGAGGGAGAGGACCTGCGAGCCAGAGGCAGAGGGAGCCAGAGGGTGGAGGGTGGGGGTATTGAGGGAGTTGAATGCATGGATGGTCTGCTCATTAAACTCATCACATTATTTTAGCCCCATGCTTTATTACACTTAACTGGGACACTAGGCACTCAGTCAAACACACACACACATTCACACATATTTCTGTACACACATCTATCCTGGACTGAGGGTTTGCCATAATGTGTTTATGACGTAACATGTTTAATTTGAGGAAGAGGATGATTCATGACACCCAATGACAATGCTTCATCATCCCGCAGCACCTATGGCACAAAGAGGGGGTGTGCAAGGGCAGGAAAACTGTTGTTAATGGGATGCTAATCATCTCATAACCTGGGAAATGGGCTAACAGGCACAACCCTTCATGCAAATGTGTTTGTGCTTTTATGTGTGTATGTTTATTAATGTTTATGTGCGTTTGTTTTGCTGTGTCTAAGTGTGTGGTGGTGGTGTCCACGAGCTCGTGTGTGTGTGAGGGTGAATATTGATCTATCGCTATGTGCTCCATCACCCTGCCAAGCATAATAAGGAAGAATGGGACACTGAGCAGGTGCTCTCCCTCTTTTGACTTATAAAACATATGCACTGGAGTAAACACCTCAATCACTGCAAGAGGGGAAGGCTTGTTGAATTAATAAAATTTACATGCTACTGTATGGGGATAATACGTTCTTAGTTTTTATGCATACAACCTCTGAAGGTATTTAAAATACAGTGTTCGTTTTTTTCCAAGGTGCAGTGAATAAATCCAGGAAAAATCTCTTCTTGGGAGGAGAAAATCAATGTGAAGGCTAAATGGGGTCAAAATAGCCAAGAGTGAACTAGGTAAGACTTTTATTATGAATGAGTGTGTCAGCAGGCTACGTGTCATTTTTTACACTACTGGAAACAAAGCGAATGATAATAATATAATGTATTCTGTTTTTTAGCTCCATGGAGACTTGTTTTCCCTGTGGGCTGCCTGAATAAAAGAAATGTGGAAATAAGGTCACTTTTATATGTTGAACTTGCATAGCGTCACTGTCCAGTGAAAACCACTTATTTCCAAAATGTCAGCTTTTCAGGAGAAAGAAAAACAGCCATGTTTTCAGCTCTGCGGCAACGCATTTTTCAGAGGATGCAGTGGATTTGTGAATAGTTTGTTTGTCTTAAGAAACAGGAGAATTGACTCGGCTCATAAAGAACCACTCCCTCCCTAGGTTTTATTTAAAAATTCAAAATCACCAATTTCAGAGATGGTTTTTATTGGACAGCGTCAATAAGGCACATGCCTATATTTCATTCAGAAAAAAATCTTGTCATAGATTCAACCATTTATGGCAACAAATGGAAGTTGTGCTTGATGCTGATGGTTCTGCTCTTGGTTGCTCTTAGACCACCTCCACTGCCTCCACTCCTCTTTCTCAAGAGCTACATTATTACAAGTAAACTTGGAGCACAAGATTGCAGCGCTTCTATCCAGGATATTTTGGCTTCATTTTTGTAGAGTTTGTGGAAGTGGAGATGCGTCATACATCTTTATATATGTCACTGGTGTAGATGCAGAGTCAGAGCCAGGAGTGGTGGGATCATGACGTGAATGGCTTCACAAAAACAGATTTTATCCAAAATTTTAGGATGTTAAGTGCTGCCTTTAACTCAGCGGCTCTCCACAAAAAACAGACCTGCTGTATCTGATTTAAGACCAGAAATGAAAGTGGCCCAAACAAGAACTGAAAAGATCAGATCCCATGTCATCTGTGCTGTTCACACAGTTCAGAAAAAAAAAATGTGTGAGAGTTACATATGCGCAAAGAAATCCCATCCATCCAAAATTATCCACCTCAAAACATACTTGCATCTATCCTAGTGTCTGAAGACTGTGATCGTGAGTGTTTTGTTTTAGGCTGTGGAAGCTCTGGATTTCTGGAGTTTACATCAGTCACATCAAGATGATTCAGATAAGCTGTCAATCATTGATATTTATACTGCACTGACTTACAGGCAGGTTGAGAAAAACATTCACGTTGCTGCAAATGGTGCTGCAGTATGGTCTGATTTTAGATAATGCCATATGCTCCAAGTAAAGAGCTATACAGGTGAATACATAAACCATCAGGTTAGTGGTAATAAACATACCAACCTGTAGTTAAGCATGTGTCCGTGTGAGGTAGTGTGTTCTTTGTGTGTGCATGTGAGGTTGTTACCACGTCTGTCTGCGTCTCTCACTCTTGTCCTCAAACTCTCTCTGGAGACACAAGCTGTTGTCTCCACAGCGCTGGAGAAAGGGCTGTCTCCAGACATTCTCATTCTGTGTTAGGGGGAAAAAAAATTCTATAAACCAATCACAGTTGTCTTGGGTGTCCCAGGATGTAGTGATGGTGCACCCGCAAAACAGTGTCAAAGCACAACTTATGTCCAATTCTCTCTGCAAAAATGGACAAACATTACTGTCCATGTCACGTTGTATCCTAGCCACCAGCAAATCCATATATGGCACCTCTTTTTTTTAAGGTTTCGGCACAAAGGATGGCATGGATGATTGAGGCAGCACGTTTCTGCCTTGTTAGCATTATTACCATCTTTAACCTGCTTTGGAGCTTTAAAACAAATCCAGGCCACAGGGGCTGACAGACTGTCTTATTTTATATTTTACATGTGGAGTGAGAGCACTCAGGTACTGACTTGATAATCAGACCATTCAGGGTGAGCAGACGACTGAAGGAGCTGAAACATAATTTGGAATCATGTTGGAATCGTTTCCATTTCTTAAACCTTACAGTTTATGTGCAGCTAAGGGTTATGCTCAGGGTCCAATAGCTTCTGCCCACTGTGTGAACTATCCTCTGTTATCTGAGAAAGAGGAACACCTCTCTACCACTTTGTTTTTCTCACTCCCTCTCACCCTCTCTCCTGTCCAAGTTGTTTTATCTCTCACAACCATTTAGGCATTTCTTCCTTCTCCTTCCTCTTCAGACTTTTCCTTCACCGTTGTCTGTCAGCATTCATTTTTAATTCATTTTTTTCTCCTTTTACAGCTGCCGTTGTTTCTCTTTACCCCTCTTCTGTCATTTCTTTCTCGTCTTTACTCCCTGCAAGACAAACATGTTTCCCTCTAACTCCCTCTCTCCGTATTCCACCTTTGACACGACTGTCCATCTCTGCTCACAGTCTCGTAACTCTGTCAATCAATCAAAGGTAATATAGTTTTATGTGACATGTGTCCCTGTGTCATTGGCCTCTGATAGACAGGGCTACACCCACCATGGGCACTTTGTAAAATGAACAGGCCCCTCGGGATGGAAATGGTTAATAATATATAAATCAGATGGATGATGGTATTGCCTGCCCTAATCTCTCACATTGCATATGTGCATGCATACAGTAAAAAGAAAAAGGCTTCAGGCTGAATATGCAGGAATAAAAACTTGACTGGCCACAGGTACAATCTGAAGATGTTTGTGAATTAAAGTCTGCAGGTAAATGTGAACATGACTAGAGGTTTTGTGTACATTTGACACATTTTATTTCCAATTATGGTACACCTAGACCTGCTGTGTTATTGATAAAATAACATAAAAGTGTGTGAATGTCTGACTGCTTGTTTCTTATAGTAGCCCCGAGAGCTCAACACACTGCAACTTAAGACAACACACACAAATAAACAAAAGCCAAACCAAATTCAGAAACACTAAGGTAACTGAAACTGGACAGACAGCACAAAGATGATAGCAGCCATCAGTTCACCTGGTTCATGCTCTGTGCGGTAGTGTCTCTCCCGCTGACCCCACCTGCAAGTTTCTGTTTTGACCCACAGGCTTTACATTGTGATGATGTCAGTGACTTTAAGTTTTATAAATCTAAAAACTCCATGGATCAAAAAATTCAGAATAGAAAGAGTCATATTTGTTTACTGTTTGAGGTGACTGTCAGCAGTTCTACATACATCTGTTTTAATAATTGTGGCAGTGTGCTGCAGGGGAATTTCCACTATAATATTGCAAGTTTCCACTGGAGGAAATCTGAAGCCAGGCTGAGTGGCAATGCCCAGTCTAGGATGTGTTATGCATCTATGGTCCCACCAAAAAAACTTCACATTTTAGCTCATTTTCCAACACCTCTTCAATAACCAACTTCAACAGTAAATCTCATTTGAGAGAAACATAGTGCCACCTAAATTATATTTTTCATCCATCTGCAGTAGGTGAAGAATGATTAACCTTTGCTGTGGTTGTGTTTATCCACTCAGAGCAGTTAGTTCAGGTTAGGCAAAGATTTTGGTCTTGGTTAAATATTTAATTCAATGCATCATGTTTCAATAACCTTAAACAAAATGCTGCTCTTTCCCAAAACTAACCACTCAGGATGTGAACTGTGGTCCTGTGTTTTTGAAAGCCTGACATCCACCCCAACCAGCCAACAATTATTCCAACTATAAGGATAATTGATTAAAGATGCAGTAAGTAATTCTTGAGAAAGATAGTTGATTGAAATTACAGACATCTTGGACTGATGGCTTGAAGAAGGTTGATTGTTGAGTCTCATTCCCAGGTCATCAAACGCTGAATGAGACTCAACAATCAACCGTCTTTCTGCAGAATCACCATCATGGTCTAGATTTCCTAAACCTTGAAAACAGAGCCAAGAGGAGGAACAGAAGTTAAGTTTCCTCTCAGAATACTTGAATTACGGTGTTTGAACACACGCTGCTCACAAGACTTAGATCAAACTGTCAAATTAGTGCTGATAAAATATAGATCGAGATTCTGTTACATTTCTTATTTCTTGCTTAACATTTTTCAGAAAAGTATTTTAGTTGTAAAACCAAAAATTGTACGATTGTGCGCTTCATACGATTTTAACCAGACAAACACAGCTTTCACTCTTGCATCTAAAGATTAACTCCAGACTGTGGAAAGATTTTGCAAAAGTGATAATTTTAACCCAAACTATTATCTTTCTCTGACCCTAACATTTTTATCCCTAAGCCTAACCAGATTTTAAACAAAGCTCTGTCACATTACAAATCATATTTACTTTGTAAAACACTGAACAACACTGAAAAATCAGGAGTTTCAAAAGTCTAGGGTTCCCGTCTAGACACAACCTTTTCGATCGCAGACCTGAAACTCAGATCAAACTGTCAAACTAAGTGCTGTTGGCTCAAGATTCTGGTGTTTCATCACCTACTTCTCTCCTAAAGTGTAAACATGGTTTAGTGTACTGTTTAGCTATAATATAAAGTTACTCACCAGGGACTCATATGCACAAACATAAACACATCCTGGCTGAACAGAGAAGACTAAATAACAACAATAACACAGGAGGAGGAGCGTGATGCCATTTTCTGCTCAGGAAGTCATAACTCTTCTATATTTTTACTTTGCAAATAGTTGTTTCCTGACATCTAATGTGTTTGAACATATTTAGGACCTTTAATCAAGAAACTAATTGTCAGATTGATAGATCATTTGTAGTTATTTCAGCCCTACATATGAATGTAGTTTCTAGGAGACAAGACACAATGACTCAGAATCCTTTAAATTGTTTCTTTCTTTTTCGTGTGTGTGTGCACAGAAGATTTTGACTCATTCAGCCTCTCATGTTGCTTTGAAAAGTCTCATGTCAAGGTGCTGATTGTCAGACGTTTTTACAGCCGATAAGTGCTGGTAATTTGCATTCAATTTTACATGACTCATCATTGTAACAGTTTTTGCTACTGCTACTAGGTTGCAAGTATCATATGCAGCAGTTAAAATCATTTACCGTGATGTCTTTATTTTTATATATCCACACATGTAATCTCAAATATGTCTGCAGTTGTTTCATTTCTTAACAGTGATGTGTTAAAGGAGCAATACATAACAATTGCATGTGTAAAAATGAGTACAGCAGTCCAAAAAAATGAGTAGGAGCCATAAGCTGTATATTTAATAGGATGTGCGAAATTTACAATAACAGGCAACGATGAGTCCTACATTGTAAATGAATCAGCTGTTTATTAACTGCCACTTGTCTGTCAATGTAAAGTTAAGCCCGTATCCTAAAAACAAAAGCCCACCGCTCTGAAAATACACACTCCGACTTTGAATTAAGCGGCCGCGTGTCTCGCTGCCTGCCAGACTCCATTAACATATTGCTCAATTTAATTCTTTTAAAACTCCAGACACTAAGTCATTCTGGATTAACTGCAGCGTGAAACAAGCATACAAAAACAGTTATTTCAGCCCGTAACAGAAATTCTAATGGAGGACTCCATGGCTGCAGCGTCGATGTCAGAGAAGGCAGTAATTCAGCTTAGCATGTTTCCTTAATCTTTGTTGACATATGGTCAATTTATGAAGCATTATAGAAAATATGTTACAGATTTCTGTGTTTTTTTGTAGGCATTTACACAACCTATTTGTTTTAGAGGAGTGTTGCACAAAAGAAAATGTTTTAACAGTCTTCAATTGCATAATACGTATGAAATGGAATGCAATTTGCAGGAAAGGCATGAGAATTGCACTAGATTTCCCAAAAGTCATATCTGAATATGCATAGCATCCCAGCTTTATTATCATAACATGATGATTGCTTCCTGCACATACAACTGTAATTCTAATTCATGTATGACTGAATGGATGGTTTATGTAAACTAGTTCCTGAATTATTCATGGTATAGATGCCTGTCAAAGGCTAAATTTCCTGCTGTGTGTTCGTTGGTGTTAATGTACGTGCATGAGTGTGTGTTTGCGTGTGTTTGTGTGTGGTTTTGTGTAAGCTCGGCCAGAGCGTGCTCCCGCGCGGGAACCTATCGGTGTGCATGATTGACTAATGCGCGTGTGTCTGTCGTCAAATTATTGTCATCAGCTCAGGATAGTCATTTGGGCTTGACCTCACGTAATAGGGTTTGACAGCCAGTGGCTAAGACAATAATTACAAACACACAGACAGGCTGTATCAAAGCCTGCTGACTAGAATAAAAATCATTTTAGAGCTGTTGTTACTAAAGAGAAGCAATTATCTGCACACAATACCAGACTCTGAGAAAAAAAAAGCAGGAAACTTCGACTACAGTGGGGGAAACACTGTCCTTTGTTTAAAAAAGGAAGGTTCATTTGTGCTGATATTAAAGGACTGAGCTGAATATGTAATGATAAAGGTTCAAGGTGTGCATTACCCCCCCATCCCCAGTCCCCCATTGCATTTTCGATACTGTAGTGAGTCATCTTCTCCCTCTTTTTCCCTCTGTTCCCCCTTCACCCTCTCCTCACCTCGCCTCTCCTCTCTCAGTAGATGTCACTGCAGTTCCACCAGCAGCCCGAGCGGATTGCAATGCATCGTGGGACACAGACACCCGCAGGTGACGATAGCGGTGACGAAAGGGACCGGAGGGGAGGAGAGAGGTGTGGAAAAGATATAACGAGGGGAGGAAGAGGACAGATAAAGGGAAAGGGAGGGGAGGAGACGGCGGAGAGGCTTTCAGGCTGTCTTTACGGGTAGCTCTGGCGAGTGGCGAGGACCTAAATGTTTCACATGCATCACATGTACACCCCAGCCTTAAACATGTACATGCAAACACATATTCTACATGTCGAAACTATTAAGAACAATGACCCATAAACACCCAAGAGTTGCGCACATTCTTGAGCTGCAATTAACTGCCGTGCCCCCGTCTACTATCAGTTAGTAATGAAGAGATAAAGTGCTGTCGCATCAGGGGAAATGTGAGTGAAGATAGAGGTGTTGTTGACTTGTCTCTGTCAAACAGATAGCAATCTGCCATCTCTCCAGTGTTCCACCACTTCCCCTGATTGGAGCCCGATGTAATTACTTTATTCAGTGTGGGAAATGAAAAATATCACTGATCATCCAGTGACATTTCAAGTATTACTTTGCTGCGTAAGTAGAACTCTGTGGTTTTTTTTGGCAGGTTCGCAGTAGGTTAAAAAGTATCAACGCCGTCTCATTTGTTACTTCTCATCAACTTCATTTGTATGTCATCAACCCCGTGATTCTTGTTGTTTTGATCACTTTTAAATGCAGATGTGTCTGATAAACCGTAGATTATTTACCCCCATATTTGGATTACTTCAGCACATCCCTAATGGTTGATCTGTAATCTAAATTAAAAAATGAGACGACCTGACCTTTGCTATCAGGGCTGACGACAGACGTTACTGTTTATATTTGCATCTATATTTATGCTTTTAGGACAGGTTTTCTAGCATATTATTAGATAGATTGGGCTATTCATTAAAAACAAAAAACTCTAAACATTTAACCACTGTGCAGCAGCTATCTGTAACTGCAAAATATTTAGTAACATATTGTTGACACATATTGGCTGTGTTATTATCCCTGTTTTGCAGACACTGTGTGAGCCACGCTGGATCAATTTGTAACTTCATGTACAAGAGACTCGTAACACACCTCCCCACTTCAGACACCGCCTGCGAATGTGCACAGGGTGAGGCTAATGGCGGCTAACACAGGCCATGCTACAAATGCTGCTGACTCAGCAGGCTTTGAGAAGACCCAAAAATATCCAAAGTCATATATGTAGTAGGGGGTCCCTGTTCTGTCCCGCTATTGGCTCAGGGGTCTGTGGCATGAAAAATGTTGAAGACCCCAGCTTTATAGAGGACACGTTGCTGCCTGTGGTATTCCTAAAATATTCAAATATTTCTATGATCATTCAGAAATATCTGTGCTGCAGAAAATACACCAATCTGTAATGAGACAAGACAAGACTACAGATATCATTTTTACTTTAGGGTTAGGGCGATTCCCCTTGTTAAAAATTAACAAATCACCACCTGACTACAACCACAAGAGGGCTTTGTCACTGGAGTGTTTATATGCTGTTTTTTGGGCATATGCTGAAATGACTGATGCTGTTGTTCTTCCTGGGAGAACAGTCTCATTTAGTTTGGACACTGTGCTGTGTGAACTGTCATTAGGACAGAACAATTTTGTTCTTATGCTTGTTTTTATCTGCAACATCCTGTACCTGTCAGGCTATTATCGGGCTGATATTGTGTTTTCTGAAGTGGGCATAAATCTTTGTTTGTGATTTGCCTGAAACCGTCTTCAAGCTTCAGGACAACTTTATTGTGGACCTTTGATGGATCAGCAGATCAGGTCTATTAGATGACTTTTCCCGTCAGAACTTAGCAGCTGCATGCTGGCTGTCAAATCAGATGCTATATTTAAATGTTCTAATTAATCATGCTGTCACCTTTGCATCCGTGCTCAGTTTGCAATCCCCAGTGCTACCAAGAGTGAAGTACAATATGTGTTAATAGTGCTTTTTTGCATTGGTGTATTCCATATGGAATAATTGTAAGCCATATACATCACAGCAGCTGACATATACATAAATCATATACAAATATATATTTAATGCTACTCACTTATAAATATTTTCTCAAGACATATTATTTGATGGTCAAAAAAGAAAAAATATTTACAAATTTAAAGAGAAGAAAAATAAAGATTTATGAGGACCTATTGACAGAAATGAAATATATTATTCATAACTGTTTTCATTAGTATATAGTCACCTGAAAATAAGAAAAGTTGTGTTTTCGTTCCCTTAGAATGAGGCGTTTATATCTACTGAGGGTGTCGGTTCCCTTCCACGGAGTCCATCATGTTACGTGTTTCTCCTTTCACGCTTTCCGCATGTTTTATGGTCACCACAGGTTCTCTTACACCCTGGGAAGGGGAGAGTGAGACAAGATGTTTGCAAACTAAATCCTATACCCTGAACTGTAGTCAGAAATAAAAAAAAAGAAGTAAATAAAGCTGAAAAACATGAAACAATCCCATAACACACCATGAATTTCTTCAATAGATATTTAGGACAAGCCAAAAGTTGAGTGAAGTACTTTAATGTGGGTTTATTTTCCACTTCCTTCCTGAATGGTCGGACCTGTCAGTAAAAAACACAATCCTTAAGTGAGCCAAATGGGCACTGTCTACTCTCTATCTACTGTTTCCACTGATGGAAGACCATTTACCAAAAGAGCGTTTTGGTGGTGAGAGTAAAAAGGTCCGCTCCTCTCCAGCAGATGTCCAGAGGAGATGAAACACATATTGCACCTCTCATAAAACCTGAGATTAGCATCACATTTCTGCCCTCTGCCCAGGCTTTATTGAGCAGGAAAGGGAATGACTTGCTGATATCTAAATTCATTAGAAAGTAGCAATATTTGGTAAGAAGCACTGATATGCGGGTGGATGAAATTAAAAGTGCCCGCACTCCATTGGGGTGACTGCCAGCCACATTTAAGCATTGCATAATACCCTTGTTGGTCGCTTCTCTTCCTGCCTTCTGCTCCCATGCGTGCTTACATGAATGTACAGGGAGTTTCCACATCACACTAATTCTACCAAACATAATTATACTGCTTGTTTATGGTGTATTTTAACTTCGACAAAAGTGATACAGGCAGAATTAGCACGGTTGTGTACGGATGTGTTCTCCTTTAATGTGCAGTTTGTCTCTTGGGTAAATGCTTTGTCGTCTAAGTGTTTGGTTGCACTCACTGGATACTAATAAATCCTTTTCAAGTACCCGTTTCACCAGAGAAAGAGAGTGGCACATGCAAGTGGCGTTGCAGGAAAAGCAGTGTACGTATGTATGTGTTGTGTGTCTGCTGAATTTTTTTTGTGTGAGCATGGATTCCCTTTGCTGCAAGTGTGGGTCTGAGTGCGTGCATGTGTGGTTTTAAGCATTCTTGTGTGTCACAGTTCAGGAGCAGACAAGTGGAGAGGAGCATTAAACGCCCTCTTCCTACACTAATCAGGGATTAGACTGTGTTTAAGAGCATAAGAGAGAACCATAAAACAAATGAGTGTGTGAAGGAGACGGTTGAAAACGCCTATGAGGAAATTAACTGAATGGCTGTCTGTTGTTTGGTGTTAGTCATTTCACGATAGTGCCATGAATGTGTAGCAAGCCAGCCTTTGATTTCGTGGAATTTCTCAGTGTCCTTTGTTTCCTCGCCATTTTTTTGAGCCTGCCTCCTTCACATTAGTCTCCACTATTACTACATAATTACTTGTAAATTCCTGACAAGTCAATGTGTAAAAAATGAATACAAGAATATCTAAGTTGCTCACTTTACTTTTTATAGACTCGGTGAGCACATATTGTATTATTCTTTAAAAAGAAGTTAGTACTTTGTTGAAAATTTGTGTATAAAGAAGACATTTCATTCATGTAATCACTCACTCACTAAGGCCACATAAATGCAGCTTTCTCATTCATTCCAATGAGACCAAACCATTGACATTGTGGGGGTTTTCATGCAGAGGAGAACACAGCAAAAAAAAAGTTAAACTTGTCTGCATTTTCTGCTACTTTATCCAGCATCAGGCACCCAACTGTGCTGACCAATCAAACACATGCAAGTGCACATTTCAGGAAGATTACTTTGCAACAAAATTGAGGTTACCATTACTGCAAGCCTCCAGCAACAGCACTGGGCTGTGGGGCAATTTTGGCATAGTGGCCACACTTGGTATTGCCATGATCATGTGTTGAGTCAGACTTGAGTCACAAATTTAATGAACTTAGACAAAAGCAAAAATGACTTGCAATTTGTCTTGGCATTAAAAAACACTGACTCATAACTTAAGTGGACTTGAAAATACTTGATACCCTCCCTCAATCCCAAAGGTTTAAAAAATGTTACTTAAAACGTGTTGCAAATTAATTCATTTGCCTCCATTTCCTGAATCAACTAACCTAAATGCTGTTCTTTCCTCACCATCACCAGATACATTTACATACACGGGCAAAAATCTTCTGTTTGGTTTGTATTTGTTTAAACCAATCGTAATCATAATGGGCAGAGCTACACCCAGGATGCAGCAACAGTTCCTCTGCAAAATAGTGTCAGATAGGATAGGATCATTTGTTTTGGGAGAAAACTTGCATGTTGGGAGACAAGCCCAGGAATTAAAGTGGCTAAATCACCACTACGGTGGATACGATTACCGACCCAGGTGCTAACTTGCCATTTTTAGCGTGTGATTTGCTATCTCTGAGGATGCTGCTGTTTACCATAGTCATGGGTACTTTGAAAGCCCAGATGTGACAGATGTCAGCCAATACCCACAAATAGAACCAATCCAACAGCATCCAATCAAGTTGCAGGACAAAACCGTGAAGAACTAATATCATGCTCTTGCTGGAAAATAATTATAATAAGGGTAATTTTGTCTGCATACAAAAACTACTACAAAGCACGTTAAAGTGAGGCTCTGCTGTGAAAATGGCATTATGTTTGGTGAGGAGTGCATTAAAACTTATTTAGGACCCAACTTGCTTGTGTTGACGTGGAGTGCAAAGACTTGAAACTTGTGACTTGCAAAATAATAACTTGGTCCCACCTCTCACACATGGTGACTTTTCTCCTTACACAATCATTGCAAAAAGAATTTTTTATGTGTTGAAACTCCTCCGAAATGACTCTGTATTATGAGAATTTGATCCATTATGTCTAATAAAAGTCTCGAAGAACTGCATTAGTTAATTGCTTCTCTCTTATGTGCATGTTCTCAACTGGCTCAACAACACGGGAGCCTCACAACAGCCTGAAAAATCTTCAGCATATGGTCCCACTGAGCAACTTCCTCTGGAATAAATGGGACTCCATCTTAAAACACAGTATCCAATTTTTTTTTTAAAACAGCCATGGCTTGTCAGCGTTATAACCTTTCAGAGTTGTAAAATCCTTCCTCAGAGTGTTATAAACTGCTGTGCAGTGTTTTGGCGGCTGATAAAACTGTAAAACTCAGGGATGTTTCACTCACACCGTCCTACCAGGATCGTATTTCATTGTCTCACCAGTACCTGAAGCAACGCGCCTGCACCAAAGCTCCAATGCTATTTTTGGTCTCAAAGCCTGCTAAGACTCTCACATAATATACTTCACTCTGAATAAATCAGATTCGCTGCTATTCCAGTGACATCGCAGTTACTGCAAAACTTTTCAGCAACATGTTCCCCAACTGATAACGTGACACATCCGGGAGAAAGGTGATACCATTTTTGTTGCACCTGCATAAATAGAGATTTGATTAGAGGTGAGAAACAAGGTTCGAGGGGGGAAATGAGAGAAACTGGGATGTAGGGAAAGTGCAAGAGGAAAAGATACAGGCAGAATGAAAGTGGGAGAAAGAGACAGAGTGGAGGACGGCAAGGAAGGCAGTCTTCCTGGGGATGTAGGAATGATTAATGTGAAGCTGTCAGAGAGGTGGAGAGGGGAAACCACAGCGATGGGGGAAGAGTCATGGCCAGGTGCAGAGAAGAGAATATGACAGAGAGAAAGAGAAAGAGAGGGAGAGATGATGGCATGGAGGCATGAAAAGGTTTCAGGACAGACTGAGAGTGAGAAGGAGTGAATGTGTGCATGGAGAGAGTGGTGAAAGCATGAAAGGGGTTGCAGGAAAGACTGCTTAGAGTGAATGAGAAGAAGCGAGAACGAGGGGAGAAGGAGAGTGAGAGTGGATGGAGGTGTGAAAGAGGATTCAGCAGAGACTGCTGAGAAACAGAAAAAGAGGCAAAGAGAGCAATATAGAGACAGACGGGGACACCAAGACGGAAAGAAAAGAGACTGTGCTACCTGCTAAGATGAGAGACCAGTGATAGAGTCTCTTATGGTTTCTGTATGAGAACCTGCTGAGCGTGTGTGTGTTTGTGTGTGTATGTGAGAGACAAAAAAAGGGAAATCTATACAGGATCAACTGTTTGAGAGTAGTGAATATAATCTTTGTCACTGCAATGTCCTGATACTTTAGCATGATTGTGATTGTGTATGTGTGTGTTTGTGTGTGTGTGTGGCACAGTGCCATAAATCCCACCTCTGTGTGAACCGGGCACTTCACTGGTCTGTAGCTGCAGTTATTGTTCAATTTCCCCTTTGCCCTCACTCAGCTTTATTACCCCATTCCATCAAATGGCTCTTTCTATTGTGCATACCTGTCACGGTGTGTGTCTTTGTGTGCAAGTGCTTGTATTGTAACATACTGTAACAGGAAAATAATTTGTGGATAGGGCGGTAATAAGAAACTGGGTTGTTTCCACTGAGCCCTCAGTCCAAGCGGCTCCATTTGTTTAAGTTCGACTCGGCAGTTGATGGATTTTCTACAAGATGTGGGGAATCAATCAGGGTGCACTCCAAAGCATATGCACACATGTGGGCAAGGATGGTGTATGCACATGTACACACACACACAATATTAAAGGGACATTCCGCTATTTGTCATGGTTAGTTTTATTCTTATATTATTGCTCATTAAGACGTTGATCATGGTACACGGTTCTTCACAGCCTCTGATGTAGATACTGCAGAAACGCAGACTCGCGCTCAAACAGGGCAAGCAATGCAAGTCTGTTAATGCTTTCAAAAAACTTCCAGGCACAATATGTAGCGATTGCTTGAGCAAAAGTTAACACGCAAAAGTGTAAAGTGACAAAAATGAGCGACAACAAGTCACACACTGTCACTTGATCAGCTGTTTATAACTGCCAATTGTCTATCAATGTAAAATTTATTATTTCATACTCCTACTCCTACTACTAGTACTACTACTAATAAATCACATTAATTTATTATTCTGTAAAAAAATAAAAGCCCACTGCTCTGAAAATACACACTCTTGAGTTCGGTGAGTACCTGTCCCACTGCCTGCCAGACCCCACTGACATATTGCTCAATTTAAATGTTATAAACATTTATGCCTTCTAGAAGATTATAACTGATTTTTTACAACTCAGAAACAGACACTTACTCATGTGGTGAAGATTCTGCATTAATTTGAATTCAAATTAACGTGAAACAGGTGTACAAAAACTCTTTTTTCAGCTCAGAATAGAAATTGTTGTCAAAGAAAGTGAGTATTTAAACTTAACGTGTGAACTTGATCTTTGATGACATATTGCTGTCATTTAATGATTTATTACACTAATATAATTCAGATTTCTCCTTTAAAGCTGCTTAATCAGTACTTCTATTAACCGTTCAACTAATCAGAGGACTACGTGAGATGTGAAAGAAGTCTTTCGTTGTGAAAAACCTACTGAAGATTATTACCTGACTCTGCAGTTTCCCTTGCATCTTTGAGCTAACTGATCCTTCCTAAGTCCCACCCCTTTTTTCCTTCAATAACAGCAAACTTAGTAGCCTGACAGGACCCGAACTTTCTCCTCTCCTGTTTCCTGTACTTAGACATGCGGCCGGTCTATGTTGAAAAGAAAAACAAATTTTGAAGATGGTTAAAAGACGTGATATGTATAGTCACATCTCAATCCACCTAATGTAAGCAAAACACCAGCTAATTTGCTAGTTAATTTAAATAAATCATTAGTTAGTAGGTTACGTCTGATAGGGTCACACAAAAAACAGTCAAACTCTTGTTTATGTCATTGTGTCAGTATTGTTGAAGAAAGAGAAAGATGATATGAGATCATTCTGAATCATTTAGCTCCAACAGAGCAGCATTTTTATGAAGCAATACTGCAGTGATTCCTGCTAGAATAATGTTTTTTAAACAACAGTACCTGGTCCTCCACACGAAGAAAGTAAAGGTCATTTACACAACAGCGAATAAGCTGGCACAGATTTGGTGTTTTTTCTCAAGGACACTTCAGCAAACATTTGTTTGCGCAGGGACTTCAACCCAAGTTCTTAGAATAAAGCCCATTTCCCTATTCGCTGCATCTCTTGGTTGCACTCATTTTTTGATATCAATGCATTTTTAATATGTTCCTTAGGTACGTTTTAGAAGTTCTTGCAGCCTGTAGTATCAGTGAGTTGGTCAATTTCCAGCAAAGATAATTAGGAAAAAGATCAACCGTCATAAATATACATAAATGCACAAATGATAAAACTTGACTCCTCTACCTGTGCAATTGTACCTTGCTATACAACACCTGAGAGATTCCATTTCTACAAATCACATCTGTTTTTATTAGACAGTAATTAGAAAATCGGATGTTGTATTATTGTTGAAATGTAACCGTCCCTCAGGGACAATAAAGCGCAATGAACTGAACTGAAGTAGGAAATCCTGTGAGCTGCAAAATGCTAAACTGCAGTATAGTTGACCATCTACCCCACTGGCTTTGAATTTTAATCAGCTGAAACTGTAAAATCATTTTTATGACATTTCCGTTTTCCTGATTATTATGCAGAGGACAGAGACGGGGGAAATATGGAAAATAAAGGCAGGAGATAAAACGCAACACAAGCTGTGAGCTCGATGTGAATAGTTACGAGTTAGTGTGCAGCAGACTTTACCTTGCAAGAAAGTAGCTTGTGTTGCTGTCTTGAGTTTGTGTATTGAGGTTGTATTGTATTTTCTCTACTGGAAATTCAGCCTAGAGGACACTTTATCATGTTTTATCCACCATAGGTGCAACCAAGAAGGCATTTTTGCAGCTTTATTTTTAAACACAGAGGCATCAGGGTGACAATCGTGCCCCCTGTCCCTCCTCTGAGTCCACCAGTGCCAGCCTACCTCAGAAAAAGTCTTCTTCAACTGTGGGAAGATTTTAGTAACCTTTGGGCCAAGAGCTTCTTCAAATGACTTTGGTAAATGAATAAAAACACGGGGGTCATCCATGAATTGACTTTCTGAATTACAGGGTTATTAATACTCACAATTTGATGAGGCATCCGCTGCAAAATGTGCACTAAATATCACCAAAATCGGTGGATTTCTTGTTTTCTGAATCCATAGTTCACTGCATCTGCCAGAGCATCTGTCACAGCCTGGTGACAGAGAGACAGAGTGGCATTCATAAGAGACTGAAGCTTACCATATTTAGTCTCACAGAAACAAAGTGATACAGACCTACAGTTTTATTCGAGACAAGCAGCAAGACCTCAGCAAAAAGGGTAGAAAACACAAATTGAGCACTATTTGTCAGGGATGGTATAAATTGCTATTTTCCCTGTTCAGTTCTCCTGCCAGGAGGAGTTTTTCTCCTTATCTCTCTCTCTCTGTCTCTCTCTGCTATCTATCTGTCTATCTATTTATTCATATGTCCCTCTTTTCCTCTTTTTCTCTCTTTTTCTTTCCCATAATTCATTGCTCATTTCTCCCTTACTCCCATTATCTCAGTGCAGAGTGTGTAGGTGGTACAGAGTACATGATGGCTGATTAAATAGTACAAGCAGCCCATACTAGAGGCTTCATTAGTCATAAAAGGCCAATTCACCAACAATTAAAACCAGCTTCACTGACTTTAATGACACCACACAGACAGCATGAGCTCCGCCACTTTATGAGATAAAAGGAACCCAAGACCATTAAAGAAAATATGGAAAGTGAGATGGGGTTACAGAGGGGAGAAAGCTGGGGCTTTGAGGGTGGGTACACATTTGGTGGCATGTATCTAGCCAACAAAACATTGTCTGTGCACACTGCATATCATGAAATGGTGATCAGGGCGTGTTTTAGTGCTCAGTTGGATGGCAATGAAGAGACTGTCTGCCTGTGATAGTGTTCTCATGCAATATGTTCATTCTGTTACAGACAGTAGTTAAGGCACTGCACTGCAAGTGAATTATCATGAACATAGTGATTGCCTAACAGATGACACTGTTCACACTTATGTGGACATGTAAAAAAAAAGATTCCAGTTTTAGTGGGAGATTCCGGTGGAGTATTTATCCATCTGAAAATGCCAACACTCGCTCCGACCAAACAACGCAGGGTTGTGAGGCAAAACAGTTGCATCATCTGGCTAAACTAATGGTGCAGCACAGCGTGACATCATCCAGCAAAATGGTGTGTTTTCTAATCAAACACATGCAGGAACACATTTCTGGTATTACTATGCAAATTAAATTTTGTATTTCAGTTGTTTACTATGTGATTGTTGTGACAGAAGACAAAATTGTTGTTGGCATGATAAATTCCCAGAGACTGGAGGCATTTTGTTTCGCGGTCGTCTGTCTCTCCGTCTGTCCCATTCTTATAAGCACGATATCTCAGGAACACCTTGAGGGAATTTCTTCAAACTTGGTACAAATGTCCACTTGGGCTCAAGGATGAAATGTTTGGATTTTGGTAATCAAAGCTCAAGGTTGCTGTAACCCCAAGTCCCTCCCATTCTTGTGAACGTGATGTCTCAGAAACACCTTGAGGGATTTTTTTTCAAAATTTGGTACAAATGTCCACTTAGGCTCAAGGATGAACTGATAAGATGTAATCATACATGTCAATGCAGGGATTCCACTTTGCCAAACAATACACGTAATACCTAGCTACAGATATTATGTGTGTTTGGACAGACATGGATGTAAACTGCTACCTGACTGTTTGGCAGAGGCATACAACTGTGAGGCAATAATTCTAGTTCATTTTCTCACCGGTACATTAGACAAAATACCCCCACCAATGCAGTTTTACCTCAGGGTTGTTTTCAGAATCCCTGCAAAATCACCAACTAAGCTCCCATGGAGAAATAGTAGTCAGCTACGATTGCTGAAAAAAATTGGACCAACCACATGTGACTTCACCAATATGTTTCTGAAGGTTTGGAATTGGTTTTCTTTGCTGCCGCCTTTGTGGAAGCAGAAAGAGCAAATTTGGGCAGTGAGGTGGAGCTCGGTGGAATGCAGATGGAAAGAAGAATTGGCAGCTGAGTTGAGACTGATGACCTTAGACACCTTTCGAAACAAGGTGTCCTTCTGTCACAAACAAAAGTTCCCAAACTTGACTGTTCTCTGTCTTTTGTCTCTCTCTTTCATTGTTGTTTCCCTAAGTCATCATGTCCTCTTTCATCTCGTCCCATTGTGCATCAGTGATTCTTGAAGTCATGTGGTACAGTGTGTGATGTGAGAATTTTAGACACTCTGGCCCTCCTGATTTAGCATGCAGGGCCCAAGGAACAATGCCTTTCGATTAGACCTGGTTTTGCAGGAGAGGGAATGACATTGATTGGCCGAGGGAATGGGGATTGACATTGATTGGTCCCGGCTTGTTTGTGCGGGCAGGAAGTGATTTGCATAATGCAGACATTCGCAGTCCAAGGAGGCTCTGTACGTGGTAAACCAGGCCAGAATATAAAAATCTGGACGTCACACTGGGAAAGGGCATCACTGAGATGGAATGTATGCAATGCCGTCTTGTCTTATGTGCATTTAAGCTCATTTTGTGTTCACTGAGATCATAATTTCGGTCAATTTCAAAACTTAAGAGAAGAGAAAAAGAGTTGCAGAAATATTCAGCGAGCTGAGTGACTCTGAATAGAGAAAGAGGGAAGGGAGATACACAACAAAGACAGTGATGATATAAGTTTGTCACAAGGCCAAGAAATGCGAACAGAAGCAGTAGAATGAGTAAGAAAAGGGCTAAGACAGAATGAAAAAGAAACAAAAACTAAATGTCTCAGCTAGAAAGGAAGAGGGAGTGATAAAGAGAAAAAAGGGAGACATGCCAGAGGAAGAAGGGGGAGAGGGGAGAAAATCAAGAGGAGTTCAAAATAAAAGAAAGTGAGAGTAGAAGGCAGGGGAGAAGAGAGAGCAGAGACAGGAGACAACAGAGAGAGTGCTGTGTCTCCTGGTTGTCTTTGTTTACTGTGACAGGGACAGGTGGAGGCTGACAGCAGGACCTTTACAGAGAGCCAGTTAAATAAAGAGGGGATGGAGGGATGGAAATGAGCAGAAAGAGAAGAACAAAAGAAGGAGGGAGACTCCGAGACTAAATGCCAGTCCCCAAATGGCTGCCAAGCCTTCTGTTCCCTTCCTGCTCCGAGTTGTAGCACCATGTGGTTGATCAGCAGCATAGATCAAACTGCTACGATTAATTTGACTGCATCTTTGCTTATTTACTTAAGCATTAGTTTTTCATTATAGTGTCATCAGCAGAGAGTATAGCACAGTAAATGTTGAGTTAAGATGCGCTATGAACTTGAGTTGACTTTTATGTGAGCCTAAAGCATAAGAATTTGCTGGGAAACACTTTTAGCCATGCCCTCTTCAGACGGCCATTCAGCCACTTTGGTCCAGACTGAGATATCTCGACAGTTATTAGATGGATCGCCATGAAACTGACTTTCAGTGTCTAGATGATAAAGCCTCCTGTCTTTAGTGATCCCCTGACTTTGTCATCTAGAGCCACCGTAAGGTTCATACTTATAGTTTTTAGTGACTTGTCTTGACTATTGCATTGATTGCTGTGAAATGTTGCACAGATATTCATGGGTGCTCAAAGGATGAATCCTGAATGATCTCCTGACTTTTCATTTCAGGCCACCAGCTGGCCAAAACTTCACAAGTCCAATACAGATGTCCGTGGTTCCCAGACAAAGAAATGCAACTGATATTACTCCTTCTACATCAGCGTTTGCAGCTGTCTGTGTGTACTTCTGCTTATAGTATAATCCAGCCCATCCACTGACTTTGGTGATCCCTTGACATTTTCCTCTAGCAGCACCACAAGATTCACATTTGTGATTTTGAGAGAAATGTCTCAATATCTATTGGACTGATTGCACTCAAATTTCGTAGACTTCAGTACAGTCCCCTGAGGCATAACTTTGTTGATTGCCTAACTTTTTATCCAGCTCCACCATCAGTCACTTTTGATTTTTCCAGTATTTTGGCATCTGACCAAATATCTGCAAAACTACTGGCATCTGCCTCAGCTGTACTTTGTGTTTAGAGCTAATTAGCACATGTTAGTAGCCTGGCATTGCCATGGTAATCTGCAAATATGAGTCTGGAACCTATCTATTCGTTTCTGATTTCCAAGGGGCGCTGTTACCTCTTTCTCCGCTTGCATTTTTTTTTTTAAATTTGCCAGCCAGCACCAGCAATTTTGACAAAATTCACTGATTTTTCAACACCCACAGAGTATTCAGTCCTATGAATATTTTAACATGGAATGTATCAAAAGAAAGAACAGATCTGCCACACAAAAAAGTTTTGTTCCATCTTCATTCACTCTTTGTTATAAGCTCTTCAATATCGGTTGATTGGATCAAAAAATCTACTTTTCAGACAAAAAACTGAGAAAATGGCATTTTTGTGAAAGAGACATTTTTAAGCAGAATATCGACTTTACCTAGAAATAGGCAATGCAGCAACAGAATCTTGACTAATACTTGATCAGCACTGTCTAGTTGGACAGTTTAATCTCAAGTTTCGTTAGCCTGAGGTGTTTGAGGTGTCTGGAAAGACCTACCATAGATAGCCATAGCAGCAAAACCATAGCAGCAAAACCATAGCAGCAAAATGTGACATGTCAAATGTAGACAGGTGTTGATCCTCTGTCAATCATCACATAAGATAGTGTTTTTGCTAAATGTCAGCATGATGGCATTGCCATTGTGAGAATTTAGCATGCCGATGTCGGAAATGATCTTAAAGCACCACTGTGTGAAGTACAGCCTCAGAGAGCTGCCAGCATGGGCGTAGACTCTTTATTTGGTTTAACGGAGTATGTTTGACCGATGATTGTGCTTCAAAGTAAAGCAAAATAAGAACAAAGTAAAATCCAACAATGTATAGAATAGAAATGATATTAAGCCAAACAAAACATCACTGAATCGTTGAACAAACTATAAATTCCAAAATCAGTTCTTTGATCAATGTTTTACACATTTCCTAACTCAGTAAGACACAGATGTGAGAAAAGGGTAAACATCTCTCTCTCACTCACACACACAGTGATAGACACACACACATACACGCCCAAACCATCCTTTGAACCTATAGGGTATTATGGGATTGTCTCAAAGTGATTACAGAGGATCAGGGGTAAGAAAAAAACAACAACAACAAAAAACAAAGATGCACACACAAGCTAACAGACATGCATGCACGTACACATGCATAGAAAAATCACTCGCACACAGATAGACTCACACTCGTCAAGCCAGGAAGTCCGGCCTCTTTGACAGGGATAATCCTGTGGCACTGAGAGAGGGTAAAGTTAGGAAGAGACGATCCCAAACCCGGAAAAGCCGATTAGAGGCTGAGGGAACAAAACCCAGGCAGCAGGAGAAGGAAGAGGAGAAACAAGTAGCAGAACGCCAAAGCCAAGCCAACCCTGACACAAGAGGCCGGTTATGCCTTATAGACCAGGAAAACAGAAGGGGATGGGGAGTGGATAGAGAGCGCGAGGACAGATTGGAGGGAGGGAGAAGGAGTACCACAGAGAGAGATGAAGGCGTAGAAGAGAGGAGGGAGATATAAGGAAGAGAGGCAAATGAGAGTTTGATGAATGGAGATAAAGGGCCGAGGGAAGTAAAGAAGGGTTAGGGTTAGGAAAAGATAGAGATACACATGGGATAAGGAGGTTTAAGAAGATGAGGAAGTAAGAAAGAGACTCAGATAAATTCAATATTATCATAAATTAAATGAACAAAAAGTGATGAAAAATCAGTTGGGTGTGTATGTCCTTGTCACTCTTTTCCAGCTGATTGTTGAGAACACTCTTTCTCCCCATTTCTCTCTCTGTCTAAAGCCCCTTTTACACCAGACAAAAAAAACTCACAAACACTAATATATAGCTCCTTGTCCTCAGCAGGAAAGGGTACAATCATTCAAAATGACTCTGCAGTTTTCATGGGTAGTTATTGGCTCCAGTTTTGATCATCGGTGATGGAAACATGACACTCAGGTGGACAGGCAAATTTTCGGCCCTCTGCCCTTTCGGCAGAGGCTGAGGCTGAAGAATTGTGGCCTCCCACTGTGACTCCGCAGCTCTTTTAAAATCTGGAAAATCAGAAAGTGTTGCGTTTTCAACAGCAGTAGTTTAATGCAACTCCTACACAGCTGGAAGTGAACATGAAAATGTAAAACGGTAAACAAGCAAAGTACAACGAGTGAGTGAGAGAAACTAAACTTCAAACCACAGAGATTCAGTTAGAAGCTACAAAAGCACTGAGAGCTGAACGCTCTTAAAAACGCCTTTCTCTCTGCTCTCCTACAAACACATGAGCTAAGCCTTGGCTGCGGCGAACATCAGAAAAAGAAAACAGAAACGCAAACTCATCTCCTGTACCCATATTTAAAAAAAAAAAAAAATGGTATAAAACAGTATAAACAGTCTCTGTCACACACATATAAGCAGCGCTGCCACATTGGGTGGTTTTCTGCCCAGTTTTGGGTTGCATTGTTCAGGTTAAAATGGGCTTTGGCAGGTGGACAGAATTTGGGCTGGTTTCCTTTGAGTTGGACAGTTTTTGAAATACATTCAGCATTACAGTATATTAAAAATGTATTCATAAATTGATCTCATTTCTTACTGATTGTGCTCAGAGGGTATTTGTGGCTATCAAATCTGTATATTCATTATAGCAGGAGCCTCTTGCATCACCACACAATATCATTATTTGGTAGGTTTCTCTCTATTCCTCTTTATGCATGTGTGTTAATTTATTATTATTATTTTTTTTATCAGTTTTGATAGATTTTGATCATTGTGAGGGCTGGAAAACACAAGCAGTGAAGCCTTCCATTCCTTACCTTAGTTTCCTCATTATGTCCTCATCCATGACCAAAGACGTGCAGGAGCTCTCAATATCCACAGAGAGACGTTGGATGCCAAAAGATAATGACCGCAAAGAAAGAAAGAAAAGAAAGAGAGGTTGGAGAATGAGACAAACAGGAAAAGAAAGTGCAAGCTTCCAGACATGAGGACACGTCTTTAGTTTTTATTACTTTCTTCATATCCCTCTCCTTTTTTCTTACCATTTCTGCTCCTCTGTCTCTCGGCCACCCCGTCTTCTCTTCTTTGTCTTTCTCTCTCTATTAATCCCAGGGCTGTAGGGGTTGTAGAGTTGGTATTTCCACCCAGTCATAAGAGCCTTTATAGAACGAGTCTGACACTGGAGGGGTCGTCATTTGATGGAAGCAATAAAACACAACAAACACACACGTGCATAACACACATACCCCCACACAGATGTGAGTGTACACACACACACACACATACACACAGATAAGTGTTGGTCCTATTTCAGTGTGGCGTGTAGATACCACCAGAGATAGATGAATGGGGGAGGTTGATAAGTCCTGGAAACATACACTGAGACAGATAGATAGGACATAGAAAGGCGCCCATAAGAAAGCTGGATAATGTGTTCCAGCGAGTTCTTCAACCTTTCCTGCACCATGGAGATGGCTGATCTGCATTCAGATCGGACCTGAGACCTGCGCTTACGCTTGTCATTTCAATCGGATTTGTGAGATCTGATAACAGAGACTGGATTTAATGAAGACATCATTGCTGCGTAGGCTTGCTTGTCCTGAAAAACACCCTTTTTTGCAGTCGGAGTTGTATTTATGCAAATATACTACAAGCCTATGTTTATTTTCTTGCCATTTTTCAGGTTCACATTCATTCTTTTATTGTCCTCTATAGAGGAAATTGGCTTTCACGGTCACACAAAACTAACATTCAAGGCAAAGTATTAAAAAAACAACAGCCATGTTGCACCAACATGTTTCTACATTATCCCAGAATGGACAGATGGAGCGGCTCTAGAGAGAGCATGTAGCGTGTCATGGCCAACGCAGTTTCTCCTACATTAGTGAGGGCTGCATTCTGCAAATGTTTCTAGAGTTATAGATTTTAACCATCACTTATCAGTGAGCTGCCCCGTACATTTTCTAGTTAAGTAGTTATCATTATGGATTTCACATGTTTTTAGAAATCTAAATAGAAGTAACATTAACTTTTGTAAGTGAAAAATATCCTGGAGCTGACAGATGTACTTGATGACTCCTGTCCTACGTGCTTTGAAAGAGAGGTTCAGACAAACTAAACTACAACCTCACTGTTAGATATCACTAAATCACACAAACTGGTCCTTTAAACATCCCACCCCAGAAAGGACATGATTTTATTGTAGTGCATCTCGGCCTGTCACTTCCTGATGTGTGGGTGTGATTGGATGATAAATACCGCAATTAAACAACACAGACAGAGATAAGTGTTGTCGGCCATTGTCCCCATATGTCTTCTGGGGGAATACGTGCATGTCTAAACCATCTGTGGTGAGTGCAAAGGACAAACTATTGGAGAATGAATGTGGTATCTCAATATAAACTTATGTATACTGTCGGTGCATGAAATGTTTATGACCTTTTCCAGGCACAGCTTTTAATTATGGATCTATGTCTGAAAATCTGATTTGTTGATGAGACATAATTTGAATTGCACATTGGGTTGATTCAACACATTGTTCACCAGGATAGACGCCCTGGCGCACCCTACCATCACTACCACAGGGTTTGATAACCTGGAGCAGAGGCGCTCTCTGATAACAAACATGGTGTTGTTGTACAGTGACAGGTAAAAGGAGAGAAATAAACCTGAAGCTGACACGGTGGATGATTGTCAGACCTGGGCTGGCTGCTCTTTAGCACAATGGAAGTAAGAGGTGTCACTCTGCCACTATTTCCCAATACCACAAATGCAACACATCCTTATACCCAAACAACAGAATATGTTGATTGTCAGTTACTCCAAAAATAACATATATTACAGGTGGAGAGCACTACCAGTGACAGGCTTAACAAACTTTAACTTCATAAGTCATGTGATTATAAATCTTGTGACATGACACATGTGGTTTATGTTGAGGTTAGGGTTCAAAATCTACTTGGTTATGGTTAGGAAAAGATTGCGGTGTGGGTTAAAATAACTATGGTTACGTATTTCATGTGATGGAAGTAACCAGTGGTGGACAAAGTATTCAACCCCAGTACTTGAGTCAAAGTATAGGTACTCCTGGTCAAATATTACTCAACTACAAGTGAAAGTTGCTCAGTCAAAAATCTTACTTGACTTAAAGTACTAGAGTACTTGCTTTTCAAAATACTTGATACTACTTCAAAGGACATGCTTTCAAAAATACTAAGTACCAAGTACATTTTCTAATATCAATACATTGCTGTATTTTTCTAACAATGCATTTACAGAACCTTGAAACCACCTAATGATGCACTGACTTGCCTGTAGAATCACTCTGCTACACAAAGCCTATAGAAACACCTGTAAAAACAGTTATTGTCTACATTTATGTGGTATTTTTCACCCCGATAAAAACAATCCAACATTAAAAGTCCACTTGGAATTATTTCTTTTTTTTAAATTATAATAACATCTAGAGATTTAATTTAGTCTTTCTCCTGCCATTACCGAGTTTTGTTTAAATAAAAGAAGGAGAGCTTACTTGTGTTTGTCACAGAGCGCACCTGGATGACATATTTCTGCTTTTACATCAGTCCCAGCTGAGAGCGGATACTGTGGTTGGTTTCCTTCTGTGAGGATCACAGCGTGTGTTCAATTACATTTTAGAAAAGAAAAAACAACAACAGCTGACTTCAAAGCTATGGTTAGACTAAAAGTTACGAGTAACAACAGCCTTCCTATAAATGTAGTGGAGTCAAAAGTACAATATTTGTCTTTGAAATGTAATGGAGTGAAAGTCATAAGTTTCCAAAACAACAAATATGTAAAGTAAAGATACTCAAAAAATGTACTTAAGTACAGTACTCAAGTAAATGTACTTAGTTACTGTCCATCACTGGAAGTAACATCAATTGCATGACATTACACATGTCGTTTAGGTAATAAAACTTTGAGGTTTAGGAAAAGCTCATGGTTTGTGTTTAAAATACCTACGTTACGCAAGTCGTGTGACAGAACTGACACAACAGAATTTGAAGTTACTCAAAACTTTAAATAATATTGTGTTTACTTTTTGTTCCACTCAGGGCTTGATTAAACATATCCATTCACCACATCGCCTCCATATGTGGACTTTCTCACTCCTTATGCTTCGCTTTCCATGATTACTATGTCCGGTAGGGGGCGCCACCCATCAATAAATGGTCATATCAGTCAAAATAAGCTGCTTGCACTTTGGACCAATACAGTGTTTTTCTGGTGAGGACGGGCTGCACAAACGCCACCCACGCAATCATTCCCTTCTTTTTTGGATCAGGCAGACTTAGAGCATAAAATGGAAATACTGCTGCTATACTGTTTGTTATTAATGATTGTTTTGACAGTTATTCAGTTCTTATTACACTGTGCAGATATTCCATCAGTTTCTTCATCTTGGTCCAGTTATCCGGGTTGAGTGAAGTGCGTAGAGTAAAAACAGTTTGTCCAGCTCCTCCCAGGTCTTCGAACGGCTTCCACCTCTGAAGTGAGTAATCAAACTTTTTCACAGCAGCTATTTGCCATGAAATGGTAGAGTAAACACAGGTGCTACCAGTGATACTAATTAAGGCTCTGTTCCATTCAGGTCAAATGGAGTCAGGGTGCTGCTGTTGTGCATATTGGTTCACTTGAAAGTCTCAGCAACTCTAAGTGGAATGGGACCTTAATTAGTATCATTGGTAACACCTGTGTTTACCCTACTGTTACATATCAATATGGCAGCTGTGAAAAGGTCTGTTGTACTGTAACTCAAGGCATCTGGATGAGTATTGACAATGTTTTGTTCTATACTTAGCCCTATGTCAAAATGTACCTCTTCAGCCTGGCTTTTAATTAAGACTGATTTATAGACTTTATACAGTATACTTTATTTTGTTCACATATTTTATTTTATTTTATTTTATTTTATTTTATTTATATAGCAGTTTTTTTTTTGTTTTTTTCTTACATTATTTTATTGTCCGTCCTGGTCAAACATTAGCTGGCAGGAGGTGTCAGAAAAGTTACCACAGGGATAACTGGCTTGTGGCGGCCAAGCGTTCAATAGCTAATTAGTCCCAGCTGTAGCGTGACTCCTGTCCCTGCTCACGTCCTCTCCTCTGGGGGTCGTCCACAGCAGTGTGTCCAGATAATCTGACTGCCCGTTTGAAAGTTGTTGACTGCATTTGTCCACTGCTGTCAATTCCAAACCCCAACCTTCCTTTTCTAATGCCTACACTTTGTGTCATGGGTGAGTCATGTTTCAGCAAAAAAGCCAAAAAAGCAAAACAAAACAAACAAAAAAACAGACCAAAAAAAAGTAGTTTGAAGGAGTTACCGGCTGCTGTATCTACATGTGCAGCTGTTGCCATAGCAATATCTTATTTATCATATCACTGTGATTATATTTTTTATCCCTCTTATCAATTTGATGTTTTTAGCTTTTTAAATCACCTTTTTCTTTTATCATTGTTGTGGTGTTTTAAATCTAAATTTTATTGTATTTCATTGTAATTTTCATTTTTTAATTTTTAATCTAGTTTTAGTCCACTCACTTTTATTGCAATTATTGTTGTGTGACTTTGAAATTATATATATATATATATATATATATATATTTATGTATTCTTGAGCGCATTCTGTCTTTTTTATTAACTTGTCAGTCATATGAGAACTGCAACAATCTATATGAAAGGTGCTATACAAATAGCAACAATCTCGCAGTGGATTCTTCCTCCCTAGAAATATGGCTTTCATACGTGTTATAGAAACCATAATGCACATCATAAATGTGTAAGGGAGCCATTCCAAACCAGTTCTAAATGGCTTTTCTGCTTGGTAAATGCAGCTAGGATTATCTTAACAAACCATTTTGTACTCTGCAGAGATTTACAGTAGCTTTTCCTTCTCATGTGGAAACTGTATTCTGGGAAGAATATGAAAAACAGAATGGAGAAGAGGTGTACAGATGTTCACGCAATTATGTGATTGCATTTATCTTTATACGAACAATACCCCATATTCACTTTTTTTTTTTCAGAAGTGCAGGTGTTCATCTTTGTGTTTAATTTAGGAGACGTTATTTTCCAGATTGTAGGTAGGCATGCAGGCGGCACAGATTGAGGCGGCAGCCAGTATGACACCAGTTTGGAGGGAGGAGTGGGGGAGCTGAGGGGGAAACACTGAAAATTGAAGTGTCACAAGGATATTAATAGAGACAGGATGTGGCTACCAATAGCCACAGCAAATTGGCTAGCAGGGAAAAACACAACGCCAGCGAGTCCTAAACAGGCTCATCCAATGGAAACGGCAGCCTGGATAGATTGGAAACAGCTGTTGGGATGCGCTCTTTCTCCATCTTTTTTATGCCACCGGAGCAGACAGGCACAATGTGATGTTTTATGACCAAGCACAGCGGAAAAAAAAAAGAAAAGGTAAATTGAAGTATATGTGGCTTTTGTATTGTTGTGCTTCTATTTGTGTAAGTGTTTGGACAGGAATGAGACTGAGGGAGCTTGTACGTCGTTAGTATCAAATAAAGTTTGTGACAAAGCTACAGTATATATTCTTTGAGCCCCATGTGAGGAAAAGCAATTTCAGCTCTTACGGTTTTAGGCAATTTATGCCGAGTGAGAGACGAGAAAACAAGAAAAGTAATATTAAGAAGAAATAGGGAAATGTGGGCAGAGCTATTGTGGAGAAATAAACTTCTGAGTGTCAAAGTGGGAAAAGTAAATCATGATGGTGAGGGGCATAACCAGGGATGGAAGGGATCTTAGAAGAGTAAGAGTAAGTGTAAAATAAGGAGAAGGGGATAGACAAAGACTGAGGAGTAGAAGTATTGATATTTCCAGCATAAACACTCCTCCTAATGGACCTGGAGAGTCGGAGTGGGAGATCGATCAGAAGACAGAAGTCTTGGCAGATGTATGGAAGGAAAATATACCTCTCACCTGCTGTGAGGAGGGTGGAGGAGGGATAGAGGAATGGAGGGAGGAGATTAGGAGATGACCAGACACAGTGGGGATACAGAAAGACGGCTGAGACTGAATCCTAATGCGCAAAATGTATTTTTCATGAGTGTGGAATCAATAGTGATTTGGAGTTTTCTCTTTGTAGCTGGAATGAGCCGAGTCCGAGTGAACGGAATAAGAGAAGAGGAAAGGGAATGGATGAATTGGTGGATGGATGGATAATGGGAAAGATAAATGAGCAGCCAATTAATAGAAGGAAGTTCCTGGAACTGAAGGAGGACAAAGTGGATGATGGATGCTGAGAAAGGAAAAGAAATAGAGATGGGGACGGTGAGGTGCACCTGCAACCGGGGCCACTGCACGAGGTTCTAGGCCCTGTGTGAAGTTGATGTGTGAGGTTCTGCTCGCATGCACACGTGTGAACCATGGACACATGCACATATCCTGGTTCTAAAGTGGTCCCTTATGCAGGCTCTGGGGCTGAGGTATATTCACTTCGATTTTCATCCTGTTTGCGTCAGGCATGAGGCCCTATAGAGGCACGAGGCCCCACCATTTGAGGTCACTCTAGGTCAGTGCTCACTTCTTATGGTTGAAATTCCAATGATTAGGTCAAGCAGCAAATTCTGGCCTTGAAAAACAGAGCTGATGTCGAAGTGCCAAAAACCGCAGCTCCTTAAATAGCCCATAGACCACCAGCTGTACAGGAGGTGAAATTTTAACTCAGCCATTTAAATTATGTGTGACAGGTGTGTACCGTCACAGGTGGATAGCTGCTAGTTAGATGCTTCATTCAGCCTGTCTCAGTGGCACCCTCCCTCCGTCTCTTTTCATTCATTTTTGGATTAGCCTACTGCCAAGATGGCGGTGGCTGAAGCCAATATACCCGAAGCCGGGGACTCCGAAGAGGCGCAAGTGCCACAAAGTGCGAGGATGTGTTAATTCTCACGTGAGCAGAAACCTGGCTGAACACACAAGAAACGCATTTCTCTGCTCTGGTCAACAAGTGATTGTCTGCTCTTTTTAAATCACACATAGAACTGATCTGTATAATAACCTCACGATTTTAAAGCTTTTTATATGTTGCTGGACAAGTGGACATTTATCTGTATGATGATCTGTCTATCTATCTCTCTCGCTCTCTGTTTAAACACAACTGATAAATATGTGGAATAAGTACATTATTCAAAATACAACTACAGACAGCAGTGATACTATTTCTAATAAGAATATAGCAGGTGTTTAGATTTTGATATTTCATCATGTGGGGGAATTGAAAGTCAAGAACAGCAGGGATGAGAAATGAAAACAGTTGGAAATCATAGGATGCATATTTCATCATTTATGAGAGTCTTTATATCATATATAATTTATATAATTTATATAATTTATAGAGGATTATCAGTGTGTTTTCTTGTCCGATTGGCTTATGGAGCACAGACAAAAAAGAAGAGGTGCTGCCACTATCACTACAGATTTTGAGCTGGCATGTTAACATGGGCACTGAGAGGGAGTGGGCAGCTCTTCACGTCACTTCTGCCTCCTGCATGCACGTCCCCAGCACGAGGTTTACAACGGCTCTTCGGAAACCTGTGGGTAATATCATGGAGACTACATCCATGTTTTACGTAATCTGTGGTCAGGATGTGGCTCTGGCACAACAGGAGGAAACGATACAGAGTCCTTATACCTAAACAACAAGGATAGGATCTAATGTAAAGTTTTGAGAACTTAACCTTTTTGTTAAAGGATAGCTTTGGACAATTTGGAGAATGTGCTTCATTTTTTTTTTTTTTTCTTTTTTTTTTGCTAAGATCTTCTCATCTAACTCCTGCCGAGGAAGTGAGGATCAATATATAAGATCCTAAATTTCAAAAGTGAGTACTACAGTCTAAACAGCTATTTGAGCCATAGATGATATATTAAATAAGTTGAAGCTCTATTTAATATATGGTATATGGTTGAAGTTAGTTGTGCTTGTTCCACAACAGAATGGAAATGGAGAACATGCTGGCTGTGGCGAGCAAGAATTTCAACTTTGCCTGTTTCCTTTATCTCTGATGAGATATTTAATGCTCATTTAATGATTTAATACAGTAAATGTATTACATATTTTTCCTTTGAGGACAGGCTGGCATTAAAAGCTGGAACTTCTAAGAAGTTACAGCGTTTCACAGAAAGTGTTTCAGTTCCATTTTTAGCTCATGTTTCCCTCAAACAATTCATGAACATAAACCAAAGTGTATTTTCTCCTATTTTAGTGCATATCTACAGTGAAAACATGAGCGGGGCACACTCAATACTGCGTCTCAACACAAACACTGAAGTTTGTACTCTGCTAACATGCTGATCAGGCTACACCTCGGCGTCAGAGTCAGGGGTTTAGGCTGGACACGTAGAGGTGATGGTTAGTACTTGGGATGGAAAATGAACAGAGGGTATTCATGAGGCTAGAAATACAATAATTTGTGTACGTGTGTGAGATCACTGAGTGCAAAGCATTTATTTAAATTACGTACCGAAGGCGACAAGAAATACCTTATAAATTTTTGTCTTCACCTTGCCAAGTTAACGGTTAGAAAAACAACTAGGAATAGCTTCACACCTGAGTGTTTGTTTCAGTTTATATTGTCTTCACACCTCCACCAAACGCGGAGGAGTAATCGGTGTCCTGCAACGTGTGAATGTGAGATGGTGGGAGCACACTCACACACACACACGCACACACACACACACACACACAAAGCAGTGCTGTTCTTCACATCTGAATCCACACAGCAGCACATTCACTATTACACAGATATGATTCAAAACCAAATGAACAAATCACAAGTGCATGCTGCAGTGCTTACGCTTACATGCTCACACACACACACACACACACACACACACACACACACACACACACACACACACACACACACACAGTACCACCTGTACATACATATGGCTCACACACACACACACATATGACAGACCCAGACAGTCTCTTACTCTTTATGGCGGCACCTGAGCTTGGCTTTAAGTACATATTTCATGCCACATTACCCCCCATGGCAGCAAACGAGGAGAAGAAAGAGGGGCGGAGGGGACTGAGGAATGAAGCGGGGCAGTAAAACGCACGCTCCTTTCTCTGCTGGCTGCATGTCTGCCGCTACATCGCCTTTACCTCTTCTGTCCTTTTTCTTCCCCTCTTATCATTATCCTCCCTTTTCTTCTAGCTTAATATTTTTTAATGGTCGGGAACCAGAATGGGTCACAGACGTGTTACTGCTGGGTCCCCACATGACAAGAGTAGTGATATGTTTTAATGAGCCTGGGACCCGGGGCAGGAGATGAAATTTCTCATTTGGGTCCAACACTGAAAAAGACTACATCTACCTTTAGCTCTCACTCTGTGTCACACTTTAAGTGTTTCACTTCATTTCCTCCATTTCATCAACTCCATCTTGCTCTTTCTATTTTTTTTTTGTAGTTCTTGCTTTCTCTGTTATAAAATACACCAACTCAGTGACTTTACTGTTTTTTTCAAACTAATTACTTACACAGAAGTCCCAAATAGTAATGTAGGTGTACTGTGGATGGTTGTTATAGGTGAGTCCATCTGATCAGGCTAATATGCATAAACTTATCTTAATTTTACATAAGGTTTCTATGGCTCTGTGCCGGGGACAGCTAAGGCTGGAGGCATTATCATCTGTTGTTGGACAACATTTGGTGGTCAAAGGTCAAAGATCAAGGTCACTGCAACCTCATGTCAATCCTCTTCTTGTGAAACGTCCACTTAGACTCGAGGAGGAACTGATTAGAATTTGAAGATCAAAGGTCACCTCACAAAATGTCCCTAAAAGATTACACACCAATGCCTAATGTCAAATGTCTGCTAAAGTTAAAGCACAATCTCTAGAAATTTTATATCACCTTTTTGTAAAAGGCTAAGCACAAATCACATCATTTAGCACGCCTAACGCTGGCCTTCAGAATGACACACCCTAATACTAACTGGTCTCACTCACTGCTGTTCAAAGCACGCCAGTCATCTGTCAGGGCTACGAGGAAGCCTCCACTCTGTTGGAGAAAAATGGAGGACAGAGAGGGAGAGAAAGAGCAAGAGGAGGAGGTGGAGGGGGCAATATTTCTAATGAACTTCTCAGGTTTGGTTGACCACATTCTCAATCATGGCCTAACAATGACCCAAGCTAGATCATTACACCCCGAGAAAGACAATCTAAACACTTATTTACTTACTGGAGGCTTTCTCATTTTACTGTATAGGGAACATTTGTGTTTCAGAACTCCAACACTGCAGTTCAATGAAGGTTTACAGTACGACTCTGGGAAGCTGGGTTGTGAGTTACTGTAAACCCAACTGAAGCTCATTGGATACGTACAGTTGTGGATTGTATTCTATGATGAGTGTGTCAGTGTAATATGATATATTCACAGTATTATAGTAAAAATTTAAAAAAGGAGAAAAAGGCAACAATTTCTACACAGTTTTATACATTTAAATATGTGACATGGCCTCTAGAAGCCAAAACACAGTATTTTGATGGCAGTGTTTCATATTCTTCATGCTTGTGTTTATATTGATGCTATATAATATAATTATATTTTAGGAGAAAAACTTTAATAACCTATCTTTCATTAAATTCCTTCAGTATTGACTTATATGAATCTGGCCAGACACGGATGTGGAGCTCAACTTGACTGGTTGGCAGAGGCGTACAGCCACAAGGCGATAATTCTACTTTTATATTAACATTTAACTTGCCTTTTGTGGGGTTCAGTGGACCGAAGCCATGCTGAGAAAATACTTCCCACAACGTGACACCCTCAGACCTCTTCAGAGTCAGGCAAGAGCGCTAAGGTCTGTAGACTTCTTGGTGTGCACCACATGTGTTTGTCTGCTTGCAGAGAGAGGGCAGAGTCCTCTGACCATATGGCTTTATTTCACTGTTCAGTAAACCACTGCCTGTGTGCTTTTTACCCATTCACTTGTTTTAAAGGTTTGAAGGACTGTGGCCTGACCGTATATGCGTCTTGCATACTAAATCAGTGCAAAGATGCTTGAGGAGTATGCAGAGTTTATGCACACAAGCTCACAGTCAGTGATGTGGAGTGCAGTGTGCACACTGTGTATTTTAATGGTTTCAAGTTAAAAACAGGGTTGAGGTTGGAGGTAAACACCATCAGTGATGTGTTTAGGGATTGTAGCACCCAATAATGTAATAATTTACTGAAAATGTAATAATGCCTGAAAATGTAATAAAATTTGCACTTAACTCAATCGAAAATGTAATAAAACCCAATAATGTAATAACTTGACCAATAATGTAATAAAATATTCTGACTGATATTGTAATAACATTTTTACCGATAATGTAATACCTTATTACATTATTGGAGATTTATTACATTTTCAGGTGGGTCTTTTTTTTTAAAAAAATTATAATGTAAAACTTGACAGATAATGTAATATAGAGGTCTATATTTTGTGTTTTAAGACTGTTAAATACACAGACTTTGAAACAAGAGAATAACTATTGCTTCCCTAAACATACTTCGCTCTCCACAGTTTTCCAACGAATCACTATCTCGTGAAAACAACCACAAACCAACAAAACAAATTTAAGTAACACTTCATTTGACGAGGGTATGCATAAGTATTCGTAACACCAACACATTATTTAAAATTTGACATAAATATATCCTCTCATAAATGGTTATTATATCACTTTGAATGACGGGGCGGCATGGCTCAGTGGGTAGAGTGGCCGTCTTGTAACCGTTGCTGGTTTGATCCTGGCCTGCAGAGGTCATGTTGAGGTGTCCCTGAGCAAGACACCGAACCCCTAACCGCTCCTGATTAGTCGTGGTTAATGTCTTGCATGGCAGCTCTTCCGCCATCAGTGTGTGACTGGGTGAATGTGATGTATAATGTAAAGTGCTTTGGGTATCGTTTCAGGTATAGTAAAGCACTATATAAATACGGACCATTTACCATCTTCCTCTAGCCTATGTCAAGTGATAGTGGTCAGCTGACATACCGTGAGATTTAGTAAGTAAGTACAGTACAGGTACAGTACAGTAAGTACAGGTTTAATAAAAATGTTCAGCATAAAAATGACAAAACATAATGACAACTGACTTGGTTATTTCTTGGGGTTTATATATATTTTTGGGGTTTACATATATATATATATATATATATATATATGTATGTATGTATGTATGTGGGTCCTTTGATGGAAACACCCTGTTAAATGACTGTTTCAGGATTGGTTATATGTTATATGTTATAGGCTATTATATTCACTCAGATATATCTGAGCTGGAATTCTGGTCACCAAAGGAGGTAAGTCCATCACACACTCAGCAGGACCAGGATGTCCCTGAGTATCTGCATGTGCATATAGCTGTATGGTATAGCTCTGCAAGGTCATTCTGCTGTTTCAAATCCAGTGTAGGCTATATAACAGTCTTGGATTCTCAAAACACAGAAGAACTCTATATTACATTATCTGTCAAGTTTTACATGATCATTTTTTTTAAAAAAAAAAGACCCACCTGAAAATGTAATAAATCTCCAATAATGTAATAAGGTATTACATTATCGGTAAAAATGTTATTACAATATCAGTCAGAATATTTTATTACATTATTGGTCAAGTTATTACATTATTGGGTTTTATTACATTTTCGATTGAGTTAAGTGCAAATTTTATTACATTTTCAGGCATTATTACATTTTCAGTAAATTATTAAATTATTGGGTGCTACAGGAATGTTAAAGGACCAGTGTGTACAATTTAGTGGCATCCAGGGTTGAGATTGCGCATTTCAAACACCTCGTCTCATTATCCACTTTCAAGCGTGTAGGTACATCTACTGTAGCTGTGAAAATGTGAAGGACCATATCCAGAGCCACTATACTATAGAAACATGGTGATGCAACATGGCAGACTCTGAGGAAAAGGATCCATGCCCTCTGTAAACGGCTCAGTCTAAGGTAATGAAAACACAATTCTTATTTTCAGGTGATTATACACTAATTAAAACATACTCATGAATATTATATTCCATTTCTGCCTTATTCTGCCAATAAACTCTTGGAAATCTTACACACTGGACCTTTAACCAATACAATAGAGCAGATAAATAAACTATTTAAATAAAGTAATAGTCGAATGTCATTATTTCTTCCTTTTAAAAGATGTACATTTTGAATTTTGCTTCAGAAACCTTTAACCACTACAGGCACATTGGTGTTTCAGCAAAAAAACAAAAAAGAAGATAAGTTAATATACAAAGAAAGAAAGAAAGAATGGACAGATAATACTTTGACTTTTTGTAACTTAGAAACCTCATGTCCATATTTAATAATTTGCCAAGAAATGTTCATTTTGTCAATCTACATTAGTGCATTAATGGATGAAATAGGTTTAAGGTTTAAACCTGCTAGCTGTGTAATTCTCTCCGTGTCTGTGTTGGCTCTCTGTGTTGCTCCTGTTTCCTCCCACACTCCAAACACATGCAGGTTAACAGGTTCACTGGTGACTCTAACTTGCCTGTAGGTGTGAGTGTGAGGAGTCCTGTGATGAACTGGCAAGCTGTCCAAGGTGTACCAGGCCTCTCCTCCAGTGTCAGCTGGGACTGACTCTAGCCCCTTGTGACCCTGCAAAGGAAAAGCAGTTATAAACAGTATAAGGGCTGGATTATATTTTTGCATGCAGGATGCTGGAGGTTGGAAGAATGAGCGACAGTGTGTGGGCTACAGCTGTGCAGCAATATCTTAAAAAAACAAAAACAAAACATTAATATAACATTAATCAAAATTAAACTGAAATGTATAAAAAAATGAGGTCCAAGAAAAGTCAAATAACACTATCGGTTGGGTGCTGCCTGAGGCTAATGAAGAAGTATCCGGAGGACTCTGGCTGTAACTGTCTTTAGTTAGATAGGTTGCCGTGGTCTGTCTCGTTGAAGGCATTGGGAAGGTGATATGCATGACTGCTCAGCCTTTCCCATAAAACATTTAACGAGACTATAAGCTTGAACCTCAGTAACCTTTACGGTGACCTCTCACTGTCTGATGAAGCTCATAAAATAAAGTTTTAAAACAGGACGCATGTAAATGTTCACTTCCACACGGACACACGTGTGTGCTGAGGCAATCACACTATTAAAAAAGAGAGGAGAGTGAGGAACACATAGGGTTATATGTCTTAAAGTTCCTATGAAGTCAAAACTGATGTCCAAGTGTTTTTATCACATATATCTTACACTATACATCACCTACATACCAGTATCTTGTCAAAAAATGACCAAAAATGTATTTTGTTGGTATTCTCAGGTATCACTAACGGTATTTGAAAATACTTCCTGGAAGCCGATAAAAAATGTAATGACTTATCCTGAACTCTGAGGTGTGTACTAAATTTGTGTTCGACCAAATGCGTTCTGTCTTCAGGCCCCAACTCATGGTCAGAGGTAAAAACGCTTTGCGCTGGCTGTCCCATTATTGTTTTCCTATGGAGAGAGTGGTGGTGCCCAGCCAAGATGCCGCTTGGATCTGTCGCTGACCACTGCGGTCAAAGTTCAAATTATGTGAACTTTGTCCTTGTTTGCCGCTGACCTTTCAAAGCGCAACCAATGAGATAACAGCTGTATGTGACGGCGCAGGCAGAAGAGACCGCAGATGTGTGAGAGTGACACAAGCAGAGGAGGGAGAAGCTGATGTTTGAGTCTTGATGGAATTTGTAGAGGACCTGCAGACCCAAACAACAGACTATGATCTTGCTAGTAAACATAATGTCTGGCAAAATGTGAAGAGTCAGGTCGGGCTTTTAGATTTGTGAATCATATAGTTTATAAATGTAGCTAAATCCAGAGCTAAAGGTAGCTCAGCCGTTTGTATACCAGGCAGACAGGATGAGCTTTGTCTCTCTGTGCCCTACCTTGCGGTGAGCCCAGGTCAAATTTCTTATCATGTGACGGCCTCTTTATGATGCTGCTGAAATGTAATCCCTGACAAATCCCTCCCTAGCTGCCTGTTTTTACAGGAAAAACATAATATGTGTAATCAATAAGCACTCTGCTAACCCTTTCATGGGGACTTAAAATGTCACTGGGGACAGCTGTATACTCCTTTTTACTGGTCATAACTAAAGACCTTTATTAATGACGAATAATTTATTCAATGTGAACAAGGTCAAATGTACAACAGTTAGTATGGATCCAAGCATGTTGTTAGCATACTGTTCTGACTGTGACCTCGAGGTCTAATTTCAATCAGTGCAGTGGATCAATAGCTGAATATGAAGCTGCATAATATGTGGCTGCTGCATAAATGTTGCCACAGTCATTGTTCCTGATCTATGTCTGCTGTCTTTAAAGTTTCCTGCTATGTAAATAATGACCATGCAAAACTACTCAGAAGTGTGTAAAGCATCTAAAGTTAGTTCCACCTCAACCGATTAACATTAGTACACTGACAGACATTCTGACAAACATACTGTTTTTATACTTCACATTTACATTTTGCTGATTACACTTTCTGGCGTTCTTGAAGAGATGTCTGGAGTATCAGCACAGAAGCTAACCAATGCACTGCTGTGGATGTGATCCAGATCTGAAACTGAAACCGTATATCCATCTATACTTTCTCCAAAGCTACCAAACTCCTTTAACAAAAAAACATAAATAATAATAATAATAATAATAATTTCACCTGGCAGAACACGTCAGCTGCTCATCTTGTGCTGCCTCTTCAGTTAGTTTGTGTGTGTTTGGGCACGTTACATCTGTGCCACAGTTTTGATCCGTCCTCCACATGGCATCACCAGCAGCGTTTCCGAAGTGTTTCAGCAGTGGAGTGTTTCACCTGCCTGATTATGCTGATTAAATTGATTTGTTCACTTTCCTTGTTTTTTGTGTAAAAAGTTTCTTTTTAGTCTGTTTTTATGATAGTGAGTCTGCTTGGGGTCTTTTATTTTGAAAACTGACTGTATTTACTATGTTTCTTCTGTGTCTGACTTCCTACCCACTTGATCTGGAGTGTGACGCTGCTTTTGGGACACTCTACAACGCTACAAGTGGCATGACAAGCATTGATGAACGCGGCACAGCCAAAACATGATGCTGCCGTGCCTGTTGGAATCAAACCTTGTCTGTGTTTTTGGATTCACTAAAGTCATAAAATAACACAGACAACTTAAACAATGAGGGCAGTGGTAGACTGGTGGCTTTGAGGAGTGCGATATAACAGCTTCAGTTCCCCATCAGGAAAGTCTGACAGCAAAGTGAAGTAGCTAAACTTTTCTAAATGCTGTGTACTTAAACTGATTCTGTTTTTATTTAGGTGGACCTTTTACTTGAGTAGCAAAGATATGGTTTTGCTGCTGCCACCATCCACAACAGTACAATGCTAAGCTTCCATGCTGGGCATGCAGACTGCCATCTACTGTAGGTACCTCATACAACCCTGCTTCACAAAATACCAACTATCCCTTTAAGTGAAATTTTTGAATGCAGGGCTTTAACTTGAGTATTTCTATAGTTTCATGACTTTTACTTAAGTAAATGATTTGAATATTCCTTCCACTTTTGGCAGTCATAGTTCTCATTTTAACCATCCAGTTATCACCAATGTCATATACTCCTGTACATACATGTGTTTTTTTCCATATAGAATGATTCCTGTTTGTCTTTCTTGTAAGTACAATTGTGAGCATTAATGTGCTTTTTATTGTAAGAAGTAATTTGGGCATCGGGTTAGAACCGCTAGGCTACAAGACTGAAAGGGTGGTACTTTTTTCCCCCTCCTTTCTGTAATTATTCTGCACCCAGAAGCTCACATTTCTTATTCAGTTCATATATAACCATCAGTGTTAAGATGTCATGCATTTCCCCATTCATTACAGCAGTTCGTAAGTTCATCCACACATCAATAAAACACCTCCTTCCATCCCTGTCTATACTTCCTGTGTGCTTAGATGTAACCGAAATGCCTCAGGATTATGTAAGAACACGATTCTATGATGTGTTTGAGACCAGCAAAGAAGCAGCAACATGTTGATTAAACGGGCACATAAAAGCTTTGATGCAAACCCACAATTTACAAAATGAGCAAAACTGTGCGTGTAAAAGTCCTGTTTATGTGCATGCGTGCACCGAGAATATTTACTAGCCTCGACAACTATTGGTGTTGATGTTCGAGAACCTTTCATGTCAAACTTTGATGATTTGTGCGTTTCATATCAGTCACACACTTCTCTTTATATACACATGTTGTTGATTTTTGCTAACTTTTTATGAAATCTGTAAACAACCATGTCAGTTCAGCTCATGTATGTCATCATCAGACCTAAAACAGGGCCGTATAACTTTCGTTCCCCTGCTCCGACACTTCTTTTTGTGTGTCCCTGTGGCCTTTGCTGTTGCAGTGGATGGTGAATTATCTCCAGGCTGTTGGTGTGTTATGACCTGTCAGTGTAACGGGTCAGCCTTACTGGGAGAGGAAGAAACACAGCCTGAAAATACAGACAAATTTCCCCTGTGATGGAGGCTCAGACACAGTGTGGGTTAAAGCAGCCTTTCATCTGTGCATGGTTTCCTGAGCTTTTTGTCTTTTTGGTCAAAAGAGACAATTCTGATCATCTTACAAAGCTCAAAAGTATTATTTTACATATCTATATTATGTGCTAAACCAAAGCAGTGAGATTATTTTTTTGCCTGTCAGCTGCAGAACACAAGATACTGACGAGATTAATGTATCGACTCTGTGTGTGCATCATTAAAAAAGAAGAAATAACCTTTTTTTGCAAAGCACTTAAAGGCTGTATTGATTTATTTTGTGGCCAATTAGGCTATTGTTGTGCGCCGCATACTCATATTCATTATATTGCATTTTAAAGAGGCAAAATAAATAAATATGTTCTGTTTCTCCAGAATGCTCATTAACGATTATATGCAATGTTGTTATTAATATGAAAACATCCTGCATCCGCTCATAAAGATTTCAGTAAAGCTGTGTTCCACTTTTTATCACAGTATAACAAGTCTACAGGGGAGATAGAATAATTTATTGTATAGACCTCTGTTATTTTTGGTTTAATTGAATGAGGGGCATTTTTCAAAATGTGAAACAATTAAACTGACCACACTGCAAATCCAGCTCTGAGTGTTATCGCACCCCTCATGCAGCTGCCTCAGTATTATTTTCGGAGGAGCGAAAATGAGCTAAATGAAAAAGAATTTGAGGAACGAAATATTGATTTTGGTCTACTGTGACACATTGGGAGTGCTATTAAACTGCTTTCATTTTGTCGACAAAACAAAAATATCTTTCTTTTATTCTTGTACTGGATGTCTTTTTTCAGACTCGGTGTAAACACCAGAGACGCTGCGCTGATCTCATCTACATAACAGCATTGGGGTTTTTTGTGTGTTGTGAACAGAGATGGGCACAAATACATCAAAAGGTTGCCACAAATAACAAATATGTGCTCATTATTAAATATATTTAAAATAAATTACAAAATACTGCTAAGGGAAATTTATTTCAATTTCCCATGCCGTTCCTAGACAGAGATTTAGTTTACCTGTTTCACATTTATTAGAATTAAAATTAATGCTCAATATTTGCCGAATGAGTGAGCGTCTGTGTCTGTTTAATGGTTAAACAAAGCAATATGTTAATGGTGTCTGGCTGGCAGTAAAACAGGCAGTCGCTCAACTCCAACTCCAGAGTGTGTATTTTAGCAGTCTAAGGCCCCAACTTACTATTTGGACTACAGTACTCATTTCTGGACACGCAGTCAGTACATATTGTCATTTGAAAATACAAATATCCGTTCTATACAAACAGATGTTATCACAATTAAGATGACCTTAAAATGGGTCTGTCCTTAACCTTCCTACACTGAAAAGACAAGCTCTGCAAATTTCCCACATCATAAATTTGAAGAATTCAATCCAAGATATTCTATCTTGGAGGTGGGAGGGTGCGAACTGAGGAGTGCACACAAGATGGTTTCAGCCTGTCCTCACCGGAGAAAAAAAAACCCCCGGCTGTTGGCTACAACCTGTGGCTGTCGTAATTATGACAGGAGCAGTACAAAGAGTGAGAAAGCCCACACAGGGAGAGATGGATTAGTTTTAGTTTCTCTTGTGAAACCAGTAGTCAACTTATACTTACTTTACTTCTTTTACTTTTACTTTAGACTTCTCTTAAACCTAAACCTAACCAAGTGGTTTTGGTGCCTCTACCCAAACTGCAATGCTTTTACAACATTAACTGTGTGTTTAATATTACATGTACTTCCAGTATGTCAGCAGTCATATTTGTGTCTTTAGGGGTAATTGGCAAACAACCTATTCATTCTTTAGGTATGAGGACTTGCTGGTAGTTCTTAACTAGAGCAAATGTTTCTAGCTGTGACCAGCAGCTCTATAGGTCACTGTATTGGTGACTCATGTCCTGTCCCCTACAATCTAAACACACCCTTTCCACAACTTGTGAACCATTCCTCACAGACTTGCGCTGAAAGCATCACTGGTCTCTGCAGAGTTCCAGTTTCAATGGTGCCAGTTAGCACCACCGCCTGTACTGAAGCCATGCCCATTTCATGACCCATTGCTTGTTTGTTTTAGGCACTTGTGGGAGTCATTCATTGGACAAAGCAGAGTTAATTTTTCATTGTTGACAGTTTGCCTCGCCCCCTACACTTAAGCCACTCCCCTTTCATAACTCATGAAGAGTTAAATTTTCCCACTGGTGTGACTTAGTGGCACTCCTTAAACTTTAAGAAGTGTATGTCTGTATGTGTGAATGCAGGCACATGAGGATGTGTGCACGTGTATGTTGCAATAGCTGGTTGCAGCTGTATTTTAGTTAGTGGTGGGACTCGATTAAAAAAATTAATCTAATTAATTAGAGGCTTTGTGATTAAGTAATCTCAATCTTGATCACATTTTAATGGCATAACAATATCTGCCACAAGAAGCAATATTTTTCAATTCTGTCTGTCTTTATGATCTCGAGTCTGCACGGGGTCTTTTATTTTGAAAATCAACCGGATTCTCCCCTGTTTTCCATGCCTGACTTCCTACCTGTTCGACCTGCTCTGTGCCAATTGACGCGCCATCCGTCAAAAATAGACTCGCTGCGTATTCTCTGCAGAGCGGAGCGCTGAGCCGCTTCTGGGACGCTGCTGAGACGCGCCGCAGCACTTCTGGTATAAATTACAGCATTGACTGGAATGGCAGCGTATCTCTCCGAGTGCAGCCAGAGTGCTGATTAGGGGTCACTGTGATTGGCGGACCAGGAACTCATGCACTGACAAACGTTCAGTGTTGTCTGGAGTGCACATTGCGATTAAATGCGTTAATTCTTTTTGACACTTTTTTTTGTAATTAATTAATCATAATTAATGTGTTAAAGTCCAACCCCTAATTTTAATGTTACACAGTAAAGCTCATCGTAGGATTGCAACATATTTAATATCCTGTCTGTGATTCCAGCTCACTATTTGGACTGCAGCACTCATTTTTGGATGCCCAGTTGTTACATATTTCGTTTTTAACACTGTGTCATTAAATTTGGTTGCCCTTCTAATAGTCTCAGTAGGTTAAATATTTGTAAAACCCTCTATACAGATGTAATGGGTGACCAATAGCAATAGCAAATAATGACCAGTTGAGGTTTCCATCTGACAATATTTTCAATAAAGTATTAAATAGTATTAAGTATTTCAAATACACAATCACAGTCCCTTATATCATTTTGTCACAAACTGCATCTTATTTTTTCTGCCCACCAAATGAGAAAATTGTCAGAAGTAATAAAATATATAATTTGAACACCTTTGATTGAAATGGTGACCATTTCTGTGCTATAAAAAGCCTTTCTCTTCAGTTTGGATGTATGATAATGGTTTGTATCTTTCAGCTAGAAACAGGCCTCGCTGTAGACACTGGTTTGTGTGTGTAGGAGAGACTGAGCTCTAATGATTAGTGGAAACCTTGACCTGCACACTCAGCTTCTGCTTTTCATCTGCTCTCTACACGGCGTGGTTGTTCCTGTCGTCCGGCAGGTATGCCACCCTTTCTCTCTGTCTCCTCTTCTTGTCTCTCCCACCTTTGTGTCTGCCCCATCACCATGACTATATATAACCATTCACTCTCTTCGACTCTGTCTCGCGGTCTCATCCTGTCTCTTTCCTACAATTCATCTGTTTGTCACTCTTCCTCTCCTCTCTCTGTCTCCCTGTTTCAGTTTCTCTTTGCCATTTCTGTGTGTATTGCTCAATCTGTCCTTCCTAATCACCCCCATCCATCGCTCTCTGTCTCTTTCTCAAGTGTAGACCGAATTCCCCTCTCCTTTTCTCCAGCAGCAGGTCATTAACTTCCATCCCAGGCTTCTGAAAGATTTTGTGCAGTAATGGGCTCTGTTCAGCGTGCCAGAATCAGCTGCAGAGATGTGTAAAGTAATTACTACTGAAATATCCATCCCACTGTTGACTCCTTTGAGAAAACTTATTAGTTCCCCCTTTTGTTTCTGATTTATTTTGGAAGCCGACTATTATTTCACACTCTTAATATTGTTGAAAATGTTGTGTTCTTCCTGTTCTTTACAAGTTATTGTTTCCCCCTTCTCATATATTTTTTTAAGAAAAAACGAGTAAGAACTTACAATCATGTAGTCCTTTTTTTTCGGAGAGCTGATGATACATTATAGTACGCAGGTCTCCTGTTCACCATGTTACATTGATTCAGGGCCAATTACTTAAAACTTTAATAAATAATAAGAACAGTGTGCTCTTTAACAAGATGATGGAAGAGCAGCAAGACTAAAAAGAAAGATTTACAATGTATTTTAAGGTGTGCCTGTGTAAAAGAAAAAAGAAAAGAAGGGGAGAAGGAAGTGGAAATTTACACACATGGCCACTGGAACTGATTTATCATTGGCGGCTGACCGCTGTCACGCAGGTAATTGCATCTGTGATTTAAGGTGTGGGAGAAGCTGGTGTAAAATTTGCTGCACTTTTGTAGGCATAGCAATTGTTTCTATTCATAGCAGACATTGTTAGCATGGTAGAGTCAGGGTTGCCAACACCATCTGACAGCAATCCAAGAGATTCTTCTGGGGGTGGAGGGGGTAGTTGTCAAATATATACATTGCTGTTTTAGTACATCAGGCAGAGAAGACAGAAAGAGGGAGATCTGAGATCAACATTTTAGTAATTGCTATGGTACCATGACACCGAAAAGCACCTTAGTGACAGGAAAAGATTCTGAGGCAAATTAAAAGATGCAGAATTTAAGTTGCACTGCAGAACCAAAACAAAAGCAAAAATACAAGCTGGAATTACATAATTTTTCTTCTCTTAGGCTTTCCAGTCATGCACGAGACATGTCTCACATTGTCCAGTGTTAGGACTTAATTCGGTTTGCCTTCAAATTAACTAATCTGCAGATGCACTTATTTACATAATCCGTGTTAGTAAATAAAATGTGGTGAAGCAAAAATTTTGCAGTCCTGAAGGTAATTTGTGCTGAGTTTAGTAATATCAAACCACAAACAACTCTTTCCTATCACTTTACCAACTCATGGGTGCCACAGGAGATTTTATAGCACTGCATCTCATTGATAACGTACATTTATGTATTTAAAGCAGTGCTTATGTGAAAGGAGCAATATCTAACAATTGCACACCCAAAAATGATTCTAGCAGCCCAAATAACGAGCCAGATGGTACATTGAATAGGCTGAAATTCTATTTAATATACAATGTATTGTTGAAGCGAGTTGTTTTCCCCAACCCTGCAGACGAGGACAACATTGTAATTTGACAATAGAAGTGATAACAAGTCCTACACTATACGTTGATACATCAATCTGTCAACGTAAAACAAACTTTGTTCTCCTGAAAATAAAAGCCCACTGCGCTGAAACTGCACACTCTGGAGTTGGAGTTAAGTGACTGTCTGTCATACTGCCAGACAAACCCTGTTAACATGTTGGTCAGTTTAACATTTAGATACATCTACTGCTCCTGAGAGATTATTAATGATTTCTCATGAATCATAAACAGACATGTACTCATTTGGCGAACATTCGGCATTTATTTTAATTCTAATAAAGGCTAGATAGACAAAGAAACACACAAGTAAGGGACCAGAATAGAACTTACAAAGGAGGACACTGCAACTGTAGTGTTATTGTCAGAGAAGTGAGCATTTCGAATTAGCAGGTTTCCTTCATCTCTGATGACATATCCTGATCTTTTCATGATGTATTTCAGTCAATATATTGCAGTTTTCTCCTTTAAAGGCACAAGCAGTGACCCAAATTTTACACAATGGTCTGCGTGAATTCTCAATTCTGATTGGCTGCAGGGTGTCAATTAAATCCTGATAATGGACACAAATAAGTAGTTCCAGTGAAACATCTGTTGACTGCTCTAAATTAATAGGCTGGCTACGTCGCATCGGCCTCTGTCTAAAATGGATAATAACAGGGATGAAATCAAAGCCTCCGTTTGCAATTTATTGCAACACTTTAACAAGCGAAAGGATGGTGACTGTAATACACAAGCTGCAAGAAGTCCTTTTAAGATGGTAATTATTGTTCCAGATATTAGTTAAACCTGCAGATGTTAACAAGGAAACAGAGGTATAGCTTGTGAATTTTTTTAAAATTTGATTCCAAAACACATAAAAAAAAAAATAAATCAATCAATGTTCTTAGATTTGTTTCTTTGCCCACTGAACATGGTATAAGAAGGACAGAGCAGGACACCTCTGCAATGGACCCCTCGTCAGCCATTATCCTTACTTGAAACTAATACAAGGACTTTTTCAGTGGTAATGAAACAGTTTAAATTTAATATTGATGCATCTATGTGACCTACATAAGCAAACAAAGATCATCAGTGAGAAAATTGGCTGTTTCTTTATAGGTAATCCTGATGCCTGTCACTGGGTCGGATTATCCTTGAAATCAGATGAAACAAGCCTTTATTTGAGGTCTTACAGTGAAAAAACTACTGCTTTTGTCCACAGGGGCCTCCAAAATGTACAAAATATGAAAAGTTCCTTGTAGTAACCTTATCAGAAGGGTGGCTTAACCAGCAAAAGTTTGAAACAGGTTGGAACAGCGGGTCCACATTTTGATTCATGATAACTTTGGGAACATCATCTATATGAAAAATATTCAATGACCTAATAGAACTGTGAAAAAGCTACTTGCTCTAAAGGCCTCGGGAGTTTTGTCCGTCCACACAGGATATTAATGGCTGCCAAGTCAACATAACAGTCTCACTTAACCTTTTCAGTTTTATTAAGTCTTAAAAATCACATCATGGCTTCAGGCCTGCATGTGGGTGGTAAGGGACAGCAGTCCCTCCTTCTGAGAAGGACAGCATGACATACAGCCACTGGCAGTGAGTATTTTGTAAATTGTGTACCAAAGTCAATCAGACCAAATGCCCATGTAAACAATAAGAAGACATACTTTATTAATCTACCTAAAGGGGATTTCAGTTTTCATTTCATTGTTAATTATAAACATCTTCACAGCCTGCCTGATATACACACGTGCACAGGACCCACAGACATTCAGTTAGTTGGGTTAGGGTTGGGGTTAGAGTGTTAGAGTGATGGCTGCTGCTTATATATAGCCAGACACAGTTAGAGGTTCGGTGCCTTGCTCAGGGGCATTTCGGCACCTCTCTGTGCTACCAGCTCACACTCCATACCATGATCCAAGCAGGACTTGAACCAGCCACCCTCTGGTAGGGGGCAGCAGCTCAGTTTTCACTTGGCTTGGGAACCAAAGACTAAAAAGATGGTACATCTTTTTCTTAACCACCAATTTATTGTAATATTTGTGCATGTGTTTTATTTTATTTAAAATACTTGTGTTGGGCATGTGTCCAAAGAAAAGTACAGCACTTCAAAGATGACACAGCGTAGCTTGCTGGCTGTAGTATCACATTTGATACCGTATCAACTTTCTCTTTAAGAAGAATTTTCAAATGTAAATAACAGTTGTCAGGGTATAAAAGGATTCAAGGATTCAAGGTACTTTATTGTCATACCAGCTCACCTTTACAGTTTATGGTACGAAATTGGTACTTGGGTCTGGGATTGAGCCATAAATAATTAAAAAAACAAAGTATTTAAAGAGCGCAAGTAAGGCAAAAGAAGAATATACACAAGGCAATATACAAGTAAGGCAAATATACAAGTAAGACTCTAATAGGTACAAGGATTAAAGAGGCTGAGATCAGCACTGCTAATGCTAGGTCTAAGAGAAGCACACATGAGCAAGTATTTAAAGAGCACATGTTTAGTAAAGTGAGTTAGTGCGGTATGATCTTTTGATCTTTACTTATAAAGGTTAGATCATCTAACAATGGCAAAGCCATCAGTGCAAAAAATAAAAAAATCTAACCGGATCATGGCCTAAAAATCTAAAGTCAATTTGACTCTTCGAATCATAACACCCTTATTTATATATATTATTAAGTCATGCATGATTACTAATTTGCAATAGTGTTTGTAAGTCAGTGACTTCAGTTTTATGATTCATGACATGATTCTCAGCAGTTTCACCCCTTACTACCCAAATGTCAATGCCGTTATAAACCAGTTCAATATATATAGTGAATAATTTCTCATTAGTGTCATATAAGAAGAATCTTCTTTTCAGATTTCCGTGGTATTAAATGCTGGTTGGCATATTTCCGTGTATTTTTGACATTTGACGTATGAAGGATCAGTGGTTTTACTTCTCAGGGTCATTTCCCATTATGGCGGTATCTGCTTTCAGGGCAGGAATGCGGGATGATATAGAGCTAGTTAGCGCTCGTCTATACGTCAATAGAGAGCACTGGCTCCCTGCGACTCAGCATACTCAATTGACCTTCTCTCTTTCACTTCTTAGCAGTTTGCTTACCTTTTTTTCCCCCTCCTTTTTTTCATAAACCATTTTTCTCGTCTGTTCAACTGGGTATTAATTATGCCTGCTGTTGTAAATTCAGTCTGTTCAGCGCAGGATCAGGGCTGAGAGGCACAGTCACACACACAAGGCCATTCAGTTGAGACTGCAGCAAAACGAAGAATGAACCCTGCTCCTCAACGTACAGTATTTCCTCCTCAGGCTTTTTAATGAGAGGACCAGAGAAGATGGTGCTCGATATTCTACCTCTTAACTGTCTGTCTGTCTGTCTGTCTGTCTGTTTTCCTCTGTGTCATGGTCAGCCTCACACTTTGGTTCTCTTAAATTTCCACCATTAAAACCTTTTTATTATCCTTGTTAATCCCTCTCGCACATGTCCAGTGTAGGCTGTAAGATGGAATTGAACAGATCTGTTCACCGACTCTCCTTTCTTCTGCGATGCCGTTCCTTGCATGCCCTTTGAAAGAGCCGAATTAGCTTTCCCCTGTAGCAGCAATGAGTCTGGCTCTTGTCCCTTTCAGTCTCTCTTTCTACCGTCAAATAACCCACTTTGCTGCTCAGCACTGATATGATTACGTTCCTTTTCAGCTGGATTTAACACTGAAGTCAGGGTACGTCGCTCTGGTAAGACTGTGAAAGGAATTCTGGGAACATGGACAGTCACATTTCCTGTTCAGCGCAGACAATAAAAGAATATAAAAAGACAAAAGTACAATCAAAGACAGAATTAAAAGTGACAACCGAGGGGTCTACGCAGTAAAGAGAAATAGGAACAGAACTGAAATCTACATGACGGGATGTGAATGACAAGAGGGATGAGCCAGGGTAGAGTTGGATGAGTTCAGTTTAATTTTTACTGCTGTAGTTAGTATTTTCCTCTCGAAGAAAGTTTAAACGCTGCTTTAGGCGACTTTAGCAAAATGAGGGAAAAAAGTGTAAGTGAAAGTAAAAACTGTATAACAACTTTCTGAGGAGGGGAAAGAGAGCCATAGAGAGAGAATAGTTAAGAATCACAGTAAAGTTCACTTTTCACAACACAAACTAAAAGAACAGTAATGCAGTGAAGAATATTTTTCTCATGAGAAACCAGCACTTCCTCATACCTAACTGACAGAAAAGGTTGATTGCGAACAACTCCCTAAAAGACATACATGACCACGCAGTGGAGAGTACCAACGACAACCGTACCGTTATGTTACGTACATCCTCAATTCCAAAAAAGTTGTGACACTGTGTAAACTGTAAACAAATGCATAATGCTTTGAATGCTGATTTACAAATCCTTTAATCAATTGAATACTGTACAAAGACAAGATATTGAATGTTCAAAGTAATAAACTTCACACATATACACACACATATACACTGGATTGATTCTGTAAAGCAACAGTAAATATGTGTTCTGACTTTTATTACCATTGATTTTAACGTGTTTTTAACTGCTCAGCCAAAATCGAATGATTAAAAAAACCTCCAAGTATATAAAATTAGGTTTCAAAATCATGAAAAATGAGCAGTTTTCTCTGCTCTGAGATGCTGGAGGCATCTCTCAATGTCAGCCACCACTGCTACCTGAAAACAAGCTGAAACATGGACGCTCCAGCAAGAGCTGAAGTGAACTTAAGGTATGATCATAACTGACCATTAGGGATGGTGAAGGGTGGTGGAGGTGGTGTCGTTCATGTGTCGGTTCGTGGGATTTATATAGTGTTGAGGTCCATCTCAGATGAGCTCAGGCAAGTCCGCAACACTTCTGCATGTTGTAAATATATGGCTTTGACTTGGCACAGCAGAAGCTTAACTAGTGTTTGTAGGTGCAACAACAAACTGTTGACTGGCAACGGGTTTCCAAAGTGTTCACAAGAAGATGTAGTATCCTTTATACAATTACATGGGTTTTAAATTGAATTTTTAATGCAGTACCGCCCCAGGTGTCCAAGGTCATGGACATTCATCGTTGGGTTTCAGCCTTGGCCCTTATGTGCAGAGATTCTCTGAATCTTTTAATGATATTATACACTACATGTTCTTTGTTTTTTTCCCCATTTTTATGCATATTTAACATTTTTTGCTATACGGTGGTACTTGTTAATTAGCCTTCCACACTTCATGCCTCTGCAATTGCCCTCTAGGCCAAATACAGTGCTTTGAATTGAGTTGAGTTGACTTCTGGTTTCACATGGGACTTGGACCGAGCTCTCCTGGGTGAAAGTCCTATGTTTGTTTGGCGTGTTTATTTTGCACATGTATAAATGTTGAAAAAGTGGGAAGGGGGTGGGATTTGTTTACTTGTTCAGTATGTAACCAAAAACACAGCTTACTTACCCCGTTTTTATTAGCCTACGTCAACTAAAGTATAACTACTAAACAACACATGAGATGTATCTAGTGTGAGGGTTCCAGCCAACAATCCACTCTGACTTGACACTCGACTATCAAATACAAACAAACAAAGAAAAGATACTGGAAACATGGGTTCACTCACTGATAAGTACTGTATTGTTATTCACGTCAACATCAGTTACCTACAACTTTTACATGGTTATCTTGGGAGTCCATTTAGGTGAGAAATGAGGTGAGAAATGGGATGGGGTACTTTCATATAGTACATTGTTTTTCCCTAATCCTTATGTTGTTAGCTAGCAGCATGACACATTTGATCATGCCACTAAAATTTGACTGGAGACGAATGCCAACAAAAGTTGGACTGGAAAATCATCAAGTTTCTAAAGCCAAAAACCTTCTGCTGTACAGTGCCAGATCCATACTGCATTGTTTTGTCAACTTTTTCTGAATTTCCTCACAGTATGTATCATGTGTTTTGTGTAAGACCAGGGCTTGTGTGTGCACATACTGTATATTTCACAGAAACCGACCTGAGTTAAAATTTTCTGAGAATTTGGACTCCAGCAGCTACGCACCCTCCACCAAATGAGCAGTGTTGTTTGTGTTTGTGTGTAAATGTGTAGGTTTGTGTGCACCTGTGTGCATGTTTTCATGCATCTGTAGCTCCACCATCAAAGAGCTGTTGTAGTTGACGCCTACTATATACAATACAGAGGTTTGAGTTTGGAGCAGGCTGGTCTCGAGTTACCTCGGGAACAAAAAAGGCCCCCTGTTGAGCTCAGTGACAGCCCCTCTCATGTCCCATTGTCATGGCTGGTGACTTCAGTACAGTACACACACACACACACACACACACACACACTGCGGCTGTGTTTGTACTGGATTTGGAAATGATGCCACATACTGTACACTGTGTGAACTATGAAGCTGGTCATTCTCACACTGTCCTTCATGTTCATCTGTTTCTCACCTTGTGTCCCCTCCCTCCCATCTCTTTCTCCTTTTAGTCTCTCCTTTCTCCACACTGCCAGGTGGTATCAGGTAAAGAAGGAGAGGTCAATTATAGATTCACACCTCAAACCTTGACAGCTTTGCTGAACATGAAGTCAGAGTTGAGGTGTGTAAAGGCCTCTGGTATGAACAGAGTGGGCTGGCCAAAACTCTGCAGCCTACTCTTTATCTTTGAAGCTTCATATTGTCTCTCTGCACACACGCTCACACATGTACACATACATACACACTGCAAGGCATTAGAGGTCACTTTGGTACTGTGGCTAGCCTGCACATGACATTGTCATAGTAACTGCCTCGCAGCATACCATAGGAAGGAGGACGAACTGTCAAACAACCTGTTATTAGACTCTTCTTCTCACAGTGGATTTTTCTGTTCATTTGTCACCTGTTAAACCTTTACTTTTTCTTTTTCTTTTTTTGTGCTTTCATCAAACGCCACAGAGTATGTGTTGAAAATGCTTTGTTGCCTAACTGATTGCTGATGTCACCTGATAACTTGCTAATCTGCTCTGCCCCTGTGTTTTCTGACAGATAAATATTGTTGAACACAGAATATCAGCAAATCCTCATAAATTCATACATACAATATTTTTTTAGTGTAATAATAAACTAAAAATAATTGTTGGGGGGGGGGGGGGGGGATTCTATTACATTTTTGACATCATGTCATGGGCCAGAGAGAGGTGGCTCATCTAAATACAGGTACTGTCATGTATACATACTGTACACAGAAGGAGAACACACACACACACACATGCACACGCTAAGCGCCACGTTGGCAGCTTACCTATAAGCGGAGGTGTGTTATGACCCCGAGTTCTGGCAGATGGTGGTTGTGGGCACAACTCACAAAAACTAAAACAGTATTTTGCTACAGATTTTGCACACGTCCAGCATGATACATTATGTCTGTAAAACATTGCAGTATCGTGGATAATGACCACTTAACATAATCATGCAGCATATTTTGTGATCACTAAAAATCAGCCTTAAGTACATCTGTTACGGTAAATTTGCAATAACGATTATCTAAATCTCATTACATATACATCAGTGTAATCCAAACCATCCCATGCTTTGGTATAATTTCACACATTTACTATGTTTTGAGATGAAAGCAGATGTAAATCTATTTGCCTCCTAACAGGGGACACTGTAGAAGTCGACTTCGTGTGCTGCAGCTGTTTGCTGGTGGAGGAACAGAGGAGGGGGACATGCAGGCAGAGGAAAAAAAAAACCCAAAAACAAACAAATGAGCAAGAAATCACGGTTGGCTTTTATCTTGGGGAAATGAAAGGGATGATTTATTGTCTCAAATGGCAACCACAACACTTTTCACCCATAATCTGCTGAAAATAATATACATGGCAGATTAACTATTAGTGGCTTTAGTCATAACCCAAACCATTGTGAACTTCTTGTTAGAATACATACGTGTTTTGAGTCTCTCCCTCTCCCTCTCTCTCTCTCTCTCTCTCTCTCTCTCTCTCTCAGTGTGTGTGTGTGTGTATGCGTGTAAGACTGTGGACTATAATGGATAGGAATACCACAGTATGCTTATCACTTACCCAATTACGTGGGATTGCAAAACTAATCTACAACTCTATTAAAACAAGAGACCCTACAGCTCAGGGTTAAACAAAAGCAAATTACATTACCCAGTCACACACACACACACACACACACACACACACACACACACACACACACACACACACACACACACACACACACACACACTTCACTTTTCCTATACACTGTGCCATTCTGTCATCCAGACTTGTTCCTGTTCACCCACGTCTCCACTGAGATTTTAGAAGAGCAGCCGTGCATAGAGTGTAAGTCAGTTCTGAGACGATATGGATATGTAGTTTCTCTTTTAAAAAAAAAAATCTTGTTTCTTTTGAACTTCCTAGTTTCATTAAAAGTTAATTAGATGGAAAGCCAAGGCAGTGTTTCACTTTGCTCTCATCTGCTCTTGAAAACATAAAGTTTACATGTGATTCATCTCACTGTACACTGAAAATCTTTGTGTCTGAGAGATGCTTGGATGTGCACAGACATATCTCAGTTTCTTAAAAAAACTTTTGATGTTGCATCAGTTTCTTAAATCTGGATAAAAATTTTGCTGTGAATAATATCAGCAAGTCATAAATTAATAAACTGTTTTGTTTGGAGTTCTTGAGACAGCTCAAAACAAAATTAACATTGTTTTATCACCTTGATTTTCCTGATTTTATTTGAAGTGCTTTTATACACATGTCAAATATAATAATATAGAGTGTTTGTTCATGGGAAATTTTGTCAGACAAAAGGAGTGTATATTTGTTAACACAGAAGAGTTCTCACGTCAGTACTTTTCAACAATAGTGGATTTGAATCAGATCAGAAGAACAGGAGGAGAAGGAATATATATTTATAAAACAGAAAGTTCTGGACCTTGATTATGATTGTCTGAGCTGCATTCAAAGCTGTTGTAAAATACAGTGTAAACACACACCTGTGACTGCAGATGCTGGACAACGTCCTTGCTTCTGGCGCTGCGTAATTAAAATCAAACACCCCTGTACCAGCAAAGAGGAGTGCTGACATATTTGAACTCTACTTCAGCAAATGCAAAATTAATGGCAATATCCAGATAAATGTTAATAATCGCCCCAGTCTTTAATCATGCCGTCCACTATGTCTCTGTGTGTAGCTTGGCAATCATTCTGCTAAACGTCACTGAAGATCTACATTGCTTGGTAGAAGAATGATTATTTGTTAACAATAAATTAACATACAGTAAAACATACAGTTAGGTTTATGGGACTCTTATTTCGACATGAACATGTCTACAAATGCTAGTTTATATGTTATATTCTGTAGTTTGTTGAGTTGTGTACTTTCATCATCCTAAATGTTTCCAATGATGTTCAAATGCAGAAAAATTCATAATTTATGCAAGGTAACAGTGTGTTTCCTGCTAGCCGTTGCTAGTTATTTGCTAGTTGGTGTAACATCCAGGAAAAAGCAGGATACGTTGGACAGTTCAGCATGATGAGGGAAGTTGGCAAACATGACTAAATGTAGCCTAACCCTCACTCTTACGTAATGAAACTGAGGTTACTCCTCTAACTCCTCTAGAAAGTAATCCGATTCTTAGTAACGACCAGCCACAGAGACGATTTCTAGTCCATCAGACTGCTTGGTCAGAGATAACTGTTCTTTAACCTTAATATTACCTTAATATTACCTCGTCCATGGACATGATTCCTTCCTCTGTCACGTCAAATAGATTTCCATCAGCTATAGTGGCTGTTTAAAAGTGAAGCAGGATCTACATATTGTACATTTAACAATGGGGAAGTAAAGCGAAAGTTAACAAAGCGTTAGGGTTAAATGAAAATCCATCTGCAGTATTTTACCATGCGGGTATATATTTTTAAATGCCCACATATAAACACAATGTAACATCAAGCTCAAGTAAAATTTTTTGTAGAGCTCAATTTTCATTCAGATACAAGTCAAAATGTTTACAGCATGATAAAAGACAATATAAAGCAGACATGCTCAGAAACCAGCCCCTCCCAACCAAAGAGCGAAGATGTCCTACTACACTCAATTTGTAATGACATTCACTGACCTTGCAAGAAAAATACACTGTATGATCACAAATAGCAATTTTTCCAATGTGTCTGTCAACAGTGGCCCTAATTCACCTTCATTTGACTCTTCAGCTTTTACCCATTACTTACTGCTGCAGTCTACACAAACATGCCTCGTCCCCAGATGGGTAAAACATGTTTAGACCTTTTCTTTAGAAGCTTTCAGGCATTAGGATTTAATTAACCGAGCTACAAATGAACAAGGCACATTGAGGACGCAGCAAAGAAAAAAATGACCCATCACAAAGTAACTTGTCTAACCCAATGAATTTCAGAAATATATGTTATGTAACAGTGCAAGAACCTCTTTTAGGTTAGTCATTTGATCATCTTAAGGTTGAGATGAAATGAAAAATGCCTTTTTAATTCTTTTAGATCATATCCCCAGTCATATTTTGTACGAATTTAACAATATATGCCAAAAAATCGATCCTTTTCTTTGTATTTTCATATGAGAATTATAGAAAATCCAGTCATTATTTCTTCCTGTAAAACAAAATGTGATGGGTGCTTATGTAAGCTAGAACCAACCAGTTCCAACCAATCATATCGTAACATCCACCTGTCAATCAACCCTCAACTTTTAGCGGTGCAGATCACCAAAAGACCACCGAATCATTACTTAGCTCATCGGTAACAGTATGATGCGTTGGTGTGTCTTCCAAGATGTTTGCCATCTCAAACCTTGTTCTGCTTACACTTTCCTGAGCATCCTGAGAGCTTTACTTATTGCTAAAGTAGCTAACAGCTAACTGTCGTTACCTTGGTTAGCAGTGCAGCTAACGCTAAGTTAGCTGGCTAAGTCCAGGGGTTCCAGGAGCCAAACTTCAGCTGTTGTAGTGCTGTGACAAGTCCCTCGCTAACTGCCTGTTTTTTTTTTTTACAGGAAACACATGAATATGCAGAAGCAAATAGCTGCTTTCTGTTTCGTGACAACTTTAACTACTGTGAGACAAACTGTCACAGGCAGGCCTTTGTTGAGTTTTTGGGATCCTCTTTCAGTTGTTAACTAAACTGAGCTCATTTGCTGAAGAAGTTGGTGCATTTCCCTGTGCCTCGGTGTCAATCTCATGGCCTGTGCCTAAGTGACAATACTTCCCTGCCACCACAATACCCTCTACTTTGTCAAGGGTCAACATTGAGATCCTGTTTCTTCTCTAATTCACTTCTCTCCCAATCTCCCTCCCTTCATCTACCAAGACCTCAAATCCCAGACGGCTTTTTTCTGTCCTTTTCTCTCCCTGTATCTGTCTGTCCCGCTCTTGTCCGGCGCTTCTCTCTCCGACCCGACCCCGTCTTCTCAAAAGTTGTTTGAAGTTTCTGACTCCCCACTTCCCTTGTCTTGTCAAAGAGAACGACTCGGTGTAATTTTCTCCTAATCTCTTCATCCCCTCCTCTCCGGAAGAGAGCTCTGTTACCTGTGAATGGATGGGGAGAAGTTAGGTTGGAGGAGGGGGAGGAGAGTGAGAAGAAGGCTGGGAGAGGGACAAGAAGGTGGCCTGTGACTGCCCCCAATCAGGCTTCCCTTCTCACTCTTGTCTTTATCTCCTTTTTCCCCCCATCCCTTGTTCTTTTGCTCCATCTTTCTCTGTTTTTATCTTGTTCGTTCGACTTAGAAAACTTTTCTTAATCTGCTATTTAAAGTGCAGAGAAAATGAGTCAGAGATAGAATGAGAAACAGAAATGAGAAGACATAAAAACAGATTACAAGAATGCCAGAAAAAAGAGGAGTGCAGTCATGAAAGATAAAGCTTCACCCTAATAAACTACACGTCAATTTTTTTTCTTTTTCTTTTCAGATCAACGCCACCAGCGAGTCTGATGTAATGAAAAGAAGTGGTAAGGAAGGGGAGAGGAGAGGAGAGAGAGTGGACGTGATGGACATTCGCTGAAGAGTCTGGCCTTTCAGTAATTGTGCCTGCCGCGGAGCAGAGGTCAGAGGTAAATGCCACACGTGGATATGTCCTGCTATAATGAGTGGAAGAGGGTATGACACATGCACAAACACACACATTCTTGGACACACGCGCACTCACACATGCCTGCACGGACTCATCAATATTCTTACGGGCATTAACATGCAAATGTAGTCAACTACAAGCACACAAACATGTTTCCACACACAGAGGAGTGGGCGGGTTACTTTAGAAACGTGCTCCATCACAGATACTAGTTACCATATCAGGACTGTAATCATTAATTTCCTCCAACATTGTAACATATTCTGATCTCTGTCAGATTATTTTTGGATATTTGAGGTGGAACAGTGAAAGCTCTAATAAGTTTGAGGTGTTGACTTATCGCTATAATAATGAGAGACATCAGAATATTATTAGAGACAGGTCTAATGCATGTTTTTTTTCCCACACTGACATGTTTTTATGAAACTTTTTACAGAATAGTACAAAAGTTTGTACAAAAGTTATTATATGAAGATATATTTTCTGCCATGTTTGTCCCATTGTATAAACAAGTAACTACACCTATTCAGAGGGAGCAGCGGTCGTTGTGTCTTTACCGGAGGATGGTTGTAACGGCTCTGAATTTTAAGGACTATCGAACACCGCGTTAATGAATAAAATATTACTTCCTGTGTGAAAATTGTGACACTGCATGTTGGAAATTTTGTACACATCTGATAATGGGTGGCAAAATCAAGAGTTATAAGTAAATATAAATATGTGATACTATGTGGCACTATAGAATGCAAAGTAATTATACATTCTGTTGATGTACATTTAATGTAGACCACACAATGTAAATTTGTTACACAAGACTTACTCCCTGTTGCCTGTAGGTGGCGCGTCTTTGATTCAATATTGGCCTGGAGGTTTTGTTCAAGTCAAGTCAAACCTGTAAAGTTTGGGGCAGATTTGACTATATACCCTTAAGTTACAACAACTTCCTGTTTCATGGTTAAACATTGAAATTCAACACCACGTCACAGCCTCGCACACGCTGATCAAGGAAAGCCCAACAACTTCTCATCTTGAAGGTCTTTAAGTAGCACTCACCCAGTTTGAAGTCGATGTGATTAATTCTCTAGTAGTTTAAGTACAACATGTGCCCACAGAATTTGGTAGATCAAGATTAGCTATCATCTTGCAAGGCATATGTCAGTTTCATGAGTTTTCAAGCACCTTCATCCTTTCAAAAATTTAACTCATGTGGACGAAGAATAATAATAATCTGCCGAGTTTTAATTTGCACCGGTTGGTGCATGAGCCCTAAATACCTTTTTACTTTCTGTCCTCAGAGATTATGTTTATTTTGTCTTTCTCAAACAAAATTTCATGCAAGCTCATAAAGTGTGAAAGCATTAAGTGGGTGAACTTTATATCACGAGAAACACTGAAGTGGGATCATGTGACTTCTTGCCGATATTCAAAAATATGCTCAGAATTAGTATTAATCCTGTTCTGAATGTCTGTAGTGTGGAGGATACATTGCTCAGATTGAGATATAAAACATGGATAATCACTCACAGCTATACTTACGTTTTTAGGCCTGTATGCTACAGGTAATCAATAATATTAATGTGTGAAATATTGATTATTCTTTATTTTACTCCTGAGGTGCATTACTGATTAATTCACCAGTGCACACATGTTTGTACATGGTCTCTAGTCAAAACACTCACACCTTTTTCCTGTTTTGTTAGCTTCCTTTGCCATTGGGGTATTGCTGCTGTAGACAAATCACAGGGAAGGTGGTAGAATAAAAACAGAAATAAGGTTATTTGTTTATAAACTCAGTGAACTCAGTGTTCATTCAAAGATTAGATTTGTTTCCAGTGCTCAAAGAATGTGTATTAGTATTGTTCAGTTTGATTCACTTCTTAAGACTTTTAGTGCAAAAATAAAAGAAAGTAGTTTATTAATTGTTTAGAAAATATTTTAAAAGTTGGCACATGAATTATTTAGAAATACAGGAAAATGTTGAAATTTCCCTGAATGTGCAGTTTTGGACGTGTAAAATTTGAAAGAAACAAGAAATTTTGTTATTTTAGCCTAGATACACTAGAAAATAACAATTAATTAATCTTCCAAAAATATTTATGTGCTTGCCCATTTAACGGTTAGCAGATGGGAAACATGAGGACAGAGAGAGGTCCAATCAAACCAGAGATAAAATACGTGTCTTATCCTGCGGTCATGTGATGTCGTAATAATAATCAGAAAAATTAGTTACCGACTGGGAAAATTCACATGAACACACAAGGATTTTGGTTCATGACTTACTGAGTTGCTGTCTGTTGATGTCATACATGACATGGTGATGGAAAAGTAAATGTTAGGTTGATAACTTTTTTTATGAATTCATGTATTGCATAGCATTTTTTTTTTGCTCTCATGTGATTTGTAGTATGGTATTAGACTGTACATGTTGCTTTGTCTCAGCCAACCCATCATCGCAACAAGTACAACGACAATACTATCCTACCTTACCCCACCCTAACCTACCCGTTGTAGCAGCCACGATGTTTCCACATTACAACTTAAAAGCTCATTCACTGAAGGCTGTCTTCCCGTCTTGGGAAATGTGTCCATCCAAGGAGCACGTGAATACAACATTAGACCACCAGGCCGTCGGGACACCCATTTCTTTAAAAATGTACCTTGTGAATAGAACAGTAAGTCATACAGACACTGATTCTCCCTTTATGCATTTCAGGAAGGATCACATCAATGATAAGATGGTCCTTGGCTTTTACACAGTCAACACAGATTGCAACTCAAAGGTACAAACAACTTTTTTTAATAGTAAAATTAATACATTAATACAGTAGAATACAATGACATTTGTATGTGTTCAGAATATTTAATATGGCTACAAATATTTTATAACTTACCAAGTACTGACTGTCCATGGACAGACAGATACACACGCTTACGATCTTAGAGCACCGAAGCCAGTTACTGTATTAGATTGTGCCTTAATATTCCGGAACACAGTTGCAGTGTTAACAGTCAGACCACATTTATGCTGTTTTCTCTCCACCCACCAACTCCAAGCTCGTTCCTGACAGTCAGAGGGACTTTCTTTTTCTCTTGCTGACTTTGCTTTCTGCTTTCATTCTAAGAATGCCAACTTGACCCAGGAGGTGGAAGTTGAAGGGATAAGCGCGTTTTTCGCAAGTTTGAACATATATGAGTTTGCAGCCATGCGTGCGTCTGTTTTCGTCTGTATACGTGCGGCTTTGCCTCCTTCTTGTTTGTTCCTTTGTGACAACATGCATGCATTCATTCATGCGTTAAAAAATTCAATAGTCATGCACCGGCTTTAGTGTTCACCTGTGTGGTTCACTTCACCTCGCCTGTGAGTTTGTGTCTGTATGCATGTGTGGTCCCAACCCCCTACAATTTTAGCAGATGCCACCTCCTCCTGATCCAACATCACACACACACACACACACACACACACACACACACACACACACACACACACACACACACACACTGAGTATGTGTCCTTGTCAGAGCTAAAATCATTTCATTTCCCTCCTTTTTATCACCTCATATTTGGGCATATACAGTATGACTTCCTATTAATTTTACTTGATGCGATCACGCAGGTTCTCAGTATTATAATGCTTAGTAGAATATTAATCTCCCCTAAAGGGAATTTACTGTATGACGCTTTAGTCTGATAGTCTGATACTGGTGGAATGATTCAGGAGTGCAGGGTTTCAGGAATAAGTAACAATTTCCCCATTTCACAGAGTTTCTCTTGAACAGATAAAAATAATAGTATTTGTATTTCAGTAAAGGCCTGACATCTTAAACTTAACAGTGGCCTACCACTTAAACTGTTTCCTGCCGGCCAAAAACCTGGGTGGGCACAATTGGAGCGGAGGGCATGAGGGTTCTTCCCCAGAACAAAGAGAAATAATGGCACAATTTTCTGTCATTTGACAATATTCAAAGACTTAAGAGGGACTATTTTAAAACTTCCTTAAATCCCTTACATTTCCGTCGCTCAGAGATCTCCCACTTCATATTAGGGTGATATATGACACTCACTTCTACTTAGTTTCTAAGCCGCTGCCACTTTTCTTGAAAAAGAGCCACATCTTGTCTGCTTGACCCCAACATTTTAATTGGCATAAATTCACATAAGAAAAAAAACCTGTATCCACAATGCAAACTGATCTAGAGAACATAAATAGTAAAGCCACAGAGAAACGATGACAATGATGAACTGTTAGCTCAATGCAATAATTCTGCTCACTTTTAGAAACTGATAATATGATGATATGCTATAACAAGATACAAAGTCAGGAGACTAAAGGCCCAGATTAAAGGGATAGTTCACTGAAAAATTAAAACTCAGTCATTATCTACTCACCCTCATGCTGATTGAAGGTTGGGTTTTGTTTTGTTTTTTTTGTCCACAAAACACTGCTGGAGTTTCACAGGAAAACAGTGTTGCAGAATCTCCCAAACAGTTTAAATGAATGGTGACCAGTTTTCAAACGGGATAAAAACAACTCCCCCAAAAAAGCCTTCGCACTGCTTGTCTCCTGAAAAATACAGTTAATTCAAAGTCTCCACGCACGTTTAATGTATATCAAAGATTATATAAATCTGGATAGACATGGATGTAAACTGCAGTCTGACTCATTGGCTGGGACTTTAAACTGCGTGTTTATAATTAAATTATAACTATTCCTGCAGTTAAGTTTATACATTTACTGTTTCTGTGTGTGTGTGCTTGGTATGTAGCATGTCCTGTTTTTAGAAATATAATTAGACATCCACTGTGCAGCACACCTGCAGTGATGTCTCACACAGTACATACTGTACAGAAAAACAGAAGCGTAAACACAGCGTGTACACAGAGTACACAGACTTACACAGCAGGTGGTGCGGATAAATGTGCACAGTTACACACATGCACATACTTAAAGCTCACATACTGTACAAACAATATGAACTGATCATCTGTATATGAAGCGTAACATTTCAGCAGTGTATGTTTTTGGTTGTCTTGCGTGTGTTTGTACATGTCATAGATGATGTGTATCACCTGTTCGGTACCTGGCTCTATGTATTACCCTTTATGTTATGTACATTGAGTATGCTTCTCTTTGTCTACCTTTCTCCATCTGTCTGCATGATTGTGTCTGTCACCCCTGATTTGCAGCTTGGCTGTCGCTCAGGCTGATGATATTTGAATAGTCATTCCTGTATGATAGTTAAAGCAGCAGCACAGAGGCAAGTGAACCAGCCTCAGCTCATAAAGCACAGACACTTATACACACAGACACTGCGTTATTACACACTCTGGTTAGAACAGCAATTATTGTCCCGCCATAATATTTCACTGTTGTAATAATCATTTAGCACTGACTGTTCTCTGACCCACAGAGACAGAAACTGTGTTGTTATCTGACACACAATGGCCACTGCTAAATGGAGGTCAACTGATATGGGGGCAAGGGGTCAAGTTGAAATGTGGATGAGTGGGCTGTTAGACCTTAGATGGATCTACTCCCAGATGCTGGACAGGGAAAATGTTTTTCTTTAGTCCTGGCAATGTTTCTCAGAGTGTTTCTGTGGAGAGGTAAATAAACCTGGATGAAGACATTCAGAATTATCTGCCATTAATTGTTTGAAATGCAGAGCGTCGTTCAACCTGTTGTTCAGCCCAGTCTGCATCAATTCAATTGTTACATTGTGGTTAAAAGAAATATTTTGCATTGTTGGCGCTACTTCTGCCTTTACTACGTATGGTCACAACAGGTGCTAGTCGATGTTAACAGTGGTCAGTCTGGTTGGACTAATGACCAGTCCTGTCACGTTTCTTGTGAGGACAGTCAACTGAGGAATAATTCAAATTGCAGACTCTTTGACAACATACTTGTCAAAGATTATAGTTAGTTAGTCTGACACTGTCAGTACCCATAGCGGCATTTCTATAGGTGTCCCTTTAGCATTGTGCTTCAGTGTGCTATCAAAGTCAGGTGAAGTTTTATAAAAAGTGAGAAAGTCCACTTTTGGAGGAGGCAGGTAGGATAGGACTTTCACCCAGTCCCTTGAGAAAACAACAGTCAACACTTACTTCTTTTTAAGATGCTATGTAAGTGACATAAGTTACGAACATATGTTATGCTATTCAACCTTTATTTAATCTCCAGGAATCATTGAGGAAATGCCCTCATTTGTAATGATGCCGAGAGTACAGTTTGAATAGAAAAATGTACATGAACTTATAACATAATTATATAAACTCAAAACATGATCTTTTCCTAAACCTACCTAAGTTTTTTCTAACAGCATACTTTTGTAGCCTAAACTTACCCAAGTACTTTTTGTTGTGATTGCAGAGCCCTGTGTGTGCAAAACTGAAGTTAGAGGGGTACTTAAAGTGTCCCAGTTTGAAGTTGGCACAGCCACTGACCAAACTGCCATATTAGACAAGTTGACATTGAGAATGTGTTGCCTCGGTGGAAGTGTGCCGTTTCAACTCTAGCAAGCTACCACCATGGCAATTATTTTATCCCCTGCTGTGATGACTGCGACATAAACAGTAGTAATATAAGGTTCACGTAGTGTGTGAAATATCCAGTGAAAATTGGGGGGGGTCCCCTTACCTATGTTTTCATTCTGGTTTAGCTTTTCAGAGTTGAATCCAAAGTTAGAAAGTTCTGAACTTTGCTGTCTCTTTGACATATTTTCCCCACCTGATGTGTTCTGAATCCATAGTTTTAACCAAAAGTAACTATGATGACAATACAACATTTGGATTGTGAACTGAGGTAATAAAAGATAAACACCACAACAATATTTTCTGTATTCTTATTTCTGAATAAATGCTTTTCAGTTTTAGTTAAGAATACTGGTTATAGTAAGCTTTTAAAATCATTTTTAGTGACAATTGCAAAAAATAGTAATAAATATTTTTTATTGCTTTGCAGCGCAGCAAAAGTTGTGCCAAGTTCTTCTTTTGTGCAGAACAGCCCTGTGTTTTTGGCGGAGCCCTCTGCCTCAGATTCCCCCACTGCATCAATGTAGTGTCCTCATTGAAATTAATGAGAAGTCTGGCTTTTTTATTTTTACACAGTGCTGTTGTTTGTCTCAACATGGCTTGATGTCCCAATGTTTTAGGAGGAGTTTGATTTGTTGTTTGTGTCACAGGAGTTTTAGTTTTACATTACGGACTGAATGCTTTCCCAGAGGCTTTGTTTTTTTTTAAACTTGCCAAAAATAAAATTGTTGTGGAAGAATGGCTGCATCCATCATATGCCCACATGCCTTTAGTATGAGCAGCTGTGTTGTCTTCATGTCCTCAACATTACCATACAAATACATTTGTAATGCTAAATAGTGAGACGGTAAGTGCCAATCCACAGATTTCTACATACAAAACAAACAAAAACAAGGAAAAAAACAAAGAAAACACCACATTACGTGCATAAACCACCGAGTGACATCCTCAGGCACAAGTGACTTGGCACAAGAAAAAAGCAGCTCTATGTAAATGGATTCTGAATTTGTGAATTTGAAGTTTGGAAAGTCAAAAAGGCCCACACAAAGGTCTCACAAAGGCACACATCAAAATAGCTTTAAGCAAACGAGCTTTGCCGAGACTGAAACTGGGGAGGGTTGAAAGAAGTCCTTTCATGCATAACTCATCAAACCAGCACCACTGTTCTCTTATCATTACCAAGAAACCTAATGTTATGTGATGTCATTCATAATGCAAAAAGAGCAAAGAGAAGACAGTGGGCTTGCATTTATTAATATTTATGCATTTCAGAACCTTGAAAGATGCTGAGATTCTGCTGGCCAAAACCCTAATCAAAACATGAAATATGCATACCAATATTTGTAAAGACTCTGCAGTGTCTCATTTGCAGTTGAAATATTTGGGATTGAATATATTATGTTTCTGTGCAAATTTGTTCATAACTTATGACTTGACAAATGACACCATGATGAAGAGCCAGTTCTGAGTAGTTTGATGAACAATTAAAAATACTCTAAAATGAATTTAAATGAAAAGTAATTTGATGGATTTCTTTGTGTGTGTGTGTGTGCATGGGAGCTACTTCTGGGTTGTTTACTATTACAGGATATTTGTGTCACCGTATGTGTGAATTCAGTTCACACATGCTCATGGGATGCACGCATTTGGGCATGTGTGTCTCTAAATTTGCGTGCATATTTTCTTTTGTGTGTTTTATCTGCGTGAGTGTGTGTGTACAGCGGCAGTTCCCTGCTGTTTTGTAATTAAAGCTGAAGTCGAGTCTAATTTCCCTTACTTTGCAGTTCTGGAGGTTAATTGCGAGAGCCACGCAGCCCCTGGCAAGCTCGTCTCCATTTTAGTACTTTCCTGTGCAAACCACAGAGAAAATTGTACGTGGTAAATGAGAGGATGTGAAGATGCAGTAAAAACAGCACCATTACCCTCACAGTGCGTGATTGGAGCAGGGCGAGGCAGGTACACTAGAGAGCTTATGTGTTTTAGACAGGGTAACAAAATGCTGAAAAAAAACATGCTTAGAGAAAATTTTAAAGGTAAAATTTGTCACTTTTCATGTGAATGCGCAGACAGTGTTGACGGTTAATGTAGTCAGTTGAAGCAATAAATTCCTCAGTGTGTGCTTTATTGACCAAGAAATGTGGAGTTCTCCTGCTTGCAGGGCCGTGCCGGAAATGCCTACATATTTCCAGATGCACTGTGCATGAAATTCTGATGCCCAGTGCTGCGCTCCATTGCAAGTCAGAGTTTCTAAATCTGTCCAAGGGCATCTTCTCAGGAACACATGGATGCCCACAGCAAACTGATGTCTGTATGGCAAGTCTCTGAAATTCACACATATCACTGCAGCAGCTGATTTAACAGATTAGCACACTTAAAAAGAGACAGGATAGTACTGCATGCTCACAGAGACTTCCAGCAAGCCCATATCAACTGAATAGAAATGGAAATGGCTGTAAAACAGTGTGTTTCATGACACAAATATTATTTAAAGGTAACTCTGTGTCATGTTCACTGTGTGCGCTACCATAATGCTGTGTCATCAGGTCTGTTTATGTCGATGAGTTTCTAACTTGGATTTCCTACTTGAACGACTGTCTCATTGCACTTTCCCTTGTCAGAAGTGTTTTTTTTAAGAGTTCTGAGTTCAGTTGATCGCAGCATCTGCCCATGTTGCCACATATCACCATCCTATCCTATAGCTAATAATATATTGACAAAAGATTGGATGAGGTGCCAAAAAAGCTCATTTAGCACAGCTCCTGGCTATTCAGAGGTGGAGACCAGAGACCAGCAACATCCCTGTGACATCACTGGATGCAGGAAGGACAACAGGTTTTGCAGCAGGAGAAATCAGCTGAAGATTTTATTGCTTCGGTTGTTTATATTTACCATCAACAGTGATTGGCTATCCATGTGAAAACTGCCAAATTTTCCCTTAAATGAGATTTCTCGGCTTGATTGTGTGTGTGCAGTTGTGTGCAGAGAATGGGTTTTGCACTGTTGTTAAGAGGTCATTGGGGAACAAAGAGCCAATGATAGTGCCCATGGTAGAGAGGACGCTCGATGAGAGCAAGGCATAATTAGTCCATGTCCATGTTGGTGATAAACAACCAAGTGGATTACATGCTGAATATTCAATTCAGTTTGACTTCAGGATGTGTGAACCATGGAAAAGTTCAGGAAACTATTTAGAAGCTGCTAAGACTGACAGAGAAGGACTTGATCAGCAGGAAAGAACGCTTATGAAAAACTGGGTTAATGGGTGGTGAGGACCCATACGAGCTGACTCCATCTTCTTAAAATAACGACCAGACAGTTTTGTGTTCTATTCCCTATCCCGACATTTTTCACTACCTTGTTTTATTTTTAAGCTGAAGACCTTCTAAAAGTTTTTCGAATAAAAAAAAGAAAAGAAAATGGCAAAGTTTTGCCCCCCCCGTCCCTTTGCACATGTGCATTTATTGATTTATTAAAGGCGGGGTGGGGGACATAAGCTTAATGATTTCTGACAGAAGGACCTTTACATAGGACACCAGGAATTGCAAAGCAGTCAAGAGTATGTTGGGGTGTATGTGTGACACTTTGGGAGTGTGTGTGTATGTGTCTCTGTGTCTCTGTGTGTGTCTGTGCGTCCTCGGTGCCTGTGGGCAGTCGGAGCAGCGGAACTGACAGACAGCCGCTAACCTTCTCACCATGCAACCCTGTGATTGACATGTCCATGGTGAGAAAGTGGGCGGCGGGAGCACCAGATATTACTGCTGAGGTCAGGGTTGAACGGAGTGAGCAATCGCTTCAATCCGTGTGTTTGTGTGTGTGTGTGTGTGTGTGTGTGGGCAGATTTGTGTGCCCGTATCTACCTTCCCATTGCAATTTCCCCCTTGTGATGATATCAATTTAGCTGAGGGATAGCACTTGCTATTGAGCTGTAGAATTGTCATTTGATGCCATTTGATACCAATACATTTTTTCACACCTTATAATAGAAAATAAACACAATATGGATGGACAGGTGGACAGAAGATCCAATAGATAGATAGATAGATAGAAAATTACATTAAGTTATGTGGTCACTCTTGCATGATGGTGCTTTATCTTTATCCTTAATTCTTCCTTTCCCCATCCATCCCTTCCTCAATTCATCTCACTCTCTATGCAGCTACTGTGACAGAATTAATATTTATGCTAAGATCAGCCTTGGCAAATGTTGAACTCTTCATTTCTTTACTGTGGAAACATACAAAAAGTATAAGCAATAACAAGACATTTTCATCAAAGATTAAAATGAGTTACTATAATTTATTTTTATTGACTGAGTTTCAGGGCCTGAGCTTGAAACATGATACTTACTTAGTGTTTGGCCTCCCCTTTTCATGTGCTACTACTTAAATATACAGTTGGAGCGTCTAAAGCAAAATTCTTTCTCCTAAGCAGGAAGTTTCCAGTCTTTTTCACTTTGATTTAGCCTGTTGACTTTGACTTTTTTCTAGTGATAACATCAATGCCACCACACTGGTATGCCAACATCTTTGACCTAATGTACTTTGCTTCATGCAGTAAACATGCTTCTTTTTTGCCTGGATTGTTCAATTAAAGAAAAATATATAATTTCACTGTTAAAGGGATGACAATAAAAACAACAGCAGGAGACGTTAATGACTCACCCTCCTGCCTGTGTGCGCATGACAGGTAAGGACAAGGAGAGACGCTGTGCTGCTGCCAGAGGTGCACTGACTAAGATTACAGCATGCATGACTCACTAGATTTGATCTTTAATAATGAAAACACAAAGAGGGTCTGAAAAGTACCAAAGTTGATGTGTGTGTGTGTGTGTGTGTGTGTGTGTGTGTGTGTGTTTAAGGGGGCAGGGATAATCCTTTTTAAATCAGTCCTGTTAGGGCCCCCTCACACCTACATCGGTCCAGACTTTTGGACTTTCCACTTTGATCTGAACCAAAATTACAGGTGTGAACCCGCCCCCTGGTCTCCTGAACTACGGTCAAAACCGAACACCTCAACCTTGATCCCACAGAAAGAGCTTGTCTGGGTTTGGATCAACATTTTTGGATGATTCGGACTTTCCAACCAATTGCACAAAGTTCTCACAGAACCAGAGAAGGGAAAAACACAACAGGACAAAATGAGCCGCAGTCGCACACGAGGAAAGCAGGAGATCAACTTCATGAAGAGTCAGTTGGAAAAATAAAATGCCAATGTCACACACACCTGTCGACCAATCAATTAATGCCAAGTATATTATCAAGTAAAGTGTCATGTAAAGTTTTTTTTTTTAGTGCACTCACATGATTGCAATGTAAAACCAAAACTAACCAGATCAAATGAACAAAGTGCAACAAAAACACAAACCTTCTGTGTGTTGTAGACAGTGATCCATTAGTCAGGTCCTGTGCAATCACATGTGATCTGTCTATGGCAAGTTGAACATACGGCACAGTTTGCTTCAGATGTGTTTGAGTCCTTTGAGAACATTGATATATGCAGTCTGTCAAAACCTAAAGATGCATTGCAAAAAATTGTATCTATAAATAGAAAAGTTGCTTTGCCACAGCACTGAATCATACTAACATTGACTAGACACCGACAGGTAACAGTGGTTTTTTGATGATCAGTATTGTTTAGGACAATTCAGTAGTCACTGGAAATTGCAAAGTCCCCGGCCATCTCTGCAAAATTCCACACCCTTGTGTTCAATCATGGTTTTCTGAATGTGAATTATAAAATCCTTTGACTTTCACAAAAAAAAAACACACTCATATTTCATTCCTTCAATCCTTCATTCACACAAAAAAATGCATTTCATGCTTTAATTCGTGAGCTCTGACAGAAAACGTGGACACAAACATCTCTACAGATAACATCGCTGCAGGATGCAGTCTCAGAAGTATTGTTTGGATTTTGATTGGAGCTGAAAATGAAAGTGAATGGTGTGTAGAGGGGGAGACAGGAACAGAAAAGGGGAACAGCCTCAATGGAAAACAGGGTTGAACATTCAGCGTTGCTGTAATTATTCTTTAACACGTTTAACTGTCTCTTCTAATTGGACTTCCATATGAGCCCACCTTGGTCTTTTCCCATGGACTCTGGTTAGCACAAGTCAAATGTGTCATTAATGTGTGTGTCCGTGTGCGTGTGTGTGTGTGTGAGAGAGACAGAGCTGAGAGGGTAGTAGATGGAGTTGTGTATATTGTCTGGTGGTTTGAGCAAAGCTCTTTGCTGTCAGCTCATTTGTCTTTATCATACACAATCAGAATGGCCCCGCAAGGAGAGAGCCATTACCGTCTAGTTATTGTCAACACTGCTTTTGCAGCCTAACAAATGCAGACACACGCACGCACACATTGATGTGTGAGCTGCAACCTGAAGTTTAGCTTTATGACACGGGTACCCACACCAGTCATAAAGACAGCTTTTCAAAAACACACTCCCAGAAAATACAAACAGACAGATGCATGCAAGCGTACGTGTAGTCATACCTTCACTCACTTAAAAACCTCATTATGTACAAAAATGTGTGCAGTCCAAATGTACCAATGCCACCCAAGTCTAATTTATTTCCAGCAGGAGACAGACAGTCAGCATGATAAAGCTGATTCATAATTTATCAGGACTAATAGCCACCTGCCTGTGCCACTAGCTGTTATCGGCCACAAATTATGGGCTCAGACAACCCTATGTTTTGACTGAGTGTACATGTGGAGTGACAGGCTGAGAAAGGATGAATTGAAAATGAGCATTTTTTTCACAGTGCATTTGGCAGAGGGGTGCATATACAGTATGTACTGTAAGTGGTCGTTACTGAGGAAGGTCTACAGCTTACAGACTGTGTGTTTGTGTGTGAATCTGCAAGTGAGGTAGCAACAAGATCACTATAAAGAATTTCAATGTAAAATAACATGAAAATACTGGCAGCAGGGACGCCAGCATTTCACTGTTATTTTACAGTGCATCCACTGTAATTTATTTTAACAGTATAATAATGTATATTTGATTACAGCAGATGACTATAAGATAACTGGAGTTTTTTTTATGGTAGTTTTACAATATATGCCAGCATGTCAGTCTGTTACTTTTGCATTTAATTCCATTATCCACCCCCCCCCCACCCCACACTTTTTCTCTGTTTTAACATTGTTGAAAGCATTTGAGGTAATGTAATTATACAGCTCAATAAAATATATAACATAGGTCTAATGTTTTTATATGTTTTAAGGCAAAAAAATTACATATTGTAGCTTTAAACCCTATTGTTTTTCTATGCAGATTTACATTGTTTCTATGTTCATTCGTTGTAATTTCTCCAATTGCATCTATCTGCGATGATCAGAGGAGTGCTGGAGTGTGTGTGCCGCACAAACCCACACACCTCCACATATCGACAGTGATTATCTCAGAATTAACTGGTTTCCTGAGCTCTTCCATTTCCTAATTGGTCAGTGTTCAGTAACTTGACTTTCCTTGCGTCAGCAACACCCACAGTATCTGATCCTCTTGTCTTTTTGCCCACCCCACCTTATCCTGCATCTCACTCTCTTAAATAACATCTGAAAAAAGTGGATCAGTGGAGGTAAAAGGACAAAATGGTTGATTACAAAGGGAAGGTATCTTTTATGCCCCAGATTTAACCAGTGAGTGGGGGAATAGGCTAAAATGTGTTTTGTATTTCACTATATTTGCACGCCAGTTTCATTCACAGCAAAGAGTACAAATCTTTAGGCAAGTCCAGGTGTGCCTTGGGATTTTGTGCCAACCATACATAAACCATACATTTAACAATAAATAAAAAGTTCTGAATGAAGTTTTAATTTCTTATACACTGTACTTTATACTCAACTCCCTTTACAGAGGCAAATGAGAGCATTTCCTGCCATTTTGCATTAAAAAATACTTAGTACATATACAGTTATTATCAAAATATCATCATATTATCAAACTGTACCCATTTGGGTAAGTGAGTTGCCACATTTACTTGCCTGACATTGGATTTTACTTGCCCCAGATAAGTGGTAAAGCCTTATTGTTGAATGATGTGTATATGAATGCAAGTGTGCCTCGAGACTTTGGCTTGCCCTTTGGTGTGCCTTGGGCACAAAAAGTTTGAAAACCACTAGTCTATAAGCTGCCCTTGGACAGACATACGCTGTGCAGTACTGCTTCGGCTTGCCTCTGTGTCTCAATAGAAATTATGTTCATTTATTTTATATTCAGATAGGTGGATAGGTTCAAGGGTCTTGGCTGTTCCAGTTATAACTTTATCAAACTAAATCTTCTCCCTTCATCCCTTTGTTTGCAACTTGTGATTTTGTGACTTTTCTTGTGTTGGATTCCAATTTTCACGTTGGTGCTGACATTATTTCCCAAGTAGTTATGGTTTCTCTCACATGCATTAAAATGCATAGATTCATACTGTAAACTCGTCTTCAAAATTTTCTAACTACCATCTGGGAGAGACGCAGTCACAGGATGGCCAGTAGACACCAACCTCATCAATCATACCAACTGACAAGGAGGAGGAGGACTGATGATGATACTTTAATCATAGCTAAATTAAAAAATAAATCTATGATCAAGCCTTTTCATAGAAATTTTTCCACAAAGTAAAAAAAAGTTATTTCAGTACTATGAAAGCATTATTAACATACTGCTCACTTTGAATTGAGCTCCTAAAATAGCTTTCTTTTCTTTGAAAACTTTTGTCTGCTGCATAATGAAGAAGATTAACTGCTGGCACTGACTGGCCTATCATTCAGTGTGCTTACTGTAGGCTCATTTAGCTTGAGATACCCATTCCAGCTCATTTAGTGAAGATGAGGCATAATAACTCTAGCAAAGCATATAACTCAGACCGTCTAGGGCAGAATTTATAAATAAATAAAGAAGAAACAGGTTGCATCACATCAGACGGAAACAGTCACAGAACTATATACCCCCAACTGCAATTTAATCATTGTGAGAGTCAGGAGGGAAGATAAAGATTTAATTATAATTGTATTTCCGCAGGCATCCGGTATCGGAAGGTCAGACTGAGATTGGCACTGGTGTTCCGGTTGATCTCCCCCATTCCAATGCGACTCTGTACCGGAATAAAAGGAAAGAACATACCCAAATATCCTGAGTGTAATAGAGATAGATAAAAGTGTGTATGGAGTTCTGATAACACACCGGGGAGGAAGTAAGACAGAAGCTCGTAGCCGAGGGACAATGCACTCCTGTGAGGCAGCCAACATTAGAAGACAGCATCTGAAAATCCTCACATGTGAACACTTGTAATAGTTTTTTTTTTTTTTCTTTTTGTTCCGTTTCTTTATGTTGACAATATCAACGGTTATTGAAAATTAATCTAAAAAGCTTTTCCTGGCTGGCATGTGTTGAGAAGAAGAAACGGGAAGGAGAAAGAAAACAAGTGCTCTCACTCTAGTAGATAGCAGTGCATGAGCGTACTGTCTCAGTGTGATTACTCTGCATGTATGCAGAGATTTCAACATGCATTCAAAGGAATTCACTTGCCTTCTCTCTTTTCAATTTTACTTTATGTGTTTTTCCACCCACATTTTTTTTTCTTCAGTATGAGGAGCTAATAAAGGGGGCGGCATTGCTAATCTATTGTTCATTTTCTGACAAAGTGCCAAGTTTGGCACTCATATAGCTCAATATATTCAGAAGAAATCCTGATATTGGGTCATTGCCTGTTGGCTTTCTGATGACCGATGCAGCCATTTCCGAAAATGAATCTCAGTGAAACTCCCTTGAATAAATAAAGGTAAAGAAAAAGTTATGCAGGAGAGCACTTCTGAGAGAAGATGTCTCTGGTCCAAGGCACGCAGCTATTTGGTGGGCTGTCAGGCAGCGAAAGCGCTTGCCAGTTCCGAATGCTTTGCTGGACATTGGAAGAAATGGTCAAGATGGAAGCAATTGCTGGAACTGACACTTGCACTACTGATGCTGTCAAAGATACCAAGAGAGATCCCAAAGCCATTGCTCCACAAAAATCCATAGCTGAAAATGTGGCCCTCTTTCTCCTCCTTTTTTTAATTTGCTGGCTCCCACTGCACGTTCACTTAAAATTGAGAAACTTAGAAACTGTTTGTGAAGTCTTTGTCATTGTTCTTTCGTGTGTGTGGGTCAGTTCAGGACTAAATCAGAACTGAGCACTATGGCTTGCGGTGTGAACGTAGCAGTTTGTAACACTTCTTTTTGACAGAACCAGCACTTGCACCAAAGCGATCCATACCAGGAGGACGTTCCTTTTGTGGAAAAAAAAAATGGTGCAGCAAATTCTGCCCAATCAAGCTGCTCTGTTGTAGCACATCAACAAAGACACTGCTACCAGACCCTGTGCCGCCATCACCTACTGACTGCGGTGGGTAAATACAGAATGAATGGACAATGTTGCCACAAGCATCAAAATCCTGCCATGAGCTGATCTACTGAGGCTGCAAGAGAAGGTTGCACAAAGTGACACAGGTGTAGAAATGCACTTCAGTGAAGCATTAAACTACCATGCCATGATCCATGGTATGTTGTCTCCCTATGATGAACAATTAACATGATCAAGATGTATTAATCAAATGATTCAGATAAGATACAGCATATACATTGATCTCACCCTGAATATTGTTACATAGCCTATGTTAACATGTACATACACAACTGTACTTGCTATGCTGTCGATGAATCCAGTCATCACTTTTACATATAGAGACAATATCTTTCATTTTGTATTTCTTTGCATTGTCATAAAACATGTTCTTCACTTTAAATTGTAGGTAAACAATATTTGCAGTGTTGAGAAGTGTTTCATGCTACTAACTGCTGTTTGCCCTTTTGGAAAATGGCTGCCATGGTAATCAGAATGCCAGTCTGCAAAGGCCCAATATCCAGGTTTCTTCTAAACATATTAAGATATTTATTTTAATTATTTATATCACTTTTACTAACAAAAAAAAGTTTGCTCAACTATCTGACAAAATAATACTATGAGAACTGTTTTGACCGATTCAAATTTATAATATAATTATAACTAAATGACCTTGTAGAAGTGAGTAAGATATTTGGTCAAACTGAAAAATCCAAATTGCATATCAAAAAAAAAAAAAAAAGAATATCCATACACAGTATCTGTGGTACCTTTGTGTATGACTACAATAACAGTAAATCATGAATCATTAAATTTGATCAAACAGTAGCAGTGGTGGTGGTAGAACTTTACATTAATGAGACAAATGTCATCTCAAATGCTGTAAACCTAAATGCTGTTGCTCATTTTGAAAAAGTTCTAAGATCATTGCACCAGAACCAGTGATTATTTTAAACCACACATTCTTCTTCCTTATCAAAACTTGGCGCCTACTTTACCCATAATGCAGCAGTACCACTGACAGTTAGGACAAAGATTCGGTTGTGTTATATATAGTATTTAGTGGTGGCTACTGCAGTCTTGATCCACAAGCCTCAAGCAGAGATGAAGCGGGCGACAACGGTCTGTTAAGTTTACTTCTTTAACAACTCCACACCCCCACTTATTTTTCATTTTCAAACTTGTAGTTTTCAGACCCAGCTGAAACAGACTCAAGTGATGTCACTGAAAGCAATTTATCAGACATCGCATAGCAACAAAAGGCTTTATATGACTTTTTTTTTCCACAAGACCTGTGAGCACACTGTAAAACTGAGGAACAAAAACATTTACTTTTCATGTCATTTACTTTTAGAAATAGTTGTCCAAGATTCAGCTTTCACTCTTTAATTCTACAAGCATGGACTCAATTAAAGGTGGTTGGTGATTATGTACCTTAGTAGAGAGTACAAGCTGGACGTAGTACTAAAATAGTTATGAGCAACTTCATGAGATGATTTTAACATTTAATTTATTTAATGACTTTCACTCTGGGTGGCATTAAGACCGAAGAAGGTTTGTTTTATCATTGGTTAAGCGCTTTACCTATTAAACCTTTGACCCGCTCTAACTACAGTACATCCACCTCTTTAACACCCGAGTGTCTTTATCTACTCGTGGGCCCACATGTATCTGGAAAATCCGGATTTCTGATATGCTCTGTATGCCTGGTGAGGAAATACAATGACCTGAACTTTCAAGCTTTTAATCAAAAGTTCACACAAAGTCTGTTCCAACACACTTAACCTAATGCAGATAGTTTGACATTTCCCATCGCCCCATTGTGTGACAGTGGGTCTTGCAGGGACACGCTCATTGTGTTTTGTGGTCGTTGTAAAACTGATTTTATGGTTTACAACTCATTAACTGACATGATAATAATAAAACTCAATGAGAGAAGTAAACCGCTGAAATGTATGAAGAAGTGTGCTCCTGTGGCGCTTTAAAATGTAAAACCTGAGTTTAATGGGGAGCCGACACATTATAAGGTAATGGTCTCGCTATTGGAATTCAGGGAAGTTTTTACATAGGCAAAAGGATAATCTGTCCCTACAGACATTCACATAAATGCAAGGAGTCCTGGGTAGACATAGATTAACTTCCCTCTAATGGAACGAGCCCTGCAAACTGCCAAAGTTAAGCGAGACCACGGAAGTTGCTTAAGTTGGCATTGAATACACTCTGTATTAAACATGAATTTCCACTACTGGACCCCAGTCCCCAGATCCAAAATGGCAAAGTCAAGAGGAAAAAGTAATTTAATTTTTGTTATGGGTTATCAAGATTATCGAAAGGAAAAGTAATTAAATGAAGACCTGGTACAAACTTTTTCCAAAATCATTTCTGAGTCTGCTTCAATTTACTTTAACTGTCAAGTTAGTTCAACATCCCACTTTGAAGACCAGGAGGTTCTCAGTGGGTGTGTGAGTGTGATTTAAAAAAAAAAAAAAAAAAAAAATAGAAAAATTACCATCACCCCAATTTGTCCTTTTGCTAAGTACTTCAAAACACTCCTGTGTGCCCTGCCCTACAAATGTGTGTGTGCACAGTCGTAGATCGTGGGTGATATAAATAATTAAAGAGGTAATTACAAAATTTAATGTTGTGGCTCTCAAACCTGCGCTTCTGTCCTCACACTCTGGACATTTCTGATTTATAATTTACAGCCAGACACCAAAGTCCTTTTTCTGCCTACAGATCTCATCTCTGGTGTGAGCTGGATGGGTGTTAAAAATTCATTATGCGAGATATACACACTGAACCAATGATAATGACACCTGTAACCTCGTATGTCTTAGATGAATACGCCACGCACTTCACCCGCGCTGAACATTTTAGCAAAGATTTCATTGAGGTTCTTTTGTGCACGAGCAACCAAACCAAAAAAATCAGCTACAACACCAAGTCCAAAAAAGTTGGGAAGCTGTGTAAAACTCAGAAAAACAGAATGCAATAATTTGGAAATACTTTTCAACCTGTATTCAATTACATACAGTAAAATGACAAGACTTTTCATGTTCACACTGATGAACATTGCTGTTTTTTGTGAATTTGATCCCTGCAACATGTTTCAAAAAGGTAACAAAAGAACTTGGAATACTCAAAAAACACTTATTTGGAACTTTTCAAGGGGTTAACAGGTGAATTGATGACAGGTGATAGTGATATGATTGTGTATGAAAAGTACAATCTGTAATATTATTGAAAGATTCAGTGAATCCGGAGAAATCTCTGAACGTAGGCTGAAAGCCAGCATTGATCGCCTGTGACCCTTCAGGCAGCACTGCATTAAAAACTGACATGATTGCGTAAAGGATACATGGGCTCAGGAAGTCTTTGGAAAACTGTTTTAAAAGTGATTCACCAACAATATCCAGAAACACTGCCAACTCCCCTGATCCCAAGCCCATCTGTGATGGACTGACTGTCGAAAAATGTGCTGTGGTTTTATGAGTCAAAACATTTGAAACTGCTTTTGAAAAATCATGAATATTGTGTCCTTCTGGCTAAAGAGGAAAAAGACCATCTGGACAGTTACAAAGTTACAAAGTTCAAAAGCCAGCATCTGTAATAGTATGGGGGTGTGTTAGTGCCCATGGCACGGCTAACTGTCACATCTGTCAAGGGACCATTGATACTGAAAGGTACATATAGGCTTTGGAGCAACATATGCTGCCATCCAGCTGTCTTTTTAAGCAAGATGGTGCTTAGAACAGTGTGGCTTTGTAGTAAAAGAGTGCAGGTACAAGACTGATCTGCCTGCTGCTCCCACTGAAAATATGAGGTTCATTATGAAGCCCAAAATACGACAGAGACCCCAGACTAAATAATAACTTTAGTTGTATATATCATGCAAGAATGTGAACGAATTTTATTGTCAAAACATCAGAAAGTAATGGCCTCAATTCCCAAATACTTACTCCGTGTTGCTGAAAAAAAAGGTGATTAGAGGTCATGTGTTACAATTTTTTGGGGATAAAATATTTGAACATGAAATATCTTGTCTTTTTTACTGTATTCAGCTGAGTATAGGTCCAAAAGAACTTGCAGATCTTCTATTTTTATTTATTTTTTACACAGCGTCCCAACTTGTCTAGAATTGGGGTTGTAGTTTACACACACACACACACACACACACACACACACACACACACACACACGCCCTGCTCTTTCTCTTTTTAGTCTCTGGGTATCAGTGCCAGCAAGAATTTGTCAAGTGTCAGATGCCGGCTGGATTTTAGTCTGCTGCACTGGGGAACGTTGCCAGTCCACTGTTGGTACGTTGGCATCAGGACTTAGCTGATCAACAGAGTAGAGGTAGTGATAAAAGGTGGAGGAGGCAGACACACAGAGGTGTGAAAGTGACTCAGACCTACAAGTTATTTCTGCATGTGAATTTTGGTTTAATGCATCTTTTATTGTGTGTGTGTGTGCGTGCGCCAGATTGTATAGTTTTTGTGTTTGTCTGTGCGTTGTGAGAGTGTACACCCCTCTGCTTGCTGGCATAACTTGTGCCTGAAGATGAATGTGTGATTGATGCATAATAATGTAATCAAAGGCTGTCAATCTTCCCTCTGCAAGGTGACGGCTCCGTCACACTGGTTGTTAATTCAGACTCTCTGACAGCCTTTATAGTCTATTCGCCTTTGTTTTGGCTGCATACTAATGATGTTTAGAATATGAATGGGAGGTTTAGGTCACCCCCTTGCATTGCCAACAACAATACAACAGCCCTGCACTCTCTCAGACTTAAGAGGGGAGTTTGTCAGCAAATACAGGGACCTACAAAAGCTCAAATGTGCAGACAGACTATCAAGCTAAGCAAGAGCATACATGCAGAGGACACACACACACACACACACACACACACACACACACACAGTAATTGAGGCTTGTTCTTTGGACACCTGTTCATTATTTCTCTCAGTAGGGAACTTAGTTCCCTGCCACTCGCCATCTTGTTACACCCTCGCGCACACTGTGCATCATGGGTGTTTAGGTATATTTGTGTGTGTGTCTCTATATAAATGCTTGCGTGGAAACCTATGCTATTTGCTTTTGTGCTGCTGTGTCTGCATCATAAGCCATGTTTATTCCATATTCGCACATGCTTATACTGTACAGACTTCATTTGTCAAAATATGAAACATGGCGTAGGCTGAACATGCATTATACCATGTCACAGTCTAATTCATTGTCAAAATACCCTTCATGACATGAATTTTAATCAGCTCTGCAGAATATGTATACCATGGCTTGCATACTGTTATTGGTTATGCCTGTTTGACAAATTGAATGATCATCTAACCCAAGGTGAATTGTATAAACACTAAACACACCAACAGCATATTTCCCATAGCAGCCTGGACTATGTGCCAGTATTCCTTTAGGAAATACAACGTAACAGGAAAATGTTGACTATGAATTATAACCCCCCCCCCCTCATCCCCCCAAAAAAGAAAAATAAGCAGGGATAAAGAGAGTTATTGATCAGATTGACTGTCTATTGACGTTAGAGAGGTAATACAGAAGAGATAGGTCCTGTCTTTTCACAGATCCACTGACTGTGTGTTAGAGTTCTTTCTAAATGAGGAGAAGACATAGACGTGTTTTAACCAGGAGGGTGGAGGGTGGGAGATTTTAGAAGGCATTAGGACACTTCAAATAACTATATACTGCCCATTCGCGCATTTTATCACCGCCCCTCTGCGACTCAAACAGACAAGCACAGCGCCTATTAGGGGCTGAAGGAGATGCATCAAGCTTTCCAGTGACTTTAGGTAAACCCATCAGCACCACGCTGGATGTCGCTGAAGAAAAATATACCATCCTGTTGCAGAGTGAGAGAAATGAGTTGATGCCTCAGTGAGTGCACAGGTCACTGTCCTCTGGTTCTGGTGGCTCAAACATGTCTGTACAAGTCAAATAAAGCTGATGGATGGAGATGGACCATCCATTTTTCAGGTGGTAGTAGTTTTTGAGCAGGCACACCCCCAGCGTTTCAGAGTGGAGAAAACTCCTATTTTTGTCATGATTTTGAAAATTATTGTGTTTTTTTTTTCAATCATTCAAAATTGGCTGGGTGGTTAATAACACATTTTACTTTAGTGTGAAAAACTCAGATCATTATTGCTTTACAGAGAGTTTAAAAGTTTTCAGGTATATAACCTGCATCAGGTGACTTGTGCCATGTCACTTGAAATTCGTAACATATTTACAGTAAAACCTTCCTGAATAATTTTGTTGCCTAAACCTACCCAGATTTAAATTGATTCCCAATGTTAACCACACGTTAAAAAGGCTTTCTGGCAGCGTTACATACAGCCACTAAAGTACACAATATACAGTTTTGGCTGTGAGTGTAGCGAGTGTGTGTGGTCTGCTGAGCAAAGAGAGCACCTGATACAATTTTTTCAGCCTGAGCGTCCACCAGTTGTGTCCAGCTGAGGCCCAGATCTTTCCCCATGCATCCTTTTAGTGAGTAAAGAGAAGACAAGATGAAGTAAGATGAAGATTTTAGATTGATGAAATATTGTTTAGTAATTCTGGAGGACACATTGTATTCTCCAACAGAGATTTTAGAATTAAAATTTTAATGAGCCCTCTAACAAAGATCTATAGGCTAAACGGTTTACCCTCATCTTTGTGTGTCCAAAAACTGAAAATAGAAAAACAGGCATAATATGCACTCGGACAGCCTCCCAGAGATGATCCTGCTAAAATGTGCTTAATAATAGTATGGCGTCCACTCACCAATGTGTCCGCTGAAGTTCACGCCTAGTAGAGCGTAGAGGGAGAGTGCAGTAGAGGGAATACAGAGTGAAGGCAATGGGGCAGATCAGTGGGTCAACCCTCGTGTCCTCACACCACCTTTGAAAACAGCCCTGTGGCCATGTAGACAGTTGTGGTGTAGGGGAAGCATGGACAGCCTTGGTTAACAAATCTCATTTCATTTTTAAAGGTGAAGCTAAAGGTCAACTCTATTGTCAGATATACAGTTATACAGAGATTAACCCATCCCCATCCAATCCATTCTTTTTTATACAACTGATCTATCCAACATGTTTGTGACCTATGTTTTAAAATGACACTTCAGATTCACTGAAGTCACACAATAACAACAAACTAACAGGTCGAGGCAGCGGTAGACCAGCAGCTCCGCTGTTCTGTGAGGTAAAATGACTGATTTCACCTATGGAGGTTGGTTGATTTGACAAGAGCGATGTAACAGCGGTCTCCCATAAAAAATGACTGTCAGCAAGGAAGTAAAAATATTTTTAATGTAACATACGCTTTAACTGATATTGGTTTCTTTTTAGGTGGACTTTTTTTTTTAAAGGAACCATTCATTTTCAGCAGATCTTCAAATCTTGACATTTTAATGCAAAGTACTGGAATTCTACATATTGTGTTTAAAAAATAAAGAAAAATCATCCTGGCTACTGCAATTGAATTATGCTGGGTGTCGGTGTGGTTTGTGTGTCGGTTCGTGGATATAGTGCTGGGGGGATGTCAGCCATGTTTCAGGTCCGCCCAAAAATTCCTGAATGCAGAAAAAAACAACAAGATGGTAACTGTTTGCTTCCTCTTTCGCCAAGTTTCTGACTTTGAGGTTTATGGAGTATCTTATTTTTGTGTGACAAATGTAATCAAAGTAATACCAGAAATCAAAAATGTAAAAAACAATGATGCAACTTGCTGTTGTTTTGAAAGGGTAAATGAACCTCACTGGGCTCATTTCCCTGCTGTGATCTGGGTTTCATTTTTGGACTTAATTCTGGCTCCGCCCCAGTGTAAAATGTTTTTATCAGGATTATACGATCAGAACTGCTTTATGAATTGCAGTGATTTCTTGCCTTCACACACTTAAATTCAACTTTTCTTAGAGAAACATTGAACACGACTGTGGAGTGCACATGTAGGTTAGTGCATTAAGTTTTCATAATGTGACCAAATATAGAACAGGAACACATTACATCCTGCTGTAGACTTGGCAGTGACTATAGTTTTAATGAACTGAATAACAACATCTTTTTTTTTTTTTTTTTGCATTATTTTATAAAAACTCTGGTATAGATCTAAAGTTTCTGGTATAACTGGGTTGTATGCAGGTTGATGTGTTCATTATCTTGTGCCAGATACGGGGCTTGTAGAGCAAAAAAAAACCAAAAAAACAAAAAAAAAATGTAGGCAAGAAAGAGACAACGAGATGTAGAGAAAAATAACAACAAGCAAAGACAGAAACAGACATAAAGACAGACAAAAAGCAGGGATAAAAAATTGAGACTTCTACAGAGACGGATAAAAAGACTAGTTAAATCTGTGAGTTTTTTATGAGAACTAACCCTGATCTTCTCTGCCTCATAAAATCCTCTTCTTCTCCATCTCCTCCTCCTCTGTACAGGCATTAAGATACCTATATTAGGCCAACTAAAGAGGATTTCGTTCAGGGATATCGGCAAATGTTTAATTGAAGACGGTACAATTAAAAGTTTCTTGTAGCGGTGAGGAAAATTATGATGATTTTGTGAAAAGATGAAATATATATGGCGATGAGAGTTGAGAATGTGGGATACGAGGCAAAAATTGAAATGTATTAATCTATATCATCAATGTGTGTGTGCATGTGTGTGTGCATTTGCTTCACCTTGAAGCAGCAGCCGGCTGAACAATCAGATATTTGATCTGGGCTTAGAAGGAAGATTTAATCCCCGGAACGGTGAAAGGTTTTCTCCCAAGTTGCATTTATGCAATTTTGCCTTCTAGTGCAATTCTATAGAAATGTATCACTGCAATTTCAACATCCGGGCCAGGATTAGTGTGTGTTGGTATTTATTTGTGAGCATTTGTGTGTGTGTATGTGTGTGTGTGTGTTCATGTGTGTGGGGTCTGGAAATCTGGTTTGGGTCTGGTTTGTGAGTGTGAGTGAAGCAGCAAATACCTCAAAGCAGCTGTCAACCCAAAGTGTGAGAGGGTGCTTTAGAAAAGGATGGAAACATGAAATTCCTTCTTCATGTAGACCTCCTGCGGGCAGGTTCACACACACACACACACACACACACACACACACACACACACACACACACACACACACACACACACACACACACACACACACACGTGCACACACATGCAGAGGGAGACAGAAAGCATGTGAAGTGAAGATTAAAACCTTAATGTGTGAATACATTTCCACTTTTGATATGATTTTTGAAGTGAGCAAGACATAAAAGGCATGGCATATTGCAAGGGGACAGCGTTACAGCGTGACACAAAGGAAAAAAGAAACACCAAAGAGTGTGCAGAGAAAGAAAAAAGATCAAAACTAAGGAAAAGATGTTCATGATAGGAGAAGCAGGATGGATGGTGATGTAACTTGAGTGGTGGTGTGACAACAAACTTGCAAATCTTTTAAAGACCTTTTTTGGACTAAGTGAAACTGCAGTGTGTTGACTTAAAAATCTCCACAATCCCCCCAGAACTGCTGAGGTAAGTGGTTAACCAAGGGATTCAGCTACATATTATCTCCCGACCTTAGACAACAGGAGACCTAAGCAAGATTTTCTTTGAGGGGGATCCTTCCTATTTTTCTGGAGCCAAGACCTAAACCATACTGTATAAAACTTAAATAACTAAATAAAACTTTTTGTTTTATGAGGACAACATGACAGCCGTTTGTGGTAAGAACATTTCTGTTATCTTTAAAGTGCCAATAATCCTTGCATGACATTAATACACAAAGCATATTTGTAATGAACATGTATTCATTCAAAACATTAGCCATTTCTCAATACCAAGTACGCCAAGTTCAGACTTACGGACTTAGCAAGTTTGACTTCTCGTCTCTCGAGGACAGGAGGACACAGGACGGTCATTCTGCTATTGGGCCAGTAGCATACTTGATGATGTCATCATCTCAGCTCGTCTTGGCTTACCCACTTCCAGTTATTTTCACCATTAATGTATATTTGAAATAAAACAAAATATGATATAAAACACAACCCTGTATCTTTTGGGTTAAATGTGCGGAAAACAAATTATATCTCATTTTACTACTACAGAGATATTAGAGCCAGTGGCCAGTTTTTGAAAAGGTCATGCTGGAATAAGGCTGTTTTTAGTGGGGTAACATGAATGCTAACAGCCCGGTCATCTTGCCAGCTGGCGAGGTATGCTGGCCATCCCGTCAGCAGGATGACACATCTCCGAAAACTTCGGAGCAAATTTTAAACTACATGCTATCGTGATGAATCGACCACAGATTTTACGTTTTAATCCCTACATTCTCACATAAAAGAATCTTAAAATTATATTCCGTGATACTAAAACAGTAGTATTTCGATACTTATAATTTGAAGTTGTGGGTCTTCTCCTCTGCCATTGTTGCTACGAAATGCATTCTGGAATACGTGGCTGTCCACACAAGTCACCACCCGATGCATCCTTGATAAAATGGGCGGGGCAAGAACACATCAGGCGTGATGTGGACTTCAGAATTGGAATAGTACTTGGACTGAGACTGATGACGTTTCTCAAGTGCACAAGAACACAAGTACAGAGAAGAACGCATATTGAGAAAGGGCTATACTTGTTGAGAATTTTTGCCTTAATCTGAGGTCACAGCAACTTCCTGAAAGCACACAGACAATAACAATCATATATAGGCGCTAGTGTTGCAGGATATGCTGAAATTTTGGTAATTTCTTCAATACTTGGTCTGGTATTATAATTTCCCAGTATTCGATACTTGCCGTGCATCAGTCAGTGTGTTGGGAAAGGAACTGAAGCAAACTGTCACCTTGTACAGCTCTGAGGATTTGTGTTCAGTTCAGCCCCTGATTCAACTGCGTCAAAAAAAGGAGTGGAACACCTGCTTTACAGTAACTCTGAGGGGACACATTACCATCGTAACATGGTGATTTAAAAGTCTTCTGTATTTTAGGTAGAGGGCTCTGTGGCACCATCACACAGCCCAAACCTAGTAGGCCTTATATATCTCTCTCTGACATTTCAAGTGCTCTTGTGACCCAAAGCAGGCACTCAGTTCACTAATGCGTTGGAACAGCCTTGATTATTTCAACTGTGATTTTCTTGTTACATCCTTTTGACAGATAAACTTGTTTTCATGAGTAAAAATGTCACTTGCATACTTTGATATGATGAACTTTAATGAGATTACTTGTTTTGTTGCGGGGTGACAAAGAAATCTACATTTGCTTTCCTTAATTAGCTTGTTAGAACTGTCAGCATGTCTATCTTGAAACAATGGGGCACCAGCATTCGTTTTCATTTCCTTTGCCTTTTCTCATCTTTCCTTCCTCTGTCCACTGCCTTCTCGTCTTTCTCGCGTGTAAAAACTGCCAGGGCTTGGTGCTTGGTTAAAGGGATGGACACAGTTCACAGACCTTGGGCCATCTGTTCCCCCTGATTAAAGGGGAGTGTAAATATCTTTCTGGCCAAATATTGATATCAATTCAATGAGAGGTGCCATCTTGTTGCTTATCTGAGCCAAAACTGTGTGTTTGTGTGTGTGTGTGTACTTCAATATCCGTGTGTGTCTAGCCATAAGAAAGGCCCATGGGCAATGACGGTGCCGACTCATCTCATCTCTTCCACCTCTACTCTCCTGAGTCTGCATTTTCATCATTCAAATGACTGGTGTGTGTGTGTGTGTGGGAGCGGTTTGGTATATGTGTATTTCCTTCTGCCTGTGTGACTCTGTTTATGTGTTTATGCATAAAACATGTTGATGTGTCTGATTTTGCAGTTCCAAAATGACTAGGTGGCCAGACTGCTATCAGATGTAGTCAGTCCCTGCCTGAGTTGGGTAAATAAGAGGCAATGAAGGAGCCAAGACTACATTCTCTGGTGGCCTCACAGCACTGGCCTCAGCTTAAGCATCTCGCCAGCCAACATATCCACAGTATAATGAGTTAGAATCTCCCCAGTGTATTGGGATAAATCTAAACACTCAGAGTAACCTATCAGCATGTGTATATTCTGTCTGTATGTGTGTGTGTGTGCTTGTGAATGAGGTTCCTCTCCCAAGAGCACTTGGGTAAATCTAAATGCAGCTCATTGGCATAAGAGGATTTAACTTTTTGGTTGCCGTGGTAATGAGCTGTGATAAACACCAGTGGATAAGTTGCATGTTACACACACACACTCACAGGCAAAGGATGGGAAAACACAGGATTTACATTGTCAGTGTTAACATAAAGATTTCCCATGAGCCTTAATGACTGCAGCAGGAAGTGTGCAGCCCTGTTTACAGTCCCTCTGGGCAAGAAAAAGAAAACCCTAGCAGCTCCTCAGGCCACTGCTTGTGGCTAGAATTTGGTGCATTTCATTTCAATGAAATTCACAATATAATGTCTTATAGACTAATTTAATAATTTCACGTAATTATCAACAAAACTACAACACAGTTGAAGCGAGTTAAGTGCTACAGTATAGGCTCATACTGTATGTCTGCCACACCACTGGCTACAGCTGTGAAGATAACCACATTACCATGGTCATGTGATGCCTACTGTGGGACTGAGCCCATTACCATCACTGCTGCAATTTTTATTTTGAAGGGTCAGTCTCATGTTGAGATCAGCGCAGTCACACACAAGTCAGGACCACAGCCTCTGATTGGTCGACAGACTGAACCCAAGGAATCCTGGGATTGCCTGTGTGAGGTTGAAAATAGATGTATTTAATGTTAACTTATGGCCCCTGACTAAGTGACATGCTGTTGGATATTTCATGTTGCATTCAATTCATAGCAATAACACCACAGAACAACTGACAAGCTAAATAGTGAACACAATAACTAAAGAAAGTTTGTGTAAAAAGAGCAATTTTGAATAATTTTGAGCAGATTATTTCTGTAAATATTGTATCAGAGGAGAATTTTCCTGATACTTTTAGAAACTTTTTATACAGTTCTCTGTATTTTTTAGTTTTTTTGATTGTTAACATCATAAATACTTGATAGGTGTCTGCTGTTTTCTTCTCCTGGACACTTGGCCATAGTGCTATGAGCTCTTTGGTTATTTAAATTGCGTACTTTTGTAACGCAGGATGAATTTGTTTAGCAGCTCTGTGAATTTAGTTTGTGTTCAGGTCTTCACTGTGCTCTTATCCTCTGAGTTTTATAATGTTTGTATCAGTTATATTAAATAATAATCTAAATTTTAAAACTAACAATTTAATTCAGTTTTCTTCACATAAGTAGATGACATATGGAGATATAGGCAAATGTAAAAAAAAAAGTCTTATGAGATCACTGCAACCCACCACATGAAACTTTTGGTGGCCCCTGCTGGAGGTCAGGACCACCAGTTTGCGAAGCCTTAGACTATTCTCTATTTTTAGTGTGGCCTGGTTTCAGGCACAGAAAGCCAATAGATTTTCAATATGTTCAATATGTGCAAATGGTCTATTGACAATTGTTGCTAGAATGGAGCTCTCCATGGTGCTGAATCTGGAGCTGAAACTGTAATCAGACACATTTTGTGCACATTTTCTTTGATATATAAACAGTGTATTTCATTTCCTTTCTAGCTCCACTTCATTTTGAGTTTTTCATTTCTAGTTTTTAAATCTAACATATATCTAAAGCACTGACATCCCACTACAAACCATTATACATACAGTCTGAAAAGATATTTGTGCTTGATGTGAAACTGCTACTCAGAAGGTCTTTAGATCAGCACTTCTGCACATAAAACAGAGGGCTAAAAATTTTCAAAACTAACGTAACTGCAAAATGTTTTTACACTCAGGATTTTATTTAAATGTATTGAAACCATGAATCTCTTTGTGGTGATGAAAGTCTGATGCTCCGAAAAAGTTTGATGCTCGTTTTTACTTTCACTTTTTGGCTTTTTATTTAACTTTTTTGGCTCTCTGTAGCACTTTTTCAATGAGCAATGGAGTTCCAAGACTTTCTGATCTCAGTTACAACATTGTTTTATCATACACCAAAGACAAGAGAAATCCCTCTGTTAGAATGGTATCTTCTCTGCTGGGAGTTTAGCAGTGTGAAAAGTATTTAGATGTCAGCTGTAATTACCGGTTTCATAATTTATCATTGACAATTTTCATAATTTCCATGAAGACAAGACTATTTGTGAAAGTATTTCATTATTAATTGGGCTGGTTCAATAAATCAACGGATTTGCAGGCAAAGCTACATACACAGGTCCTCCTTTGAAGAGTCTCCGAGCTGCAGCCCATCTTCTTCCATTTACTGACAAGACAATCTCCTCCACCTCTTCCCTCTCATGCTCTTGATGATCAGAAGGTGTTGCACAGGGAGACAACCATCATCATCATCTCCTGAATGATTTACAGCCGCTCTGCTGCAGTCAAAGATCCGCCAGTCACCCTCAGTCATGACCGAGCTCTTTGTGCACATCAGCAATCATATCAGTGTTTGTGAATATATATGCATTTATCAATATGCAGCAATATCTGCGCATGAATTTACATGAGAGTCAGTGAGTGTGGGTGTGAGTGTGTGTGTGTGCGTGTGCATGTGTGTGTAACCATGCAGCATATCAGCTTGCGATGAAGAATAAACCATGGATGTCCCCTAGCACCAAAGTGTTAATAATGGAATAAGTAGCTTTATTTCTGTTATGTATTATTAAAAGAGATTATGCACACACCACATCTACAGGGACAAATGAATAAGCGCAGAAAAAAAAGTGTGGGAATGTGTGTGCGTAGTGTTCACGCTGTACATGTTTGTCGAGCGCATGTTTCTGCAAGCACAGGTACCTCGGTTTGTGTGTTGCGTGCACATGCAGTATGTGCGTCTGTGTGTGCTGGGAATTCAAATCATCTGTGTTCATTAGGCAGAATGCAAGGACTGTGGGTTGCAGATCAAAGATTTTAGATAAGAGGAGTCGTTGAAATTGACTGTTTCATTGGGATATGAAACATGTAACTACAATACAAATGAACAAAAAGCATTTTAGATCATTTGATGAGAGCCAGGAGACTAAGCTATGGGACATGCATGCATAGCTTTAATTATTCAAAACTGTGTGTCTGCACATGTTAAACAGCTAGGCTGACCATGCTATGTTTGTTACGTGGTAGAATGGGTTTTTCTCAAAAATGCCATGACAGAGTTAATTTAAAGTCTGCACTATATACATCAACAGAAAACGTGTTAAAAGCTAGCAGGTTGCTGCTGCCCTGTTTAATCCAGTTCATTAATGTTTAAAGTTCTGCCGATATGGACAATTTACAGATCGTTAGATGGAGCAGCTTCTTCACAATTCAGCTGTTTAGTTTATGTAGTGGAAGCTGTGAGCACCAAAGTACAATTCATTTAGATTTACTGGCACAGTAAACAAAAGAGATAGCGACTCCTTACCTTTTGAGCAGTTTTCCACCAATATGGAACCAAACCTGTTACAGTTCAGCTACCTGAACTGTTTTAAGCATTTTCACCAAAAAAAAAAACAAAAAACAAAAAAACAAACTGGTTTGGAACCTGAAAAGTTGGTTCCCATCTAGAACCAAGAAATAGCAGCTTCCTCTTGGGAAGCAAAGTGAGCGTGTCATATTCTACAGCTCTTTGTGCACTGTGAACACCCTCTGTTGATGAATTTCCATGGCTCCACTCAAAACTGGCAGGCTGGTCCGCTAGATAGCGCCATGGTTTCAAGACTGATGAACAGAATTGATTCAAGAGCTAGAGCTTATTTGACGGAGGAGTGCCCATTAAGTCCAATTACGCATCCATTCCTCCATTATTTATATTTGTTTTTGTAAAGCTCCACTGATCAAAAGAATCAAAATGGTTCTTCATAAAATTATTCCAGCTTGTGAATATTGTCATGTGAAGTCCATTGCTCACCATCTTCTAGCTTCGACTGACAAATAAAAACAAAACGTCTTTCGACATGAAGACTGTTTTCTATACTTCCTGCAAAGTGTTGTTGGGTACTCGAGCTCTCAAACAGACTCACAGGTTCACATTAGCCTTGTAATCTTCTGTTTTCATTTGGGTATGCCACACTGGCAAAAACTCCACATAAAAAACACATAAAAGGATAGGTGTGGGTGTTGAACAGGTTGCTCCCTGCAGCTGCCTGGATAAGCAACTTGCTGAGGCCTCATTTCTCTTTGCTCAGTTGATTATGTTTCTCAAGTTAAAGATTTAGGATAATAACTTTGTGGATTAAGCATTCTATCAGTAATATCTAAAGTAATACATAATCATCATCTAGAAGCTAATACTGTCACCTGCAGTGCCGGCAGCAGATTTCAATTTTCACCTCTCTGAGCAAGCTTTTTTTTTTGAGTGGTTACACAGTTAGACTGGTTTGTTAGTTTCTAACCATCAAAGACATATGTGTGTGTGTGTGTGTGTGTGTGTGTGTGTGGCATGGGGGGTGGGGGTGGTGGGTGTAATGATGGTTTGAGATGTATTAGGAAGGCATTAAAGGGATAGTTCGGATTAGCTGAAAAGGCGTTGTATGAGGTATTTATCGATTGTCAGTGTACTACAGTAGATGCCAGTCGGCATGCAATGGTATCACTTTAAGTGTCCACCATATTTATCTTGCAGAACATGGGAGTTGTTGTTCTACTCTCGAGCTGTTAGTTTGTTTTTTGCATACTGTGTGCCTTTGGACCCGCAACTATCAGAGGAAGCAGCAGACCAGCAACTCCTGTGTTCTCCAAAATAAAATGACTGATTTTGCCTATGGAGTCGATTATTTTGAAAATATTCTAAACATAGCAAACACTTAAAAAAAAGTCTGCATAAAAAAAGTTCATTAAGCATTAAGTGGCTAAAATACGTTTTGTTGCCGACCCTGTCCACAGCAGATCATTGCTTAGCTTTGGTACTGGTGCTCTTCTCTGCTTCTCCAACCTGTGGGTGTGGCGACCTGTAGTACTTCACACAACCTTGAATGATGCAAACTATCACTTTAAGCTAAAGCAGTGGAAGAGAGAGAGAGAGAGAGAGAGAGAGAGAGAAAGAGAGAGAGAGCTGTATGAAATAAGGAAGGTAGTTTGCATGCCATTCTTACAGTTGGGTCTACATGGCAAGATTTATTTTGAATTATGCCAAAAGACATGCAATTGACATTATGACATTTTAAGTTTGTTTTTTATGCTGATAGAAATGAAATACTGCTGGCTTTACCCTTGGGAAACCACTCTCTTGGCATAAAATTACCTTTCAATTAATTTTTCTCTAATTATTATTGGATCATTCCACAGTCCTGGAAATCAGTGGATGTTCCCATCTTTTAAATGTTGTTTACTTTGTAGCCAGACCACCAGAAGCTCCGCTCAAAACAAAATATCTGCTTGGAAATGTTAAATATCCTAATAGTTATTTTAGCAAAGCTCAACCATAACACACAAGATTCCACCACTCTTAATGATGTTTCTTATCCTGTGTGTGTGTGTGTGTGTGTGTGTGTGTGTGTGTGTGTGTGTGTGGTAATGATGTGCCTTTATCTCCTCTCTCCACAGCCCATTAATCCTGAGTGTGGGACAAGCAGTCATTACATATTTAACCCAGGTCACTTACTGTGGGTGGCAGATAGGTGCTGTCACCAACAGCGTGTGCGTATGTGAGCGTGTGTGTCCGTCAGTTTGTGCGAGACAGCATCCATGTGCACACATATGCATGCCTGTGCAGCAAAGTTTCACACATACACTATTTGTGTGTTTAACTCTCAACAACTCCGAACAGCTGTGTTTGCATAATTCTTGTGTGTGTGGGTATGATATGTAAAACCTGACCTTAAGATAAAACCCTCAGCTCAAGCGTTCCTAATACCCCCCCGCCCCCCGCACCCCGCAGTCGCTGTGAGATAAATTTCAGCCTCAGAGAACAGGTGAGGCTCAAGGAGGTGAATTATGCATTTGGGACTTCACCAACCCTCTCCATACCCTCCATCTCTTTACTCTTAAGTTGGTCACGTAAGAACGAGGAGAATTCCTTGCACTGTATCTTCTTTAATCCAAGTGCCACTCACAGTGTCACGACATGTTCTGTATTTCACGTGTGCAGTGTTAATCGGCAGTTTCCATCAAAGCTTACTCCAAGCATATAGAATTCCTATGGATTTCCTGACATTTTCCCCGTCTTCTTGTCAGACTTCCCATGCTATTTGTTCCAGACGACTGGACTTAGCCGATCTGGGATTAAAATGCCGGATTTTCGTGGTAAAGTGACGGGCATTAGAATTCAAGGGCTTACAACTTTTTTTTTTTTCTTTTTTGCAGATGAGTTACCCTGCAAGCTGATAACCTTAAGAATCCAATTTAGAATGTATCTGACTTTTATTTATCTCTCAAAGTGATATATTTTCTACCCCTCAGACCTGACACATGCATGTTTTTCAGCATACCTTTGTGTGTGTGTGTGTGTGTGTGTGTGTGTGTGTGTGTGTGTGTGTGTGTGTGTGTGTGTGTGCGTGTGTGTGTGTGTGTGTGTGTGTATGTGTGTGTTTACAGCTCAAGGGCTAGAGGATGGTCTAATATGTTTAGCTACCCAGGGAAATAAAGAGCTAATACTGAGGGTCAGACTAATCACCTGAAAACAGCTCTCACTTCTCACTTTATTCTCATTTAAGCCATTGATGAACTCACTCAAACACAAACACACATGAGTGATTGTGTGCGCACATAAACAATCGCACAACATGCACACTGAGATGGACGGAGCTGCCTCTCTCTGTATTCGGTACGCTGGTTCTGAGTGCGTCCTTCTAAATCCCCACTGGTAATGTTTTTGTCCCCCTGGCAGGGAATCGGCCTACACACCCACTAATGAACACACATGCGCACACGCACACACACACACACACACACACACACAGCCTTCTTCCTGCCCTCATACAGGCTCAAAGTCAGTGAATCATCATTACGTTTAGGGCTACCTAAGGCTAGCCTGGGGTTAGCGTACAGCTAGCTCAGCCATGAAGTGACAGTAATTGCAGCATGATTTTTGTTCTCCTTTTTGGTGCCTGTGTTATAAATGTAGGCAGTGACCCTGCATCTGTCATATTCCATTTACAACAGCTATGTAGGAACACAACTCAGTGAACACGAGGCCTCCGGACAGACTGGAACCAACTGATAGCCACGCCCTAACGGCTTGAGTGTGTTGCAGGGGTGTCAATACATGTTTTGGTGCAAGTGCTCATATACACAAATACATTTTATTTATGTATATATTTCATCATGATAGCAGTCCTCAGGATGGCAATCTTGGTTGGCAACTTTGGTTCAGACTAAATTACAACTACACATATTTGATGGATTGCTGTGGAGTTTGGTGCAGACATCCATGCTGCCCAGAGGAAGAATCCTAATGACTTTGGTGACCTAATTACTTGCTTTCTCTTCTAGCGCAGCATTTCTCAATGTTAGGGTCAGGACCCAAAATGGGTCACAGACCTGCTTTTATTGGGGCGCCAATTGGCAGAGTAAAATGCTTACAGCATTTACTCAAATAGTGACAGGCAGCAGGTAAAGAGAGATAGATTGCAGCTCTCAGTTATGTTAACCCTTTGATGAAATTCAATGCAGGTAACAAAAACTTCAAAATGTGTTTGTAAAATACAGCTGGGGTCAAAAAATTTAACTGCCATCTCACTAATAGTTAAAACTATAAACCAGCACAAATGTGACAATTAGGCTACTAACACAAACCACCATGTTTTGCACAGATCATCATGCAAACATTTACATACCACAATGCAAAATCGATTTTTTGTTAAACAGCTAACCTAAGAGATGACTCAATCCAGGCATGATGGGAAATGTTGGCTGTCTTTACAGTATTTTAGTAGAAAGACTTGTTTTGATCTAGTTAAAATGAATGCATTTCACTGTTAGTACACTGTTTCCGTGATTCACTTTACTATATAATAAAATACATTTCATAAACATTTTAAATTGATGATGTATTTTTGTAAATTTTGGTCATGGGGAGACACCAAATTTCTCTTTGGGACTTAAGCTCAAAAAGTTTGGGAACCCTGCTTCTTGCACCACCATGGTGATGAAATTTCTAAATTTTACTGAAATTTTACAACTATTAGATGGGTAGCCATAAACTTTGGTCCAGACATTCATGGTACCCAGAGGATGAATCTTAATGATCGATCCCTGACTTCACAGGATCGTACAGTTCCTCAGTAAAATATTTTGCTCATTATTCCCAGTTGATGAATCTTAATGCTTTGATAGCAATCCTGACATCTCCTTCAGTGTCACTAAGCTGCAGTTGTGGTTTTAAGTAAAATGTCTCAACAACTATTGGATGAATTGTCTTGACATTTCCTACAACTTGTGGACTATGTTTGAAAAAACACTGCAAAAGTGCCCCCTTGGTCGCCTCTATGGCAGATAATACCCATGCTATTTAGATAATAGTTGTTTTTATCACAGAGGTGTCATACTTTCAGTCACTATGAAACAATTTCAATCCAAACCAGGGATTGGATTCATTTCACTATAAATGCATCACAACTTCTGGTGTCCCACCGCATACAGCTAGTGCTCTTTTTGATTTTTCTCAACTGTGTCCTTCAGTCCGCCACGTTTAATACAAACATTCGTGTTCTCCCCAGGATAAATTGTAATTGTTTTGGTGATCTCTTCACTTTTCGTCCAGCACAGTTATGAGGGCAACAGCATTTTAATTTGTCCGGTATTAGTTTACGACTGAATACCAACAAAACTAATTTCACAGTCTCAGCTGTACTTTGGACTTAATGCTAATTATATTTATTGCTAAAAACGCTAGCATATTAATGGGGCAGACTGAGATGGCGAACATGCTGAACATTATTCCTGTTGAAATACGCATGTTAAAGGTAGAATATGTAGGATTGTAAAAGTACAATTCAGAGTTGACTCCTCTTCCCTGGCTCAAAGAAGGAGAGAGAGATAGAGTGAATGAAGTGAGGCAGTGGTGTTAGCGAGACCAAAGAGGTGTGTGTGTGTGTTTATAGCTTTTTCTGCAGCTCTCACAGACAGAGAGCAGAGGAAGGAGACAGCAGTGTAACTGTTGGTCGCTATGATATCCAGAAACATGGCAAAATAAAGATGAAATAAGTGCAAATGCAGAACCACTACATACTTTTAGTGGTTCATAAGTGATGATTTAGAGGGATTATCTTTATGAGTCTACACATTGTATTGTTTTTTTTTGAAAAGTCATGCATCCTACACCTTTAATATTATCAGTGTGAGTATGTTAGCATGATGACATTATGATTAAGAACTTTTGTTTGGGAACATAATTAGTGTTTTGCTTTAAATAGGAGTGAGGATCAGGGTTAGTCCTATGTATATCTACATATACTATGTAGAAAGGGTTGTTCCTGAACTTGGAGAATAAATGCAGTCGTGACAATTCTCACAAGAGTTAAATCCAAAGTGTGTGTGCGGCTGTGTGTCCATGTGTGCACATGCTTTTGTTTTCTAGTCAGTCTCTTATCCCCCAGGGAGAGCTGGAGCCAGTATCAGGCCAGCCGCTTCGCTGGGAGTGTCACTGACTATCTGCTTCTCCACCGAACCTCACAGCCAGGAGACAGGAGAGGGAGATTTACTGTACTGGAGAGAGAGGCAAGGGGCCGAGGGTGAAGAGTGTGAGTGAAAGAGAAGATGAGAGAGGCGAGAGAAAAGAAAAGAGACGAGAGAGCTCAAAGGCAGGAGAAAGCCTGATAAAGGGGCTCTGACCCCTTATTTATCTAATATACTGTGGTTTTCTGTGTATGTTAGGTTTAATGATGGATTCACATTACGCACACACTCATGGAAATCACTGCTCTGTGTTGTCTGTCAAGATGTTCATTGATTTCGTCACAGTCCACAGAGACCTGTGAGGCCTGAGACTGTTTGTACTTTGTTTTTGCGTGTGTGTGTGTGTGTGTGTGTGTGTGTGTGTGTGTGAACATGAGTGGATATGAGATGGTGTATAGCGCATGTGTTCTTTGTATATCTTTGTGTGTGTGATTCTGTTCAAAAGAACATTTTTCTTCTTTCTTCTTGCTTGTGTGTGTGTGTGTGTCTCAGTGTGTTTCTGTGTGATTGACAGCTTAAATGAGAACAAGACAGGGGTTACAGACAGTTTACGGACCTCTGCAGACGTTTCTGGTCTTTCTTAACAGACCTAAAGCAATACAAACACAGAATATGAATAACTATGGTAACAGCTGGAATGGTTTGTGTTGAAAGAAGGTTATAAAAAATTAATTTTCTTCTTAAAGTTGAGTGAGTGATTGAATGAAAAATGCATTTTTATCCCTTTCAGATCACATCCCCTAAAAATCCATTGGTTTTTATTTTATATCAAAATCATATGATAGGTGCATATGACAGTTAGCTGCACCTAAACAGTTTTATCCAATCATATCATGTCATTCACATCTTCAACTTTAAGTGGGGTAGATCACCACATCCCACTCATTAGTTAGCAAGCTAGCAACTGTGTGGTCCCACCTCAAACCTTGTTCTACTTTAGCAAAATACCATTGTTAGGGGCCTGCTGGCTAGAATTTATTCGCTCTGGGGAAAGTGGCATGTGATAGATTATGCACCAGGCAGTTCACAGTGGCCTGCTTCAGCAGCTAGCTAACATCAGCTACATGTAACATACAATGGGCCGGGGGCTGGACCTCACTGAAACAATACTGTACAAAAGCACAACTTCTAACTTGTACAAAAACCCACCATAATACTTTATTCACTGATTTGGATAAAACTGGATCATATTTTATGGAGAAAATCCTCGCTGGTTTTCCCTCTGATGTCCTCTGGCTGTTCAGCATCAACGCTGGGTCAGAGTTTCCGCTAACTTAGCTGCCATTAACGGGCAATGGAACCCGGCTCAGCAGCCTCCCTGTGAACACAGTCGGGACCAAACACCAAGACAGACAGGGAGTACATTACCTACATCATTTACCCGGTTTCCTGTTGCTTTTCTGATCGTTTTGATGGCTTTACTTATTGCTAAAGTAGCTAACCACTAACTGCTGCTAGCTCTGTTGGCTGCATCGCTAATGCTAAGTTAGCTGACTAGTGAGAGTGCCAGCAGTCAAACATGGCAAAAAAACACATCTGTACTGTATGTGTTATCAAACCTCCACTGGTCTTGGAAGCGGTGTTCAGGTCCAGTCTCACTGTTCCCACTGAGAGCTCCCAGTCCAGGAACAGCCTGCTGGCCTGTGCAAATAGCGCTCTAGCACTCATGATGACTTTAAGCGTACACTGTTGTGCTCAGTCTGTGATAAGAATGTGAAAATGTAATCATGTAATAAGCTTATGTGATTATTTACATTCTTCGCCCACTGGCTACCTAAATTTCAGGCTTAAAAATTCCAAATCATTCTCTTAACAAGCTGTTAAGCACCTTGATCTTTATAATTTGCCTGGGAAACCAACTCCTGTTTAATTAGTTTGTGTTTGCAATGATGTGTACCCTTGGCAAAATTCAATCTGCTGAACATGAACTGGCTGTATAAAACATTCTTGTGTGAGCCTTGGAAGTGAAGCAGCCCTTTCAGATGGAGATCCCCAAAAGTAGTTCTCCACCTGAATCTGTCATACTGCTCTTTAAACCTAATCGGTAAAAATGTGGTTTACGTAAGTTTGACTTTCTCCCCTGTTTCTTTCAGCAGTGGTGGGCATCCCACCTGTTTTCAGGGGGACTTGTGTCGCATATCAGTAACTGGGTGTGTGGCTGTTCACCTCCTCTCCGTTTGAAGTCAATAAACTATGAAAGATGACTCATTTGAAGCTGATGCTGTATTGAATCTACCCCATTTGAATCTAATGTGTTTCAAAGCATGTGTCCTTTGAAGTCGATACTTGTCCCCCTCCGAGGCCACACTTCTCAGAGACAGTCCTCTCTGAAGTCAATGCGTGTCCCATTTGGAAGTCAATGCTTGTTAAAGGATGGATGGTAAAGGAGCGTTGAATGCATGGCTGAATAATAGTCTTTTGGTTGGTTGCTTCTTAAATACTGGTTATAGACTGTCCTTTTAGCTCTGTTCAGATGGGAGACAGCTTCTATTCTGGCGTCGCTGGTGAGGGTTCATGGTTAAGCTAAATGGATATTTGTGTGCTTTTATATGTTGAACAGCTTGAACCCCATGATTCCTTTCACAGGCAGAGAGCGAGGAATCAAATCATCATAAATCATAAAAATAAAAAACATAACACTATGTTAAGTTTCTGACAGGCTTCATAGTGCTCTGGTGTTACCATTACAATATTATTATTGTACAGTGTAAAACAATTTAGAGTAGAAGAGAAAATGGAGAGAAACAAAGCATTGTCATGATAATAATATACAAAATATATGCTTAGACTCAGCAAGACTGCACATGCTTAACGAGTACACGCATACGGCATACACAGCACAGGTGCAATTAATGACCCAATCCACACAGGCATAAAACTAATGAGCTCAAAGAAAATAACCAAAGACATTTAACTAAAAACCAGAGAGCCACCCTGTGAATTATTATATGCACATATTTTTGTTGCTTTCCTGTGATTAACTGCTTGATGTTATTGTGTATGTGCATTTGTTTCATGGTTATCTTTGTGTGTCTCATCCTTTTAATATCATTTTTTTAATGTCTGCAAAGGTGTTCTGTAGCTTTTTGATATATATTTCAAAGTGGCTCTGATTAAAAATGCAGTTCTTAATTACCTATTTTTCATATTAAAGGCCCAGTGTGTAAGATTTACAGGGATTTATTGACAGAATATTGCAGAAATTAATATGTTATTCAGAAATATGTTTTCATTAGTGTATTATCACTGAAAAATAAATAAAAATAATGTTGTTTTTGTTACCTTAAAATGAGCAGTTTACCTGCTGTGTTGAACAGCCATGTTTCAATAGAATGGACAAACCAAACCCTGGCTCTAGATACAGCCTCGCATGAGTTTTGAGGCCAATGTATGTCCTCTTATAGAGAAGTGACGTCATACCACATCTGGTCAACCACCATGGGATCTTATTTCATAAAAATATGAACCGTATGAGAGACAAATAAGCTGATCTGATCACATTTGCATTGGACACAAATTACAATTATGCCAATATTTTATCAATTTAAAAGATAATTTTACAAGTCAAGAAAGTTGCCATTTGCCATAAAACCATTGACGTATAACATTGTGAAGATACATAATTAAAAAGACAACACAAACACACTGTGACAAACCTACCATCATATGTGTAATTCATTGCACAATTCGATCTGGTTCACAACATCATTCGTCTCTCTGCTAGTTGCAATTAAATCCTACACACTTTGAATCATTATGAAGAAGAATTTAGAGGTAGTTGGTCAAAGTTACTCAGACATATGTGATTTGATTTCATCATCAATTCCTGCTCTTTCAAATTAGAGGCTAATTAAGGACTAAACACTTCAACCTTGATTTTTTAAAGTGCTACTTTTACTCAAATTTATTCAATTTTCCAATTAGTTTTTACTCTTTTTGGGTATAAATACTTCATTTTCACATTTTGAATTCCAGCTGCTGCAAAATGTTGATTCAGCAAATCACAACGAGTAATGCGGGATCTGATACTCACTATCCTTATCAGTCTGATACTGGACAAAATCATTGGCTCCAATATTGGGGAAAAACTCTGTAATCCAGTGTGATCAATTTGCCTAAACAATTATGTAAATGATTAGCAACATGCTGTAAGGACAGATGTGTAACGATGACACTGTCGACAGCACAGATGTGTCACGTGAGCAGTAGCTAAAACTTGAGTGAGACCTGTCATCATCTCAGCTGGGGTTATTTTAACCTCAAGGAAGAAAAAGTAAAACAGCCGAGTGCAATTTATGCATTTATTGACATTTCATTTTGAATGTTTGAATGATGCTGGCAAAAAAAAAAAAATGCTGCTAAAAGTTCTCTGTGTGAGAAGGTTTAAATAAAAAGAAGCAGCAGAATTATATTATTAAGTCACGTTGGGGTCTAAGCATTTCTTCCTTCGTGGGGGTAGGATATTTGTTTCACAGTTTGAGCATGATGTTTTTTAGATGGCTAGGTTAAGTAAAAGGCATTCACAGAAATATATTTTTAACAGCGTTGTTGTTTTACACCAGAACTACCAAGGCAGTCCATTTACTGTCTTTATATATTTGGCAGTGTAACAACTTCCTAAATGTGTGTATATTTTATTCAAACAGTTATTTTTATTAAAATTACAAAAGGCAAAAGAGTTCTGAGTATTTCTACCTTGAATGGCCATTGCACTCATATTGACTGCATTATAAACACCATCATTTCATTCCTGCTCTTGAAGGAGCTTTATACTCTTGCAAAGCTAAAGCCTAGTTTTGGCTTTGAGCTAAAACCAAGGAGAAAAGAAAGCTTTGAAGAACATCAGAATGAAATGTCAGCAAGGAGGAGGATGACTGTCACAAAGCCTTTAGCCTTGCTTCAGTGTCTTGATGATGCTGAGTTTGATGGAGTAGCATGTTCATATCCTAATACACGAGCATGTCTACTGCATGTCTGTTCACCCAGTATTTCTACACAGTTTCAGATAAAGGTGAGGCTACACCAATATTACTGGTGACACCATTTGTAGATTTAGAATTACATTCAGTAGTAGTCAGGGCTGAGTTTTGGCACTCAATACCTTTAAAGTATTGCTGAAAATAACCCAGTACCAAATAGTATCAAAATTTATACCTGCAAAGAATCATTTTTGTAATGAGATCTTAAAAAAAAGATGATTTGTATAGTTTTGCTTGCAGCAAATCACCAAAATGAGAGAAAATGCATCAAATGAAGCACTCTGTTGGTATTGGTGTCACTTTAGGGGTACTGTTGCACTTTTTTAAATGATACCCAGCCCTAGTGGTGACTACATGGGATTATTCACGACTTGTGTGATCTAACCATTTACAAATACTCCAGAAGTTTAAAATTATTGAAAAAAGAAGAAGATCATTTCCAAATTTCACAACATTGTGCTTAAACAAAAGATTATATTATGTAGGATGACTGCATTCTCTTGACATTTATAAATCAATGAATTATTCAAATTGAGGATGTTGTTAAAGTTTTTTTTTTTTTTTTTTTTAAGGTGATAGGTATGTAAATATGGCAAAGTTAATGGCATTAAGTGCAGCCTATTTAGTATGAGCAGTCAGAACGGCTGCTGTAGTAGGATTCTGGTAGTTTGAGAGAGAGGAAAATATACTATTGGATTGGTATGTGTATCAGCAGATACTCAAGGTTGTAGTATCAGTATTTGACATGAGATTGTGAGATAAAGTCATCCCTCTCATGAACCTATAATTGCCCTTGTTGTTTTTCTAAAGCTTCCATATTGGTGTGCATTTTCTTTGTCTACACTGAAAGGCTGGTGAATGTTGTCATTGCAGCCCAATGATGAAATATGTAAGAAACCATTGTTTTCTGTTCTGTAGCCCAGCACGTTGAAGAGTTACTGTGTCTCTGCCGCCTCTGCCATCTCTGCTTTTAAAATAGTTTTGTAGCACTGTGAGGTCTGCAGATGTTAGCAGGGCTGGAGTGGCCGACTGCAAAACCAGTGACTTAATGTCTGATTTTAGATATTTGAGTGATAGTGCAGAGGTATTTTTGTATGTCTGTATTTTGTGTGCATGTGCACGCATTTTTAAGCACATATATGTGTGTTTATGCGCACATGCTGTCAGTAACTATCAGCTTTTTTTTATCGTGACACTGTGCCCTCCCATCTCTCCCATCAGCCTTCAAATGCACTCGTATCAAGAGGGAGATAAAATATGTTTTTCTTTAGAATCACTATCTTCCTTCCAGACAGGTGCACCCTGCCCTTTATGCGGTGTATGAGTCACACTCGCAGACATGCATGCAAACATAGCAGACTACCTCGGAGGAGGCATCTGATATTAAGAGTGTTTTTGCCGGTGAGACTTTTGAAGAATGAACCCAGTTAATTTCTGGTTTCTTAATAAAACCCCCAATTTATTTGCACACAGCTGTAACAGTGATCAGAGCGGGAAGCAGAGCAGACACTCAAAGGTTAAAAAAAAAAAAAAAAGATTTGAGAAGGGAAAATAAAGCAGATAAAAAAAACATTGCTTGGGAGAATAAATCCTATGTAGTTTTTGGATGTTTTTCTTCTCTCCTCCTCAGTCATACACCGTCTGTCACACCCCTACACGCACCCCGACACAAACTCTTTTCGCCCTTTGATTACACACACCGGGACCTGCATATCTGTTCTGACATGAGGGTATTGTCAGGACAAGGTGGTTAAAAGATAGCAGAGAGAAAGGGAGGGAAAGAAACAGCCAGGCAGACATGTAGGCAGAGTAAAAGAGAAAAATAGGGACTGTAACAAATTATAGCACAGAAACGTATGCCTCATCTCTCCACACTTTCACCATAGCTTCTTCAGAGGGAAAGGCAGAAAAAAAAACATGTTTTCCCAAGGTAATCTTCCCGGATGCATCAGAGCAAATGTTATTTTCTAAGCGCGAACAAGTGAATTAAAGGAAAACAACAAAGACAACAGTAGCATCCTCGCTGTAAACAATCATCTGTTTCTGCGTCCCAGCAGAGCAGAGGCTTGCACCTCCCTCGTGCCTCCTGTGACGGTGGCCATTTGAAAACAAACAAATCTATTTTGCTTTTTGTGCATGCCTGTGCTCCTCGGAGATGAGCTGGATTCCTGTGCATTTTCATCTATTGTTCTCGCTGCCCCCAAACATCCTCCTTTCCTGTCTGGGATCACTTCTCTGTGTGTCTCCGTGTCTTGTCTTTCTCACCCTACTCTCCATAAACAGTAGCATAATTAAAAAAATTGTGAATCAAGCAAAACTTTGTGGCCTGTAGCTGCTTCCCTTAATTTGTAGTCAAGACCCAACACCAGCAGATTACATGAAAACTGTTATCAGTTACAAATGACTTATCATACCAGAAAACCTCATTTGTAAAGCTGTGGGGTTCACGCACCCGTCAAACCCTGAACAAGAGCTTGAAAAAGCCTGAATACAAACTTGTCTGTGACTCACCAGCATCATTTGTAAATAAGGGCAGGTTCACACCAGCTGTGTTTATTCCAGTTGAACTGAACCCTGGAGCGTTTATCCCCGACTGGTTTGGGCTGATGTGAACGCAGGACTCAAACTCGAGTGCAAACCAAACAAGTGCTCTGTGGTCACAGAGCTGTAGGGTGAACTCTGGAGCGGTTCATTTCTGTTGTTGACCCCATTCAAACCAATGACAGGAAGCTTAGTATTGTTGTGTCATTAGTTTAGTTTAGTTCCTTTATTTTGCACAATTAAAAAAGATATACACAAAAAAAGAAAAGATGACAAATAAGAACAGTGAAGGGAGAAGCAAAAAACCCACAGGGTTTATTTGAAGCCTTCACCCAAATAAAAATTTCACAGTTAACAGCTTAAAAATACAGAACAATACAAAAAAAAGGCAAACTAATAATAGCTTTGACAGCAACAACGATAAACAACAGTGATAACAATATGCATTTAACAGCAGAAAATGTGAGTGTGTGATGCACAAGAGAGTTTGTGAGTGTCTGTTAATGCACATTGCTTACACGAAGTTTTCTCCTTATGACAAAGTAAGAAACGCCTGCATTATTAAATTATTTAATATTTACTGTCTTACAAGCAGTGTTGTGCAAGTTACTCAGGAAGTGTAATAACTTACTTATTTATTTATTACTGTTTAGCTCCAGAGTTGAACTGCTGATCCAGTGAACTGTTAGACTCAGGAATATTTTGTTGTTAGCTGTCTGGATGTCGGTTGTGGTGGAAACGAAGCCCACCTCTGAGCGTGGCCTTCAAATTAGATTCCGTCACTGCATATTCTCTCTTGAGGAGCCGGACAAACTCAAAATAATGATAGCTCCACCTGTGGACAGGATGCTGCTCTCCCTCTCCCTCTCCCTCATCCTCCATTCTTCATTTAGATTTTTGGCGTGCAGCTGACGTGACCTTAAATTGCCACACATACAAGTCATTGGATAGCCTACCTAGGTCAAAAAGTAATCCCATAACTCACAGTTACTTGAAATAGTAACTACAATATAATTACTGTTGAGGAAATTGTAAGTTCACAGATGGAGGAGGTGGGGTTGACAGTATTTTCACCCAGAAGACCAGGGTTGATGTCCCATATGGAGACCCAAACATTATTAAAAGTTTCAGGGTACATAATGTTACGTGTCACATGACTTAAGCCATGTGATTTTGATCTTGCAAGTCATGTAATGCAACATACTTACTGTAACTCCAAACACAGTCTTATCCTAAAGTTTTTGTGCCTAAACCTGCTGAAATTGTGAGCGTTTTGCAACATCAACCACGTTTTAAAAAATGATTTTTGATCTCATAATGTGGCTGAAGAGTTCCCTGTGCATCGGTATGAGACGCTGAGGGTTGGTGACAAAATGTCAGTGACAATTTGGGATGAGGACGGGTTTATATTTTCTGCATAAACATCCATCACCTGTGCCGAGGTAGAGACCTCAGTGTTTACAGACGCTCAAAATGGCCACATTTGAAAGGGGGGCTGAAAAGCCTCTATTCATAAAAAGGGGGTGAGATGTGTTTATTGTTCAATTGTGGATGACAGTTTACACTTTCAGACAGTCTCTCCATGGTGTTGCACTTGTTTGTACACAGGAAAAGTGGTGGAACAAGTTGTGAGTAGAATTGGAAAAAACACAGATGTTAAAATTCATGCCTTCATTTTTATTCCCTTTTCATGCTGGATTGATTCAGGAAATTATAAACATAGTTGGACGTACCTCCCTCCTGTTCTGAAGTCAGAAAAGTGTAGGGAGAAAGAAAGTCGGTCCAAAATCTTGAAGCTTGAAGCTTGAAGTCCAGAAAGGAAACTGAGATTAACCCTCCAATATATACCAAGCCGTCACAAGCTTATAAATTGTCAAGTTAGCCAAGACCTCTGTCAACAACGTATGATTACGAAACATGATCTTTCTTTATACAGCCTTTAAAACCACAGTTGCATAGTAAAAGCAATTGTTAACATGTTTACAGTACAGCAAAACAACACACAAATCTCACCATCACTCATCTGTATTGAATGAGGGAGAGGAGCGTGATCCACCTACTGGAGCCCCAAGACATTACCAACGAATCACAGAACAATTAACCCAACAGATGAGGATCTGCATCACCTGTCTGCATTCCTCTTTTGTATCACCAGCTGTGTAGTCTTAAAGGGATAGTTAGGATAATTTGAAATGGGATTGTATGACGTATTTATGAGTGGTCAGTGTATTAATTACAGTAGATGCTGGTCGGTATGCCTCCAGTTTGGAGAAACTGTCAGCACATAATGATGGTTTCTGACAAGAAACCATTATTATATAAGCCAAATATTGTGTTACTGTGTGAATCTGACCTGTAATTTTAAAACAACAAACAGAACAGATCAGGGCAGTGGCAGCTCAAGTGTTAGGCGAGTTAAAACTGCTGATTCTCTCCATGGCATCTGGTTGGTTTGTACTCTAAACTGATATTGATTTTTTTTTAGGACTGCTTTCTAAGTGTCCACTGCAGTACATTACTTAGCTTCCGTGCTGGTTGTCGTCTGCTTCTCCGAATTGGGGGTTTGCTGACACCCAAATAATTCAAATAATCCAAACTCCCACGATCCCTTTACAGTAGTGACCAATACTAATACATGATACAACACTAAATAAATATACAGCGAAAAGGAAACGCATGAACGGAAAATAGAATACTGTCAAAACTGTGATAAGACAAAGAATTAAATCAGCCTGAATTACTCCTGAAAATGAACTATTCGTCTGTCACATTCTACCTGCCACACTGCCATGTGTTCACGCACACGAGAAAGTTTTATTCCAATTATGGCATTCATGCCAGCCACTCAAAATAAAAACCAATTACATATTCTAACAAGCTCTGTCATCCATGACAGTCAGTAGCCTATACTAGAAGCCTTTTCTTTACTCTGGTGACTCTCTTTACAGTCATCGGAACGCAGCAGGTTTCTGTTTCATCTGCAGTCTCTAACCAGAGTCATCATGTGCACCGTTTGTGCTGTGCGCATTTACACTACGAACGTCAGATCCAGGAGTTAAAATGCAGCTCCAGACTGCTCCAAAATAACCACAGAAACCTCATCAGAGCAGTGAAAAACTAATAAACTGCCTATCTTACAATCTACACACAATAAAAAAAGCTCTTTTGCACAAGACTCTACTTTCATCCGTTTTTTTCCTCTTCTCAGTTTCTGAGTTACACAAATCACATTCGGAAATTCTGGCATTGTCTGGCCAACAGCTGTTACCTAGCAGAGAGACCAGTAATTATGAGTAAGTGCTTGCTGCTTCTTATCAATAGCTGTAATTATAGGGGAGAGACTTGAGTTGCGGTGTGTGGAAATCACTCTTGTGGACGACACTCTTGTGCATCTCTGTCGCCTGTTACTGAGACGCACACGTTAAGTGTTGATGACTGTACGGTCTGCAACTCTAACTGTCGCAGGTTTTGTAAGCTGAAGCATCTAATCATAAGAGCTCCAGTGACAGATCAATTAGAAACAGCAGTCATAAAGACACACAGGCTCTGCAGTAGGTTACGGGGGGGTTTATGACATTAACACCTGATTATTTTCCTATAACGTCAACATAATTGGATGCAAATCATTACAAACTATAATCATTAGTACACTGTAATCACCAACTATACACCAAAGCAGCAATTGCAATAGCATAGCTGTAATCTAGTATGTAATCTACCTGAATAATCATTAACATTACTGCTAACACAAGCAGTCTATGATAAGCTAATAAACACTTCTCACTTTAGTTGTTGTTTGGTCTTAGTCTTGACCTTAACTTTCCTCTCAGAGATATTAGATTCACTGACAGTGCAGGCACATACCTCTCTGTGGGTTTGGGATTTGAGACTTCACAGGATGTTGTGCAGAATGCTTGAGCACAACAGTGGGCACAGTGGACTCTTAAGCTCTTTGAAATAATGCACAGAATTGGGTAAAAAAACATTAAATGGATAGTCTGGATTATTTGAAGTGTCATTGTATGACGTAAAAGTCCACATGAGATATGTGCCATTCTTTTTGTACACACCTTTTCTCAGGCTGTAAGCACATCCACCATAGAAATAGTTTACTTTTATGACTTATTTATCTATTTATGTAATTGTTTGTTTTGTGAGTAGCATAAAGGGACTGCAGCTAGCATTTCATTATACAACCCTGTGTTATAAAATTACAAACTAGAGGAGTGCACTCTGTAGAGTGCAGATTCCCACCAGCCAACAGATGGTGAAGCACCTTCTGCAATTCCACCTCATTTGCCAGATGCAACCAGCGGAGATTTACAATGTTCTGCCAACATAGACATTTTACCCACATATGTTGTCCTGACCTGCAACAAGATTTCAACCTGAAGCAGTTGTTGATAACTCAGTGGCCCCTAGTAGCCAATTTAGACAAGTGAGAAGTCAGCTGTTTATGGTCGTATAAAACATAGCAGTCAAAAAAGGACTTACAGTCTCCACCAACCAGTCAAGTTGCAATTTACTTCCATGTCTGTCTGGACTCATATAATGTATATATTGAAGACTTTGAAGCAATTTAATATGGAACTTGCAACTGTACTGACCTTTAACTTTGAAGGCTTTTCATAAAAGCTAATAAATTTATTAAATCTCTAAAAAAAAAATCAGCAAAATGGATGTAATCCCCATATATGTACAGGATTCCACTGAATAATTTCCATTGAGACACATGCTGTCTTCACTTAGAAAGGACACAGGACTGACTGATATAAAATGTTGTGTCATCATTTTCGCTTATTAGATATGTGTTTAATTTTAGTGTATGAATTCCTGAGTTATGGCAAAAAATGAGTTTAGTGAGGTCACTGTGACCTTTGACCACCAAAATGTAATCAGTTAATCTTTAAGTCCAAGTGGACATTTGTACCAAGTTTGAAGAAATTCCTTCCAAGTGTACAAAAACGGGACATGAGTTCAAAGTGATCTCGACCTTTGGCCACTAAAATTTAATCAGTTCATCTTTGCATCCAAGTGAACATTTTTGGTCAAGTTTGAATACATTTCATAAAGGCATTCTTGAGATGTCACATTCAAAAGAATGGGATGACTTGAAAACGTAAAGCCTCTGGCAATAAAAACACAAAGGTATAAAAGTCATAAAAATAAGTTTTTCAAGGTTTTTTCAAGAATTCTGAGTCAGAGGTCCTTCAGCATGCAATCATGACTCTGCACAAAAAATGAGGCTTATTGGTTCAGTTGTATTTGAGATTAGCTCCAGACAAAATGCAGGTCTATTGATCACACGCACACATTCATACACACACACACACACACACACACACACACACACACACACACACACACACACACACACACACACACACACACACACAGAAGAGACCCTTGCTAGGTATAATAATGATACTAATAAATGAATCTTGTATCATATGACAATAGCCAAGTAGCCTACAACAGCTTGATTTGTCACTTTACGACTTACCCGAGAACATATATAATGGTGGGATTCACTGATTTCTGTTATAAATGCTCTCATTTTTCATATTGTAGCCTATTGTTTATGTTTGTCTTTATGTATAGTCTAAGGAGATGTGGAGGATTGTTTCGAGCACATATATAAAGTGCTTTGCCATAATTCTGACACAAACGGAGACAATAAACTTCCATCTACTGTTGGTAATACACTGATTTCCGATAAGTACTGTTTCAAATAGTCTAAACTATCCCTTTAACAGCAGTGATGTGAGCTGAAGCTAATTTGTAGTGATCTGAACTGTGTCATCAGCAGTTTGTAGTGCAACCCAGAAATCCATACAGTGGCTAAAAGTTTTTTTATAGTGGAGTTTCTGCAGCAGAACAGTTTGTATTCATTTCTTAACTCTGCCAGATGGAGATTGAGATTGCCTGACAGTGATGAATAGTGTGACTAGTCCCACAAACTACCTGACAAATTTCCATTATTTGTGGTGACGCTTCAGAAACTCCTGTTCACCATTCCTCATTAGGACATTAGTGTGGGACATGTTGTCGTAGCAGACCCAGCGGGGGCATATCAGGGCAGAACACATTTCTGAGAACAAAATTAGTTTTTGTTTTTTCTGTCCCACAACAGTTGGTTTAAGTTAGACAGGCTGGTTTAGGGAAGACATCTCTGCCAGTTTCATCATTGTGTTATTCTGGATCTGACTATGCAGTTGACACTTTAGGACTAAAGTAAAATGTGCCTTTGCACTTTTCATCAATAAAGGTTTGTTGATTGATATACTGTACTGTTTTAGTCAGCATGAGCAGAGCTGGTCTTTTCTAAATTGGCAATGACTTGAAACTGTCATCTCACTTAATCTATTGATATCAATTGATGTTAAAGTACTACTTCAGCTGAATTACCAGCAGCTGATTTTGAAGATACTTCCGTCTGCTGCTCTGTGTTCACTGGAGTGCTGTTATCAACAAGCAGAACTGTTTGGAAGTAAAAGGTTCTCATGGGTTGTTAAATCAAGAGCACCCAGCTGTTTGAGGGCTTTAAGGAAATACATTAATATGCACACATGTGTCTGTATGAGTTTGGGTTTTCTATATGGTAAATTTCAGTTCTGCTTTCCAAGAAGACTACTGGGAATGTGGGTTGTTGCAGGACACGTTGTGCATAATCAAAGTAAACAAAAGCGTGTAGAACAGATAAATTCTCAATGGATTTTATTTACCTCAACTGAAGAAATTACTCTGTTGTTAAGAATTTTTTAAAGAGTCTTATTTGCCTTGTTAATTTCACATTTCTCCTTTCCTGCATCATTTGACTCAGAAAGTGTTGTGTCAGTTTAAGAGGCATAAACCCATTCTTCTATCCTTTCCTTGGCAGGCTTTTATTGTGAAACATCGGCAAAGAGGCCCAGCAGAGTGCTTCAGGGTTGACGTATTTTTGTAGGCAAACCCAGAAGGTAGCATCGTGCTGTGTGCTCCTTAGAGAACAAAAGTTTATGGTATTTACACGTTTTGTCCAGCAAGATAATCTTCACAAATCAACACCATTTTTTATGATTTTGGAATTGTAAACCTTATGTAACCACCAATAAATGAGTCATGTTTGACCTGATGACACTTAATGTAAAGCACGACCAATATGTCAGTTGACTGATGTTATCAGTCTGATATTGGCCTATCACAGCTATATTGGTCTATATCGGTATTGGCATGTTTTCCGATACGCACCTATATGAGGATATTTTTAAAAAATTTAACAAAAAGTAGATTATTGGCTTTATAGACAACATTTTATGCATATTAGATGCTTTTTCTTAATCCATGTTTTGTTGCAATCAACAAGGTGAACTCAACCGCTGAACACAGACTCAGAGTTGGAGTGGTAAAAAAGGGTTTTTATTGGCAGAATAATGAATGTGGATGAAGAGGGAAACCCAGGTGATTGAGGCCAAGGGCAGTGTGCTGATGGCAGGGAGGCAAGCAAGGATGGCGGGGCGGGTGGCTGGCAGGGAGCGTGGCAGAGGGACAAACAGGCAGGCAGACAGGCAGGTTGGTAGGCAGTGATAGTACGGCAGAGGAAAAAAAAACAGGGTAAGTATCCACAAAAAAAAACAAAAAACAAAAAAAAACACACACACAAGAGGAAAAATACAAGCTTGAATACACGACTCAAAGTTGTGTGTTGAATGGCTGATACAACAATCTGGCAAAGAGTCGAGAAGTGAGCTGGTGTTTCATGCTGTAGGGTTGATTACTGGATGGTTCTCAGGTGTGCAGCAGGGTGCAGGTGAGTTGAATGAACCATAATCAGGAACCCAGGAGAGTGAGGGAGATGCCACGCCCTCAACACAGACACACAGTGGGTGCTTTTCATTACGCTGAATTATGCCTCCTTGTCTCCTCTGTCCTCCATCGGCTCAGAAGTCGTTTCCCCTCTGCCATGGTGAAAGATCTTCCAGTTGCTTAAACTTCTGAAGGAGCTCGGAGCTTGGATGCACTGGTGTATCCTATGAGGATGTCTCGATATTGGAAATATTTTTACCCTGTTATGTTAATGCCCTCATCAATCTCAAAAATCTAGTATTATCCAGGACCTAGTTTAATGTCCCCAGCAACCACTGTAATCTCATTTAGACACTTGTTAGCAAGCACCTTTTTAAAATGTTTCAAAACAGACCTCATTTCAGGATCTAACCAAAAACCCATTCAAAAAACCTTAAAAACAACTGACTTCTAGTCGAGGGAACTGGAGGTGCTAAGACTAACTAATGTCCATGTTTTAGGACTCATTCCTGCAGCATATAGCTAGGAATGTAATAAAAAATATTGATACACTTGGGTATCACAGTATTATGTTTGATTGATTCTGTATTGATTCTTTGATTTTGTGTCACATCTAAACCTCCAACCAGCAGATAGTAGTGTTGTTATCTGTCTTCATTGTTCTGATTACATCAAAATGTAAACTTTTAACTCAGATTTTATGCACATGGTCTTGTGTTCCTCATGCTATGTATATTGAATCATAACCTCTGTATCATGATAAGAATCGTATTGTCAGATTCTTGCCAGTACACAGCCCTATCGCTTGCTGCTTAATACTTAAATAAGTAAATATGTGTGTGTGTGTGTGTGTGTGTGTGTGTGTGTGTGTGTGTGTGTGTGTGTGTGTGTCTGCATGAATCCATGCATTTGACTGCATTACAACACAATAAAAGCCTGACAGGTTCTGCCAATATGAGGCAGTGTTTAATGAATACGGTCTGACAAGAGGAAACAAGAGAAATCAAGGGAAACTTTTCTCTCTCTGTCTCTCTCTTTTTCTCTCTGGCTCCCTCTTTCTCTGGCGGAACTTGAGGAGCTCGCAACATATTGTGTATCTTGAGTGTATGCGTGTGTGTGTGTGTGTGTGTGTGTCTGTGTGTGTTCTGGCTGGTAGACCATTCGACAGAGGTTGTGTGTAATCCCTATTGTTGCTGAAATGCCACCGCTGTTATTAGGGAAGATTTATGTGCTGTGCCCAGGGATGGAGTCAGAATGCCAGCTTGTGTTTGTGTGTGTGTGTGTGTGTGTGTGTGTGTGTGTGTGTTATTAATACATTGCACTAGGGGATAGAGTCACAATGCCACAATGCATCCATGTTTATGTTTATTAGTCACTGTCATAGGCAGCCAACTTTTTAATACTAGTAATTGATTAATGGGTCTGAATAGAATACAACCAGTTTATCTTTTTGATGATCTAGTTTGCTACGTTATAAGTGGACACAAAATTTGAATGGATGGAAGGCATAAAATATGTGCATGATATGTTTGAACTCAATCAGGAGAGGATGACCACTTAATTCTCTCCAAATTTGCAATTATTCCTTCAGATATTCAGGGCATGTCATGGCATCTTGCATTTGGACAGATTATGGTTAAGGTATTGTTGCATGATTTTTATGAATGCTGAAAATATATATTGATGTGTGCTACTTTTCCAGAGGAAAAGCTTTGAAAGGTACAAGTATAAAGAGCAAACAGGTCAGTCTCAGACTCAAAAATGTGAAAAATTCTACAAATAAATTAGAATTAATGTGCTGAATGGCAAATCTAATCTGAACCAGTCTTCTGAAGGTTACTGAAATGTAGTAATTAGTTACTTTTAACTTTTATTTTTCTAAAAAAGTAATTGAATTACTTTGCCAATTACTCCATGTAAAAGTAATTAGTTACAAGGGAAAGTGATTTACGGCAATTTAAATGTGTCCTTTTATTACTTTTATACCAAACTATATTATTTTAGTGTAGCTATTAAACACTGTTTATATCTGGTATTAAATGGAATATGTATACAGAAACATTTTCCAGATTCTTGTACATATTGCATTGAGCCAGATTATCTCCAGATGTGGTCAGGCAGACCTGATTGCACCACAAAGTATTAACACCTTACACTCACATTAATTTTTTCTTGTTTTGGATAAGATATTTGGATGCAGGTGTAAATGGGGTGAACATTTTAGTGACACCTGTCAAACTTCTATCTATCATTGCATTCATTATCACTGGTGGAAGTTATTAATACTGCCACTCGAGGGCAGCAGTGACAAGCGTTCATACCTGTAAGGTACAGTTTTATTGCCTCAGGTTTGACAGTAGGATTTAGTAGAAGAAGACCACAGATGGTGCTTAATACACGTGTTAACCAAGCATTGCTACAGCAGTTAATCATCATCATTATTTGATGAACATTTTATTTTATACTATGATGAAAAACAAGCTCACATTGCTTGAATTGTTTTGCACCCCCATAAGGTTTGGTGATTTGAGATCAGAAAATCTAAGGAACAAACCACGTTTGTCTGCCACATCTGCTATTCTCTGCAGTTTTTCACTGTTCTTTGATAAGATAAAAGCAAGAAGTCACAGCAATTTTCATTTTAGTTTGAAAAAGAAATTGGTTACATGTTTACTGTAGCCTGGTAGAGCATGGCGAGGTCTCCAGGGCCACCAGCATCTCCAATATTCGACTCCTTTGGCAAATGAATCCTTCTGCCAGTCAAAATGCATTTTAGTGATTGCTTCCACAGTTGTTGCAGTAAAGGTGATGAATGATAGATACTGCAAATGATTGAAGCTGGAGTTTTTTGTGGTTAATTTTTGTTTTAGCAGTGACTGTTGCACTTGTTTTACTCCTTCTTTATTAAGGGCACATTTACATGGATTTTACTATCTGTTTTTGCTTGTATGCCCCTTGCCACCCTCACCATCCTGCACTGGTTCCCAGAGGAAGCCTATCATTATCATACTATTAAACAAGTAAAAGTATCTTCTGGATATTTCTGGATTGTACGGAGAATAAAGCAGCCTATTGGGTATGACCTTAGATAACATGGGATTTGATTCAACACTGTAATACGCTACCAAATAAATAAATAAAAGCAAATAGAACCCGCCCCATGATTCACTGCTGATGAATTACCTGTCGGATAGGTCTCAATGTGTCTAAGTTGATGGGACACTCATCTCCAACTGGGTCAATATTTGTAATGGTGAACCCCAGGGTTCTGTTTTATATCTGCTGTTATTTCCCATGTATGTTAATAGTCTAGGTCAAAATGTGGATGGGACCAACCTGTATTTCTATGTGGATGATACAGTGATATCGTGCTGGTTCCTCCATTGTGGATCCTGAGGCCAATGTGCAGACTATTTTTTATTCAGATTTAGCCATCATAACTAAATCTGATTTTAAATGCTGATAAAACTAAACTAACTAAACTTTCTCCAATGTTAGCAATAAGCCAGAGAAGCATGTGAACACTTTGGATATCATTAGTGCTCAGGGAGAGAAGTTTAGAAATTGTTTCCTGTTATAAATATTGGCTTGGTGACTTCCTTTAAACCTCAGGTTTATAATCTTCTTAAAAAACTTAGACTGAATTTAAGGTAGTATTTCAGAAAGAAGTCCTGTTTCTCCTCTGAGACCAAAAAAAGGGCTGGTCTCTGCCACATTTTTTTTTTTTTTTACAGTTCTTGATTACTGTATTATTGTGTCGCATTAATATATCTCAGCTATGTTTGCATGCTAGATAATGCATACACCCTTAGAAATAAGGGTTCCCACAAGGTTCTTCCTAAATTGGCTGAGCACAGAACCATTTCCTTTTGAGGGACCATTTTTTGAAGACAAGGGTTCCTTAGGAGACCAAGTGTTCCATTAAGAACCCTTTAATCCAAAAAAACTCTTCTTTTTTTTTTTTGAAGAAAGAGTTCTTCAAGGATTGAGGTCTTTCATTAACGGTTCCATAATATGATAGGGTTCTTGGTAGAATACCCTGGGTGCATTTTAGGTAAAGTCCTTGGAAAATACTTTGTCAAGGGTTCTTTGTACTGTACCATACCATCAACGTGTTTTCGAGAGACCACCCTAGTGGGTTCTAGATAAAACATTTGCAATATTAATGGGCTCTCTGTATCTCCAGGGTGGGCTCTTGTTAACACCCTTAGAAAGTGAAAGATTCTGGACAGAACCCCAGAGAAGTTTGTTGAATTCCTCAAATAACTCTTTAGTCAAGGGTTCTTTGTACCATAGCATAAATGGATTCCAGGCAGAATTCCTGGGTGTGTTCTGGATAAAATCTTCCTCAAGGATTGTTGAAAGTCTTGAAGAAGTCTTTAATTAAGAGTTCCATGATATAAAAAGGTTCTCGGTAGAACCCTTTGTGTATTCTAGATAAAATTCTCTATTCTAGAATTAAAAAATGTTCTTAGGTTCTGGGTGAAACCTTTCACAGATGGCGTTAAGTTATAAAACTTTATGTTGGGCTCAAGAAGGAAGTCTTTGGAAGGGCTCAAAGTGGAACCTTTATAAAAGGTTCTACCAGGAACCAAAAAGGGCTGTCTTACGGAGACAAAGAACCCTTTATGGTTTTGGTTAGCACATTTATTTCTGTGTGTGTATCATAGTGCACTGAGATTTGTGCTGTTTTGGCCAGTTCTCTCAACAGCTTTTACTTGGTTAAATATGAGTTATATATATATTTTTTAAAGAGTTTGTGTTAATATGACAAATGGCTTCCACCCTCCTCTAAAACAGTTCAGTCTCCATTTTAAACTGTGTCTTCATTCAAAGTCTAATTGTCATCACAGCATGATGCCCATGTACACAAATAAACACAATTATAGGTGCTAATGATTACATAAGAAAACGAGGACACACTCACACCCACATGTTTCTAGGTAAGCGAGCATATGTTTAATCGTGAATCACACATGGGTTAGCAAACTGAATATCAATGGTAAGATGTCGGCAGGATTGATGACAGCAAGGATGTACAAGGAAGGGTCACTCTGTCCTCTCCACAAGGTCTTTTGATATTCACGGCAGCTCTTCTTCTTCTAACCACTTATGTCACTTGTCATTCATCTTATTTGTTCCTTCTGGGTGTGTGTGTGTGTGTGTGTGAGCCTGTCTGCCCTTGTATGTTAATGCGCATCTGAATCACGTACGCATGTGTGTGTTTGCGTGTGAGTGTTCGAGTGGCTGTCAGGTCATATATGCAGTTCAGTCAAGGATGGAACCAATGAATAAGCGGCACCAATGTCATCTTGAAACCTTCAAGAGGAGGGACACTGAGAGGACGGAGAGATGAGGAGAAATGAGGCAAAAGGAAATGAGACAGGCTGCCGAGAAAGGAAAGGAAGGGAGGATGATAGAAGGAGATGGAATGAGGCAAAGGGACAGCCAGGAGGTAAAAGGGGTAACAATGATTTCTACAATCTACTGCTTGGAAGGAATGCTCATTTAGATGCAACTTTTTTCTTTTTCCTCTTTGCCTTTGTGCTTTGGACCTAATTTTGACCTCTTGTGTGTCCATCTCCTTCTTCTGCCTCTCCTGCTCTCTCTCTCCATTACTCAGACAAGCCGTCCTTCTCCTATAGGCAGCCATGTCACATTTGTTATCCTTACCGGTCTTGAATCCTTTGCTGTTCTTCATCTTCATCTTTTTTTTTCTTTTCTTGTCCCTCCTCCCTCCTCACCCTGCCTCTAAACATCATCTGTGTGCTGTGATACAGAGCTGATACAGCTGTCTGCTGTATCAAGGTTCCAGCTGGTTGAGCAGCTTCAGTCTTGTCAAAAGAATAAATAGGTTTTTATCTGACCAAATAGTCCTTCAGCTGACCCCTGGGTTTGACCACTGTTGGGTTTAAATACCCACAGGAGACGGGAGTTTCTTCCTTTTTCTTTGACTCTTCTTACATCAACTCTTAAAGGACCAGTGCGTAGGATTTAGTGCCATTGAGCAGTTGTGTTACCCTCCCCTTCCAAGCATGTGGGAGAAACTACGGTGGCCCTGAAACCTGCCCAAAACATGAACAGTTGTGTGTGTTTTGTCTATTTTGGGCTGCTGTAGAAACAAGGTGGATCAAAATGAAAGTCCACTGTCCAAAATAAATCAATCAATTAAATTGCTTTCAGTCTTAAAACACGAGAACCCTTTGGCAAATATCTCTTTTCTAGTATAAGCTCAACATTTTTTTTCTTTTAACAACCCAACAGAGTAACTTATAGGCACTCACCCTCACTAAAAGAACAATAATGATTCATTATCACAGAAGTGAGAACTCACAGAGCTGTAACCTCCTGTTTTTAATTGAGGACAAAGAAACATGAAATCTTTTTAAATAGTTTTGTATACAGACTTTTGTGTGAATTATGATTTTAGCTAATAGGCACATCTAATTTTGAGGACCTCAGAGCAGACAAAGTCTTGGGGACCCCCTGTGGTTTCTGGTGCCCTCCCTAAGGTGGGCCTGGACCCCAGGTTGGGAACCAGTGTTCTAAGGTAACGAAAACCCAGCTATTATTTGTGGCTGAGTAAACACTAATGAAAACATACTATATTCCATTTCTGCCATATTCTGCCAGTAAATCCCCATACATCTTACACACTGGACCTTTGTGATGTCTTTAAACCAGATTTGCTCACTACTATTAATTTTGTAGACCCTTAAGTTACATTGTAACATCAAATCGACACCTTGAAAAATGTTGCTTTTAAAAAAGGATAAAAAAAAACGATGCTGCTTCACTTAATACTACCTGTTCTGTGTGTTGCATGGATTTCTTCCAGGTGTTTTGGCTTCCTCCTACAATCCAAATATATGCAAGTTACTTGAATTGGGAACTTGCCCATAGGTGTAAACACAACTTTGAATGGTTCTGTCTGTGTCAGGGTCATCCCTGCCTCTTCTTCAATGTGTGCTGCTCCTGCACACTGTAACCCTGCACATTATTTAGTAATTGACTGTTTAGCCTGTTTAAGTACACTGAGCTGCTTTACTGGATTTTTATGCATTAAAGGTGGGGTGCGCCATTTTAATCCAATACACTCTGTCAAATTTGGCAAATATCTCCTCACGGTCCTCTTGCTCCCCAGTCTGCATGTGCGCTGACAAAAATCTGATGCTTCTATGCAACCATGACTCTGTAAATGGGAAACAAAAAGTGTCTCGCACAGAGCCTCACAACATTATTCCAGCTGATCTGCAACAGGTTGCTTTGTGTCTGTGCACAGGACAAGAGGAAGGGGAGTGGGAATGAAAGGGACAGTAAAACTTTTGAAGGAGGACAGACGTTGTCTGGCTGTTGAGTTTAAATCTTTCTCCAACTGATTTTCCTGCCTGTAGAGGTCCAGTGTGGAAGGTTTACAGGGATTTATTGGCAGAATATTGATCAAATGGAATATCATATTTTCATTTGTGTATAATTACCTGAAAATAAGAATTGTGTTTTCATTACTTTAGAATAATCCATCTATATCTTCAGTGGGAGTGGCTCCTCTTCCACAGACTCTGCCATGTTTCTGCAGTAGCCCAGAACTGACAAACCAGACACTGGCTCTAGATACAGACTTTTTTTCGCCGCCACTGCAGTTTCTTCTCCACACTTGGAGGAGTAGACTTGGGTGAGGTGTTTGTAAGGTGCATGTTCACTGCAAGATGCCACCAAATACTACACACTGGTCCTTTAACATGTTGCATGAAAATCAATTTTCACATTTATCCATACACAGATACACCAAGTTGGCTGAACAAATACATATGATGAAACAAATATAAACAGCAGCATCTCTACACATTTACATATGCATGAGTGTTGAGCAGTGAATTTGAGAACATATAGGCTCATTTACACACAAAAAACATAAAGCTACCTCATTTTTCACATCACTTTATGGGGGAGCCGATAAGTGAGAAAAAAAAGATGTATTTGACCTGTAAGCATCACTCTGCACATCTGAAACAGAGGAATCAGTGGGGCTCAAACAGGCAGGTCCTTCTCTTTTATCTTCCCTTTGATGTCCCTCTTCCTCCCTCACTTTAATCTAACTCTTAGGTTTACTTTATCTTCGCCACGGTAGATTTGCTTGTATTTGTGTTTGTTGTAAGTCTTTGCACAGAATTTGCATAGAAAAGAAAGATTTGTCGATTCGGTCTCAAAAGGGCCTCTCGTACACACAAACACACACACACCACAAACATATACACTCTTAGAAACAAAGGTGCTTACTTGAGCCATAAAGGGTTCTTTGGCTTGTCCCAATAGAAGAACACCTCTGTGGTTCCTGGAAGAACATTTTATAAAGGCTCCACTCAGAGAGGTCTACCTAGAATCCAACATAATGGGTTATACCTAGAACCAAGCGAAAGGTTTCATCCAGAACCCACTGTGAGATCTTCGAATGGTAAACCCTTCCATGGAGTAATGGTTCTACCCAGAACCCTCTCTGGGGGTTCTACCTGGAATCTTTCCACCTTCTAAGCGTGCTAACAAGAATCCACTCAGGGCATTGCACCAAGAACATTTTTTGTACCAAGATTTTATCTAGAACCCACCCATGAATTCTGCCTGGAACCCTTTAATATTGCCAGTGTTTTATCTCAAACCTAGGAGTTCTACTGAGAACCCCTACAAAGAACCCTTGACTAAAGAGTTCTTCAAAAAATTCAACAACCCTCTCTCAGGTCCAGTCCAGGATCTTTTCACCTTCTAAGGGCACTAAGAAGAACCCACCCATGGTCTTCTACTGAGAGCCCTGTTATATTCCAAGTGTTTTATCTAGAACACTTCTGGAGGTTCTGCAGAGGGCACTGTTATATTATGGTACAAAGAACCCTTGACTAAAAAGTTATTTGAGGAATTCAACAAACCTCTCTGGGGTTTTGTCCAGAATCTTTCACTTTCTAAGGGTGCTAACAAGAGCCCACCCTGGGGAACCCATTAATATTCCAAGTGTTTTATCTAGAACCCACTATCCTGAGATAGTATGGTACAGTACAAAGAACCCTTGACGAAGTATATTCCAAGACCTTTACCTAGAATGCACCCAGGGTATTCTACCAAGAACCCTTTCATATTAATGAACCCTTGATGAAAGACTTCTTCAAGAATTTCAACAATCCTTGAAGAACTCTTTCTTCCAAAAAGGGTTCTTCGGCAGAAACACACTCCTAATGGAACCTCTTAGACAAACCCTTTCTTAAAAAAAAAAAGGCTCTTCACAATCAAATGGTTCTGGGTAGAACCTCAGACCTTTTGGAAGAACCCTTCTGTAAACCTTATTTCTAAGCGTGTACAGAGAGAGAAACTGCATAAACTCTCTCAGTATTTACCCTCACTTACAGTGGGTAGATAGACCACTATGGACTCTGTGTCAGTAAGCTTAAGGCTTTGTGTCTAACCCATCATTTGAAGTCAAAAATCCACAATGGCCCCAGCTTTTATAAACAAAAGGTCACTCTAGATTTTTAGATCTAAGCACAGAATAGCAGACGAGATAGCAAACACACACACACACATTTTCCTGCACGCAAATACAAATACTATATACAGACACAAAACCGAGCCAACACATCTGACAAACAAATTGACATACTTGGCGTCAGATTAGAGAGACATGCATACTAGTTTCCCTTTCTAATCTTTGAGATCAGCGTCCACTTTCATGGCTGAATGTCAACTGTCACACTGACAAAAATGCAGCTTAGTGTTCCCTCCTAGGTAAGACTCCCATTAGATCTGAGGTGACTGTTGCGTTCACTACCACAGAAGACAGTGAATATTGTCAAAGTGTAACTGTATACCCCGGAGTTGAACCACTTTCAAGTTCAAGCAATGCATGTTCCACGCTGTTGCACACTTCAAGCTTGTGAGAGGTGATGTAAAAGCCTGGAACCACAGAAACAGAGCAGAACCGTGCGTCAGCACATCGACTCGTAAGTCTTAGTCTGATTCAGAATGACTTGGCTTGACTTTTACTTGTTTGACCTGTATTTGCCCACAATATAATGACCAGCAAATAAATGCTTCATTTTAAGGAATAGGACCAATTATCAGCTTATTGATTATGCATAGATGACATGCACATGTGTGTTAATCTCCACACACACACACACACACACACACACACACACACACACACACACACACACACACACACACTGTTCACTTCTTTTAAGTGGATCTTTTTTGAGGTATAGGCATGTACGCACTATTTGATTGACATCTTTCTCACCCAGTTCTTTCTGGTTCATGAGTTTGGTGACTTCAGCGCGGCTTTGCCTGGTTCCGACCTGAGCAGGAGTCTGATGAGCCACAACGAACGAACACGTGTGTGAGTGTGAAGACAGTAAAATAAAAGTAAAGTCACACTTTTAAACCTTAATATAAGTTATGTTTACTTTCACATTAATGCCATGATGACTCAGTGTTATTTTCAGTCAGTCAATATTCAGTGTCCAACACAAGACTTTCTCCTCTTTTAATTTAATTGAGGCTGGCAAACTGGCTGCCTCACTGGCTGAAATGACTAGTTTAAGCAGCAGATTTCCACACAGTTAAAGCTGGAGCAGGTGATGTATTTCTGAAGCAAGTTGATTGCTAATGCCAAAATATAATATATATGTATCACAGGTGATTTAATGTCAAACTGATTATCATTTCATTCCAAACTACAAATACTGCTTTGAATATTCTCAGGTCTTCTCTTCCTTGTGTTTACATGTAACTGCTACATTAACAGCAGTTGCAGCATGGCTAATATTAGCTATGTTAGCCTCAGGTGGATGTTAAAGAGAAGTTACAAAACGAGCCACTGTGGCTCAGAGAGTGTCTGTGTACTTGGGATAGTAATGCTGCTAATTGGCCAGTAATATGTTTCAATAATAGTTAAGTAGTTGGCAACAGTGATTAGCTAGTAGGTTAGCTAGTTCACATCGTTAATGAATCCTTGTGCAATTTTGTGTAAAAAAATTGTATGTTTTAAACAAAAAGGATGATTTATCTTTTGCAGATAATATGTTGGGTTCATATAAGTGTAATTTGTAGGCCTCCGCGCAGTAACTCTAAGGACCCTGCAAGAGAAACAGACCTGTTTTTGAGTTATTTTAGTTATTTTCAAGTGACCAACTCCTGACACGATCAGGCACAGTAGTCCATTATTCAAATTCTCATCAGTTTTAACATTAATTATTCAGTAATGTTATGTATAACGTTAATTTATCATCATTAATTTAATTTAGAAATTGCAGGTATTACTGAAGGGATATAATTAGTGCATTAATATTGTTGCTCTCACATTCTTGAGGCAATAAAGTAAACTCTGCGGTTTGAATCAGTTTGAATTGATACTCACACTTCTGAAGAAAAAAAATATAATCATGTAATCATGTTGGCACCTATTTATCATTTACTTTGATGTTGTTGCTCTTATATTAATATCCTGTTGTTAATTATTTTGCAAATACCTCAAATGCTTTTGATGTTACAAATGCATACTTTGAAAATGCCCGGTGCAAGAGCTGTGCTAACTGAGCGATTTATGACCTTAGCCTTCACGTTTTTGTAAAATGTAAACAAATTTGATCAGGTAACTTGCAGAGCGAAACAAATATGATTTTAATCACAGAGTTGTTAAGGCACCAAGGTGCAGGGTGTTTTTAAAAAGCTAAAAACCAACATATTGATTTTCAAAGTAAGTATTTTCTTTGAAACTGGCCTAAGTAGTTTCCCTGTTGGGGAGAGTCTGCAATTAGTTTTCAATTCCACACTCTTCAGGATGTCAATACATAACTTTTGTGGCACAGCAGTAGGCTAATACATCAAGCTGAATATCCAATACCCTCAAGTGTATATATATCAGTGGGGAAGTGTCTTGCTGAGGCATCCCTTTTCTACCTATCAATTGTGGTTCTTTCCCAACTTGATCTCTTCCCACTCCCCTCGTCTCTCATCTCCTTTTGATCTCCCTTAACTCCAATCATGTCTGTCTCCAAACTAATTCCTCTAACTATTCGCACCATTGTTCGAGTAAATCGCGTTTTCTCATGCAGTCTTTCAAACCACTTGTTTTTTGGTCCTTTTGCTACTCATCTTTGCTCTTCTTTCTGCTCCATCCCCTAACTCACCTCTCCAAATGACAGCCCACTCTCCCATGACAGCTCCGGGCCACTCCGTCATCCCTTGGGTGTGTATTTATATGTGTGCGTGGTGTTGTATCTGTGTGACTGTATTTGTGTGTATGTGCACCAAACCCATGTGGCCTCTCAGCTTCCAGTGTGAGTAATAGATTAGGGAAAATTTTTATTGGATTTATTTACTTTCCTGGAATGTGTGTGTGTGCGTGCCCGTGTGTGCATATCTCTGAGCATTATTTATTTATTTATTTACAAATCGCCCTTAAGGCTTTGTTGGCGCACTTGTGCATGCATGAGTGTATTTTGTTGTGCCATGTGACAGATTTCTCACAGATAACAGCATTGCGTGGCTGGGGTTGAATTATATCACCCCTGACAGGGCATAACATATCTGTTCCTCTCCTCCTTTCTTCCTGATTTTCATGCACATCATATCAGGGGAACCTGAAGGTGGGCAAATGCAGCATCCAGATCTTAAACTCTGTAAATCTTATATCAAAAATATGCGGTTACTTTTAAGTGCCTGTGTCATTTCTCACAAATAAAAAACAAATGTGACGTATAAACCTTTGCAGCAGATCATCAATAAAGAGTACAGAGCACTGTGGAAATGTGATATTCCACCACCATTAAAGGTGTTGAAGTCGAGTTGGTGGATAGCCATAAATACTTGGATATTGTTCTGGATAATACTGTGCTTTGACTCTTATGCTGCTTCCAAGACAAAAAAGGCCCAGCAGTGTTTTTTTCTGAAAGAAAATGCCTTCTTTTAATGTCTCCACTGTGATGATGATAGTTGCTGCTTTAGAAAGGAACTTGTAAACTTTATGACATGAGAAGTTGTGTACATGACATCATGAACTTGGAAATTTAAGAAAACTTCTTCAAGGTCAAAGGTTGTGTAGATTCCTTGACTCGTAAACATGATAGACACAACCCCATTTGAAGACGCCATCTCTTTTGTAGAAGTTTTTTTTGAGTCGGTTTTAATGTTTTGTATTGTTGCTTTGTATGGACTCAACAAAGTGGCTAATAAGATTTCAGGGAGGAGTCAAGCCCAGGTGACTGATCTATACAAGAAGCAGGCGTTAAGGAATGTACATTCTCTTCTGGAGTACCACAATCACCCCATTTGGCTGGAATTTGAAATGTTACCCTCAGGTCGTTGTTTTAAGGTCGCCGTCATGAGGATTAAGAGATACAGGGTTTCCTTTGTCCCTGCTGCCAGAGGAATATTTTTAAACTGTTGTCTGCAGATTGCTAATTTGCACAGTTGCTTTAAGGTCTCCAAGTTCTTTGACCTGGACGTTGTAGAATCTCCTTCTGAACTGCACTGTTGTTTTCTGGGTGTCCACCATTGTTTTTGCGTGTTATAAATATAGATACTTTGAACTTTGAAATAGATTTAAATTAAATTAATCAAATGAAAACAGAGGGACAGTTGAATCTGCAAAAGTCAGATTATTAAACCTCCTTTACAAATGAATCTAAATATCCATTTGATTCCCCCAGAATATTACTGTATTATCTTTTATTGTCCCTGGAAATGAAGTCTGACTGTCAGTCATGGAAAACTGCCCAGATGGTGGAAGAGACAGTAACAAGATCTAGATACAAGTTCAAGGCAGGATGCAATGCATACGATCTAGTCATACAATTTTTTCAAACACATCAGTTTATGACATAACCTGTATGTCAGGGTCCCTGTTTCTTCGTGCTGTCTTATCGCCTTATTTCTGTCAAATAAAGTAAAAAAAAAATAGAAGAAACATTGCCTTTTTCATGTCAAATCATGTCGTTAACTCTCTATACAGAGACTGTCTGTTGCCTAAAAGTTTGTACCCTTTCCAAGTTGAAGTCAAATTAACTCAGCCAAAACTCAGAATGAGCCAAAAAGATCAACATCCCTTGCTCAGCCAGAACCCAATTAAGATCCAGAGACCCCAAGTAACAACATGATTTTCCAAAAGTTATTGGTAAAGTTGGGTTGTGCCGTAAAAGTCAGCTTATTAATAAACCTCCTTGACAAATATTTGAGGCCTGGGATGGTGAGAGTCACCATGGCATTAATGTGAAGTTTTCTGCATGGATAGTAGATTACTCTCAAAATGTCAAACAAAGACAAATACTCCCCTTTGGTATAGGAAATTATTGCACATAATTTTGAAAGAAAATTACCACTAACATTTAGACTGAAAATAACAAGATGAATATTTATGAAAGCTTTAGCTATGTATCCTTAAACAAGTTGTATTCAACTGTATAGAAATGGGATATGTATCTCACTGACTGACACTGATTCGATATGTATCTTGATACATGTTCAACGATACGATACATCTTAGAAATTTTTCAATAGCGATTGATTCTGTTTGATACGATTCAGCTCTGTTCTGATATGATATGATGCAATACTAGACGATACAATGTGTGAATCTTTACATTTTCATTCAACTAATGCTACAGTTGTAAAGTGCTATTAGTTGCAAAAAAAAAAAAGAAATCCTGATAGTTTTACTAAATATAGTAACAGGAGAGAAAAGGAGAAGAGAAGATTAAGTCTCATGTGTAAATGAGATACTGTAGCCTAAATGAGAATCTGTGAACAAACTTTAGAACTGTTTAAAATAGTAGGGTTTTTGCAGTAAAATGATATCTGCTCTGTTTCATATGAAGAGTCCTGTGGTTTTGATTGGTGTGGAGGAACAGTGATGCTCCATGTTACCTGCTCTCCCAGTGACATGACGTCTCTGTGGGTCAGACTCGTGGCTCTGAACGCTGCACATTTTGCATAAATAATTTGCAGCACTGTTTCTCGTCTTTCTCATAAAACCCAAACTTATTCCACACTTGCTTGTTATGAAAGTTTGGTGGTGCGATGCAGTACAATGTCACTTCTGTCACTTTTTTCAGCGCTGTCTGTTTTGAGCAAATGAAGAGGAGACACACGAGAGGGAGGAGGGAGCGCTAAGAGAGAGAGAAAGTTACAGTGGCAGCTCCTTGATGCCAAAAATGACACATATGTGCATCCTAATGAGATGTGTTGATACGCTAGTGCTGCATCGATTTGTTTCAGATTCATGTTCAGTCTTTTACTGATACAGGCCGTCTGAACTGACAATCCGATGCATCGGATGCATGAGTGAATCCTTACACCCCTAATATAGAAATGATCAGTCTATATGGCAACAATTCCCCACATTCTCTGATTCCAATTTCTCTGCCTCATTTCTCTGTTTTATATCACTGTAAATTTAATGTCTTTGGATATTGGACTGTTGAGAAAAGAAGACTTTTGAAGATGTCAGTGATGAACATCTTCAACTAATGTCTGACATTTCAAAGACGGGGGCAAATTATCCAATCAAGCAGTGGTTTAATGGACAATTAAAATGACGCTTAGTTGCAACCCGAGCTAGATGGCTGCTTCAGAGAGGAACTGTGGTGAACTTTGACCTCATGTGAAAGCAAAGATTTTTCATTGTCTCTCATAACTCCAGAGAAATTTACTGTCCACACTTAAAATGACTTATTGGCGCACGCTGCCACCTGAACTCTGGTGTGTGCGTGTGTTCGCCTGTGGTCCAGTGTTTTCAGGAGGAAAATTTACTGTTTACAAGAATCTGTATCTGACCGTACAAAACAGAATGACATAGATAGCCAACACTGTGGCATAACAGAAAATTGATTGGTGTGTGTGTGTGTGTTAAAGTCTCACAGTATGCATACTGTATTTGTGTCTCAGGAGTAAAACTGAGCTTTATGGGGACATGAGTAACAACAGAACTTTATAGAGCATGTTTTACTAGGAATAGTAAAACTCATGACTGCTTCACACATTGTCTGCTGCTCCACTGACTCACTGTCGTGTGTGTGTGTGTGTGTGTGTGTGTGTGTGTGTGTGTGTGTGTACCATCTCTCTTAAACTTACCCCAACACTGAGTTGATTTATAAGTGCTAATTTATATCAGAATTTAGCCAGATGAAAGCCTCATCTGCTCAAAGGGATTTTCTGTCACATTAGCACAGTTATAATTAAATCATTGTTTAAAGGGAGAATCTTATCTCTAAGTCTTTAAGTCTAGACTTGATTTAAAAGATTCCTGCTGGTTATATAAGGGTATGGCAGCCCTGGCTATGTGTCTGGCTTTGTCAGCCCACTTGCTAGTCCATTAAGTAATATGTGTTTACTGTCTTCAGTCTCCTCTACCATCACCATTATTTTTTTTTTTTTTACTTTTCGCTATTCCTGACTAAATCCTCAGCTAGCATTATCTAAGGGGAAATCGCTGACTGTAAGGCAGGTGTCATCAATTTTAAGTTATTTTGAGATTTATAGATCACAGGTGCACAAGTTACAAATATGTATAAGCAAGCTGCAGCTGAGAGACAATGCACGCTCACAGACTTTGCTTTGGTCTTCCACTCAGCGTGTGTTCACCGTTAATCTCTGCCACCGTTGTCACCACAATCAGTCTGCCCCTCTCTCTCACACTTACCCAACATGCTGTTACTCTGACCAGTCAGTTTGCATTATTTGCTGGCTTACCTTTACCATTAGAACTAAACCCAAAAGACTCCCTGAGCAAAGGCATTTTTCCTTTTTACTAGTAAGTCCTCTAACTTTATCTCCTGGTCGCCATGTTTGTAGGCTGACCTCTGGAGGTGCAATACAGCATATCTGCATCAGTTTAAAACATAACGTTGGAATTTCTTAATACCCTAGTGTATCACAATACCTTGGTACAGTCCATGCCTAATTTTAAGTATAAATCTAAGAAATATTTTTAAAATGAGGGCTGTGGTTGGAAGATAAACATATCTAAGCATCCATTTGATTGTTACAGAATATTACTTCCTTATCTTTTATGTTCTTTAGAAAAGAAGTTACCATAAGAGAGAGATAGTCAGGGAAAATTGCCCAGATGGTGGAAGAGACGGAAAACAAGACCCGGATACAGGTTCATACAAGGGCAGGCTACGCTGCATACAATCCAGTCATAACATTGTTTCAGTCACATCCATATGTGCCATAACCTGTATGCCTGTGTCTCATTCCTGTCTTGCATTGCTGTCATTTCTCCTCCTTATTTCTGTCAAATAAACTAGGAACAAAAGGAAGGAACGCTGCCTTTTTCACGTCAAATCATGTCGCTGCTAAAATGAGTCATGATGTGCATCATAGGTCTCTTTCAACCCCCCCCCCCCTTCTCCACATTACACCACGTTGCGTGAGGCAACACATAAACAAAGAGTTTCAGTATTAAAAATAATATACACGATTTTCATTTTCTGCCATTACATGTTGACTTTTATCTCAGCCATACTATGATACTGAACTGGCCTGTTGCTGCCCTTTGCTCTCTGATCTTCCTCTTCTTCTCCAGCTCATGCAAAACACAATCAAAACTAATGACTCGACAACAGCTGACTCAACTGAAAAGATGTGTCTTCAAAGAAACAGTCAGAGGCACGACGATCCAGATAGATAGATAGATCATGTTTTTCTCTCCTCTAAAACACATGCACACACACGCAAATGTTTATGTAATATTGCCTCATGTGGCCTTCTTCAATTTACTGATGAGGGCAGGGAAGAGCAATGGAATCTTTCCAAATTTGAATTCTGGCCAGGGGGAATATTTTTAATGTGGTACACTGAGTATTCTGACTGAGATGGAGGAGTCCTCAAATATGGGGTCACACTCTGTACACATTCAGTACACACACATATCCGTAACTTTGCGGGCATGCAAGGACAGACATGTCACACTGTTTACTTCTTCTGTTTACTATGTGAACATACTTAACACATATACAAATAAACTTTATTACATGTTACACACACAGACACACACCCGCATACACACATACCACAAATTCACATCTGCACTCACACACAAACACACACTCTTCTAATAGTTTAAGTGCTGAAAGGAGAGCAGCATTTCAGTGAACTATCTTTTTATTGATCCATTTGAGAGATGAATTATTAAATCTAGAAAGTGAACCAACTGCCAGCCATACCATCTCTCTCACTCAGACTAACACACACACACACATGCACGCACACACACACACACACACACACACACACACACACACACGCTTTCTCTATCACTCAATCACATTCACTACACAGTCACTGCATCACACATAAAAGACACTTGAAGATTTGATTTTGATTCTTCACATTCAGTCTACTTGATCTCTTCAGAGTCTGTCAGTTGTTACCTTGCTGACAATTTAACGTCAGTGGAAATGTTATGAGAAATAACTTTAATGGCACAGAAGCTCAGCAGCATGCTTGTGGCTGTCTGTTTATCAGTATAATTACGGTCAAGCTGTCCTCACTGGAAAAAAAACAGGCTTTTAGGTCGTCTGTGCAAGCAGCATGTTGCAACTCAAATTTTGCATATGGAGGAGTTTGGGTTAAAGAGCAAGAAAGCCCACGTATGGAGGAGGTGGTGTGGATGGACGGATTTGAGTCCCGTGTGAAACCAAAAGTCAGCATTGACTCTTTTTGACTCTCTCACTGACTTTAAGTTACTTAAGTTTCATGACATGCTTGACGTTCTTGTAACATGCTTGACTAGTGCCTCGTGACATATGTGATGTCCTTATTTTAACCCGGACCACATTCTGTTCCTAAACCTAACTAGTACTTGTTGTCTAAAACGAATCAAGCAGTTTTGTTGCCTCAACCCAACCGAGTATTTGTTGTCTACACCAAACCCAGTGGTTTTGTTGCCTAAACATAATCAAGCATTTGCTGCCTAACAATCAGTTTTGCCTAAACCAAACCAAGTATTTGTAATCTAGGCCTAACCCAGTAGTTTTATTGCCCAAACCTAACCAAGCTGTGCCCATTTCAACACATTAACCACATAAGTTTGATTGCAGATTGGTTTTGGCCCCACTTCCCAAGTTACTTTATGCTGTTTACAAGGTTCATTATAGGTCAGGTGAAATATTAACTTTAAAATACCTCCTTTAACCTCTTTCTTTAAAGTGGACAAACTCTCTTTAAAAAAGTTTAAGTACAGTCGACTTCTATGAAGTATATGTTTTCAATAATTCATTTCGAAGTTGAGATGTAAAATTCCCTTTCTTTTGCAATTTTTTAAAATGGAAGAAATGAATCAAAAGATTAAAACTTTTCTTCTTTTGAGTACACTCTTCTGAATTTACAATGAAGGTCATTATAGAAAACATTCATTCATTCATTTTCTGTAACCGCTTAGTCCGTAAGGGTCGCGGGGCTGCTGGAGCCTATCCCCGCTGACATTGGACGAGAGGTGGGGTACACCCTGGACAAGTTGCCAGTTCATCGCAGGGCTGACACATAGACAGACAACCACTCACACTCACATTCACACCTACGGGCAATTTAGAGTCACCAATTAACCTAACATGCATGTCTTTGGACATGCAAACTCCACACAGAAAGGCCCTGCTCCAGCCGGGGAGCTGGGGGATCGAACTCAGGACCTTCTTGCTGTGAGGCGGCAGTGCTAACCACTGCACCCAGAAAACATTCATGAAAAAAAAAAAACAATGTTAATTGTGACTTTTTATTTTGACTATTGAAAACTTTCAGTTTACATGTACTCTCAGTTTTCTAGTAGTGATCAATGAATTGCATGAGCATTTGTTGTTAACAAAATAGGTTACGAGGGCAAGTTTTGACTGAAGTATTTAAGTGTCTGCCACAATGATTATGACCATTTTAGGAAGCAAACTGCAGGATTAGGCTTAATTCACTTTTAAATCGAATGATCCAAGAGAGTTTTTCATTAAGATTTTTGATCATTAAGATAATTGAGAAACCTTTACCTTAAAGCCTCATAAAGTTGAATGGAATAACTTAAAATGGATGTTCCTACAGTTGAATCAATTCAAAAAGAGAACTGAGGACACCAGAGTGTAGTTTGGACCATTTATCTGAAGTTGTTTTCAGCGAAGTCCTTTAAGAAGTGAGAAGCAGCATGTCCTCTGTGTATGATCTTGGACATTTTTTTTTAGGTTGATGGCTTGAATACTTGGTGGGCTACTTTAGAAGTGCACATTTTTTTAGGGAGTGATGTGTGTACCAGTGTGACCATTTGTCTGGTGATAAGGCAGTCTGGAGAAGGATGCCCATGCCAGGAGGGAGGTCAAGGCACCAACTCATTCCTCTTTCTGGACACTTTCATTTATCAGGCCTGACTGCATGCATCACACACCCTCAAGGTAGGTGTGCATGTGTGTGTTAGTGTATACGTGTGTTGGCTGGAGAAAGGGCAAAACTCCCAAAGAGATGAGTGGAATTATGTGAGTGGAAGAGAAAAAGACAGAAACACTGAGAGAAACTCTACAGGTAGACATGGTGGATGTGGTATTTGATCATGCAAAATCTGTTTATTCATAACTCTGAGCTCTTATTTGCAGAGGCTTGGTGTTAAGGGCCGCTAACTTGACCTCAATTATCAGTAGTTTAATGCAATAAATCTTTTCGCAGAGTTTGACGCATTTTGTCAGTGATGGATTTCTGGCATTTAAAAGCAGAAACATTTACCACAGGGGCCAGAACGTATGGGATCAGATTCACAAAAAAAAAGCATACAGCAGCACAAGTATTACTGCAGCAATGTGGCATTGTACAGTATAGACAGATGAAAGCAGCTGCATTATCTGGCATGTTTGCATTATCATTGTCATTTTTCAAACACAAAAAAAACACTCTGTTGTCTACTCAATAACTAACAGACAGTTTCAAGAAGTGCCGCATTTACATAAACAATTTTATTGAGAGTTTTTAATGCAGAGCAGTCTGAATCTGATGACTGTGTTGATTTGTGAGACATGTAATCAATTCAACAGAGAGATCTATCTCTACATCGCTATAAAGGTCCAGGCTGTAGGATTTACAGGGAATTATTGGCAGAATATGGCAGAAATTTAATATGATATTAAAAACAGATATTAAACAGATATGTTGCTGCATATCTTCTGATATTTTTTTTTTTTACCATATATTGTATCAACCTTTAAAGTGCACAATGCTTATCACTGCGCCACCATGACAACACTTTTTTTCAGCTCATTAAAATAGTCTGTAATTATGTGTTTTTTTAAATTTAAGTCACAGTTGCCACCTGCATCAACCCCTTGGGGGAGCACAACCCCTTTACATTGTTGTCTGTACATTTCATGCTGAAGATAGGTGAGCAAGAGTGTGTAACCACTCAACAATGGCTGTTATGTAAATCTGTCAGTTTGTGTCATTTTAGGTTCTTTGTCATGACAGAAATAACCTTTGTGTTGCTTGACAGGATGGCCGCCAAAAGGCCATCCATCCAGGTCTATTTGCCTCTTCTAGGGATTCAAGGACACACAATAACAGATGACAGAATCATCCACAACGGCATGTGAAACATTCACTGTCAAACAACCCACAGAGGCAATGTACTCTCTTGCATGCCTGCCAACCTCTTTTACCGACATTTGGAACAATGTATTTTGATGCATTGCCTAAATCCAGTCATTCCCAACCTTCAAAGAAAGACAATCCATTTTGTACATTTATTAGTAAAGCATTTAGCGTCTTAAACAGCTGAAAGCAGCTTCTGGACGTGATCATTATTGCAAATAGATGAGGCTGTCATATAGAATTCCCATTGAAGAACTTTTCACTGCTGAAGTGGAGTCAAATCAGCTTGAAGATGAGAGCGTCACAGTGTGACAATTAAATCCTGACACATCTTCTGCATATTTAACTGTCACGGAGGTGAATGTACAATAGCAACAGCTGTCATAAATACACACAAAGATGCACACACACACAGACAGACACACATACACAGAGATCAGTGGGTGTAGCATATAAGCAATTAAATCCTTGACATGGAACATCTTGAGGTGTCTTTCACACATGCTTACATTCCAATAATTGAACCCACTTTTAGGAGACATATCTGCAGACAGATCAGATCTGTTCACTTGCAGCAGCTCTGTGCTTTTTTTTCCCTTTCCTTTCCTTTCTTTTTTTTTTTTTTTTTTTTTTTTTTTACGTCAGTCGTGTATGCTGCATCGAGGCAGCCAGGCCTGAACCTGTGACAGCAGCACAGTTGGTTGAACACCTAGAGCTGCCAAGCTGTCAGTTTGATGTCTGAATTACAGTGCACACACATCTGCACTAGTCAACCCGCAGTTAATCTCAACATCTGTACGTAGAGCTGGCAACAGTTGACTGCATAGAAAGACATAAGGTTTGTAAAATTAACACGGCCAACTTGGAATGCTGGGTGTTTTTCTTTCCAAAAACGGTGAAAAAAAATAGCATGTAACAATACAGCCAACACAACAGCAGATGTTTGTAGAATGGCTCGTGAGAGGGAGATGTGGTTTAGTTGGTAGGTTCACCAGTTTGATCCAGACTTATATTTCTCAACAATTATTGGATGGATTTTGGTCGATACATCCATCTGACCTGGGCAGATCCAGCCCACTAAGTGGTTCCTCGTTGCCTCCAAGGCCATCGCCAGCACTTCGAAATATTGCAATTAAAATCTAACAAAAACAGTTCATATCATTTTGCTTTCCGTTAAACCATTGGGACTTAATTCTGGTCAGTACTGTGCTGCTTATTTGTAATGATAATGGACTGTATCTTTTCTTTATAACTGTAGCTTTATTCACTTGTCTAAACTGTTTAGATTGTTGTTTGTACTGCATACTGTGAAACCTAACGTTTTAGACCTTGCAGATGTAACGGGTTAGTACTCTGCCGTTGTGCTGATTAAGTGACGATCCATTCTCAGTCACTGTTCGGCTTGGTTCCACATTTATTTCAGCACTGGTGAATGAAAACAAGAAAATAAGCCTCTACAGCCAGATCTCATTAACAGTGCTGCTAGGAATGCTCTAAAACAAAACAAAACAAAACACATGAGGCTTGCTGCTAATCAAATAGTCACATTAGCCATTAGCTGGGAGCTAATGACTAACAAGCTTGTTAGCTTTACCCACACAATAACCTGCACAACAACTAGCTCCATGTACATTACCAACCATCCAACATCATCACACAACATTAGTTAATGTTTCCGGGAGCTAATCTCCACATTTATGGCAATTAAAACACACTTTTAGCCAAAAAGTAAAGTATTTTGGCGGCGTTTAGCCGAAGTCAACCTACCACAAGTGGATGAGGGCAGACCATGATGGAGCACGGGGCGTGTCGGTCGCAGTCTGCATGGTCTCATCAGTGTGGCATTCAAGTACACACACAAAAAATAAGAGACCTCCGTAGTAACTAATGTATCAAATAAAACAACAAAATAAGACCGTAAATAACATAATAATGAAACAGGTAAGTTTGTAACAATAAATAAAACTCCGTGCACCTTCTCAATAAAAACAGCAAGACAGCTTGTAATTGTAAATGGGATCACCAACTTATTAACTGCATTACACAGACAAAAGTAATTATCCCACTATTCCACGACATGACAAGTCAGTAAGGGCAACCAACAGTGTTAATGTGTAAAGGTGCCTTAACATGATAAGAAATTTGTCTCAAGCTCACTCGAAGTAGGATGTAGAGAACCAAAGCACAGCGCTTTATGTAGTGTCTCCCAAGTATGCAAATGGTTAAGCTTCCTTTAGCATTGGATTTAGCTATGTTCCTAAGCTATAGGATTTACAAATATCATAGTCTGATCTGACTGTTGACTGTTACTTTCACTGTTGAGATCGTGGTGTGTTTTTAATGTTGTGTTATAGAGTTTGGGTGACTCTGAAATACTCCATCACTCTTGGTCATGTCTAGAAGGGAACCCTTGATTTGCAAAGCTAGCGCAAAATTTGCAGTCATTGTTTCCTCATTGTGCATCTTGTACAAATGTTAAAATGATCAGTCTCACGAGATCTTTCACAGGTCTGGTCTTCAAGACCTGACCATCGCTCTCTCCCCTCTGCTTGTGTCACTTCTGTGCATCTATATAGTCACACAAAGGTGTTATCTCACTGGTTGCACTTTGAAAGGTAAGTGGCAAACAAGGTTAAAGTTCAACGGCTTTGAAGTGTAAGAGATGTTTCACAAGTACCGACGGTATTGTACAGAAGCTTCGTGGCAAAGATGAGTGGAAAAAAAAGCAGAAGGTTGACTCTGAAGGTTGGCCATTTAACAAGACATGGACTCCAAAGAATTATTTCACTGAAGTCACCAGTGAAGCTGTGGAAAGCACTTTGATGCCCTCGTTTGTGCTCATCCGAGACCTCATTCTTCCCGCTAAGTAGGTAACTAATTCTATCACATTTGTGTCTGGCCCACAGCACAATTTCTCAAGTGGCCCCCCATAGAAAATAATTTCCCACCCCTGAATATCCATGGCACCCACAGAGTGGAATTTAGTAAAGTTTTTCCTACAGCCACCATGACAGTTAAATGTGTGGTTTTGAGTAAAATATCTGAAATTTTTTTGCATTGTCATTGTAAGCACATTAGCATGCCTCTGTGCTTATGTAAGCTTTAGTCTCACAGAGCTGCTAGCGTGGCTGTAGAGTCTCAGCCTTGTTACTTCATTAGTGTTCAAAAGATAGCACAAGGAAATAATTACAGTATTTGTTTTGCATAGTCCAAATCTTAACCGAAAACCCATCCTATCAACCCTCCCGACTCCCACAGCTGATATTTCCCATGACGTTTGCATGGGCATGAACTCCTGTCTCTTACAAAATGGGTAAATGGGTGATACAAGATTTGTAAATGACATCAATGATATGCTTCTCTAAATTGCACCTATATTATATCTGCATGTGGTTTTGGGTAGATTGAGAGCTCTTCTGTGTAAGAGTCTCTTTTCAGGAGTAGCTCTGCTCTTGTGTCTGCGTGATAAGGGCTTGGCTCCAATGACTGTTTCAATTCAAAATTCATAATTTGTAATGTCATTCACACATTATCCATTCAGCTCAGAACGATCTGGATGGGAGAGGAGGCAGCACATCCAAAAGCCTCTTGTGGTAATTCTACAGATACAAAATTCAGGTACATTAGCAAAAATAACCCTGAACAGGATAAGCAGTTGAGGGGATGGATGGACTAGTAAAAGGGTAAATGGAAACAGAAGGCGATGATATGCAATAAAAGCCTCCAGCTGGAATCAAACAGTGGATGTTGCAGTTGCGTGTTTCTCGCCAAATAGGACGCCCACTGCTTTAGCTTTTGATAAAGGCGCAACGACGTCACTGTGCTGACAATCAGGTGGTCTGGAGTGGGTTCCTCTGTGATACACTGCGTTCTGACATTTTAAAACCTGCACTGATCATTACGCTCAGTATTAAAGGGTTGGTTCACCCAAATAATATTTGAAATGTATTTTCTGGAAATAATTTTACAACCCTGATTCCAAAAAAGTAGGGATTGTTAACATTCAATATATTCTCTTTGTCCTGTCCTCAATTTAATACAAATCAAAAATGATTTCATTGCATTATGCTTTTATTTACTTTTTACACAGCATTCCAATTCTTTTGAAGATGCAGTTTCATGTGCCAATAGTTGACAGATCAGTCGTCAGTCGTTTTCATGGGAACTAGTCTGAAAGTCTGTGGATTATCTAGAGTACAGAGGGAGGACACACCACTGTTGAGTTTTTCAAATGTAAATTTTCAGTGCTTTGAGCTGCACAAACAGAATTCAGTTCTTCTCTACTGCATTGGGATTTTGGCGTGAGTTTCAGAGGCGGATGTATCAAGCACTTGGCTCATAAAATCAAAACTCTGTAGGTGGGTGGGGTGGATCCATATTTTTTTTTTGTGATTTGTGTTGACTGGCCCTTTAAAGTGTAGTACTTTATATCTGACATATTTCACCATTTTATTGTCACAATCAAACATAAACTTTAAAGCCGTTCTTGGAAACTTCACTTGGAATCTGCACCTCACTTAACTTGCCAAGAGGCAGCCAGTGAAAATAGTTTCAAAGTTTGAAAGAAGTTTTTTTTTAAATTTTTTTTTATACAGAAGTCATGTGACATGAATATTCTACAGCCCCAGTGGAGCTAAAACTCCTCTCCTGAGTGGCAGATTGGAAAAGATAGTGTGGTTCAGTTTTTAAAATTTTGTGTTAACAATGCAATTGCACAACTAAAATTTCCATAATTTAAGAGTCATTTACCTTCCACCATAGTGAAATTTGCGAAAATTGGCAGGCTTTGTATGAATGTTAGCGTGTGTTCTCCCATGCCTTGTGGGAAATAGTTTCCGCTCAGCATGTGTTAAGGAGTGGAAGTTGAACATAATGATTGTGTAATCCACACATTCGCTATTACCAGGTTTCCCAGCACTGATAAAACACAAGGACACACATACACACACAACACAATCTGCTTGGACTCCCACTGACTCCTCTGGGCTTGATCACCTGCACTCCACAATATCCGATAACATTAACATGCTCTCCGTATTCATTTCCCCCCCACAGTGTGTGTGCCTGCCTTTCTTGCATCCCCCTTTCCCTTGCCTGCTTTTGTTTTTTTTTTCTGCCCCTCAGTTGTGAGGCGGACAAGCATACTGAGGGCAGAATTACTATGGAGATGCACTCAGCCTAGTCAAAGGCCCAACAGAGGTATTAGCCTGATAGGATCTGTGGCACTCCATCACACACTGACAAATGCACACATTTTGGCATGTGCATGTAGGCCTGCACGAACGAATGCACGCGCACACACTCGCAAATACACACAAATGCATGTTTACACACATACAATGACTGATTGTTCTTCCCTTATCTGATGTTTCAGCCAATGGTTTATTTCCATTCCTCGGCCAGGGAATTGTCTCCAGAATGCTCGCAGTGAGAAAACTCATTCCGATGATCTGGGTCAGATAGAGGCACTTCCATCGGCCACAGACAATTCCGGCTCAGAACGACGACAGAACTTTAAAGAGGGCGGGAGAGGGAGGGAGAGACTGCCTCAAGACAAGATGCACCACAGATGATAAAACAAGGGGAGTTGATATCCACCCAGCGGTCTGCCAGACAGATAAATACATTGCTCTGTGTGTGTCCCTGGAATGAATATTCACAATCCAAACTCTTTACGTTCTCAACTCCATCAAACGTGTAAAGCTGTGTGCTTATACAGACCCATTTCTCCTTTTGTCAGTGCCGAGCTATAAATTGCTCCGTGCCTCTCGTAAATCCATGGAACACCACTTGGAGGGAAATGGTTTCTGTTTTCTCCAGTAGCACTTTGGCTTTGGGGAAATTGGTTTGCAAACAAAGACATGCATCAAAAATATCTAGCTATTCCGAGTCTGAGGAATGGCTGTTTTTCTTTTTATCATATCCCCTGTGTATGTAAGGAAACTTTGCCAAGTACCATAAAAGGGAATACAATTCAAAAGCAAAGCAAAATAAAGGGTTTTCTATAACCATGCAAGCAGTGTATCACAACAAATTAGCAAATCAATACACTTTAGGTGTAAAGTCACTTTTACATTTTCAGTCATTTTGAAACTCAATTTACCATAAAAAATTCTGGTACCTGTCTTGATACATGATGTTGATTGCAGTGGAATTTTATTGAAAAAACAGGAACATCTTTGCTCTGAATTTTGATGTAGCCATCTGCCAAACAGTTTACACTTCAAGTGTTTGCTGTGCTGGGAGAAATAAAGGAGGTGTGAGCAAATATTTACAGCATCTGTACTTTCTCTGATACAGACAGTCCGGATAAACACAGGTGGAATCTTGGGAACAAATTAGAAGATTTCAATTTTCAATCCATCTTTTTCACGAAAGATGTCACTCAAATCTGGGTCTCAGGAATGATTGTTAGTTTAAGATTAGGCAAGATGTGAGAGTTTACTCTTGACCTTTGAAATGTTAACCTCCATCCTGCAAAAATACTTAATATAAAAGGACTACTGACTGGGGTGCTAGGCAATCAAAGGTGCAGATCTCAGGAGTCAAACTCAGCCCGGGACTTATCTGCTTGGAGCAGGAGAGTTGTTGAAATGTGATTAATGGTGTTAAAATGTGGTCTTTTGTGTGGACAGACTGTTGAACCAAACTCCATGCTAAAAGCAGGTGTTTTATGTTAAGGCCATATTTATTAAGACTAAAATCTTTAGTTACACCATCACGACACCACAGTCGTACACTACACATATTGATTGGCCCAGGACTACAGTGATTGTTTTCACCAGGGCCGTGTTCAGCCCTGATAAACATAGCAAAACATATATTTAAATAGAATTAAATAGAGACAGTGGTTGCTCTGCACTATAATGCCTTTTTAATATGTTGGTGTTTATATATACATTTCTGCTGATTGGGTAACACCTGTAGGACACCCACCAATCGAGAGAAAACGTATCTCAAAGTCTGTTGCACATTATTATGCACCATTTTGTGTAAACATGCAGAAACGGTGCACAACGTTTCCACAATGTGCCCGAGATGAAAGTGATGTACGTGGTTCGTAACACTTATCAGGATGGATAAGTGTTATGAACAGCATAAGTCAAGTTATTAATGACATGTAAAGAAAAAAATCTTACCACTTCTGCATATTGTGCAATTTGTAAAATGAAAATAGACAAAGCACATGAGGAAATCTGTGTCTGCCTCCCGCACCACACTGATACTGTGTGATACTTTTAATGAGGACCCGTGGCAAACATGAACTCAATCAATAAATAGTTTCATCTATTAAAACTGCAGAGGCGGAACAGGGTGCTTTTTCACAGGGGGCTCCCATGACCTGAATACACTGGTATTTTTAAAAAGCACTGATTAAAGCAGAAACAGGAAACAATGATATGAAGTCACTGCGAACAAACTGATTGGAATTATAGAGTAAAGCTCCCTGTGACATGATGAGATACGGCAAAAGGTGTACCTCTGCTGGTACCTGAGTCAGTAGGATCAGGGTTAATGATGTCAGAGGTGAATCCAAAAAGAAAAATGCAGCAGGGTGACACCAAACATATCATTTCACAACAGCTTCTCAACCTCTGCTCAAAAAATCATCACATTAAGTTCTGGCTGATCTTGGCCCCTGATATAAATCATCACACGCCATAGGACCAGTATAGATGTCATGCTGTATTTATAAAACTTATGTGATGTTATCAGGATGGCTCATATCAGCCTGCACGTTGATTTGGGTGGTTTGGAGTCAATCTATAAAATCCTCACATTACCAGGCAATCTGTGCTAACAATCAGTTCCGACCAAGCCTCTGATCAAGATTTCCCCTCCAGCTGTCAAATGAGCAAATCTGTTGTAAATTGGCCCCATAATCCTCGAGTGTGTCCTCAGATTTATTGATTATATCTATAGTATCGTATACACTTCAGTCAAAAACAGGAGATAGGTAAAGGGGAAGAGATGGTGATATAGATTGAGATGCAGATTGTGCATAAAGAGGTCAAATATTTTTCAAAGTACATATATATCACTGAAATGCTAATGCATGTCAGCAGTGCATATGATATGTCAACAAATTCTGCCATCAGTAAACATAGAGCAATGCAGATTAACAAAGACTGGGACCAGACCAATTATTTCAAACTATTAATCTGATTAAAGGGTCTAATCCTTTGATCCCTCCCACCTTGAGGCTTTCCTTTCCACTCCTTCAGACCGTGCCCTCGGTATCTCATCTTTGACCCTCTCCTTTTCTGTTCTCCTTCTTCTCCACCTTTTACTCCCCTGATTGGTTCAGTCGATGTAGTGATTAAAATATACAGATTCTAATATGCTACTAACCTACTGTAAATTAAGAGCGTCAGATAGGTATCATTCACAGCCCTGTGGAGCAAAATGAGACATCAGATCTTCCCGCAATAGTTTTATTTTTTAAAGCAATTATGCTGCGGCAATATCTTGGTTGCCAGAAAAAAGTACAAATTTGTCCTGTGTACCACAACCTTAATTGTTTACAGTGTAAATGTGCTTAATAACTTGTCTGGTTTGCTAACAATTGTAAATAGAGCGTCTGGCAATTTATATGCACATGCGTAAAAGCAGGGCAGACCAGAAGAGTGATCCACTTTAATTAATAGCTCTCTATTTTTGGAGGTTGGCCCAATGTGAGACAAAACCACATACTGCTCTCCTTGTCCCTGCTGTCACTGTCAGGGAAGGAATCTGGAATCCAGCCACTGTGCATCAGTCGAACGGGGAGTGTGTCTGTGCACTTGTGCGTGTGCCTCTGTGTGTGAGAGAGAGAGATTTAGAGCAACCGTAAGTGGCTATTATCAGTGTAGCGATGATGTGTTTTGGGGTATGCCGCTCTTAATAAAACAAAACACCAGTTTCATTGTTATTTCTGCCTTCTTAATGGTGTTTACCAGAGGTATCGCATTCAAGCCACTAATATTAAGGCTATAGCTTTAGGTGAGCATTACAATTCCTCAGCTGCAGTATGAGTTAGACCAGCTAGTTATTCTTATTTGTCTTGTGAAAAGTTGTTGCTAATGCTTAACGACCTTTTAAAAGTCACTTTAGCACCCCATGTGACAGAATGTAGACTGCAACATTACTTTTTTTGACTTTATTGTTTTACAGACAAAAACCATCAGAATCATTTGAAAGATGTTGCAGCCATAATCTTTCTATGCACAGTGGCTTTAAGATGATTATATGACTTGGAATAGGATTGCTTTTTCCAGATACTTCATTTGACTGTCAACACTCCCTGTCTGTTAACAGAGGGTCAACTGACCTCTTGGTGCAGGAGCTGACACACAGGGAAGGTTGTGTTGCACCTGTGGAGGCTTCCCCCATGATTACAAGTACCTGCCTGTTCTTATTGTGTTTCTCTCTCTCTCTCTCCTGTGGTTTGGTTTTGGCCTTTTTACTATTGTCAACACTTACATACACATGCTTCACTCATCCATACATTACACTCATTACTGATGCCATTTAACTCCACACCTGATACTTTTGTAAATAGTCATGTTGGTTTATTATTTCAAAGAAAATGCATGGCACTCACACATATCTTTAGATCAACTGATGATTGTTAACTGCTGTTTGTGAACTGTGGAACCCTTCCCCACTTCATCCTTCAAAGTTCTTGCTTGAATATTTGCTACTACCACCAAGATCTGCACCTGCAGCAGCCTTCCAACTTGTTGTTGGACAGCCCTCGAGGCTCTCTTTGCCAAAAATAGTCAGGCCTAATGCTGAAGCGCCACCCATTTTCCTGGCTAACTGTTGCTACCATCCTGCCACCCCAGATGAGCCCTCACTTGTCACAAACTCACTTTGAATCTTATTGTTTGATATACCTTGTACAGTTGTATGAATTAATAAAGTTGACCTTTACCTTCTCCCTTTTAAAAAGACTATAAACAGCTAGCCTGGCCCTAAAATCAAAGTCATCTCTTTGCTGGGAGCAGTAACTTCCTAGTGTCTCTGCTGTTTCTCTAGCAACTGTGCCCATCCAAGAAATAGTAAGGAAGATAACTGATGTAAAACAGTAAATTTCTCTTTGAGCCTGGTGCAGTGAGAGCAAGTTGGAGCTCAGTGCTCTAAAGACAGTGGAGATCATTGTGGACTTCAGGAAGAGCCAAGCCCCACCCCCGTCTTTCTGCTTCCTGGGCTCCATTGTCACCTGAACATCAGCTCCTTCATCAAAAAACTGAACCAACTGAAGAAATTCAACCTGCCAAAGATTATGGTGGTTCACTTCTACACTGCCATCATGGAGTCCATCCTCAACTCCTCCATCACCATCTGGTAGGCTGCTGCCACTGCCAGGGACAAGGGCAGACTGCAGGGTGATCGGCTGCAATCCATCATTCCTGCAGGAACTGTGTGCCTCCAGGACTCTGATGGCTGCAGGTAGACTTATAGCTGACCCTCCCATCCCAGACACAAACCTGTTTCTGGTCTTTGTGCTAAGCTAAGCTAACCAGCTTCTAGCTGTAACTTAATATTTATCAGTCAATATGAGAGTGGTATGAACTTTTAATCTATATTGCGGCCAGGAAACAAACAAGCGTATTTACCAAAATGTCAAAATTTTCCTTGAAGCTGCTCCACAGGAACAGTGGTGAACCATGACTATAGTTTGGCCAAAACTTAGCCAGGCACAACAACAACAAAAAAAAGCAGCAAAAGGGCAAACGATTTTGCTGGAAGTTGAGTTGAGTCCAGATTGTTGTTGCATTAAAGCCAAATGTAGTACGATGCTCATACTTTTCACTGCATTCAGTAGGACTACTTTTAGTGTCAAATCATCGGTTTCTGTGTCTACTTGTGCTGTTGTGTTAGCAAAATTATTGCTGTTTTAACATCAACAACACATTCTCCAGACTGCTGACTTGCAAAACTTGTTCTAATTGCTTCATTGCAATGCTAAAACCTTTTACATGACAAGCGCGCAAAGTCAGAGGCAGACAGAAAGGCTTCAGGAGGCCTGTGGAGGAGATGAAGATAAAGATACAGGCTGAGGAATAGTGTGAGGAAAAAGTCTGTATTAAAGTGATGTACTTTATGATGCTAAATGGAGTAGGGAGACTGTCAGTCTCCAGCCAGGCTGCTTGATGGAAATGACACTTGGGTTTTATTGTAGTCCTAAAAGAGAAGTTTTGTCTCCTAAATCATTCATCGTGGAAGCTGTTTTAAAACTTTGGGGATAGCTACCTGACTTCTGCTGCGGATTTATGTCTTTTGAGGGATTAAATGTGTCTTCAGGTGAGTGCAAGGAAACACACGGGTGCAGGTGTGTGTCCCACCAGTTGATTTGTGTTGCTGAAGTGAGATTTCTTGGTCTGCAGCCTCAAATAGGAATATATTCCACCTCAACATTCATTTGCTAGCTTCTCTAGTTAATATTTTCTTCTTCAAGCGGTTTCCAGTTTTTCTTCATTCCCTCTCAAAAATCAAATGCCTGTTTTTTCATCACTAATAATACTTCCCAGCCCGCACTGTTTTTTCTTGAGCCTGCTTCTCTTTTTCTCTCAACTTCTTTAGGTTTATTTTTCAAAGGGAGATTTCTTTAGGTTTAGATTTTCTTACTAGTCTTCAAATCCTCTTTGACCTTACTTTGAAGGAGAATTCACGCAAAATAGCGAATAAAGTTCTTGATATCAAAAGCACAGTCCTCAGATAAAGAATTGTGCTTCCCTTTAAAAATTTTCAGCCTTCTCTGTTGTAGTGAGTCAGGTCATCTTTCATTTTCCTTCACTTCCTTCAACTCTGAAGATTGACTTTACCAAGCTCTCACTGGAAGTTCTGTAAAGAGGATACTGAGCTCTATGGGAGCTATAGGTAGGTTCAAGTAAGTACATCATATAGTTTTACAGAATGTACTTAAAGCGATGTGCTGAAGTTTAACTTTTTGTTGTCAGATGTGGAGACAATGTTATATTTATTTATTTTTTGTTCATTAAAACAGTTGGAGTTGCTTTTTTATGCCAGCGGCACGGCTCAGGATGGCAGTGTTGGTCTGTTGTTGTTGATCAGTGTTGCAGTCAAGACCACTACAACCAAGATCAAGCACCAAGACCAGTGTACTCAGACAGAGACAAAAGGGCTAGGCATTGAGAGACTGAGACCAAGTCAAGACCAAGACCAAGGCAGGGTGAGAACGAGTCAAGATCAAGTGCTGTCGCATTTCTAGCTCTCTCACCCAAGTGAACACTGATGTAACAAAACCTAAGATGACCTTACTTCTGAAAAGAAAACTCAGCGGTCACTAGATGATTAAAACATCCAGTATTATTTAAAAAATAGATAAAAAGGGGCAATTCCAGTTTCATGTACTCTGACCATATTTTAACTGTTGTAATGTATCTATGGTGCAGGCCAACTGATAAAACTGAGTATTGCTGTGGAAAACTGGTCAAGTTATCCAAATAAATTTTCTCTGAAACCAGACTGAGAAAGTGGTTAGTAGAAGAAGAAGAATATGAAGGGACAGCTCCCTCTGTTGGCCAGAAGAAGCACAACACGATTGAGGTGCTGACTTTCGTTCGTTTGCCGGGTCTTTCTTGTCATGTCACGTTCTGTTCTCTGTGTCCAGAGAACGGGGATGTCTGGTCACCCTAACGTGACTACATTAACTCCAATGCTACATAGCTTCATAGGGCCTGTCTCGTCATTGTTTATCACAAGCGAAATCGTAACTTAGACAGCTAGCTTTGCTCATATGATTAGCATCATTGCATTTCTTTATGCTCCCTCTCTTTGTGATGAGAAAAGTTTGATGTGGTCCCAGCCATCTCAGTGTGCATTGCCTTGCAATATTTTCTTTTGGGTGCTGTTTTGCAAATTAACTCTTTGTGGTTTAGGTTGCCAAATTTTATTACAGAATATTTGGGTTTGGCTGGCATCTGCCACATCTTCTTCTCCTGTTCCATTCAGTTTCTTGGAGTGTGTGTGAAGGGGAGGCCGGGAGGGGAGACAGCTGGTACCGGAAACCAAAGTTTGAAATTAGAAATTAGTCCAGTTATTAGATGCATTTGAAGCAGGAAGTTTTACGTCTAATCGCAGTAATGATGTTAACAAATAAATCAGACAATATACAGGCAATTTAATGATATCCTCACAGTTGTGGCCTTGATCTGTCATTCTGAGTCCTTGTCTTCTGAGACCGAGAGACCAAGTGAAAATGCAGTCAGTTCCAAGATGAGGCCAAGACCTTCAAAAAGTGGTGTTGAGATCTTACTCAAGACCAAGACAGATCAACTTCAGCTGAGCCATGAACATGCATATCACATTAGCAATAACTCATCTAATTTATGTTTTGTTCGTTTCAGAGATTGTACATGAAAAAAAAAAAAGCCCAGTTTAACAATCTGTGTGTGGAAGCACGTGTTAATCAAGAATTAACTCGGGACCTAGAAATAAGTTATCAGAAACAGATTTATAAAATCTGTGAATGCTGTAATCGATACTGGACTCAAGGATGATGCAGTGACAAAGTGAAGTACATCCGACAACATGTACTGTTGAGCATGTAGATGTTATTTTGGAAATTAATCTAATCTGGGAAAAAAAAACATCCTAATGTTTTTCAGAACTAATGGCACTGTAAAATGTATAAAGAATTTGTACATTTATAAAATAAAGCTTTCTGTCCTCTCTTTTCTCCTTTGTGATTAAAATAAGTATGTCTGCCATCAAAGGTCAGGTTCAGTCAGAGAACACAGTGCCACTGGAGCATAGAGATTCAATGATTACCCAACATTTCTTTTGTTTCACATCCCTGTCATCCCTCATGCTATGTGACCCTGCATACATATAACACTGCATATCTTTACACAACTACAGTCCTAGAAAATTCAAACCACGAAAGCCCTTCACATGAAAATCAGTGACATTTTTAATGTGATCCAACATGCCAAGGCATTGGGAACGCTGCATTGTTGAATGGCTGGCATCTGGTGTAATAAATTATAGCCTAACTGGGCGTGTGAAATACACTTACAAATTCAATTCGAAAGGCAATTCTTTTCTCGTCTAAATAGGCTTGTGCGTGTCTGGATCTAGCAATGGGAAACCATATGTCAAGCAGTTTAATTTTAGGGGAGGATATACTGTATGCTAGATTCTATTTGATGTTTTATTTTCACATCTCACAATCTGTCATATTCTGTGGAAGCAAATGAATAACAAAAAGTATAGGCAAAAAAAACAACAACGTTCACTTGAAGCATACATGACATTATGTGAGCATTATCAAGCTCTTAAGAACAATCTGCTCCAAGTTCAGTGATGGGTGACGCAGCTGGAGATTGAATCAAGAGTTCAAGCAAGGTTTGGGGAAACTATCTTAACCAACAGCTTTTACTGACTGTTCCCTCTTAAATATGTTAAAGGAGCAAATATGTCATAATTTCACTGTACTAAATCATACAATGACCACGATATGTCATCAGAGATTAAGTAAGTTATCATGTTGCCAAAATGTTGCCTTCTCTGACAACAAAACTACAGTCAGCATGTTCTTCTTTGAAATTTTCATTTCAGTGTGGAGCAACATATTTTCCCCGTTTAACAATCAAAATTAATGCCAAATGTTTGCCGAATTAGTGTCTGTTCATGGGAAGTAAGAAATAAATAAATAATAATAATAAATGAGTAGATTTTTTAACTGTTAAATCAAGGAATTTGTTAACAGCGTCTGGCAGGCAGAAAGACAGGCAGTCACTGAACTCCAACTCCACAGTGTGGGTTTTTGGAGCAGTGGGCTTCTGTTTAGAAGTCATTGTCACTATTCAGCGTCAAAGTATAATTTTGCACTCATCTTGTGCCCGTGCAGCCTGCTGGCAACCTGCCTTTACTTCAGTCAGGGGGGCGTGGGTAAACAACTTTCATCAACCTATTTAATATACTGTCTGTGGTTCCAAATCGTTATTTGAACTAACATATTGCTCCTTCACGCACAAATAGCTTACAAACAAACTAGCCTGTGAATATAAGTGTAATAAGTGATGATGAAATACGTACTATATGGCAGCTATAAGAACTAAATGTACATGCATGCTGGTTTGTTTGAGCTTGGCTGAATTACTGTTCTGTTGCTATAATTTGAATTGGAACCTGTCCACTCAGGTTGTGTGGGGATTCTGTGCACATACAAGAAGACTGTTCCTGGAGGTTAGCCAAAATAGTCAGCTTTAAGCCCAGTGATCTGGAAATGGTTCAATATCTTCTGTAGAGAACTGAGAATTTTTTATTCAAGTGTCTTTATATATTGTTTCTCTCATTTTTTGTGTCCTGTATTTGTGTATTGCTTTTCTAGACTTTGCTCCAGTGTATGTTTGTGTGTGTATGTGTGTGTGTGTGTGTGTGTGTGTGTGTGTGTGCACTCTGGCACAGTGGTACTGTTAGCACAGCTGTCCAATCCAAAGAGACACAGGAGGCGGGACACAGGTGTCACATCCACAGCAAACCACATCCATAATTATCGGACTGTGTTTACCTCATTGGCAGTGTGTGTCATATGTCTGTCTGCCCGTCTGTCTGTTTCTCTGTCTTTTTTTCTTTGTGTGTGTGTGTGTGTGTGTGTGTGTGTGTGTGTGTGTGTGTGTGTGTGTGCCAGTCTCTGTAAGTTAAAGGGATCAGTGAGCTGAAAGTTGATTTAGTTAAATCGGAAAGAGCAAAAAATTACAGGGCAGTGATCAGAGGAATGATGAGAACATGAGGAAAAAGCAAAAACTGAAAAAAAAAAACATGCCTTGATGACCAAGGACATTTGCGTCTAGCGGAGAAAAATAATGGCTATATCATCATTACCCTGGAATCAGCATTATTACTGCCCCCTTGAGGTTTGGAGGTCCCGTCTTGATGGCATGATGATTACTTAAGGGGCTATTAGTGTCCCTTCCTAGTCATAGCTTTCAATGCCAGGGACATTTATTACTGCTGCTCCAGACTGTGACTGTATCTCCAGAGGGTAAAAAGGAACCGAGGTTTGTCATAGGAGGACAGCCCATGGGGCAGATTGTGTTCCACTGTCTTATCATTATTATAGACCACTGTCCTTGTCCTGTTTCTGAACATCTGTCCCCAGAGGCCTTTGATGAGGTATTGTATATAGATAAAGGTCATAATCCAACAACGTAATAGAAATCGGTTATTCCTAGGGTTTGAATTATGTGAAATACTACGTGTTAGTATTAAGTTGCACAGTAGCTGTGTTTTACCTCCTTTCATCCAGAATAAGTTGAGAAGTCATCTTCACACATTTTAAATTGGGCAGAAGCCCATTATATCAAACTCTACTGTTAAAGGATATTCAGCAGCACCTGGAGCAGTTAGAGGTGACATATTAGGTGAAGGTGCAGTGGGTTTAGGCATGTCTGGTATTTATTAATGAGTCTCATTAATTATTTCTGCATGAATTTCTGATAATCCATTTTTTCAGGCCTTGTAACATAGGCCTAGAGTATATCCCAAGGAAAATTCGACCTGCTCTACGAATTACCTGTAGTTCTTACACCTGTTTTACAGTTCATCAGGTACCCAAGCAGCAGTGCAGTCTAATATATGGGTCTTCAACGTGAGGTCCGTGACCCTGAGTAGGTCCTCAGTGATACAGCAGAGGGGCTACCAAATTGTTGTTTGATATTTTTTTGATAGTTTTTTTTAACCCCCAAATTAAAATATGTCTGAGAGTCTACATTAAACATATGAGTTCCCCAAAATTAATTTTGCACATCTTAACTAAAAGTGCAATTCATACAAAAATATGTATTTGAAGCTATTTAAAAAGATAGATAGAAAAATATAGATTTCTTTGTCCTCAGTTAAAAATAGTGGGTTACTTTTTAGAGGTCACATTTTAATGCCTTTCTTCATCATCTGTGGTGTGAAAACATCAAATTACAGTCAGAAAAGTAAAAATCTGGGTCCTGCAAAACCCAGCGCACTGTAAAGCATCTCTCCTGCCTTGCAGGCGGACTGAAGTCAGCTGATCTCCCCATCTGTCACTGCTCTCCTTTTCCACCACAGTTTATTAATTTTGGGGTTTGTATTGATATCAGTGCAAAACCAGTCATTATTACAGATGAGTCCTCCTTGTCCTGCTGCACGCAGACAATCTCCTAATGCATGCTCCATGTGTGACAGGGAACACATCTGGAGGAAGTCCCGTCGTGATTCCCAGCACATAGTTCTGATTGAATATGTGAAAACATCTTTATTAACCAGTTTGCCATAATCCCAAGTGTACAGACAGTCTTGTGAGCAGCAGTGGATCGTTTTGTAACTTCATGAGCAGGAGACTGATATACCCACTACTTCAAAATGCATGGGTGAAAGTGCAGAGGGTGGGGCTAACAAACTTAATAATAGCATGCCACAACTGCTGCTTCTTTAGCACCTCTGACTATAGGCACAAACAAGATGTAATTTGGGGTAGTAGCTCCGTCTCTTGGTCAGCTAAAGGGTTAGGTCTAATACAATAGTTGTGCAATAAATCCTTCATGACAGTCGTAATGTTCAGTTTGTTGAAACTGAGAGATGCTGATTCAGCTTTTCGGAAGATACAGTGGTGGTGATTTGTATTTCATTACAGTGTACTGAGAGGTGTTCCTGTTATTTAGCCTATCATCATTTGTATAAATGAGGTATACTAAATAATAAATACCTGACAGTGAAATGCAATACAATACAAAACAGTTGAATCAACACCTACAGTTTTAACAAAATGTGAACTTCAAAGGTAGAATCAGTAGGATTTGTTCGAGCTGTTCTTAAATGCATCAGAAAGATAGTTGATTGTTGACTGTCATTCACACGATGTCAAATACTGATGTTTGGGGTTGAGAAAGCATCTTGAGCAGAGCAAACTAATGAGAAATACAGGCTGAGAGCAGGCTCTGTGCAGATACAGCCATCACCGCACACTTCTAGTGGGTCATAAGTGATGATTGAAAGGGATCATGTTTGTATGAGTCTACATTTTTTGAGGAAAATGTTGCCTATAATGCCTTTAAAGTCTATAATTTATTGCAGGACTGTTGTACGAGAGTGCATTCCTTTTAGTTACTGTAGGTGCACTAAATAAACTGGCAGGTGAGCATATTTTTTTTTTAATTAACCCGGTTTTACATATGTGGTCCATTTGGTATGTTCACACGCATACATAAAATTGTATTTCATGACAGAAATCCCCAACTCACTTCACAATTTTTTAAGCACTTTCATTCACGGCACATTTGCCATTGTGAGTTACCAAAGAGTTGCCTTGAATCCGTTTTTACACATCCATTAAACCTGCAGTGCCCTTCTACCTCCGGTACATTGAGTCTGGTAGATTTGCTTTGGCAGGTATTCAGTGACCTCATCATGACCGCAGACTCTCAGACGTTTCCCTCTCCAGCCGCAATTGGCGGTTATCTCTTTTCTCTCTTCTCATTGTGGAATGTTCTGATGCTCAATTCGCCTCTCCTCACCAACAGGTGTCACAGCGGAATGAACTGCGGGGAATTGAGTCCAGAGATTGGCAAGACAGCGACGGAGGGACTGCGGGTGTGTGAGGGATAGATTGTGTGCAAGTGTACCCAGTTGGGGGTATATTTGTGTGTCGTTTGCGGGGATGTGTGTGTGTGCTGGTTAGTTTTTTATTCTCATGTGTGGAATGCTGTGCATGCGTGTGCACTTGAGGCTCAGCCATAGGTTTTTTTTTTTTCATGAGAATAACCTCTTTCACACCCCCTACCTCCCAACCCTGCTGAGACAAATGGAAATTTAAACCAACCACTTCAGAAAGCTGATTTTTCCACCCAGTCGCCTGTTCTCACTCTCCCTGGCTGTAGCTAACAAGGCAATTGACAGGGTGATATGAGCACCATTTCCATTCTGGCATTTCCTAATGTTAAACACCAGAGTAATCAACAAGCTGCCTGCTTTCCTGTCTGTGTCCCTCGCTCCCACCCTCCCCTCCACGCCGCTGCTCGCCTGCTCTCTCCGTCTCTGCTAGCGTTCATTTAACACATCCATATTGGATTTCCTAATGCCTACAGCCAACCAAGTGGCTTGTGCTGCTCGCATCTGGACCGCTTTTGTTACAGACAAGCCCAATTTGTGTTTGTGTGCGTCCGTGCACCTGCCCGTGTAAGAGAGAAAGGGAATGTGACTGCGACAGTGGCTTTGTGTGTCCGTGCCAGAGTGTGTCCTAGCTGTTGTATTACATGGACAAGTTCAATTTGTGTCAGAGGAATTAAATTGAAATCAGAGCGCATCACCTTCACAGACTGTGCATAAACACAGGGACTTTTTGTTGTGTTATATATGAGATCACCAGACATATAAAGGTCGCAGAGTCATGGCGACAGAGAGAAGGAAGCTGGGCACACATCCATAAATAGGTGTCAGAGACAGTAAGAGAAGGAGAAAGACAAAGGGAAATATTACAGTTTGTGTGTCTGAATGTGTGTGTGTGGATACACACTCCTGCTACATTACATTACAAATGTTAAACGGATTATTTGATATGGGGTTGTATGAGGTATTTATCTCTCCAAACCAACCAAACTCCGAGGTAAAATCAGTAATCTTACCTCACAGATCAAGGTAGTCTATCGCTTCCTTGATCTGTCAGTTTGTTTGTGTTATTGTGTGACTTTAGTGTTTTAAAAGGTTTGTTCATATTCATCAGAGTCACACAATAACACAAAGTAACAAATCAAGTTAGTTAGTTTCTTATATAATAGTGGTTTCCTGTCAGAAGAGGTTGTCTGATGGCACAATAAAGCAGTGAAATTATTCTAAATATAACATACATGTAAACTGAGTTCACCTTTTTTAAGTAGCCAAAATGGCTTTTTTGCTAACCCTCTCCACAGCCGTTTGTTGCTTAGCTTTGTGCTGGTGACCCTCTCTGCTTCGCCAAACTGGGGAGGGGGGAGCATGCTGACCACCATCTACTGTAGCTAATACTCTGACCACAACAAGTACCTCATCCCTGGACGAGCCCCCAGTCTGTCACGACCCAGCTCTGAGGCCGTGACAAAAAAGAACAAAAAGCAAACTGAAGGCAAATAATCTTTAACAACATAAGTAATAAACAAGAAAATAAACGGAGATGGAGTGTGAGTGCAGTCAATAGTAAAGGTGAGTGTGTGCATGAGTGTGAGATGTGGTGAGGTGAAGAGGTGCTGTGTGGCAGGTGATAAAAAAATGCATGGTGTGGATGAAAAGATGAGCACTCTCAGCCAGGAGATGGGGAGAGCACCGGGCCCAGGTGCCTCTGATTTGCTCCACCCCCTGCTGCATGATAAAAGAAACACAGAGTAAAGTAACAAGCCAGAGGTCGGTCACAGCTCTTTAATATAAAATTGTGTTGCTGTACGTCGTCCTCTACAACATACTTTCACTACACGTGACAATTACCTTCATAGCTGTTGCAATTTTCTGCACTAAAAACAGGGAAGGAAATGTTGAAACAAAGTCGGAAAATTGCATGTTTCCGCTAAGTCCTTCACAAGGATAACCCTTCACTTTTCAGTCATTTATGATTTGCTGTTTATCATGCTACAGTTTGTTTATCCCCACTAATTACTGGGAATCAGGATTCGGGGGTATTTGTAATTCCAAAGTGTGTTATTTATTTATTTATTTTTTTCCTGCCTGCCAAACTGTCAACCCGTCTGAGGTTTGACATCTGCAAAAATGAGGCATCGAGAATCCTCATAAATTTGCTAAAAGCAACTGAACTCCTCCATGGAAAATTTTCTCTCTTTTGATGGTTTGTAGATTAGACCGGGAGTATGTTATTAATGAGTGAGATTACACCCAGCCGTCGCTAACCGGATTATGGTTTAATACAGCTCAATTTTCCTGTGCTATCCAGCTCTACTCCTCCTTTTCTCTTCTCTCTGTCTCTTCATTTCCTTCCTTGTCTTCTCTCATCTTTGGCCTCTGTCTGTTTACCCCGAGTGAGTTTTCCAGCGTTATTTCTGCATCTGTTTATGTTATTCTGAGTGTTTTTTAATGCAGATATCAGGTTCCAAAAACTACATGGGTCAAAGGAAATATGCTAGCCTGGGGACACACACGTATTTCTGCCCACATAAACATGAACGCAGAGCGAACAATGTGTCAACACCGAGTTAATGATGGATAATAAAAAATATGCTAATGGACCAGCGGGAGGTGGAGAAAGAGTGTTCCACCATCAGAAGTAGGGAGAAGTTTAAAGAATCCTATTTTGACAACTTAATTACTTCTAGCTGGGATATGACTTTGAGTTTTACTGATTAACCCCATTAAAAGAAAGACAGAAAAACCAAAGAAGGCACAAGAGTGTAGAAAGAAAGAGGAGATTGTTTCTCGCAGCTTTTGTAGTTGGGAGACAGGGAGAGGCGCTGGCTTCCACCATTCGGCAGAAATGAAATGAAGAGAACGGACATGAAAAGAGGGTGAAACAAAGACAGAATGATAGTGGTGGTGAAAAGAGTTTGAGAGGAAAAAAGGCTGACAGGCTGGGGATAGAAGCAGTACTTAAGCTTGTATCTGTAGCATTCTGCTTGGTCACAAATTAGGGATGCCCCTATTTCTCTTCCTCTTGTAGTTCTCCTTCTGTTTTGAACTGTGGCTACACTTCCGCCTATGTCTTTCTTTTGCTTTTTCACCTCTCTCTCCACTGCAGTTGGGGTGGGGGGGGATTACAGTATTGGCTTAGGGAAACAATAGGCCTAACATGGGGCTTAAGTGGCCAGAACCAAACTAAATCAAACATTTCGCTGACGGGGGTGCTGCGGTAATCCTTCCATTTTATTCTTGTTTTTCTCCCGCCTTTTTGCCCTCTCTCTCTCCCTTTTTTTCCCTCCCCTGCATTTGTCGAGAGCCTTCCTCCTTGTGTGCCTTTAATCAGGGCTTTGTTTTTAAGGATGGGTCCACCAGCGGCGCTCCTCTCATATTAGGAGTGTTTAATTGGCTTTAAAATACTAGTAAGTGTGTTTGGTTGATGGGTAATAAAGGAGGGTTAAATGTAAGCTGAGTGCTAAATACCCACCGTGATGACTGTCTGTTAAAAAGGCTTGCATGATTGTGGAATTAGTCACTGTGCAATAAAGAAGCATTCTTGGTCTTGAGGCCTGAATGGGTAAAAAAAAAAATGTGTGCTGTTAACAAGACATATGTTTCTCAGAGAACACACTGAAAATGAATTTAGTTAGGGTTAGGGTTAGGGTTATGTCAACCAGGAATGACTAATGCAGATGTGCCATGAAGTGGCACGCACGTTTGAATAGCATTAATTTACCATTTTTAATATGTACTTTAATTACTAATATTACAGTATCTCACCCATTGATTCCAGTTGGCACGGCACATCTGCCACACAGCTGTATGTCCCACCAGCAGGGTTTCAGCAGAGGCTTCTGCCCACTCATTGTGTTCACATGGTTAAATAGTTTGTCTGTTTTTGTCTGCATGGCGTCTTTTATTTTGAAATTCTCTCTGCTGTCTCTGTGTCCGACTTCCTGCCCATCGATCTTCACTTTTTTTCCTCTGCATTTGTCGAAAGCCTTCCACCTTGTATGTCTTTAGTCAAGTCTTTGTTTTTAAAGATGGATACACCAGTGGCGCTTGTTGGGATAGCATCATTTTACCATTTATAATACCTACTGTAATTACCTATATTTCAGTATCTTACAGGTTATTTCCACTGGGCAACATTTTTGATCTGTCCTCCACATGCCTGCATGTCCTACCTACAGCGTTTCAGAAGTATTTCAGCAGATGAGCGTTTTATCCACCTCACTTGCTCATATTTTGGTGATTTGGTCCTTTTTCCTTGCTTTTTGGGCGTCTACCATGGGTCAGTAGGCTACATGGTTAAATATATCTCTATTTTTTTGTCTCTAAACTCAACTAAAAAAAAGAAAATACTACACTTAAGTGGCCCTTAAGGCCTCTCTGTGAGAAATCCCCCTGATTAAAAGAGAGAAGCAGATAAAGAGATATGTATAGTGGCAGTCATATCTGAGTTGGTGTAATGTGGCTCTGAATAAATGGACATACTGCTGGAAATGAGAGAGGGTATTAATCAACAGTGGCTGCACTCTTCTTCCTTCCAGAGTCATTTTGGGTTACTATGGCTTCTACATGAGGCCTGAAACTGCCTGGAAGCTGATCTGGTATCATTCAGTCATCATCAATGTGTAGAGCCAAAATGGCCCCCTCAAAACAAGACAGATGGTTACCAAATTGGACCGTACAGACTTCACCACATGCATTGGAAAGAGAAAGAGGAAGAGAGTGGGACAAATTTGGAAAAAGAAAAAAAAAAGATGGATGTGTTTGCAAACTCTGTCTTTTTCCATTTACATATTTGGTTTTACCATTTCTAGATTTTCATGGGCAACAAGTACATGGGTGGGTTTGGAAAGGGACAGTTGACTATATTTGGATGGGAGGTGAAAAAAAAAAAGGTAAGAGAAGAAGAAAGACCTCCGGCCCAGTTAAATGTCTAAAGATGCCAGAAGAGGTTAAGAAAGATGAGAAACGAGGAGGTCAGTCTGGAAGAGAGAAAGAACAAAGACAATGAATAGGCAAACACACAGACGAGGGAGAAGAAAGCCAGGCCTTGAAATCCCTCCAGGCCACTGTGTGAAGGCTAAATGTGTACCTCATAAAATGGAAGTGTGAAACAGCTCCCCCCGTCTTTCTCATGTGCACACACCAAACACTGCTTCCCTCTTTCTCTGTCTCTGTACTCCGTTCCTTTGTCTCCTCCTAGGTAACAGAATGTCATGTAGAGAGGACGCTGTAGAGGCTGCTCTGCATGTGCTATGATAACAAGGTGTCAGGATTCCCTTGGGGTAGATTTGCACTACTGGAGATTTGGCTGCTCTTCGGATAACATCACCAGATAAGAAAAAATACGGCAGCGGAGGGGAAGAGAGAAAGGGAATGAACAGGGCCACACAGACACAGACAAGCTGGAATATTAAACTGCATAAGAAGATATACACATATGGAGTGCAAGCATAGCTGCACAGAGATGGAAACAAATGTGAGACCGCTTGGCTTTTGTTAGTGTCATTTTTTTGAGGGCACAAAAGCCAAATGCCAGTCAGAGGTCAGTCTATATGACTAATAAATAAAAAATAATGTGTGATATATAATGAGTTAGTATCTTAAAGTAATGAGAAACTCTATTAGTCATTGAATAATAATGAGAGAATTTGCCATTATTTTGAAATAATAAGTCATTATTTCTCATTATAATGACTGACAGGATTTTTTTTTTTCATCACATTGGTGGTAATGGGCAATTTGAGCTGTTTGTCACTGTAAACAGAGTCTCTGGTCTGCAGTGTAAACAACAGAAGTGCGAGGTAACATCAGGCTTCATGATCAAAGAATCACATCGACATGATCCGTCTGTTTTCATACACTCCCTGTGTCGTGCTTGACCTGAGCACTTTTTGCTTATGCTCACTTAAATAGTCTGGTTTTCCAGTGATTCATACCAGGCTCGAAATCTAACATGTTGCACTTGATGTTGCCAAACTAGAATCTCAACAAAATTCATCAGATGGATAACTGTATCAAGGCCATCAAGGCCTCTGTCGCTGCAAGAGATATGATTGTTTTAGGGGCACAAGGCAAATCTAGCCATGGTCGTGATGGCTGCCGTGAAATTGGTAAATACAAATACACATACACAGGTGGATGCTGTGCAGCAAAGACAGCATGTTAAACAAAAATGGTTAATTTTTATGGAGCACTGAGGAGCACGGTCCGGTATAACTTGAAAGTCGGGCTCTATTGGACCATGTCGCACTTCACAATTTACATTCAGTTCCAACTTTCAATGCAAATGCAGGAAGTGTGTGTCCTTAAATTGTTTAAATAATTTTGTGTCATATTTGCTGAAACTGTTGCTACATCCTGACAGTAGTATACAAGACGGATAATATGTGAAAAAAATCAGGTTTCTTCTGCTCCTCCAAATGCTCCCAATGGATGGATGTAAACGCACAGAGCAGAGGAGAAAAGTGAAAGAGAAAAGCGCGACAGTTAGTTACAGCAAAACGCAGCAAAGCCTCTCACACTGAACTGAAATGAAATGAGCAGACGAACAAAAAAATTTTTTTTTTCAGGCATGGTGTGTGTCCCATTGGGTGACATCTTGGGTTGGAAGCTGGCTGTGATTGGTTGTTTTCATTCAGGCACAGTGGATTCTTAGATCTGCCATTAGGAACAAAAGGAGGAGCCAGAGGAACCCAATGTTTTCACATATTATTTGTCTCATGTACTACTGTCAGGATATAGAATTTTAGTTTGAGCAAATATGACAAAAGTTATTTTTGTTATTAAATCCAGCTTTAACAGTACAAACTGTAGCTTTAACAGGAGTGCATCAGTAGTGGATGGATGTGTGACATATCCAGCTTTCATGTGAGATACCAGTGTTCGTGTGAGAGCTCAGACCTGCAATTAGCAGTCATATTTTTATGAATAGCAATCATGATCTTCCACTCCCTGTAACTTTTATTGTTTACTGATGATTTTCTAATTAAAATCTTTCATTCTTTTATTTTCCAGTCACCGCATGAGATAAGAAAGTAATTGATAAAAATGTTGATACACTAGTAGAGTGATGCTGGAGGTTCTTGCTGTTCAGGTGAACCTGGAGTGGAGTGGTGGAGTACCTCATCTTCTTTACATGTTTTCAAAAAATGAAAACAAACAAACAAACAAACAAAAAAGCAATTGGTATTTTTAGTTACAAGATGCTTGAAAAGACCACTGTTGAAAATGAAGACTTAAAGCTCATTGTAGTGAAGATGCAACTATCGTCTCTATTAAGGAAATAAAAACATCTTTTTTTAAGTAGTAAAAGTAAGAAGTTTGTGCAGCATCTCTCAAGAAAAAAATTCATCCATATTTCATCCTCATCCTTATTTGCTATATTCATTTAATGCAACTATGACTAAACAAACAGGTTCGATTTTTTTTGCAGGGAAAGAGGAAGAAATAGTTTATTTGCAGACTCAGGGTTTGCTGAGTCGATATTGATGTCCTGACGAGATACCAATCCCAAATATCCTTTCCTGGAGGTCTCTGCGGATGTGTTGACTGATGAGTTTCAACATCACACTTACATCAACAGTCAAATACAGGGATTCAGGAGTGATGCTGAATTCTATAACAACAACCAGGGGGTGTACTCTTGCTTTAAATGAATGCTGATCATGATAGATGATACCCCATCATCTTTTGTTGTCTTCCATTTGAATAAATATCTCTAGATGACGTGGGGGACATAAAGAAAGCTCACCTGGGACCATCCCACCAGGCATTCAGACAGCTGTTCATTTAAAAGATAGATTACAGCTTCATTTACAAACTGTAATTAATATACACACCTTCCCGTACACCGTGGAAAGGGACGAGAATAAAACAACAGAACACTCCGCATAGTGGCAGCTGGGGAAATTGTCCATATTTTAATACGTGTATCATAAAAGTTTATCTTTACTTTGAATGTGTGTCAAAGTAGAGAGCATCTCAGGGAAAGTTAGACACTTATGTTTAGTATAATTAAGGGAATAGGTGTTTCATTTTCTCACCAAGACAGGACAGAGAGATAGACTTTGCCTCAGGCTCTGACAGATTTGTCTAAGAAGAAATGCTGTGGTTGGAAAAAAAAAAAAGAGTGGGGAAGTCCACAGGAACAGTGAGTGACAGTCTTGACAGGAGACGACAGAAATGTTTCAAAAAAGGCTTTGATGTGTTGTATATACATATTATGAGTAAACAAGTAATTATCATTCATATACAATGGATATACAGTTATTCAAAGACATACATATATTTTTGCTTTTATAAATAATACATTATATATACTATAAATCACTTGTTTACTCAGAATATACATATTTGTACATATATGTGTGTGTGTGTGTGTGTGTGTGTGTGTGTGTGTGTGTGTGTGTGTGTGTGTGTGTGTGTGTGCTTTTATTTTGCCGAGCGTGGAGCCACTGAATTGTCTTGGCTTTTTTCCCCTCAGGAATGCAGCAATAACCAGCTGGGATTTTTCCTATACTGCCAGAATACCTTGAAAAGTACAACAAGTGCAACAACTTCTTTGCAGTTTGAAAACTGTTCTACCACAATGACTGTACAATATTTGTGCTTCAAACTTGAAAAACAAATCCAACACCCTGGCACAAAACAGAGGTTTTCAAAGTTTTGGTGACCATGTGTCAACCTATGGAGCATGAATATGATTGAGAGCCGCTGCACAGGAGAACCCATGAACTTGTGATTGCTCTTATTATGGTGTTTAATATTAGATTCCTTGAGCACCAAATTCACCTGTTTGCAGATAAGGCAGATCACTTTTCTAAGTGAGAGCTGGTTTCCTGAAACCTCCTTTCCTCCTCAACCAATCGTTTTTTTTTTTTTTTAAAGGTGTGTTTCTGTCCCACCAAAAACTGCTGAATTGTCCACTGGAATTCCTAACAACACTAGGATTGATGACCAAACACAATTTCTTGCGAGATACCACTAGTTGCCATGCAACCAATAGCTTTCTACAAGTTCACTCCAAACCTGACAGATGCTTTTTTGGGCATCAGAGTTTGAAACACTCTATTTAATTGAGACTAATGAAAGTATTGAAATGGACAGCAGATGATTAAAGTATAATGTGTGTATTTCGTATCATGTTCAGGAGGCAGTACAAATGTTTCTGAGGACCGCACTTTGGCAACCCTTGTTCTAAAACTTAAAATAAGCATGAAAAATTGAGATTGAGAACAAACCACAGAATAATTAAGAACTATGAATTACTGTGACAGAAGGAAAGGAGGAATGTTGCTTGCATAAATATATGAGACACAGTTCTGTTAGCATTTGGCTAGCTACAGAGTTGCTAGTGCTATCATCAGATCTGTCCAGTTGTTCGTCAGTATTCTCAGTGTGTCTTGGTATCTCCTCCTCTTCACTCGCCATAATTTCAGAAATTGCCTTGTGTACCACAAATGATTTAACTTCTAAGGGACTTATGCATTAAAATTTTCTAAGGAAAAGGTTTTTAAGGACATTCTAGAAACACATGAGGGAATACTGAAGTAGCTATGGGCAAACACTAGAGAGATCAAAGGGCTTTCTCTTACAACATCCTAAGGAAATCCTTAGGGTGATTTTACACAACTCACCTTTTCCTAAGGCATCCTTAGATGAAAGTTTAAGGGGAACCTTAGCCTAAGCAACCAGACCCAGGTTCTTTCTTTTAGACTACATTTTGTCTTTTATACTCATCTAAAGTATTTCATCCAATTATCTTTAGCTATGCACTTTAATGTCACTTTGTAATGACTAGCTGGTACTTCTTAGCAGTTTCTCATTTGTAGTATGAACACGCAGACCCAGTCCAGTACACACATACACGTACAGTACATGCAACAAGGACTGGAGTGGGTCTACAACAACAACAACAACCATGTCCCTCAGAAGTCAGCAGAGTATGATGAGAAGAAAGCAGCCAACTACAATCACTGAACACAATACATAATGCTGCAGGGGAAGGTCAGTGCAGCTCTCCCCCTTCCACTGTATAGTACTGATGGGAAAATGTCAAGCGTGCCATTCAATCATCCAGCCAGCAATCATTTAGTAATCATTCCTCTTCAACGCCTGGCAGAGGCAGAGGGAAAGGAGGAGGGGAGAGCAACAAAGACAGAGAAAAAGAGACAGCATGTGAATAAAGCAAGAAATGGAGAGATGGAGAGAGAAGACAGGAAAAGACAGAAGGGGAGTGAGCAACAGCCTGCCATTGGTAGCTGAGGTGTGCACGTCTTTGACAGGAGACAATAAGCACAGATGGTAACTCTTTCTTTGTTAACTTTGATTGATATTTCACATTCAGCGTCAAGGCTGAGAAAATGACTATATCACCTACAATAGATTGTTAGCCATCATTTACCTTATGGTTCCTCCTCCAACATTTGTTGGGGAAATGCAAGTGTCTCTTTCATTGTGCTAAATACTCCCCCGTTTATGTTCACACAGGGTTCTTAAAAATCAATCAATAGGATTATGTATGAAGGAGTCAAGTGAATAGCCTTGAAATTGCTCCCCATCTAGCATGATATACTTCACGTGTAGCCAGAGCAATGTGTTTGTATGATGGATGGTATTACTTAAACATGAGCGCAGGAACAATTACCCCGGGTGCATTATTTACAGTCTTCGCAGAGTGACTGGTTTGAGCGAGTGAATTGCATGCTTTTTTAAAAATCCATCCAACACGTGCTGTTTCACACCTCCGTCCATTCTGTACACACGTAAACACCATTATTTATCCATTTATCAGCAGGCAGAGGTGGCAAAGTACAGATATGTGTGTAAAAAATTACTTAGTACTGATTCAACGTCTTTACTCAAGTAGAAGTTACAAAGTACAGTCTCTGAAATGTCCTCTAAAGGACATTTCTACTGGCTGTTTCTGTACGAAGCAACTGAGCCTCACCTTTTCTCTGTGGCCGAGTCTCCCTCACGTCTGTTTTGTCTTTACATCATTTTTGTCGTTACGTTTTAAAACATTTTTATTGGTAAGTCTTTTCTGTTCTGTTTTACATAGTTTTTGTCTTCTTACATTGTTTTTGTCTTGTTACGTCTTTTCTGTTGTTTCTTACTAATTTTGTCTTTTTGTGTTCTTATCTTGTTATGTCTTGTTATGTCAAGTTACATTGTTTTTTTGTCTTGTTACATCTTGCCTAACCTGCCTTGTCTTCCTACGTCTTTTACGTTGTTTTTGTCTTGTTATGCCCTTTTATGTAATTTTATTATGTTACGTTATTTAAAGTTATTATCTTTTTTGTCGTTTTCACCTTGTCACACCTTTATCATAATTTTCATCTGTCGTCTTCTACATCTTGTGTGTTCTATTACTGATGGACACACCAAGGAACTGTCTTTTCTATGTATCACTGTCCCATTCGTTTAGGTTGAATTTGGTCTTGTCGTTGGGAAGGCCGCATGTAATTAGGCAAAAAACAAAACAAAAACCAACTCCCCTCAAATGCATTAAAAAGAGTAATGATCCTGTTTTGAAAATGCAAGGGGAAGAAAGTACAGATATATTTAAGCAAAATAAAATAAAATAAATACTCAAGTAAAGTACAGATACCTGAAAAATCTACTGAAGTAGAGTAACTAAGTATTTGTTCTAGTTACTTGCCATCTCTGTCAGCAGGCCTTAGATATCTGTCACTTTGTTTTTGTATATTGACTGTAGGAACCTGTTCAGTGTTGCCAAACCAGGAGAAACGCACTAGTCCACTGGCAGGATGACAATTTATCTCACAGAAAGAGGGTTAAGGTTTGTAATCGTTGCTATATTTCACAGACTTTAAAGGCTTAAAAGGGCGACACTTGATGTCTTCAATCCCTGTTGTGAGACCAACAAAGCCATGACTTTGGGTCGCATAAAGATGCAGGCCATCGCTCTAGCACCCTTCTGTAGCGGGGTCACGAGGGTGAAGCCACCCGTACCGAGCCTGACCGACATGACACAGTCAAACAATCAGGCCAGCACAACAAAGGAAGAATGCAACACAAATACTGAGGGCAGATTTTTATGCCAGTCCTCTTCACAGTGCACCTATAGGGAATCCTAGAAACACTGCTATCTGGGAGAGATGCAGTCTAAGGATGGCCAGCAGACACCAACCCCATCAATCCCACTAACTGACAAGGAGGTGGAGGAGGTGGAGGATTGATGGTCCCAGTAAGCACATATACGTCACTGCGACGACTGAACAACATCACCATCTATAGTTGATTGCACTCCATTTTGAAGCGTTGTCTATTGAGCGCCTGAACATGTTATTGTGTGGTGAAAATCTATATGTCAAAACAATGTAAAATGAATGTAGGGGCAGTGTACCAGTTTAATCTTGTGTGTTGTTTGCTTTTTTTCCCCCAAAACAGACTGGACCAGGGAGAAGCAACGGCACACAACATTTCGTCCAGCCCCTAAAAAGAATTTATATCGATAAGGCGAAAAATGTGTGTTTGCTAATGCCATCAAAAAGGCATTTGCTAGCTTCTTAGCCAGGCTAGCTACAGCTAATTGAATGAATAAATTAACTTAGTTAACTAGAAGGGATGGGTCATGATTTTCAAATATTCAAACAGTCATTAAAAAAAATGAAAAGTAATGTGACTATGCTTATGGCTTTTAACATCTATTTTTTCTTGTTAATTTCCCTTGTTTTTGCCTGGAAATAACGCAACACTACTGGATGTTGCATTATTACAGGTCCTGGTAGCATTGAATTATTACCAGCCAGACGCCGACAGGACATCTGCAGGCCCTGATTTCAGAGTGACAGGCTGTTTACTGAACATTAACTGGCTCCAAACTAACTGACACCTTGTCAGAGAAGCAGGACAAATTGTTACAGCCTCAGAGGTCAGAAGACTTCAGTGGACAAAAACTTTAAAAAGTTTAAAAAGTCAATCTTTGAATAATTGTTGCCCAGCGAATATGGAATAGCATTTTGGCTTGAAATGCCCATCCCTGTTAGCTAGCATTAATAATTAATGAACAGCTTTACGTTTGTTATTAGACAAATGTTACCCACAACCTGCTTTTTATCCACATCTTACTATCTGTTATGATATATTTGCTTTTATTTAGCTTTTATTTATTTGTTTATTTGCTTTTATATTTGCTTTTTTAGCTAACTGCTAACATTGAGTTAGTGTGAAACAGCATGCCATCAAACAGCACAGCCTACCTCTATTTCAGGTTCAGTCAGCTTTGTTTTTTCACCCCATGCCAGACAAGCTGTTGTGTAAAATAAAGTCTCAAAGGCCAAAAAATAATATTAACAAAAAGAAAATCCAGGCTTTAGTCAACATTTTGGAGTCTCAATGAATAAGTTCATGAAAGGGACCTGATGGGCTTGCAGAACTCTGCTGTGCCTGGAGCAGATGATCATGTAATGAAAACCATCAGCTTGTCGTAAAAGTAGAAAAAAAAAGTGTCAAACCTTTTATTAAGAGCAGTCTGAAACCTGAAACCTTTTAGTCCACAGGGATTACTTTTACATACATTTATGTCATTTGAAACTGTCCAAATTTAGTATGAACATCTGAAATTGTTCTATATTTGAATTCAGTGTTTCCAAATGGAAATAGATTATCACTGACAAGTCCTGAAATCCATTTGTTGTTAACGTGCCCATTATCCATTTGATGTAAGCTCTGCCATTCTGTCCTTCATCATCAGAATGTTTGGTCTACTGTCTTGAGCCAAGTCTCCAAGTCCTCTCACCACTGTCACCTCTATATCCTCCAGTGCTCAGTTCAGTCTTATCAGTACTTTATGATTCCTTGTTTGTAACTTTGCAAAACTGTATAGAAATAAGTTTGCTTCGTCAAAATGCATGGATTTGTGGCAATATCAGCATTGCTCTGGTGAGAATCAATGACATATATTAGAAGTGGACTGCATCACAGCTCCCCAAATGTGAAGCCAAAGTATCTCAGTCGCCCCCTGGTGGAAGGCTGCAGTACAAGTCATAAATCCTGCCTCCCAATTTTAATAGCTAGGACATGGGCCAAACTAAAACATAAAAGTATATGTCAAATGCATTTTTCCCAAAGATAGTTTTTGTCATTTTCGATGGTTCCTGTCACGCTGATATTTATGTGTTCATTTCCACAATTAGTTTGATTTTAATTTGAACAGGGTTTTATGCCATGATTGACAGCTGAGTTCTGCTCGTGATCGAGTCAGTCAGCTGTTGCCATTGCGTCTCCAACGCTGGTCACTACTGCACAGACTCTGGCTCCAAATGACGTCATGCATGTAAGATGGCAGCATTTGTACTGTGGATATTTTGGATTCATTTTTGTACAGTTAGAGTAAGTGGAAAGGCATCAACTATAGGCAACTATATCTACTGCGACTGGAACCAAATCCAGAACCGAGTACAATTAACACCAAGAAAATGGTGTGCCTGGATGATCTGTTATTGGAGGACCCTTTGGTTGCTCATCGTAGTGGACTGGACAGAAGAGTCTTTGCACATCTTTTTCTGCACACTAAAAACTTCTTTTTCTGACAACCACACAATAACAAGTGCTTGCAGTTGTCATTGAGGTGTGATTATTTTTTTGGGGGGGGCTTTTGCCTTTATTATGATAGTGACAGCTGAAGATATGACAGGAAAGGGGATAGACAGAGAGGGGACGACACACAGCAAATGGGCTGCAGGTGGGAATCGAACCGGCAGCCGCTGCAGAGGGCTGACAGCCTCAATACATGGTGTGGACGCCCTACCAACTGAGCTGTTGGGGTGCCTGCAGGTGTCATTTCTTAAAACAAAAAAAGAACAATCTTTTATGCACTGATAACTGCATTTATGTGCATGTGTGTGAGAGAGAAAGATTTAAAGATCAGAAAACGAGATGAAACTAAAATGCTAATACATCTTTCATGTTAATATGACATTAGATTGCTCAGGGGTTTGTGTGCCACACACACAAGCATACAAACAACATGCATACACACACACACACATATACACCTCAATAAATCAAAATCTACAGCTGCTGAAAGGCACCTTACAGATTTGTGCATGGCATGTGAGCACAAGAAGTCAAGTATAATGACGATTTTAAGTGAGACTAACAGATAATCCTTCTGGTATGCACACTCCAGTGGTTTTTGTAGTGCTTGCAGATACCATAGCGGAACATACACTCAGCAGGATCTAAAGAAGAAATTGATCTGACATGTTGCAACTGTAGCTAGCATGGAACTCTTGTTCTAATAGGCACAGAAGCATGCCATGGGCGATGCGTGAAATCCGTGTGAACCATCTCCACATCTCCAGGTTCAGGAAATTCACATGACTCGGGCTAGAATGGATATCTATGTATGTATTTCTCAGTATTGTGTACATGTGGAGATAATTCAAATCTTGTACAGGCTTTTATTTTATTTTGACTTGAGAGCTTGGAATATCTGAGTGCTGTGTATTTTATATACTACAGGAAGTGTGTCACAAGTTGGATGAAGTGCACGGAGCAGAATAATATTTGACAGGGCAAAGCTGGAAAACTTAGCCTTCCTTGCCTTTTCCTATTATCCAGAGAAATCCAGGTCCATGGGTTGGAATCACAGTGTAACAGGAGTTGGTTAGATAGCAGAGATGTAGACTTGAGACATGGGCTCAAGACTCAAGGATGAGGACTTGCAATACAGTTGTGTGTTGTATTGCAAGTGTGGGACTCATTCGCTTTAGACTTGAATCCCTGAAGACTTGACCAGAGACTTGAAGGCAAAAAGCTGAGGAACCTTGACTTAAACTTTTACTTAAACACTGAAAAATGCAACATTTTGCACAGTTTTGCCCTTTGGAGCTCTGCCAAACTGTCATGAATAATTAATAACACAACAAGAATGCGCAAAAATGTCTCCATAACCTTCAGTTGCAGCTGCTGGCACCAGAAAAAAAAATGGGGAAAAACTCTAAATTCAGATGAGAGTAATTAGCCTTTCATTTTAAAATTAATTAGCCTAGACACGAGTGGCTCAGTAGTTTCACCTCCTCTCCAGAATATCGCCTATTTTCCTCCCTGCAGCTGTGCAAATGATTCTGACGCTTTTTGATGTGGTAGTTCCTGCTTTTAGTTATCAAAAGAGCCTTTTAGTTTTTGTGAAATATTCAAAATATTTTTTAATATGTTGTCATCTTCTGTTGTATTAATTATTAAAAATAACCTATTTTCATCCGCCCTGCTTTAAACTGGGGGGAGTTGCATATTGTGTGATGAATTTGTGATAAACATATCCATTAAAAGGTTTTGTGTAAATGCTCTTACAGCTTAATGATTAATGATTTTAACTGCAACCTGTCACCACTGCAGAATAGTTTAGGCATCCTACAGGACATTTTGCTTCCTAATCCCCAGAGTGAAATCTGACTGTTAAGTCTGAAGTGTAACCTTGTTAGTTAAATTAAATACAACACAATATACCTGTTTGCACACTCAACTACTTTGATTTGCTTCTTATGGCTTTTGATTTACATAAAGGGTTTTGTAATATCAGTAATGCTACACTAAGGATCTGGTATGTCAAGACCTTGGTAATTAATTTGCTTAATAACTGCTGTGGGACCTTAAATTCTGCACCACAATGGATACAGTTAGACATAGTAACATTCATCCTGCTGAATCTATTACATAGTCTCGAAAGTGTGTCATCAGCATAGAGATTTGCTTTGGAAATTATAACACTGGTTACCCTGGATGGCCCCACTGTGTTGTTTGTATGCATGTGATAGGGCTGTTTTACCAACTATCTTACCATTAGCTCCCATAGTGTTTGATAAAGTGCATTAATCCATTTTAATCCATTTTGTTAGGACAGCATGTTAACCATGCTTATTACATAAATGAGATATGGCCATACTATCTTTTTCTATACTTTGTTAAATCCAGCATTGGCATGTCTGGGTGTTCAGTTAATTAATGTTCTCATGCTATTGAGATAATTACCAGTGGAGGGTAATATTACCTTTTCACTGCATGAATTTTTACTCTCACTGTTAACTGACTTACATGGTATTAATAGTATGGTAGCACATTTAATCTCTTTGATTTTAAATGGTGCACTATTATATCATTATTTAACAAAAAAAGGAAAGGAGAAAGTGTGCCCAGAAAGCATTTATGAAATTATACAGTACATCCATCATCGCCTGGTGTTTCCAAGCTATTTATTGTCTCAAAGCAGATTAATAAAATCCCTCAAGTTTCTTTTTGAGGATTCATGTAATTTAATATCATTGACTACAGCAGAGTACTTTGTAATAACTGCTAGTTTATTTTTAATGGTGAAGTGTATTTCTGATCAACAGTCACATATATATATATATATATATATATATATATATATATATATATATATATATATATATATAGAGAGAGAGAGAGAGAGAGAGATACATATATATATAATTATAAACACTACACATGGACAACATGAGAGATAGAGAGAACAATAAAATGATATGGCTCACAAAATAGGCATCATGAAAGGATAGGCCCACTGCATAAAAATCCTATACAGTATACTGTTGTTTATCTACAGCATATGTGTGTCTAAGTCTGTGCCACGCCACATATAAACATATGGCATGCATATGTGCCCTTATAAGTGACTTTACTTTGTGAGAGCACAAAGAGGCATAATTGCATATGTTCCCTCTGGCAGGAAGCCATGAAAGTATATGGGAGTGCCAGACAGAGTAAAAACGTGAAGACGGGAGTCATGACTGAATTGTTACATTAAGGTCAATGTTTAATTACAACCCAGACTGATTCTCTGCCTCTGCTGTATATTTAAGTGGCCATAATTAACCATTGATTGGACAGGCTGATGTAGAGCAAATACTATCCTAATGTTGTGCTAACTTAGTGTGTAATAAAATGCACACACATATAATAAATTCTCCAATAAAAAAAAGCCAGAATCTGTTGAATAAATAAAAGACAAATAAAGAGCATGGGAATTAAGGTGAAAAACAAATTTATTGGTACATTTAAGTGGTTTGCATGTTATAAATTTAGTACAATATATATTTCCATAGAATTATTGCATATAAGCAAAACATTATTCCTATGCTCTGTTCCTCTGAGCCTCTGTTCTCACTTGCTGATGGTGAATGGTGTTCCACTTTACTTGGTTGTGCTTTCTTGCAGGCCACTATCAAACTGTATTTTAATGCCTTAAAAATACTAGAAATTCATTATTCAGTGACAAAAAGAACTGGAACCATTCTGCCCTGAGGGCTTTTGGAACTCATTTTCAGGGTTTACATTCAATATCTCTTGCCTTTGTCCCTCTCTGTTGTACTATCCGAAAAAATTGGAATGGACTCTTTGCCTTTAAATATTATGCATCTTTCATCCTGGTCTGTGTAGTGTGAGTGCACACAAGAACTGAAATTGCGTTATTGAGAATTTTTAAATGAAACAAGGTTTTTAATTCCAAAATCACTGTAAAATACCACAGAATGAAATTATTGTAAAGGATTAGTTTCTTAAGACAAGTAACTTCTTGCATTTCTCATTGTGTTTGTATTTTTATGCAGTATTTTATACAGTATTTCATAAATGTTGACACATGTTTCGCCATAAAACTTTTTTTTCTTTGCGATTGATGTGTCGATGCACACTGGACTTGTTCTTATGTACAATCGTAACTGTCCATTTGCATATTTGTAGCTTTGTTTTATAGTGTGTGTGTGTGTGTGTAAGTGTATTTGTGTGTGTGTTTACAGACAGAAAGACGAACAGACGGTCCTCATTCACTCCATTGCAGTCCTGTAGGGAGGCACCCATCCATATTTAATATATTTCAATCCATAATTCACAGAACAAACCTCAGTGCCTTACTATGTGAGGGACTCTTAATGGGATGGGACGACTCTCCCGTTTTCTCTTAACTCAGGCTCATGCATTTTCACTTGACGTTTCTCTTTTGTGTTTTTTTTTCGTTGTGTTAATAATTTTTTGTACACGGATAGTCTGGCTTCAGTCCACCCCTGCTGTCCTTACTGACTTTACTGTTTTTATCACTAGTTATTATGGAGCAAGAGGGTTAATAACCCATGCATGATCCAAATAGTTTGGTTCAGAAATATTTTTCAGAGTCTAGATATGCAATCATATGAATGTGACCTTTCAGACCTCTGTTTGCCATCTTTCTACATCAGTTGCAAGCAAGTACAATCCCCTGCTACAATTTCCTCCAGACATATACAGCAAATAAACACATATAGCTTATTACAAGATTTAAAAGCTACACTCCACGTGTGGGTTGATCCACTAGCTGGAACACACTGTCTTCATGTATCTGACCTATTTTGGAAGACAATAATACTTTGCTCCTGTTAATTATGACATCCAAATGGGTTACAGAGATTATGTTTTGCTATGCTTTCTTTGTGGCTTTGAATACCACCAAGTTTTTCACTTTACTGCAGAGTTATAAATGTGAGACATTTGCATGTACAGTAGGTATGCTTCACTACCTTTCAGGTCATTTACATGACATAGTTTGCTATATGAACAAAGGTGTCAAGGGAGGTGTAAAAGTGATGACACATGATCTGCAATTATCATCTACTAGCAAATTAATCAGTATACTAATTAACTGGTTAGATTATCTATTAAGTTCTTCATCTCTTCAAGTTACCCAACCATATCAGATCTTACAGATTCCCTCCCTTACATTCCACAATCAACTAATGTAGAGTAGCTATGCAACCATTTTAATTTTGCATAACATACCCCCCACCTGTAATCCCAACTGTCAACTTTTTCTAATATGGCAAATATTTTATTAAGAATGTCTATTCTCAGGCTTCCACCCCCACAACTTTCTCCTCTCCTGTCCTTGTCTTTTCTCTCCGACCCACTCTCCTCCCGTGGGCTTTGGTCAGTAATTATGGTGGATATAGGGTCTATTCTCACCTCCCCCAGGCTTAAGATACCTTCAGACTGGTCAGCAGTAAACTATGAGCACAGACTGTGGTTGTGATTCACCTCATTCTGCAAATACACATAAAGGATCAGGTGTCCATGCATACAGGCTCACTTTGCCTGTTTAAATGGCTCCTATATTTGTCGCCTCCACTCATTTTTTTTTTCCTCGTCTTTTCCATGCCTACCTGTGTGTACCATTGCTGTTTCCCTTCTTGTTTCTGGTGAAATACTTACCCTTTGTCTAAACTGCAAACTTTACATCAGAATCAGATTTTTGCGACAGCCTCGTTTACGCCACACTCAAGATTCTGTTTCTATAGGCTCCGTCTGTCTTGTCTGCATATTTCAAAGAGTCCAGCAGCAAATGAGCAGCCAAACTTCCCACTGTGCAGTGTGCAGATTTCTTTCAATATGTGTGAGTATTCCTGGTCTATTTTTCCATCAACACAATGCATTATGATTTTGGCACAAGAACAGCAGTGTGTGTCTGTGATGATGTGCATGAGCAATTGAGAAAAAGGCAAAAAAGAGTTCCTCTGGCTGCACTCAGGGCCCACATGTGTTGGTGTTCAGGGCAGAGGGATGAAAGTTTATCAGTGAAGTTGTCTAGTGGCAGTAAATGTACAGTTTGCTCATAAAAACACTGCAGAGAATGTATCCAGTGCCTTTTTACTGGGCACTAGACTTGCTCATATTTATGCCCATCAGACACAGCTTGCATGCAAACTGCACATAGCCTGTGCAGACTGCTGCATGGATTAAAAGAAATGTTTCTGATGCATGAGACAACTGAAAAATGCATCTGGGTGAGGGGTAAGGACATAAGGGCCCTATCTTATGTCCAGTGCACAGTGCAGCACAACTGTCATTGCTAATTTCTGACTGATGCAGTTGTCAATTTCATGTCCAATGCCACTTTGTCGCACCCATGGGCATGTTGGTCTGAAAATGAGGTGTTATCAGGCAAATTGTTGGTGCGCTGCTATCTTGAGGCAACAGAAAGTGATTGCATTGACCAAGAAAAACTTGTGTCTGTGTTATTCTTGTGGTGGTTCTGATACAGTGGGTGTAAGCTCTAGTCCATCCGGCTCCTTTCAGCGAGCTCATTGCCACAGTATGTGCTAGGCAGAGTCCACTAGGCTGTGTGTCCACAGGAGGAACTGCTTCACACACCTTGAACACTTCTTTTAGCGGGCTGGACCTGGACTGCTACCTGCAGACTGCGGCTCTGGACAGTCTGCCAGGCTGTTCAGTGGGCCCTGCAGTCACCATCTTCCCTCGTAAGTCTTGCCTCTCCAGTTAGGTCTCAAAACAAACCCCACCCTGCCGCTGCCAAAACCAAGTACTCCTGGCTAGTAGTGGTCTGTGGGTGTCGCTGGCTGAATCACTGATACATCTTCTAGGTCATGTTGCAGTTCACAGCATTTGGTTCTTGGGTGCCCTGGGGTGTGGGGTGAGTGAGTTTTTCTTTTCTTTTCTTTTCTTTCTTTTTCTCTGTTCTTGTTTATGTCCTGATGTCATTTTGTGGTGCTGTTTATTGGCTTGAAATTGCTTTGGCATGTGTTATATTGGTTACTGTACACTGCCTTATTCCAAAATATCATATAAATAAAACATCTGGTCACAAGCTCGCCGTATGTGGAGGGGCATCCTGGCAGCAGCCCTCCCTGTGGACACTCAGCCTGTCCGCTCTGCCTAGCCCAGAGACACTCCAGCAGCGCAGAGCAGCTCCAGAGGAGGAATGACCCTGGGCAGCAGCAGGTTGGGCAGGAGGGACTGCGACAGTTGATGAGGTTGGTGTGAAAATACAGCTTACAATCTGCTGTGTCAGCACCACAGAAAGGACTGCTGGTTGATTTCTTTTACAAAACAACCAAAAGAAAAAGACACAACCAGGCCAATACATAATGAGGCCTGTATGCTTGATTCATACTCATAGTCCTTCAGAATTACTGTAACATTTCCCATTACTAACCACTCTGTCATATGTCATTGTCATATCCCGTCAAAGCTTATCATTACACAGATGAAGGTATGGTTTCATCTAAACTGGGTAGGAAAAACAATAGACACATAAGGGACACGGTGTGACATGGCATTGTAAAAGATGATATATTCATGTATGGCAGTCAAAACTTCCCTGATAGGTATGACTTCCTTCATTCCCACTGTGACTGTGTTTATGCATTACCAGAGCACTGTGAATGTCATTGCAACAAAGATATTCCCTTCCCAGGTGTGGTGGGAATAACACAGCTCTTGCTGTGTGTGGGCTTGAGTGCTGCTGCTGTGTTACCATATTTGTTTAGAAAACAACAAATGTAGTATTGTACTATATTTGCAAAAAATTAAATACATTACAAACTGACAGCATTTTATATCTTGCACTCGACTAAAAGATGTTCTGTTTCCAGTGGGATAAATCATTCAAAATGACTGATAAATGTGGTTATATAATAGATGATGACAAATGTTTGACTCTAGAGCAAGCAAGCACAACTTTATTTATATAGCACATTTCATTCCAGATGGATGCACCTGCAGTAAAGTTGCAGCCACAAGAACTATGAAGACAGTGTAAAATAAGCACATTTAAACCATGCATACAATATATATAATGCAATGATATAAGATAAAATAATTTAAACCAGCAGTCAGCCAACAAAAATATAAAACCATATGAGGTCAAAGAAATAACAGCATAAATAAAATAAAGTGAAATACATTGTAAAACAAAATAAAAGTTGAGACTGGCCAATCAGACTACTAAAAGGCACAGCTAAAAAGGAATGTTTTCAATTTAGTTTTAAAAGACGATAGTGTTGTGTGTGTTGTCACGAATTTTTCTGGAGACCCAGAGAGTGTTGTGACAATTTAAAATAGATTTCCTGTCGGTTAGTCTTTGCCCTGATAAACAGGAATTCTCTCTTGTCATCTCAATATGCAGTTATTCATATACATGATACATTAGTATCAATAGCAATCAGATCATCGGGTTCGGAAAGATATATAATTGCACATCATAGATCAGCATAATTATGTTAACACACATTGTGCTTCTTGATAAGTTGGCCCAGGGGCAATAAGTACAAACTAAACAATAATGGGCCTAAAATTGACCCCTGGGGAACACCAAATGCGATACATTTTCTTTTGGAGCTAAAATTCCCAAGACAAACACTAAAATCACGCCCTTTGAAGTAAGATAAAAGTAGTATGTAATTATTCCTAAAACACTGAGGGGTAATGGTGAGCAACTTGAGGAGAAAGATACAGCAGAGGGCTCCTTTATCGTGAATAGCAGGCTGAAGAGCATAACAAAGTTAACAAACTGCTACCAAAACCCCAAGACTCCGGTCATTGTTCCAACCCAATCAACAACTGCACAAGCACTCCACACAAACGGAGCCATTTCTGTGAAACTTGGCACCGACTAAAGATGCAAGAACACAAGGGTAAGAATAGTAAAGAAGAAAAAAAATCTCAAGAGGATGTCTGCTATACTAATGATTTCATTAGGATCTGCATAAAAATGGATTCATAGTTTGGTGTGCAAAAAAATACAAAATCTCATGCTTTTTCTTCTCACTCAGTGACATGTCAGAAAATGCAATTTGTCATGTGTTTAATTGCAAAAAAATAAAAGAAGCACAAGTCAGCAGAGGAGTGTATGTGATGTTGTTTGTTGTTTCTTCCAGCCATTGTGTGATAATTGTACATACTGTATAAACATGCATGTAAACATACATTGCAAAAATTATATGTACACATAAGATACTGACTGACATACGGTATGCACACACTCACACACACACACACATTAGATGATCCTGTAGTGCCCTCTGACATCGAGATGAGTTACTTCAAAGGGTTAAGCTCAGTATGCTCCAGTGTCTGATACCTTAAACAACCCCCTAGAGAGTAAGGAGTACGCACACTCAGACACACTTACTGTACAGACACAGTCTTGCACCTCAGCAGAAATACACTGATTGGTCCCAGTGTAGATGAACAGAGAGGAAGAGCAAAAAACTATAGAAAGAAAAAGAGGGGGGAAGAGTTTTTTCTTCCCTTTTGAGAATATATTTAATGGTACATTTATTATTGCTTCATTCCTTCCCTCTGCATTTCTTGTCTTGGTTGTGTCGCTTACAAATTATAGCTTGTGTTTTATTAGTGCAGGCACCGTCCTAACAAGCTTCATGGGCTCACCTCTGCAGAGCATTACACAAAATCCTTCTATAGACTGTATAAATCGTCATCACGCTCAAAGTTGTCATCCGCAAAGTAAGCAACTCAGCGGTGCTGTAAACTGCATTTAATGCCATTAAGGGTCGCAGTAAACCACCAACATCTCAGACCAAAACAAATGCACACACTCACAATAGTCAGATCAAACTGTGAAACGAGGCATTGTTGATCAAATATGTATCAAGGTTCTGTCACTACTTTGCTTAAAACGTTGTCAATAACATACTTTAGTGCACTGTTTAGCTGTAATACTGGAAAGATTGTTACCAGGCAGCCACCATTTTGTGCCCTGCTTAGAAATGGAGCCTCACGAACACTCAGATCAAACTGTCAAGCTAGGCAGTGCAGATCAAATATGGATCAAAATCATGTTACTGAATTGCCAATTTTTGACAACTGCAAATTTGTGTCCTGCTCTGAGACTCCTCTCACATGCACTAACTTGTATGCACATCCATCCTGGATAAACAGAGAAGATCAGATGACAGTGGAGGGGTATGACTTCATTCCATTACTCCACAATATCTTTACATAGCAAATAGTTGTTTGCTGACATATAGTGAGTCTGAATGTTGGACCTTTAAGAGGAGGCAGAGTGACTAAGATTGAGGGCTCCACCAGTCATCATAAACTTACAGGTACAATGACATAACCTTTGTTCTTTTTCCACACATGCTATGCCCTTGAGCAGGGCCAAAGGAGATGAAGCCAGGTACTTATACCCCTTGCTGGCTGCACTAACTGGCTGTTTTTGATCTTACACAATACCACAAGCAGGCAGACACAAAACTCACCTCTGATCACATCTGAAGGGCAAGAACACAGGGAATGGAGCCCAATACACATCCATGTCAGTCTTTGAAAAACAGGATTAAGGTGTCCACCAGGCTGATGTCTACACACAGCACCACACTTTTTTTTTTTTTACCAGGCCGGTCTTGTCGAGAGGCAATCTCAGCACAGTCAGCGGTCGCCAAAGCTACCAATCACAGCTGGTGTTTCGGCCCACACACTAGGTGAATTGCTGTGAAGGCTAATTACTGTCGCATATCATATCAACCCGTTCTCATGCCAACTCATCACATGCAGACGATTGGTCACCACCCCTTGGTGTTTCATGCTGAAGCACGAGGCACCCTTTCACAGATGTATCTGACAGAGCCTTTTAACATGTGATTAACATTTGAAACAGTCACAGTTTGAGTAGGTTTAATCAAAAATGACTTGGGTAGCTTTAGGATAGGATAATGTTTTGGCTTACAATAAGTATGTTATACTTACTATACATAGTACACATGATGCCACTGAAATGACCTGCAAGGCAAAAGTCACAATGGGTAACATTATGCACCTTAGAACTTTTAGTAACGTTTTGCTTTTGCATGGGACATGAACCTCCGGGATGAAAGTCCTCTGCTTCTTTGAGCCATCCATCCACCCCACGTCCTCCATACTCAGACTTCCACACTCTATATTATGTCATAAAGCTGGGCATCTCATACAGCTGCAGATGGGTTTACATTTAAGTCACTTGAAAGCCGGATGTGTCAGTTTCAGCCGTTAACGGGTAACATGCGCAAGGGGCGGTGACAAAACATCGCTGTTGGATAAGTTTGAAATGAGGCTAGACTGATCATATTCTGCAACTACAAAGTAAAATCTTTTCTCAACTACCACCAACCCACTCAAAAGTTTAAAAACATGGGCAGAGAGAAGCAAGAAGCAAAGTATCCATGCACCTCCTACCTCATTAAAGAGAGCAAGTGAGGCCAGTGACAACTCATAAACACTAAACTCTGGACTCCCTAAAAACTTGATATTTCTCCCTGTGGCTGCTTCTGTCGGCTTGCTTTCGACTGAGCTTAACCCTGAGATTAAACCTGCAAGAGACCTCAAACCTAACTGTAACTTCTTGTCAAGATGATTTTTTCTTTTTTGTGATCATGCATTTATGTTGATACACTTTGATTTAGGCAACCTCGACTTCCCTGCAGATTTTAAAATTACTTTAATGACTTTGACTGTTGATCACTTCTTAAATTGACCATCTTAACATTACTGTATACTGCAAAAACATAAAAAACACAACAATGACATATCACCTTTAAGTTTTTTTTACATCAGGTAATTACAGAGCAACATCAGTCATTTGGAGTGGTGGAGGCCACTTGGTGAAATAAGTCCAATTTTTTACTACTGTGGTCTTTACCACCTCGTGATGAAAATATCTCTTGCTGGGTGATAAACAGCAGTCTTGTGCGGCTGACATCGACTCTATGAAAGCGTTGAGAGTGAACCACAACAGTAACTGTACGGACAAAACAGTAAATTATTCCAATATTGTAATGCTTTGTCTGTATTCAAGGTCTGACACAGCTTTAAATAAGCCATTGCATTAATTGTCATACTGATAAAGTCCACAACTTTATTGCTTCCCTGCTTATTTATCTTCAGACTCTATCTTCATGGTGACAGGCATGGAAATGTAGCACTTGCGTCACTGTATAACAAATAACTGTAAACCGCTGGATCCATTCAACGTTCCAAGGAGAGGTTGAGATAAATAAAATAGTATAGTAGAGACAAAAGCCTTTCAATGAACAAGCTGGTGATTGGCTGACAATAAAACATAGTTGTAGTACACATTCGAATTACTCACAATAGGTGAATGAGCTCTTTGTTTGTTCCTTTTCCTATTTAAAATAGGCTGTTTAAGTTTCAAGTTAGTTTTGTCAATCAGACATTCTTCAAATGTGTTAAGACCAGTCTGTATTTTCCGAGGTTAATAAACAAACAAGAAAGGGTAACTTCAGTATTATTCAACCTGCAGTGTTTTAGTATTTTCCCATGTCTGTGTGTGTCTAAGTGAGCGAGTCAAGACTGGTGCAGCCAGCAGCTGGAAGCCAACGAAACAAGCTGCAATGTAATCCTTATGGGCAATTGGTGATGTATATAGTGTGAGACGAGAGATGTAGTTCACTGAGCGGTTGCATATGAAACTGAATGGTACTTAACTATGTTTACACTCTAATTCATTGTACAATTCAAACAGAATAAAAAAAATATGTCTCTTGCTGTAGACTACAGTACATAATTTTTTTTCAAAATAAGAGCTCATGAAGGACATTGTAAGGCGAAGGTCTTCTATATTGACGGAGAGGTCAAGTTCAGTTAAAGAGTATTATAAAACCCTTCTCTAACTTCACTTAAACTTAACATAACTTACAGTTGGCAGTACCTTAGTTAGTTAAAAATGCAGGGAGGAGATTTTTATTCATTTATACATTTATATCTTTATCTTTATTGTATGGTTATGGCAGTGAAAACCACTTTTGTCCACCGGGGGCTCCAAAATCTCCAAAATAGAACAGTTCCTTGTAGTAGCTTTAAAACTTGGCATGCAAGTAATGGTATCTGATTTTAACATTTTAGAAAATATACCATTGAACATGAGCTGCTCATTTTTTGTTATTGCTCTGTCAGTAACCCGGATTACAGACAGATCCTTGATAACAGAATAGAGACTTGTCAGTGAACCAGTGCAACAAGCCAGAACAACAGAAATAATGAGCTCAGATAAAACCGATGTGCCAACCGACTAAAAATAAAAGGGGGAAGGAAAAGAAGCATTTTGAGAGAGCAATGAGCAGCAGGAGGACATGCAGGGTGGCAAATTAAAATGATGTAATCGCTGCATTATGAACACTTGAGCTAAAATGCCAACACTGTTGACATCCCATGCACAGCTGTTTGTTGCACTCTGTTACACAACATCATCAGCTTCAGTAAAACGAGTTTAGTTCCATGAATACACTGCACTTACATGCACACAACGGCACGGAAACAATAACTGTTAACACACAACACATACAGTATAAATGCACAGAAGACACTGCTCCGTGACACAACAGGTAGCAGCACTATTTGCAATGTACATTTTAGTACAACATGATCCAGTGTTGAACTCTGCCTTTTCTGGCCTGTTCAGACGCACATACTTAAAATATTTGCACACAATCATTCATGCAGGCTGAAAAGCACACACACCAAAGTCGCAGATCCCGCACACAGACATGCACAGATTTTCACGGCGCGATCACAAAATGTCCCCATCATTTTTCAGAGACAGAAGGAGGTAGAGATAGAGGATATTTATGTAACAAAGACATTAAGAACGTGATAGCGTAATGAAGGTGACTTTGACTCCAGACCGTTAATGTTTAAGCATCTCGTGCCCCCATCCCGTCTCTTCTGCCGTGTCCCATTCGCTCTTACTCTCTCTGCCCTATCTTTATTCTCCTCAATCCTTTTATTGTCATCATTATCCAGAGTAATCTCTGCCCACATGCTACTCTGCCTATTGATTGTCTGCGAATCCGTTGCAGCCAGCTGGGTTTTCAAGGGTACATGCAGGTGAACAAAATACAGCCATCTTTTCTGGGTACATAGATTACTGTGGCACTTTGGCCTAACTACCACAGACACACATCACGTCATGGTGAGATAAATAAAGGCCCTTCCACTTTTTGAGAATACATAGTAGAGTCATTTAATCAGTAATATAAACATATACCACAACAACCTTGTTGGTCCCTGAATGAAAGATACACACATTTATACAACTATTCCTATAATTCAAAACATACTATATATGTAACAGTAAGATAGTCAAGAAAAGGTTGATAACAGTGCATGGTCAACTATTTGCTTTTTGTAAACCATTTCTTTGACAATGATGCAAGAACAAAATGCATATGCACACTTTTTAACTAAATAATTAATATCTTATAGCTTGCATTTCAGAAGGCTGCCAACTCTTCATTTCAGCTTGGAGGGAGATTTGTTTACTCTCCCCTACAATTATACAAATGAAAGGACTAAGTACATTTATGCAAATACTTGAATTCTGCCGTACTTTATTTCCATTTACTACTTCATACTTCTACTCCACAGTTTCAAGGAAAATGTTGTGCTTTTTAATCCACTACATTTGTTTAACAGCAGTAGTCACTAGTTTCTTTCTACAACAAGAATTTATATTAAAAAACATCTGTTAAACTAATAAGGTAGATTAAACTAGTGGTCTCTAGAATCTTTGGCTTGTGACGGTTTATTAAAAATTAATCTGTATTAAGCTGAGATCATTTGTAAAGTTTAAGAGTTGTTATCACTTTCACAAAAGACATTTCCCCTCTTAACTTTACACATGGTTTCATTAATGATTATTCAAAGTCCAAAGTGGTCAAATTATCAAATATTTAACAAAAAAAAGCAAAGATCAGAGAAGAGTCAAAGCAATAAAAAAACTGTTTCCTCTCTCATTAATCATCACACAATCCGTCTTTATCTGGTAACCTTTTTGATGGGGTTGGGTCACATCTGTCTAACTGTATACAACTGTAATTATAATTATACATATAAAAGTTAAAAAGACTCCCACCTCAAGCTACAACAGCAAAATGTTTCCTAGACAATGACAATGATTCTGCTGTAAGTGCTTTTACTGGTGAAACATCTGTATTGTGCTTTTCTTCCATAGCTTTTATGCAGTTTACACAACAGTGGGAGACTAAACACTGAACTCTGTAATTTTTGAGACAACCTTGATTTCAGACAGAGATGACAGAAGCAGTTAGCCAAGCATTGAAGATAACATAAGGTCAACAAGGTGTTTGAAAACACCACCTCTGGCCAGCTTTTTATTAATGACTCATGTTAAACTTAAAAGTAATTGCACATGAAGGTAGACATAGTATTGTGCTAAAAGACAGAGGTGAAAGCTACACAGTCAACTTCAAGACAGTCAACTTCCTATCAGTTGATGATTCAAGTAGAGCATAAAATAAAGGAGCTGTCCTTCTGCTGCCATGTAGGTTTGTTCACCCAAGCATTATGAGTAGGATAAGAATGTGATGATGATATAATAATGATAAAATAGCAATGTTAGCTTCTTTATTTTAGGAAATGATGGTGGGTAAAAGTCAATCTACTGTAGATGGGGACCTATAAGGCTGGATTCAGACACATCGGTCATCAGTGCATGAACTCCGCCTGGCCTGTGCTCGGTTTCAGCGATATTTGACGCTGACTGTGGAGTATCTGATCGCCAGCTTACATGATTTGTGTGATATCTGGTTGCGTTTCTCCAAAGTTGACTCTTTGAACTTCTTTTCAGCAGCTCCCCCCACCACCGCTGCCTTAACGGACTAACCCCACTCGAATGAATGAGATGACTGCCATTTTTGCTGCAACGCCTGATTCTGTCTGAAGGTGAGTGAGTTCAACACGCTAACGATTAACTTACATTACAGCAAACAAACACACAGTTCCTAACACTTTTGGTTTTGGAAAATCTAAAAAACAAAGACACTACCCTCCAACCTCTTTAGTGTGGAAATACAATGCTTACCATGGTGGCAGGCCTGGTAAGTTGCAGTTTCTAAGCTATTATTGAAATATTGCTGTAAATTAAGTGTTAAACATAAAGCAGTTCACCTGTTTTTTTTTTTTTTTTTATTTAACATGTTATGAATGATGCATCGTTTCAGACACTGTATATGTCCATACTTTCTGTCCTCAGCATCAACACTTGGCAATTTTCTCTATGCAGCAGGTTTGTTTTTATAGCTTTACCTCTATAAGTCAGAAGTGGATTAGTACAAGATGTGAACCCAGCAGTGTGGTAATGACACACTGACAGCTGCAAATCCTGTAGCGCTTTCCTCCAAAAAAATGTATCATCTGTTACACGCAGAGGTTCAAATATAAAAACAGCAACTCGACTGTCCTACCGAGAGCAGATGTTGATTCTTTACTTAAAATCATTTTTCTGGACATATTGAAGAGGTTGAGGTCTCCATGTTTTACGTGCATAATAGTGCATTGATCCAATCCAACAATAACAAATCTGCAGTTACAAGACAGAAAAATGTAAATGTTGTATAGTTTTTATGCATTTTTTCCCTCAATATATTTTGAAAGTTTAATTCAGTTAGATTTGACTGTCTAAAATAATTGCTCCCAATGTGGGAACAAAAATTCTGCCTTTTTAATTTTCATATTGTGACATAAACATGATCCTGGCAATGATCCAGAAATAACTGAATAACACTGTTTTGTTTGGAACAAAAAAATGAACCCAAACAATGGCTATCTCATCACTCTGGCACCAGAGAGCCCCCAAATTTCCCTTCTGTCAACAGGATCAGAAAACACAAAATCCACCAGGAGGACGCTAAAGGCAGCAGTCGTGTCACTAAAGTAGAAAGAAATTACCATATTTTTCATACTTGAACCACAGCAGAATAATGCATCCACGAGCACTTGAACAGAGGCTCTTCAAATTATTGTTATCAGAGATTGTTTAATAAGGTAAGGTGATATTAGCTTTATGTTTAATTCTAGCCAACAGGGCCTCACTCCTACACTGATGCACAAAGCTCATTTTTTACTTCACAAAGAGTTGTATCAAGAGTAGTATTTTAACTGTAACCACAATACAAAAGTTCAGTGGTTCAGACGCTCCTGCATCAGAGCAGAACATCTAATTAGTAAAGAGGTGGACAAAGACAAAGAAATGCAACATGTCTGAGGTGCATTCAGTACGAAGAGTGGATGATGGGAATCCCACCCTCACTCAAACCAAGACAGAGTCACATTCGAATACTGAAAGGAATACAAATCACATCATCAACTGGGAAAGTGTCGAAGTCATGAACCAGGAGTCACAGCTGCTGGAGAGAGCTCACGGAGGTCATTCACTTCTGACACCACCCGTGACCGTCCTTGAACAAAGGCAGGGGTTATAGACTCACCTCTTCATCATGTGACCAATACTCCATATTTAGGTCATGACACCTAAAACTCTCGAATAAAACAACTTCTGCGGTCACCACTTTGTAAAATCAAATTTTCCAAACCTGAACATGAACTACTAAAGCTATTTCCCTTCCACTGTAGGCTATATAGTCACCACAAATCCGTTTAAGTACAAGGGATCATCTCATCAGAACTTTGACACTGACAAAACCATAATAACACCGAACAGAATCTCCCTGTCTGCTTGTCTAACCGTATAAAGTAATTCAGTGCATAAATGCTCAGCTTGATGTTCCTTCAGGCCAGTGACACAGGCGGAGAGATCCACTCTACGCAGCCTTGTCATTGCCTATTAATGACTCTTCACACTAAGTGGCTGCTTGAACACTGCCTGTTCTCCTGTTACTGTTGACTCCCATTTGTTGCTTGGCACCTTTTCTGCACCTCTTCTGTCAAAACACACTCATGGAACATGACAAGCATCACATACTAATACAGCTGTCATTTGGCCTCAGGACAGACTATTTTTCATTAACAGTACTGTACTGAAGTGTTGATAAGAACTGATGTAGAGACGTAGCTGCTGGATCTTTTCATGTAACGGCACGGGTTTTTATTTTATTTACTTCTGTTACAGTTTCTGTTCAAAAATATTTATCTGACAGGGATTTCGATTGTTGAAAGGGAAAATTATCTACAGTCTACAAAATAAAGGTTTCAGAGGGATTCTTCCTGAGGGGCTGAGGTTCTATTCAGAACCATTTGATTGCGAAGAACCTTTTTTTGAAAAAAAGCAAGGCTTTTTTTGTACCGTAATATCAAAGCGTTCTCAGAAAAACCCACTGGGTGGGTTCTAGATAAAACCTTCAGAATATAAAAGGGTTATCGGTAGAACACCCAGGTGGGTTCTAGTTCAAATCCCTGCAATATAAAAGTTTTTTTTTTTTTTTGCATGTTCTGGATAAAACTCTTGGAATATAAAATGGTTCTCAATAGAGCCCTCTGAATAGGTTCTGGAAAAAACCCATGGACTATAAATGGGTTCTTGGTAGAACCCTATGGGTGAGTTCTAGATAAAACCCTTGGAATATAAAAACGTTCTCAGTTTAGTTGGTTCTAGATAACACTCCTGGAATATAAGAGCATTCTTGGGTTCTAGATAAAACTGTGGGAGTATGTATTTGGTTCTTGGCACAATACCCTGGGTGGTTTCTAGATGAAACCCTTGTAATATGAAATGGGTTCTTAGGAGATCCCCTGGGTAGGTTCTTGTTAGCACTCTTAGAGGGTGGAAAGGTTTTGGATAAAACCCCCAGACAGGGCTCTGGGTGGAACCATTGCACCATTGAAGGGTTCTCGGTATAACCTTTCACAGACAGTTCTAGGTTTAACACTTTATGATGGATTCTAGGTAATGTTCCAAGTGGAACCTTTATTAAAGATTCTAGCACGAAACAAAAAGGGTTCTCCTATGGGGACAAACTGAAAAACCATGTACGGTTCTAGTTAGCACCTTTATTTCTAAGAGTGTTTGTATGCAAACAGGTTGGTGGAGGTTATAACATCAGAATTCTACTATTGTTTTAATTGTAACTTCTTGCGTTCTTTAATGTCAGTCATTGATTTTGACTATATTACCTTCTGAAAACACTCTTGTCCTCTCCTCTACATTTCTCTTCTGTTATTCACACCTCAGTCACATTTTTCCGGCGTCAGTCATGCCAGCTGATACTCATCTAGCCACACATCTTCAGTGACATATCTTTTAAAAACACTTTAAAGAGCATAAATCGAGCCTCATGAATGAGTGTGCCTTCCAGTACTTATGCCTAACCTGCAACACTTTCTTTCCTCATGTTTATCTTTCTCCATGCAATTCATCTCCTTCACAAATCTCTCTTTCCATCTCACTCTCTTTTACCTTGTTTGTATGAACTGCTTGACTGTGATCTCTTTAAATTTGCCATGGATAAAGCGCTATTACGTGTAATGCTTATTTCGTACTGTAGTTGCCAAAAATAGCACTGAATGAGCTCTCTCCAGAATCACTCTCCATTTTAATATCACTCTCAGCTTTGGCTCTCAGTTTAGGTTTTATAGTTATGAACTGTAGGTTCTTAGGCATAAATGTCTGGCACACACACACACAAATGCAAGTGTACACAAACTTGAATTCAGCTATGACCTGCTATTTTGTCCCAAATGTGTTTTTACTAAAAGTGCATTCAACATAACCCATATGGTTTCAGTCTTTATTGACTTTAGGTTAGAGTTCCGGCAAGCCTTCCTGTTTTATACATTGTTGTATTGGTGTGTGTGTGTGTGTGTGTGTGCATGAGTGTTACCTATCCTAAACACCCGGCATTTGATAAATGGGCACAGAGACGCTGATGTGGGCCCATCAATCACCCAGACCTTGGACTATGGCAGGCAAATAAAATAAAACGTCCCAGGTGCATAGGCAGGAGAAATATGGAATGGACCACAGTGACAATGACAGAGGCCTCCAGGCATGAGAGACGGGATTCACCTAAAACACACCGATGCATGCAAACACAAACATGAACAAACACATGCTTGCACACTCTTACGTGTAGTGCTATCTGTCCTCACCAAGCATGGAAGTAACTAGTTACAACTGCTCAAATTACTCCAATTAAGTCTATTTTGGGTTTTTGTACATGTACAAGTCTGTAGTTTTACTCGTACTGTGTGTGCATTTCATTGTGTAATCAATTCTGTAAAAAAAAAAAAACCTCAAAGACAACTTAATGCAATAGATTTTTTAATCTTTGGTTGAAATAATTTGCTTTTCTTATTGAAGAAAATCAGCCTGTGGTAATTGCCACATTAGCCACTAAACATGCTGTTGAGCTTGTTGAAGATTCAATCATTTAACACACATTGAAATTTAAAGCAAGAAGTGAACAAAGAAAAAAAAATGTGAACATAGTGTTTTTTGCGGTTGTTTGACATCCCTTGCTGTTGGCTTGTCAGTGGCTGTTAACTTGTTTTCTTTAAAAAATTGCGGTTATTGCAACATCCTTACCAACTACAGTTGCTATGTAACCACATTTTAGTTGCAGACTGCTGTTTCTTCATGTCTCTGTGTGTAGGGTGTGTGGTCTAATTGGTCTAAATGGTTTGTTCTTGTGTAGAATGTGTCCTCTTCTTATTTCATTATAAACTATATTCTTTGAGGATGGTGATCTCAGTGATACTGTGCATAACAGATGAACAAATATGCCCACATGATTTGCAAAGAAAAGCCTCTTTTTTATCTGCTTACTGCCTCAGTGCTTCACTGTAGCTGCAGTTCTGCAGGTAAGGCCTGATTTATACCCCCCCTCAGAGGCGGCTTTTTACATGTTCTGAAGGTCAGAAAGGCCCTTTAGATTGTGTGAAGGAGTGGGAGGGTTGCTGTGAAATGTGCTGCCTACATTTACAGTGGCAGGCCAAATGTAATGACGTATTAAAGGGCCATGAGGGGAATGGATAGCACTGCCAATTTCTGCTTGTAGGGTCTTCTACACACTTCCTGGGGAGTTGTTGTTGGCAGCATTTATCCAGTGCCCTTAGACCTCGTTATCTACTAACAAAATGGATGTATAGCCTGAGATTACACTGACAAATAAAATCATGTTATTTCTTAAAGTACATATCCTCTGACCTTTAGTTATACTGTCATTCAACTCACTGTTTTGGTTTTCCATCCCACAACTGCTGTTCTGCTTCAGTGTCAGTGCTCTAACTGGTTTTTCAGCTACAGCAGGCAGCTGTTTTTAGTGAAGAAAGTCAAAGGTAGCGACTTGCTGTTGAACACAGTTGAGCATTTGGCAACTAATGAAGCAAATATTTCTATCAGGAGTTGGTAGAGACCAAAAACAGAGCTAGAAGGACAGTGAATATTGGACTGAAATTGAGTAAAGTTGGCTATGTTGCATATGGAGCAACACAAGTGCAAGGAAACCTTTTTTTTTATTTTAATAAATAACTTACTTAATTTACTATATACTTTATTATAAGTTTGTAAGAAAAGCAGATGGGTGACTGCTATGACATACTAATGCAGTTAGCAGTACTAGTAAATGAATTACAGCCATTAAACTCTGTACATTAAACTGCCTACTTGATGTGGGGAGGAAACGTATATATATATATATACATATATATATATTTACATTCTTACATTCAGTCTACACAGTCTGTCATCTTCCATCCTGTTTGCATTTTTGAACCGTACACAAACACACAGTGCACAAATTATTAAGCATATACCCTATATTTATATGAAAATGAGGTTGCTTATAAATATGCAATAAATACAATGTGCTGCAATAAATGCAAGCAATACTAGGCTTGCTGATTTGCACAGGACACACACACATTTGTGTGTGCACGCCGTACTACGCCTACTATTCAATAATGCCCTGGTTATTCTTGCAAGACAAAATGTGATGCATGTTGAATCACTGTAAGGGATGGTACAACTATTATTGCATTAAGGTAAGTAAATTACAATAATTCAATAGGTCAATTCCACAGTAAATGAAATAAAAGCAAAAGAAGCATGGACCAATAACACACACACACACCCACACAGAAGGAGGACCTGTAGACACCACATATTCATTGAATTGCACTCAGTATAAATCTTTTAGACAGATGTGTGTGTGCGCTCAGCGTGTTGTGGTCGGATGTGTATGTGCTGGTGTCACGGCCTTGCCTCCTTTTCCATTGAGAATATTTTATATGTGATGACTTGCTGTCCTTGCCATGGCATGCAGCATGATTTAGAACTATTTATAGCCCCTTCATTCCGCTACACACAAACATGCATATCCTGCACATATACTCACAGAGTCACTGTAATATGCAAAGTATGCATGCACACACAAATATTAATGGAATATGCACTACATGCATACATATGCACACATATTGTAAGCCTACATTTATACAATTTCTTTGTTGCTCTTGTTATGTTCGCTCTTGAAACCCTGTCTTGCAGAAGTACCCGTCTTACCACGGTCTGGAATCCACCATCGATAACTTCAGAACAATAGATTCTAGCCTGCAGAAACTCAAGCCTGAAAGGAGAAGAGACCTGGAAAATCTCTGCAGTTATTTTTGAATGGAGGCAGAAATCTAATATTGGTCAGAAAAGGCTAAGAAATGCAGCTGGGTGCAGAAAAAAAGCCTGCTGACATTTTTCCTTTGTCTGTAATAAGCAGATTTTTTTTTTATCCCTTCACACACACACACACACACACACACACACACACACACACACACACACACACACACACACACACACTCCCTCACTCACACATACATACATACACAAGTCATCACATATATATCTTGTACTTTGACTGAAATTGCATTGAAACGATTGGCTAAACTTGTCAACACACACAGACACACACACATGTAGAATATCAAGCCTTTCTCAGGCACTTTGACTGCAGTTGAGTAGTCATGTGTTGTGCATGTGAATTACCCAACGGTTACACCAACCTTTACTTCACTGACCCACGAACACAGACTGTACAGTAAAAAAAAAATATGTCTGCCGATGCTATAGTGATTTTTATGAACATAACAGTGATTGTTTGTGTGTGTGTGTGTGTGCTTGTGTGCCTATGTGCACGACCTGCAGCTTGTCTGCGGCTAATTTCAGATACTACTGGACCAATCAGTCCAATGTTTTTTGTGCACATCCATGACTGCAGGCTGTGAGTCACAATTTTTGAAAAACATGCGCTTAAAAAGTAGCTCCAACAGGAGCAGCTGAAGCTGTAAGTTCTTTGTGGGAACCGAAGAACAGACTATTCAAGCTTTGAAAATGTAAAAGGAAATCAAATTTGTCTTGTCTGTTCATCAATGTGAATGAAGGGTTGTTGGTTCAACTTAAGACTTATTGAACATGTTTTTTCAAGCGCAATCATGACAAATGACCTCAACTTGTCTTTTCAAATTCAGTCAACTCAAACTTTTTAAGCATCCAGAATAGTGACATTTTTAATGTTAAAACATTTTTTATACAAGTTACAGTGTGTGATACCACAGATACTTGCAAGTCATTGAAAAATAATTGGTTTATTTGCCCAATCATCTAAATTCCTAATTCTTCCATCATACTTTATTTGAATTAACACTTTTATGAACTGAAGTTTCAAATTCAGGTAGAACAAGGCTCCATATAGGCTGGTACATGCACAACCAGTCTGTTTGTGATTATCCACAAAAAATTTACTGGAACAAAGTAGAATTACCACCTCGCAGTCGTATGCCTGCCAACCAGTCAAGTTGCAGTTTAAATCCCTGTCTTTCCAGGCATAGATGTACGTATGTAGTGATAACTTTATATTTAACAAAAGGTATTAATTGTATTTTTTGTCAAAATGGAAGTTATTGTATTTACAGGTGTGATTCCAGTGAGAAACACATTATCTTCACTTAGAGACTGTTTCTACAGAGGAGTACAGAGGCCTGATAGAGAGCTGAACATTATGATGTCACAGGGAATTTCACCTTTGCTCTTTGGGCTATAAAATGCCATCACCAGTTATGGCCAAAAACGTGTTTTGTGAGGTAACAGTGACCCTCGCCCACCAAAATCTAATCAGTTCAGGTGGACGTTGTGCCAAGTTTGAAGAAATTCAGTCAAGGTGTTCTTGAGATTTCACATTCACAAGAATGGGACAGATGGACAACCAGAAATCACAGTGCCTCCTGCCACAGCTGTCCAAGTCACCGAGGCATAAAAACAGTGCATGATGTTTGGTTTGCACCCGTGTCAAGTAAAGGGCTCTGCTATTACAGTAAGTGGCTTGTGGGCTGTTTATAGTCCGGGCTTTTGGCATTTTTAGGACCTTTTGTGAGCTCTGTAATGAGGCCAAGAACTAGACTGAAGATGCCAGTTTCAGGGTCCAACTTTTGACAAAGGTTCTCCTTTTATTCCTTAATTAAATCTGGCTTGTTTTGTTCATGTGAATTGAGCATTCATTTTGTCCCAGAACGACAACCTTTACCCCTTTTGTCTGTCTTTCTTGAAGAGTTGTTATTTTTTTGGCTGAGTTTCTGTCATCTCTCTTTCTGTCTGTACATCTCTCTCCCTCTCTCACCACCTCATCTTAGAGACACTTGTAGTCAAGTGAATTATGTATGAACTGGGCTCTGCTGTAGTCTTTGGGGAAAACAGTAAAACATGCATCCCCATCCTCATTCATAGGCTTTGACCCAGATTATGCTAATATCTCCACCCTGCAAACACAACAAAATAAATCCAGTATAACCCCAAAAGCCTACAAAACCAATAGCACGATTTTACAATATAGTGAGGAGGCACAAGTTTCACTCTGTGTGTGTGTGTCCTAACAAACAATATGCTGTATCTCTTTTTGTCTTGACACGCAGGTGCACGTACACACACACACAGAGTTGAGCATGTTTATGTGAGTCCATGACACCCAGTAACTCATCCCAGTCTGATTGGCCTTAGTGGAGGGGCATTGTGGTCAGCAGAATAGAAACTGCTTACTCCATACTTTCTTGAGGTTTCTTTTTTGTTTGTTGCAGAAATGAGTGACAGGAGGGTTAGCAGAGAACCCCATGGGTCACAGGCCGAGGAACAGTGAAATGATATTGCTTCAGCAGTGTGCGTTTGTGTGTGTGCACTGTAGAAATTGAGACAAAAAGAGAAAAAAGTGACAAGTAAACAGAAAGATAAAAGATTAAAAGTGATAGAGGCATTTGTTTTCATCGGGTTGGAAGTTTATTGAATTAAAACGATGCACCCTAATGAGTTGTGTGACATTACAATTATGTTCAATTATTGCCTGCTACACTGTAACACTGTTACACTGTATGTGGGGATGTCAGCACTCCAGACCTCAGTGAAGTTAAGTGCTGTTTATGAAGAAAATATGAAGACAGGTGTGTGAGGATCGTTGTCCATGTGTTGAATAAACAGTGTGGGTGGACGACCTATTAATTGTAGTGGCAGAAAAAAATGAATTTCTTGAGACTTCTTGTCTTTTTTTAAACAGAAAATTCTTTTCATATGGATGCCCAATCAGTGTTGATGTTAAATATAGTCAATTAAAGTTTATGTAAAGGAAAAAGGGAGTGTCTTTTAAACAGATGATACATGTTCCATAGTCGTTGAAATAGTGTGAAAACACTGAGAACAATGTAGTACTGAATTCTGGAGTTAGACCCTTTAACTGTTCTGGGATATCAAATATGTTAATTTAGTTTGAAATATGTCCCACCAGATTTTCGCTATCCGATGTTGTTTCAGTTGTGGTGAAATGATAACGATTTGTCCTCGTTCAATTTTGATGTTTTTAGGGCTGGGGTGATCCGTCGACGTAATGAACGCAATCGATTACGGTGCGTCAGTGCATCACCATGAACTGCTATGCCCGGTCAGAGCAGATCAAGCAAGCTGAGCAAGCTGCAGGCAGCCACCCTTGACGCAATCATCTAAAGTGTGGGAGTATTTTAGACAGAGATGCAACAGCGTGGCTCTCTGTAAGCCCCACAAACCAGACGTGACTTATCACAGCAGGACAGCTGTTCTGTATGAGGGCCGGAAGTGAAGCGCCGACCGCTCTGTCCTCCTGCAGCAGCTGCAGCATCTCCCCGTTTACTGTCTGTTGGCACAACAAGCATGAGATACGTGATTATCAACACATGTTTCTGTTAGTAGAAGTCACTTAAGATAGATTTTGTAGAAGTTTTCCCATCATCCCCTTGTTAAACATGATATCTGCACCGCCGCTAACTTTACACCATGTGCCATCTGACATTCAGCCATTTTATACTTTCTTTTCACTTTATCAGCCACATATGAGTGAAAAATGGCTAAAACTAATGTTACAGACTGTCTGTAATTCATTTCAGTCACCAGAAAAATTACGAAAAGTATTCTTTGCTCCACACTAATGCAAAAATACACTTCTACACATCTTACCTGCCTACTGTATGACTCCAGTGATGAAATAACTTAATGTCATGACCTGTCTAAGTTTTAAGTCAAAATGCTGATCGTCCAGTTCAGTGAAGTGGCTGAGAGTAATTAATTATTAAATAACAAACATTCATCATAGCTCCTTTTGAATTTAAGGTCCAGTGTTTTTCTCGTCAGGCTTCAACACAGAGTCTATTAAATTGTAAAATATGTTACTACTATCATTATCCTATCGTGTCTATTTTTCAGGATTAAAATTGAATAAAATATTGAAATATTAATTAAACAAGATTTTGATATGTATTTTAGGTAGATTAATTGTTATATAATTTAATTATTTAAAAAAATGTTACATTAATTAAGATTAATTGAAAAAAATAATTGATAGATTAAATATCTGTAAAATATTTGCTAGGTGGCAGCCCTATTTTGCTCACTAGAATTATTTATATCTGTGTAGTGTTCACACAGATCACATCCTATATATCACTATCCATTGTCACTTCAGTTGCCCAACGGGGAAGCGGTGACATGGTTAGGGTTTTTCAGGTTTTCAACTATTCGATCAGCAGTATGACATTTGAGCTTCCGAACTTCAGCGTGATTTCAGAGGAAAATGGCCGGAGTGTGAGTATGGTGAAGTGACTACATTTCCTGACAACACTGAGCAGACATCCACATGTGCCAAATTGTCCTTTTAACATTTAAATCTCCAACAGGTGTAACACCACATGGAACGGGAAGATGAGACAACTAAATGACTGTAAATTAAAAAATGAAAGAGTCTCACACGTATTGATGCATGAAGTTCAGACAAACCAACAAACAAAAACAATGGAGGGACAATTATCATTAGTGTATGATAGAGGTGTTTGCATCAAAGAAGTGCCACTTGTTTGGCCCTGTCATCATGTCTTTCATAACTCCTGCATATTTTAGCTTAGCTGAAGTACGCTTCGTCTCATTTAGAGTCATGTAATTGCCCCAAAAGTTAAAATATTCATCAGACTCATAAAAACATCGCCATTTTACTGCAGGGAGAGGATAAGCTATGCAAAAGCCTTCTGCTCTCCCCCTGAAATTGTACATCTTTAATAGGGGATAACACTCTCTGTGAAACTTAGTGGCTTTTCATGTTTTTGGGAAAATTGTCACGTCATGTTGCTAAATTCTCCAAGCAGCCCGAGCGATATTTGTGAATTACAGGAGAAGCAGAGTGGAAATGGTAGACATGGCCACAGGAAATGTTTCAAGGAAGGGGTTAGTTTTTGAGAAAATAGTCACTATGAATGTAATTAAATTTGAACCTGAAGCACACATTCTTTGCAGTGGAAATATTGGTGTATTCACGGCGTATATTGGCTGACTGATTGGCACTTAGGGTCACTGCTGTGCAGACACCAACTGGTGCAGACACTGATTTTTCATTATTACAAAAGCACTGTTAGCAGCAACTGGAGGGTGGATAATCAATTACGCCACCAGCCAAGAAATGTTATGATGTTAGAATTTATGGCAGGGGACAATTTTGGGTTACAGTTTGAATTCAAGTAAGAGATGACAAAAGCTGAAAAGAATGATGATTACTTAGTTATAATTACAGTAACAGACCCCTTTTTTATTTGTGAACATTTTGATGGCCTTTTTGTTGGTACAGCTTTGGACACGAGTTATCAAGTTTGGTTCACTTGTTTCTTAACAAATGCTGAAGAAAATAGGAGGTCTTTTGAACAGAATTGGCAACTGTTACTTGAAAAGTTCACATTAACTAATGCGACCAACTGGCTGACCCATACTCGGTCAATTAATGGAATATCTTTCTGCAGTTCCAGGCTGGGTGATTGGACAAATATACCGGCTAGCTGTAATCGGCCAAGTTCATCATTGTTTGTTTTTTTAGAGACGATTTTTGTCATTTTATTTTGCTAATTTAATGATCTGCAGAGTGACAGGTGCTGCTCTGCGACACGCTCAGCGGCACAAAACACACCCACTAAGTCTGAGGACAAGTGGGAGCATGTAGGGGCAGATTATTTTCACAGCTAATGCAGTAAATGAAGGATTTATTCTGGCAAAATTAGAGTTGGTTATTGTTATAACAGTGAAAAGACTGACCAAGATGGTTTTGGTGAGTTTTATTTTGTTTCTGTCTGTGTAGATATATATGAAGTGTGTTTTATGGCGTCAACAAGGCAATTAAATCTTGTCTGAGTTTGGTAAAAATAGAGAAACTTGAGTTCAGGAGGTGATTGGTTGTATTTCTCTGTTTAAATGGAAAATAGGTGGAAGAATATTTCCTTTCTCAACATTGTGTGTGTTGTTTCTCAACCTTGATGATGTGCAGATGATGAAGGAACCTCGCTGACACTGGCTTTGTATAAAATAGGTTTATAACAAAAAGACCAGTTATCATACAGGCACCATGGTTTGCCTGGGAGATGACTTAAAGCCAGGATGAGTCTCTCTCCCAGAACTGTGGTTTCAACCAACCTTTATAGGAGTATGCATACATCTCTTTAACATATAATTGCATAAACAACAGGGCTTCTCTTAGCATATGGTCTCTGTCAATTCCAGAGCATCTCTTTCTCCAAACAAAGGAATTACAGATATATTGCCCCCTGTAAACAGGACCCCTATAAACCTATGACTGAACCCTCTCCTATACCTAATTCACTTCCACCCTTTTAACCTTTAACCTTTTAACATTCCAACATGGTCACACATATACTCAATCTTAACTTCTTCTAAGATACACATCTATACATGCACAACTAATGGAACAACAGATACTTCATGTGATTTCATTTTGTTTATTTTGTCACAGCTTGCAAACATCTCCCACCTTCTGTCTTAGCGTGTTTAACCACAGTTGTCTTTTTTTTTTTTGACTTGCAGAGGCAGCTGGTATGTGACAAACCTTCAATTCTGAGTCATAACTACTAACCCAACAACACGGGCGGATGACACTTTTGCTTGGGTATGTGGCCTACTACTCTGAAGTGTTTGGCTCCAGTTCTTCCTATGTTTTGCCTCCAGCTAACACTGTGACATAATCATGACGTCTGCACTACAGGGTCTATAATAGGCATCTTATCCAAAGAGAATAATCATCAAGCAGTGAACAGGCCAAATGCCTCTACGTGCCTTTTTAAGCAGTGAAACGGCTGAAAAGACGCCATGGCAGTAAACTGGTAAATAGCTGAGATGTAAGGGATTAAATTCACAAAAACTCGGTGAAGTTTCTGTAACTGCAACTACATCTATGTGGAACAATCAGCAGTCTATTTTATGATATCTGAAGCTGTGGAAGTTAAACTCATGAACACTTTGCAGGGACTTCCAAAGCTAATCAACTTCCACCTGTAATTAGGTATTAGTTTGTGAAGAGAGTTGTCGGTGGGAGGAAGGGAGGAGGCTTACTGCATAATAATTAATAATAAGAACAACAATAATAATAGAAATTCACGTATTCATTGACAGTAATAATGATGGAGTGCCACTGACAATAATAGTTATGTTGACAAGACGAATAATTATGACTTCTACAATGAAGGTGTTGATGAAGAGGGGATGTTCGTGAAGGTGACAGAGACAGGTAGGATGACTATAATTATGAAAAGAGAAGCAACGTGTGGTCACAATAATTATTGCAGCCACAATGACAGAAAAAGAAAAAAAACATCAACATCAGCGATTTGATTATATTTATGAAAATGATGATGATGGTTTCAATGACAATGATGACCATAATGACAGCACAGATGATGAGGGCGCATGGCGTAACAGTAAAGTTGAACTGTAGCAGCCACTGCCAAGCATTACTCATCCTATAATGTAATGAGAACGCTTGGTTCTAATGCTTGGTGCTTAACCTCGCCATGAAGCAAGGGCAGCAGCACGGGCAAGAACTGACTAACCACAACCAAAATATGCAGAGATTTCATGTGTGCCTTGGCTTACTAACACATTTACTTACAAGCACAGACAGGATATGCCAATATTAATGATGCATGCAGATTTTGTATGAATGCAAGCGTGCAAAAGCATGCATGTCCTAAATGAATGCACAACTTGTTAGACTGTGCTCTATCCCTCTCTTTTTCTCTTGCCTTTTCGCGCTTTATTATGTACATCTACATGCATTAAACATTTCAAACTAATCTATTTTTGGTTGGGGCACGCAAGGTTAAAAGATGCACAGCAGATGGGAAAACCACAGTGGTTCCCATCAGGGACTAATCCTCTCTTTCACTTTCTTCCTCACAGTCTCCCCTTTACCCACCTTTAATTCTAATCATCCCATATCTATCCATCCATTCATTAAAGGTCCAGTGTGTGAGATTTACAGGTATTTATCAGCATATAATAAAAAAGGAACACAATATTCATAAATATGCTTTCATTAGGGTATAGCCACCTGAAAATAGGAATAATTGTGTTTTTCGTTACCTTACGATGAGGAGGTTGGCATATTGCACTGCAGTAGCCAAGAAAGGACAAAGCAAAGACTGGATATGCCATTAAAGCCTACAGGCTGGTCTTTTAATACAGTGGTTCTCAACCTGAGGATTGGGGACCCCCAGAGGGGTCGCAGTATAATTTATGGAGGTCGCCAGATGGTTATGAGGAAGAAAAATTAAATAACATGTCACGAAAAGCAGCATGGAATGAGAGCCAAGAAGAAGCTCACTAGTAGCGTAAACTGTAAACCAGCACAAAAATGAAAATTGCCAACTAAACCACCACATTCTGAATCGACACAAACACTAACAAGAAATAATATTTGTATCTTGTACAATAAAATATCAAACTTAACAAAAGACTCATTCCAGTATTTGCCATGATGGGAAATGAGGCTGCATTTTAGACTGGGGGATGGTTTTTGCATTACATTACCTGTACCAGTGATAAAATTTTCCTAAGGGTAGATTTTATAGAGTGTTTGAGTGTCTTGCGCAGACAGGGGTAAAGGTGGGGGAGTTGTAATCACGAGTCTGATTATTTGGGGGGGGTTGTGACAAAGTTGAGAACCTCTGCTTTAATGTATCTATTCTTGACTGACATAGACAGGGGTACAATTAATCCCTCCATTGCTCCACCCGTGCCTTTCTCTCACCTTTTATCAACTTCACTATCACTCCTACGAAGATATCAAGATGGAGCATGTAAAGATTGCACAGGTCTTTGTACAGCAATTAGCGCAAAAATACATTGGGCTGTACATGAAAAATGCACAGTTTAAATGAAGCTAAAATAAACTGACCTGCAACAGAAGCTAAAGAAAAGTACTGCATTTCTTATATGTTGCCTTCTGGAAAGACAGGAAAATGCTTTTTATGTGAAGGAAAGGCCTGGGAACCTACATAATTCACTCTCAAGTAAACATTTGATGCTGGAAATGAGGAGCTGAGGGATTTTAACCTGTGGCCTTTTGAGTGCCTTGCGAGAATGTCATGATAGAGAAGTATTTTAGCATAATCAAAAGGTAACAGGGTAAGACCATTAGATATCTGATCATCTTTGACCTGGGAATGGAAATGAAGACTGTTGATGTTAGCAAATTTTTACAGTTTCTAATGTTTAGGTCAAAGAAAACAGTAGTGACTACTGGGGATCAGATCTCACTTCCCTACTATTTATACAAATAAATACATATTGCTGGGAAATGGTTTTTTTTTCTCAAAGAAAGGAATTACATCTTGTATAACATTTGCTGAATTCACAAGACTTTTAGACACAACGAGCTGACAGACCAGTACAGCCACGACAAACTGACACAATGGTTTTTACAAGTAAAGAAACAGCTTGTGCCAAATTTACAAGGTAGCAAATGATTAAGAATTTTGTTGCAGCCGTTATCAAATTTCTCCACACTCCACAACTCTCAAAATTGTGCAGTTTTTCAAGTCAGTGTGGGGATATTGAAGGTATTAGATCAAAGGTAAACTGAGGTGAAATCAAGAGTTTGTTTACAAAGATCTGCTTCTTATCTTGGCAGATAGGACAACCCAAACACCCAACATGCATTACAATGAACCAAATAGACATGTGTATCATATTAACTTATGTGGAGGCCATCAGATAAGTAGGTGGTCCTTAATTGAGCCCCAAGACACATTGTGTACAGTCTGATAAAATGTGGCTATATGAGTCCCAGACCACCTTTAAAAGTGGTCTGATTGATCGGATTTAAATTCATCTTTGGTGCTGTCACACGTGTCCTTAAAGCTGTGATCAGATCACTCAAGACACGTTTTAAAATCTGGTGTAAACAGGTCCCCTAGACAGAAAAATAGTGCAAGCGTTTAGTGCTGATGTGTTGACTTGCACTTGAATGCAGCTATTCTACATCACTGAGCCTAGGTAAGCACTGTAATTTAGTTAAACTCCAGCTATCATTCAAAAGGGTACTTCAAAGTCAATTTAGAGTGTTTAATTTTGGATGAATTAAAATTGAAAGCCTTGTTTTGTAATATTTACTTACTTACACAGAACGGCCCTGGGATTGTATGTCTATTCATGAATTAGAGCTATTTATTTTTTGTTTGATTGTAGTTAAATTTATGCTGCTTATTAATTATTTTTTCCGTAAGTGTGCTATGTAGGAGGAAAATCCACTCTTGTTCCTATATAGTAGCGGTTGCCATCACGTCAATTAACCATTTTATACCTTCCAGAAGCCTCTTACATGAGTCCAGCAGCCACTTCGCCTTGGCAATTTGCTCTTTCTGTAATGTTCAGAGTGAAACTGGTTCATCACAAGACTTTCCTGGCAACTGAAAGTGAAAATAAATACAATTAATTATCAAACCAGTCTGAAGCAATGTTTCTGTCATAAATAATAGTTAAAAGTAGGACTTTTAATAGCAACATCTGTAGCCAATGTGTGGAACTGTTGCCAGACCATTTGCGCCATTGGCCTCTTGAGGGCCCTATCTGGGAATTTGCATGGCGACTGTCTGCATCTGGGCCTGCAGCCCAAACCCCTAGAGAGGACCTGGCCTCTTTGCCTTTAAATGCTATGCCTTGCTAGTTTGGAATAAAATCTGACAACCACACATATACATATTTAAGCAAAAAGTTAAGAGATGAAACCAAGCACAAACATAATTAAATCTCCCTGGAAATATATACACTGTACTGGATTTAATGCATTTACAACTGCAGCGTTACAGCAGCCAATATATAAAAGCTCTGCTCTTGCCAGTCATCATATACAGCATCAACAGTCACACTCACAATGCTTCATTGAACACTGTCTTCTGATGTCTTGAGATGAGAACATTTGACCCCATAGGATGCTGTACTTCCCTTGCCCCCTTTGGCCCCGAGTTGTATGAGCCAAGGGAATAATGGTCCAAGTCTCTTTGAAGTGCCTCACTTTCTTGAACTGTGATGGTCTGTTTCCTGAGGTTAGAAAGGAAGGAGATGGAAAATCTCTCCCTGTGCTCCTTTGACAGTAGATTCAGGTACCTGGACCCTAAAAAGAAGTCCAGGTCCTAACAGAAGCACTGCATAAGAAAAATCTGAAAAATCAAACTCCAGTAAAGTATCCACACAGATTAATTTATGCCTCCTAACTGACGCTTCACTAAGCCTTTCCTTTGAACGGCAACTGTCAAGCTTTGCATTTCCCTACATGCGACTGAGAAGCGATATCTCCTGAGTTTGAACTGTGGCATCTTTTTTTGTAGTCTTTCAAAAACATAAAACACAAGACCACATGTGTAAGGAATGGATTAAACTGTGTCTTTATCTGCACTAACGTCAGGCTAGCTAAAGCTAACTTACTACCTGCAGTAACGTTACCTCTAGCTAAACTTGTGTTAGATACCACTGTATTTGTCAAATTTATGGCTTATTCCCTCCAGGAGGTAAAATTTTGATTTGTTATGTTGGGGGTTTAAGGAGTAGCACGTGGAGCCAGTGCATAATTAAAGTGGGCTAAAGCATTAGCTTGCAGTAGCTTGCATTAACTACATTTATGGAAGTCTGCTAGCAAGATCCATTATTTTAGCTGACAAAATCCATGGTGGTCAGGTAGAAATGATAAGCTGCTTTTGTTCACTTATTTAGGAAATCGAAGACAAGGGGCCCTATCTTACACTGATCTAAAGCGCAAGTGTATTTGCTATCTTGCAGACATGGCAAAAATGCCACTTGCGCTGGCAGTGCAACAGCTTTGCACCGGGTGTAAGATAAGGCCCCTAGTGTTTCAGAAATTAGTCCCAATTTGATCTGTCTCTTTCCAAAAGCTAATGTTAGCCACTGAAGAGGACATTACACATGAACCATCAGCCTTGCATGTTTTTTATGGTCAACCAGTTCCAGTCATACTAAGCTCTAGGCTACATGTTGAAATAAATTTCAACAGACCAAAAAGTACTCTCTATGACCTTGGAATATTCAGAACACTTCCATTTTTTAGCTCCCTGTTTGCATGACTTTAGAAAAAAAAATCATGCTGTTACTTTATTATTTGCCCCTCTTGGACACCCTCCGGCTACTTGGCTAGTGGAACAGTCCAGCTTTCTGTCAGAAAAAGATAGAAAGACGGACAGATATCTCGAGCACAGGCTTGACGTTGTGGATCAGCAGAGCTCCCAGAGCCCATATCTCTCCTTTCTGTGGAGGTTGGGCTCTTCATCCCCAGAGCCTAGAGATAGGCTAGTTGTGTCTGAGTCACTGCTGGGGGACGGCTGGATAGGATACTGGGAGGATGTGTATGTGTGTTTGTGTGTGTGTGTGTGTGTTCATGTCCACCCGAGCTTGGCTTTGGGCCCTCTGGCTAGCTGCAGCTCAATCTGCGGCTGTCACTCTGCATGGAGTGGGATGGATGATTGACGTATTTTTGTGTGTGTGTGTATGTGTGTATGTGTGTATGTGTGCATTGTTGTTTAGGAGCATCTAGTATGTGTAGATCTCATGGTGGGTTGCAGGCAGAAGTGGACAAACTGTGTGTGTGTGTGTGTGTGTGTGAGAGAGAGAGAGAGAGAGAGAGAGAGAGAGAGAGAGAGAGAATACCTGCTGCAGGACACAGCAGGACAGTAGTGAGCAGATGGAATGTTTGATCCAGAACATGGCTGAAGGCGGGTGAGGTGGGACACTACACTCCGTCACTCTCTCTCTGCTCTCAAACACAGGCAGACACACATACAGGACACACACAGGCATTAAGATAAATAAATAAATAAATAAATTAGACTACAGAAAGCACAAGCAAAATCTATAATCATTATGAGGCAACATATCAGATGCTAAAACACCTGAAATATGTCACATGTTTAAAAAAGGTTTGTTAAATCTAAGCTGTTATAGTGTTAGTCTGTAATCTACAGAGTGGTCTTAATTTGGTAGTCTGCCGCTACCCATGTACCCGAGGAAATCGTGGTAACTTCCTCATCAGAGTTCTCACTGAGGAAACACCACCGTATCACTCTCAGGATTTTGTCCACCTGTTTTTTTCAGGGGTGTAAATATCCCTAGATAGGAAGAGGTTTGGAAGGAAAATGGGGAGCTTTTGGGAGTTACCAATAAGTAAATCGTCCCCATATTATATCGAAACAAGAATGAGTTAAGACAATTAGGTTAGCTAGCATTAGTTATTATTAGTAAATGATGTAGACGCTTAACTGATGTGCAGAGAGAGAAATCACAAGCTTCACTGCTGCACATCGCTCATAGTATATCTGGACAATTTTTCACCCTCCATCCTCCTGAGTGTGCTTGCTCGTTGTATGTTTAGGAAGCAGTGTAACACTGAATACCAATAGGGATACTGAATGAAAAAATCTGCTACTTAACTCCTTACATTACACCACATCATGCTGTTTGGATGATTCAGTGTAATGCAGTAAAAAGAGCCGAAGTGAAGTTTCGCTCCAAAGGTAATGCAAACAAGTTCACTCAAATATTGGAAAGGAAAACTCTGTCCTCCCAAAATATTTGTGGGGACATGTCCCTACCACCCATATGCAAAAAATAAACCCTTGACTCAAAGCAATTTACTGCTCCTATATTTCCATACGTGGGTAAAGCAGTGTTGTGTATTCCCATGTCTCACTGATGTCTAAAGCACAATGCCACATCATATGAAACCTGACATTTGATGCCAGAAGCACACACATGTCAGAGCACATTACTAGCATGTGATGCATAATATATGTATATATATATATATATATATTAGGAATGCAGAATCTTTTGTGTGTTATGTTACTTACTAGTTTCTCCAGCTAGCACTCATCTGTTGTCAACATCTGGATGACTTTACAACCGAACAACAACTTTCTAATTGTCCACTGAGACGGCAACAAGATCACAGAAGAAGACATGCACCCATAGAAAATTAACAGAGATTTTCCAATGTGCCAGTGCAGCCTGAGAGAAAAGAAGCTGCTTTTGTGGAGGCACCACTCAATTAAGTAACATAAAAGTGATGGGATGGATACCGTCTGCTTTATTCGTAGCGTGCCCCGAAGTAAGATGTGGTGATCCATGAAACCTGCAGCCAGTATAAACTAACTTTTGAAGTGTCTTCTTGGCATCAAAGTACTTCAATCCTGAATGATACAGTGTTTTACAACATTATTGAACATAATACTTCAATGGCACTACAATGTTGTGAGTGTGAACCTCACATCTACCCCAGCAGGAGATGAACAGTGCTTGCAGAAAAAGCTTCCTCATCCTTGACTGGAAAATCCCCCAGGAAAGTGTTTTCAAAATAGTTCTTAGGTAAACGTACCAAGGCACCCAAGTGTGCTTTTGCCTGTAAATATTTATTTTGCTTGTATTTCTCTGTGTGTGTGTGTGTGTGTGTGTGTGTGCGCGTGTATGTGTGTGGCTGACTTGCTGCACCATGTACCACCCTAATCCATCCATGGTGATGACACTCAACAAAAAAATACATAACATGTAAGGGTGTCGAAATTAATCTTTTTTAAGATGCATCGTGATGCAGACGTGGACGATTCTGCATCGATGCAGTGACAGAACATAATCATATTATAGCGTAGAAACGTTCTGTTTTGATTTTCCAGCTGTGGACAATAAAATTCTGAAATTCAAAATAACTTCCTGGTAGCAACCGGCGCTGTAGCAAGTGCAAAAGGGCGGAGGGAGGTGAAACTCAAGAGCGAGTGACAAAAAACGGACCCAGTAGTTTGGTTTGTAAAATGGTGAAAAATGTTGAGCATTGTTTTCCATGTTCACGTCCTCAAATGTCTTATTTCCAGAACACAAAAATATTCAGTTTACTGTCATAAGAGGACTCAATAAATCAGACAATATTTATATTTGAGAAGCTAAAATCAGAAAATTTGAACACGTTATGTTTTAAAAAATGACTCAAAACCATTAATCGATTATTAATATAGTTGGTGATTAATTTAATAATGGATTAATGACTAATTGTTGTAGCCTTATTAGCAGTTACCTGAGCAGAAGACAGTTGCTAGAGGCTACAACTAGACTGCAGAAGTATTATTTTTGTTTTTGTCCCCACATGTGTTGTGCCGATTTGATACAGGATTTCAAACTGAAGCAGTTGTTGATCACTTGCAGCCCCTACCAGCTGGTTAAGAACAGCCGACCAGTCAGTGTCACCCATGTCAGTCCAGACTCATAATACATATAGTGAAGACTGAAGGAATTTGATATGGAACTATATTGACCTGTTGCTTTGAAGGTATCAAGTGTATGTTTTGGCAAAATGAAAGTGCTCACGGTATTGACATGTATGATTTCAGTGAATAATTGCCAGTGAGAAACATACTGTCTTCACTTAGGACAGAGGACTGACAGAGATCTGAATATTATGATGTCACAGTGAAGTTGACCTTTGACCTTTTGGATACAAATTGGCATCACCTCATTATTTTATCCTATTAGATATACCAAGTTTGAAGAAATTCCCCCCAAGCATTCCAGAGATCGCCTTCACAAAAACAGGATGGACGTGAGGTCACAGTAACCTTGACCTTTGACTTTTGACCATCAAAATCTAATTAATTAATTGAGTCATAATTTTCAATGGAAACCTGTAAACTGTTGCTGGTGTGGAGCCTTAAAAAACACAGAAGTGCTTCAGCATACAGTCATGAATGTGATCAGTCCAGTCATGTTCAAGATGAGCTGCGGACAAGCTACAGGTCTGCTGATTATGTATGCATGCATGCATGCACACACACAATGCAACTCTGCAACTATACAAAATTAGAAAGATGAAATAACACCTCAATAATGAGTAGAGTTAAATGAATGTAATTATTCATTCATATATATTTAATATTTACCCCGCTGGCAGCACACTCACTGTCTGGACCTCTTTTTCTTTTGCTTTCTCTCCACACGCACGCACACACACACACACACACACACACACACACACACACACACACATTGTCCGTGCACATCACACTGACAGATATTCCGGAGAATGGATAACATGTGTTTGGTCCAGATAAGAGAGGAGTTATCAGTTTCTCAGCGTGTCCTCCCTTTAAACACTCATCTTTCATTAACACATCGTCCATTTCCATAAAGTATGCATTCCACTTCCACAGTTTACCAACAGGACATGAGGAGGGAGGGCAGATTAACATCTCTTTCATAGGAACAGATCCACACAGACCACACAGATGTCATATAACTGTAGCATATCGCTTTAGTAACACTGACACTTTTTCTTTAGCAGTGAAAACTTAATCTTATATGCTACACATTGGACATGTTAAATCAAACATGTAATGTCTGTATAACATCATGTAAATTCATATCAGGCTTTTTTTATTAGAAACTTCAACACATTAATATTTATCATAACAAAACAACTTATAGAGTAAAACAGGAAAAATAAATATGCTCAGAAACAGGCTTCCTTGGAGCATACGATTTATATGAACATAAAAATTTATATTGCATTACAAAATTTATATAATCAAGATCACTAAGTATGGAATTAAACTATCATGATTAAAATACCCACAAGGTAATAAAGTGACCTCCCAGCCCATTATGCCTCAATTTTATGAATTAGTTAAAGGATGTTAAAAAAAAAAAAAAAAAGGATGGCTCATTTAGTCTTTTGTGTAAGTGACTGGTAGCTACACCTGCAGAGGAAAGCTTGTGCTGGTTATGCATTATGTGTCTTTTTATTACTGTTCAGCAATCCAAGGTCTTTACAAATTACCGTACTACAATCTAATCTAGTGGTTTGCACAATGCAGTCCATTCTCTTATGATTAAATTCGAAATGATTCTGAAATCTTTCTGTAAACGGGCGTCCGCTGATATTTTGAGTCTTGGTTTTGAAGACGAGTGTCAGGTCAGTGGTGGTATTTTGTAACTTCATATCTACGGACATGTGCTTGAATTTATGCCTGAGCAGCCAAAGTACTCAGCCATCCATCTCTTGGTCCTTTGTGATCCAAAGTTTGTTACTAGAGGTTACTTGTTGTTGATAATTGCTATGTTGGTGTCTGTAGAGGTTATGATCAGTCTTCCAGTCATAATTTAATGTGGCAGTGTGAAGATAGATGCACTGTCAGCTGCAACGTTGAGTATTTTTATGTAAGTCAATGTGTATGTAAATACAACAGGATAACAACTTCAAATGTTTTATTCAAAGACATTATGTGTAGAATTAGAGGAATTCCAGCTGTGTGCATCCTAGTGGTTGTTTCAAAAAAGACATGTTCATGTGCCCGTGAATGGGCTCGTCTTTTCAAGATAGTTTCTGTCTGTATCTTTTATTTTCATAAACACACACGTGCACAGAAGTGAAGTGTGGTGAAAGGCTGAGAGGGCACATTGTCATCGCAGAGAGTCGCTGGGGAAATGGAGGCGGTGAGAGACTAGCAGTCATTAGGAAAAGCAATATGCTACTGAAATTGCATCATCGTTCTTGCATAATAAATGCCTTCTGTTTGTTTTTTAGGGGGAATACAATCCACAGCTAAAGCACATTCAATTCGAGAAAAAAAAATGTATAAAGATGGAGCTATCCTCTACGGTACTCTGATTTCCAACATATTAATGTGCTGTGGAATGTAACCTATTTACAAAGAATAAAGCACAAAGCCATGACAGGAAATCTAATCTTGTCTTTGAGAAATGGTTTCACAGCCAGAATAGTTTGACCTCTAACCTTTCTTGTGACATTTGAGATAATGAGAGGGTCAGGAATAAAGTGGCTTGTTCTTAACCTGTGGTGGCTGATCAATCAATACTAAGACTGCCACAACAATGAGAGAAAATATGAGCTAAAGGAGAGAAATAACATCTGAACAAGTCTGGTATAAAATGTTTTTGTCATATTTAAAAGAACAGTTGATATTTCCACTGGCTGAATAATTACCTTTATTAAACAATGCAAGATAAACTTGACAAAGAAATGCAACATTTTTATCACCTCATAAAGGATCTCATGGTTGCAACAATATCATTATTTGTACAAGACAATGAAAACATGGTCATTGTTCCAGCTGCATAGAAGTTAGACTGAAAAAACAATTACTGGACCAAAATTACTTCAACTGTTTACAAAACAATCAATTAGGCCTTTTCAGATCAAGTGAACAACTTAGATGAACATGATTGTTTCAGTCAAATCTATTTTATAATCACATTGTTTTAAAATCAACAATTTGCATTAATGCAACTGAAATTTAAGGCACGTTAACTTAAAACTTTGCCTTTTTCAACTCAGTTATTTGCTTTAGCCACAATGCTGCTCCTTAACGACCTAATAACATTCTTTCAGGAAAATATGTTTTATAGTAACCTTGTGCTATTTTAGTTAGTTGAATATAATTAATGTAACTGCTGATGTTAGCCTGACTTTACAATAATTAGTTTGGTTCAGTGAGCACAATTAAACCAATTCAGGTGGGCCACGTGCTGTATCTAACATAATATACCATTTGATCACAAATTTTGTCTTGCATTGGACAAATCTTCTTTATGAGTCACCATAAAAAAATGGCAGCTCACCTGTAGGGAGAAAAATCTGAAAAAGATGTGGACATTATGATGTTGTATAGATGCACAATATTGATGCGCAATACTAAGAGAAACTTAACTGTCAACTTTTACAGAAATAAGAACAGCAGGTTAAGGGATGAGTATAATTTCAAGTTGTCATAATCCACAAAAGTAGACTGGCACCACTAAAGCAGAATGCTGAATGAGACTCATTCAAAATATTACATTACTTTAACTATTTATAAAATACACTTTTTACAGTGTAACACTGTATTTATCAATAAGTAACTCAGTAACACCTACCTTTTTAATTACCCTGTGCTAAGGTTAATGAAGGTTATCCCTAATACTCATAAACCCATCAGTATGATATCATAAAATCTGTGTATGTTAATATTTAATGCAGGACGACATTGAAGGCAAAATCAAATTACTTTTTTTTCACTCAAGGTCATTGTGTGGTACCGGGCTGCAGTCCAACACGTTTTAACATTTACATCAACAAACTTGCTAACACAATCGACCAGAGCCCCTGGGCTTACCCTACAACACAGCGACATTAAATTACATTATTGCTCTTTGCAGGTAATTTTGTTTTGCTCCATAAGAATCAAAGATGGAGGCTGCAACACGGAGGTTAAAAAAGGACGTCATAAAACGAATGGCAGGAGAGAGCTCAACGGGTCTGTTCGCACTGCGAGCGAAATAAAGATGGAAAAAGGATTTATTTCCTCATGCACTGCCCTCAGGGAGCCAGGTAAAATGACTTTGTCGAAGATGTAACAGTTACGGCCATGATGTATTACCAGAGAGTGTTCAGACACAGAAAACAATGTGAACCGTCTGGACATCAGTGCATCCTATTCACAGTTTGTACCATTGAGAATTGGTGGTAGTAGTTCAAAGAGTATTGTCTGCAGTACTACATATGTATGAGAGAACCACTCGTAGGAACCGCAAGAAAGAAAGCACAGAGCCAAATTCATCTTTCCTTGCACAAACATGTTGTCTTGTGAGCAGAAAGAGTAGGACTAATACAAATAGTGCAGCACAGTAGAAGGCAATGGTAGATACACAACCTGTCACTTTCTGGAACTAAAACTTAATCTCCACTGGCCAGCCTCTGAAAATGCTCACTAGTGCTTACTTAGGTATTGACCAGGATGGTGCCAGCAACAGCTGTGCTTACCTACTGTGGTGGGAGCGATCATGAGGAAGCAGCAATCTGCCTTGAGAGATCCACAAATCCACTTATGTTTGTAATGCCCGGGCCATGGCTTCGAGGACAGGATGACACCAAACCGTGGGGAAGGATCACAAAACGTATAGTTTAAAACAAGTTTAAAATTAAAAACACTGCATTTATCAGTCAGTATAAACCTGTAAGCTGCAGTATTTTTTTTTCTAGCCATGAACCCAAAAACAGCTGGTGTATGTCATCTGTGGTGACTAAGAAAAGGCAATAATAGAAGATCTTAAAAAGCGGCCCTTGGGCTTTTGTGGTTACTTTTGCCAAAGATGTGACTGAGACAAAGACTACAGATAGATAAAGATGAGTGGCTACACTGAAAGAGCCTAGCTAGTGTGAAGACTGCAGGCATGCATGTAGGCATACTCTGTTTTTAAGCTTTCCCATAAATTTTCTCTCACACCTAACATGTTTGGTTTGGGATCTGTGGTGCATTTGCCCGTTCTGGCAATTCCTGATCGTTAAACAGCTGGACTGAGACAGATTAAAAGAGAGGGTCTTTGCCTGCCTTGAAGCGAACTCTTGTGTTGTTTGTTGTGTTTCTATGATGTGATTATGTTTCTATGATTTTAGCATATATTCAAATGCTAAACTACTATCAAATCCATTTGCTAATTCTGAACTGTAGAGCACTCTTACGGGGATTTAAGTGACATATATTAATGCAAGTAGTTTGGTAATAATGATAAGAAGTGCACACATTAGCACAGAGGTGCAGGGGTTTTCTCTGATTGATTCAACAGTCAATAGCATTTAAACATGTGGTGTGTTGTGCTTATGTCCTACTCTTTCTCAGTGGTGGACTTGGGCTGTTTTATCACATTTTATTGATTGGAACGGCACCCTAGTGGGCACTTTATCATGTTTTGTCCACTCAGAGGACACCTTACAGGGCACTTAATCATGTTGTCTTGGACACTGGACCACTCTAGAGGTCACTGTATCACGTTGATAACCTGGAGGGCATTTCATCATGTTGTCTTGTCATGTTACCTGCTCTAGAAGGCATGTATGTATGCTTTCTCCACTGGAAGAGCACCCTGGAAAGAACTTTATCATGCTTTTTCCACTGGAGGGCACCCTAGAGGACACTTAAGCATACTGTCTTTGGACATTGTTGACATTGTTCACTCTAGAGGGCACTTTATCATGTTAGGCCCACTGCAAGGGCACCCTGAAGGGCACTTTATCATGTTGTCTTTGGACATTGGGCTACTCTAGAGGGCATTTATCATGTTTTAATTTACCACTGAGGTGGCCAAGAGGGTATTTTTTCAGCGTTTTTTGTGTTCTCTGTTCTCTGTGTTCTTTGGCAATTTATTAAGTTAATGAAAAAGTGTGGCACATTGCAATCCTACACCATTTCCCCCTTGGTCCAGAACAAATGAAACAAATCTGACAAGGTATGCTTTGCTGTAAGACAGAAAGAGACAGGCAAGTCAAAAGGATAGACAGATCAGTCTGGTCAGACAGGCACAAAAACTTTTATAGCAGAGGGAGTTGTGTTTGGACAGCCAAACGGTAAAAACAGATTTCTAAGAAAGTAACAGGTTATGCAACTGGTTCAGGTCTAATTATAATTTATTTCTCTCCAAATGAACATTATTCTACAGAACATCAAAAGATGAGTGCTCCATCAACACTCCACTTCCATTTATTAGACCATAAAACAACATTTCAGTCCCGAGAGAGAACCTCCCTGAACATTGGTTCAGCAGCTTACTGCCAGATGAGACCTCTGTGAAGCCAACTCCAGCCAGTGCCCCCTGTCAGCTTCACCATGTGCTGCCAGAGACCCAGCTGGTCCAGCCAGACAGACACCTGAGAGCTGCGGGAGGCTGCCAACAGGCTGCAGCTTCTGCCCTGCCCTAACCCTCTAACGCACGCAACTGTAGGCACTGTCTATCCTCCATAATGCTTCTCATGGAGAATTCTTAAGGTTTAAGCTGCTATTCTTCACTTTGAGAAACCGTTCTGAATTTACCTCTCTTATTTTTGGTTTGGTTCAGACACTGATTGCCTGTGTTCAAACCTAAATTTACCACTAGTCTTGACTAGATTCATTAACTTTTGACAATACTCTATTCATATGGTTTCTGTATGATACAAGTTACAAATATCCAGTAGTTGTGGTGTCGTCCTTAATGACAAAACAACTGCTAAGATCCTTAAGTACTAATAAAAATACTGGAAGCAAGTAGCAATCCCTGTCTCAGAAAATATTAAATTTGCAAATCCAACTGTGTGTTATGAGTGACCCAAAAAAGTCACACAAGCAAAGTTGTGTCATGATGGTGAAGCATGTGGTCAAATGTTCAGATCACACCCTCATCCTGGAGAATATGTTTGCTGGAGAAATACTGGCTGTGAGTAGAGAACCTACAAAGAATACACAAAACTAGTAACCCACCACTCTTGCATACTCTACACTGAGACAGAACAATACAGAATTGAAGGCTGTCTGAGGGTATATCTCATTCTCATCATGTTGGTGTGACGGACAGTGTGTTCACTGTTCCTACTCACAGATTCTTGGCACATTATGCTCAACACACTCTACCCCTCATTCATGCATCTTAGAGGTCATTGCGCATAGTTATACAGGATATAAGTGATCGAGATTCACCTTTTTCTTTAATTTTTCTCTTTTTGAGCTGTTGCAAAATGAGGCCACAAAAGATTATGGCCATTATAGGAGGTTCCTTTTTGGTCTCAGTTCTTAATATTTCAAGTCTTGATACCACTTTATATAAGATGCCTCGCCTCTCAGGGCATATATGAAGGACAATATAGTTTCAGAAAAGACAGAGACAGGAAGGTAGAAAGAGATTAAAACATTGCGGCAGCTGTCATATCCTTTTACAGTAAATGACAGCGTGCCTGTCTTACTGAGCACACCCGAGAGGCATGACGCATACTTAAGATAACAAATACAATATGACTGTGTGCATATGTATGTGTACTTATGCCTCTTCTTTTTCTGACTACATCAATATGGACTCCTAAAAGGTTTAGAGAGTAAGAGCAGAAAATTAAAGCACACCTGCAATCCTTTACATGTTAAATAGAGTAGGTAAAAAATATCAGTCATTACATTATTTGCAGTTCTTAGGTGAGATTGTGTATGATTATGCATATAGCAATTTTCAATGCAAACTGCAATTAGGATATTTGAAATACCTTGCTACAGAACAGGGTCCCACCATAACCTGAAGGTAGATAGGTATTGGATCTTAAATAATGTACCAAAAGAAGACCCTCTAATTAAGAAGACGATATTGAGAAGACTGGTATGAGGATATGATACTAGACCTGTCATAACATGGGAAGTACTACAAAATAGCCTACATAATCAATAGTTCTGAAAACTTAATAAAATTGTGAATTATGATGGGATGTAGAAATTTGAAATTGATCTTAACTGTGGGTTCTAGATCTATAAGTGGTCCCTGGTGCAGTCTGAAATGAGTCATTAACACTGTGCTTATATTTCACCTTTAAGGATGTGTCCCCGATGTCTCTAAATATACGTGCATATATAGTTGTGCACGCGTGTTTGTGTGTGTGTGCGTGTGTGGATACACGTGTGTTGGTCTGCTGAGGTGTGAAAATGTCAGCCTGTCAGAGCAGACGCATCAGTGAGAGCAGGTGTGTTGTGACAGACAGGTGTGACATTTAACTTTAGTTTTTATACCAGAAACTCCATCCATCTCTGTCTCGCACTCATACACACACACACACACACACAAATAAACCCAGAGACATTTACCCATGTACGCACACACGCACACACACACACAAAAACCTTGCAAATTGTCTTTTAATCCTGAAAAGCTAGCATTAACCCTGCATTATACATTTATTTTTCATATTTACGGTATATATTTGTGATGCCATTTAACAGAACACAACCTTTCATTTATTAAATTCTGAATTGTATTATCACACACATATTATAAGATATCCATTTAGTGTTGAGCACATTTTTTTCCACTGCTGATACCCTGTGTATATACTGTGATGTTGTTAGCAGTATTAATGGGTTAGAACTTTACTTTGAGGTCACTAGAGGTGTGTAATAAAAAGATTAATCAAAGGCCAATCACCCTCACATCTCCTCACTCTTAAGAAGTCAGCTGATAAGGAATAGTAACAGTACAGCACTCAGACTGTTTAAACCTGGACATATGGTCTCTGTGATGTCACCCATAAGTTTCTGTAGAGCTGAGGCCAAAGAGGTGGAGTGTGAAGCACATACCTAGCAGATAATCACCTGTAAATGCACAAACCCGTCACTCAAAGCGGTCACATCCTTAAACATGTATAACTTAAAGCCCACAATAATTAAACAGTTATATAAAAAAATGGTCTAAACATGTTTATTTATGCTGTGAAGTTGGGAATTTTAATAGGGGGGTCTATGGGGATCGACTTGTTTTTGAAGCCATCCTGTAGTGGCAGTTCCAGGAACTGCAGTTTTTGTTACTTCAGCATCTGGCTTCATTTTTCAGCCCCTAAGGCTGCCACTTGATTCCACACAGCTAACCTTTTTTAGTTCCCCACTTCTTTTCACCAGCATCAATGCAGACCCAGAGGAAGACCGCATTTCTAAACAGGTCAGCTAGAGTTATATGCCAGTACTCCAAGACCACCCAGCACTGCCCTCTGGAGTGTATGGGCCAAAGGATAAGATAAGTTACTGACAGCAGCCTTGCCTTCCTCTGCACTGAGGGTACCAAGGTTCATACAGAAACTGGTATAAAGTGCAGAACATCTGTCTTTCACCCCACACATGTTGCCACACACACACATGTTAGTGAGACCAAGATAAATAATGACGCCTCAGCAGAAAACAGGTGAGGAAACAGTATTTTTAGGTATCCCAACAGCAAAGCTTGATCTTCCCCCTCTGAGTGTGTGAACTGCAGCAGCAGCAGATCTTGGACGGCAGCAGAGAGCTGGGCCTGAGAACCCTGTTGGCACACAATACAACACATTGGTATCACACACGTTTTTTTTTTTGTTGTTGTTGTTGTTGTTGAACCGATGAGCGCTGCAGAGAACCAACAGCCTCAGCACATGGGGTGCACGCTCCACATACAAAGCTGCAAGGGCAGCCCCACAAGAGTTCTGTCTTAGGGTGACCCTGGAAGGAGTTGTTTTGTGTGTTTCCACCTCGCTGAGGGCAAAGCCTTTCTATCTTTTCAACATGACTAATAATCAATCCTAATCATATCATGTTGTGCATCAAGGTTTAAAAAAAAGCAGAGCCGGTGAGAGTAAGTGCCTGCCATACAAAGGCAGGAAGGAGCAGTAACTCAGAGGGCAAAGTCAAAAAAAGTAATCCTTGAAAATGTTGACAAAACAATCTGCCCACAAGGTTCACCTGGTAGCTCCTCTGGAGCTTTTGATAATATCACATAAGTAGATGGCTTTTCCCAGTCATCTAGGAAAAGTTCAAATTTGGAGTCTTGACAAACAAGAACTGGAATTGCAGTGATGTGAGCCACATTCCTGGTCTTGGTGAGGACTCTGACTCTGACTCTGACAGCAGCGTTCTGAATCAGCTGTAGCTATCTGATCAACTTTTATCTATTTGGTGAGCTGAAGACAATTTTCTACCCTGCAGGTTAATTAGCTCTATGATAATCTATTCTATTCCTTTCTGAAGCTGATTTAAAGGTTTAGTATGCAGGATTTACAGGAATCTGTTGGCAGAATATGACAGAAATTGAATATAATTTTCATAAGTATATTTCCTTTAGTGCATTATTATCTGAAAATAAGAATCATTGTGGGTTTTTTTTAACCTTAAAATGAATCATTTATGTCTACTGAGGTTACAGGAGGCCACCATGTTGCGCCGCTATGTTTCTGTAGTAGCCCATATTAGACAAACCAAACACTGGCCTTTTGTGTTTTTTACCTAATGCAGGTTCTCCAACATGCTTGGATGGGGAGGGTGAGGAGAGCTGTTTGCAATCTGCTGGCTCACTGCTGGATGCCACTAAATCCAACACATTGGTCCCTTAATTGTACTTTGGTTCCAAAAGCAATTATTTCAGTTTTATCTTGTCGTCATATAAATCTGTGTGTCATCTGCATAAAAATGGAAAGACATTTTGAGTTTTTTTCACAATCAGGGTAGGAGGTAGGAGCTAGCAGTAGATGTTGAATAGAAGAGGTTTGAAAATGGAGCCTTGGGGAACTGCAAATGTCATTTTGGATGCTCAGATGTGTAATTACAGATCAATACAAATTAATCCCTCATCTTCAGATAGGATTTAAACCAGTTTAGCACTATGCCAGAAAGTCCCTCAAAGTTTTCCTTTCTGTCAGCTGCATAAAATGCAGCACTGAGATCCAATAACACCAGGGGAAATTCAAAGAATAAATGTCTTCCATGTTAATTGATCATATGTCAATGTATTTCCAACCAAACTTCTTCAGTTACTGTAGCCGACAGGCTGGCGTTGGACTGAGGATGGTACTACCAGCGGTGTACAAGCCAAAGTCTCACTTTGGAACAGGACTACCCTGGGAGAGGAACAGTAAATCTGGTTTGGAAGGCTGCCGCTAAGACAGCTAAGCCACTCAGATGCTTCAGCACCAAACCTGACACCACCATAATGGGAATTATAGAGGGATACCACACAAATCTGGGCTGTAGGGAGGAGGAAGGGGGCTAAGAAGGATAGAGGGTGTAACATGTCTGTATTTGTGTGTAGGCTAAACAGAATGTATGTCCGCGGATGAAATAAATTTTATGTTAAAATGGGAATACAGTATGTTCCTCTAATGCCATTGATGGATGATATATCATATTTCTTCCATAGATACTTTCATATTCAAACAATCTTTGTCTTGTTATCCCAGGACTCTCGCATGCAGAGCGTCAAGCCTCCTGAGCAAATTTACTGTTTTGTATTTGTGTGTGGAGCAGTGCATTTGAAGACACAGTGTGTGTATGCGTTTATGTGTGCTTCAGTTTAGATTGTGTTGTAAACAGAAAGGACACAAGTACATCAAAAAGTATTTTGTTACAAATTACAAATACTTGCCAAACAAATGGATCAAAAATAAAATACAAAATACTAGCATGGAAAATTATTAAAACACAAGTAATATATGCTCTAATTCCATGAAAATTTAACTGAACACAGTTAATAGTTCTGAAGTTGTGTCCAAGACATGTATGTATTGTTTTTCAGCGATATCTATCAGAGTTCCCTAAAAGTGACCCAAAGCATCTGAGATATTTTGGCTTTAGTTTTGTACTGCAGGAGGATGTAGAGAAGCCTCGTTTATCTTTTATTTTAATCAAGGGTCCTGTCTTGTAATACCACTTCGTACCCCAAAAGGCGACAGTGAGTCACTCTAGCTTCCAGTTGGTCCTCAGTCCAACAACAGTTCTTATTGTCCCAGTACTTATTGGCTATTTGTTGTACATTTAAACCTGGGGATAAAAATGTTTCTTATTTGAGAATGAAATGATATATTTATTCATAAGTGTTTTAAATACACAACTACAAGGTCTAAAAGTATTTTGTTAAAATTATCTCTTATATTTCTCACTCCAGTAAAATACAAATGACAAAATACTGAAAAGAAATTAAATACATATTTTGCAAACATTTAGTTGAAATATTGTCCATCTGTTGGTGTAGAGACAGCGTCCTCTGTCTTTAAGGGCATTACAACCTTGATATTTATCAGTATGTTTAGTCTCACAAGTCACAGGTGCTAAAGGGCTGAAAAGGTGGTTTTAAAAAGTAATGCGCTTTACTTGTAATTGTAAAAAATAAAAAAATCATTACGTAAATCTGCACACAGAGAGCCCTGCACTTACTGGACACTATCAAAGAACTAAATGCTGCACTTCAAACAAGAAGACTGAGTTATAGTGAACACACCACTCAAAATGTGTTTTTGAAGAAGGAAACATAGCAGGGTCACATTTTGGAAGAAATATCCTTCCAAGTGTGAACATTTTTCTAGTTTCCAGTGCACTGAGTCGTGACATCGTGGCACACTTTCAGCCCCTCAGGATTTTTGTAGAATTATTTCATTGTCACAATAAATCTGAAGCTGGTGCTGACTGGTTACCTTGCTGCCCACACTCAGCTTTGTTTAATATTTCCAGGAGGACAATAAGTCATGACATGAAGCGCAAATAATTTCAAGATGTTGCCAGGAGCATGACTGTATCTCTAGCTTTTTTGTTTGCTGCTTTTTTTTTCCGATGGCCTATGCTGTCTTCACATCTCAAGCCAACAGAGTGTGTTTGGGATGAAGTAAAACAAGATGTACAAGATGGTACAGGATGTAGGGGGTATGAGGATAGACATATCTGTCATGTAACGAAAGCTCAGCGTGTTGCTGAAGCAGTTAGCCAAATTTCACATCTGTCTGAATAGGAACTGTCAAGGAAAGATAAATGATATATCAGCATGCTGCTGTAGGAGGTACAGGTGTATATATCATGGCTTAATCATTTTAATTGGCCTTAACTGTAAAGGTCAGTGATATTAAATTCCTGGTTGATTAATTAACGGAAACTCTTTGAAAAGGAGACATTTGAGAATATTGTTTTTTTTTTTACCTGCAGATGCCTGACCTCTAATGCTCCAACAAAATGTCTTATTATGAGGAAAATTATGCATTTTTAACATGTAATTGTACAAGGATTGTTGCTGTAGTATTGTATTCTAAGCTGTGAAAGGTGCCTGCTGAAAATGTGCATGATGACGTCCTGTAGTAGAACAAACCACATATCCAAATCTCTGAAAGTGTGCTGTTGTCAGATCTAATTCCAGTCATTTCCAGTTGAACACAGTTTACGTATGCATGCACATCATTTATTGAACTTCTCCCCACAGGGAAAGGAAGGAGACATAACACTTAACCCGGGGTATGTCTCACACCAGGAGAGAAGTCTTTCTAAATCACAATCAAGCATTTCCACTTGAGACGAAGTCAGCAGCTTCATGAAACTGATGCGCGCCTCCAGTGAGTAATTTTGACACACATTATTTTGTGCTGCAAACTGACTGAATACTTACACAATGATCACTGCAAATAACTGCAGGTGGCTGCTGTGGAATAAAACTTAATGGATGCTTTCATAGAATATGGAAAGAAAGGCAGATTCGTGAGACCAAGACACACTTTTCCTTTGCTGGTAGAGTTTTAACTTGCATTTGAAGATGCAGCAACAAGCTGTGTATATTGACAACGGTTTCAAATCAAGTACTGCCTGAGGGGTCAAAGGTTACAAGCATCTGCTGTTGGTTTTCTGCTTTGGCCCCGATTAGCAGAGATTTCTCTGGATTATTTGAACCTGTTACTGATCTGGACTGTAGATGGTGAAGTCTCTAAATTCCTTGCAATTTTGTGTTGAGAAATGTGCTTAAACTACTGGACTATTTTCCCACACAGTTTTTCATGCGAACCTCATCCCATTCATGCTTGTGAATGACAGAGCCTTGAGGATTTCCCTTCATGATACTATCACCTGTTATCAGTGAACCTGTTTACCTGTTCACTGTTCCAAACTTTGGTTGCCCCTGTTCCAACTTTTTGGAAACATGTTGCAGATATCAGATTCAGAATGAGTGAATATGTACAAAAAAGCCTATCAATTTGAACATTGAATATCTTGTCTTTAAACTGTATTCAATGTGCCAACTTTTTTGGACTGGTTGTATCTTATATACGGTTGCAAATTAGAAAGATCAGGCTCATTATTTTGGGGGGCTTTGCAATGTATAGGTGTTATTTGATAATTTACCTTACTTTTGCATGATTAATGAATGCTGAGGGGAAGATAGGGGATGATAAAAATTGCTTTCAGTAACTGCTATCCTAATTTGTGGAGTAAATAATAACAAGATTCCATTTTCATTATATTCTGCCTTCCATCTTTCAATTTCTTGCACAAGCTCCATCTGGCCATGTTGAAAATCAAGCATGACAGATAACAAATGTGTCTCTGCATATTGTAATAATGAAGGAATCTCTCTCCTACTGGTCCTTATCCTTTTAAGTGGTGAATAAATTGTTTACAAGACTTTTTAAATGTTTTTATAATACAACTCCCTGGAAATTAAAGAAATAAATGTGACAAACATTTCTATTGCTAAAAGAGCCTCCACTCTATTATAGTAATCATCCTAATTTCTCTTAGCACAGTATTATTCCATCCCTTAATATCACTCTCTAAGAAAGCCCCATCTGTCTGGAAGAGGTTTTCTTTTGTTTTTGTCTTTTTGGATAGCTTGACTTGGGTTAAGAATCAGTGACTCAATGGGCCCAGAAAGCCCATTGAAAACAAGATGCTGTAGAAACTGAAAAAAAGAAAAGAGAATAATACTGGAAGTACAATAGGAGGTACACTTACTGTTGCATTTTATTGGACGACAGGGTTAAATACATTAACTGCATGTGATGACTCCAGGTTTAAGCCCTTTCGCTCTCGACAGAAGGAAGCAACTCAATCTGCTGTACAAAGCTGAGCAAAGTCACTTCAGCTACTTAAATTATGTTTAAAGAAGGAGTGAGACTAATCACTTACTTGTGTCATCATCTCAAAGCATTTCAATGGCTGTGCACTCAAAGTTTTGCCATTTGTCCCCTCTTAATCGTAACTGAATGAAACCCGGTGTGCATAAGAAGATAGCACAGAACGTCTCCAGTGAGTTTAATCAGCGAAGCTCAAAGGCATCTTGAGATATAAGAAAATATGTGACCATGCTCACTTGCACCAGTCAGAATCACACTTCAGATTCTGGTTAATTCTTGTCTCCAGAGCATGCGCACCTAAATTGGTTGAATTCCATCCTTTGAGGTACATGTTTTTGGTATTTGTGCCACCCCAGGCTCAAAATATTTCAGTAGGCCTATTCCCTGAACACGTCCTGAAGATATCTACTGCATTTATGATGACTGGACAAATGACTAATGAGTTGAGTACAGTTTACTGGTAAATGCCCCTTCGTTTGTTGCTCAGTATACTGTACTGAAAACTAAATAAGATATCAAAAATCCTCCTTTGTCCAGTAATGATCCACAGTCAAATTGGTGCAACTGGACTTATGGTTTATGAAGAAAATCCAACATGGAAGACTTTTATGGTGATGGTAGATGTTGCACCTGATAGCTCCGTCAAATTTCACTACTTTTTTCTGTTAATCTGTTTATTGTTTTGACGGCATTGTTGAAACACATACTATATGACAGAAATGCACAGTGGGGTTTGGATGATTAAAGCATTTTAATTACATACAACAAAGGACAAAGGACAGGTATTCCATGTCTGTTTTGAAGTACACTATTTAAAGCACACATAGATTAAGCAAAAAAGTACAGATATACTTGTAATTGCTTTTGTGGTTTTCAATTATGTTTATAATTCACTAAAATACTCTTTTTTTAACCTGGGAATATCATATATTTTTATATAATTACTATATACATTTGGGAGACTGTGTTGCTGTATATAAAGTGTTATCAGTCCAGTGGATTGTGGTGAAACACTGAAAACAAGACACTTTATCTAGTTAGAGATGTAGTTCACATTCTGCTGGGGAAGAAACGTTGATTGTGTTTGTCAGGTTGCACCTCATCACTATTGTAATATTGTACACATATTTGTGTTTCTTGTTGCTGCCTACCAACAATAACAAGATGAAATAACCACAAAAACAATCTGTCTTCTTTGCTGTAGTTTGAACTTCGGGGTTTCAGCTTTAACAAACCCAGCTACTTTGAACTCGTGTCTTTAATTAGAGGGTCGCCTTTGTTCGCATTGGAGGACACTTCATGTCTTATATTTCAGAGGCTTTGGTCAGTGTTTGTGGAACTACTGCTGTTGACAATCAAATTGTTTTTTTGACCAATTAGTCTTGAAACTCCGTCAGTCACAAAGCTTTTAGGGTACAATAAACTGACAAATTAGGCCTCTCCTTGCCAAACCTTGTTATGAGGAAGATCTAGGTTGCACGACTAACTGAAGTTCACATAGAGGCATAAACTTTTTAATACCATCCAAAAGTATGTGTTGTGTTGTGTCTTGGAAATAAGAGTAGTTATATAATCTTGTACTATCATATTTTTCAGACTGAGTAAATCACTGGAATAATAGTCTTGTTTATCCAAATAACGGTCTGTTATTTTATCTAGACAGTCTGCGTCTGACTGCATTTGATTTAGAATTAATACATAACGACAAATCACGCATGACGACTGAGTTGTCAGGCTTTTTAATAACCCGATAATTGGAAGTGCACACACATAGCACCAAGCACACAATTAAAAGTTTGAGATTGAGACATGGCCTTATTCAAAGGATCTGTTAAGACGTAATGCATGTATCAGTCAGTGCTGTATACATGTGTGAATGCAGCTGGCAAACTTGAGGTATCTGCCTGCACAAGCACACGAGCTGAATCCACCGGGAATATAAACATGGAGGTGAACGAATCAATCGAAGACAGAGCAACACTGATTCACATGCCACACTACTCTGTGTGTTGAAAATGGTACAGTGAGTCTTGACCTTGTTAGGGTGGGCAGAAGACCTGGTTAATGCTGGTCTATTATTATTATTATTTGTCTGTTGCATCAGCTCACATTTCCGTGAGCTGGCATGAGCCAGAAACATGAAACTTGGCCCAATAGCTACTGTAGAAATGATGTCCAAGTGCATCTGAAGAACATGCGCCCAATCGGCCAGATGGTGGCAATTAAGGCCCAAAACTACAGTTGTGGAAAGGCCGTGACCCTCACGCAGTAAGTCTGATTGACTTAAAAATGGACACACGAGTCCAGCTCAATGTGGTCTACAAAAAGCTTCTCAGGCCATAAAATCAAGGTATGAAGGTCATTTATTATTATTACAAAACACAGGACTGTACAACAAAATATGAGCTGTAGTTCCTTCATGCCACATGCACATACTACATACATAAAGATAATCAATTAAATTCTGAGTGCAACAAGATGGTGATGACAGTCTTCGCATAAAAAGTTTGGCATCTGGGAAACACTGTCCATCAAGTGTCCTCAGTATCATCCTGCCAGAGTCGTGCATGTTGTGTCCTGTTAGCTTGCAGTATGATCCCCATCAGGTGCAACAGATGATCCATGAGCGGTGGATCAGGTCTCTATATATAGGCACAATAGTCCTATTTCATCCATTTCATTTTCTTGTTATCCAGGAGCAGGCTCAAGTCCAAGCTGGGTTAGCAGACATATACTTTGACTGTACTGCTGTTCCACTTCAGCACATAAAAGTACACTTAATACACTTAAAATGTGCTTTTATACAATTTCATTCCAAGTAAAGCATACTAAGTACAAAATAAGTTGTTTCAAAATAGCAAATTTCAAGTTTACTAATCATTAAGTGTAGTTGGACTCAAGATCTCAAGATCCCAAGATCTTCTGGCCAAACTGCCATGAAACTTTCTGCAAATATTCATTGTCCCTAGAGGAAGAATACTATTTTTGTAGGCTGCATGACCTTTCCTATAAATTCTGTGAAGAGACAAAAGATTTTACTTGTAGACTGAAATTAAATGAACACATGGATACTTCCCAGAGGTGAAACCTTTTCAGTGGAGACACTTCAGGGTATTACCATACTGGCATTAAATATCAGTACCTGGTTACTTTGAATGGAATAGACAAAGAAAATGACATACTTTCATTTTTCTAAACCAAGCCTGTGGTTCCCAACGTCAATGCATCCCCTCAAAAATGCCACTGTAGCACATTGGACAAATGGTGCTGATGCTGACATTCATACATGAAATGGAAGTGAAAAATAGAAGTAGATGTGAGCAGGGAAAGAGAGAGTGATGAAAAGAGGAAAAAAAGAGCGAGAGCGTAAGTATTAGAGAGACAGGGAGAGAGAAGGTGGGGGTGACCAGTGAATTCTCATTGGATTTCTATAATTACTTCATGCCATTAGACCTGCAGTCTATAATTAACTACCTATTTGGATTAGCATGTGCAAAGTCACTAGGAGAGGAAGGAGATAGAGAGACATAAAAAAAAGAGTACGAGCAAAAAAGAAGGAGAGAGAGCACAGAGAAAAAGAGGAGAGAGTGGTGAAATGTAGGAGTGACAGAAGAAGCCCAGTAGAAGCAGATGAATAAATAAAAGAGAGACTGAACGCTAGTTTTTGTATTTACTGTGTGCAGAGATTGGAGCACTAACTAGTCAGCAAATCAACTATATTTACGCTCACACTGTCTGTGCTCTTGTCTGTGTATAGACGAGAGACTGAGAAGGCAATAAAGATTTATTACTTATTTGTTTATTTGCTGTATTATAATTTGGCACTGGCTCTGATATTTGAGTAATGCTATTAGTGAGTTGATGGAGGTGAGACGTTAGACAATGGAGGAGTGACGCAGGAACACTGAAGCATAAAAAACTGCATATTTTATAAAATATTATAAAAATAACAAAAGGGTGCAGCTTTATACATTTTATTGTCTGTGCAGTGATTTACAGTGAAATTTTTACATATAAGTATCTTTCATTCACCAGATCAATGTATAACCAAGATTTCTGAGTTGTTTTCCTAATTTTGTAATTGTGGAACGTTGGATAGAAAAATGGAAAACTGAAAAATAGGTTTTCTTTTTCTTTTGGCGTGACTGCAGGTTTAATGACATGAAGCAGAGAAAATATTTAAAATATAGCGCACACTTAAAGAGATTTTTTTAAGTGGCTAAAATGGCTATTAGGTGGCTATTTTGTGGTTGACCCTGTCCACAGAAGTACATTGCTCAGCTCCCGGTACTCCTGCTGCTTCTTTATACCGGGGGTGTGCCGGCAGCCATCTACTGTAGGTAATACATTGACTATGGACAAGTACTTCATACAGCCCCAGTGGAAAACATCTGAACTGACCCTTTAAGATGTTTTTTATGAAATGGGGCTTCGGTCTGCAACTACACTCCCAGGTACTACCCTGGCAGTGACACTCACAGACAAAAGTGAGAATATCAGTCATACACATTTGTGTGAACCTAATGTGATTACTTCTAATTTAACTCATTACAATATGGACTAAAATTGATCTGGGCTCAGAAAAGGCATCATTCCCTTTGTTTTGTTTTGTTTTTAACTGGGCAAAAACCTGTACAAAATGAAATGCTTTATCTGTCTGTCATTTCACTTGAGAAAATTTTGGCAAATTGCAACTGAGGGGTCTTACCCACAATTTTCACCAGGCACGGCTGCATTGCATTACGGCAATGCTTGTGATTCCACCAGAAGTACAGTAATTGTTTGATTAAAGAAGCATTAAGGACAAATGCTGGGTCACCTTTGCAGCTATGTGCAACTACAAGAGAGTAATACAAATTTGTAGTAACGTGTCTTTATATAAAGACAGTTGTGAATACAGAGTGTTTGTTGCAGACAAGTGCTGAAGGAATGTCCCGAGTAGATGTAAGAGGATCTGTAGGCCGGGTGCAGCTGCACAGCCAGGGAGAAGGGTGACCACAGCAGCATCACTACAGGACACGTGAGAGAAAAGAGGAATTTTAATTCAACAGCTCATATCATAGATCACTAAGATGCTGAACATTGTCATGGAAACATTTAGACATGATGGAGTCTTACCTGGGCTGGGATGGGGACCGCTCAGCTAATCAACTTTATACAAATGGACTTTGTTTTTTAATTCAGTCTGTGCAGTGGCTGCATTCCCACTTGTTTTAGAAAGTAGAAGGACACACTTCATAACAGAGCTAACGTTAGCTACACAGGATAGCGTATTTTGCCTTTTTGGCTTGGGGAATATGTGAATCTTACTATAAAGCACACTTTACAGCTTTATGCTGTATGTTTACATAAACATCATCTTCCTTGTGCGTTGGTTCCTCTGCCAAAAGTGCATTTAGAAGGAAAAACCAACAAGACTCACTACAATAGCAGGATCTGTGTTTGGTCATGGCCGGTGTTCTCTTGATTTATGCTGCCTTATGAAAAAATGCTACTTTACCACAAATCAATAGCAGAATAACCCTGACCCACAGGCAAGCAGCACATCTCAGTAGGTAATGTCAAAACACCAAATGTAATCCTTGAATGCAGCAGTAACAGCTTCTGCCAGCCAATCAGATGTAAGTTGAATCAGGCACTTAGAGCCAGACCCCCTCAGGCAGCAGGAGACATTAAAATTAAAAAAAAAAAAAAAAACCCTCTCCAATTTTCTATTTTTCAATTTTCCCTTTTTCGATCCAACAGTCTACAAATGGGGAATGAGGAAAAATGACTTAATTAAACATTAATCTGGCGAACAAAAAATACAATTTTAGGAAATTCAGTTAAATTTTCAAATGTTCTATTTTTCATTTTTTTATGTGAAAAATTTAACAGAGAAGCATTACATGGAGCCTTTATGTCAGGACTGATGATTTGGATGTGGCCTTTAGAAAACAGAGAGAGTTGACATGGGTTAACTAAAGGGAGAAAATGAAAAAAGACAATGTTGAGGAGTAACATGATGAACCATAGAGAAGTGCCTAATGTTGATAGAAAATAATCAGGTGTGCTTTCAATTATGGCTGAATGGGTATGAGGGAAAACACATTTGAGTCATGCATTGCTCAAGGCCTCGACTGAAAGAGATAGAATGGGTTAATTGAATATTAAGTACTGTATGAGTGGTTACATAAATCCAATACTTTCAGTTTCCATCTCATTTAACTAATACTAAATGCTGGCGTTGCATTACTTATGCTTGGTAAACAAACTTTATCAGTTTTGAAAGTGTGAGAGGCTTCATGGTTTAATGCCAGTGTGTGTGTGTGTGTGTGTGTGTGTGTGTGTGTGTGTGTGTGTGTGTGTGTGTGGGTGGGTGGGTGGGTGGGTGTGTGGGTGTGGGGAGAGAGAGAGAGAGAGAGAGAGAGAGAGAGAGAGAGAGAGAGAGAGAGAGATAGATGGTCCAACAAGCAGACATAAGAAGACAGACAGGGAGCGAGGGGCAGAGAAAGAGACAGAAGGAATTAGTGTGTGTGTTGAGGTGTGACTGCCCTGCTCTACTTGACTAATGAGCTGGTGTTAACTCAGAGGAAGTCAGAGCTCATTCTGGCTACGCTTGACCCCGGTGCTAACACTAACGCTGTGTGACAGCTACATATACACTGACTGCCACCATCAACCCCAACTCTATTCATTAACTCTCCGGCCCTGAGTGTGGGTATGAGTTAGTGTGCGGGTGCGTGTGTGTGTGCACCTTGCGAAAAAGTCTAGCTTACCGAGTTATGTAAATTTGTCATTTCATCATGAGTCTTAAAACTGTGTTGTCAAGACAAGTCAAAGTGACACTTCTCACTCATCCCTGCATTCACCATTGAAACAGAGGGTATGCGCTGATTTAACTTTCTCACTGGGACACGCCCCCTCAGTTGGACTGAGTAGCAAAACATCCTGACTGTAGGGGAAACTGCAAAACCAGGAGCAAAACAATTGATTATCTGTATAAAAGAAAAGGAACTTGACTTGACAGTGATCCCTGCAATTTACCAAAGACGCAGTGGTTCCTGGACATTGACATTTGGCCTGGTTTCCTGACATTTATATGTATTTCATTTTAATGCTGGGGAAATAACAACACAAAGAAGGCATTCAAAAATGGACACTGTAACATTATTTGTTTAACATTACTTCCAGGCTGGATTTGTTAGCAAAATTAAAAGTGACAAGGACACCAAAGAATACTTTGGTTGTAAGTGCACAGGTCTATACAAATATATTTTTTAATTATATTCCGTTATTGGAGAGGCATGTTTGCATGCGGTAACACTGAGGATGGGCGATTGTTATAAACCTGCCTCCAGGCGGGTTGCAGTGACATCTTGTTCACCACCCCTTTCCACCCCTGAAAAAAGCATGTGTTTCAGGATTCAACTCGTGTCTGTTTTAAAAGTTTGTGTTTTCAACTCTCAGTCCTTCGTAGCTGCTAACTGAATCTCTGTGGTTTGAAGTTTAGTTTCTGTCCTGTGTTGCTGTTTGTACCTTCAGATATTTGCTCTATTTTACTTTTATAGGTTTGCTTTCAGTTGAATAGGAGTTGTGTTAAGTTAATGCTGATGAAAACATTTCCTGATTTTGCTACTTCAGAATAAAAGCTTTTAAACAACAAAATAACGGGAGACTTTTACTGTGAAGAATTACAGGAAATGAATTGTTTGTTCATTGTTTTAGAGCTGCTTGACTCAAGACGAGCGCAACATCAGTTAAAGATGCAAATCCTTGCTGTAAGTGTATAGAAAAAGGGGCAGAGGAGTCCTGAGTACTCATGTAATAATGTTAAAATGACTACTGAGTGCTCATAGATCATAATGTCAGCATGACAATGTGTGTCATGACTGGTTTAATCCCATTACCAGATAGTCTCTTTGTAATTTCTCACTACACATTTACCTGTTCTGTTAGTTGTTGTTTTTTTTGCCATTACTAGCAAAAAGCTGATAAAGCTATGGTAGACTAACTGAACTTCAACAAAAGTTTGAAGAAGCAGGCAAACTTCATGATGCACAAAAAAGCTAAGGGAGGAGAAGCAAAAAGAGAGTACTGGACTTTCATCAGGTGGAAAGAAACACAACTCCAGAGGAATGCTAATGCTGCTCTGTTTCTGCTAGACATGTAAATATGCAGTTGCTAACTTTTTAGCTTAGTTTTGAAGATTTTTTTTTCTCTACTACTGAAAAATGACTAATCTAGCTTTTAGTCCTCTCACCAGGGCAAATTTAAAGGTCTGAGATTATTATATCATGCAAAAATATGTACAGTGTTTTTTTATTTTTCATTTTGTAGCACACTTTTGAGGCATTCACAGACAGTCTCACTTTTAAAATGGATTTGAAATTGTGTGTGAGAAACAGTGAGATCAATGTCACAAAGTAAGGGACCAAACAGCAGTTTCCCTCTGGTCACCAAAGAGTGACTTAATTTCTACCACACGAAGGTTGTGAACTTTCTGTTAGCTGGCAGCAAAGCCTGAGGCAAGAGGCAACCTGCCATTTGCTGTGTGTTCACGACACCCCCCATTGAAAAAACTGCAGGCTGGAGCAAGCCCCCAAAACTGAACTCCTGGAAAAGAAAACTGAACTATATGGGCTTATTTTGGTGTTTACTGCTTTAGATTGATAGGAATTTCAAATGTTTTTTATTCCCATTGACATAAATGTTGGCAGACAAAATATTCTAAATACCTTTCAATAAATCTAAACAGCCTCTAGTTGAATACGCATCGTCCTGAGACAATCTCAACAAAAACAAAATGTATTAAAGTTAACATGGATTGCAAGGCCGTTACATCAGGAAGCATATGAATTTAGTTTAGTTTAGCTAGGTTAGGTAGGTGTACCTAAGTGTATACACTGAAGAAAAATTCTGTAATATTCTGTAATACTATAATAAATCATAAACTTACCATGATGTCATGTCATTAGAGATTAAAACAAACACGCTAAGTAAATACTGGCATCTCTGACAACAACATTACAGCCTATTCCAGCCCATAGCTTGTTATTGTTTGCCTGTTTCACCTGAATTAATTTTCAAATAATTGCAATATCTTTGCCGAATGAGTAAGTGTCTGTTTATGAGTTGTAAAATAATAATATAAAATAATAATAATGATCTTTTAGAAGGAGGAGACATTAATAACGGTTAAATTGAGCAATATGCTCATGGAGTCTGGTACGCAGAAGGCGGGCAGTCACTGAATTTAGACTCCACAGTGTGTATTTTCGGGGCAGTGGGCTTTTGTATTCAGGATAATGAGCTTAGCTTTACATTGACTGGCAACTGACAATCAGAAACAGCTGATCAACTTACAGTGTGGATTTATCGTCCTCACTTGTTATTGTCAGATACAATGCTGTGCTCCTCTTGAGCTCCTGCAGTGTTCCTGCAGCCTGCCTGATCTTCCTTGAGTCTGGGGAGGAGGGGACGGGGGAAAAAACTCACTTAAAACTATAGATGGTATATCAAATAAGATTTCAATATGCTGTTTAATATACAGTCTATGGCTCAACCTCAGTATTTGGACTGCAACACTAATTTTTGGACCTGAAATTGTTACGCATTGCTTCTTTAATACATACATCCTGTAGAAATATAAAGGTCAGATGAGCAAACAGCTGAGAGGAATTTCCATCAGAAAACTTTATAATTTACTATGATTATAAATCAACAGAAAAACAGTTGGCAAACTGATTGGAGGTCGGTGAGGTTGTAAAATGATAGCAATCCAAGGCCTTTTTTACTCATTTATTTACAGACTAGCCCAGAGGTAAGAGTAGTTACACAGTGTGCAAGGGCAAGTGAGGTATTTTGTAGTTCATTTGTATATGACTCCCCTGGTGCTGTAGTAGGTGGTCTTCTGTAATCGCTCTGGAGAAGGATTGCTGACAGCAGTGTGACCTGATGAGCAGCTAGTTGTTGTCCGTGTGTCTGCTCCTCGTTTCCCTCGTGGTGCCACAAGCTTCGTGTTTTGACTGTGCGCTGTGCTCGGTGCTACAGTCGTAATGCAGGGATATGAATGCTGCGCTGTGGGGTGCAAGGCATCACTGTCACAACACATACTACATATTGTACATACAAACAGTCAGCTAAACTAAATGACTGAGAGCGAGGGGAAGACAAAGGAGGCTACAGAAAAACTGTGACAGATATATGGGGAGACAGTCATACAGTCAGTCAGTTGTTTGATGATGACTTGTGTCATAACTTTTCCCATATGGCTTGTCTTGTCTCTCTCATCTGTACCATGGGACAGCTGTATGGAAGCTGGGGATACATAACTATCAGGCTATACATATGGGAGCTGTCTGTTCCGGATACCCCTTGGCACATCAAAGCTACAAAATATACTGAATCATCGTTCCACTGCTGAAGCTGCAGAGAGGAGAAGTAAAGACTTGAATAAGAGTCCCCGGTGTACTGGTGGATGCAAATGTGGATGTACAGTATGGATAAAAAAAAAAGATGGTAATGAAGGTGCATATAGAGGCACATGACAAGGTTTTTTAATTGAAATGAGCACATACACATATATTTATTTAATTAAAATGTTGCATATTTGAATTCAGGTTTAGGACTTTTCACATTTCAACCTCGACTTAGAACTTGGAAGCTTGGAATGCCATGACTAATGACCCGCATAACAATGAGACACTGACCGACCTGCAACTTCTACTTTAAAATAACAAGATAATTATCCGCCCGGTTAACTTGACAAAATAACATGAACTTGTTTTCCATGCGCATGTACTGGCTTGACTAGGTTTTACTCAGCACGTCAGCCCAGCACGGCAGGGTTTTTCATTTCCATAACAACAGGACTAACCACTTGAAGGTGTGTCTTTAACCAAGTTTGTCTTCAGTCAAGCAGCTGTAAAATGGTAAATAAATAGATTTCATTTTCAAAATTGTCTACACAGTAAAAGCTTCCTATTATTTTTTTTTATTATGAAACAGCTAAATCAGGAAATGTTGACTTTTAATCAGTGGTAATTTGCTATCCTAAATGCCAGAATCCAAATAAATAAATAAATAAAATAAACTAGATAGTGCAAACAGTGACGCAGGAAAAAACGTATGAGTTGAGTCTTGCAACACATGCTCTTTTGAGGTGGAGATAAAGGGGTTATAATGGGTTGACTGAGGTGGATGAGACATCTCCTCAACCTGTTTGGGGGCAGGTTAGGAACATTTTGGCCCATGATGGTCCATATCGGGTGCGGTTCGGCACAGAGTGTAATGAAAATGCAAATCAGCATGGCACAGATTGACTCAGTGTGGCCAAAAGTGCCAGTGGAAAAGCACAATTGGTGTAACCCTATAGCAGGGGTATTCAACTAAAATTCAAAGAGGTCCAGTTAGAGAAAATTTCCTAAAGCGAAGGTCCGGAACTTGTGTTATGATTTAGAGTGATATATACTGAAGTAGTATCAAACTCATTTTGGTTCAGGGGCCACATACAGCCCAATTTGATCTCAAGACCAGTAAAATTAAAGCATAATCTATCGATTATTCTGGCGATTAATCGAGTAATCAGATAAGATGTTCTGCATTTTTTCTATTACATTACTTTTGCTTTATTTAAGAACAATGGTAATATACAAAAGAGAAGATAAGAAAGGCCTATTAAATGAACAACTATAAATTGCTAAAGTAAAAATACTCAGTAAAGTAAATTTACTTTTAATGTAGAAGATGGAAGATGGAACTAACTCTTTTATGTGAAACAGTCACCAGAATGTTTTGTTAACATGTTAAAATCACCACATTTTTCTTCTGGAGCAGGACAGACGCTCCCAGACTCCCAGGGGACAGGGGACTGGTTTACCAACATGCCACCTTTGTCTCCTCTTATGAGTTTGCAGGTCTGTATACTAAATACAGACCAATCAAAAAATAACGATAAGAATACCATTTAAGTACAACAAAAGCAATAAAAATGTTGATTTTTCAAAAAAGGAAACAATAACATGCACAATTTTGTATTAATTAATTGTAATTAAGTAAAAACACTAATACCACAATGTAAAAATACCTAAGAAAAGAATGTGAGTATTTTTTCCATCACAGCAGGTCAGTGATCAGTGTTTCAGTGAGTCTCTGTGGATCAGTGAATAGTGTTTTATTTATGGCGGCCCACCACAAAAAAAACATCGGCACCACAACATGATTTTCTGTTTTTGGAGCTGTGCACCTTTTTCCTTTATTTTTGTGTCGTTGACAGAAAGTAGTTGACAGAAATCTGGACATGACTTTAAAGGACCAACATTTATATGAAAAAATATATATTCTAAAACAAAGATGACATTTTTGCACCCATGTTATCAATGGCTATCATTAATTTAGACTCTGAAGGCTTTTAACTCATTTTTAAATTATCTGAAGTTGTGAATTGTGCTGTTTTCTGGGACAGACCGAGTTTAGAAAATACAAAAGTACATTTACATTTATTTAATATATGAACCCCAAAAGAATACATGATTTGTTCCAATTCTTAAGAATGGGTACTGTAATAATACATCACTAATTTTAATTAACCTTATAACTAAAGGAATTAGTTGAATTAGTTATTTTCAACAAAAGTTCTATGCAACAGAGAACTACAGTGATCCGTAAGGGACTGAATAATGTGCAGTCATTATTGCTAAATAAATAATATTATATTAATATTACGATGAAATAATATTTCACAATAATGACCCTCTCACTGTATATTATCCACTCATGACATCACTACTTACTTTTAAAAACATCAACAATTTTACACCAAATATCAATTAAAACGATTGTATTGAATTAAAAGTGATTTTATTGCTACCACAGAGTCCATTAAGTCAAAATTGCACATTTCATACAACAACTGTAATGTGATTCAATTATCAGAATTTCATCCGTCATTCATTGCAACACAGCTTTATTAAATACTCAATTCTGACTGGTCAATTTACAGCATTCTGTGATGTCATATTCTGTTTGTGTCAATAAAGCAATTTGAATTTGTTGCTATGGAAACGTGGAATGTCTTTGATCTTCAAGACATCAAAGGCAACAAGCTATACCCTCCTGTACACACGACAGACAGAATCACAGCCGCGTTTCACACAAGTGTCCCGTTACACCGTCGAGTCGAGTTTATTGCGTCTACAGACAAACACACAACCACAGTACAGACAACACCAGTCTATCACTGAAACCCAACAGTCTTTAAGAGACTACTCCATCTTTTACAGACACTAAAAGTCCACTACAGATACATGCCTTCAGTAAACAACAGCAGTGTATCACAGACATCTACAGTTGGAAACACACAAACACAGTATTCAAGAAACACTTCCATGGAGCCAAGAGCCCCCACACACAATCCAGGGTACAACCCTGAAAATCCTCATCAAGACCGTCCAAGAGTCTTCGTCAACTATAAACTGAAGATAAGCCAATTGGAGCAACTCTTGGAGATTAAAGCGGAAAATTACCGCGCTCAAAATCAAAAGCACCAAAGGATCATCAGATCACAGAGGGCAGAAATACGCTCTCTCCACATAGACCTTGTTTCCAAAATGGATGACTTGGATACCATCAGGTACAACAAGTATGAGGAGAAGCTCAATTTTGAAGCAACACTGAAGAAGGAGAAGCAAAAGTTCTCAGAGCTGAAAGATCAGATGCTCAAAGTCCAGGAAGAGAAGCAGAGGAGTGTTGCCCTGCAGAATGAGTTGCAGCAGAAGGTGGAGCAGCTGCAGACAGAGAATGCAAAACTGCAACTCTGTGGAAAATGTGAAAAATATGAAGAGCTAATAGACAAAGAGAAGGATGAGAAGGACCGTCTCTCTCAAGAGCTCAACAAGGCCAAAAATGAGCTGTTGAGAATCGAAGCTGACAGTCTTCGAACCTACAAATCTTGCCTTCAACAGTCCGTCGATATGCGGTATAAGTTCATGGCAGACCTTGCTGAGACAAACCTGAGCTGGAAGATGAAAGTCAACAAGCTGCGGGCAGAGAAAAAAGAACTTCAGGAGCTCTGTCTGAAACTGAACCACACAAGAAAAGGTTTCCCGTGCCACAAGACCAATGTTAAGACTAAACAGACAAAAGCAGGGAAAAAGATCCATATGAAACGTCAAAGAATTATAAAGAAAAAGAAGAATAAGAAAAACAATCTCTCTCAAGAGCTCAAAGACACCAAAAATGAGCTATCCAACACCAGAGCTGTCCAGAGCTCCGAAGACATGCTTCAGTTATACAACACTGAGCACAAGGAAATCAGAGAGGACCTGACCTGTGAGACAACAGTGGAACAGCCACCGGCAGACGAGGTAAGACTGGCCGTGGAAGGACAGAACAATGAGACGGCAGTTACCCTGCTGGAGGAAGGAAAGGAAATCAAAAACAAAACAAAAGAAGAGAAGAAACTACAAGAAGGGGAAAAGGACATTAAACAGAAAGCAAAGGAGGAGAAAGAAGAAATGAAACGTAAATCAAAGGCTGAGAAAAAACAGAAAGAAAGAGAAGAGGAGGAAAGTAAACAAAAAGCAAAGGAAGAGGAAGAAGAAATGAAACGTAAATCAAAGGAGGTGAAAAAACAGAAAGAAAGAGAAGAGAAGGAAAGGAAAGAGAAAGCAAAGCAAGAGGAAGAAGACATGAAACGTAAAGCAAAGGATGAGAAAAAACAGAAAGAAAGAGAAGAGGAGGAAAGTAAACAAAAAGCAAAGCAAGAGGAAGAAGAAATGAAACGTAAAGCAAAGGACGAGAAAAAACAGAAAGAAAGAGAAGAGGAGGAAAGGAAAGAGAAAGCAAAGCAAGAGGAAGAAGACATGAAACGTAAATCAAAGGACGAGAAAAAACAGAAAGAAAGAGAAGAGAAGGAAAGTAAACAAAAAGCAAAGCAAGAGGAAGAAGAAATGAAACGTAAAGCAAAGGACGAGAAAAAACAGAAAGAAAGAGAAGAGAAGGAAAGGAAAGAGAAAGCAAAGCAAGAGGAAGAAGAAATGAAACGTAAAGCAAAGGATGAGAAAAAGCAAAAAGAAAGAGAAGAGAAGGAAAGTAAACAAAAAGCAAAGCAAGAGGAAGAAGAAATGAAACGTAAAGCAAAGCAGGATGAAGAAGAAATGAAATGGAAAGCAAAGAAAGAAAAGAGAAGACAAAAAGAAAGGGAAGAGGAGGAAATGAAACAGAAGGCAAATGAAAAACAGTAATTTATCTAAATTACCCCCCCCCCCCCCCCCCACACACACACACAGAAACACCTCCATCTTGTTTTTGTGTGGTTGATATGTTCTCCATTTGTCTGAGTGGTTTTTCTCCCGGTGCTCAGGTTTTGTCCCACAAAAAAAAAAAAAAAAAAAAAAAAATCAATCAGTCAATTAATTAATAAGTAGGCTGCTGGTGGTGGTGGTTCTAATGCAGAGCAACACCAGCCACCCCCCCCCCCCCCCCCCCCACCCCCCAACACACACAGAAACACCTCCATATTGTTTTGGTGTGGCTGATATGTTCACCATTTGTCTGTGTGGTTTTTCTCCCGGTGCTCAGGTTTTGTCCCACAAAAAAAAAAAAAAAAAAAAAAAAATCAATCAGTCAATTAATTAATAAGTAGGCTGCTGGTGGTGGTGGTTCTAAGGCAGGGCAACACCAGCTACTTCCATCTCCACCACTTCACCTCCTCTTCCTCTACCTTCTCTCCATTCCTCCCTCCATCATTCCTCCCCCACCCCCCGATTCCTCATCCCCCAGCCCACAACTACAAAAAATTAACATTTCACATCCTACAACAACATTACAGGGCAGCACATACTGAACACTGCAGCCCCACAGAAACACCTCCATCCATCTGGTTTCTGTGTGGTTGATGTATTCTCCGTATGTCTGCGTGGGTTTTCTCCTGGTGCTCAGGTTTCCTCCCACAAAAAAAAAAAAAAAAAAAAAAAAAAAAAAAAATCAATCAATTAATTAATTCAATAAAAATTCAATAAAAATTCAACCATATTTCTGCATATGTCTGCCTCTTTGAATCAACATACACGGTATAAATACAACTGTGCTGGTATCAAACACTGATTTTTTTTTAATCATTGATGGTTTAAACAACACTTAAGTCCTATAATGGACAGAATCAATAGATAATTCCAAATGGTAAATGACAGAAGCTGGTTCTGTAATAGTTACAGGCGAAATTTAACTAAATAAATTCACCTAACTGTAATTAAGTACAAGTTTGAGGTATTTGTACATTACTTTGCCCGTCAGTCACTTTTGAATTCTTTCTATATTTCTAGGTATATTGTGCTTGTAGTATATTTATTTATCTGTCAGCTACAGCTACAAATTTAGATTTAAGATGAAATAACATATACATTCATGAAATATGACACATTGTAAAGATCATAAAAATCAGTTGTGTCTCCTCATCATGATTCAGATGATTTTGAGAACATCTCACATGTTTTCATTTTGGTAACTGTTCAAGACCCAAGGAGGTCAAAATAGATCATACTGTGTCCAAAATATAAAGATATTGTAGTGTATTACTAGTATTCTTTAAAGGTTCTACAAGGAGTTTTTAATTGGTTATGAAACAGTCTCAGTTTAATACTGATGCCTCTATTTGACCTACAGTAAACAAGACCATCAGTGAGAAGATTGGTTATATCATTTTATCTTAATACCTGCTACTGAGTTGAATAATAGAGGTCACCAGAATTAAAAAAAAGACGGTTGGGAACCACTGGACTAATCTAGCTAACTGTAAATAGTTAAGTGATAATTCAGACTCACTTTATATTAGTCCACATATTACAAAGGTACTTATGATTTGGCACAAAATCTTAGTTTAAAAAATATTTTGTTCAATTGAAAGTGATTTTATCGCTCTTCCAGGGTTTATGATCAGTCTATGTATCCATAGCAACGGTCTCAGAGTGACAGCAACGGTCTGTTATTCATGGTTAATGTGACGCTTACATATGAAGCCAAATAATTTCCTTAAAGTGTCCCTCAACACAGTTTTTTATGATTTTGTTTAACATAGTTAAACAGGAAGTTCACTGGACTTTGAAGTACATTTGACACAGTTCTTTAACACCTGAGGTTTTAGAGCAGGGGTATTCAACTAAAATTCAAAGAGGTCCAGTTAGAGAAAATTTCCTAAAGCAAAGGTCCAGAACATCATAAACACACAAATACCACAATTTAAAAATACCTAAGTAAAGAATGTGAGTATTTTTTCCATCACAGCAGGTCAGTGATCAGTGTTTCAGTGACTCTCTGTGGTTCAGTGAATAGTGTTTTATTTATGGCGGCCTGACACATTAAAAACATCGACACCACAACATGATTTTCTATTTTTGGAGCTGCGCACCTTTTTCGGTCGTGTCTAGAAGGTAACTCTTTATTTGCACAACTCTCACAAGTTTTGTTTCCGTTATTTCTACTAAAATAATCAAACTCGCGCGATCTTTCGCGGGTCTAGGGTTCCCTTCCAGACACGACCCTCTGTCTCTGTCAAACTACAGACAGCAGACTGTCTGTAAACAGCACGATGTTTCACTCTGCAGTGTTTCACACAAAGACTTTATTTGTGTGGACACCCAGGTTTGGTTTGTCACCAACTTTGGCATTTTTATTTTTTTTAATTAGTCCAAGAGGACGACGGTATCAGTGATTGATTAGTGATCAGTCTGTCCTCCTCTCCTCCCTCACCTGTTCACTCTGCTGTGAGAAGATCTGAAAGTTTCTCACAGAGAAACACAGACTCTCCTGTTTTTCGTACAGGCCTCCTTATACAGTTGTTTAATTTTTTAAGTGCGTCTGGTTGATGTCGATGTCATTAACCATCACGTTAGTTTCTGTTGTAATAAACTCTGTCATTAATGACAGTCTCCTCCACACGCAGCTTCTCTGCAGTTGGTCTGTGTGTTTCCTGATCAGATAAACCAGCGGCAGAAAGACTAGAAAAGTGGTACCAGTTAAAATAGAAGCGTCCCATAAAAAAATAAAATCTATTAATAGTTTATTGGTTATAGGTCCGGGTCCATATAGAACGGTGTGTGGGTCCGGACTTGGACCGCGGTTCGTCTGTTAGGGACCCCTGCCCTATAGTATCAGTAATGGGGTCCCTCAGGGTTCTGTTCTGGGTCACCTCCATTTTTCTCTTTATACTAACTCACATGGCTCTGTGTAAGTTGCTTTGGATAAAATAACAGCTGAATAGCTAAGGTTAAAGAGCAATACAGTGTAACATAGCAACATAAATCACAATCACACAGTGATCATCTTAAAGTATATGCTAAACATGCTTTCCTCCCTTTTCATTTCCTTTCTTTATATCCTTCCCTGCGTTCAGCCACCCATTTATCCACCTACCAATTTCTTCCTCTTTCCTCAATTTTTATGCATATTTATTCATAACTGCCCTGCCAATCAAAGATCTGCCGTGCAAAGTTCAGCAAGAGTGAAATACCGCTAATATCCAAACATCTCTAGGCTGCATTTGCATAAAGCCAGAAATAATCTCTGGTGTCAACACACGCCTGATTGGTGACACCTCACTCAATTTGGGAAATGACATTCATTTCATGTGGGACTTCGAAGGCTCTTACAAGAAACAGTACCCATACTTTAAATCCATTTGATGTACTTTACAAGTGCAGACAGTGTGAGGATATATTGATTAATTAAATATATGCACAATGTGCATGATATTTATGATATGATAACAAAATAACACATGACAGACATTATGTGATGAAGGTCAACACCTCAGAAAAGAGACTGAATGCCATGTTGATGTACAGCTTTTCAGTATTTGTTCAATATTAAATCAATTGACTGTGCTCGCCCAGGATCTCATAATACAATTAAGAGGAACAAAACTGCAGAAAAGTATTTCCAGAGGGAAGTCAAGATTTATGCCTTGAATTTTGATTTACATATATCTTCTGTATATGAACATTTCCATGTAATTGGTGTCTCATGTGGACGTACGCACAGAGCTTTAAAGACTGCAATACTGTAGTTCTGCAGAGTCCTGTATTTGTGTGTGAAAGAATGTATATGCAGAAAATCTACTTTTACGCACCATTAAAGCAGTTCTGTTCGACTGTGGACACCAGTCAGAGTCCAGTGGCTAATTGAGCTATTTAAACTCTAACTTCATTTGAACTCACATCTCCTAACTGATGCAGATTTTTACAGCAATTTGGCACTATCCTATGTCGCACTTAGTTTAATTTAACTGGGTCGACTGTGTTTAGAAAAGGAACCTTTATCCCTGAGGGATTTGTGCCAGTAACATGATATCCTCCAGCACTTTCACACAAAAATACAGATATGCACAGGCACATGCTGTATACATACAACATATTAATGCATGCAAATCTATCCACACCTCACTTATTCATCTATGGTTTAAAATGTACTTTTTTTTACAGATAGCTAATCTAGAAAACTTAACAAATAAATGCTGCTCAGATGATCCATTGTGGTAACAGAAGGAACCACAATGGGTACAGTACATCCTTGAGCAATATTGTTCTCACACACACACAAACATCTTTCTGCTGCACACATTAGGATCATACATCCATCTTTAGCTCTTTAAAAACTGACTTATTCTATCTATCTCAATTCTCTACACCTCTTGTAGCTTACTTGACAGAGTGATATCGCCAAGTTCAAGTTTCCATTTAGAAATATAATGTTGATTTTATGCACCTAACACTTGCTTAGTCTTTGGTGTGTGTTTTTGCTCTGGCAAATGGAGTAATGGAGTAGATGATACCACAAAATTTGGTCTCAGTATGATAAAATAGTATTACCAGGGCCAGTATCACAGATATTGATACTGATACTGATACTTTTTACTTTTAAAAGCAACTAATGTTGCTGACTGATATTCTACTTGTGACTATATTTTAATTACCACCAAATAATTTGCCAAATATGAGGCATTTCTTAATAATAATTAATAGTGTTGCCCCCTGAAAGTCAAAGGTTCGACTCATCAGTTCGACAGCTCTCAGAGACTGTCTGTTTAGGAGTATAAACCAGGCATTTATTTGGCTGGTTTATTGTACAACGTATCACTCTGAACGCAGTGCCAGACCTTGTAAAAAATCTAGCAATACTATTAAGCGATGATGCTATGATAGACTGTATGAAAAAAAGGATCTACTTAGGTTGAACAGCCCAATCTGATTCGACTAATCAGTTCACCCACCCACACCTGGTGACCAATGATCTCTTCTATAACAGGCAGCACACAAGTCTCTCATTTTCAAACTATGTGCATTGTGGTGGTTTACCTGGTTGTATTTCCTCTCTCATTGCCACTAGTTCATGTATGAAACTTTGGCTTGTTGTGACAGGTTTGTGTATGTGTCACAGCAGGTGGTGGGGTGACTGAATTGTGCAACTTGAGCCTATGAAGCCCATTAAAGGGGTCTTACAGATCATAACTGGAATTGTGTCAGGAACTGTCTATCCAGACAACCTCTAACTAGTAAAACTAGTTCCCCATCCAGATTGTGTAAGAACGCTAATAACTCATAGAACTAGGGTTACAATGGGTAACCATTTCTATTACCAGTATTTATGAAAGTAGCTCTCCTCAGCTATCTTTTTCTATCCTGTCACTCCCTTTGTTTCTTTCTATCTCAATATTCCTTGATTGTCATGCAAGCATGTACATAGCCACACACGCGCGCATGTCCACACATACTGATCAGACAACTCTCAAAGTAACTCAGCACCTCTTTTATCTCTATCGCTCATTCTCTCCTCTGTACTCACCCCATCCTCCAGTCCCTCCCATTGCCCCTGTGCCTGCTGTTCATCCATGTGTGATTGATGGAGGGGTGCATCCATCCCTTCCTCCGCCACTCAGCACTCCTCTGTCCCCAAAGCCCCTCCATCTTTCTCTCTTACCTGCCGTCACCAGATGGCTCACCACCTGCCGCCAACAGTCAACAAAAGCTGCAATTACCCTTCATGTCCAACAAAGGGAAACTCGCACTTCACAAATGCACAGTGCACTCACACGCACCCCAACACAAACGAATGCTATATACCCAGAAAAGTAAACTGTGACCATGCACGCGATCACACACCTCATTCTGATCAGATCACTTTGCTTTTGTAAATACAAAAGTACTGTGCTATGATTTTTTTCTACACTACTTAATTCATAATCAGAGGGAATTGACCCACTCATTACAATTCGATTCATTACAAGAAGTACAAGCCCAATTCCAAAAAAGTTGGGAGGTGGTGTAAAATGTTAACAAAACAGAATGCAATGATTTACAAATTATTTTCAATCAAATACCGTACAAAGATATGTGTTCAAACTGTTTTGAAATAGGTTTTTGTAAATATACTCTCATTCTGAATTTGATATCTGCAACACATTTTAAAAAAGGTTGGGACAGGAGCAACAAAAGACAGTAAAGTTTTGAAATTTTCACAAAACACCTGTTTGGAATGTTCGAAAGGTAAACAGGTTAGAGGTGACAGTATCATGTTTTAGAACAATGTTTCTCAACACAAAATTGCAAGATATTTAGGGATTTCACCATCTACAATCCATGATATCACTGGAAGATTCACAGAATCCAATGAAGTCTCTGTATGTAAGGGGTGAGGCTGAAAACCACATCTGTGAAGGCCCCATTAACGCTGAAAAGGTACATGCAGGTTTTGGAGCAACATGTGCTGCCATCCAGATGACATGTTATTTCAACAAGACAATGCTAAGACAGGTTGTGCATGTGTTACAATAGTGTGGCTTTGTAGTAAAAGAGTTCGAGTAGTTGACTGGCCTCCCATTGAAAATGTGTGGTGCATTATTAAGTGCAAAATAGGAGAACAGAGACCCTGGACTGTAGAGCACCTGAAGTTGAGTATCAAGCAGGAATGAGAAAGAATTTTACTTTTAAAACCTCAAAAATTAGTGTCCCCAGTTTCCAACATGTTGCAGGCATCAAATTCAGAATGAGTCTATATTTAAAAACAACAATAAAGTTAATACATTCTTGTACTGTACTGTATTCAGGTTGAAAAGTTTTTGCAAATCATTGCATTCTGTTTTTATTTACATTTTATATATAGGGTTGTAGATGCAAATTTAGCAAAAATTATTACACAAAACACACACATGGTAAGAAGTAACTGAAACATATTTTTTTCAAGGACCGACATCGTACACAGCGAATACTCACACTGAAGCTTATATGCATTCGAAAAAGTGAGAAAACACACAGGTACATGCACATTTACATGCACACCTACACAGCTGAGGTAATGATGGGTAGAGGAAGCGAGATTTGTTAGAACTACAAGCCTCTGTCTTTATACCTTAATGATGGTTATTATTCTGTCATACTTTGACTCTCACTGTGGAGAAACGTTACTGACTGCAAGATATTTTCCTCTATACACCATAATTACACATGATTGATTATGCATGTGTGTGTCATGGTGTGTGTAGGCAATTCCCTATTGCTGCTGATAATTACAGTGATGACTGACAGCTGTAATAAACAGAATCACTGCAACACCTACTGTATTCTGTTGCCCTATGCTGCCAGAAAGCAGGAAAAAAATGTAAAAATGGAAAGAGCTCCGAAGTAAGCATCATGACATGTTTCATTTCATTCTAGACTTTTGTCATTGAAGTGGAAATGAAAAAGAAAAGGAACATTGTTCAATATGATATGCATAATCTATACGAGCGTATAGGTTTGTGTTCCCTGGCCTAATGCCCACTGCGCTGTGCTCACAGTACAAGCCAGCTATGTGCAGTATATGTGAAATGCAATGATATAATATTTCCATGAGCTTGCAGATAGCAAACAGCTCACCTCACCCTCTCCTTCCAAATGTGTAAGAGAACCTAGGGTGGTCACAAGAATCGGCAAAAACACAAAAAAAAACATATTTAGTGGCAGTGTTTGATTTGAAAAAAGGTGCTGGACATGGTGGACTTAGTAGAAGATGACCCGCACCTTCTGTAGATGAAGGTGGCTCATTATAAGGTGACTAAAATGCAGAGATTCTTATTTTAAGGTGCTATGCATTCATGAAAATATACTTATGAATATCATATTCCATTTATTCCATATTCTACCAATAAATCCATGTATATCTTCCAAACTGGACCTTTAATTAGTCACTTAGCTCATGTCATATGGTCTAATTAGTTTAATTAGTTGTGAATAAAGAAATTAATCAATTGCTGAATTTCAAATTAAGGAATCTATACCATCTAAGAGGGCAATCTTTCAATGTCATTGTCTTTTTGTAAAAGGTCAAATTCAATTGTGGAAAAAGATATCAAAAGCATCTGTACATTAGCAGGAGATCCCCTACCTGACGTTTGTCTGAAACCAGGTGTAATAATAATAATAAAAAAAAGTTTGTATTCTTTATTTATTTTTCCCCCACCCTGTTTGTCTTAAACCTCCATTAGTGGAGGGTTTTCTGAGCTATGCCACCACTCTGTGTTTTTTTTTTTTTTTTTTTAGAAATATATAGAACTTTAAAGGATGAACTGTGCAACATGGAAAACAACAGGCAACAGCCATCTGTTACACTAATAATTGTTGAAATTACATTAAAATTTGAATATTTGGAGAGAATGACTACAACTAAACTCTGCTTTGTTGCCTAATTGTAATCTCGGCATCAGTGAAAATGAGGGCCACCCCTCAATGTATTCCTGAGAAATAAATAAAGGTTGAATGAATGAATGAATGAATGAAATATTTGGTTCAAGGTCCAGTGTGCAAGATTTACAGTGATTTACTGTTAGAATATGGCAGAAATTAAATATGATATACATAGGTATATTTTCACTGGCGTATAATCACCTGAAAAATGAGAATCGTTGTTCATTGAATCATGAATTGTTGAATTAACTGTCTTCATTACCTTAGAATGAGCCATTTAGTTATTGCAGGCAATGCCAAATGCAAAAATTAAGAATTTAAAGGGTAGATGATCACCATGTGGCCAATGGTCTAACTTTTCTCCTGATTTTACTGCAATTTACTGCAGCTCCTTAAGTTAAGTTCTGAGACATCCTCAAACGTACATAGGGAAACATTTCCTCCTGGTTGAAGGTAACATACTAAATATACAATATAGTGATTAATTTGTCTTTACTTGTGTGACTGCAGCATCTGATTTTAAAAGAGACTACCTGGCTTTTTGTGATTAAGACAGCACACAAAAGTGTCCGCTCTCTTAGTTGTGGCTTTAACTGCGTGACAGGACTAGTTCAAAGAGTCCAATGTACTGTAGATTCATTTCTGGTGTCACACCTCTACCTCACACTTTGCCTCTTTTAACACCTCTTCATTTCTTCCTTCTCCCGCTGCCATAACATGTAAAATGTATTCCAGTGAAAAAAAAATTCAAAGTATCAGATGGTATGCTCTTCATAAACAAGCCCTATAATGTTCTGTAGTGTCTCAGTGTTCTTGCTTTGAAACAATACATTCGTTTGATATATATTCAGTAGATTCATTTAGTAATGGAGAAATGAGAAAAGAAAGAGCAGCGCATTGTCATGTCATCTCCTACCTAATTCTAGCCCCAAACATAAAATATATTCCTTTCAGTTGGCTTGACAAAACTAGCAATGAATTTATAACTATTATGGTAATCAGAAGATATTTTTAGTTAAGCAGAAGCCATCACACAGGCAAGATTACAAACGTGTTGTTAGATTAGAGTGACAACCAGGTTTTTGCTATAGGGATTATTTCTTTTATTATTACTATTACTATTATTATTATTATTATTATTATTATTATTATTACAACTACACTACTACAGCTTAACTGTATTTTGCGGATGCCTCCGTCCACTTTTTGAACATGTGAAAATTAAATGCAATTGGTTATACACATCTAATTAAATCTGGAAGCAAGCATAGTTCGCTTTGCAAGATAGTTTGATAGTACCAGCTAAAGTTGATAACCATACCTCGTGTTAGTTTTAATGCATTTTAGGATAATTATTGATTATCTATATTTTTGCATCATTGCGTGCCACCTTCCCAACATCAAGACTGATTTCAACTGAAATGGATGGGACGCTAATATATAGAAAAAACAATTCCTTGATGTATCTATTAGTGTTCATCAAGCAAGACAAACATAACAAAAAGGAAGATGAAAATCGGTGTAAAACAGGTAACAAGACATAAAAGACCTAACTAGACCTAAAAGCTGTAATATGATGTAAAAGATTTAACGAGACAAAAAATACATAACAGGAAAACAAGATGCAAAATATGTAATAAAACAAAAAAAGTAACAAGACGAAAGACAACGTAATAGATATAACAACATAAAAAATTATGTAAAAAACGTAACAAGACATAACAAACAAAGAGAGCTACTTTTTACTCTTATACACTGAGTATATTTCAGAGCCTGTACACAAATATTTGTACATCTACTTGAGTAAAGAACACCTTTGCTAACAGGACACTCTGAAATGCTCTGAAAAACAGTGACTGCTGAGAGTTTTGCTTCTAAGCTTGTTTACTGACTACTGATTGCTACATGCTTACTGGCTAAGCCTGGCTTATTTCAGTAAATCCCTCCTACCTTCCAAAAACCTCCCTGGAAGCAGGTTTAAATAAGCGTGAGTGTGAGTTAACGTGGCACCGTATCCTTCCAAATAAATCAGGCTAGTTCTGTGGCTGAGCTTCAACTATGTTAATCACTGTTACATTCCTCTGGCCCAAATGAAAACACTGTGCTTTCTATGTCATCACGGCACTTTGGTTATGGCACAGTCCAATTTTGACTTCGCTAATATAAAAAGCACCCTTCTTCCTGACCACTGAGCACTGGATTGGATTTGGAGCCATATTGTGCCCTCCTGAATCATCAATAATGAATGTAATTCTCAGCCATACGGAGCTGAATGTTTTATGACTTTCAAAGTTTTCTGTTATTGTCATTAGGTTTTTTTTTTGTAAATTTACATGCAGCCATATAGCTGTGCTGGTCTAAAGTGTAGAGAAATATTTGCATCATAAAAGTTCCACTGAACCTTTAGTTCACTAACGTAATGACTTTTTAAAGTCTGGACTAACCTGCTTCTTACATTCAAGTGTATAAATCTTCCCAAATCGTGAAGTGCGCACATAATCCAAAATTCCTCACACTTTGTCCATTTTAGTTCTTTAATGGCACATTTTCTTTTGCATTATGCGCAAGAACTTTACAGTACGCGCCAGTGCCTTTCAATAAACTCACTTATTCGAATTCATACTCAAGTGAACATTGATTGGGCTTTATTGAAAAGTGGATCCCTTATTTGATGCATGGCCTAGTGATGGCTTGAGCCGTCAGTGAAATGTCTATAAAGAAGTAGAGCAATGAGAATTACAGCGGGGAAAATAAAATGAAAAAAGTCCTCGCTCATCCATGCATCACGCCGCCTTCCTTCTCCCTTATTTAGTCAATTCCTGCTTATTATGGATATATCAAATATGATTTATTTCCCTCTCATATTTCACATTGCATCTGAATATATATTACTGCAAAGTGATGTTACTGGTTATTGCTGCTTGCAGATGCACACACACACACACATACATGTATGAGCACACATACACACACGTGCACAGCAAGAGGATGTTTCTCACACAGGGAGGCCAATCAAACTTAGCTGTCTCCTGGTGCAGCAATCAACAATGACAGGCAGACCAATTACATCAGTTAATCATGTAATATCAATTATTCCACTCCACAGATCATATACTAACACTGCTTTACATATGCAGGCACACTTTGACACACTACACAACAGATACACATGTATGTGCACACACTTATAAAGTATAAAATATTAAATGTGACTCAGTTGTATTTATATTTTCAGAGAACAAACAATCTATAACATTCTAGTTAATTATTACTTGTATTTTCACAGTTTTAATTCACAATATATATTGCATGATATTCATCACATCTCCGTTTATTATCCCCACGAGAGGATCATGCGATCGCTTCTGTGTGTGTGTGTGTGAGTGCGTGCATGCATGCACGATCAACAGACCTGCATCATGTCCAGAGCCATTCTTGCATACTAGTTTTTTGTGTACTTTCATACCTGTATATGCCAAAGGACCTCTGTGATTCACAATTATGGATAAAACATTACAAAACCTTTTTTATGGTTCCACCCCATTCTTGTGAACATGATATCTCAAGAATGAATTGAAGGGATGTCTTTAAAATGGGTACAAATGACCACTTGGATTCAAGGATAAACTAGTTAGATTTTGGTGGTCAAAGGTCAACGTCATTGTGACCTAATGTCCGTCCCATTCTTGTGAAGACAATATCTCAGGAACACTTGGAGGGAATTTCCTCAAATTTGGTACAAGCGTTCACCTAGACACAAGGATGAACTGATTAGATTTTGGTGGTTGAAGGTCAGCTTCACTGTGACATCATAATGTTTGGGTCTCTGTCAGCCCCCTGTACTTATCTGTAAAGAATGTGAAGACTGCAAGCTTCTCTCTGTAAATTATTCACTGGAACCAAATATGTTTACTATTTATACTTCTGTTTTGTCAAAAATACACTATACTAACTTCTTCCAAAGGTCAATATAGTGTTTGGTTCCATATTAAATTACCTTCACTACATTCATTATACAAGTCTGGGAAGAAATGTAAATTGCAACTTGACTGTTTACTGGAGGCATACAACTGCAAGGCAATAATTTTATGTCTGCTTGACTTTATACGACCACTGACAGCCTTCTTCTCACTCCTCTTAACTGGCCATGAGGGGCCACAATTGAGCAACAACTGGAGTCTTGTTTCAGCTTGCGAAAACATATGGTTTTGCTCATGTTAATGTTGGCAGAACTTTGCAAATCTCCACTGGTTGCATCTGGCAGTTGAGGCGGCATTGCAGTAGGTGCCTCACCATCTGTGGCATTGCAGTAGGTGATTTGTTTCCTGGCAGGGGTCTGCACTCTACTGAGGGCACTCCTCTAGTTGGCACTATTATCATTATTTATATTTCTGACAGACCTTTAAATGATCATATTATGCAAATGCAAAAACTATAATGGTTTGGACAAATCTTCAGAATTATGAAACTAAATTAAGGAAGGAATTCTTAAATCTCTGAGGGATTCATTACAGCCAATATTTATTAATATCTATCCAGAGTTCTTTTTTGTTCTGCCAAATGGCAATGGGGAGGAAATGTTCAAAGGTATTACCACAAATTTACATTTTCCCCTCAAGTTTACCAGACAGTAGTGCAGTGTGTACCTAGGACTTTACCACCAAACCCCACTCTCCCCTCTGACAACTCTATTACAACACAATCAAGGCGAGGGGGGTACAGGAATGGATGGAATCCCACCAAGCTGAGATGGCAAACAGTAATTCTGCAGAGCAAATTGAACTTAGAATCCAATTCCATGGACAGATTTGATGTATTTCTTAGACCCGCTGCAGAAATTAACTAGTAGAGAGAAGAATTGCAAATAAGGAAACACAAAGTATTGTAAGCAATATTTCCAGAGCATCACACAGATTAGCTATATAGGGAACATATTGTCAATGTGCCTTGTGTATTGGATATTTGCAGCACATTGGTATGCATACTTTATACAGATTCTCTCTGTGTATACTGTCTGTGCTGTATATTGAACTTTAATATAAAATACTAAGCTTGGACCATGTGTGTCACAGCCAGAATCTTTCTTGTACATACTAATCTTTACCTTGGCAACCTGTCCAAAGAGACATTGAAATATTTGTTCATTTTTAATTTTAACTTTCACCAAATCTTTTGTCATATTGCAGGGAGATGCAATATGCATCACATCAGTTAAGAAACACTATCGTCATAACAGACTGCATGATATAGGTATAATGAGTACACAGTGCTTGTGATTCCACCAGATGTGCTGAGGCACGTCCCAGAAGCGGCTCACTGCTCTGCTTCAAATATGTGCCCAGTCTATTTTTTATGGATGCCACGTAAATCGACACAGAGCAGATCAAGCGGGCAAGAAGCCAGACACAGAAACACCATAGAGGTCAATTTTCAAAATAAAAGACCTCATGCAGACTTGCAACTGTAAAAAAGAAACAACCAAAAAAGAAGCTATTTAACTACACAGCCCACTCACTCACGGTAGGAGCACAAAAAGCAAGAAAAGAAGGCTAAATCAGTAAAATCTGAGCAATTAAACATAATTAGGTGGGCGAAATGCTCTGCTGCTGAAAGGCTTCTAAACCTCTGCTGGTGGATCATGCAGCTGTGCGGAGGATGGACCAAAACTGTGGCACAGATGTGCCGTGCCCAGTGGAATCACAGGGTAACCCCAACCCATGGGAAGGGGGTGCTTTTCAAGATAGGCATACTTCTTACAGCATAATATGGAAGCATCTTGCCGAGCACCATCTTTTTGTTCAACAGCTTAAGTTAGACGGAGCCTCGTTCAGAAAGTTGGCTACTGTATGAGCAGGGCACAGTTTGTGGTATTCGTCCTTCTCCTCCCCCACTGCCGTTAGACGGCTCGGCAAAAAAGCGACAGTGACAAGCACAGTGTTTCAACCACAGTTGAACATTTTCCAACTCTCGACATCCACAAGAAGATGCCAAACGCTCAGCACTCAACACAGAATAGATGCTCAATGCCTTGTCACATTGCTGGTGATTGCAGCACAATCTAAATATGCAGCATTCTCATTTGAAACAATTGGGAAAAAAAAGCTTTGGTGCACACAGCCCCTAATAGTTAAAGAATGTACATAGATAAAACATGTTTGTGTGATTCTGGGGAGGTTTATATGTTTGAGCGAAATACAAGTACCATGTTTAGTGCTCTCTTGACCTGGACAATTTTGCATTGCCACTAAATTTTCATTGACACTCCCCCAAGTGCACCTTTCCTCCTACTGCAGGGCAAGTTAAAAAAAAAAGGTTTGGAGAAAACCTTAGAATAATCTAGCAGAAAATATCACTCTCGTTATCCACTTGCATGAGGCAGAGCCCGACATTAGCGTGACACAAAAATACAGGGGTTGTATTGAATTAGTTAGGATGAAATAAATAAATGAAAATACAATAAATAACCAGAAACAGATTATTAGGGGGAAAAAGCAGTGAAATGTGAAATGAACACAGGCAACAAAGAGGGGAAGGAGAGTTGTGGTTTTATGTTCATTAAATTAAACTTGGCTTTCAGTGAGCTGTGAAATCACTATAGGCTACCACTCAAACTTTTTAGTTAAGAAATTTACTTTGCACATTTGGCTGCATTACCTCTGTATTAGTGGGACCTCAACTGTATCAGCTCCATCTACACCACCTGCAGGACACCCCGCTCCATCTTGATCAGCTTGGTCTGACTTTCTCTCACCTCTCTGGTGACTTGTGTGCACTTTTATACATTGCCTGCCAGTAGTTTTATGTATCTTGTTATGTTATTACCTGACTTTTTCATTTCCCTTTCTGTTCGTTTGATTACTGCTGAAGTAGTATTACCTGGAGTGAATTAAATTAAGACTGTTTTTCTCAGGTGGAGCTGAAATGCCTGTTGTTCTTTTCATTAATGAGTACTTCTGCGCAGCACTGGGGCATTATTATTTATTTTCTGAGTTTGGCGATCTCAAATGAATCCCACTACCTCACTGAACTGTACCTACTGGGCTCTGTGTTATTTTTGAATATTCCTGAAAGGAGTTCCCAGGTGTTTCTTGCATGCCCAAGTACATCAGTCAGCAGATTTAGTACAAGCAGATTGTGAGGGCAAATTTAATGAAATTAGCAGTGCAGATTTGACCTGTTTCCTGTACATAAACATGGCCATCAGTGCTACACTACAGTGTTATCACTTTCACTTTTCACTTTCCCTTTTTTTTTTTACAATTGATGATTCTTTTTTTTTTGATTGCTCAATTGCTCCGTGCTAAGACATACATCACAGGAATAATGGTGGCTGTCTTGAAGCAGGTGGGAACACTCGCCCGCGATAGTGATGTGTTAAAGATGTCAGTAATGACATCTACTGGCTGGTTGGCACATGCTTTCAGGATACAAACAGGGATGTTATCAGGCCCAGCAGCTCATATTCACTCTCAGCAGGATTTTTCTCACATCCTCTGTGGATACTGATAGTGGCTGGTCCTGTGGCAAATATACTGCCAAAATAAAACTCAGAGAGACTGACTGACATCTTTTGTGAATTATTTTTGGAAATATGAGTCATGATATACAGTTTCTAGAACGAAGACTTCAATACTTTTCCATGGTCTAGTGTTAAAAAACAAGCAAAAAAAAAAGCAATGAACTGTTATATCAAATCACAATACATTTCAAATCAGAACCCAAGTATTGTGAAATTAATAAATCAGGACTTAAGCATACCTGTCCAGCCCTAATGGTTGAGGAGTAAAGGAGGTTTCAGGAAAAACAGATCTGTTCTTACTTCATCTGAACTCAGGTGACAGATAAAGTAACCTGTCTTATTTGCAAGCAGGTGAATTTGGTGCAGGAACTTTAATGTTAACGCCATAACAATAACAATCCAATAAAAAAGTTTATGGGTTTTCCTGCTGGCTCCCTAAATTGGCACTCAGTCATCAAAACTTTGAGAAGCCCTGCTTTTAATGACGTCAACAGTTCTTCTTTCACTGTGAATGCAGTCACTCACTATACTGCAGTCAGTGTGTATGCGCTTTTGTTAGTGTGTCCGTGTGCAGGAGTGGCTTAGTATGGACACTTATTGCTTTTTCACCTATTTGCATTGGAGCTTAAATTCAATTAGTTGTCCATTGTTTTCAACTAATGAATCAGTTGAAGTCAATTAAATCCATTCAAAGGTTCAGTAATTGTTTAACGCTGCCTCAGGTAATTTATGTCATATAAAATACAGTCATTGTCACCTGAAGTTTTTGTGTGTGTGTGTGTGTGTGTGTGTGTGTGTGTGTGTGTGTGTGTGTGTGTGAGATCAGACCCTGGTCTTCAGGCACGTGCAGAAGGGGGGGCGGAGGGTGCTGGAGCACCTGCCCCTTTGACCCTTGATGCCCAAAGTGCCCTTTTGTCAAAGTGTTTTTTTGTTTGTTTGTTTGTTTTTTGTAAGTGTGTGTGTAAAAGTCTGTCTGTGTGGCCCAAAATAATAAATAAAACAAAATAATAATAATTCAGATCTACCCTCGGTTGGTCACATGATCCACGTAGACGTGCCCTCACTGCCCTGACGTGCCCAGATGTGCCCTGTAGCTAAGCGCTGCTAAGCAACGGATCGCCCTCTACAGTTCGGCACGCGTGTGATCCGCGGACCACATGTGAGCATCATAGTTTTACTGTCACTGTTACTTTTGTATAAGTTATAATATGCGAAATCTCAATGCAGAGTTACAGTGAACAGACAGGACAGATGCTGCTGTGTGCAGCGCATCTCTGTGAAGAGCGACTGATTTAAAAGCCGTCACATCACCTTGAGTGAAATCCAGACCATAACTTTTTTCACTGATGTAACTCTGCTATCACCATAGAAACAGATCATAAAACTGTGATGTTCATTGAACATTTGGTGATATCAGCTGTCTTAACTTGTACACAGCTCCTCTCTGCTCACCGCTGCAGCTCTGTCTCACCCCGTCTGTCACACAGTGTGTCTGCTGATTGATTGATTGATCATGACTTCTAACCAATCAGATGTGCTGCTGTAGGCGGGACATTGAGCCAGACTACAGAGCGTAGTTGTGTATTATACTGTACAGTCTGTATGATCTAATATATGTGTAGTATATACATAGTACAGCACTGTATAAGTTTGAAGTTTTTAATATTATTTCCATTATCATTACTATTATCATAATTATTACATTACATATGGTGATAATTACAGACAGACAAAGATTAGAGACAAGTGCATTTTTAAAATAATTTAACCCTAATCCCACCACTTTTTTCTTTTTTGCTGATCCGAAAAATGATCTGATCCCTGACTCAAAACCGTGATAACGATCCGTGAGCATCCTGTGTGTGTGTCTGACTCTGCACACACCTCGCATAAGTTATAGCTGCTAGTTAACCACACACAGCGTGCTGAGAGGAAAAAGTATGTCAGGCCTCTTTTTGTTTCTATATGTTTCTTTTGTCACGGGCAAAGTGCATTAGAGATCTGTATCATTTTACTGTCAAGTGAGTTGCAGTGTTTTTTTCTATGTTTCTAGAGACAATGAGGCATAGGCTATTATTTCAGTAAAACTACATGTGCATGTACATGCATAGTCACATAATTTTGGACTATACAGTATAAATCCAACAACAATAACAATAATAATTAGAAGAATTTGAATTGCGATTTTCTCAACCTCTCATTTAAACATATCAGTACTTGTTTCTAACATTTGTATATATACACACAAATTCAATATAACATGCATAAATATAAAATATATAACTTTTATAACCTTGCTGTCTTGCACAAAGTGGATAGTCAAACTGAATAAAAGCACAAATACATTTAAATACATAATTTCTATATCATTTAATTCTTTTTTTACTTTATTATTAGCACTACAAATAATAAAGGGCGGATTATGAACCAGCACCATGGAGCAAATTCGTGGCCCCCTTTTAACTTTGAGCACCTGCCCCTCCAAAGGTCTCTGCACGGCCCTGCTGGTCTTGGAAGCAAAGCTGTTTGCAGATGTGCTATTGTGTGTCTATGGAATGTGTATTTTAATTCATAATTAGTGCTCACATTGTGTATTTGTGTGCTTGCATGGTATCTGATGTAAGGTGAGTGCATGTGTGTTTTTCTAAAGTCTCCGATGTGCTAGTGGTGCGTTGAGTGCCAAGAAGAACAGACGCACTGGGAAACCAGGGCTCACTGCAGGAGACAGCGATGTTTAATAAACCATGCGGCTGGCGTGTGTGTGCATGCAAGCACACGCACACACTGTTTTAGAGTGTGTGTATGTATGTGCACATTCATCCAGGACGCTAGTTTTGGCTTGGTGGCAGTGTAGAATTACTTTGCCTCCTGGTGTGAGTACACACATTTTGCCCTTGGGAGGGTGGCAGAGAAATGTGGCTGAAAATGGCTTGATTGAATCAGGGAGAAGTTTTTCGCAGTGGTGCCATATGGAGCTAATGGTACTCGATGACGAGGTTTGGACTTGGCATTTTGGAGCAACAACCTGAGAGCCTATTTCAAACTTGTCAAGACTTCCTGACTAAATGAAATGATGAAAAGCAACTTTGAAAGCTGCTCTTTTGTCTACCTTTCTCCACTGTAATGTGACTCATAATTTTGTAATGTTTGATAAATTCAGGTCCTGATCTTACAAGGCTGACATTAAGTCTTTTGTTGGTGTTGCCTGCTGTTCAGTGATATGTTAAGCAAAAACAGAGTTTTTTATGCCAAATTGCAAAGTACATTGCTGCTAGTTGGCTTACTCAAAAACAGAGTGTGACAGAAAGAGACATACATAAACTGCACTACTGTGACTGTGCTTGACTTTTTTTTGTTGCCTTGATTTCATTAGCAGGAGTGATGCATTTCAATGCAAGTAAAATATAAGAGAAAATTCCCTCTAACACACAATCTTATCAACCTTCACTTATGTACCTTCAACATCTGTTACAAGAGTTCTTGGAGACACATGCACATACATTTTCTAGATGAATGAGAGGAACAGCCAGGAGACACAATGTCTTCCCTTCCTGTTAAATGTACACATTCAATAAACAAAGGAGCAGAAGAAAGCTGCTGGAATGAGTGACGGATGTTTTATGTAATGAATGGACTCGCCTGTCAGGATGTGGGAAAGAGCAAGTCCAGATACTAAAATCAGCCCCATCCCAGTGGCCAAGATCTTAATGATCTCAACCAGCCACAAGACTTCCACAGAAAACAATAATAATTAGGGGTGGGCAGCAGATTGATACCGAGTCCCTGTGTGTGTATCTGAGTTTGTGTGTGTGTGTTGGTGTGTTGTGCTTTCTTTTGTTGCAGTGTTTGCCTCAGGGGATATAAATCAATGTGTCACGTAATTGCTTGAGTGACCTTTGCTGATAAGAGACGGTAGCCTTTTGAAATCTCTATCTGTCTCTGTCACTTTGGCCATCTTCACCTTTCAACCATTGCTTTCTCTCTGTCACATGCTCTCACATCATTGTACTCACACACACGCAAACTCTTCAAGATGAGGGCTTTGCATCGGATTGCTTATTGTTAACCCACGCACAACTTCATTTTCATTCGGACCACTAATCCAATCGCCTTAATTTGTCTTTTCAAAAACGTGGCCATAAAAAGGCCCACAAATGATCACAATGACCTTTAATAATCGAACAAACTGTATCATGAATCGAGAATCCATTTTCTTTACAGTATGCTCTGGGTTGGACATAATGTTTTGTTTTTGAAGAATACTTTTAGTATTTTGATCATGTGACAGCAACTCACACCCATATCCATTTCTGTTTTCCATAAAAGCATATTTTAGATTATTTTAATCATGTTTGTGTTATTTATTATTGTTTTCAGCTTGAGCAGTTCCAGCCATTGTCATGTTCATACTTTTAAGTAAGTAGTTATTTTAACCCAAACCGCGCTCTTTTCCTAATAAGTATTTTTGGTGCCTAAACCTTCTTAAGACCGTTATTTTGAAAGTGTAGTTACATTACTTTGAAAATTGTAGTGTGCATGTACACAAATATAATAGCCTTAAAAAAGCTTGGTCAGTGGCCCTACACTTCAAACTAGCAAGAGTTTTGCATGAACAGGGCTCCAGATCCTGTTTCAAAATAAAGCTTGGGCAACAAAAGAAACTGCCGTGTTAAGACGAGGCCACACTACGCAATTTTAAGTCTGATTTCCCACTTGCAGATAGATTTTGGACTCTGCTGACAAAAGCCCCCTGATTAGAGGCAAATTGCTGTGCGCCCTTATGAGTGCAGATCCCTGTGTGTGAACCATTCAAAGACGTGACCCGGAGCTTGTCGAGAGCTCAGTGGCACTCCGCTGAAGCCCAGACAGATATCAAACAGGTTTAATATCTGGTCACGTTTGGGACAGCTCGAGGAGAACATAGTTCGGAGAGCAGACAGACTCGGGACAGGAACAGCAGTCTCATGGGTGAAAGTGTTTGTTTGAGCGTCCATCGACTCCACCTCCTCCTTACTCAGTCTTTATACTCTGTCACCTGACTTTCACGGCACGTCAAAACATTATGTTAGACAGGGGCCCTCAGAAATGATGCTACAGGGTATCAGCATCAGAATTTGAAGCACAGGGCCGCTCACAAAACTGCTGTATTCGACACATTGGGAGAGACGAACGGGGGCTGACCCCGCAGCTGTTTAATCGTCCCACTCCCACTCATACTCTGTCAGTTCGTTCTTGTTTTCTTTTTGCTTTTGTTTTCAAGTTACCATGTCCTCATTGTTAACTTGGACCTGCACCTGTCTGTCTGCCTACCTGCACTCACCTGTAAGCCTTGATGCATCAATAAACCACTAAAATCACCCCGCTGCCTCTACTGTCTGCATCTGGGTCCTTCCCCTCTTGCCACTCTCCCTGACCACTGTGATATTTAAAGCCACAAAAAGTACACAGTTACAGTCATTTCTGCCACAAACACACCCTTTGATGCAATGTGTCAGTGGTGATGAAAATGATACTTGGTGATTTTTTTTTTTTAACTTTTCATTTAGAAAGGGAAGCTTCACTGATACCAATGCTCTCTCTCTCTCTCTCTCTCTCTCTCTCTCTCTCTTTTTTTAGAAAAGCTCTGTTCACACTTATATAATCAAAGAGACAGAATAAAAAGTGTTAAAATGTTCATTTAGGCCCAGTTACAGACATTACAATAACGTCTTTTATCTATTCCTTCCATTACACTTCTTATTCGCTGTTTTTTCTCATAATTTTTCTCTGCTCATGTTAATTCATGCCATGTTTTTCTAAAGTTGCCCAGTCTTCTCACATGATGGATAATGCATACCCACTGTATATCTTTCACTGGATGTCTTACTCTCTCTATATATATTTTGCCTCTCTCTCATCTGCCAATATATCTAAATCCCCTCTATAGTTCCCGCTTCTCCTCCGCCCTTCCTCCATTTTTTTTTCTCTTCTCATGTGTCTGACGGTTTTGTCATTTACAGTGTGTCATGTTAAATCTCTCCCCCGCTGTGGCAGGGGCCCGTGGAGAAGGAAGGAAAAAAGGGGAGGAGGAGGCAGAGAAATGAACAGAGGAGTGATTTGTCGTTCCAGGTAGTTGCTCCTTTGGGAAGCGAAATGGCCGACGGCTCTTCAAAGTGTCTCCCATCTGTCATAAATGTTCACTGCAGATGGACACATACAACAGCTCCCCGCCCGGCTGGGGTGCAGCTGCGTGTCAAAGATCGAGGCAGCATTTGAGCATGTGAATGATGTTTAGTGTGGCTGCACGTGTTAGCTTGTGTGTGTTTGTTGAGGTATGACTGTGGGTATGTGTAGCAAGGGGATGAAGCACAGGGTCTAAAAATGAAGCCAATGTGCAAAACCTGCATTCTTTCTAATGGCCAGCAGGGGGTGACTCCGCTGGTTTCAAAAAGAAGTCCAATTATTCAGTCTGATACAAAAATGAGCCTACTTCTCACTTTATTTAGAATCTCAGTAAAGTTTCCTAATGAGTTTATGGTCTCAATGGCGAGTTATAGCCTCTATACAGCAAGATGTTCATTTTTTAAATTATAGTCCGATTTAATAGACAGTTAAGTAAGGTATGCTTTTGGGCAGGGATACCATGAGATTGAGGAGTCATTTTCTGTGTGTCTGTGCAGTACAACAAACAGGATATGGATTAAGATTCTGTTACTTCATTGCCCATTTCTCACTTAAAATATTTTCAGAAATTTTAGTGTACTATTTAGTTGTAATCCTAGAAAGATTGTGATGGAGTGGCTGGGTTGTGTCTAGAATTCTATACATATGTTATAATGTAAAAATGCTGTGGTTAAGATATGGGTAGGTTTAGGAAAAAAAAATACTGGGTTACATTTATCTAAAGAACATGGTTTTGGTTAAAATATGCACTTTTGCAAGATCTTTTGTAGGTCTATGGTTCCCTTCTAGACATGAACAGGTACCACCATTGTGTTTTCAGTTTCCAACACATCCTCCTGAAACTCAGATCAATCTGTCAAACTAGGCAGTGCTGATCAAATATAGATCAAGGTTCTGCTACTACATTGCCTGTTTCTTGCTTAAAATGTTTACAGAAACATATTGTATTGTACTGTTTAACTGTGGTACAAGAAAGATCGAGACCAGGCACCCAGGTTATGTCTACAAGGGAACACAAGATTTACAAAACTCTCAAGAGGTTTTTATGCATTGCTTCTTCATTGTGCAGTTTGTACAAACCAAACCTTAGGGGAAAAACAGTCATATTACTACTGCTGGACAGACCAGCCAAAATCAAACCCTACCCAAGCAATACATCACCCATCAGCTCTGTGTTATTCTTGGTACTGCACATGCTGTGGTTGCAAAAAATCAAGATGGCGCCCATAATGCAGAACTTGAGGCTTGAGAATGGTAGTCTACGAACCACTGGGTGAAGTTATGGTGGCTCTGTCTGTGTCCCAAATTAGCATTATTTGTATCTATATGTGTGCGCTTCCTAGATCTGGGTATCATTTAAAAAAAAGAGTAGCAATACCAGTACCCTTAATGTGATTTCAATTGATACCTTTTTTTTAGAAGGGTCTACTTTATGAAAAACGTTTGTGTTGCATGGCTGTGAGCAAAATCATATAAATAGTCATTTTTCTCTAGATCTGGGTGCCAAAAGGACTGAATGCAGGTATCATTTTACTTGAGAAGTTTAAATACTACATGGTATTGGGTTATTTCAATCAATAACTTAAAGGTATTGAATACCAGTACCCAGCCCTTATGCCTACAGAATAGTGTGTATTAGCATGTGTGTGCCAAGATGTGTACTTTTGTATTTACCTGTGCATGCGTGTGTGCGTGTGTGCATGCATCTACAGTATTTACTGTCAGGGGGAAGCAGACCACAGGGAGTGCAGTGAATAGAAACAACAAGTTCTTAATAACACTGTCACATTGCTCTATAGTTCAGCTCAAGTAACAGCTCCATAGCACTGTTGTCACTTACACTGCTCTCTCTCCCTGTAATGGTGCCAGTCTCTTCTGTCACACACTTCTTTCCCGCTCGCTTTCTCTCCCTACCATCTAACTTTGTCACTTTTTCTGTCTTGGTCTTTCACTTTCTTTTCCCACTTCCCCCCAATCTCTCTGTCTACTGTGCCACCCGATTTCCTTCTTCCAGTCCTTATATGTCTGCATGTTTCTGCCTACGGCCTAGTTTTCGTTGCAGCTTAAAAAGACCCCACTGCTGTAGTTGTCGAATAATTTGTATCATTTTGCCAGAAGGAGCATATAAAACTCTCTGACTCTTTGGAAAAGAGCACAGAACTCTGAAAGTACTGGAAAGAGCTGAAAATGGCTTGAGTGTTTTTTTCCCTCAATCTAACCACAAAATGAGAACCAACAAAATTCAAGTCATTATTTTGTCTGCTTCTCTCTGTTTTTATAATACTGGCACACTTTCCTTATCATTTGACTCCTTGTAATATGGAAGCATACTCACTCATTTTCACTTATGTTATGTTTTATCCATCCCCTTTATATGCCCACTTATCCTAATCAGGTTCGTGAAAGGCTGGAATCTATCCCAGTATACAGTAAGAGGTGAGGTACTCCCTGCAGAAAGAGCCACTCTATCACAGGTAACACACACACAAATATAGAAAAAGTTTAATATCAGACTGACTCCAAACCGAGGTCAAATGTAAGATTTCATTTGAGAGCAGCCTCTAAAATATTGTCCCAGAGCACCAGTTCTATATTTTACGATAGTGTGGGAGTGCTAATATTAAAACATGGAAATAAAGTCCTGAGCTTTGTGTCATAGATACTTTAAGTTGTCATCAATAACCAGAACCAGAAATACACGTCTTAAAGTTTAAATCTGTTACTTTTTTCACCCAATTTTCACTTGCAAATCTAGAAAAAGTGTGTCTGTCTTTATGGTTTTATGGAGATCCTGACCCACCGTGTGTTAAAGTAAGTAACAAAGACACATTCAAGTTCTCTGCTCAAAATCACAGACAATAATCACCATAAGTTATCGGGACACACTGGGACAGGCAGGACCACTCACTGCTGGAGACAGATGCAGTTTGCTGGGGGGAAGTGCGCCAAAGAGTCGGTATATAGGACTAATCCAGCAGCAACTTTTCCACATATAAATTTTTTTCTCCATAAAAGTTGCCATATTCTCTAACTACAACCTAATTATGGAGAGCAATGTGGCGAGAGTAGAGATGTAGAAACCTTTGTATGTATGGATGTGGGGAAGATATTGAGGGACTGACCACCCCAAGTTGGTAAATAAAGTTGGTAAAAGTCTACACAAGTGTCTCCCGTCTGTTACCTGTTCTCGACACATGAATACATGCTGTTACAAGCAACACTGTAAGTTTTTCCCTGAAATCACATGACATAATCACCATCAGCAAACAGCAAGACCTACTCTGCTTTCACTGCCCGAGCTGGATTTTATTGTCTGGAGAAATCATCACATGCCAACAATTTGGGGACTCATACATACGCTGCAAGAGAAATACCAGGCTTTTCAAGCGACCTCAATGAAAACTCATCCACAGCCGTATGAGACTCTAAGAAGTAAAAAGATGGAGAAACTATGCATATGGAGGAGGTGGGGTGGTTGGATGGTTCAAACAAACACAGAACTCTCAGCCACGTCATTAAAAGTCATATAATGTTATACTGTGTGCCACATGACTTTCGTAATCTTACTTTAGTCTTGTGAGTTGCTTCAGTGACGTCATGTGACATATGTAATTTAGTTATTGTGACCTCAAACATGGTCTTAGCCTAAACCAATCCAAATAGTTTTTGTACAAAAATTGAGGTGGGATAAGAATGGACCGGGATGACCGACCAGGTCGCTGTAACTTTTCCACATATAAATTAGGCAATTTTTCTCATCTAAGTTTCTACACTACCTACCCCACATTGCTGGTGTTTGCCCTTCGTCATTTATTTAAATAGCCCAGCTTCATTCTGTGAAGGGCCTGCTGTTGTCAGACTCTCAATGTTGACTGAAGCAAACTGAGAGAACTGTTGTAGATCACATATTCATTATAAAACTGACCTGAAGTTACCTTCTCTTCTTACAGGTAGCCTGGGATTCATTTCATCATAGTTATTTACAGCTGTTTCAGTGCTACTTGTTGTTCTGTCTGGTGTTTTTATGCCTCCACACTGTGGACAGCCGTGGCGGGGGGCATTATGTTTTCAGGTTGTCCATCCGTCCGTCCCATTCTTGTGAATGCTGTATCTCAAGAATGCCTGGACAGAATTTCTTCAAACTTTGCTCAAATGTCCACGTGGACTTAAGGATGACCTGATTAGATTTTGGAAAGAGGAAGTGAGAACAACTTGTGACTATCAACGTCTTTCCATTTTTGACATAGATAAGTTTATTTGGATTAAGTAGGAAGGATTCTCAGAGAACTACAGCAACGTTCTGGAACTCTCCTGGGTTCTAGAGGGTTAACAGTTACAGCCGCTTGAGTTCCAGGTCCTCTAGTTGAAGACGCTAATCACATAGCAACAGTCCAAATTCATTTTTGCATGAGATATTCAACAGAAGAACAGCACATAACTTTGAAACACACTGGAGCAGCAGGGAGTCTGGTTGTCTCAGAATCTTTCCCAAGAATGAAGGTAAAAACACTGTCTACTACCTAAAGGGCACTTTCCTGACATATTCAGAAAAAAAAATCGTTATTAGGGCTTCATTCTACATCATTCCAGCTTTGTTTAATGCAAAATGTAAACGACTGCATTATTGATGGTCTGAAAAAGATGATTCAGTATTCCTATACTTATTCATTTAACATCACAAGTCACAGCACTCTGAGGTGTGTGCAGGTTTGCTGTAAATAGTTGATGAGGTCTCAGTGTAATTGGTGTAAATATTTCATGGATAGGAAAGATGCAGAAAAACAAGGACTGACAGCCAGCAACACGACCTGCTTTCTGCTCCTTCCAGGGTCGCACACACACACACACACACACGCACACATTTGCTCTTAGTCTCTCACAAACATCGCCCATTAATGATATTCACTCACACACACCTTCATATACACAGAGATGCACACACGCGCGTTTACCCCCAGGATGTGCTCTAAATTGCAGTCTATTAAGTTAGTTTTTGGGACAGTATTGTGTTATGTTGGTAATGTGTCATGGGAATGGAGTGCTGCTGCTATAAGGACGGTTACACAGATGTGGATTAAGAATAATGAGGGTTTTTTTTTTCTTTAAATTCATGCTACTCAGGATTGTCATTGTGTGTGTGTGTGTGTGTGTGTGTGTGTGTGTGTGTGTGTGTGTGTGTGTGCGTGTGTGTGTGTGTGTGTGTGTGATCAAATAATTTCTTCTTGATTTGTGAACCAGGCTTTTTGAGGCTATAATACAGTAATATGGGCCTATGGAAGTGGTAAACAAGTCCATATAGCTGTGAAATACACCTTAACAAATAGGTCTTTATCATTTGAAACTCTCAGAGAAAGGTCTGAAACTTAGAAAACATAAAAGATGGCAAAGTACGTCAACAAGAAACTTTGGTCCCCAGGGTCAAACAATTACAAACAAAGGCTAGATGTCCATTGATTTCTTCCTAGTGTGATTCAAATGCCAATCAATGCAGTAAGTGTTTGCTTTCTTTTGTTGATTTATTTGGGCTTGTGTTTGCCGAGAGTAGACATTTTGTTAAGTGCGTCTAAGACATAAAAAGATGCACGTCTTTTATGTGTGGCTCTGTGTGTGTGTGCGTCAGTTTATCTGTCCATCAAGTCATATGGCAACTATTTAAGGAGCAGTACAGTGGTGCTTGAACAAGAATGTCACACCATTCCCAGGGTTAGCGAACTTGCCAACACCTACTAGTTTCAGCATGCAGTGGTAAGAACAGTTGGGATCTCTTGGCCTTTACTTACACATGCTCTTTAAATTTTTAAAGGCAAAGGTGCGGTAAATGGGACTTACTACATACATACATCAGAGTTAGTGTATTTGGTGTTGGTGTACTTAGAGTCTCTTATCTTCCAGCCTTAAATCATCAATAATGAAAAGGTTCAAAAGTTTGCCTCACCATATCAAGTGGTGTATGTTTTAGAAAATATTTAACACTAAAAATTTCCAGTATCCCCTGTTCAGAGATACACCTAATAACAAGGACTCCCTGCTAGAAACAATGAGCCTCATGCAAGAACATTTTCGTACTCTTATCTTAAATACCTTTTTCTTTTGTAAGAGAAATTAGCACAGTTAATGCCACAATAATGCCATATAATGCTATGCTTCTTGCCTCATATGTCAGGAAGTGTTCATTTATGAAAATGGCATTGAAGAGTAAAAAGAAGTTTTACAAGTTTGGAGTTTGAGGTTCTGATTTCAGAGATCCATAAAGGAAAAACTGTCATTTTAACAGCGTCAGCAGTGGAATTAAAAAACCTGCAAAAGCAAAGAAATGGGAGAAGCGAGCGCCGCTAATGCCATGTTACCTGAGGGTCGGACTATCACTGAAATTAAGTCTCAATATGAAAATGAGTTCAAAGAAGAAGAAAAAATGACTCGCCACAGTTAGAGGTGATCAATGACTGCAGCAGGAGGAGGGGGTTGAGGGGAGGTTTACATCAGAGGACAGAGGGAGGATGAAGAGCAACTTTGTAAACTTGAAGATGTATGGCCAATAAACCTGACATAATATATCAATGAATGAATGATAATAGGCTTTTTAAGTAAATGTACAATTATATTTTGAAATGCAGTCAAACAGGATGATGTCGTCACAATTATGAAGTGTAATTTATTTTTCAAACTCAAAATGTCTTTGCACTAATGTAAACATACGTGAAAAACTTAGGTTTGGATGACAGCAGATAACTTGCATTCTGTTATGGGCTGGAGGTTAAACACCACTGTCCAAAGGCTGATGACCAGAAACGTCCTGAATAGAGTCAAATAATCAGAAAATACGAAAATACAGACAGAGGACAGGGTCTGTGCGGATAGAAACCACCACACAGTATTAGTGGGTCATCAGCGATAATTGAGAGGGATTATTTTTAAATTAGTCTATACATTGTTTATAAGGAGAATCCTGCATAGTGTGCCTTTAAAGTGCATTTCCTATTTCATTACCCCTGGTTCATCCTCAAGTACGGGCCTTCTCAGTCCAAATGGGGGCAGTAAAATCTGATTTGTCTCATTTAATCTTGAGGAAGTGCCTTGACCAGAGGTTGGCAAGCTTTAGTATCAAAAGAGCCATTTGTAGCCAAAAAAGAAAAGAAAATCTGTCTGGAGCTGCAAACATTTAATTTTCTATTTTGCTGTATTTTCCTGTTTTTAGATTTGGCTCCATAGCCAGCCTAGGGAGACTTAACACTAACCACAAGCAACACTTACAGGAAATGGTGCTGAGTTGTAGATTTAGTTTTAGTTAACAAAAATATGAAAAAATGTTTTATTCTGTGTCTTTTTGCAATTGGAGAATCTAATAATCACTTTAGGCCTTCAGTAAAGATAAATCAACATTAAAATGTAAACACAGCTATTCATTTCCTTTTTTTTTTTTTTTTGTTAAAGCCATAGCGAGTCCCTAGAGAGAGGCAAAAAAGCTGAAAGAGGCTCCGGAGCCACATTAGAATTCATCATCTTTCCTCGACTGCGCTCACCTTAGCCTCTCACCGTCAGCTTGTACAGAATTCTGTTGCAAGGTTTGTAAGCGGCTGTGGCTTCCTTTCAGCAACAGAATTTAATCTAAAAGTTTAGTGTTTACACTGAGTTACCATTTAATTGGTATTCACTCTGATGCAATCAAATACTGCAGCTTCACACTAAACCTGCCTTTATAAAGCCTGCCACATCCAGTTGTCTGTCAAAGAGTTTTTGATTCAATTCTGTGGTCATTTTTGAGGCAGTACAACGGATGGTATTGTATTGCACTGTATATAATATCCCAATATTGGATAATCCCAATATTTGTCCACTTCATTTAGATATATAAGAAGAAAAAATATTAGAAACACCTTAGAATATGATGCAGTCCACAAAATTGAATCAATATGTGTGTACATGTACAATCATAATTGGTTGCAGTTTTAGGCTACATTTCTTTTCCAAGTCAAGTGTATCGATTCCTGGCAGATCTATTAGCTGTGACTCAGAAAATTATACTTTAACTTTTCCCTTTATTGGGGTTAAGTCTCTGGTGGTCTTTCTCCAGTCAACCATATTGATCTGTTGTTAAATGCAGCTTTTGCCATCATTTCTCATCTTGCAATCTGTTTTCAGACGCTCCACATATCTCTTGTTTTCAGCTGGTTTTCTTCGCTGTGTTTTGTGTCCACCTTTTTCTATATGTGCCTGCCTCCTTAGTTAATATTTTATATCCTTGAGGAAACAAAAAAATTGCTCAGCTTTCCTCACCAGACTCCAAATGAGCAGCAGTGTCCTCTCTGTGCCGCCGCAGTTTTAATAACCACAATCGCAATTAAAGCGATTGGACTGTGGCCAGCTTACCGTTTTGCTCAGAATTAATGTTTGGCATGCTTTTTTTCAGGAAAATTGCTAGGTATGGCCTCAGTTTTGTTCTCAAATTAAGATTTAGACTTCTTCAGCGAGAAGAAAAGAGGGAGAAGAAGAAGCTTAGAGAGAAGAGAAGAGATGAGAAACAGATAAGAGAGGGATGGGTGCAAAAACAAACAATGAAATGATGCCACCTGCCACTAGATCTTTGAAACATACATGCAGCCACACACTCTCTGCAACCACATTTGCCGAACACACACACACACACACACACACACACACACACACACACACACACACACACACACACAGAACAACAGGCACATACACGCCACCTGTCTGGGTGTTTGGGGAACTATTTAGGCGAGTTGAGCAACGATCTGTCTCATTCATCTCCAGCGTAAACAAGAGCAGTTGCCGACGGTCTGTTGGCATAGAGCTCCGGAGACTTTGTGTGTGTGATCAGTTGTTTTGTGTGCATTTGCATGTGTGTGTGCAAGAATCTTGCAATGTGGGACTGAGAGAGAACAGGAAAGGGAGAGGAGGGAAGCATGGCAGAGAAAGAGTCTACTCATGACAGGTGGCTAATGAGACCAAGGGACACTCAAGCCCACACTCCAGCATTTAAATGCTCATACACATGCACCTGAAACACATGAGTGCACACCCTCACATAAGTATGGAATATCTGGGCCTCCGATATGGATTTGCAGACACTTCTCACACAGAGGCTTTTTAAACACAGACACACAAATCAATCCCTCGCATTCATACAGAAATCAATCCTTGGAGTCTGTTTCCTCGCCTTCTCCTTCCTCTCCCTGTCTGACGCTCTCTCACACTCACAAAGACTGACGGACGCATGCACACACACACCTGTCTTAAGTCCCAATAGGGATGGTACCATGGAGCCATGGAGCCAAACTGCAGCCAAGCGTAAAAAGTCAATATGGTGCAAGGTTTTCCAAACAAAACTTGCCTGTCTGTATCAGCTAATAAAATGATTTGTTCTATTTTTACTGATACTCTAGGTTAGCTATATCATTGACAGAGAATTTCGCTGCTGATACGTGATGTGTTTAACAAAAGGCATCAAGGGTGAGAGTTACAATGAGGACAATGAAGAAGCAAATTTAAAGCTGATGAATGGGATGCAAACTTCCATTAAATTTCCCTCGGGCAAAAATGAAGTTTCAGTTTATCTCTTAAATTCTGATAAAAAAAATAACCTTTACTTTACAATAATTCTTACTTTTTTGAAAAATAGAATTCACCAAATCTTTTATTAGACCATCTGTATTTATGTTATGTTATTATTAAAGTCTCATCAAACATTTCAAGTTCTCATGACATGGCTAGTGGAGTGTTTCTTGTTTAAATGTTTCCTGTAAAACAGATTTCTGGACTGAGAGCTCGAAGTGTCCGTGGCCAGACGAGGACCAACACAACCTCAGGAACAAACGGAGGTGAGTTTGACACAAGGGAACAGGTCACAGTGCCGATGTGGTTTTCTTGCTGAGTTTGGCTCCTGGCACCCTGAGGCTGAGTCACGGTAAACCTTGTTACTTTAGCAACAAGTGAAGCTATCGTAACATCAGGAAACTCCTTAAACAACCTTGCTACTGTATTCTCTGTTGAGGTTGTGTTCATCCTGGTGACTGGCTGTGTTCACTGGGAGGCCGCAGAGACTGGTTTTATTGCCCGCTAACAGTAGTGGTTATGCTTAGTAGAAATGGCAAAAGTACACAGATTCATCACTCAAGCAGAAGTCCAGATACTTGTGAAAGAGTAAGTATATAAATTAAGTATAAAGTATAAAAGTAAAAAGTAGCCCCCTTTGTCTGTTGTGTCTTGTTACATCTTTTTATGTCGATTTTTGTCAACTGACATCTTTAAAGTCCTTTTTTCTCTTGTTAGATCTTGTTATGTCTTTTTTTGTCTTGATTTGTCTTCTGCATCTTGTTAAGACTTTCAGCTCTTGTTATGTCTTAAATATAATTTTCATATTGTTACGTCTTTTACGTTTTTTGTCTTGTTAAATAGTTTTGTTTGTAAATAGTTTTTTTTTATACTGTTTTCGTCTTAATATGTCTTTTACTTTGTTTTTTGTATCATTAGTTTTTGTCTTTTTACATCTTTTAGGTCTTTTTATCTTGTCATATCTTTTTGTTGTATTACATAGGTTTTACAAATTTTATGTCTTGTCACCTCTTCTACATAGATTTTCATGTTCTTACATAATTTTTGTCTCATTATGTCATGTGACATCGTTCCATTAATTTAGGTTGAAATCAGTCTTGATTTTGGGAAGGCAGCCTGAAGTGATGCAAAGTAAAAGTAATCAATAATTCACTTCAAATGCATTAAATCTAAAGAAAAAGCCTGTTTTGAAAATGTAAGGAGTACAAAGTACTGATATTTGTGTTCAATTCTAGGGAGAAAAAGTAAAAAAGTTGGCAGAAAAATAAATACTCAAGTAAAGAACAGATACCTGAAAACACTGCTTAAGTACAGTAACAAAATATTTGTACTTCATTACTCGCCACCTCTGCTGGTTAGCTGTTTCAGCAACATGTAAGTTAAAGCCATCTGTCCATCAGGAAACTTTGTAATTAAATCACAGACAGTTGAAACTGAGCAGCCGGAGGACATCAGAGGGGAACCAAAAAATAGTTTCTCCATAAAATATGATCCAGTTTCACTTGTGCTTTTGTATAGCGAGGCCCTCAGAAACACTGCAGTCTGGTCCAGTCAGCAGGTGTTTTCTCCCTCCATGCCTGGGCAGCATTGTAAGATAGGTGAGAAGGAGAAGGTGTTTCATTGGCCCCAAGTTAGTGTACGCCCCTGAGTGCAGGATGAGTCATCAACGGTTTTTAATCATTTTTCAGGAAAAGAGTACCAGAGAATACCTACAAATGACTTTTTGTCATTGTTGGGCAAGGGACTGGTATCTAGGAGACATATATTGCAATACAAACCTGATTAAAAAAAACACTTAAAAATCGATTTTGACTTCATGGGAACTTTAACTTTATTAAACCTTTATAAGCTGCAGAACACAACCTTACACATACACAAGAGAAAAAAAGAGAGCAGTGTAAGAAGAGTAACTAAATAAACAAAGAGGTTACAAGGCAGACAGAAACAGGAGAGGAGAGGTCATGGAAACAAATGAAGATAAATAAAGCAGATAGATGAATGAACTTGCAGAAATATTATTTGTATTGATCTGTGTGCCTCAGGTTGCTAAAGGCGACGACTGCCTCTCTGATTCATTCCTGCACAGCGCTGCATCCACCTCCCTGTATCCCTCTTGTCATCTCCCCTCATCCATTCTTATCTACTGCCTCCTTTGCCTCCCACCTAACCTCATAATCTATCTATAACCCGTCTCTTCCCCTTTACCCCTGTTTCCATCCAAAGCCCCATTAGTGTGATGTTAGCATCAGTTACACCTAAATACAGCTGAGGGGGAAGATGGGAGGTTTGAGGCAGACGAGGAGTGAGAGGTGTTGGCAAAGTTTTGGAGATTTATACGTGCAAAAGTTTCTATCTGCAGAGATTTGTCTTGAAGTAAACTGACCTTTCAGGGTAATTTGGCCCTTTTTCAAAATAAAAGTTGGCCTGTAGAGGAGAAGTTAAGCAGAATAACCATGTGTTTGGTGGCTCTGAGAGCTCAACACGCTGCAACTTAAGAAAACACGAGCAAATGGACAAAATAGAGGAATGAACTCAGTAGAGTGCAGATCTCCACCAGGCAATCCAAAAAGAATATTTGGGTAAAACTCCTTTGTAATCACCAACATTTAAATTGGAAACTATTTACATGTTTTCTCAGTAACTGTGATGGATTATGATTACATTAATTTTGTATTTTAATTACATGTAACTAGTTACAGGCAATTAGATACAAGCACTGCCAAAGTACTATTGGGAATTATGTAAACTTTTGTCATAATTAGCATATGAATTCTTGAGTTATGGCCAAATTTGGGTTTTGTGAGGTCACGCTGATGTTTGATCACTAAAATCATACACTTCATTGTTAAGTCCAAGTTGACGTTCGTACCAAATTTGAAGAAATTCCCTTGAGGCGATCCTGATATATAGATTTTGCTAAGTGGACATTTGTACCATGTTTGAAGAACTTCAAACACGAAGACATACTGTATATATGTAAACATATATATACCTACATGGATTTACTCCATGTAGGTATATATGTAAACATATATACCTACATGGATTTACTCCATGTAGATCATGAACTCTTGAATGTAGAAACAAGTCACTGAAATTGGTTCAGAATTGTTCATGTTTTACTGCTTTTTAACCAGAAAAAACTCAGCTCCTCTGTTGATTTGCATGTGTTCAGTCTTGATTGGTCCAGCATGGCAACAACATTGATGTATGATCCAAAGATTAATGCAGTGCCTACGTATATGACAACAACAGCACCAGCCAAGTCCATCACCTTTTACTGACTCTTGGGAAGTGCCTTGCTAGTTGTCGTCCGCGCTATTTGCAGCATTTCTCTGTTTGGTAGCGTTTCCTCTTTTCTAAATGCTGAATGTGTTGTCAAAAATGTGAGGAGGTTTTCTTAATTTGCTTGTGTTTTGCCAATTTGCATTATTTTTTTTTTAAGTTGCAGTGTGTTGAGCTCTCAGGGACACACTATACGTGACTGAGATTTGTGTTGGATGCTGTTTCTAGAAAATAACTGAAGAATTGTGCAGGCCTCTGTGTGATCGTGTCAATTTGCAAGTGTGTGTGTTGTGTGTTAGTGAGTGTGCATTATTATGTCAGTGACTTACTTTGTGTGAGTGTGTGTGTGTGTGTGTGTGTGTGTGTTCGCTTTAGAAGAACGGAAGCAGGTTGTTTGTGTGTGTGCTTGTCTGTGTCAGTGAACCTATTGAGGTGATAGATGGCCAGTGGACCGCCAGGTCAGTACAGCATCCACATCCTTCATAACCCATCACAACTCTGAAAAAACTACAAGATCAATAACCATGTACACTGTGTGTGTTTCTTGGTTGCTCTGTGTGTGTATGTGTGTGCATTTGCTCACCCCAATCACCCTATTTATGTGTCCTACAGAGTGAGTAAAAGCTTTGTTAGCTGTACTAAAGGAATCTGACAAAGTGTACAGGGAGAACCAGTGGTGGAGGAAGCATTTAGGTCTTTTACTTGTGTAAAAGTAGTAGTGTCACACTATATAAAGCTAAATAGTCCTACAATAAAAATTTAAGTAAAGGTAAAGAAATATTATCAAACATACTTAAAATGTTATCAGTAAAATTAGGCCTACTCATGCAGATTGCCCCCTTTCATAGTGTTGCCAACAGCTTTCAGCAGAATTGCATTTTGAGCGTGGAAACATGTTTTCTTGAGTTAATGACTGTGCAAATTAATTAAACCACCAAAATTGGTTTCATTAACATTTAACATTTAAATATTACTTGGCCCAGCTGAAACATTGAGTTTGCAGCATTTTGGTGTTTAAGGGAAAGTTCACCCAAAAAAGAAAATTCAGTTATTATTTATGTATCAACAGTGAATATTTAGGCTAAAAACTTGGTGCAAATGATGTCTCTCAAGTCATCTTGGCATTTTGTGGCTTCATCAGACTTGGATTACACCAGATGAGCAGTATAGAGGCATTTTATGTATTTTTTTTAAGTAACTTAAGTTGTTTGGGAGATTCTTGTGGACAAAAAACTAAACCCAACCTTCAATTGGCATGAGGGCGAGTAGAAAAAGACTGAATTTTCATTTTTGGGTGAACTATCCCATTAATACTGCCTTCAAATGGGTCTTCACGAGTCGTGTACAAGACTTTGTACAACTTAACGAGCAACACTGACAGCAGCATTGTTGCACAAAATGGTAAACGAAATATAATCTTGTAAGAATAATATACTAGTTAATCATCACCTGACTTTGTTAAAACATTGGTTGAAGGGGGATGTTTTAACTGCTTAAATGGTTATGACAGATCAGCATTTTGATCCAAACAGTTTTACTAATAGACTCAAAATCCTAAAAGTATATCACATACCCTAGCTTTCACATACATGTCAGGGATGAGCTGATTCTGGGCCTCTCCCACCATCCACACACCACCAAACCTTTGAAACACGAAGGTCTTCAGCTGTGTGTGCTCTCAGTAAAAAAACAAGATAATTCACTATGTCAGGATAGGAAATAGAAGGTAAAAATATTCCAAAAAGAGGAGTCAGGATCGTGACCACCTATTAATCTGATTTTCTCAAAATGTCGCACCCTCTCTTCTCCGTAAGTTTTAGCTGCTTTCACAGCTTTTCCATGGTTTAGACATCCTGAAGTCAGCTTGAATTAAATATTCAGTGTGTGATCCATTCTGTTGTTTACACCCCAGTGTCTCCAGAGTGGCTCAGCATCCAGGTTACTGACCAAACCATGATGTTAGTGCATTTATATACTGCTAGTCATTAAATCATGAGTCAGTTTCATTTGTGTGGTGTTATCTAAAAAATCAAGTCAAATAATTCCAATGGAGGAAAAATGTAACATTTCCCTCTGAAATGAAGTGGAGTTAAATTGAGCAGGGGAAATTTTAAATACTCAAATAAGGCCTTATATTTAAGTACAGTACTTGAGCAAATGTACTTAGTTACTTTCCACCACTTTGCAAAACCTACAACTTATACAACTTAGAACTTTCAACTTAACAACATAATTTTGTCCCAACAATATTAGAAACTGTTGGTCATCAGTTAACAGTGTGTGTGTGTGTGTGTGTGTGTGTGTGTGTGTGTGTGTGTGTGTGTGTGTGTGCGCGCGCGCACATGTTCAACTGTAGCTTATACGTTGAGACAAAAGTAAAAACACAACATTTGCTCACGCAGGGACGGAAGCCCCTTCAGCAGCCCTGAGGCATAAAAACACACACGCACGCAGAACCACACATTCACACACAGGAAAATCATTTCTACTGTGTTAAAATAGTGAACCGAGAGGTTTGGGACAATGGAGATTGTGCTGAAACAGCGATGGCTGTTCTTTGGGGCTTTCCCCATGGATCTCTTAATTTTCCTATTTCTCCATATCTATTTTATACACTGCCGAAGCATTTATTATTTCTTGTCAAACTACCGGCAAAACCACTTCTTTTCCTTTTCTTTTTTTGGATGATTTATTAGTACCATGTTAGTAAGAAAGTGGTACCATATAGTGACTTACTCCATGCAAGAGAAGTCATACCAAGAAACTTTGACTGCTGCAAACTGCCTTTTTTCAAATCATAGTGCAGCTCGCAGACATTTAAGGACACATAAATCCTCCTTCCTTTTTGGCATCATTAATCTCTTACTGCCTCCATCACTTTTCTACTCAGACTTTCAGCATTGGACTAAACAGTTGCCTGGACTGTGTTATAGAGTTAGCACATGCACAAGGGTCCTGCTATAAACCGAAATAATAATAAAAAAATGTTCTTAGATTTGTACTTGAAATTATTCTTCAGGTTCTAAGACAGAAAATTGTAACTTATGCACCTGTGATCTATACATCTCAAATTAACTTAAAATTTATGGCACCTGCCTTATAATCAGTGATTTCCTCTTATAAAATGCAGCACAGATGAGGAATAGTCAGAGGTAGCCATGAACCAAAAGATCACAGTGATAGTAGAGGAGACTGAAGCCAGGAAACACGTACTGTTTGGTAGACTAGGTGACCAAAACGAGAAAGAAAAAAAAATACCCATGTAGGAAACTAGGCAGTATACTTGTGGTGGACAGTCTCAGCAGCAAAACATATTTTAGCCACCTACAAAAAGACCCTCCTAAAAAAAGAAGAAAAACAACCCAACAACATCAGTTTAAGTATGCTGATGAGAAACCACTGTTACATAAACCAAATATTGCTCTTTCCCACCAACCAAACTCCATTGTCAAAATCAGTCATTTTATTTCATACTGAGAGCAATAGCTGGTCTACTGCTGCTTTGATTAGTTAGTTGTTGTTTTGTTTGTGTTACTGTGTGACTTCAGTGGTTTAAATCGTTAGTTCACCAAAGTCACACAATGACACAAACAAACCAACTGAGGCAGTGGTAAACAGGCAACCTCCATGTTCCTCTGATGTAAAATTACTGTTTTTACCAAAGGAGTGTGGTTGCTTTAGAGAGAGAGATATTTGTCTCATAAGCGAGTACCTCATATAACCCCCACTTCAAAAACTCTGAACTGTCCTAAATCTTAAAAGGGAGTTGATCTTCTTTTGTAAGCTGGAGTGGAATTTCTTTAATTTTGTCTCATTCAGTATTCTTCCTCATCCTTCTTATTTCTCCAGTCACTGGTGCGTGTGTCCAGTTTTCTTTCTTTATCTCTGTTTTGATTCCCCTTGCAGTCTGTTTGACATTCTGCCTGTTTCTTTTCTTTTTACCCAGTATTTTCCTCTAGTGTTTCTCGTCTTTTCCTCCCCTGTCACTCACAGCACTTTTTGTCCTTCCTTGTTTCACTTCCTCTCACTTCTATCTCCTTTTTCACATGAATAACATCTGTCACAGCTTGCAGAAACTTAAATATACACTGAAATATCATGGCCAGAAAAGCACAAACACACACTCAACCTACACACAAAAATGAGCTATTGGATTCCATTTTAACAAGGGAGACAACAAGGTTGCTTTCAGTCACCTTTCCTCTGAAGATGTTGTTAACAAGGGGACAGATTCTAAGTTAACAAGGTGTTATCTACCTTCAACCCTGCCAAAATCTTTTCCTGAATGATCCACATTCACACACAGCCTGCATCAGTCACTGCGGCCATCAAAATGCCTCTAACCGAAGCAGGGATGCATGACTGCTGCTTTAACATGTAAACCTTTCATCTTCAAAAGACCTTGTCAGTGCCCAAGAACAGAATAAACGATTTTACCTTTCCTGGAAAATCAGACTTAAAGGAATAGTTTGGATTATTTGAAGTGGGGTTGTATGAGGTACTTATCGATTGTCGGGGTATTACCTACACTAGATGCCAGTTAATACAAAAGCAAAAGGTATTTTGGCCACCTAAACATCTATCAGGTTGAGTGTGAGTATATTTAGAATATTTTAAATGCTTTATCAGGACCCCAGACAGCCTTTGTTCTTTAGGGGAACCCACCGTTATTTAAGCCAAATATCGATGTCTTTCACTCAACCAAACTCCATTGGCAAAAACAGTAATTTTGCATCAGAACACAGGAGTTGCCTGAATCTGCTGGTTTGTTTGAGGTTATTTTGTGACTTCCATGAATCTGAACTTGCCTTTTAAAAACAGAAATCACAAAATAACACAAGGTAAAATTATTAATTTTGCCAACAGAGTTTGTTTTGGAGATAGCGATTAGCGGCAGCAAGCAAAATTTGGCTTATATAACTGCAGTTTCCCTTTGGAAAAGGCTGTCTGACAGCAGTGTAGATTCAGAATACCACTTAACCTTGCCAGACAGTCTTTTATGCTAAAATGCTTGTATATACACCAGTTTTGCTCTCTCCAAACCAACCAAATCGGTAATTTTACCTTGCAGTACACTGGAGTTGGTGGTCTGCTGCAGCTTTACTCTGTTAGTTTGCATGTGTTATTGTGTGACTTTGGTGAAATTGAGCCATCCTTTTAAAAAGACAGAAGTCACACAATAACGCAAACAAACTAACCAGTGGAGGTAGCAGTAGACCAGCAACTCTTGTTGTCTGTGCGGAGAAATTACTAATTTTGTCAGTGGGGTTTTGTTGTCTGGAGCGAGTAATATATTATATAATAATGTTTTTCTGTCCAAAAAGGCTGTCTGGTATCAAATTAAAGATGTAAAATTATTCTAGATTTTCCCATCTACATTACAGATACATTGCTACTCTTGCCTCTCCTCCAAACTGGGACCAATCGTTGCTGTCAAAGTACCTCATACGACCTTACTTCAAATAATCCAAACTATCCCTTTAATATTGAGTGTGTTACACTGCCTTGATCACTAAATGTCCCTGTGTAAGATTTACAAAACAGACAGAAACTAACACAAAGGCACACCCACCCACCAGTATTTTCATAAGTGGCTTTCAAAGTGGCCACCATGGATTCAGCAACAGTCACAAATATCTGTCCACAGCAGCAAACCACACAACAGTGACACAAATTCCTGAACACACAGACGCAAGCGCGCACATACACATGTCCATACGGCGCCAGCCCCAACGGAACTTGACAATACACACAAAGTCCGCTTTTAACAAACCACACACCAGTGGCTTTGTTCTGAGCGACTGCTTTAATCTTTAATGTGTTTTGGTTGCTGGTGGCTGCTGATGTTTGGGCCTTTAGATTGCCTCCGACTCTACTGTTGTCACACCACAGAGGTCAGTCCAATAACTTACCTCCCCTGGGCTGAAATACACAAACCACGTCAGGCCAATTACACACACTGACACACAAACACATCGACGTGGACACACACATTGACGCTCACAGAGTTGTGCACCCGTGCGCTCACCCATAAATAACTGCCCCCACCACCAATGACGCACACAAATACTCATACAGTACACACACAGTTTTGCTCACACACCATCTCTATTCAGTTTAGTGTCTCTAATGCACTCCCTTTTCAGTTCACATCAATTAGCGATGCTTTGTGTAAGTGTTTGGCCTGACCTTTCCTACTGAAATTGAACGTTATGAGGAAAACTCTGCGAGGCATGTCACCGTGACCTGTCTCACAGCTTCAGTGGAACGTAATGCATTTTTAAGTGTTCAGCCGCACATTTACGCTCTTATAAAATATATAGACTTTACCCACTTCCCCAGTGAATCTAATAAAACACATCTATGCATTCACCCAGTCAGACTATCATGTAAACACTGTTCAAGCATATGTAACGAGTCATTATAAGTTCATTACACAAAATGGACATACAGAGAGCGATATTTTTTTCCCCACTCATGCATACACACACACACACACTCATTGACCTTGATTTCCAGAGAAACAATAGATTTCACAGTTGCGGGGCAGTACGTAAAATGCCAGCATGAAACTGAGACAAAAGAGATGTGAGACCAAAAGAACGTAAAAAAAGATTAAAAGATTTAAAACACAGTGTGCTCCTTTGATAATAAAAGTGGAAAAAAAACACAAGAAAACTCTCAGAACTTGCTTTAATGTTCGTGGTTGGTTGGTTTTTAAAGTCATCTTAGCAAACTCATCCATTATGAACATGGCACAAGTCCTGGCTGTCACCATTAATAGTCATGTTTCATTAAACAGAGAGCTTAACTTGATTTGTGGGTTGCTGGCCTCAGTAAAGCGCACATTTGTACAGTCGATGAAGACAGAGGCAACTAATCTTACACATACAGTGCAGCAGACACATTCCAATAATCTCACACATACATATTGATCACAAATATACACTGCGGTTTAATGCAGTGAAAATGTGATCTTGGTGTAGCCTTTAACTGCTGTTTAAAAACAATAATTCATTCAGAGCTGCGTTGTGAGTTAATGAGCTACAATCCTCTGTAAAGGACTCCAAAACTTTTCCTATGTTCTGAAGTCATAAGAGGATTTACTTGACTACTGTTTTTAAAACCGATCATGGAGCACAGCTACATGACAATGGATGAATGTACAGTAGTTACATCATTCCATTGCTGACACATATTTAATCAAAGTTGTTGCAATGCACATAGGCGTAATTTAGAAATTAGCTTCATTTCTGTAAATTTAAAGGAACAGTGTGGCATTTTAGCAGAAGTGATAAGAGTCAGGTGAGGGGTATCTGATGGAACAGCATATTTTAGAAATTCCAATATTTATTTCTGCCATCAGCATCTGCAGTAAAGCTGATTGCAGCTGTGGCTCTCCTGGTGATACCTTTAACTGAATATCTTTAAAAATAGGGTTAAAAAAAAGTGTTTTTCTGTGTCAAAGTATGTGTCTACAGAGAAGCATACTATTACTATTAAAGCTACTACAAGAGCTTTTATATAGTGATGACTGTGGAGTTTCTGAAGGACACGATATAGCTGTGTGTGTAAACTAAATTGATTAAATTGAAAAATTGATTTCCTTGGTTCAATAATTAGCATCCATTATGACTACTAGGCACAGTAACCCATTTTGTTACACTAGAGATAACATGCAGTTTTTCCCTATATTGACCAATTGTTCGGTCAAAAAGTAGGTAGAATTTCAAATGACCAAGATTTTCTTTGGTTGACTACAGCTCTAAAAGCAAGTATATGTAGTCTCAGACTGGATCTGCATGCACACGCCTGAAGTGGGTACACAAGCTCTCGCCCAAGTGGCATGACGTGAGGTATATGAGATCCTGCGATACCTTCTTACCTGTGTTTACACTTGGATTACACCACATGAGCAGTATGGAGACATTTGTTCTTTTTTTACATTTTAAAACTGTCTGTTTTCTGAAGCTCCGGGAGTGTTTTGTGAACTAGAGATCTTCACCCATCCTCACATCAACACAGGGGTGAGTAGATATTGAGTGAAATTTCATTTTTGGGTGAACTATCGCTTTAAGCAGAAGAAATATGCTTGTTTGGTTACAACACTGTCAGCAAAGGCCTCATTCGAACTAGATCTGGAGACACAGAGACATAGGAATTTTGATGTGACAATCCGCCATCACATTCCAGAGTAAGTGGCGGGTCTAATGCAGTGTCATGCACACTGCAATTTGAGGAGATTGCTGGAAAAGGCCCACTCCTGCCAGCAAGTACAGTCTGGCCGGTGCCTAAGAAGCCAGATTGCTAAGCACTGAGGCACATAAAAGAACAGTTACATGTGCATCAGATGAACCCATTTTCAGTTATACTGTCATCTGCTGTTACTGGAGGAAAGTGGATGAAGAATGGGTTGATCTTTGCTGTTTTTTTTATGGGCAGCTCCCACAGGATTGAATAGGCTCTGATTGGCTGTTCACATACATACAAATTTTCACAATCCATAGAGGTCAAGTCTAAAAAGTGCTGTTAGAGGGATAAGCCTGTGTGAAATAGAACACGAGAGACCTCAAGACCCCAATCTGCAGAATCTGCATTATGGACTATACGTGTGAAATGTCTCAGTGTTCATGTTTGGTAGAAAGAAAGTAACAGAATATTATTCCTAATGCCTTTCAGATAAAAGGAATGTACCATTACTGCCATCTATGTGTTGCAACAACTTGAGAACACAATCATTTACTGTATACACTGTTGATAATCAATTTAAACAAATTCACACACAATAAAATGTAGCTACAGCACTGTGCACAGCAATGAGCAGCGCTCGAGTAAAACAAACATCTGCACTCTGAGTGCATTCAGGATCACACTTTCATGAAAGCAGCAGTCAGATTATGATCAAAGGCTGCTCTGAAAGTGGCTTTTCTTTTTCATGGTGTGTGTGTGTGTGTGTGTGTGTGTGTGTGTGTGTGTGTGTGTGTGTGTGTGTGTGTGTGTGTGCGGTTATCATACAAGCACCTGCATTCAGGTCACACATGTAAATAGGAACAAACGGGAAAAAACACAAACACACACACACACACACACACACACACACACACACACACACACACACACACACACAAACACAGTCATGTTTCCATCATTTCAGACATTATTGACTTACATTCATTGCCTTGATACTTACCCTAACCTTGCCCATACTTGCCTAACTTTAACCCTTACCTTAAACTTAATCTAAACCTAAATGGGAGCGTGGGACACACACAGAGACACATTATCTCAGAACCTGTCTTTGCTTTTAGCAGATGACTGCTGTTTGTCTCCGACCATAAAGCCGTTGAGATGACAATAAAGCAGCCATGGTTCTGTGCTGGAAAAAGCTGGATTGTTCCCTCTGGGTTGGGAGTGAGTTGCTGCACTAGGCAAAGGAATTAAGTATCTCGGGGACTTGTTCACAAGTGACAGTAAAACTAGAATGTGTGATAAACAGGCGGGTTAGTGCAGCAGTAATGTAGCCATTGTAATGGACCATCATGGCTAAACCTGTGACTGAAATAATGAGATCACGGATACAAGTGACCGCAATGGGTTTTCTCTGTACGGTGGCTTGGTGAAGAGCTCAGACATCCAGAGGGAGTGGAACCACTGGTCCTTTGTGTCGAAAAGAAGTCAGTTGAGGTGGTTCAGGCATCTGATCAGAATGTCTCCGGGAAACCTTGCTTTGGAGGTTTTCCAGACACGTCCCACTAGGAGGAGACCCCAGGGTAGACCCAGAACTTACTAAAGGTATTACATGTCTTTTTTGGCCTGGGAACACCTCAGGATCTCCCAGGAGGAGCTGGAAAGCGTTACGGGGCATGGCCCATCTGTGCCACAATTTTGATCCAACCTCCACACAGCTGCATGCTGCACCAAGAAGAAGAGAAGCAGAGCAGTTTGTCCACCTGATTATGTTTCCTTGCTCAGACTTTCCTTGAGTTTTGTGCTACTATCATGGATAAGTTAAATAGTAATCATGGATAGTTAAATAGTTTTTTTGTCTGTTTGCAAGTCTGGACAGGGTGTTTTATTTTGAAAATTGACTCAATTCTCCATGGCAGAGGTTGGCGATTATTTTTCATGAGGTGCCACATGAAAACTTGGTCACCCTCTCTGAATTGCCTTGTAATGAACCGTTAGCTAATATTTTGTTGCCAGTGTGCAAAACTTGATGTTTTACAGTGTACCATGCATGCTGCATACGGGTTGCAACGATAGTAGCAGCAAAAGTAGAAGCACAACATAAACAACATGGATTTACAGCACTGAGTGAATAAAGTTACAATGAATACAGGACTGACCCCTTTCAAAATTAAGGTCTGATAATGGTTTAATGGTAAGCAATATGCTAATGACTGTCTTTGCTTGATTTTTAATTTCTGGCATTTCCACGATGACCTTGCAGACCACACAAAAACTTTTAGTCTGCCCCATCTGGCCCCTGGGCCACATTTTGACCAGGTCTGCTCTACACTGTTTCTGTCTGACTTCCTGCCCACTTGATCTGCTCTGTGCAGACAACTGTATTTGCATTTGTAAGCAATGCATGTAGTAATTTATTGACACGGCACACCTGCATTATGTAACTGTTACCTCATCTGCCTCTGCTAGGATGGCAGATCAGCCACCATCGTCTGTCAAAGTAAGGATACTTTTGAATGAAAGTCATTCAATAGGTTGATAGTGAAGCAGCCTCTCACAAACTTGGCTCATAAAAAGCATCAAATAAATGCACAGATCGCTCAGCAAGCAAACAATGCATTCTTTATTTGTAATGCTTCCGATCAAATATAGGAACATGTCCCGCAAGCTGTGGGAAACGATGATCAATATCGTGGTATTTCAGTCAAACTGTAGTTGCAACTGAATTTGACAGTGTTTTTTCTTTGGCATTGATTTCAAATTAAATAAACCTGCATGCAATCAACTCAGCATGCACAGTCTTCCAACCTATAGCCATTACAGCAGATCAATGCATTGTTTTGAACAAATGCAATCTTGTGCAGAAAAAAACAGGTGTAAACATCCACACAGACACGTGCAACCACAGAAACTTTTTTTCACAGATCTCTTTTTGTTTAGAAAGAAGTCCTTAAACACAGCACTACATTTAGGAAATTGTCAACAAGCGTAAAAACCCTGAACATGTTTAAAAAAAAAAAAAAGCTGAGTTTTGATTAAATTTTTGACAGTGGCATTGCAATTTTAGTCACCTCAGCTTTCGACATCAACATGTTTCCTGCTGAGCTAGTGATAGATGAGATAATATATTATGTATTCTGACTGTGTAATAATTATGTTTAAGAACATGTGATTATAATAAGAATGGGATTATATATCAGTGCTTGCACTGGGCTCTATTCCAGGTCAACATAATTTTCCTAATTACTTATGCAAATGATGTACAGGAATACCTTCCTTTTAAGGGGGTGATGGGTGCTTCAGTTTTTTTTCTCTTGGCTATGTTTGTAATTGCAATCAAAGATGAGCTACCACCATCTTTATATTTGGCTAAAAAAACTGTTTGTACTATTAAATGTGTCCATTTAATAGTATCCATTGCTCTGTTGAAAAAAGAGGGGAAAAAACATTAACAGTTTGGAGAGTGCTGCAGAAAAGATAGTATAATCCTGAAAACACACTGAAGGCAGTCCAGAGAACAAGATCACAACAGCTTAGTTTATTTGTAGCCCTTTCCCTCTGATTTCATGCCTTGTCAGCTACTGGTGGGGTTGCCCAAAACATAACAAAATCTGTATTTTGTTTACACTTGGCCTGTTTCCTACTTAGTGGCACACTGCCAGTCTACATAAGCCCTCAACATAAGGCTATTTTACCTGCAATGTGTCTAACATCTTCGGCAAATGCATGCTGTAATCTGTATGTGTGCCTGGACTGTGGTGTGCCAACAGCTGCAATTTTCCTAAATCTACAAGAGCAGTAATAAGAAGCAATAATTAAAATAATATTCAAACTGGAAACTGAAGTTTAGGCACAAGTCTTAGATTTGTTAGCTGATTTGACAGCCCATGGAGGCAGACACAGGTTGCACCAAACCATGCGAACTGACACACAGAACATACAAAATGACTAAATAGTACAATTCATCTGATGCATGATGAATAGAAAATGACATCCACTGATGTATTTTACAGAGCGGAGAACATTTTCTTGGCACAGACTCCCTCTTTATGTCTCCCTTCATTACAATCAGAAACACATATACATGTACACATTAGCCTACAGCTTGGTTATCCATTACATCAAATGTCAAAGGTTTTGTTTGCTGGATATATATGCTTAAGTGTAGCAGATTTAGCTAACAGTCTCTCTCTGCCTTAAATATTAACAGAGAAGAGAGATATATGGAAAAATGGTGAAATACTACTAGTACTACTTTTTTTTTGGGAAAGGTGCAAACATTATACAAAGCTTACGGAATACTTTATTAGCGTTGTTGCAGTACCGGAATTTGCATCTTCAATACAATACTCAATCTTTTCAACAGGAGATGCACAAGAAAATCAGGTTGACATTCGAAATGATCCGGAATGATCTTTCTGAAGCTTGGTGGGAGCTCGGGGTCCTGTTAGAATCATCAGCACCTTCCGTTTCTTAGCTGCTGGTGCTGCTGTCGGACTTTCAGGCGACCCACTTTGAGGCGCAGTCTCAATTTCCTGTCCAGTCTCCTGCTGGCCTGAGTCTTAATTTGGAGTACTTTTTTCTGAAGAGTAATCGCTCTGTAGCAGTTGTTCAATGTGATAGCTAGCAAAACTGGCTATAGCTGCTTTTTTTAAGCACAATACTGTGGCTTGTGTGTGCTTGTCCCTTATGCTGAATGTCATTAAGAGGCTGACATTGCTGAGAGCTGCTTCCCGGATCTCGTTCCATGCTGCTTGCCACATTATATTATTTTATTCTCCACAACCATCTGGCGACCTTCAGAAATTATATCGCAACCCCCTTGGGGGTCCAGATCCCCTGTGTGCAAACCACTGGAATAGACCGTATACAAAGATAGTTGGTCCAGAAGTTACTGACAGTGTAAATTATCTTACAGCTATAAGGTTCATGTGCCAGTTTTTCATCATGTTGCCTTGTCTAATTAAGTTTAATTCAATTTAGAAAACGACAGTGTGCAATGACAGTGATCATTTACATGACTTGAAAACATGGTTTCACCAGATTTAGGGTGTCACAACTTTCCATCTGTAGTCCTACACATAATAAGCAGATGCAATGAATAAAATTTAATGTGCAATACAGAAATCAGTAAATGCAGGTGCCTTACATAATAAAAATATCAGGTACACACTGCACAGTACAAAAAACATGAATTTCATTATCCTTGCTAGGAGTTAAGCTAACTGGCTAGTCTAACTAGCTCACTCTGTATTGCTGTGATGTGCTGTGTGATGCTATAGCAGTAGCAGTTACAGCAGCAGTTGATGTTTAGTATTCACACAAACACACAGTATGCTGATCTCACTGTACAGTAGCTTAAATGCATCAGTGCTGCTATCAGCTGGCTCTTCAACACTCACTCCTCCCCCTTGCAGCCCACTCACAAGAACTCTTGTGCTGCTGTCGGAAAGAGGAGATAACGCAGCTCAGCTCGTCCTGGTGTATCAATATTGCGGAAAATGAGTATTGAAATAATTTAAAATATTCAGAATCAATATGCATTGAAAAATCTATAGTTTTTACACAGATTAAGATCATTGTGTGAGGAATAATTTAAGAGCACCCACACCAAGAATTTTAAATATGATTGGTAATATTCTTGGACTGTTGAGAGTTAACAGTCTGCATTATCTTTTCTTTTTTTTTTAATCTCAGGAGCAGGTAATCAAATTCATCCCAAAACATCCACAGGAGACTTGAAAAGAGGCCTTGAGTCTCTTATCACTGTCAGTCCTGCCAGGTAAGGAATACCTCAGACACAGGCTGATAATATCAATGCTTATCGTGAATCATAAAACTTTGTTGAGTTAGAAATTTCTACTTTTATTCAATGAGGTGGAGATGCTCCATATGTATTAAGAGTGACTGTTTTTTGTTATCTCTCTCCTTCAAAACTTTATTCTACTCTCTTTTTTTCCATATGAAATCACCCTAAACAAGGAATTTCCATCTGTTTGATGTGTGTGCTTCTCCCTGTCTCCCTCCCACTTCTTGCATCTCCTTTCCATATTAACAGAGACTCTCCTCTTCAGTCTACCTATCTGTGTAGTGAGCTATTCCTGAGGGAAAGCATGGCGCTTCAGCACCTTGCGCTTTCTAAGTTAAAAATAGTGCTCTTCAGCAAACGAAAAGGTTATCCAATTAAAAGTAATTGCCTGTGAAGAGGAATGGATGCACTATTTTTTCCTGGAAAATAGATAAATAAATAATGACAACAAGTAGCCCATGGCGTCTATTATTGCATTATTCAGCGTGATGTCCCCTCAATCTACATCCCCCCTGGTCCTTCTCCATCTCTGTTTCCTCATATTTTAGCATAACAACGACACATCAAAGATTTTTAACTCTTAATTTAGAGGAAGTCGTGATAATATGAAACAGGACAGAGAGAAAAAGGAGGCTGTCAGACTTTGAGATCGTGTTCTCCAGAAGACACTGAATATAACACAAAAAAAGAAAATGTATGATAATGTTACAGGCTCAGAATGAAACACTTGGTCCAGGCTGGAGTAACACATTTAATTACAGGAGTCACTTGTGCAACACATATCTATGACAATAGTCAGCAGCACTATTCACATCATTATTTGGTGTTCAGTCAACATGCATCAACTTGTCTGTCGCTCTGTGAACTGGCACTTTAAATCACTGACAGTATAGTGTAGGCTGCACTCATTAAATATATTAAACAATAAACATATTTTAACACCTTCATGAGCACAGCTCTCTGTGTTTATGTTTAACACAATTTTCTCATGTACATTAAAAATCATTTTAAATGACCAGTGTGTAAGATTTAGTGGCATCTAGAGGTGAGCTTACAGACTGAAACACTCATACTCCCCTTCCAAGCATTTAGCATCATACTACCATGGCTGTGAATCTCTTGCAAAACACAAAAAGCCCTCTCTACAGTCAGAGTTTGCTTTGTCCATTGTGGGCTACTGTAGAAACAGGGCTGTGCAACATTCCAGAAATAAACAGCTCATTATAAGGTAATGAAAACAAAATCGTTCTTATTTTCATTTGATCAAACACTAATAAAAATATTTTTATGAATATTAGATTCCAATTCTTTTCATATTCTGCCAATAAATCCATGTAAATCTTACACACAGGACCTTTGATTGCAATAACTGGTTGATGGTAGTCTAGCTAACTGTTTCTACTGGCTACAATATTCTTTACTTTTATGGACCTTAACTGCATAAACACAGTTTATAGGTCACATTTAAAACCTATTAAATATTACCATGTGAACTACTAAAATTGGTTTACTTTGACCAAATCAATCAAACACTTATGGTAACTGCTAACACAGTACATATTAAATTACTTATGCTAATTGCTAGCACTAATTGCTAATGCTTCCGGCTCATATGTATATGTATATCAATTCAAAGTGTTGAAGTGTGATATTGCTTTTAAATAACAGTTCTAATAAAATATTAGGATTTGTTTGTTCATCTTATTTTTTATTTGTCTCCACCAATGCAAGTAGTTCCACAACTGGACTACTACTGGACTGCTGGACAATTATTACCAAGCAACACGTAAACATTTTTCTGCAGACTGACATTAGCATTCTAGTGACTTCGTTGGTCTATATGTTACTGCAGTAGAGCTCCCCTTTAGCTGTCCAGGTGGATCGATAAAAATGCCTCAAGACTGTATTCAGCTCAGACTTTTTGACAGACTCACCCTCACCCTGGTGTGGACCAAATAATTTGACTGAGACCTCTTGAAAAGGTGGGTCTTGATCTGCTCCTAAGCGACCTCAGGTGTGATTGTGATTGATTGTGATTTGATGTTGAGCATGATTTTAAAAGTTAAACCACTAATATATCCATCTTCTGATCACAAAATCTCTGCAGGTATTGATCTTATAATGGACCGACAAGGCATGTATAAATTTATGAAAATCATTTTGTAACAATGGCAACATGTATGCACAAAAGCACAGGTATTTTCCCCGATTTAAAGGGTCAAAATCTGTTAAAACTGCTGTTCTTGTGTCCTACTCTGTAATTTTGTCAGATTGAAAAGTGTACGACATGCATTCATACACACACGGCTGCCTTGTGTATTCTGCATCCACTCCGAAATTAATGCTACATGTACATGTACGTGAATGCAAACGAATAGCTAAACAAAAAGTGTATCTCCAGCCTTAATATAACGGTTATAAGAAAGTTGAAACTCTCAGTGCCGTTATACTTTCTATCAGCACACGTGAAATGCCTCTTATCCAATCAAATTACTTGGTTGGAACTAACTGTTGTATAAACCATCATCTTACATTCACTAAACATGCGTCAGCTCTGCTCTCGCTTTGTGAACGGGGCTGTAATGCCAGTTTTCGTTCAGCAACTTTGTATGCTTTTATGACCTCTACCTGACTCTGTCTTTGCTCTGTTATATTGCCATGACAGATGTATCAGGTGAATCAAAACCAGCGATAGAGTTGGAGGGCACACAAACACACAGACGTAAAGAGCCTCAGACACAGTCACAGTCTTTTATTTTCTGTCCCTCTCTGACACACACGGAGTTAATCAAAGCAGCAATTAAATGGTCTGTAGTCACACTAAATCAATAGAGGTTCGTAATTTTGGTTGCAAAACAAAAACAGTGCTCATGGGGAGCAGGAATGCACTGCAGGATGAGGCCAGAGACGAGGCACTTGGATGCAGAGGGCCGAAGTTGCCTCGCAAAACACGGAACGCCGAAGAGAGAGCTGCATATTGAAATAGGTGTGATTGAAAAGCCACAAACAACTGAAAAACCACAAAAAAGTGCAACACATCAAGAATGACAACAAGCTACAGTAAGAAAAGAAGAGAACATGGCAGGGAGAAGAAAGGAATATCAATGTTGTCCTCTGTTCGTTCTCCGCTCTGCAGTCTTGTTGCCAAAAGTGGAACAGAGTTGCTGCCTCCTAGATCCTCTCTGCCTCTACTCTCTCCTCTCTTTCTGTTTCCCTCTTCCCTTCCACTATTAGTCTTGCCCTTATTCCTTTCATTTATCTTGCTTTTTTACACACCATTTTCAACCCTGTGATCCCGCCTTCCCTCTATCTGCCATATCTCCTCCTCATTCTTCTTCCACTTCCCCTCTTATCTCTATTTCGATCCACCTTTCTTTCTTTGTTTACCTCTCTGTTCTTCCTTACTTTTGTCTCTCCCACTCCCTAACCCTGTTTTCAACTCACTTACTCTGCCTCCATCTTTCCCCTCCCTCCGTCAATCATCTCTCTATCTGTCTCTACTGTTTCTCTCCCCCCTCCCTCCAGCCTGTTGCATTATTCAGATGTGCATCTTCCGTTTCTTTTTGCTCCCCTTGCCAGCTTGTGATTTCTATAGGAGGCCATAGGAAAGTGAAGAGACAGTCTGAGTCTGCCATTTATCCTGATTTGCTGTCAAACATCTGAGTGATGCCTATTCAGGATGACGGAGCGGGGTTGATGGGATTGGGGAGGGCAGATGAAAGGAAAGCAACGCGAAGGGGTCAGGAAGTCAGAGGACATCTTGTCTTTATCTCCTTCCACCAGATGCCTGTCTTTTAGGTCGCGTGCCTTTTAAATTGCAGTGCCATCGAGGCCTTGGTAAGGAGCGCGTGTGTGTTTTTTGAGTGGAGTGGACGGAGCGAATCAAGTTTTATATAGGCCAAATATTCTCTTTTTTTGCCACCATCAAGTGGCTTTGTGAAAAGGTTGGAAAACTCCTCGTCTCACAGAGATTATTCTCTTTTTAGTCAGAGCCTCTTTGAGGGAGAAACTCTGCGATTGGCAGTGTTGAAAAGAGGCAGTTATGACCTGAAATCACCACCTCACTGGAATGGCACATACCTGTTACAAAAGCTGCAATGTATACACACACACACACACACACACACACACTCACACGCACTGGCGCACAAGCACACCTTGCCACTTCAGCACCATGGCCAGTGGCAGCCTCAGTGATACAGCTGACGCCAAGAAAGGAGCTTAACTCTCAGCACCTTGGACAGCACTCACTCAAAAGCTTACAGGGCAAGTGCATGTTTGTGTATGTGTGTGTGTCCATGCATGTGTGTTTGAGAGAGAGAGAGAGGGAGAGAGAGACCAAGCCATTGTCCTATAAGCTGCTGTGACAGGCATGTATCAGAAAAAGGGTTTTATCCATAATAATAATACATGCGACACTGCTGGTTCGTTCGGTCTTGCTCTGTAAGGCTGCTGCCTGCTGTGAAAAGACGTTTAAGATGTTTACATACAAGACATGAGCAATCACATACTTGCAGAGGACTCCTTTTTTTTTTACTATATAATCTAAAGTTTATAGATGAGGTAGAAATTCATTTATCCAGTTATTATAAAAATGAATTCCTTGAAGTTGAAGTTGAACAGCAGTGCAGCTGTAGACATTCCAGGTTTTTATTTGTAATTTACTGTTTGTTGCACCCTTATAACACAAGGTGGATAAACTGTAAATGATCAAATCATATCATTTTGTAATTATTTTACTTCAGTATTTCCCCAAGTAACTGTGTTTCCAGTCTTTCATTTACCTTGTGATATACAGTGACAGTGAGCTACACATGCACTGAGGGAACTGGAGCTGTAACTTTACAAGTTAGACCATGCAATTGTCTTATTAATGTTTTATTGTTCACTGAGAGCAATGACTGTGGTGAGCAGAGGATTTGCAGTTGAGATGGTTCTGTTAAAAAGAAAAACATTTCTGACTCTTTTTTCAACTTACTTAAAGGGACACGTTTTAAAGATATCGGCCAGAGAGATGTCAGCCTTCTCTTGAATATAATGGACCTGGTGGCGCTCATCTTGTGGTGCTCAAAACACTAAAAAAATAATTTAAAAAATTCACCATCAATGTTTTTTTTCCAGGAAACATGACCTAGTTGCTCAAGGTAATCTACTAGTACTACTTTCTTTCTGCAATAGAATCGATGAAAGTCTCCCCTCATTTTACTGTCTATGCAAACTGGCCAAACAGACCATTCACAGTTTTTTTCAGTCTCTCTTTCAATCTCCACAGCCTTGAAGTGTAGTTAAATTTCTTTCAAATTTAAAGGTTCAATATATATATGTTTTAGCTTAAATTATTCCAAAATCAACTGAAATTATCAAGAGAATGTGAAGAAACAACAGTTTTGACATTATGTCAAAGACATCTGTGTATTGAGCTGCAGAGGTATCTACTGAAGTTAGCTTTGGTCTGTCCTGTCTTGTAATAACACATTGTATCTCAAGAGGTGATAGTGAGTCACTGTAGTGTCCAGTCTGTTCTCAGTCCATCAACACCAAGTTGGTTTTCTTGCTGGGTTTGGCTCCTGACACCCTGGAGCTGTAACCGCAGCTCTGGCCTCTGGAAGTAGCTGCCGACTGATGCCTGACCTCCACCGGCATTCTGTGCCGGGTCCTCTGGCCTCAGGGCTGGAAACCTACTCCTCTACACAGTACAGAGCTCACATGCTAGAGGTTTAGATAAATACCAACACTTCCCTGGTGCTCTGGACCGCTTACTGCATGGCTAACTAGCGGCTAATGGCAGATACAGGTAGCAGTAGTTAGTAGCTGCTGTGGTGGTATGCTGCCACCTGTTTCAACACACAAACACACAAACATGTATGTGTGAACAAATCAATTCACACTAACACACGACCAAACATTACATCTAATATGCAAGCATAATGTAAACTGGCATGTCCTTTACTGTAGTTATTCACCTCCCACAACACAATAACACTTACTCATTAGCTTTGCTGTCACATAAACCACAGCTGCATGCAGCCAGATTTCAAATAAGATTGCTTGTGTCAAATACTTAATACACACGATCAATTTGCCACCCGTTGCCAATGAGGGTTCCCTACCAGTACACCATTTGGTTCAGTCCAAATACCAAACACACGCACACACACGCACAAACAGAAGCCTGTCTCATTTAGACTGCAGAAGTGTACAGACATATGTTCATACTTCATGTCACATCAACCCTAACACACAACCCTTCACCACCAATTTCTCACCCTGCAGCTAATTAATGCTCCATATAGCAGCACCATTCACTCAGTCTAAAACATATGAACCGACTTGACTGGATTCCCACGCTTCATTTGCACTAACAAACATCAAGAATGCCGGGCAGATGGTAAAAAAAACATGATGAGTAATATTAACACCAGACATGTAAACAAAGGAAAATAGGCTTTGATGTTGTAAGTATGACAGATCTTCCAAATTGTGTATCAAAGACACAAAATACTCATTATGCTTCCATTATAACACTGTGCCATGGTGTTTGAACACACAAGGACATAGGAAGGTGAAAGAAGAAAGTTTTCAAATTGCTTATAGTTGTCCAATTTCCATAAAATAAATGAATAAATAAATCCATCAAATATTTTAGTCGAACTCTTAAGTTGTCTTTCTAAGCACTGCTGCCTGCTCTTAGCAGCAGCCAACATGGACCAAACTATGAATAGTTTTTGGATTGACATATTGTCAATAATTTAGTAATTCTCAAATCTATTTACCCTTCTAACTGAATAAAATGCATTTACAGTCATACACTCAAGCCAAAAATAAAGTAGAATTCTATTATTTTAATGGAATTGTTCCCTATCTTTAATCTATTTCAACCATAGAGCAGCAGAAAATGCTTTTTAAAACACCCTGAAAAACATATTTTGTCATTTGGGTGCGAAGACTTCTTGTTTTGAACAGATTATCACAGGGACCCGTGGAAACAAAGTGAATATTATTCTATAAAGAGCATGAGAAGGAGTTAAATGAGAGCAAGAATAAAACGTACCATGTAATTTTCTTCTTAAGGTAATTGTGGGAGAATTATAGGCTAAAGCTTTATTGTTTAGACAAGAGCTCTGAAGAAGGCTCATACAATTATCACCCAAATTACTTTGCTTTATTTGTGTAATATGGTGTGAGGCATAATCTTGTCCCCATATGGCCAAGACGATTAATTTCATATCAGTACATTTTGTGGACTTTTTAAATCTAACAGTCTTTATTTCTCTCAAAAACTGTCTCATTCTTTTTGTCCCTCTGTCTCTCTCAGTTTCGTTCTCTCTGTCTGTCTTCTTTCCCCTCATTTCTCCCCGTGCCTGGCTGTCCCCAGCATTATGCTAACACATTTAAAGGCAGCCTCCTGCTGAGCAGAGTAATCCTTCAGTGAAGCTGCACTCCCTTAATGTGTCCGCGGGGCCTAAGATTTTCCCCCAAACCGATCTATCTCTGGGATGACACCAGCCCCAAGGTTAAACCAGGGTCACGTGCAGGCTGCATACACGCTTACATTTAAATGCAGGAGCGCACACACACAAAACAATCTCATTGTGTTTTGTGAGTTGATAAGTCAAGATTGTGTAACTTTTTAGTTTAGCTGATATGATGAAATGCAATACTAAAAAAGAAATACCAGTGTATATGATGCTGTCATGGATAACAAGATAAAGTCCAGGCTTTATTTTCATCATGGACCCTGATGTTCCATCAATCTGTCCTCGCCACAACATGATAAAGATAAAGCCAGCCATATACTGTCAGTGACTGGAGACACCCAAACACATCATGTCACATCTAAGAACCCAGTCCACTTACAAATGACATGTCCATGACCTTATTTGAAGATGGTCACTAAAAGCCTCTGTTTGACTTTTTTCTTAAAGACTTGTGGGTTATGCACCTCCCTGGTGTGAGAGACAATTTGCTATATTCCATAGATCCAGCTTAAATTAAAGAAATCTTACCCATCATGGTTTTAAATTTATAAAGATACAGGTTATCTCCCCTGGCTCTGTGATTGGCCTTTATCTATCTTCTGAAAGTAATTGTCTAAGTAACTCGGGGCGCTGCCATTTAACATCCTGTGGACTGAATCTGACACTTTCTGTCCTCAACTGGAAGGCACTGGAGCTGAGGGGACTCAGATCTGCCCACGTGATTCCTGTGATGTTAGTGCCACGAGTACTACTCTCAACAGTGTGAGAGCAGTACTATGCGTACTTGATGTTTCTCTTTCAAGCCTTGGTTGAGGCCCCAGTGCCATGAGGTAACAGCATAGTCCAAGAGACACTGGACCAAGCAGGAGGCCAACAATCAAGGGACTCTCTATTCAGCAGTTGAGCCGTGCTGGGTAGGCATCTGGTTCTGGCATTTACCTTTCCCAAAGCCTTTAAGACCGTGGAATCTCTTCCAGAGTTCCCATATGGGTAAATGAAACAGGACTTTGATGTAATGGTTCTCCTTGATTCTTAGCATTTCCTGTATTCTTACTTTATCTTAATGCATTACAAGTATGGCTGAGTCATCTGCATATAAGAATGAAGTGCTAGTGTAAGCTGCTTTCATGTTGTTAATATAGCAAAAAGCACAGATGACCCAGCACACTGCCCTGGGGCACCCCACCGGTGATTGGCAAGACTTCCAACATCTGTCCATCAAACTCTGCCCTGTGGTCCCTTCCTGTCAAATAAGAAGCCATCCAGCTAAGGGCTGTGTCGTCTGTAATGAGGGCCTTTAACTTAGTTAAAATAATCTTGTGATTGAATCAAAGGCCTTTTGCAGATCTATGGGGATTAAACCCCACATATGTCCTTCCTTATAAAATCTGTAAAATATAAAAGACAAGTTTCCTTGGAACAAGATTTCCCAAAACCAGCTTGTAATTTATAAAGTAGATTATGGTTGCATTCAGTATGTGTTCATGAATATTAGCATGTAAAATTTTCTCAAAAAACTTGGCTGTTACACTTAAATTGGGCCTAATTTACTCCTCTTCTTTTAAAGCTAAGAAAATCTGTTAAAGCCTGACCTCTGTGTTTGTATTTCGATATAAACACTAACATGTTAAATTGTAAACACAATAAAAAACGGCACACATATACACACAGAGTCATATAAAGAAACATAGCCATGTGCCACTTGCATTACAAACCATGCATGAAATCATGTAAACATGCATAAGCAGCCAACCATAAACATATATGAATGTCCTTTGTCATAAAGTCAAACCCTTAGGATATAACTCAAAAACTCCAGGCACTGTTTTAATAGTCAGTCAAACATTGACATTGGACTAGCCTTGTGTAGTTGATAGTTGATAATTAGTTTGTCCCTCTGCTTTCTTTATTTGAGTTTTTTTATGATTTGCTGCTTGTCTTTTAATTGTAATAAAATTAGGAGCCCCCTTAATAAACAGTAGCACATTGTGTGTTCAGGGCTAGAAATTCAAGGTCACGAGAAACAAAATGAAAAGACTATTTTCATTTGCTGGATGTGTGACCTCTTCAACAAGGTTCACAAAGTTGATGCTCTAACAGGTACTTGTTCTGCTTTGCTCTCCCATGACGTCACGGCCGCATTTAGGTGGGATTTACTCATCATCCCCATCTTAGTTACTGCGGCTATTACTTTCATCAGGATCTGAGACAGAGGGGGTTTATGTGATGGGGATTTTATTAGACTGCCTGTTGAAGGGAGTGGAGGTGCAGGACAACAGATCCTGCGGGGGTTCAAATCCAAGAATAGTGCTGAAGGCAAAGCCGTCTTATGTAATGTACACACACAGGCCATTGAGAGCAGATGGGCCACCACTAGCTTGCTACCAATGACTGGTATGATGTGAGGGTCCTCTTGTCGGTGCTGTGTTGCTGTTGGTAAGAGCAGCGGAGAGCCACACACTACCTCAATGACTCATTACATGTCGCCATTCACTTCTAGACAGAAATGAGCTTCACAAGGAGGGCATGATGCAGACTCTGTTTTCTCCATGTTGCACCCCCAACTGTGTAGGTGGCCAGCGCACTACTTTAATTACAAGGATGAGAACCTTTGATGGTTTCCATCCCCAGACCTCAGTTACATGTAACCCTGTGTCTCTGCAGTGGTGGATTAAAACTTCACCACCTTTCTTCATAATATCGTACATTTCTATTTATTAGACCTGCAGTCAGACTATTAGGCTGTAGCTGTTAAACCTGGACCTTGATCAAGTGTTATATTCATACTATATACTGTGGACTTTCTGAAAACGAGATGGTAAATCTTTTTGTCTCATTTGAGTAAAGTTAGCTTTTATTTAATTTAAAAAAGCTGGGTATATTCCTTTTTTTCAACAAATGTCATGAAAACACCACAGCCAATGATGAATTGATCATTCTCATAAATATTTGTGGCGTATTCCTTTGTGCCACAGAGCTCCTTTGTTCTCCAAAAACTATTAAAAACACATCAGTGCGCCACACAATGATCCGTCATTAAGCCCCACCTCCAAACAACAACTGTCCAATCATAGATTAGCCTGTCAAGCTTTTATTGCACTACATGTTGAAACAGTGTGCACAGGGCTCTAAGTAATACTCAGCGTCTTATGTGTTTGGACAGTGGCGTCTTTTTTGAGACGCTACTGTTTAATAACCGAAACGGCTGCTAAGAACCAAAGTGGGCCAGCCAATACTTCCTGGGAGCTTCAGCCTCAGTCTTTTATCAGTCTTTAATGCAGTAATCTAAAGTATATCAGACCCTTTCATAGGCTTCTTGTTTTATAATGTGCCAGATGGCAAAATTAAAAAGTCAGCTGGCCACGGACTTCTCAGCTGGCTCAAACAGTTTAGCATTAGCATTAGCTTACATTAGCTAGCCACATCAATGAAACCTAATGGCGAGAGTCATCATTTTAGCCGACAAAATCTATGGTTCTCAGCTACAAATGAGAAACCTGCTCTTGTTTACTTCTTGGTTGAATCAGATACCTGGTGTTTTAAAATAACTGACAATTTTGATGTTAAATCTGCCACTATTATGACTATAATCTGCATATGTGCTGTGTGAGAGTGGAAAGCATTTCTCATTTGATGGTGTTGCTGTCAGATTTTCAGGTGACCCGACTTGAGACATAGTCTCCATTTCCTGTCCAGTCTCCTCTCGGCCCAAATCTTGAGCTGAAATACTTTTTCTGAGAGGCCATCACTCCACAGTTGTTGTTCCATGTGATAGCTAGCAAGTACAGTAGTACAGTACCCAACTATATTTTGAAATGATTTAGCCTTTGTTTAAAAGTGAAAATATACCGTATATTTGTGACTAAAATATTGAATATTGTCAGCCTTTACCTCCAAATACCAGCTTGATTCTTTTAATTCAATGTAGAATGTACAATATTTTTGAGCGTTTGGGGGTTAGTGTGCTCCATATGAACAAAAGAATGAGGGACTTGTTGACCTCTTTTTCTGTCTCTTGTTGTCCTTCCTGAGACTTAAAGAGGCCTTCAGAGTCTTTTCAGGAACATTATCCTCTTCAAAAGGAACCCTGATCCCAAAGCAGCTGTGGACGAGGGGGGTGGCTGCATCCAGCAGAGCTTTTCCATCAGTTCTCATTTATTGACCAAATTGGATATTTTTCTTTGCTCTTAGGACTGATTGTGTAAGAGAGACTCCTGTGATTCTGAACACTGAAAATGTCCTCAATTTGAAAGGAGCGTTCAAGACGGTCAAGGCAAAATGTTTCTTTTAAGACAAGCTCACTGCATCTTTTGAATTTAAGCAAGAAAATTAGTCACGTGTTTCAAGTTACTCCGTGTTCTTTTAACGGAAATAAATTAGTGTTCCTAGAGCCCAGAGTTGGACTTTGTGCTCCCAAACTTTCTAGAACACGATGACATCACTCCTGCAGACTGAATAGTATTTAAATTTGTTTGAGCTTGCATTGCCCTTTTGTATACTTTCATACACTCACAATTGTGTGTGTGATTGTGTTTGGGTGAGTGTGTGTGAACCATTCTGTTTTTTGCTTTTTTTATGTCGGCATATGTGAGACTGAGCATATGTGTGCACAGTGCCAGCGTGCTTTTCATTCACTATGTGTGCCTCCTGTTAAAGCTCAGTATGCAATTTTGAATCAAAGCTAAGCAGGTGTCACTCTGGCTACAAACAGATGGGAGACCTCATGCTGAAACCAGAATCTTATCTTCTCATCTATTTCTCTCCCACTCTCTCTGATCTCACCCTGTTTGCCTCTCTCCACATTTTTATCCTGGCTTCAGAACAGGCTGGCTTTTCACTCAGGAGGCTTTTACACTGACAATTTGTGTGAATCCAGTGGGGTTTCCCTAAAATACTCTAATGATACCTAAAAATTTGGTATTGAGGTATGAATGATTTCCGCTGAAGCAAAAAGCAATCCATTGAAATGTCCACTGAAATGAAGTGGCCTGAGTTGCACTCACACTGTAATGCAGTAATGTGCATTTGGAAAAATGTACTTCTTACAAGTATCATAACAAATCTTCACATGCACATGAAGCTAAACTGAGCACAAGATCAGGAAACATATAATGCATTTGTATAAATACTGTACATACATATTATTGTGAGGCCACTGTCAGGCTTCGGGAGCAATGGATTACATGTAACAGGATAATGTAATCAGGATACAAATTAAAGATAGTTGTATCCCATAACTTACCTGTAATCCATGGCATTTTATGTAGCAAATCTAGCCCTACCTTGTCCAATTTTTAAAGGAATTCACTCTTTTCCCAATTAATAGTGTATCCAGAAAGGCTCCCAAAAGTTACAATTAAATGCAAAAGAGGGCTAAGAGAAATTTTAGGTTTATGATCTGGATTCACTGTGGTTTTACTAACAAGAGCTAGCACTTTGATGCATAAATTCAATAAATGTGTTGAGCAAGAGTAGCTTTGCCAAATGCCTCTGGTAATGGGAGGCTTGGGTTTGAGTGTAGATGATATTAATCCAGTTTATAAATGTGCTGCCAAAGCCGAACTGGTTACCACAGCCTACTGTACTGAAAAGCCTGTTACCTTCGAGCATCCAGCAGACAGTAATATTATTCTTCTCCACTAACTTCTGTGGGATATGTCTCAGTTTTTAGCTCCTAAATACTCCACTTTATTCACCAGGTAGTCACTAACTGTGTCTGTCTGCTGTTTGATGCTGTGCAGGTACTGTAGCACTCTGTGGGTTCATCAGAGCCGTTTCTCTGAAAACAGCTGCCTTCTGCAGTTAGAAACAAGGTTGATGAGAGCAATGAAAGTGAACCAAAGCAGTAAAGTTGCAGCCATAAAAAAAAAAAAAAAAAAAAAAAATAGATGAAAGATGCTAAAATGTTTTCGTGGAGCTGAGAGAAACTGCAGAGTTGGGTGATAATTCTCTGTATTTTTGACTCCTTACACAGTCGTGATTTTTCCCATTTTGTCTATTGTTAGTACAATATCATGTATATTACATATAATATATGATTAAAATAATATATAACACTGATTAGTGCTGTTTTAAAGGTCCGGTGTGTACGATTTATGGGGATTTATTGGCAGAATGTAGAAAAAAAATGAATATAATATTCATAAGTACCTTTTCATTAGTGTACAATCACCTGAGCATAATTGTTCATACACATGCACACACTTTGCAGTTATTATCAATCATTAATAACTCTTTGATGCAGAGGGATATATCTTAAATTCATCTACAGGTTCCCAGCTTTCAGATGATGTATACCACTTCTATGTGGCATCTACTGCTGACCTGCTATCTCCCCCTAAAAACTCCTACCTCCTGCTTAAAACAACAAAAATAAGCGTATGGTGGAAAAGATTCAAATAAATACAACACTACAGTGAATGTACTTTCCACTGTGCCAGCATCACTTCCTACCAACGGCTGTACACAGCTTTGATGAAGTTTTCTGCAAACATATCATTAATCGACACAACAGTAAACAAGTGTAGAAGCAGGCCAGCAGGGTAGATAGCAGACTATTGAACTTGGGTTTGAACTAGTCTGTCTCAGTCAGGTAGCCTCTTCCTTTCAGTATTCCTCCCCGCTGTGCTCTCTTTTTCTGTTTCTCTTAATCTTCTTCCTCTTGTATACACAAACTATAAATCTTTTCCTCCACCTATTTCTCTGTAGCCTAATACTAGCTTGCTGTGTTTCTTTTTATCATTCGGTCGGATGCCTTGCCATTTATAATGTTGAAGTTGTGTTAGTGAATTACTTAAAAACTTCTTCCCCTCTCTTTCTACCCTGTTTCATATTCTGTGCACCGCTTCCTTTTTCTGTATTTGTCCAACATTGTATCTCATGCAGCATATGTATTTTCCTTTTTCCCTTGCAGTCTCTTGCATTCCTTCGCTTTCCATTTCTCTCGCTGTAGATCTGATTCCCCTACTCACTTATTCAGCACATCCCGCTCACATTTTGTATGTGTCTCTCTTCGTAATTTTTCTTTCTCTTGTCGATATGTCTCTCTCTCTCTCTCTCTCTCTCTCTGAGCACTGTCTCTCCTCTCTCCCTGATGAGGCCGGCCCCTCCATGGTGATGAGACCGACAGAGGGTGATTAAAGTGGAGTCTCATCTGGTGGGAAAACTGACCTCAATCAGAACTATTCTACCAAGAGGACGCTTCCCTCCTCTCTGTTTCCCTCCATCCATCCCTCCTACTCAGTATATTCCTGACTCTCATCCACCATCCTTTATTCTCCCTGACCCGCTCCCTCACCATGTCAGTGCTCCCCATCTCTCATCTTCCCTCTCCCGCTTTCTGCTCTCATTTCTCATCTTCCCCCATCCACTCTCAGTGATCACTCTCAATTTGTCATCATCGGCTGTATTGTTCTGTGATGGTAATCTGTCCTTCTGGGGAACTCTCGAATTTGCTATCATCAGCTGTGTGCAAGAAACCTTACATTTATGGGAAAAAAGTCAACTTTTTAGGAAATGTTTACCGCTCAAAGTTCTATATTGTCTTAGACTTTTTTTTTTTTAAAGAAGTTGAAAATATGTTAAGGGACAGCTCACCCCTAAATTAAAAATACAGATTTTTCCTCAGATTTTTCGTGAGTTGCTTAGTTTTGAAGATAATATGATATAATGGTACTAGATGGCACTAGTATTGTGATGATTGCCAAAAAATCCATTCAAAAAACTCATGTCTCTTTCTAGAAAATCACTTGACCCACCGCTCACTTTTTTGTGAGCAATTTCATGTACGAACTTCTTTCTTTGTGCAGCTGAATCTACCAGAACTATTTTCTTTTCAATAGAAAGAAAATAGTTCCTGCATGAAACTCACAACAAGCTCTGTGGGTCATGATTTTTGGAAAGAGACAGATTGGACAGAGTTTTGGAATTTTTCAAATGTTTTTGTTTGTTTGTTTGTTTGTTTGTTTTGAACACCACAAGCCAAATGCCATTTACTCCCATTATATTGGAGAGAAGGCAGATACCTCTATGGCCGATAACTCCAAAAGTCTGCAACTCAAAGCAAAAAGATTTGGATTGATAGCACTACAGGCCATTTTGGCAAAGTACGAGATAAGGCTCTGAAGCTTCTGTTTATTGTGATGGAGTTACAGGTGTGTGGTGTCTTGTTCTGTATAGATAGAGAATGTACTGAATGTACAAACTTCAACCACTAAAAGTAGTTCCTCGAACAGATCAGGGAGTCAAACAGCTACAGTGTTAACATTTACCCCTGAGCACAACCAGTATTTAATATATGTATCTATGTTTAAAGAAAAGAGTTTCCGAAATCCTTCAGAAATCCTTACAAGTTGTTGTTGTCTGTTGGCTTGATACCCCCCAGTGCCCTCATGTTCAAAAAAACACACTCTTGAATACTGGTATGGTAGATAAAACATGATAATACCCTCTAGAGGGGCCTAATGACCAAGACAATGTGGTAAATTGCCCTCTGGTTTAGCCAACAAATACAGTAAACGTGCAGAACTTTTTTTTTTTTTTTTAAGTTAGACCATTAATACTTAAGTGCATTGGTTTTCAGGGAATGCTCACTGAATGAAAATGAAAAAAAATACATTAGTTATCAAAAGGAGATCTAATAAGATAGTCTAAATGTGTGTGATTGGGGCAAAGAGAGTTCAGACACAGTAGTCTTGGAGAATTTTACTGTTTTCCCTTTTTCACAGTCAGAAACTAATAAATACCTTAAGGCAGATTTTTTTGTGTATTTGGTATAGTCTGTAGTTATGTCAAACAGCAATATTAGGTTATCCTGGCTCAGCTGTGCCAGGATTAAGTGTGCATCGGATAAAATTGGCCCTATAGGCCTCAATGAAACTAAGCAAGTAAACTAAGAGGGAGTGATATGGTTATGGGGTGCCTTTTTTCAAGCTTTGTCTGAGGGGAGGCCCACAGTCTCACACTTTGAAAACCCTCGATTTATCTCATTATCACAGGTACATTTGTATTAGGTACTAACAACGGCTTTGAAAATGACCCACTGCTCTCTCTCCTCAAATATCAGTCGTAAATATCAGTTCCCCCTTTGCACTGATTGTCCCTGGTAGAGTAAGAAGATAAGGATACGATCAATGTTCACACTTACATATTTAGCCCGTAATTCCACTATAAATGCATAATTGGTGTTTTCCATCATTTGTGTATACATGGACTGAGAACGTCTTTTTTTAAATGTCAGTCAGGCACAATGTGTGTTGTCATGGCAACATTTATCCACAAACTAAATAAAACAGGTTCCTATTTTAGCTTTTCAATTACTACCATGCATCACGACTGTCAGCCTTTGCTACATTCTTCCACTTGTGCTGAAAATGTAACACGCACTTCCCCACAAACATTGATTAGGCCGAGCCCACACGAGTGCGTGAAGTGTGTGAGTGAATCATGTGTGTGTCATTTTCTGGGGCTGATTGTAATCTACAGCAAAGCTAGAGGTGGATGCTTCAGTCCCCTTGTTTATAGCGTGGGGTTCGTAACTACAAAAGAAAGAGAAGAAGAAGAGGAGAGGCAAACTCAGAATGCACGGAGCCATTTCAATGCCCTCTACGTCTACATAATGAGCGGGGATTATTCATTCGTTTATCGGTCACTGTTTTTTTTTAAACAGGGAGTAGCGGCCACATGTTCTCTCTATATTCAGATGGAGCTCAGTTGCAAAATCGTAATTCAGGACTTTAGGGCAGCAAGTTTGACCCTTTATATATTTCATATATAATTAGGATGATGATTTTGCACTGTCCAAAGACTCAAGGGCAGGATGTATTTAGTGTAACTGCACATACCCTCGACGACACTGCTGGGCAAGCTTGATTTGAATCTTCAATTTGCTGGTGACGCTGCGCGCAGGGTGATTTGTGACATTATGCATACGATCCGGAGGATTGAATTACTTGGCCACCAGAGGCATTTGACTAGCTCTGCTGAACCGGAAGTGATGCAATCACACTGGCCCCATTTCCAGTGATATTTAAATCCTTTTCTGCGTGGATGGTCTGGCCAATTGGCAAATCGCTCTCCCTCCCTGCGTGCCGGGTTTTTGATTTGATTTGTAAGGAATGTTTGTGTGAGTCTGTAAGTGCGTGGGTGTGCCGTTATGCCATTTGATGTGATTTGTGAAGATGTGTGCGTGTGGCCATCCTTTGGTGCTTAATCCACAATCTGCCGTCTGCCAGAAAGACATTTCTTTTTTCCCCTCAATGTTCTATCTAGAAAATATTACATTTTCTTTCTCAGTTTGCACTGACTCATGAGTGGCACTGCGTTTTCACCCTTCGTCACAGCGAGGCCTAACACAGAAAAGTCTGACCCATCACTTTGTTAATTTGACTTCACTTAAAGCTTACTAAATGTGTGCATAACTGGTTGCTGAGTAATTTTAAAGCAATCAGAAACAGTTGGCCTCTTGTTCAATGCTGAACAATATCAGTTAATCATCTTCCACTGCTTGATTTCCTTCTTTTAAATAACAACTGTTTAGCAATTCAAAAAAAAATGTTTTCAGTTTATAGCTAGATAGAACAAGGCCAGGTCACAGGAAATTTGATCTGACTTTACACAACACAACATCAATGCATCAGTTTAAGGCCAAATTCCTTTCTAACCCCAGAACTAATCACATTCTTGTGCAGTGTTTGTTAAGAGATGTTCTTTTCCCTTTGTTTCTTGTGAGTCATTTGAGGAAGTTATGTTTCTGATCTTGAATGAGACATTTTAAGACTGATGACAGTGATGATCATAATGATGATGGTGATTGTCGCAATTATGATTGCCATGCCACCTGAAGGGGTAGCGCGAGTGTCGACAGATGTGTTTTAATGGCGTTTATTAATTATAGTCATTCACTCTAAAATAAAATTGCTGCCTAGTGCTCTCTGCAGATTTATGTAGGCTTTTTTTTTTTTGCCCTTGCCTTTTGATGCTGATTTTAATGAAAAGCACTTGTCATCTGTATCACTGTCACACCTTTATACCTTTTGTCTTGAAAGATGGTTCATTGTCATTTTTTTAAATGAACTTTGTCTGATGCAATTTTCCTCTGCTTCATTCATCTTTGCAGCTCTCTGTTTATACGGTCAATCATGTCAGTGTTGCAGCGGTGGAAAGCAACTAAGTACATTTACTCACGTACCTTACTTAAGCACAATTTGGGGGTACATTACTTTAATGTTTTTAACCCTCTATGGTACACATTATGATGCCAGTGAGGGAAAAAATGTTTAGAGTGTTTTTATGTCTCAAAATAGACTAAATAAACATACTCTGAAGAAATTTTATTTTTATTTTTATTTTTGGAAGTTTTTGGGGTTCGTTGCCTGTAGGCAACATTGTACCATAATGGTGCATAAGTGAAAAAGAACGTTCCTTTTCCAATTTGAACATTGTTTATTTCATAAACATATGCAAAAATATTCAATAACATCAAGAAGTCACAATTCATTTTAAATTTTAAATTAAAAAGAATTATGAAAAGAATTTAAATATATGTATGTATGTATGTATGTATGTATGTATGTATGTATGGTCATATATATGTATGTATGTATGTATGTATGGTCATATGTATGTATGTATGTATGTATGTATGTATGTATGTATGTATGTATGGTCATATGTATGTATGTATGGTCATATGTATGTATGTATGCTCATATGCATGTATGCATGGTCATATGTATGTATGTATTCTCATATGTATGTATGTATGTATGTATGTATGTATGTATGTATGTCTGGTCATATGTATGTATGTATGTATGTATATATGCTCATATGTATGTATGCTCATATGTATGTATGTATGTATGCATGTATGGTCATATGTATGTATGTATGTATGTATGTATGTATGCATGGTCATATGTATGACCATATGTATGTATGTATGTGTGTATGTATGTATGGTTATATGAATGTATGCATGGTCATATGTATGTATGGTCATATGTATGTATGTATGTATGTATGTATGTATGTATGTATGTATGTATGTATGGTCATAAGTATGTATGTATGTATGTATGTATGTATGTATGTATGTATGTATGTATGTATATATGTATGGTCATATGTATGTATGTATGCATGGTCATATGTATGTATGGTCATATGTATGTATGTATGTATGTATGTATGTATGTATGTATGTATGGTCATATGTATGTATGTTTGTATGCATGGTCATATGTTTGGCCATATGTATGAAAGTATGCTTATATGTATGTATGCTCATATGTATGTATTTATGTATGTATGTATGCTCATATGTATGTATGTATGTATGTATACTCATATGTATGTAGGTATGTATTTATGCTCATATGTATGTATGTATGTATGTTCATATGTATGTATGTATGTATGTATGCATGCATGTATGGTCATATGTATGTATGTATGTATGCTCATATGTATGTATGTATGTATGTGTTTGTATGTATGGTCATATGTATGTATGTATGTATGTATGTATGTATGGTCATATCCCTCTATGGTACACATTATGATGCCAGTGAGGGAAATGTGTTTTTATGTCTCAAAATAGACTAAATAAACATAATCTGAAGAAATTTTATTTTTATTTTTATTTTTATTTTTGGAAGTTTTTGGGGTTCGTTGCCTGTAGACAACATTGTACCATAATGGTGCATAAGTGAAAAAGAATGTTCCTTTTCCAATTTGAACATTGTTTATTTCATAAACATATGCAAAAATATTCAATAACATCAAGAAGTCACAATTCATTTTAAATTTTATACTAAAAAGAATTATAAAAAGAATTTATATATATATGTATGTATGTATGTATGTATGTATGTATGGTCATATATATGTATGTATGTATGTATGTATGTATGTATGTATGGTCATATGTATGTACGTATGTATGTATGGTCATATGTATGTATGTATGCTCATATGCATGTATGCATGGTCATATTTATGTATGTATGCTCATATGTATGTATACATGGTCATATGTATGTATGTATTCTCATATGTA